>NC_090279.1:99042591-101442591 GCF_040414725.1 Anabrus simplex | reverse complement strand
TCCCAGATCACGAACTATCACATCATACTTTAAACCAAAAACCAACTGCACTTCACACGGTGAATAAAATCACACGAGCTTACCAAGTAGAAATTACAATTAATGCACACCGAAGTAGTATAGAGAACACACATGTTGTTTTTAAAATATCAAAACAGATATGTCACACGAATCACGGAGAGCACACTGCAAACCGTAGCATGCTCAAAGCCCAAGCTCAATCGATTTGTGTCCAAATATAAATACTAGCAACAGTTTCAAGGTTTACAATAATACACCAAATTCCAAATTAAATCAATAATGCCGTACTCACCAATTTATGAAGAAACAAGAGAGGAAAAGATACAGGTCACCTGAGAAGCAGGAAACGAGGAAGCAGCTACACCGGAACCAAACAGCTGGTAGAGGAGAGCTTCCAACTGTACACATGAACCGAAACACACCAAAACACCACGAAGGCGAAAGACACAGAACTCCATGAAGATAATCACATGAAACAAAAGGTAATACGTTTAAACAAGATGAATGCATTTCTTTTCACAATTATGCATATAATTACCATACACAGTCATCCTTCCTAATCCAGCGCTTAAACGCCATCACAAGTACAATTAAGCAGGAAATGGGGGAAAAGGAAAAATGGTTACCAACGCGCCTAAGGAAAAAAAAACAACCAAAGCTTTCTGCTACCACTTTACTAAGCCACCAGCGCAGTAAGTCACCACACTAGCGGTTAGCAAACAAACACCGGTCGGTACAACCTATGAATCGGTGTGAAATAAACAGTACCAAAAGCAAGATGAAAGTCAAAAACAAGGTAGGAAAATTACACCAATCAGGTACTTACCATGCGACCCATAAAATCACCCAGACGAAATGGAAAAAATTCCTTGTTTCGGCGTTGAACCATTGGATAATGAAAGAAAACTCTTGATTAACTTTTCAAAACTTTAATCAAGGAATGAAATCTTATCATTTAACCAAAACTAACATCGTCCCATCTGAGAGAACAAAATTGTTTAGTTTGAAAATGAACAGTGAAAAAAAAAGGGAATAACACAGACTGAAAACGTAGACCTATCAGGTAATAACACTGATGGAACTCATTAGCTAAAAAGAAATGCCTCTAATTCATAACACCAAATTCATTACAAGAAAAGGTTCGGATTGATAACCTTACTATTATAGATAATTATACGAATAAAAACTTAAATTGACTACAGAAAGTGTACACGGGCCCGTTTGTTAACGTAACTAAAATGAAATTAAAACTAAAGTTTAAACCTTGGGAAAACCCACTCATTTGATCAGTTTAATTGAAATAGTTAGCAAAATGAGGCTTCGCAGAAACATAAAACTCTAGCCCAATTAATAGACTACAAGGGCAAAAATTCAAGCCACAAGCGATAATCACACAGAAAAACAGGAGGAAAACAAGAAGAGACCAAGCGAGGATAGGGAAATCTTTCACATCAGTCGAAAATACATCAGTAATCTTAGGTCACACAACCAACACGCAAAACCCACCGGCAACAATCAACAATTCCGCCCCAAAAGAAAAGCGTTGCCATGGCAACCCAAAAAACACGCCGCGTCCCCCAATAAGGTACAAGGCACAACCAAGGCGAGAAACCCAACATAAAGCTAGAAATACACTAAACTTAAAATACCGGAACAACAGAAAAAAACAAGATTCCCTTAAAAAGAACAAGGAAACTAGAATTATATGCTACTGCAAAACCTCGCACAGAATTAAGGCAACAGAGTGCCGTGACACAATTTGAATTTACATGATTAATTAACGGGTGAAAATGATGGTTAATAAGTAAAATCTCCTTGTTTTCATAGTCTTTACATGCCTATAAGCTTGATATTTTAGTAGAAATAACCACACGACCGTCCGGTTAGTAGTTTCCCAAAAAAAATTAATTTCACAAACTTCACCATGAAATAGTTAATTTCAAAACACGGACCACATGAATTTCCTCGCAGTTTCATAATCACAGGATATAACTTGCCAAATGATGATCCACTTACTTGAGTGAAGCAGACGCTCAGCGAAGATGAGTTAGATCCTCACATACTTACAGACGCTTACTGAAGAGTTTGGTTTCCCAGGACAGAATTAGTTAAAACCTTTTTTTAAATAGGACGATGCAGAAGAAGAAGTAAAATGGGTTTCAAACCCATATCTCAAGTCCCTCAGCCGGGGTCTATTTTCCAACAACACGCCAACATCTTGAGAATCCCATTAACGCAACTGCACTCCATGACTCTCAACAACGAACTGTTGATAGTACAAAATGGCGAGGCTTGCTCCCTCAGGCAGTAGCCGCGCTCCGATAGGTAGAAGAGCGCGCGGGGAGGGGAACTCTATTGTGGGTGATTGACAGAAGGTAGCAGCACATATTAGACGAGGAATGAAACAGTCCACACCATACATAATTGCGAGAATGTATTGACGTAGTCATTAGTCCACAATAAGGTATATAAATAATGTTCAATGAGTATCACTAAAACTCTTAGTGTACGAGGGAAACCATACGCTTAGTCGTATAGAATAATTAAGTTTTTTTCTACGGTGATGTTGCCAGTTCAAAATAGGTTCACAGGGTAGGGTAAATTGCGTTACACCGTAACAATGTTGTTTTTGAAATGGAATGATGTTGGTGATGATTTTTATGTTGGGAGACTACCCTGTCTGATGTTGGTTCAGTATTTTTGACACCCCGTTGTGTATTTTCTGTTTCTTGGGCACCCCAGTTGCTCTCTTTCCCTTTTCCTTCTATGTTTGTAGTGGTGGGTTTCTTTCCCTTGGTAACTTATTATGAAAAGCACTTAGCATCCCATGACTGGAACTCCCACTGTATTAATGGTTCCCAGTTTGCTGATGTGAAACGGATAGAGAGTAGGAACCTCTCAAGGAATAACGGTGAACCAAGAAGGTTGTATTTTCTTATTTTTAACAAAGTATCCTTTCCAAATGGAATGCTCTGATAAATGATTTGGTGGTTGTTACTAAGTAAACTGGTTGAGGTGATTGTAATACTTCCTGCAGCCTATATCTTTCTTGCCGACTGGCGCTTTGTGTTTTAATTTCTTAATTTTGGTCTGTTTCAAACTCAAGGTACCATTTAATTTACTTTCATTATTTTCTTACCGACCGGCGGTTTCAAATGATTTTTCATTAATTTATCTTTGGGTGTTTCTTGAGTTTAATTGTGTATTTCCTATGGTTTTAAATGAGGTCTGCCTCCCTTATTTTACCTAATTTAAATTAATCTCTTTGAATTTTAAAGGCCTCCTTATTTTAATCCTATGTCATCTGATTTTATTTAGTTTCTGGTACCTAGTTCTTTTTCTAATTTTACTAACTACGAGGATGTCTTTTTTTAATTTGTTAATCCGAGTTTCATGAATTATATATATATTTTTTAAAAAAAAGAAAGTTTTGTCTTTATTTCCACGCAACATTTATTTGACACACTGTCGGTTGGTAGTTTGATCCACCTGTTTTTTCTACCACCTGGAGGTAAGTTTGCCTTTTACTATGTTCCTTTTGGTGTTTTCTGGGTGTGTAGTGTTTATCACGCTTCCGTTTTGTTCCTTTCAACAGGATCTTTGTCCTGTGTTGTGTTTTTACTGCCAATCAGTTTAGTTGGCACCGGGTAACCTAACTGGTGGGGCAGGCTTAAGACTAAAGAAATGCGCATAAACCATCGTAACAATTGCAACTTGACTCTAGATGGAATGGATATAGAAAGGGTAGAGGAATTGTGCTACTTATGAAGCATGGTAAGCCCGGATGGAGGTTCTTTTAGAGATGTGGTGAGTCCAAGCCCTGGATCCCATACGAGAAAGAACGCTCTATTTACACCTCGAATCACATTCTGGTCCCCCAGGCAGCCTCCAAGCTGCTTGATTTCTCTGGAGACCGAAAACTCTACATACACCTGGAGAATATTTATAGACCACCAAGCAGGATCCAAGCTGCTGGATCTCACAGCAGAACATATGCTAAAATTACACCCGTAAGCACATTCTGGTCCCCCACGCAGCCTCCAAGCTGCTGGATATCAGAGGAGACTGAGTACTCTAGTTACCCTTCAAACCTCAATCTGGAACCCCTCACAGCCTCCAAGCTGCTGGATCTCACAGAAGACCGAACACTCTACTTTCACATTGATCTAATTTCTGGTCCCCAAAGCAATCTCTAAATTGCTGGATACCTCAGGGGACAGAATGCTCTAGTTACACCTCCAGATACTTCCTGGAAAATGGCTCGAATTGCTGCTTGTTCCTATGGAGAATGGATCGAATTGTAACTAGGGTATTCGGTTTCCTGTACGATAGATCAGCTGGTAGGCTGGTTAAGATACAAAATGTGGGTCGAGGTGTAGCTAGAGGATTTCTTATCCTGTGAGATCCAGCAGCATGTAGACTGTTTGGTGGTCAAGAGAGTTGCTCAAATATCTGCCTGGTCATCTATAGAATAGTGCAACTAGAGCAATCGGTCTCCAGAGAGGTCCAGCAACTTAGAGGCTGTTTGGTGGTCTAGTAACGTTCTCGAGGTATTCCAGCTGCTTGGAAGTTGCTTGGAGGTCCATAATTTGAATTGTCTTCGTGTGTAGAATGGATCGAATTGTAACTAGAGCATACGTCCTCCTGTAAGATCCAGCATGTTTAATACTGCTTGGTGTTCCTTAAAATGTCCCCAGAGGACCTGGTGCTTTGAATGTGCTTGGGTCTCAGGAAGGTGGTTCGAGGTATTAGTAACCATCTCGATGTCTAGAGAGATCCAGCAGTTTGGTGGCTGCTTGGCAGTCTAGATGGCCGCTCCAGGTTTAATTGAATCGGTGATTGGAAAAAGGAAGAATGTCCAATTTTCTCAAATTTAAGCTGACACATACAATTTGCTCGCGATACATGGACGCGTCGATTGTAGATAAAGGATGAATGTCGCTGGGATCTGTGGGCCATCGTAGTTTCGGATGAGTGGAAAAGGGAAGATTGTCCAGACTTCTGTCGTTGTTTCACTCTCTGCCATGAACGGTGCCACTGTACGGGAGTTGCGCGGGGCGCAGTTTTACGAGGAGAGAGTGTTCTTATTCAATTGTGTTGGATGAGTTATTCACTGCCATGTGTAATTTATTGCTGCTGATATATAGTAAGTTTAGAAATATTATAGTGACGAATAGCGAAAGTGAGTCTGTTGACGATCAAGTGCTACCAAGAAGAAAAGGCATTAGAAATACTGCTCCGTATATCAAAGAAAAATGCAAGAGGGCCAAGTCCTTGGGCTTACAATGCATTACTTCGAAAGGTGTATCTGTACCGCCAAAATCTACTGGATCTCAATGTCGGTAAGTACCGTTTTGTTTCGTTATTTCAGCCGTATCTATAACTCGGTGGTATTTGTGAAACTCAGTATTTTTTAAAGCTTTTTACCCTTATGTGTGATAATGTTGTTTATTATGGATATATGAATATAATTTATATGTGCAATAACTTGGTTTCCCTAATATTTTTCTGTTATATGTTTCTTGCAGTTGCCCAAAGAGTTGTTTTGACAGAATCACGGAGCAGCTGCAAATAACTATTATCTCTACAGTGTATGTTGGCAGAACTAAGATAGAGATTTGTACCTTATGCGACTGATAGAGTATACACCAGTAGCAAGAAGAAGTAGAAAAGAGGAACCATGATTTGTGAAAAAGGGTACATTTAAATTTTTTGCTATGAAGGATTCTGAGGAGTTGCCCGTGTGCCGCTAAGCTTATTCAAGTTTACATGCTATAAGTGATAAGGCTATTGTTCGCTTAACAACACTACTCGTTAATGGTCGGGCTTCAAATGATAATAGGGGACGACACCTCAATGTTCTAAAACCAGATGTTATTTATTTATTATGTATTTATTTTATGCCTTTGTATGTGGCAAAGTATTCTCGAGATAGATAATCTCCAGACGACCAGCTGCTTGGTAACTGCTTGGTGGTCAGGAAAGTGGTTTGAGATCCAGCAATTTAAAGACTGATTCTGGGTTAAGAATGTGAATCGAAGTGTAACTACAGTACACGGTCTCCCGTTAGATCTAGCTGCTTGGTGGCTGTTTGGGGATCCAAAGTGTGGCTCGAGGGGTAAATAGGGTATTCAGTCGCTTGTGAGGTACAGCAGCTTGGTGGCTGCATGTGGGACCAGAATGTGGCTCGAGGTTAACTAGAGCATTCGTTCTCCTGGGAGATCCGGCAGCTTGGATGCTGCTTGGTGGTTTGTCTATATTTTTTAAGTGTAAGTAGGGCTTTCCGCCTCGAGAGGAATAAAGGAGCTTGGAGAATGCTTGGTGTTCTAAAATGTGGTTCGGGATGTAACTAGAGCATTCCTCCTCCTGTGAGATCCAGCAGCTAGGATACTGCTTGGTGTTCTATAAATTGTGTCCAGGTGTAGGTAGAGCGTTCGTTGTCTAGAATGCTGCTCCAGGTTATAATAGAGCACTCGGTGTCATGGGAAATCGTCAGCTTGGAGGCTGCTTGGTGGTCAAGAATGTGGCTCGAGGTGTAACTAGAGCATTCGGTCTCCTGTGGGATGCATCATCCAGGAGGCTGTGTGTAGTTCTATATATTGTTTACAGGGCTCAAGATCGCAAAAAACTTGGCACTAGTTTTAGGCTACTTGTTTCTTGCTGTATCTGAGAAGCAAGAGTAGGTGATACCAACTCCTCAGTTCTCGGCTGATAGTAGTTGATAGCAAAGATAAGGAAAGCTATGATATTTCACGAAGTCTCAGAGCTGGCAATCCCTGAGTACGTACTTTCTCAGGTGATAGTGAGTTGTAGTCAAGAAGTGGTCACAAGCCCTAAGAATTGTCGTTTGGTTCTCAGCTGACCAGATAATAGCCAAGAGAACGTGACAGGCATCCAGAATTCTCGTCATTTTTCTAAGCATACTCAACTTCAGTTCAAAAAATTCCAATTCAAATTTTCCATAAGAACATTTGAACTGTTTAAACGGACCGTTCGCATTATGTAAATGTAATGTCCTAACTCGGTTACTGCCTAATGTTATAGCTGGCAGTAAATCCAAGTACCTTGGAGGTTGCTTGGCTGTCTAGAAAGTAGCTCGAGGAGCAACTACAGCATTCGGTCTCCAGAGAAATCCAGCACCCTGGAGACTGCAATTTGGTCTAGAAATTTGCTTGATGTGTAGAAAGAGCATTCGGTCTGCAGAGATATCCTACAGGATGGAGGCTGGTTAGTGGTTAAGAAAGTGGCTCGAGGGGCATGTATAGCATTCGCTTTGCAGAGAAATCCAGCAGCATTCTTGGTGGTGCAGTAGAAGACTCGAGGTGTAACTAGAGCATTCGGTTTCCAATGAGATCCAGCTGCTTGAACGGTACTTGTGGTCGAGAGATTGGGTACAGAATGGAGCAGAGCATTCGGTCTCCTGTGAGATCCAGAATAAATCTGCAGGTGAAATTGGAGCACTCGGTCCCAGGTGAGATCCAGTAACTGGGAAGCTTCTCGGTGGTCTAGTCACCGGCCCTAAGAAAATTCATTCATTCATTCTCCAGAGAGTTACATTAGGCAGGAGGCTGCTTGGTGATCTAGAAAGTAGCTCCTGGTGTCCCCAGAGTATTCGGTATCCAGAGAGTTCCAGCAGAGGTTGGTGGCTGCGTGTTGGACTAGAAACTGGTTCAAAGTGTATTTAGAGCCCTCGTAAATAGGGTATTCGGTCTTCTGACAGATCCAGCACTTTGGGGGGCTGCACTCGGGTTCAGGTGCGATCCAGCAACTGGGAAGCTTCTCGGTGGTCTAGACACTGGCCCCAAGAAAATCTATGGCATTCATTCTCAAGAGAGTTACAGTAGTTTGGAGGTTGCTTAGTGATCTAGAAAGTAGCTCCTGGTGTACCTAGAACGTTCGATTTCCTGTGAGATCCAGCTGCTAGGATGCTGCTTAGTTTTCTATATATTGCCGCCGGATGACCTGGTGCTTTGAAACTCCTTGGTTGTCTGGAAAGTGACTCGAGATCTCCAGAGAAATGCAGCAGCTTGTAGGCTGCTTGGTTGTCAAGAAAGTGACTCGGTGTGTAACTAGGGCATTCGGCTTTGGGAGAGTTCCAACAGCTTTGCGGCAGTTTGGTAGTCTAGAATGCCGCTCCAGGATATATTAGAACACTCGGTCTGCAGGGAAATCGAGCAGCTTGAAGGCTGCTTGGCGATCAAGAATGTGTCTTAAGGTGTAACTAGAGCATTATGTCCCCTGTGAGGTCCAGCACCCTGAAAGCTGCTTGTTGGTCTGTGGAGGCTGATCCACCTAAGCACACAGGTGAGGCTGATGCAAAGGAGCAAAGAGGGAAGGCTGATGCACCAGACCACACTGGGCAGACTGATACAACAGAGTTCACTGGTGATGCTGATGCACAAGTGCACTATGAGGATGACACAATTGAGGCACATCCACCCGAGCATACAGGCCAGGCTCATCGACCACACCATACAGGCTAGGTTCATACACCAGACCACACTGGGAAGGCTGATAAACCAGATCAAACTGGTGGGGCTGTTGCACCAGAGCACAATTAGGAGGCTGATGCACCTGAGCACAGTGGTGAGGCTGATACAAGAGAGCAGAATGGTTAGCCTGATTCACCAGACTATAGTACAGCGGCAATTTCACAAGACCACACTGGGTAACTGATACACAAGAGCACACTGGGGATGGCAAGGTTGAGACAGATCCACCTGTGCACACTGGTGAGGCTCATCGACCACGCAAATACAGGTTAGTTTCTACACCAGACCACACCGGTGAGGTTGATGCACAAGACCACACTGGGGAGGCTCATACCCCAGAGCACACAGGTGACACTGATAGAAAAGAGCACACTGGAAGGCTTATGCACAAGAGTACACAGGTGAGGCATATTCACCAGCACACACAAGTGGGTCTGACGTACCGCAGCACACACATAAGGCTGATGTACCAGAGAACACAGGTGACGCTGAATCAGTAGAACACACAGTTGATACTGATCCACGAGAGCACATTGAGAGACTTATGTGCCACAACACACAAGTCAGTCTGATGCACCACAGCACACTGGTGAGGCTGATGCAGGAGGGTACTCTGGGGATTACACAGCTGCGTGTGATCCGCCAGAGCACACAGGTGACACTGATGCACCACAGCACAGCAGTGAGGCACATGAACCCGACCAAACTCGAGATTCACGTGCTCCGGAACACACTGGGGATGACACAGATGAAGCTGGACGACCAGAGCACCCAGTTGAGGCTGACGCACAGGAGCACAATGCCCAATGCGGATGCTGTTACACAAGTCATTATTGGAATGTGACAGTCACCTCAGCATACAGGTGGGGTTTCATCTTTCACAACATACCGGTTAGGCTGATAAACCAGACCTCACTGGGGTGCCCGATACACCAGACCACACTGGCGAAGCTGATTAACAACAGCACACAGGTGAGTCTGATGCACCAGGGAACACACGTGAGGCTGATACACCAGGGGACACTTGGGAGGCCGTTACACCAGACACACTTGTGTGCTTCATACACCCAACCACACTGCTGAGGCTGCTTTCTCCAGAGCACACACTTATACTGTAGGAGCAGAACACGAAGGTCAAGCTAATTCTTAGGAGCACACAAGTGAGAGCTATGCATCAGCGCACGCGTGGAAAGCTCATACACCAGAGTACACTGAGGGAGATGATACACCAGAGAACATATGTGAGGTATGTGAACAGGAGCTCACTGGGTTGGGTGAGACAAATGAACCAGAGATCAGTGGGGAGGCTAATGCACCAGAGCAGGCAGGTGGCGTTTATGCACCACTGCATACTGTTGAGGCTTTTGACCAGAACACAGAAGGGATGACATAGGTGACGCTTTACCTCCAGAGCACACAGGGGAGGCATATGTCGGTTCTCGTAGGGGACCGAATGCTCTAGTTACACTTCGATCCACATTCTGGAACCCCCAGCACCTTCCAAGTTCCTGGATCCTATACTAGAAAGAACGCTATATTTACACCTGGAATCACATTCTGGTCCCCCAGGCAGCCTCCAAGCTGCTTGATTTCTCTGGAGATCAAAAGCTCCACATACACCTGGAGAATATTTTTAGACCACCAAGCAGGATCCAAGCTGCTGGATCTCACAGCAGAACATATATTAGTATTACACCCCGAACCACATTCTGGTCCCCCAGGCAGCTTCCAAGCTGCTGGATATCACAGGAGACTGAATACTCTAGTTACCATTCGAGCCAAAATCTGGAAACCCTCACAGCCTCCAAGCTGCTGGATCATACAGAAGACCGAACACTCTACTTTCACATAGATCTAAATTCTGGTCCCCAAAGCAGTCTCCAAATTGCCTGTCCCTCAGGAAACAGAATGCTCTAGTTACACCTCCAGATACTTCCTGGAAAATGACTCGAATTGCTGCTTGTTCCTATGGAGAATGGATCGAATTGTAACTAGAGCATTCGGTTTCCGGTGAGATACAGCAGCTTTTAGGCTGCTTAAGAATCAAAATGTGGCTCGAGGTGTAACTAGAGGATTTCTTCTCCTGTGAGATCCAGCAGCTTGCAGACTGTTTGGTGGTCGAGAGAGTTGCTCAGATATCTGCTTGGTCATCTAAGAATACTGAAAATAGAGCAATCGATCTCCAGATTGGTCCAGCAACGTAGAGGCTGCTTGGTGGTGTAGTAACATGCTCGTGGTGATCCAGCTCCTTGGAAGTTGCTTGGAGGTTCATAATTTGAATGGTCTCCGTGTGTAGAATGGATTGAATTGTAACTAGAACATACGTCCTCCTGTGAGATCCAGCATGTTTAATGTCGCTTGGTGTTCTATAAATTGTCTCTAGAGGGCCAGGAGCTTTGAAACTGATTTGTTCTCAGGAAGGTGATTCGAGTAACTAGAACATTCAATCTCCTGAGAAATCCAATGTATTGGAAGTCTCACCTTTTGCTCCGGTGCGTCATCTTCACCTGTGTGCTCCGGTGGATCAACCTCCCCAGTATGGTCATGAGCGTCAGCCTCAACTGTGTGCTTAATCAATCAATCAATCAATCAATCAATCAATCAATCAATCAATCAATCAATCAATCAATCAATCAATCAATCAATCAATCAATCAATCAATCAATCAATCAATCAATCAATCAATCAATCAATCAATCAATCAATCAGTCAATACTGATCTGTATTTAGGTCAGTCACCCAGGTGGCAGATTCCCTATCTGTTGCTTTCCTAGCCTTTTCCTAAATGATTTCAAAGAAATTGGAAATTTATTGAACATCTCCCTTGGTAAGTTATTCCAATCCCTAACTCCCCTTCCTATAAATGAGTATTTGCCCCAGTTTGTCCTCTTGAATTCCAACTTTATCTTCATATTGTGATCTTTCCTACTTTTATAAACGTCACTCATACTTATTCGTCTACTAATGTCATTCCACGCCATCTCTCCGCTGACAGCTCGGAACATACCACTTAGTCGAGCAGCTCTTCTTCTTTCTCTCAATTCTTCCCAACCCAAATATTGCAACATTTTTGTAACGCTACTCTTTTGTCGGAAATCACCCAGAACAAATTGAGCTGCATTTCTTTGGATTTTTTCCAGTTCTTGAATCAGGTAATCCTGGTGAGGGTCCCATACAGTGGGACCATACTCTAGTTGGGGTCTTACCAGAGACTTATATGCACTCTCCTTTACATCCTTACTACAACCCCTAAACACCCTCATAACCATGTGCAGAGATCTGTACCCTTTATTTACAATCCCATTTATGTGATTGCCCCAATGAAGATCTTTCCTTATATTAACACCTAGATACTTACAATGATCCCCAAAAGGAACTTTCACCCCATCAACGCAGTAATTAAAACTGAGAGGACTTTTCCTATTTGTGAAACTCACAACCTGACTTTTAGCCCCGTTTATCAACATACCATTGCCTGCTGTCCATCTCACAACATTTTCGAGGTCACGTTGCAGTTGCTCACAATCTTGTAACTTATTTATCACTCTATAGAGAATAACATCATCCGCAAAAAGCCTTACCACCGATTCCACTCCTTTACTCATATCATTTATATATATAAGAAAATATAAAGGTCCGATAATACTACCTTGAGGAATTCCCCTCTTAATTATTACAGGGTCAGATAAAGCTTCACCTACTCTAATTCTCTGAGATCTATTTTCTAGAAATATAGCAACCCATTCAGTCACTCTTTTGTCTAGTCCAATTGCACTCATTTTTGCCAGTAGTCTCCCATGATCCACTCTATGAAATGCTTTAGACAGGTCAATCGCGATACAGTCCATTTGACCTCCAGAATCCAAGATATCTGCTATATCTTGCTTGAATCCTACAAGTTGAGCTCCAGTGGAATAACCTTTCCTAAAACCGAACTGCCTTCTATCAAACCAGTTATTAATTTCACAAACATGTCTAATATAATCAGAAAGAATGCCTTCCCAAAGCTTACATACAATGCATGTCAAACTTACTGGCCTGTAATTTTCAGTTTTATGTCTATCACCCTTTCCTTTATATACAGGGGTACTATAGCAACTCTCCATTCATCTGGTATAGCTCCTCCGACCAAACAATAATCAAATAAGTACTTCAGATATGGTACTATATCCCAACCCATTGTCTTTAGTATATCCCCAGAAATCTGATCAATTCCAGCCGCTTTTCTAGTTTTCCACTTTTGTATCTTATTGTAAATGTCATTGTTATCATATGTAAATTTTATTACTTCTTTGGCTTTAGTCTCCTCCTCTATCTCGACATTATCCTTGTAACCAACAATCTTTACATACTGCTGACTGAATACTTCTGCCTTTTGAAGATCCTCACATATACACTCCCCTTGTTCATTAATTATTCCTGGAATGTCCTTCTTGGAACCTGTTTCTGCCTTAAAATACCTATGCATACACTTCCATTTTTCACTAAAATTTGTATGACTGCCAATTATGCTTGCCATCATGTTACCCTTAGCTGTCTTCTTTGCTAGATTCAATTTTCTACTAAGTTCCTTCAATTTCTCGTTACTTCCACAGCCATTTCTAACTCTCTTTCCAGTCTGCACCTCCTTCTTAGTCTCTTTATTTATCTATTATAATAAGGTGGGTCTTTACCACTCCTTACCACCCTTAAAAGTACGAACTTGTTTTCGCATTCCTCAACAATATCTTTAAACCCATCCCAGAGTCTGTTTACATTTTTATTTACCGTTTTACACCGATCATAGTTACTTTTTAGAAACTGCCTCATGCCTGCTTTATCAGCCATATGGTACTGCCTAACAGTCCTACTTTTAAGACCTTCCTTTCTATCACATTTATTTTGAAATACGACAAAAACAGCTTCATGATCACTAATACCATCTATTACTTCAGTTTCCCTATAGAGCTCATCTGGTTTTATCAGCACGACATCCAGGATATTTTTCCCTCTGGTTGGTTCCATCATTTTCTGAATCAGCTGTCCTTCCCATATTAACTTATTTGCCATTTGTTGGTCATGCTTCCTGTCGTTCGCATTTCCTTCCCAATTGACATCTGGCAAATTCAGATCTCCCGCTACAATCACATTTGTTTCCATGTCGTTTCCCACATAGCTGACTATCCTATCAAATAATTCCGAATCCGCGTCAGTGCTACCCTTTTCCGATCTGTACACTCCAAATATATCAAGTTGCCTATTATCTTTAGAAATGAGCCTTACACCTAGAATTTCATGTGTCTGATCTTTAACTTTTTCGTAGCTTACAAATTCTTCTTTCACCAGAATGAACACTCCCCCTCCCACCATTCCTATCCTATCTCTACGATACACACTCCAGTGCCGTGAGAAAATTTCTGCATCCATTATATCATTTCTCAGCCATGATTCAACTCCTATTACAATATCTGGTAAATATATATCTATGAAATTACTTAATTCTATTCCTTTCTTTACAATACTTCTACAGTTCAACACTAAAATTTTTATGTCACCCCTACTTGATTTCCAGTTCCCTGTTCCCTTATCACCGCTCCCTAGGCCATCCCGTTTCCCTGAATGTACCTCCCTATTACCCTTCCAAACAAATTTCCTAACTTATACGTACCACTGCGGTTTAAATGAAGGCCATCCGAGCGCAGATCCCTATCTCCTTCCCACCCATTAGGATCTAGAAATTTCACTCCCGGTTTCTCACATACCCACTCCATAGTCTCATTTAAATCCCCAATCACCCTCCGGTCAGTATCTCTCCTACACAGTATTCCACTAATAACAACCTCCGCTTTCTTAAACTTCAGCCGTGTTGCATTTACCAGATCCCACAAATCTCCAACTATGTTGGTACTTATATCAGCTTGCCTTACGTTGTTGGTACCAACGTGAAACACTACCACCTTCTCCTTCCCCTCCTTCCTCTCTTCTACTTTCCTCAACATCTGCCTCAACCTAATTCCTGGATAACATTCTACCCAAGTTCCCTTTCCTTCACACACTTTCACCACGTGTCTAACGATGGAATCCCCCATGACCAGAGCCTCAACCCTACCCACCTCATTTGATCCCCTCCCCTCCTGGTCAGCCCTATCCTTCCTGATAGCTGCAGAAGCTACTTCCTCCTCCCTTTTCTCCTTCCCATGACCCTGTTCCACCTGTCTTTTCCAATCCTCTACTCTACATTTCCCTTTCCTACCTTTTCCCTTCCTCCTACTTCCACACATCTCTGCAACAGTTCCCTGTCCCTCATCTTTCCTCTGTTGTTCTACCTGGAGTGACTCGTACCGATTTCGCACAGACACCTGTCCTGAATTCTGATCCTGAATAGAGCCCTTGGCCTGCAATCTCCTTCCCCTTAGAACATTAGACCCCCTGTCTTCTACAACTCCTCCGTTTCCTTCCCCTCCCTCTTGTACATCTACTGTAACCTGTACATTGTTTGAAGGAGTTCTATCTTCCTTTCTGTCTTCTGTGAGAATCCTAATTATCTCCCTCAAACTTTCCAACTCCTCCTTCATACCCCTCAATGCCTCACCACACCCACAGTAAGTACACTCGCGCTCCTTAGCCATTCTTTACGGAAAAAATGAAATTAAAAATAAAATAACTTATTTGCAAAAATAAATGAACGGAGGGATATATTGTCTGGGATAGTACACAACAATAAGGTAATTAATATACGACTACACTACAATACTACTTACTCGTGCTCTATTTTTTTAAATCCTACAACCCCTAACGCCACCTGTGTCGTCCCAACTGTGCTCTTGTGCATCAGACAAAGCTGTGTGCTCAGGTGGTGCAGCCTCACCTGTGTGCTCTAGCGGATCTGACTCATCTGTGTCATCCCCAGCGTACTCTCGTGCATCAGCCTCCCCATTGTGGTCTTTTGTATCGGCCTAACCTGTTTGCTCTGGTGGGATCAATTTCACATGTGCATCCCCATTCTGCTCTGGTATGTGCTCTTTTATCAGCCAGAGCGCGCAATTGAGACTGTTCCGCCAGAGCACATAGGTGAGGCTTATCAAACAGTGCACACAGACTGGGGCCACTGATGCATCAGAGCACACATTTGACGCTATTGCACCAAACCACACTGGGGAGGCATATGCACGAGTGGACAGTAGAGATTCCGATGCACTAGAACAAATGGGGTGGCAAATAATGTGGTGATGATACACGTGAGGCAGATCGACCAGAATACACTTGGGATGTTGATGCAGCAGAGAACACGGTGTGGCTGATTGACCAGAGCTCAGTGGGTAGGGTGACGCACCAGAGCACACCGGTGAGGCTGATAAACGACAGGACATTGGGAAGGTTGATACATCAGAGCACACTGGAGATTCTGATGAAAAGAGCACCCTGGGTAGGCTTATGCCCCAGAAAACAATGTGGAGGCTAGAACACCAGAGCACAGAGATGAGGTTAATGCAGCAGACCAATCTGGGTACGCTGATTCACCAGAGCTCGGTGGTGAGGGACATGCACCAGAGCAGAATGGGGATGCACAGGTAGAAAAGATCCACCAGACCACATATATGAGGCTGATACAAAGGACCAGACTGGGGGAGGTGATGCACGAGAGTACGCTGGGGATGACACTGATTTGTCATATCCTCTAGAGCACACAGATGAGCCTGCACCAACAGAGCACCCAGCTTTGTCTGATGCACAAGAGCACAATGCGGAGGCTGATACACAAGTGCCCAATGGTGATGCTGTTGCACAAGAGCACAGTTGGGATGACACAGGTGAGGCTGATGCTCATGACGACCATACTGCGGAGGTCAATACACCGGAGCACACAGGTGAGGATGATGCACAAGACCACACTGGGGAGGTTGATACCCCAGTGCACAGAGCTGAGGCAGACATACCAGAGTGTACTGGTGTGGCTGATGCACCTGAGCACACTCGGAGGCTGATACACCAGAACACAGAGGTGAGGCTGGAGCACCAGTGCACACAGGTGAGGCTGTTGCACCAGAGCACTGAGGTGAGGCTGGTACACCAAGCCACACTGGGCACTTTGATGCACAGAGCATACTGGGGATTTTAATACAGAAGAGCACATAGCAGAGGCTTACACACTTATGAGCACTGGGTATGCTGATACACCAAGGCTGAATCACCAGGTACTGTCAAATAGAGAAAAGGGCTCCCTGCAAGTGTCAATCCGTGCAAAAGTCACCACCTTATTTCTGAGTCTGCTGAATTTCTCTGGAGACCTCGAGCCACTTTCCAGAGAACCAAGAAGTTCAAAGCACCAGGTCATCCGGCGATAATATATAGAACAACAAGCAGCTTCCTAGCTGCTGGATCTCACGGAAAACCGAATGTTCTAGGTACAGCAGGAGCTACTTTCTAGATCACCAAGCAAGACAAACACCTGTAACTCTCTGGAGAATGAATGCCATAGATTTTGTTAGGGCCAGTTTCTAGACCACCTAGCAGCATCCCAGTTGCTGGATCGCACCTGAAACTGAGTGCTCCACATTCACCTGCAGAAATATTCTAACAGCCCCCAAGCTGCAGGATCTCTTTAGCCACTCTCCAGACTAACAATTAGGTAACAAGCTGCTGGATTTCTCTACAGACCGACTGCTCTATTTTACACGTCGAGACAGTTTCTAGACCGTCAAACAGCCCCCAAAGTGCTAGAATCTGTCAGGAGACAGAATACCTTAGTTACGAGAGCTCCAGGTACACTTTGCACCAGTTTCTAGTCCAACACGCAGCCACAAACCTCTGCTGGAACTCTCTGGATACCGAATGCTCTGGGGACACCAGGAGCTACTTTCTAGATCACCAAGCAGCCTCCTGCCTAATGTAACTCTCTGGAGAATGAATGCCATAAATTTTCTTAGGGCTGGTGTCTAGACCACCGAGAAGCATCCCATTAGCTGGATCTCACCTGGGACCGAGTGCTCCACTTTCACCTACAGATTTATTCTGGATCTCACAGGAGACCGAATGCTCTGTTCAAATCTGTACGCACTATCTAGACCACAAGTACCCTCCAAGCAGCTGGATCTCTCGGGAGACCGAACACTGAGAAAAGGTCTCCCAGCTAGTGTCAATCCTTCCAAATGTCACCTTCTTAATTCTGACTCACCAGGTACGGTTGTACAGAGAAGAGGGTTCTCTGCTAATGTCATTCCGTCCAAATGTCACCATCCAATTTCTGAGTCACCGGGTACTGCCAGAGAGAGAAATTGAGAGTCAATCTGTGCAATTATCTCTATTCTACTTCTCTACAGCAGGTACTGTTAGAGAGAGAAAAGGGCTCCCTGCATGTGTCAACCCATGCAAAAGTCACAATCTTACTTCTGACTCACCAGGAACGGTAATATAGAGAAGAGGGCTCCCTGCTAATGTCAATCCGTGCAAATGTCACCATCCGAGATCTGACAAACCATGTACTGTTACATAGAGAAAAGGTCTCCCTGCTAGTGTCAATCCTTCCAAATGTCACCATCTTAATTCTGACTCACTAGGTACGGTTACACAGCGAAGAGGGCTCTCTGCAAGTTTCACTCCCTACAAATGTTTCCATCTTTCTTCTGACTCACCAGGTACGGTTAGGCGGATAAAAGGGCTCCCTGCAGGTGTCAATCCGTGCAAAAATCACCATCCTAGAGCTAACACACCAGGTACTTTTATTTAGAAGAAATAGCACCAATGGCACCATGCAATTGTCACTCCGTGCAAAAGACACCATCTCACTTGTGACTCACCGGGTGCGATTATATAGAGATGAGGGCTCCCTCCAATTGTCAATCCGTGGAAATGTGACCATCCCAGATCTGACCCACCAGGTACGGTCAAATCGAAAAGAGGGCGTCCTGCAAGTTTCAGTCCATGTAAATGTTTCCATCCGAGATCAGACACACCTGATACTGTTACATAGAGAAATGGATCCATGCAAGTGTCACTCCGTGCAAAAGTCACCATCTCGCTTCTGACTCACCAGGTACGATTATATAGAGATGAGGGCTCCCTCCAATTGTCAATCCGTGGAAATGTGACCCTAACCGATCTGACACACCCGGTACTGTTTTGTAGGAGAAAGAGCTCTCTGCATTTGTCACTCCTTGCAAATGTCACCATGCTATATCTGACACACCAGATACGGTTAGATAGAGAAATTTGTTCCCCGCATATGTCACTCCGTGCAAATATCACCATCCTTGATATGACACACCCAGTACTGTTAGATACATAAAAGGGCTCCCTGCAAGTGTCAATCCTTCGAAATGTTACCATCTTACTTCTGACTCACAAGTACGGTAATACAGAGAAGAGGGCTCCCTGCTAGTGTCAATCCGTGCAAATTTCACCATCCGAGATATGACACATCAGGTATTGTTAGATAGGGAAAGTACTCCGTGTAAGTGTCAATCCATGCAAAAGTCTCCATCCTAGTTCTGAGTCTCTGGGTGCTGGCAGAGAGTGAAAATGGGTTCCCTGCAAGGGTGAAACGGTGCAAATGTCTCTATCATACTTCTGGACACAAGTACTGTTAGATAGAGAAAAGGGCTCCCCGAAAGTGTCAATCCTTGCAAATGTCACCATCCTAGATCTGACACACCAGGTAAGTTTACGGCTATTTAATGGAAATGGCCCCATGCAAGTGTCACACGGTGCAAATCCTGGATCTGACACCCCATGTATGGTTTTATAGTGGGAAAGGCTCCATGCAAGTGTCAAACAGTGCAAATGTCGCCATCCTACATCTGACACACCAGGTACGGTTATATACATAAAAGGGCTCCCTGCAAGTGTCTATCCATGCAGTCACCATCCTAGATCTGACACACACTATGTATGGTTATTTAGAAGAAAGGGCTCCATGCAAGTATCACTCCGTGCAAATGTCACCATCCGAGATCTGACACACCAGTTACTGTTAGATAGAGAAAAGGGCTCCCTGCAAGTTTCACTCCGTGCAAATGTTTCCATATTTCTTCTGACACACCAAGTAATGTTAGGTGGATAAAAGGGTTCCCTGCAAGTGTCAATCCGTGCAAAAGTCACCATCCTAGATCTGACACACGAGGTACTTCTATTTAGAAGAAATTGCATCATGCAGATGTCACTCCGTGCAAAAGACACCATCTCACTTGTGAATCACCTGGTGCGGTTATATAGAAAAGAGGGCTCCCTGCAAGTCTTACTCCGTGCAAACGTCACCAATACGGCTGATGATGACCCCTAGATGGGTCGAAACTAGTACCGTATAATTTTGTAATTTTGTGAATATATTGTATTGAAAAGGTGGAAACATTTACGTTATTATTATTATTACTGACACAACAGGTACGGTTATTTACAAGAAATGGCTCCATCCAAGTGTCACTCCCTGCAAATGTCACCCTACGAGATCTGAAAAACCAGGTACTGTTACATAGTGAAAAGGACTGCCTGCAAGTGTCAATGGTTGGAAATGTCACCATCTTACTTCTGACTCACCAGGTACGGTATTACGGAGAAGAGGGCTCTCGCCTAGTGTCATTCCGTCCAGATATCACCATACGAGATCTGAATCACCAGGTACTGCCAGGTAGAGAAAAGGGCTCCCTGCAAATGTCAATCCATGCAAAAGTCACCATCTTATTTCTGAGTCTCCACGTACTGGCAGGGAGAGAAAATCGGTTCCCTGCAAGTGTCAATCCGTGCAAATATCTCAATCCTATTTCTGAACACCAGGTACTCTTAGATAGAAAAAATTACCGTGCAAATGTCACTATCTTACTTCTGACTCACCAGGTACGGTTATATAGTGAAGAGGGTTCCCTGCTAGTGTCAATTCATGCAAAAGTCTCCATCCTAGATCTGACACAACATGTACGCTTACATAGAGGGGAGGGCTCCTTGAAAGTGTCAATCCGTGCAAATGTCACCATGCGAGATCTGACACACAGGATACGGTTAGATAGAGAAAATTGTTCCCCGCATGTGTCACACTTTGAAAATATCACCATATTTGATCTGACACACCAACTACTGTTAGATACATAAAAGGGCTCCCTGCAAGTGTCAATCGTTCGAAATGTCACCATCTTACTTCTGACTCACCAGGTACGGTTATATAGTGAAGAGGGCTCCCTGCAAGTTTCAATCCATACAAATCTCACCATCTTAGATCTAACACACCATGTACGTTAATTTAGAAGAAATGGCTCCATGCATGTGTCGTTCCGTGCAAATGTCACCGTCCTAGATCTGACACGCCAGGTACGGTTATATGGAGGAAAGTGTTCCATACAAGTGTCACTCCTTGCAAATGTCACCATCCTAGATCTGACACATCACGTACGGTTATATAGGTTATATATATATAGGCGAAAGGGCTCCCTGCAAGTACCCCTCTTCTCCGTAATACCGTACCTGGTGAGTCAGAAGTAAGATGGTGACATTTCCAACCATTGACACTTGCAGGCAGTCCTTTTCACTATGTAACAGTACCTGGTTTTTCAGATCTCGTAGGGTGACATTTGCACGGAGTGACACTTGGATGGAGCCATTTCTTGTAAATAACCGTACCTGTTGTGTCAGATCTAGGATGGTGACGTTTGCACGGAGTAAGACTTGCAGGGAGCCCTCTTTTCTATATAACCGCACCAGGTGATTCACAAGTGAGATGGTGTCTTTTGCACGGAGTGACATCTGCATGATGCAATTTCTTCTAAATAGAAGTACCTCGTGTGTCAGATCTAGGATGGTGACTTTTGCACGGATTGACACTTGCAGGGAACCCTTTTATCCACCTGACATTACTTGGTGTGTCAGAAGAAATATGGAAACATTTGCACGGAGTGAAACTTGCAGGGAGCCCTTTTCTCTATCTAACAGTAACTGGTGTGTCAGATCTCGGATGGTGACATTTGCACGGAGTGATACTTGCATGGAGCCCTTTCTTCTAAATAACCATACATAGTGTGTGTCAGATCTAGGATGGTGACTGCATGGATAGACACTTGCAGGGAGCCCTTTTATGTATATAACCGTACCTGGTGTGTCAGATGTAGGATGGTGACCGCAGGCAGAGAGATACAGGGTTCCGTCCAAAAATCTCAATCCTACTTTTTAACACCTGGTACTGTTAGAGTGAAGGGTGTGGAGAATTATCTGATTGACCCTACCTGTTCGCTTCACAGCTAAAGAGTTCGAGCCTCCATGGACGTTAACATACTCTTGCTATCTACTTAATATGGACTCCATGAAAGTAATAGTATAGTAGTCATGGTGATGTTTTGATGATATTGTAGCAGATTATGATTATTTTGTAAGAATAAATCAGCAACCTATGACATTTCAGTGTTCTTATGAAATAAAACATTACAGAATGGTGCCGAAACCCGTTTTTGGGACGATCAGCGGCAAGAAAGACGCGGACGGACAACAGTAAGCAGCATCAAGCAACATCGCCGTATCAACAAGAAACCAGCTAACCCAAGTAAGATCTCTACTTACATTCAATTTCTTAAGCAACGGATATACATTTGAAGGAATATACGAAATTATATACATTACGAACAGACTCATTTGAAGTGTTACGGAACATCAGTGTACCTTTCAAAGTGCGTCGCAAAAACAGTGAATATTACAAGTGTGTAAAGCCTCTGTTGACAGGATCAGTACTATCCGAAACCAACGCTTAAGATTTAACCGTCGTAAAACATAATACGGAAACCCGGACTGTTTACGAATGCAGTTTAACTTCAGGTTGCAGTGAAATACCAATTACATTACAGATATAGGTTGAAGACAGGAATACGGTTATGTCCATGTACGTAGTGTGTGTTATTTTCGTTAACGGTATTCGTGCATAATTCAATTCAGTGAAACATGGAGAGTACGAATATTAACGCACCTACTGCTCAGTTTACAGTTTCAAATGCAAACGTTTTACAGACTGAAAGACGCATTCAACAGCAACCAGATCGTCGGAAACTAGACTTATTCAAAGACTACGAACAGCGATCGAAAATGGATACGATGATATCGAAATGGAAATATTAGCGCAAAGATTACACGAACTACTACTAGATTTGAGCGAAATTCAGAAACGGATACAGGCGTTGCAGGAAGACGATGCGAACGAACGGGATGCAGAAGAGTGTGAAAACCGTCAAATAGAAGGCCGAAAACTAATTGCAATAGCAAACAAGAAGATCAAAGAAATTAGGTTTCCCCAGCAGCAATCAAACGCAAAAATGAAACAACTATTCTTCAGTCTGCAATCGTGAGACCAGCTTACCTAAGCTTGAAATTAAACCTTTCATGGGCACCTTTTCAGACTGGCCAAGATATTATCAGCAATTTGAATCAGCAATTCATAATAATTCGGCAATTACGCCAGTTGACAAATATCTGTATCTATGGAACTTGGTAGAAGGAGAAGCCAGACATCTCATCAGTGGGCTGAAAATGTCAGAGGAAAATTACAAGATCGTACTTCAGAAGCTGAAGGAACGCTTCGACAACATTAAATTACAGCAACAGGAACATATCGATTTCTTCCGTACCTTGAGAAAATTCAGACCCAACGACTACCGAGTTGAGAAGCATATATAGCAGTTGCCAGATGAATATTGCAGCTCTTAAAGGACTTAGGGTTGATGCCTGCATGCTTGGTTCCTTTTTATCTGCAGATATTTTACGTGCCTTTCCAGATGAAACAAAATTCGCCTGGTACACTACGCAGGGCGATGATGGTAACTTGGATGCCCTGATGAATTTCCTGGACAAATGGGTACTCAGCAAAGAAAAATAAGAGAAGTTGAACGAGTTCAGTGACAGTTTAGGAGAACAGTTCTCTACAACAATGAATCTACACACCAGTCAATAAAAGAAAGAAATAAAAGAGAGTAAGCATACTGAACAGCAAAATAATCCACCTAAACTAACGTACAGCGATGAAACAAAAACAAACCCAGTCACATGCGCCTTTTGCGATAGAAGAGGCCACTGGAGTAACGAATGCCATAAAATAGTCTCAGTTGCAGCCAGCTCAGAAAAATTAAGGAAAGATGGACGATGCTTCATCTGTTTAGGCAAAAACCACAAAATGAAAGACTGTAGAAAGAAAGATCAGAAATGTCGAGTCTGTAATAACACAGGACATCATAAATCCATTTGCAAGTCACCCTTGACTACAGTAACGGCAGTAACCACAGGGGAGTCACTTACGAAAGAAACAACTGTTACAGCCGTCCATACTACAGAGACAAGGAATACACAATTGCATGAGATGTTTTTGAACACAGCATTAGTGTGGATTTCTGATTGCAACGGCAATCACCATATGACAAAAATACTACTTGATGCCGGAAGTGAACGCAGTTACATCGTCAAAGATCTAACAGATAAACTAAACTTGGAAAACATTGGAAAAGAGTCCTTAATTATTTCAACGCTTGAACATCACGGTAAAGCAACAATACGCAACCGAGTACGATTTCAACTTACAGGAACAGCCACGGGAACTGCAATCAAGATAGAAGCTTTAGAAGCTACACATACTTTTCAAGCTCAGAGACCGGTCCCAAAGGATATTAGGCAACAGTTCAGCAGTTTAAAATTTGCAGATGCGGATGAAATATCGAAGAACATCTCTATTGGAATATTAGTTGGCGTTGATTACCATGAACGTATCTTCCAAGATGACATCATCCGCTTATCAGACTCACTCACCATTCGCAGAAGTATTTTTGGTTGGATTCTATTTGGAAGTCGCACTGGGATTTCGATAAAAGAACTTCATACATCATTCACTCAGAAACGGACAACCTATTGAGGAGATTCTGGGAGCTAGAGAGCATCGGAATCAGGGATGACGAAACTCGCAAATTCAAAGGATGAACCTAATCTACATGACAACAGGAATATTGCGTTAAGGAATTTCGACAGTTTGAAGAAGCGATTTGCAAGAGATAAGAAATACGAAGAACGCTATGTACAAGCAATGCAGAAACACATTGAGAACGAACAAGTTGAATTCTGTAGCGAGGAATCAAAAAAGAGGCAAAACATTCTTCATGCCACATCATGCAGTAATTCGAGACGATCATGAAACAACCAAAGTGAGGATCGTATTTGACGCTTCTTCACATGAGAAAGGCGAATTGTCTTTGAACAGCAACTTAGAATCTGGCCCCAATCTGAATCCAGATTCAACAGCAACCTTACTTCGGTTACGAACGTTCAACAAATACATTGCAGCAGACGGGAATCAGAGCTTTTTACAGTTAAATCTGAATGAGAAAGACAGAGATTCCACTCGTTTTTTCTGGTTTAAAATGATTCGTTCAGAAGAAGGATGGCTGAGAACCAACGATACCACAATATACCGTTTCTGTCGACTACCATTTGGGCTGACATGCAGCCCGTATTTGCTGGCAGCAACTTTAAGACATCTAGCAACGGTGATGAAAGACAAATATCCAAACGCATTAAGAATTCTAGAAGACAACGTGTATGTTGACGATCTAGCAGCAGGTGGAGACACGGATGAAGAATTGATAAACATTTATACAGAGATGAAAAATTGTTTCAACGAGATCAGCATTCCACTTTCCAAATGGTTATCAAACTCAATAACAATGAACCAGATGTGGCGAGAAACGAAAGAAGTGGTCCGCCAAAATACATCTATTTTAGGCATTCCAACTGATACGGATAGAGATGAATTCTACTTCCCGTTCGGGAATACCGTAAGTACAGCAGCACTCATGCCCTGTACTAAAAGAGTTGTCCTGAAGACTGCAGCAAGAATTTACGATCCAATAGGCCTCCTATCACCAGCAACAATTACAGGAAAAATTATTTTCCAAGAAACTTGGCTGGGAAACCTCGACTGGGATGAGCTTTTGCCACATGATTTAGTTCAGAAGTGGAACCACTGGCTAGAAGGTTTAAAAAGCCTACATACAGTTAAAATTCCACGATGGATAGGATCTTGGATCAAGCAAGACCAGACCAGAGAACTGCACATTTTCAGTGATGCCAGCGAACGAATATATGGCGCAGCAGTTTACATCAAGACGACCATACACGAAGATGTCAGGATCGAATTAATCACAGCCAAAAATCGACTCGCACCAGTTCAGAAAATATCCTTACCACGACTAGAACTCATGGGAGCTATCATAGCAGTTCGTCTTTCGGAGTATGTCAAACGTGAACTGCACTTGGAATTACACCACGTCCAATTTTGGACCGATTCAACCATTGTATTACACTGGATAAGAGGAAACGCGTCGGAATGGAACGTGTTCGTCTCGAACAGAATACATAAAATTCATCGAAGGTCACACCCAACACAGTGGCGTCATTGGCCCGGCAAGGAAAACCCTGCAGATCATATAACACGAGGGCTAACAGCAATCAACTGTGTGAAAGTAACTCATGGTGGCATGGTCCAGATTGGCTTGTAAAACCAGAAGAGTATTGGCCGAAATCAGTTGAAATATCAAAAACAGAACTTAATAAAACAGGAACAGAACTAAAGAAAACTGTTTCCCATGCTACCGCAGCTAAACAGACAGAAGCGGTTTTCGATATTACAAGATATAGTAGATTAACCAAAGTTCTCAGGATCACAGCATGGATTTGGCGATTTACACGAAATACACGCTATCAAGAAAAAACGTTAGGCCCACTCCAATTAGACGAAATCCAAACTGCAAAGCTGTTTTGGATTAAACATTCCCAGAAGAAATAGAAGCACTACAGAAAACGTCAGAACTACCAAAGCAGTCCAAAATTAGAAAGTTTTCTCCATTCATCGAACATGGCATCCTAAGAGTTGGTGGACGTTTACAATTTGCCAGTTTACATGAAGACGAGCAACATCCCATTATTTTAAATGGTGACCACCATTTCACAAAACTGTTAGTAGAAGAAGAACATAAAACCCAATTTCATGTAGGAACTCGAATTTTGTTGAGTATTTTAAGGATAGACTTTTGGATACTTCGAGGACGATAGATCATCAAGAAAATCATTAGACAGTGCTTACCGTGCAAAAACTGAAAGCAAAGGCAGCTTCGGAAGTTGAACCCCCTCTTCCGGCAGAACGCGTAACTCCTAGCAGACCATTTGAGACCACTGGTGTGGACTTCGCAGGTCCGTTATATTCCAAGAATGGAGGCATATTACGGAAAAGATACATTGCATTGTTCACATGCGCTGTCACACGCGCTGTACACTTGGAGCTTGTGACAGATATGAGTACGGAGAAATTCATTCACGCCATACAGCGATTTATTGGACGAAGAGGTTTATGTCGAACAATTTGGTCCGATAACGCACGAACATTTAAGAAAGCTGAAAGAGAACTTAGCACATTATGGGAAAATCTGAAAACAGAAGACATTGTGCATTTTTTGAATGGTAAAAATATTCATTGGCAATATATAGTCGAACGCGCTGCTTGGTGGGGAGGATTCTGGGAGAGAATGGTACAGACAGTGAAAAGCTGTTTGAAGAAAGCCTTAGGAAGCAGGCGGTTCGATGATGAAGAAATTTACACAGTTCGTCGGAATTGAAGTAACAATCAACAGTAGACCCTTGACGTATGTGGAAAACGATCCTCACCATCGTGCGCTGACACCAGCACATTTTCTTATTGGTGATAACACAACGAGGCTACCAGACAGAAAGACCAATGTTGAAGATAGTAACAAAACAAAGGAAGAAATGAATCAGATGTGGATAGAAAACAGTCTGCACTCAACACATTTTGGAAGCAGTGGAGGAACGAGTATCTATTGGATCTAAAACGTTTCCATGAAGTTCAGCAACGGAACCAGAATCGTCCACTTCTTCAACAAGGAGATCTGACGCTTCTATGCGACGATAAACTACCAAGGCAAATTTGGAAGCTAGCTAGAATCTCCAAACTCATCATAGGACGAGATGGGAAGATCAGGTCCTGTGAGCTGACTGACAAAGAGGGGAGAGTGTTTCGAAGACCCATTCAACTGGTACATCCATTGGAGTTGAGCAACCGCGATACGGCTCAAGGTGGGGAGTGTGGAGAATTATCTAACTGACCGTACCTGTTCGCTACACAGCTAAGGAGTTTGAGCCTCCATGGACGTTAACATACTCTTGCTATCTACTTAATATGGACTCCATGAAAGTAATAGTATAGTAGTCATGGTGATGTTTTGATGATGTTGTAGCAGATTATTTTGTAAGAATAAATCAGCAACCTATGACATTTCAGTATTCTTATGAAATAAAACATTACAAAAGGCTCCATGAAAGTGTCAATCCGTGCAAATGACACCACCCTAGATCTGACACACGAGGTACGATTATATAGGGGAACCGGCTCCCTGAAAGAGTCAATCCGTGCAAATGTCACCATCCTAGGTCTGACACACCACGTACGGTTACATATGTGAAAGGCCTCCACGCAGTTATCAAACCGTGCAAATGTCACCATCCGAGATCTGACACACCCGGTACTGTTACATAGAGAAGAGGTCTTCCTGCGAGTGTAATTGCTTGGAAATGTCACCATCTTACTTGCGACTCGCCAGGTACGTTTATCAAGAGAAGAGAGTTCCCTGCTAGTATCAAACCATGCAAATGTCACCATCTTACTTCTGATTCATCAGGTACGGTTATATAGTGAAGAGGGCTCCCTACTAGTGTCAATCAGTGCAAAATTCACCATCCCACACCAGGTACTGTTAGTTCGGGAAAGGGCTCCCTGCAAGTGTCAATTCGTGCAAATGTCTCAATCCTACTTCTGACACACCAGGGACTGTTAGAAAGAGAAAAGGATCCCTGTAAGTGCCAAACCATGCAAATTTCGCTATCTTACTTCTGACTCACCAGGAAGGTTATATAGAGAAAAGAGCTCACTGCAAGTGTCACTCCGTGCAATTGTCACCATGTGAGATCTGACATACGAGGTACTGTTACACAGAGAAAAGGGCTCCCTGCAATTGTCATCCCCTGCAAAAGTAACATTCTTACTTCTGACTCACCAGGTACGGTTATGTAGGGAAGAGAGCTCCCTGCTAGTGTTACGCCGTTGAAACGTCACCATCCAAGATCTGACACACCACGTACGGTTATATAGGTGAAAGGGCTCCATGCAAGTATCACTCAGTGCAAATGTCAACATCCGAGATCTGACACACCAGGTACTGTTAGATAGAAAGAAATGATCCCTGTAAGTGCCAAACCGTGCAAATGTCATTATCTTACTTCTGACTCACCAGGTACGGTTATATAGTGAAGAGGGTTCCCTGCTATTGTCAATCTATTCAAAAGTCACCATCCAAGATCTGACACACCAGGTACTGTTAGATAGGGAAAAGGCTCCCTACAAGTGTCAATGCATGCATATATCACAATCCAAGGACTGAGTCTCCGGTTACTGGCAGAGAGAGAAAATGGGTTCCCTTCATCTGTCAATCCGTCATCTGTCTCAACACCAGGTACTGTTCGATAGAGAAAAGCGCTCCCTGAAAGTGTCAATCCGTGCAAATGTCACCACCCTAGATCTGACACACCAGGTACGCTTATATAGAAAAAAGGGCTCCATGCAAGTGTCACACCGTGCAAATCTCCATCCGAGATTTGAGTCACCCGGTACTGATAGCTAGGTAAAAGGCGCTCTGTGGAAATGTCATTCCATGCAAATGTTTCCATCCGGGATCTGACACTCCAGGTACTGATACATGCAGAAAAGTGCTCCCTGCAAGTGTCAGTCACCGTCCTACTTCTGACTCTCCAGGTACGGATATATACAGAAGAGAGCTCCCTGCAGGTGTTACTCCGTTCAAACGTCACCATCCTAGATCTCACACACCACGTTCGGTTATATAGGTGAAACGGCTCCATGGAAGTATCACTCAGTGCAATTGTCAACATCCTAGATATGACACACCAGGTACTGCTAGAAAGAGAAAAGAGCTCCCTGCAAGTGTCACTCCACGGAAATTTCGCCAACTTACTCCTGACTCACCAGGTAGGTTATATAGAGAAAAGGGCTCCCTGCAAGTGTCACTCCGTGCAAATAACACAATCTTAGATCTGACCCAACAAGTACGGTTATATAGAGAAAAGGGCTCTCTGTATCTGTCACTCCGCGCAAATGTGACCATCCTACAGCTGACACACCAGATACGGTTAGATAGAAAAAGGGGCTCCCTGCATGTGTCACTCCTTCGAAATGTCACCATCTTATTTCTGACTCACCAGGTACGGTAATACAGAGAAGAGGGCTCCCTGCAAGAGTTACTTCGTGCAAATGTCTCTATCCGACTTATGAACACCATGTACTGTTAGACAGAGGAAAGGGCTCCCTGAAAGTGTCAATCGTTGAAAATTTCACCATCCGAGAACTGACACAACAGATACGGTTATACAATGGAAAGGGCTCCATGCAAGTGTCACACCGAGCAAATGTCTCCATCCTAGATCTGACACCCCAGGTACAGTTTTATAGAGAAAAGGGCTCCCTGCATGTGTCACTCCGTGCAAATGTCACCATCGATGATCTGACACACCAAGTACTGTTAGACAGATAAAAGGGCTCCCTGCAAGTGTCAATCCTTCGAAATGTCACCATCTTACTTCTGACTCACCTTGGACGGTTATACAGAGAAGAGGGCTCCCTGCTAGTGTCAACCTGTGCAAATGTCACCATCCGAGATCTGACAAACCAGGTGCTGCTACACAGAGAAAAGGTCTCCCTGCAATGATCAATCCTGCGAAATGTCACCTTCTTACTTCTGACTCACCAGGTACGGTTATACAGAGAAGAGGGCTCTCTGCTAGTGACATTCCGTCCAAATGTCATCATCCGAGATCTGACACACCAGATACGGTTAGATAGAGAAAAGGGCTCCCTTCAAGTTTCCGTCCGTGCAAATGTTTCCATCGCGTGCATATGTCACCATAACAGATCTGACACGCCCGATACGGTTGTATAGCAAAGATGGTTCTTTGCGTGTGTCACTCCGGGCAAATGTCACCATCCTACATCTGACACACCAGATACGGTTAGATAGAGGAAAGGGCTTACAAGCAGGTCATTGTGTACACTCAACACTGCTGGTGGCGCGGGTTTCACTCAAACACTACTGCACCGCTTGAGAAGAACGAGCACACTGACCTCAGAGGTCTCTAACTTTCAAAATAAGCGAAATCGAACAAAATAAATTCCCGCCAGGCATAAGAGTCTCCGCCCCGCTACTCTGAGAATTCCTTCAGCTGTTGGTACGCGGTAAAAACGGGAGAAGTATGAGATGTAGTTATTAGCACGAGATAGGGTGACATTGAGGGCTGCATCGAACCAGTCTAGGGACAGATGTTACAACAACAACAACGAGCATTTACGTGGGCAAGTCCATTCAACCTCACAAAACTCAACGTAAAGATATGAATGATAATCTCAAAGTGATAAACACATAATAATAATAATAATAATAATAATAATAATAATAATAATAATAATAATAATAATAATAATAATAATAATACCCCAAAGGTTCAGAAGAAGGAAGCAAATAATTCCGAAATTTGATACCAGTCGGATCCAGCCATCTCTCACCGAAGAATTAGAGAAAAAGCAGTCCAACAATTGGCAGCAACTCAAGACCAAACTAATTGAAACAGCACAAACACTGATTCCTCTGCAGAAAAGAAAAAAACACCCTTGGTGGAACGCAGACTGTGAACAAGCCATCCAATCCCGGCAGAATGCATACAATAAGTGGAACAGCAAAAAGACCGATAAGAATCACAAAATGTTTTTGGCAGTCAGGAAAGAGGCAGCGAAATTAATCCGACAGACCAAAAGGAAATTCGAGAAAGATCAACTACTGGAAATTGAAAAGGACTTCGAAAAAAAGCACACACGAAATTTCTACAAGAACTTCAAAACAAAGCTAACAGGGTATCAGCCACAAAACCTTTGCTTAAAGAAAGTAAATGGGCAATTTGCACTGAACAATCAAGAAAACTGCACCGAACTTGCAAGGTATTTTGAAGAACTGCTTAACTGCCCAGAGCCAACACAAAGATTTCCACCGCAGGAACCTGACTTCACAAACCCAAATTCAGTACCACCGGATGAAGAAGAAATTACCAGACAGATAAAACGACTTAAAATGAATAAAGCTGCAGGTGAGGATGGGATCATAGCAGAAATTCTCAAATCAGCAGGCTCAAATACTATAAAAGAATTCACCGGTATCATCCAAGAGATTTGGGAAACAGAACAAATTCCAGAAAATTGGAAAAGTGCACTAATTCATCCTTTACATAAGAAAGGAGACAGAACAGATGTAAATAACTACAGAGGAATCTCATTGGTATCTGTTGCCTACAAAATTTTATCTCAGTGCCTTCTCGATAGAGCCCAACAGCAACTAGAACCAAAAATTGGAGAATATCAAGCAGGTTTCAGACCAGGCCGTTCATGTCCAGAGCAAATTTTGAACCTGAAGTTAATCCTAAGGCATCAGAGAATTTGTAGCAAAAATGTAGTTTGTACTTTTGTTGATTTCAAAAAGGCCTATGATTCAGTTGATCGTCAATCACTGTTTCAGATATTAAAAGAACAGTGTCTAGACCGGAAAACACTCGCAATTGTAAAAGAAACATTGACAGACACAAAATCTAAGGTTAAATTCATGGGGGAAATCTCAGACCCTTTTCCGATCAAAACAGGAGTAAGACAGGGAGATGGGCTCTCTCCACTACTCTTCAACTGCGTCCTTGAAAAGGTAATACAGGAATGGCGCAAACAGAAGTCTGCCCTCAAGATTGACTAACCAATCACTCTTGGTAGGGGCAAATTAGCAGTAGACTGCCTGGCATTTGCGGACGATCTGGCAATCTTAACTCGTGACGTTTCAACAGCCATAAACCAGATCGAACTCCTGAAAGAAACAGCGGAAAAAGTCGGCCTCCAAATATCGTTTGAAAAAACTGAATACATGACCTGCAACAAAGAAGCCCCTAAATTCATGGAGACAAAATATGGCAAAATAAAACGGGTCCGGCAATTCAAATATCTCGGTGAAATAATTCAGGAGAATGGAATGGAAACAAAAGCCAATGAAGTTAGATGCCAAAAAATGGAAACTGCGTATAGACTCACCCAAAATATCTATAACAAAAAGTGTCTCTCCAAGCATGCTAAACTAAGACACTATAATACAGTTATTAAACCAGAATGCCTCTATGGATCAGAGACACTAATTTTGAACAGGAAAACTGATCTAGAAAATATTCAGAAAAAGGAATGCAAGATCATTAGCAAAATTTTAGGCCCAAAACTCGTAGATGAACAGTACCGCCTTAGAGGGAAACAGGAAATCAAACAATTTTCTAACATTCACAGTGACATCAGAAAACGCAGATTAAGATTCTTTGGACATATAAAAAGGATGAACCCAGATAGACTTACCAAGCAAATAGTTGAATTTTATGAAAACCGAAGTAAAGCTAAAACGGACACAATAAAATGGATTGGCGAAATTAAAACAGATCTCAAACTGGCAGGAATTACACTTGAAGACATCCAAAGCCGGGTTATCTTCAGAACCAAAGTTCATAAGTGGCAAGTTGACCAAGAGGAAAAACCAAAGAAGAAGACCGGAACAACATGGTCTCAAGAGAGAAAAGAAGCACACAGCAAACGAATGAAATGAAGTGTGGGCACAAAGAAAGGCAAATGCCTGTCTCTAAGTACTTTGCGTAGTCCTAATGGGCTCATTCGCAATATATAATAATAATAATAATAATAATAATAATAATAATAATAATAATAATAATAATAATAATAATAATAATAATAATAATAATAATAATAATAATAATAATAATAATAATAATTGTTATGATGGTTTGTGGATTTGCAGAGGTGAAAGAAGGCGCTGGCTGGAATAGGTCTCAACTACAGAATTAAAGTTAATTTAAAACTTTGACAAAGGTTATATTTTCAACCGACAACAAGGTTTAACAATTTTCATATAGAATTTCAAAACTCAATAAATAACAAGTCAACAACAACCAAAATCAGGTACAAAGAAATTACAAGATTTCGGGGGTTATTACCAAACTCTGGGCTTCAAGCCCCAAGTATAATTCCTGAGCTCTCAGCTCACAACTATCATTGCTGAAGGGCATACAACCCCTAAGTACAAGGAGCACTTGCTTCTAATTACAATGTTAAAAAGAGCAGAGCTGCTCTCAATTTGACAAGCCTATCAAAGGCTACAACAAGCTTCATTTCTATCTGCCCTTAAGACACACCAAGAAACAGGGGTATTTGATACCCAACCTACAGGGCCTTTACATGAGGAAAATAAAACATCAGGTTAAGTTACTGGCCCATAATACAAAATAGAATGGAGGCGAAGCTTGCACTCCTAATACGCTTTTAAAACCTACTTGGCACTAGGCCGCCTACGTAAGGGCTAATCCCATACTAAGGAGGTGACACGATAAGAAAACTTTATTACATTACGAAGAGAAGAAAAATGGTTATGAAAACGTAGTCACCTCAAAACAATATGAGTGGGAACTCGAGAGGGTTAGGCACTCTCTATCCCAATTTATAGTTAAAGAGACGAAATTTTACCAAATGTCTATTACATTTTAAAGATAGGTTACATGAGAAAAGTTTCGAACCTGCCCCGAGGGTTAAACTGCTGAGCTAGCAAGAAATAAAGTTATTAAGCGGCCATTACCTTGTGGATGAACTGCTGCCCGAAGAAAGAGGCGCTTCCCGCCCCCTGCTACATAATCACACACTAAGCAAGATGTCGATGAAGTGGCCCCGAGAGAAGAAAATCAGCAGTTTATATACCCTCATGGAACATTCGAGACCTTTCAAGAATGAGTACACACACCCCCCTCAACTTTATTGGATAGCTTAAAGCAACATCTCCGTATCGGAGAAGACATACGTTATTGGTCAAAAATTAATTAGAGAAATTCGGGATTGGCTAAATTCAAAACAAGCGGGTAGAAATGATTAATGTTGCAAACCCACAAACCACAGAACAAAATTTAGTAAGGTCAAAAACTTATGAACACAAAATTTCTTCCAGAAGGTTCATTCCTTTGCAACAGAGTGCGTAATCCTAGTTTCTTCTCTGTAGAGACATCTAGAAGAGAATGTCCACACTTCTTGATACGGAATAAACAAACACAAATCAAAATAGACACAGTTCAGAACACTACAAGATTACCAAATTTACAGTAGTGACCTCTTTTAAGAAATAGTAGAATTAGTTCAGTTTTCAAGGTTACAAACTTCTCCTGTAGAGGAGTTTAAATTGGCGCAATATTTGAATGAGCGGCATGGAGGTGCACCGCCCGGTATAATAATAATAATAATAATAATAATAATAATAATAATGGCGAATATCCTCCCGATTAGGCTTGGTGGAGGTCTTGTAGGCGACCTGAATGCCTCTGGGTATGCGGCCCCTACTTAAGTATGACATGGACATGTCATTGTGTTATTTCTCTTCCTATCTACATTTTCGAAGTAGCCTAAGGGCATGGAAATTGTGTCAAGATTAACTCTACCCTGGCGGTGTCATTTTCAATTCTGTTTCGTGGTATATCAGGTTCACTTTTCCGCTACTAATCTGTGTAGGCGCTCAAGTCTGAGCTCCTTGTACGTACTGACATCTGAACTGTGAGCTAGAACTACGAGACTCCGCCCATTAATCAATTAGAGCTCACTGCCGAACGAACTCTGCCTTGTCGATTCTCGTTTTGGCGAACCGGCCATTATTGTCTGGAGTGTGGTTTGAGATGGACGGGGATTTGGCGTGTCTCATCTGTGAGAAGTTTGCGGCGTTCGCAATGGACGTAACTTGAAGGAAGGAGTAAGAGGGTTTCTCCCTTGCCCTCTTTATGTGTTTCTGTTTCGACCAACGCGGGATATTCTTCTCTAGTTTGTATGCTTAATGCATTTGTTCGCTTGGCCTCTTCAGCCTGTAAGTAATCTTTTAAAAAATGGCGATGGCGTCATTGCTTCCCTGAAGATTTTCAGCATTTTTAAGAATGTTATCCTCTTCAACTTCGGACAATTTAAGTATTTGTTTGGTGAAGTTTGTGAACTCTAAATTTCTGGGAAAGCAAGATCTCGAGGCTCCTTTAAAAAAAAAATTATAATCTTATCGTAATGTAACTTTTCGTGTTGTTAATGATGAAAATTAAGATGTATTGGGGTGAAGTTTGAGTACCTTATGCTAATGTGAAATATCTTTGGTACGTCTTGAAATGTCTTACAGTATTGCTACCGTATCTAACACCCCAAGTAAGTCTGTTTTAACCATGTGAGTTCTGACCAAGCGGACGGCATTAATTTAATTTTTCTCTGTTTCTTAATTTTGCTTGTGTTCCTGGTTCTTCGTCTTTCCTTTCTTTTCCCTTGTTCGTGCGGACTTTTGTTTCCGTGGTTACCTGTTACCATGCTTTTTCCTTGGCGTTTGTTGGTTACCTTGCCAACGGTTTGTTTTGATTATTGTTAAGTTTTGAAGGTAGAGATTTGTCCCTGGTCGTTGATGCTGTTGGATTATTGGGCAACTTCCTCCGTCTTGATGTGATGATATTTAATTCCGTTTAATTTTCCTTACCTTTGTGTCCTTGTGATCGCGTTGGGGTGATTTTAATTTTTAATATCCGGTCACTTCCTTTTCTTCCGGGTATTAAGTGTTGTGTTTATTTATTTAATTTCTATTATTTATCCCTTGGTGAGAACTCTGTGGTTCAGAGAAGTTTTTTAAAAAAATAAACAAATTTGGTACATTGTGATCTGATACTAATTTGAAACTGTCACTTTCTCTGGAATGTTGAGGCCTCGCTTAATTAAGAGTTTTTTTAATTTTCTGGTGATCGATCACCGTAGATTTTAAATCAAGTTTAACTTGGTTTCCTAATTTAAGTAACTTTTCCTTATTATTTGTTCCTGCGTTGATGATTTCTTTTCCTAACATTTTAAAAATTTATTTAACTAAATAAATTCCTTGTTTTAAATTCCCTAAGAATGTGTTCTTCTTTCTTAAAGTGATTGATACCAGGTATGAATTTCTCAGTACGAGTTCTTGTTAACAGTTCTTCGCCCTTTTATGGTAAGTTTTCTGTTCTTGTTTAATAATTTGGGCTGTTTTTGTGACTCTGGTTACGCTTCCTGCTTGAACTTTCCAACTAGCTTATTTGTGTACCAGCTAGTTGCCCCCTTTTGCTGCCCTTATCGTAGTGTTCGGGTTTGGCCTACGTTACGGGACAGTATTTTGGTAGCCGAGCTGCGTTTTTGATTCATGCACCTGTGGCTCGTACCTACCCGGAGGTTGTTTGTATCCTTTTGTTTTTTTTATTCACCTGGTATCAAGTTCAAATTTATTGAAAGAAGGACATAGTATTAAACTGGTATAATATCCTTTGATTCTAGGAACTGGGTTTTTGTCCAAAACTGGACTTGTGCTCGACCTTCAAGACAGGAAATTTTTCTTTAGGTTTTCCCCTGCTAATAAATTTAATTTGACTGATGGTTCTAAGGGTAATTTAAATGCGAAGTGTGTTTCTGAGTCAGTCCCTGATGAAATTAGCAATGTTAAGGAACAAGCTGATGAAATTCGTGCTCTTTGCAGCGAATTCCCTGAAGTATTCACTAGCAAACTAGGGGTAACTGATGTTATGGAATACGATATCGAACTGATACCAAACCTGTGAGGTCCCCTCCATATAGACTCTCTCCTCCACGTATGCTGGAATTGAAGAAGATTATTGAAAAACTTCTAGCGGAAGGGGTTATACAACCTTCTAGCTCCCCATATGCCTCTCCTGTTTTCCTTGTACCCAAGTACTCTGGGGGCTTTCGGGCTGTTCTGGACTATAGAAAATTAAACCAGAAGGTGGTCCTTCAGTCAATCCCGTTACCTGATCTGCACATATGTTTTGGGTGGTTTTCTGGGGCAAAGTTTTTTACAGTACTGGACCTTAACCAGGCCTATTATCAAATTCCTTTATCCAAGAGGCCCATTCCACTAACTGCCTTCATCACTGACTGGAATTTGTATGAATTTGTCAGATTACCCTTCGGTTTGAACTCTGGTGCTGGAATTTTGACACGATTGCTGGATACTATCTCCTCTGACATTAAATTTAAATGTGTTTTTCACTATCTCGATGATTGCGTTGTGTATTCTAAAACCTTTGAAGAACATGTGATTCATGTACGGGAAGTCCTTGAACGCTTGAGGAAGGCTGGCTTGACTGTTAAGCTTTCTAAGGTAACCTTCGCCCAGCCAAGTATGTCTTTTCTTGGACACATTGTGTCTTCGAGTGGAATCTCGATTGATCAATCCAGGACCCAGGCCATTCGTGATTTTCAACCTCCTAAAGATGTCAAAGGCATTGCCCGTTTTGTGGGAATGGTTAACTTTTTCAGGAAATTTATTACTAACTTCGCTGAGGTTGCTGCTCCTCTCAACCATTTAAGGCGAAAAGATGTTAAGTTTGTCTGGGGTCCTCTCCAACAAGCAGCTTTTGAGAAATTGAAGTTCGCTCTCTTGAACGCCCCTGTTTTGGCAATTCCTGACTTTTCTAAACACTTCATTGTTCAGACCGACGCATCTGGAAGAGCTATTGCCGAAGTACTCCTGCAAGAGTACGAGGATGGTCGAAGACCTGTTGCGTATGCCTCCCGAACCCTCAATGATCTTGAGAGCAAATACTCGATTTACGAGTTGGAATGCCTCACTGTCCTATTCGCTCTCGAAAAATTTCGGCCCTTTGTTGAACATGTAAATTTTGACCTGGAGACGGATAATCAGGCGTTGTCGTGGGTTTTGAACCGACCCAAAAGAACTGGGAGAATCACCCGTTGGGCACTTAGGATTTCCGCCTTCAATTTTCAAGTCAAACATATTAGAGGTACAGATAATGTCATCGCTGATAGTCTCAGCAGAATATTTGATGGGGAACCTTGTCCTGAGGTAAAATCTAATGTTGAAAATTTTGATGATGGTAATGTGGTTAAAGTCAATGCCATTCTTTCTGAGCTACCTTTGCTTTACCATGAAATCTAAGATCTAAGATCTGACCCTGAAATGAATGAAATCATAAACAAAATTTGTAATGGGACTCTTGTAAAACCTTATTCTCTTGTCAAAGGTGTTCTATGTTATAAGGGACGAGGAGACCATTGTTTCAAAATTGTTGTTCCCAAGGTACTGGTACCTGTCATCTTCAAGTATTACCACTACTGTCCCATTGGAGGTCATTTAGGAATGTTCAAAACTAGGCAGAAAATCAGGGAATTTTTCATGTGGAAAAGAATGGACAGTGACATCAGAAGCATGATTAAATCTTGCAAGGTTTGTGCCATTAGTAAACCCAGTGTAAACAATCGTGTGGGTTTGTTGTCGTCCTCTCAAGCTTCACGCCCCATGGAACGTCTTTTCATCGACTACGTGGGACCAATGGTTCGATCTTCTCTGGGGAACACGCACATTTTCGTGTGTGTCGATGCGTTCTCACGGTTCACTTGGCTTATTCCAACTAGGTCTACCACTTCTCGGTCCACTATTAACTGTCTAAATTATATCTTTGCTTCTTTTGGTCCTCCCAAGTTCCTTGTCTCTGATAACGCTAGTGGGTTTACTAGTCATCTGTTCAAAAAATACCTTTTCGAGTTGTGCATCTCTCATGTCACTACTACCCCATATTATCCTAATCCATCCTATGCTGAGAGGGTAAATAGGAATTTGAAGTCTGCATTGATAGCCTACCATCACCATACCAGCCTAAGTGGGACTCCTGTTTACATTGGCTAGCTCATGCATTTAACTCTGCGATCCATGAGTCTCATGGGAAAACGCCCATGTCCCTTATGTTTTCCTACACTCCATACTCCCCAATGTCAAATGTACTAGGCATCGATGACCTTTCGCCTGATCTATCTAAACCTCATGATGTCCGGAAGATTTGGGACGAAGCAAAGAAAAATCTGTCTGTTTCATATGAGAAGACCAAGGAAAGGTACAATTTGGGTAGGAAACCAACTAATGTAAAGGTTGATGATACAGTCTTCATAAAATGTTACCCAGTCAGTAAAGCTGTTAATAAGTTTTCCGCCAAACTGGCACCCAGGTATCAAGGTCCTTGCACCGTATTGCAATTTCTGTCCCCGGTATCAAGTTTAGTGAGTGATCCGGTCGCTAAAAGGATTAGGAGAGTCCATCTGTCACAAGTTAAACCTGGTTAATGTACAGTACTGGTTCCTAATTCCCTTCCTTTGGTTTTCTGCTTTGTGAAGTTCTGGGGTACTGAAAGAGACATACAGCTGAGAACTACATTTCTGTGAGCTAATTAAAAGTAAAATATCATCTTACTGTTTAAGTGTAATTTAATTCTACCTGGAGTTTTCATTGTGGTACATGTTTCTGTGATTTTAAAAGCTAGGTTTGATATGTTTCTATTTGTTTTGGTACTGGTATTGTTTCTGGTGTGAACATTGTGGTTTGGTAGTGTGTGGAATTTATCACATGACCGTTTCTTGGAGGTTGTTACCAATATACATATATAACCTGTACACCTTATATCTTTCCTTTTCTAGGTTTAAACTTTAATTTATCATACCAAAACTGCCTTGGCGGTGAGTAGGGCATAGTAATGAATTCTTCGAGTCTGCCTTTCGTTTTTTCTGCTTCTCATGCTGTTGTATAGGAAGTATTTTATGACCGTGTTCCGTTGATTGGTATTTAACACCCTTGTGCAGCATGTCCACTGGGTGAGTTTCTCGACTTCTGGTTGCTCCATTTGATTTCTTATTTTGGGTGTTTGTTTCTAAAATTTTAATTAAAAAGTATGAAATTAGGAAATTGTGTTTTACCTAACTGGAACTTTGATGTAAACGTTGGACTTAATTTGTTCATTTTTTGGACTTGCTCCCGATCTGGTAAACGTATTTTTTTCATTTCTTAAAAATCATTCTTGCTCTGGTTTCATTCTCCCTTTGTAGCAAAATTTTGGTTTGGAAATTTGGGTTTAAAATCTGGTGTTCTATTTTATTTGGAAACTACTATCGGTTTCGATAAATACTATCTCTACGTACTGTGAGTTTGGAACTGGGAGTTTAACTCTGCTACCTGTTCCTGATCTGTCGCTACTGTACCTGGTCTTGGTCAAAACCTTTGGCTGGTTGTTAGTCATTTGGGTGGTCTGTAAATCTGTATTAGAGTTGGGAGGCCGTTTGCTTCGTGCATGGGTCCTGCATCTTTACGGGTTTTCCATCCCTAATTACAGGTTGCTGTGCCATTTCATTTCTAATGGTTGTGTAGCCCCCCTTCTTGATTGTTCAAGTGACTGTTGACAGTATGGTAATCTTAAGTAATTTTCATGTGTTCTTTACTCGTTTAATTACATTCCTAATGTTGAAATTATTAACCCTTTCCTTGAAATTTTATCTTGTAGATGAGTTGCTCTTCCACCATTTAGAGGTATTTGGTTGTCCACTATTTAAGTTTCAGCCTTGTGGTATTCAATTTTGCACACTACTATATCGCTATACTACTGAAATATTTTCTTGAATCTAGTGCCGTCTTGTTAACTTCATTCTTCTGTACGAGTTGTAGATTCTATGTTGAGGTGTTGTCAGTGTCCATCTTCCATCTGTTGATATTATTTGGAGTATTGAAATTCGTGCGTGGACTAAAAACCTGAGAAGTTATCTTCTTTTGCCTTAGTGCTTGGTTTACTAGTCCTAGATTTGGTGTTGTCAAGTTGTTGCACCATGTATTTGTTCAGTTGCCTGTGTGGCAGGTTGGTGTGGAGTGATTTGGTTGTTTTGACTCTTGGCGTGGGATACCATGGGTTCTGTGCGATTTATCAGAGTCCATATTAGTTGTGTTATTTCGCTTTGGTGGGTGTTTAGGCACCTCTGATTGTACCATCGTGTTCTGGGGAAGATGGAAATTAATTATGTAGTTCTTTTCTGCAACTCGTGTAGTATGTTGTGGTGTTGGTTGTAAAAACTGCGACCTCCCGCTTGGCCTATTTTTCCGTTGTCATTCTTAATCATAGCTATGATATTGTAGAGAACAATTCTGTTTAACCTGTCTCCTATGGTGTTTTTTCCTTCAGTTAAATTTTTGAAATTCATATATGTTGTTAATTTATCCGCTTCTTGTTCTGCGTTCTGGTTAATTAAGCGTGTTATTGCCTACCTAAGTGCTATCGCTTTTGGAGTCATCCTGCATATTTATTTTCTGGCCCCTTTTGGGACTATTTGGTGTGTAAAAGGTTGGTTTATTACTTCGTCATGTCTCCTGTAGTCATCTAATTGAGGTATTTTAATACCTTTTCTGTTTGATTGGGTGTACTATTGTGGAAGGTGTTTTAGTTTTTCCTCTTGCTATGTGGGTTAGTTATGTGACCCCAAGTTATGTCCTCCTGAAACCTTATCCATCAATCCTTGAACAGTGATTCCCTTTGTATTTGTTTGTTCCTCGCTTAGTGTGCCTTTGTGGAATGATTGTCGATGACAAACTGTTGCGCTCCCTACACCTGATAGTACTAGAGGTCTCCAACTCATTTTACATAAGGTTTCCTTTGCTTGGAAAGACAGTTACCACTAACTCGTTCATGGGTTCACCGTGCTTGTGCTCTGGTCGGTAGTTGCTCTGCTTGATGTGCCCTTTTTAGAAAAGTCTCTTCTTGTTGGGTTATGCGAGGTCAATGATCTGTAATCTAAATTCTGCCTTTCTTAAAGGTCTAATTAGTTATTTGGGTTGAATTACGGTGGGTTCTTAAATATTAATGAACCATTGGCTCACTGATCTGTGGAACTCAGTCTGTTGTTTTTAAGATTATTCTTACTTACCTTGTCCGTCTTGAGTGTGTTTATGTAAAACTGTTTATTGGGGCATTGAATCTTGGAATTTTTGGGGATTTTTCTTTTTGTGTTAAGGGTCTCCGGTGGAGGACGTGAATTAATTATCCTTCTGGTGGGTCCCTGTATTGGTGGGAAACCTCTGTGACGTTACGTCCTTTCTTCACCAATCTTGAGGTTCTCTCTTCTTTTCCTTTTCCGGTTTGTTTGGGGTATCTTCGTGTTGTAGATAATTTTATCTTGATTTCGAAGGATGTAAGATGCTGCAATTCTTAAAACCTAGAATCAGTGTACTGGTACTAACTACGATATAGTAATTTTGAGTCGAATAGTGGAATGTACAGAAGAGAGTGATTGCTAGTTCAAGCTTAATTATTGGAAGGAAAACCTATGGACGCATTGTGTATAAACCTTCATGTACTTTAAGGTTGGTAATACCCGCCGCGTGTCATCAACACCGTGAATGGAATTACAATCAAAATCATAACCTATTGTGAACTAACTAAGTTTGAAGATGTGACTTGATTCAAAACTATATGTATAGTGTACTTCTTGGAACTTATGGTCTTTCTTTCCCTTCCAAAAACTGAAACTGTGGTGTATAATTCTTAAAAGAATGTTTTGCGGAAGGTCCGAATGTGGTGAAAAAATGATGAACTCCAAGTTGAGTATTAGTGATGCTCTCGAACATGATTTTAAGGTGGTACTTGACTGTAATCTACCTCTTGGTATTATTCTATCAAATTGGATGTTTACTAATTGGACACGTGCTTGTGGTCATTTCGATTTGGACTGTGACGCCAAAAAATTAGATTACTTCTGAACACCGTGCAGCGAATATGAGAGTTTATAGCTAAGCTTCGGGGGGAGAGGCTGACATGGACATGTCATTGTGTTATTTCTCTTCCTATCTACATTTTCGAAGTAGCCTAAGGGCATGGAAATTGTGTCAAGATTAACTCTACCCTGGCGGTGTCATTTTCAGTTCTGTTTCGTGGTATATCAGGTTCACTTTTCCGCTACTAATCTGTGTAGGCGCTCAAGTCTGAGCTCCTTGTACGTACTGACATCTGAACTGTGAGCTAGAACTACGAGACTCCGCCCATTAACCAATTAGAGCTCACTGCCGAACGAACTCTGCCTTGTCGATTCTCGTTTTGGCGAGCCGGCCATTATTGTCTGGAGTGTGGTTTGAGATGGACGGGGATTTGGCGTGTCTCATCTGTGAGAAGTTTGCGGCGTTCGCAATGGGCGTAACTTGAAGGAAGGAGTAAGAGGGTTTCTCCCTTGCCCTCTTTATGTATTTCTGTTTCGACCAACGCGGGATATTCTTCTCTAGTTTGTATGCTTAATGCATTTGTTCGCTTGGCCTCTTCAGCCTGTAAGTAATCTTTTAAAAAATGGCGATGGCGTCATTGCTTCCGTGAAGATTTTCAGCATTTTTAAGAATGTTATCCTCTTCAACTTCGGACAATTTAAGTATTTGTTTGGTGAAGTTTGTGAACTCTAAATTTCTGGGAAAGCAAGATCTCGAGGCTCCTTAAAAAAAAAAATATTATCATCTTTTCGTAATGTAACTTTTCGTGTTGTTAATGATGAAAATTAAGATGTATTGGGGTGAAGTTTGAATACCTTATGCTAATGTGAAATATCTTTGGTACGTCTTGAAATGTCTTACAGTATTGCTACCGTATCTAACACCCCAAGTAAGTCTGTTTTAACCATGTGAGTTCTGACCAAGCGGACGGCATTAATTTAATTTTTCTCTGTTTCTTAATTTTGCTTGTGTTCCTGGTTCTTCGTCTTTCCTTTCTTTTCCCTTGTTCGTGCGGACTTTTGTTTCCGTGGTTACCTGTTACCATGCTTTTTTCCTTGGCGTTTGTTGGTTACCTTGCCAACGGTTTGTTTTGATTATTGTTAAGTTTTGAAGGTAGAGATTTGTCCCTGGTCGTTGATGCTGTTGGATTATTGGGCAACTTCCTCCGTCTTGATGTGATGATATTTAATTCCGTTTAATTTTCCTTACCTTTGTGTCCTTGTGATCGCGTTGGGGTGATTTTAATTTTTAATATCCGGTCACTTCCTTTTCTTCCGGGTATTAAGTGTTGTGTTTATTTTTTTTAATTTCTATTATTTATCCCTTGGTGAGAACTCTGTGGTTCAGAGAAGTTTTTTTAAAAAATAAAAATTTGGTACATTGTGATCTGATACTAATTTGAAACTGTCACTTTCTCTGGAATGTTGACGCCTCGCTTAATTAAGAGTTTTTTAATTTTCTGGTGATCGATCACCGTAGATTTTAAATCAAGTTTAACTTGGTTTCCTAATTTAAGTAACTTTTCCTTATTATTTGTTCCTGCGTTGATGATTTCTTTTCCTAACATTTTAAAAATTTATTTAACTAAATAAATTTCTTGTTTTAAATTCCCTAAGAATGTGTTCTTCTTTCTTAAAGTGATTGATACCAGGTATGAATTTCTCAGTACGAGTTCTTGTTAACACTTCTTCGCCCTTTTATGGTAAGTTTTCTGTTCTTGTTTAATAATTTGGGCTGTTTTTGCTTGAACTTTCCAACTAGCTTATTTGTTGCCCTTATCGTAGTGTTGGGGTTTGGCCTACGTTACGGGACAAGTAGACATCGTGCAACGGCGTGCCGGTGCTCTTTTCTTTCAATCTATGGACTTGTTTTCCAGTAAAACAATAAACATTGCGCGCGTATTCGGTAAAGGGAAGTGTTGTGCTTTGTTACGTGTCGGTTAATCAATAGTCATCGCTTGATTCTTGACGATGTGCATGTTTGAAGCTCGCCGTGTGTTCCCGCTATCACAATGGCGAGGTAAGATTCGCCATATAATTTTCTGATTTAGATATTAATTAACCTCTTTTAGGAAATCCAGGAAGTAAATTCATCAGAGTTTGAATGTAGCACGATTCCTTTTACAAGTAATAACTCGTGGGCGAGTGAGATCCACATATTCCCGGCAGATCCGTTCTCAAATCACTTCCTTATTGACGTAACAACCCTTCGTTGCTGTGTGTGCAACTCAAACTCATATACGGTACCAGTTTTGTGATGCATATTGTTTTTTGCTATTTGCCTTACGTCGCACCGTCATAGATAGGTCCTATGGCGACCATGGGATAGGAAGCAGCCGTGGCCTTAATTAAGGTACAGCCCCAGCATTTGCCTGGTGTGAAAATGGGAAACCACGGATGCATATTATTATTATTATTATTATTATTATTATTATTATTATTATTATTATTATTATTATTATTATTTTTATAAGTGGTGGTAGGAAATTTTATATTTTATAGTTGAATAGCGCCATTTATTCGATTCACACTTATTTCAGGGGCTTGGCATTAGTATAAATTCTCGAAGATATAGAGAAGCGAGATGTAGATACTATTTATATAGAGCCTGTAGAGCGCAATACTACGTCAAATCCTACGGCACGGAGCCCAGGGTAGCGGGGCGCCCATCGCTCTCGCGCGGTCGCGTACATAGTCCTTGCAGCGTGTGTGTTGGTACCTTGCAACACCCTATATTTCCGAAACGAAACATGTTTGCTTCAGAATAATGGATCTTCCTTGATAATATCCTATCCTAAGCATGTTTATTGACAAAAAATTAACATTTCAAAAAATACAAAATTACCGAGCTCGATAGCTGCAGTCGCTTAAGTGCGGCCAGTATCCAGTATTCGGGAGATAGTAGGTTCGAACCCCACTGTCGGCAGCCCTGAAAATGGTTTTCCGTGGTTTCCCATTTTCACACCAGGCAAATGCTGGGGCTGTACCTTAAATAAGGCCACGGCCGCTTCCTTCCCACTCCTAGCCCTTTCCTGTCCCATCGTCGCCGTAAGACCTATCTGTGTCGGTGCGACGTAAAACAACTAGCAAAAAAAAAAAAAATACAAAATTCGGGCGTTCGAGGAGGTTAAGCGATCCTGGTACTCGTCACGGAGCTGGGCAACAAGTATCTCTGTAGACTAATTGAATTTTCATAGAATGTGAGTGGGATATTTTGTGATTGATGAATGTTCGAAGAAGGGAACGTGCGCTGTCAGTGGTGGAGATAAGTCGGAGGATAGCAAAGAGGAGCTCTATGAGACACCAATCTATACAGTTAAGTGCGGTCTTTCCGCACGAGCTATAGTGGGTCAATCCGTTATTAATAGTACATTATTCTGTGCTTGTACTAATGATCATTTCCACGATTATCCTCTCGTCTCTTTGGACGCCCAGTCTGCCGGAATAATTAGCACCACACTGGATAGAGTCCTAATGCCGTAAAAGTCATCCGACCTTAGCGATCTTAGTTTTGCAAGACATGTGGGGTCTCCCAGGACCCCTCCTCACTCGAGCTCCCGTTGTATTGGAGGAGGGCATCTCATGATATGTCCAAAGTTGTGGACTTTCTTGATCTTAGCAGACCTGCACAGTTCTACACATCCGGGTCACCAGGCCACCGGGGACCCACACTCTGATGGTTTTCCCCGCCGTCCGGAACTGTACTCCACACACCACAGCACCGCGCTCTCCTTCCGCGAAGCTGCAGCGCTCGTTGACCGTCTGTATCGGATCTCCCTTGATCCACAATGCCCTTACTCAGAATAATGTATTTGGTCTTCTTCAAGTTCAAGTTTAGACCAAGTTTCTCACATGTTTCCACCACTTTCGACAAGATCTGCTGCATGTCGTCAGTCCATTTCTACAGCATTCACTCCTCAAAGAATATGCGCAGGAAATGTGCTAAGAGGCCACAGAACCTGGACTGTGATGGCACTTGGGTCATGCAGGCATAACACTTAAAAGTCTATCCCTGACAATGGCCATGCATAGAGTTAAGTATGGTGATGTGTTACAGCTCAGCTGATTGTCTCCTTACTTTCAAGTCTTGCCAGCCCGAAGTTCCCAATATTTTCATAACACTACTCTTAAGGCCACCACACACGGAAAGCTAGGCTAAGCTAAGCTAAGCTACGCGGTGTTATGAAAAATATCGCTCACAATGCATGTAAGTACGATGACACACACAGGCTGCTGTGCTAAGCTATACTAAGCCAAGCTAAACTAAGCTAAGCTGGACAGATCGCCAGGCAGGTGATTTTCTTGGCTGTAGCTGGCCTGGCGCATGCGCTTTTCATTTCTGAGCAGTTGGTCTGGCGGGCTGTCGTGTGAGTCTCTTCTGGTAGTACTTCGTTATTTTAATACAATGGATAACAGGCCAAAAGAAGAACGACTAATTGATGAGGTGAAAAGATATCCCTGCCTTTATGATACGTCAACAAATTACTACAGACTTGATAAGAAACGAAAACTATTGGCAGGAAATAAGTTCAGTACTTCAAATTGATTGTAAGTAGGCTACCATTTATAAATTAGCTATATAATCACAATTTTGACAGTTCTAATTGTTTTAGACGAATACATTTTTCACATGGCTTTGGGCACATTATTTACAATTTAGCAGATACAGTTGAAGCACCTGTTCTGCAACTGTATGCCATATTCTTAAATATATCAACAGTTACTAAGAACGTAAGGGTAAAATAATAACATTTATTGTTTTAGGTAAAGAGGAAAAGACTGAGAGACTGTCTTAAGGGGGCACTAACGAGACAAAAAGAGAGTAAATGTGGGCAGGAACGGAAAAACTGAAGGATTGGAAATTCCACAAACAAATGGAATTCCTTCTGCCTTATATTTCTACAAGAAGGTGAGCTGTCACTTTAACGTAGTATGGCTAATATTTAAAATATTTTAAAAATATTTTTAAATATTAAAAATTGATGAAGTTATAAGTGAATTCATATGTTGAGTACATTATAATTTAAAACGCATGTAATTCATTCGAGGTTATAAGAACGTCTCGATTTGTTATGTTTTTCAGCTAAGACAGCATAAACATTTTACTAATTAAATAAACAACATGAATAATTGTGTTTGAAGCACAAGCACTACGCTCATTGTCCATAAACAGATCTCCATGTGTCATTTCTTAATAAACCTTTGGATGTGTATTAATAGCTTAATTTTCCTTACAGCACACATTCAAACATTGACAGGCAGGGAATATATCGAGGTCAAGAGATAACTGAAATAGCCACTCAGATGACTGAGAGTCCGGAATGTGAAGACCTACACTCCTTATCACATATATCTGATTCATCATCTGTTCAGTCCGCCCCCACACCAACAAAATCTCAGCCAGTTGAACCCCTTCGAAAAAAAAAAAAAAGAAACATGCCACCGAGCAGAGAGAGTAATTGATTATTTACAACAGCGCGACAATAAAAGTGCTGCCTAGTGTAGTTTAGCTTAGCTTCTTATTCGTGCCATAGCACGCCACAGCTTGGCATTGCTTAGCATAGCATAGCGTAGTGTAGCTTAGCTTAGCTTTCTGTATGTGGTGGCCTTTAGTCGGACGCCGTCCAGAGCAAATTACGCTGCTCCCATGTGGATCCTTTCATGTTGTCCTTGAGTTAAGTAATTCTGGTGAGTCTCTCATACGCTGAACAGGTCTTACCAGTGACTTATACGCCTCTGTTTTATATCCTTACTGCGAACCCTAAATACACCCATAACCATATGAAGAGATCTGTAAACATCACCTGCGTACTTGTATGAACACAGTAATTAATGTACAAGAGAACACCGCCGTCCAGTAACATTGCCTTGCGGAATCTGCTCTTAATCATAATATGGCCAGACAGTGCACCACCTACTCTGATGCTTTCTTGAAATGTAGCCAACTATTCGGTCATACCTTGTCCAGTCCAATAGCCCTCACTTCCTTGTTCTGCCCTGTTATTTGGCCTTACATAGGTGAATAGCGATGCAGTCCATTTGGCTTCCTGAATATAAAATACCTGCTGTCTTGCTTGAACCCTCCTAGTTGATTCTCACTGGAATGAATTTTCCTAAACACAAATTTCAGTTTATCAGACCAGTTTGATATTTTGAAAATGTGTGGAATAGAACCAGAAAGAATGCTTTCCTCACCTTCTCCGCATCACATGTCAAGTTGACTGGCCAATAACTATCCTCCTTTTGTTTGTCACCCAATCCTCTCTACATGGGGAATAATATAAGAATTGTGAATTAATTCGGTATAGCTCCTTCATGCAATCAGTCAAGTAATTGGGGAAATGCTCCAAAATAAATAATTAATTACGCCAAATTTTGACACATTTAGAGAAAATGTGTGGTACAATAATGGAGGAAAATTTGTATGTATTACCGGCATTTATGTTCACTGTATTCAGATTGAGGCCTCATAAAGTTGTCTATTCTGTCACCTGTGTAAAGTATCGTGAACCGTCGGGTATTCTAGTTGTTTGACGTTCCGGCACAAGATGTCCCTATACTGCTCCATCGTGTTGAAAGCACTTTATCAACCTGGAGGAAAATTGCTCTTTTGAAATTGGCTAACCCATCGGCACTAAGTTTTCTTTTAATCATTCGTGGCAGCTAATGGTGGACCTGATGAGGATCCAACCAGCCTTCGGGCTGAATACCCAACATACATACCCATGAAGTCTCCGGCGATAAATCTACAGGGTCGTTAACAGGATATAAATCAAGTGGGCACCATAAATATATACAAAATAACTTAGCGGTATAAAGGCAAGAGAATACGGGTGTCATATCACTAAAAACAAATTAAAACACTATTTAAAAAATTAAAATCACAAAATGACACAAATATACCACATTGAATTTACAATTAATAATAATTTCGCAGCTAACATTGAAGACTGTTTAAGTTTGTTTTGACGATGAGACTAGTACTATAAAATAAACTTTTATCATGACCTCGCAGTTACGGAATATTAAACAATTAAATCACTCAAACTATCCTCATTAACACTGGGGCATATGTGCAGCCTATCCTAGATCTAACTTGATAAACGAAAGAATACGCACTAAACACGCAGGAATATTTCAACCCTAAATCAACTCCAGAATTGGAATCTGTGTTTACAAATCAAAATAAAATGCACTCACTACAACAAAGCAAGACATAATGCAATAGATACAAATGAACACGGATCTCCACGGCGCGAGGTTCGAACAGCTAGATACTGAAAAACTCTATCGCAAACGTGCAAACTAAAAGTGACTGCATTGCCCTAGCTAACTGGGTGTATCCCTGACCATATTACATTAAAGAAAAGGGTAATCTTCTGAACGAGTCTCATAGCACATAAATCACATGTCTTGGAAACGGGAAGCAGCTGTCTAAAACCCTGGCTTTAGGTCGTGTTCTGGTCACACAAATATAATCAGGGATCTAGTCGGTCAGCTGATACAAATCTTAATTCAGGCGCAAATCTTCACTCTCACATACAACATTGTCTGCCTTCACGGCTTTCATATTATCCTTGGTTAAAAATTCATACTTAGCCCATTAATATACTAGTTTACAGACACATTTCTTTTCATATTCCAATTCACAGCGGCTGTTCAATCTTTTCAACTCAGCCCCGTATTCCAATCTCTGCGCTCTCTCTGTGTTACATTTCTCCCTGTGCATTGACAAACAACTCACTACCAAACAATTAGCAATTAAAATACTTCCATCAAAGATTCTATTAAGTTCTCTGGATGAGATTACTACCTTCTGAACTCAGAGCGATTTATTTAACATTTGAATTAATTTAAAATTGGACGACATGGGTCGAACCTCACGACGGCTCACTCTGGCACTCCTTCCATCCGACGACTAAACTACATCAAAGTACTACACGCATGAATGATGACACCATTGGTTGAGTGGCAGTCAACATGAGAAAACATTCCAGTAGACAGTACTGGCAGTAACCATTCTTCTCTAACTCAAACTACGTAGAAAGCAAACCCGAGGATATGTCGAAAATTGAAAGAGTACGGATAAATAAATAAAATAAAATCTGCAGCATTTACAAATTCACTCAGGCTTAATTCTAGTTGAACACTGTGCCCATAATTAGCACATTTACATATTAAAAGAAAGAAACCCTACCTGTTTATTATGATTTACAAATTAATGAACTTTAAATTGATATTCGGTTGTTTAGGAGTCATGCTAGTAAAATAAGGGTACTTAGCCTCATCCTACTGACACCTCGTGTAGCTACGGGACGTCTATCTTATTGATCTACTCCATCATAGCGTCCATGTCGCTTGCTTTGATGACCAGGTCCGAACTGGAACTTGGCACAGGAATCTCCCTGGTCTGCGGCGCATGTCGACCGCCTTTATCACCAGGTCTGAACTGGAACTTGGCACAGGAATCTCCCTGGTCTGCGGCGCATGTCGACCGCCTTTATCACCAGGTCTGAACTGGAACTTGGCACAGGAATCTCCTTGGTCTGCGGCGCATGTCGACCGCCTTTATCACCAGGTCTGAACTGGAACTTGGCACAGGAATCTCCTTGGTCTGCGGCGCATGTCGACCGCCTTTATCACCAGGTCTGAACTGGAACTTGGCACAGGAATCTCCTTGGTCTGCGGCGCATGTCGACCGCCTTTATCACCAGGTCCGAACTGGAACTTGGCACAGGAATCTCCTTGGTCTGCGGCGCATGTCGACCGCCTTTATCACCACGTCCGAACTGGAACTTGGCACAGGAATCTCCTTGGTCTGCGGCGCATGTCGACCGCCTTTATCACCAGGTCTGAACTGGAACTTGGCACAGGAATCTCCCTGGTCTGCGGCACATGTCGACCGCCTTTATCACCAGGTCTGAACTGGAACTTGGCACAGGAATCTCCCTGGTCTACGGCGCAGAACACACGCCATTAAGCCCGTTGCGAACGCGCACTTTACGGTCCAATGTTCGATTCGAGTTCCCGGGATCCAAGTACATTTACAGGGTTGTTAATTAGACGCCCACTTTTATTTTAGTTGTGGCGTCTTATTGTCAAGCCCTATGTATCTGCTCACTGAGTGTTCCAATCGTCTCTTATTGATTTGAGTGGTAACGATGACGACAATAATAATAATAATAATAATAATAATAATAATAATAATAATAATAATAATAATAATAATAATAATAATAATAATAATAATAATAATAGCTCGAGACCGTGCTCAGAATTATGACCGATAACCCGAACGTGCACTTTCATATATCTCCAGTATCACTTATCATACGCCAGTTATTTAAGACATAAGGTATTGTTCTTTAAAATAGAACTTGGAATACAAAGGGCTCTGTTACTCGGAACTGTCATATGACTGTCTCCCACGAGACACAGACTGTCCACAGACGACGCTTCCAAAGTTTCCCCTCTTAAATTTCCTATACACCCTATTCTCGGTGCATTTGAGGCGCAATAGTGCGATAATCAGTTGACCAGTGATTTTATAATATGGTTAAAACTCACCCGTACGAAGTCTGATGGCAGAATCTCCTGTAATGAACAAATAACAGTCTTCAAATTTTGGCCCGTTCACAGGATTCCCCTGTCAAGTGGGTGTGAAAACATTTAACACCTGGTCTCTGTAACAATGCGCGTCCACTTGATCACTAGTCGTCGGTTCATGTCCCTGTCGGGTGCAGTATGAAAATAAATCCTTCTAGAAACATCGGCTGGTACTCTATTTAAACGTGTATTTTACTGATTGACTTGTGTGTGTGAATCATCTGACGGCGGATTAAGGATAAAAGGAGGGGGGAGGGGGGAAGCCTGAACTTGAGCTAATTAACAAGGTATGGCAGAACTTTAACTATGTGAAAATTTTGCGTGTGAAACTCAGGAAAGATTTTGATGTTTTAATTAAGCATGTAACTGATAGAGTGCCCGCGTTCCTCCAAAATCCATGTAGGGCTTATCCTTTGGTGTCTGGTTTCCCTAATACAGAGAGAGTAACCAGGTAATAACTAACTGTGTGGGTAATATACCCCTTCTACGTTAACGGTCTCAAATGCCAGCGTACTGTACTGCCCCGACAACGGGCGTATTACAAAATCATTGTGACTTGATTGAGGGTTCGGGCCCCATCTAACGTAAAACTAGATGTTACAGCTTCTTCGGATTCTGTGTATCGTTTGTAAACTTTAATATATAGTGAACTCCAAGGTTCGAGCCCCGATGTAGGTAATGTGCTCTGGAAGCTACGGCTTCTTCCCATGAAGTATGTGTTTTCTATTTCTAAAGGCTAACATAATAATTTCCCGAGACTCACGGGTCATCAGACTGTGACAGACGGGAGTCCTTTTCCCCAAACTTGTTTTAAACTATCAGAGCGTTCCAGCTCCTCATTATAAAATGTTCGAGAGTTAAAATTCCAATTGTTGGTTAGAAAGGGAAGAACATTAAATTCCGAATGGATTCGTTTGGTAAATACTGCTCTTCCAGCCATTGCTCTTCACGCTATCTTCTCCGCGGAAACAAATGCAATCAGTGTTCAGTGAGATTACAGGACGAGTTCTCTGCACAAGGCACTCGTACCTTGTTACTTGGATTAGACGGGGCTGAAGTCTTACTGTCCACAGTATTCAAGGCTACGTTATAGACCACGACATGGAGAAAATGTAGCAAGGGACATGAAATGGTCAGATCAATTAACATACACTTAGAACTAAAATCATGAAAATCTCATCGCAATAATTAAAAGTGTTTAAATCCAAGTTAATAAATCCAGTCGAGTAGTAGGGCAGTGGAGATTCTGAGCCACAGCGTCAGCATTTCTTTGCTGAGTCAGCACCCCTAGAAGTATACGAAGGCGGGGCCTGGCCCCGAGGTCATTGAAACCTAGTATAGTAGTATGGCTAAGCCGATTCGCGATTTTACATAAGAGGGTGAGCCTTATCTCACAGTCGCCATCTTGAGGGGCCTAACTTCACTTTAACGGCTAGTTGACCTTCCCGACGCCTAAGAGAGCGAGCCTAACCTCACAGCCATCTTGTGGGGCCTAACCTCACATTAACTGCTAGTTGCCCTACGCGACGTGTAAGAGAGCGAGCCTAACCTCACATCCGCCATCTTGAAGGGACTATCCTTAGTTTTACGGCAAGATGCCTTCCCGACGCCAATTGCACGAGATGGCGGCTATTCACAGCTCTTTATGAGACGGCGTACGGTCGCTTCCGCAAATTGGCGGCTATACATTGGCTCTTATAAGAAGGCCTACGGGCACTTGCGTAGGAAGCCGGCTATACAAAGACGGCTGAAGCGCACTTGCGCAGGATGGCGGATATACATAGGCATATATGAGACCGCCTAGGGGCGCTTGCTCAAGATCGCAGCTATATATAGGCTCTTATAAGACGGCCTAGAAGCGCTTGCACAAGATGTCGGCTGCTCTAATGAGACAGCCTAGGGCCGCTTGCGCAAGAAGGCGGCTATGCATAGGGTATAATCAGACGGCCTAGGAGCGCTTGTGCAAAATGACGGCTATACATAGGCTATTATGAGACAGCTGAAGGACTCTTGCGCAAGATGGCCGTTATACATAGGCTCCCATGAGACAGCGGAGGGCGGCTTGGGCAAGATGGCGGCTATAAATAGGCTCTTATTAGGCGGCCTAAGATCGCTTGCGCAAGATGGCGGCTGCTCCTATGAGACGGCGTAGGCTTGCACAAGAAGGCGGCTATACATAGGCTCTTATGAGACGGCCGAAGGGAGTTTGCGCAAGATGGCGGCTATACAATGACGGCCTAAGGGAGTTGCGCAAGATGGCGGCTATACATGGGCTCTTATGAGACGGCGTAGGGGCGCTTGGGCAAGATGATTGCTCCTCTTTTGAGACACTGCCTAGGGGCGCTTCCGCAACATGGCGGCTGTTCATAGGGTCTTATGAGACAGCCAAGGGAATCTTGCACAATATGGTGGCTGCACTTATGCCCGGCCTAGGGGAGGTTGCGCAAGATGGCGGCTATACAAGGACGGCTTACGCGCACTCGCGCAAGATGGCGGCTATACATAGGCTCTTATGAGACGACCTAGAAGCGCTTGCACAAGATGTCGGCTGCTCTAATGAGACAGCCTAGGGCCGCTTCCGCAAGATGGCGGCTATACATATACTCTTATGAGACGGCCCACGGGCCCTTGCGCAAGATGGTGGCTATACATAGGCTGTTGTGGCATCCTTCTCCTCTGACGGGGCATAGCTTTATGTCTCTACCCGTCCAATACTATAACGGCACGATCTAATGCTTAAGGCTTTACGAATTTGCACCTGCTATTATTCTGTTTTTAACCTGCAGCGATGACGTCATCGTAGTTATGCATGTTCAATTGTTCGTTATTAAGGTTACTTACTCAAGCCTTTATAGATAGATTGAGTAGGCGTAAAGAGGCAAAGGAATGCAATAAGTACAATATTTTCAATTCAATGAAATATTTATTTACAAAATTAAAACAATCTACTACAACAGATGTTGTTTTGCTATGCTCCTTAACAGGTTTATGTGAAGAGGTAGCATGCTTCCATCTTGATAAGTCCTAACTGCGTGCACTAGTTTGGCGTTTTCTTAAACATGGCTACCCTTACTGCTGCTAACCTGACAGACACTAACCTCAATGCTGCCATCATAACTACGTGGGTGCGGAATTTGAACAGCTCTCAAGATGGAAGCGATTAACTTGTTGGACCCAAAACTCACATTTTTGCATAAGAGAATGTCGCTAACCTCACTGCTGGCATCTTCGCAGGGCCTAACCTCACTGCTTCCCTCTTCCGTGAGTATACCTTCTGACACCCACACGTACTCTGTATAAGGTGTATAAGATAGGTTTTACGCTTTTGTGTTAGTTTGCTGTAAATCGTTAAGCTGCTCACATCGTGGGAGTAGAATAGCGAGTATCTACTAAATTTAACTTGTATCTTCAAAATAAGGATCTGTTAGCAGAAGATAAAGTCCGTCATGGAACAACCCACTTCTAGCTATATTTGCAAAGAGTGTCGAAAAACATTTCCCCCAGGCTATCACGAGAGACGTCATGAGATATCTTGTAGGACAACTTTTAAATGCAAACATTGTAGAAGAGAGTTCAAGAACGCTTACAACGCTTAACGTTACGAAGCCGCATGTAATGTAGCTTCATCGAGGAGAAAATACAAAGAGCTCAAACGCAGTCAAGCAAACAATGATTTATTTTTAAGTAGTACACCTGTGCGAAAGATTTTCAATTCTCCCTTGTTGTCTAGGCCTGCTACAAGTTCTGTTACTAAGCACACATTTCGAGATGAATAGAGGCAAGATCATGATTATGATAATAAGGATAACGATGCTGATAATAATAGTGATAATAAAGAAAAATAGAAAACGATAAAGAAGATCTCAATGTTTCATTGTCATTAAAGCTTTATGATTTTACTTAATTTTCTAAGTCTACTACAAGTTCTGTAGCCGTGCAAACATCTCAAGGTGAGATGCAAGATAAAGTAGAAGAAAATTTCAACGCTTCATTGCTATCTAAACAAGTTCTCTCAGCGTGCAAATACCTCAAGAAGATGCAATATGAAATAGAAGAATATGTCAACGCTTCTTTGCTATCCAAACAAGTTTGTACCTGAAAACGCTATTGCAGAAGCACGTGTTACATCAAAACAAGTCCCTACACGTCGTCTTTCTGCATGCAGGCTCAAAGTTCACCACAAGCCTCTGTTACCCTATGTAGACGTAAGGTGCTGTAAAGACCCCCTACCTACTCGTGAAATGTTAACTGCGCAGAGCCTATCAAGATGCTGGTTACACAGAGTATAAAGCAGATATTTTTGAAGTAGAGCAAGAATTATGTCGTGCGAGTAATATCGAGTAATAGTTCTACAAAATAAAGACCTTACCTGAAAGCTCTCTCTCGACAGTACGACAGCCTAAACACCTGCCTACATTACCAGCTCTCACCCTCACCCTCACCTAATCCTTCTGTAGCATATAGTGGATCGAATAGCTGTATTGGTATAGACTATTTTCCAACATCGGCCCTTCCTTAGGGTGTTAACTACGCCTATAGCTGTAGATCCGGACTCAACAACGGATAAAGAGAGGAGAGGCACCCTAAATACTACGAAAATGTAAGCGGGTTTGCTCTTTAGCCCGTTAGCCCATTAGACCTTTTGCCCTTTAGCCCATTGCCCTTTATCCCATTAGTCCATTAGCCCTTTATCACTAGGAGGAGGAGGGCGCGGTGAGGTCGAGGAGGAGGAGGAGGAGGAAGAGTCCTTTCGTCCTTTTTCCCTTCTGATAAGACGTGACCCCTGGGTTCCACTCCCTGTCATGTGTGTAGCACGATTTTTTCGGTTCAACATTTTGCAACCCTACACTGAATGAACGTTATCACTTCTAACAGGATTACAAAGTTAGGTTATAACAACTTTCTATGTTTATCTACATCTCATCATTCTGATTGTGGTTTTAGCTTTAAGCGACTATCCTTCCTCTAGAGTCCTAGTGCTTCCTCTCCCCCAGGGTTAGTCCCATAAAAGCCTATGTATAAACAAGAGCCCCTGCGCTACACTGATACTAGGAAAGGTATCCGCTTAGGAGGATAAAACCCCCGCATTAGCCCAATACTCGAAAAAGCCCTAGCACAGCTCCCCCTAGTTAGTGCCATAAAGCTCATGTATCACCATTAGCTCCTGTGCTATACTATAGCTGGTTAGAAGTATGAGCGATAACCAGTGTACAGCAGCTATCTTGCCTAGTAGCCATTAGCTCCTGGTCCATCTCCTTAGTCTCAGATAACCAATGTATAGCAACCATCTTGCTTCAGGGGCCCTAGCACTAGGAAGTTGTACGCGGCCGCCATCTTGCGCAATCGACCCTAGGCCGTCACCTTACGTCCTATATGACCTCTAGAGCAGCTATCTCAATAAGAGCCTATGTATAGCTGCCATCTTGCGCAGTAGCCGCTCGGCCAGCATTTTCCATAAGAGCCCGTGTATAGCCGCCATCCTGTGCAATCGCCCCTAGGCTATCTCCTAAGAGCCACCATCTTACACGGTTCAAGGAGTTAGTCTCATAAGAGATGGTGAACAGCCGCCATCCTGTGCAATTGACGTCGGGAGGGGCATCTGGCCGTAAAACCATGGCCCTGTGTAGTTAGGCTCCTTCATGTTTTGAGTGTTCTCTCTTATGCGAATCCCATTGCGCTACTACTTACAATGGCTTCGCGAGATTCGGCATTGCCCTACTACTCAAGATGGCATCGGGAAGGGCATCTGGCCCTAGAAGTGTGGTTAGGCCTCTCCAGTACAGCGACAGTAAGGTTAGGAATGCTCTCTTGTGCAAAATCCGCGTCGGGAAGGCATCTGGCAAGAAGGTGTCGGGAAGGGCATCTCGTCGTAAAACTGAGGTTAGGCACCTCCAAGATAGCGGCTAGTAAAAGGAAGCTTTAGTCCTTCCAAGATAGATTCTGTGAGGTTAGGCATTCACTCTTAGCCAGCATAGTCAATGACCTTGCCAGAGGTCAAGGCGGCGGAGGCCTCGCCCTAGGGCCTGTGGAGTTGGCGGCAGCAGAACCGGTAAAAAACCACTACTTCCATACGCTGTGTACAGTGTTCAATCCTCGGATTTGGTCCATCCCAATCATCATCACCATTTTACCTCGATGCTTGTAATGACGACCACAGGTTCTGCATAAAGCTACATCGATTGACATCTTACTGTGTAGAGGAAGGTTGTCCCAAGAATCATTTGCGGAAGGGGCAATGTACGTAGATAAAAATCCTGGCGGTAAACCTTGAATGAGGTATTTTGTCATCTCATATAAGGTTCTTAATAGCCTCACTTAGTGGTGTGAAGTTGTTGCGTATGAGCATGTGAACAACATGCACATGACAGTTTTGTTTGTTGTACTCTTGCTGCTCCGTAGCGTACGATGTCCAAGCACACACTAATGTTTATGAAAAAGGACTATCCTTATTTATAGTCTTGTAACAATATTCGTTAGCGTATGGTAAGTAACATCGCTGAAAACAATAGGTTCATGTGTTAGCAGGAATGTTCTCAGATGTTTCATATTCTAAGCGAATATCGACAGGAGATTCTTTTGTAGATTCGTCATGACAATAGCAGTCTATAACTACAATCGGTGCTTTATTTTTAAATTCTTGGGGCGAAAATAGCAGACGATATTCGTTCTGATAATACGAAAATTGGAATTTACAAAATATGTCAATATATGTCATCCCAAATATGTTTCTCAAAATTCATGTCTATATTTTCGTAGGGATGGTTAATGAGAGATAGTCTAATATTTCTTAATTTACGGTGATCAAACTGTGAGCTATCCTTTTAGTGGCTGCATTTACGATGGGTTTGAAATCCAAAAATATACAAGGGCCGCTCAGTAAAACGTGATGGTTTAACAGCCCAGCTATGCTTGTTTGTAAGTGCTAACACAGGATATTCATGCAGATCCCAACTTCGAAAACCTATAGGTAATGGCGTATCATTTTCCACAATCTTGAGCAATCGAAGTCTTTCACCACCAGATAATGTTACATGTGGAATCCTCCACAATATACTATGAAGTGTAATTTTCAAGCCCACTGGTGTTCATGCTGCTTTAAGAGAATTTTAATCACTTCGATCATGGATCAGAATAAGACCTTGTTTTGCGTTGATTATAATACGTGTAAAGTCTTCTGCGAAGCCAAGAATATGTTTCAATAATAACATACTTGTAAATGTTCCGTCCTTATAAATCATCAGTTGTTAGTAGCTTTTGGACACCATCGTGCCATCCGCAACAGATTACTGTCTTCATCACAAAAAGAAGTGTAGAGTTTAATTGCACTTGCAATACCAACATTCTTCGTTCTATCTATTTCGACATTATTTACTTCATATCGCCATTCAGTAAAGAGAAAAGCTAGAGCATGGTTGTTTAGTTGCAACGTGCTTGGTCCATTTCCATCTGAGTTACATAGTCGACCTTCAATATAGAGGTTGCTTTTGCTTTCGTGTGGTAAGGTGTATACATCTTGCTAATAAATGATAAAGCGAATTTCATCATTGGTATTTACTCCAAACGTAAAAGGTTGATAAGAATGAAGCTCACTTCGTACTGCATCTTAATGATTTTCTACTGTATTCATAATGTCTAGCATTTCGTCCATTTTGTTGTAGTAGCGTATGACCTAAGTCTTGGAGTACAAGCTTATGGTTATCTATTAACTCGATGTGTCTTCACAAACATGTAGTATGTCTTCGGAACATACACCGTGTTTTATAGATGTTTTTCATACAGGCTTAAGATGAAGTTTGTAAGCTACGTACGTGTGCCGATCTAAATTAATAAGCTGATTATGTTTATTTAAATGCCTAAGAGTAATGTTACTAGTGTGTTTTACAGACTCAGGATGATAAGGAACTACTGCCGGTTTCTCACGAATAGTATTTCCACGTTCCTCTGTAATAATAAAGTCGTGCAGGACGTGCGAATGTTGTAGATTACTATTCATGTCTGTAATAATATTACAAGTAATGTAGTATCATCGAAGAGTGTTATAGGTTGGTCAGACTCGTAACGTACGTTCGGTAGGAGCTCCCTTGGTAAAAATCCAAGCAATGGACCAATCAAATCGCATTGTGATTTGAAGTCAATCTTAAATGATGGTTCAATAACACATTTATGTGTAATGTTGCTTACAATAATGTAATTATAATTATGTTTACTGAAACTAAATTGTTCAATTAACGTACCTTCAATGTAGTCATGAATATCGTCTACTGCCTGAGGGTAGTGCTAGCACATACTCATCGTAATAGAACTTGTTTACACCATCACGCACATTATAGATATTGTAGCTTTCAAACGATTCTAGTCCAAGTCTATGTAGCTGATATCCAAGTTCGATTGGTGGATTAAAATAGACTCTTGTTTCACTACGTACAGCAAACGTTCATTCACCGTTAGTGATTCTCTACTCTCCGGGTTTGATATATCGTCCGCACATGCGTGTATTGACATTTTTCACACGTTTTTTGTAAACAATGTCTGCACAGCTTTAGAAATAACGCATGAGCTCAAATGGAGGAGGTAAGTGTGCATAGCTATCGAAATACCATACTTTTGATTTACCGCACGTTTTACGTAGGCAACGTAATGAGTTCCTTTCCGTGACTGTTGTCAAAGTTAATTACAGCACTCTCACGTTCACGTGGGCACGCTGGTAAATGACCTCGAAAATAATGAATTTCTGGTTATCAAACGTAAAAACTTCTTCATAGGTCAGAGCTCGATGTGGCAGTGCATTCAGTAGACGTTCTTTGGAGATATGTAAATGCCAAGCCCTTTTTGTACGGCACTAGCTTCATGTGAACGCCTTTGCCACGTAATTTAATCGCCTCTAATCGTCTTGTTATGACGTTCACTTTCTTTCAACTGTTGTTTCGCTTCTTCTACAGCCTTAGCACCACCCAGCAATGACCCTAAAGCTGGTAGTCCAACAAATAGCGCATGGAGAAATCCTTCTCGTTTTGGTACAGGAATAATTCGTGCACGTTTACCAAACATTGCTCTGCACATTGGAGAAATTCTCGCTCTTGCCGCCCGTAGCGCCTTAGTAATAGCTACACGCGGATTGCATTCCCTACGAATAGCTTTTTGTGCAGTCTTTACAACATCTTTCCATCCAACAGTTTTAGTTTTCTTCTTCTTCATATCGCTTGGATATAGTTGTTTTACCATTCTTTACACGACTTTACTCGTCAAGAGCAAATTATAAACTAACTTACACTTTGTTCCGTTTGACATATATATATTACTATTGCCTACTTTAGTATTCAGTTACCATAAAGGTTATAAAGCAGCAAGACACACTACCTGTTAGTAACAAAAGGCACATCTCTTACCTAGTTCTAGTACAACTACAAAAGGACGTCTTGGAACCTTGTTTCCTTTTACTGTTCGATGTATTATACCAGACCCATCAAGATGTGGGAAGACAAATCTTTTACATAACTCCTTATTTCTTTAAATGGCATACGGTTCGAGAATATTTACGTTTTCGCAAAGTCACTCTATCAACCGCTATATACTATTCTACAGATTGTAATGCACAATCTGGTTGAAGGTGGCATAAAATACTTTGAATTTAACACATTAATGTAATTAATTAACGTAGTTTCGTATTGATGCGCGGGCGACCGGCTACGTAAATTAAGGTTTTCTCAGATTGCTTCATTCTTGTGTGATTTTTCCTTTCCGCTGTTTATTAATCGAATTATTTCGTGTTGTTTACAAACTTAAGTCTTCGTTGATCGGAACTTACATAGATATATTCTTTCCTTGGCAATGCTTTCGTCACAGGAAGCGTAGTTTCATAACACTCAGTACCGCGTGACCGAGTGTTTTGTCAGGTGTCAGCATGACGCACCGTAGCAAAGACAGCTTGAACGATGATGAAATATTTCTGGAATCGCATGGTGATGTCCCCAGTGATTGTGAAAGGGTAAGTATTTACGCACGGAAGTGAAAATGCGACATTTAGTTCAGACGAGTCTGTTGCCGGCGACAATAATACGAGTGAAGATGCCAGTGACTATGAGGTTGATGGATGGACAGAGTCCTAGAACCATTTATATATTTTACAGGCCTCACTTATACGGTCAGTAATTCCGCGAGCATCCCGATGACTTGTTTCAGCTTGTGGAACAATCAAATCTCTATTATGAACAAAATTCCGGGAGGTATAAATCCTCCCCAAAATCCCAGAAATGAAAAATATAAATGTGATGGAAGGAAAGCCCTGCAGAGTATGCGCTGCACACAAGAAACGCAAGGACACAAGGTACATCTGCTCGGCTTGTCAAGATTCCTTGCACAAGGGCAGCTGCTTCAGGCAATACCACACTGGTAAGTGCTCACACTAGGTTTCAGTAATTTATTCCATGTCATACTAAAGTTACATGTATTTATATTTCATCTTAAGCTAGGTGTGCTTCTGTTGCCGGTCCAAGGGAAAGAGTGTAGTAGTGCGCGCCCGGACAACAACGTGTTAATTCACATGAGCAAGTGCCATCACCGGATGATGTGCGGCATGTAACTGATATGTGTGCTACATGTTGGTCATCACATCGTTACGCCTTTTTTAGTTATTAATAAAGAAAGTGATGTTCAGCATGGACGATACCGCATGGGTTTCGATCATTTTATATGCATTAACACAGAATTACAATCACTACTTGATCAAAAACCATCATCATGTTAACATCTAACAGGGAGATTACAAATCATACAATCAATGCTCAAAACAGTATTCGAGAGAAATTTAAGGAGCTTAAACGTATTCAATCAGACACTAATTTCTCAAAACGCAACTAGGTACACCACTCAAAGAAATTTTAATTCTACTTCATTGCCGCAGTCTAATACAAGTTTTGTGTCTATGAGAAACATTATATAACAAAAAGAAGCATGAAGAAGAAAAGAACAAACAAGAAAAGCATAAAGAATAGGAGAAGCAGGATGAGGAAGAGAAGAAACATGATATGGATCAAGAAGAGGATAAAGAATAACAGGATAAGGAAGAAGAACTTAACGATACTTAACCATCTAAGCGTGTTGAGTTTTTAACTACAGATGTTATTGCTGAAACACCTAGTACATCGACACAAGATCTACCAACTTTGTCTGAGGTTATGATCAAGCCAGATTATCGCAAACAGCTTAGAATTTTTATTCAAGATACCTATGGATCTCTCTCTGCACCTTATACGGAAAAACTCTTTACAGGACAAACTGACACCACCTACGGTATTCGGTGTGAAGACGACTGTTTCTGGATAGGAAATACAAATGTTAAGATTAATAGCAACGATTTTGGTATTTTAAAAGGTGTTACCTATAAACCTACGAAAGGACTCTTAGAACTTCCTTTCTCATTAATACCTGACAAAGATATAATTTTACACGATGATCTCAAAAAATATGAAGCAACATTTTTGCTATTGACGCAACACGACGTAATTACAAGAGAACAGAAGCTGTAAATGCAAATAAGAGTTACAAGTATCGTGAGTTCATTTCTAAGCTGTTTCCGAATGCACGTGGTTTTAATATTATCTACAAGCCTTTGTTGCCGTATGTAAACATGAGGTACTGGAATGAACCAAACTTACTTGTTGAACGATCACAAATTCTAAAATCATCACAAGGTGCTGGTCACACTGGTCACGAATCAGAAATTCTAGAAATAGAGAGAGAATTACAACATGTCGGTATTATTCTGTAATGGCTCGTAAAGATAAGATCTCACCTCTAAAGGCAAACATCGCACACCTGCTACATAAACCAGCACGTCGCACCTACGTCATCGCGATGATACACCATACAAATGAAATCGGCCGACAACAATCAAACTTAGAAGGTGATATCGTTCGCATCAGCAAACACAAGTCTATCTTTGCAAAGGGCTAAACCCTCAACTGGAGCACTGACATTTTTCAGATTAGGAGTGTTAAGCTTACTTATTTACTTCGCAATCTCAGAGGACAGCCTATTGAAGGAGGATTCTACATCGAAGAACTGCAGAAAACAAAATATCCCGATCATTATTTACCGAACGTGTTATTCAACGTCGTGGAATTAAACTGTATGTTAAATGGCTTGGTTTCAATAACAGCTTCAATTCATGGATAATGAAGAGGATGTCCTTCATTGTTTGATGCGCTTGAGAACGTTGGCTGTTGAGAGAGCTCTTGCATTATTGTAGTGATAAAGTAGTGAAAACCTATTGAAATAGCTTAATTTTGTGTATATCTGATTCATTTAGTGCTGTTTATATAGTGGTGTTTAGTGCTTGTTGGTAGAAATTGGGAGTAGTGATATTTATTTAAATTTTGTAACAAGTAATTCAGTTGGTCTTCAGTAAATTACGTTTTCTAGGTAAAGTAGGCTAGCTAGGTGTACCTTGTTTCGAATTTAGGTTTAGGAAATACTTTAGGTAATAATATTAACTTTAAAAATATTTGTAAATATCTGTAGGTTCGTTGGTTATACTTACAAAGGCAGATTATCATAAGGAATAGTACCGTAACTTTTGCAGCAACTTCTCCGGTATTTCGTATAGATATCCGTTAAACTATCGCGAAGGTAATAATTTATTACATTAAAAAAACACGATACTCCTGTAAACTTCCATTTAAAAAGAAGTTAAAGAGATTACACGGTAATAGTTAACAGTCGTATTGTTATTGATTATTGTCGCTCCTCATATTCAAATATTGCATTGTTGGCTACAGTCGTGAACAAAGGGTGTAGCGTAGTCAAGGAAATAAATATAAGCTGACCTTGTATTCCATTCATTTGTACTTCTGAGTAGGTAGTTAAAGTATTCGTAATTTATATTTCGCTCCCTCGATCTTTCAGTATTTATGAGCGGTTAGCTAATAATAATAAAGTTCATATATCCCAGTAATTGCAGTTCAAGTCCCTGGAGTAGTAGTAGTAGTAGTGGTTTTGATAGAAATATTTGAGAAATTATTGTAGACAACCTCGTATTTTTCAGTAGGCGTAATTTAAGGACACTTTTATTCTCCTTCCCGTGGAGTAGGGAAAATAATAGTAACCCACCAGCTGTAATAATCACATAACCACATTTCGGTAGAATTCTAGTGAAGATAAGGTATAATATATTAGATAGTATCTTGCCAGTTATATTCGTGTTTTTCTTTGTGTACGGCAATCCTTTCGATACTTAAGCATTTAACCAAACGCAGTGTAGTGTAGTGTAGATACATTGTAGAATAGATACAGTACATTTAGATAGTGCCGTATCTTGCCTGCTATATTCGTGTGTTATCTTTCGCGTGTATCTATTAGACCGTAATACTAATAATAATTTGTCTAAGCATTTAGCTTCGTTGGTAATCTTTGAGTACAGTAGTTCTTGCAAATTTCATTTCTGTTGTGCTTAGTAGTGATATACGGTACGGTACCGGTATCGTAATTAGGATACGTCTGAAAGTAGTTTAAAATTACTGTAGTGTACTGTACAATAGTAGTAGTATAATAGACGGGTTCGGCGGCCTCCTCCTCCTCCGGCTCTCGGAAGAGGCCTCCTCCTCAGCCAGTGGCCTCCTCCTCCTCCTCAGCCAGTGGCCTCCCAGTGGCCACCTCCTCCTCCTCCTCAGCCAGTGGCCTCCCAGTGGCCTCCTCCACCTCAGCCAGAGGCCTCTTCCAGTGCTGCCAACTTAACCTAACTAGCGCGAGATAAACAAAGCCACGTGCTTTTTGACAGACAACAACGCACCGCTAACCTCAGTACTGCCATCTTGACGGGCCTAAACCTCAGTAGTGCCAACTTAACCTCACAAGCGCGAGGTGAACAAAGCCACGTGCTTTTTGACAGCCACGTGCTTTTTGACAGATTTGTAAACAAAGCCACGTGCTTTTTGACAGCTGTCATCGACAACAACGCATCGCAAACCTCAGTACTACCATCTTGACGGGCCTAAACCCCAGTAGTGCCAACTTAACCTAACTAGCATGAGGTAAACAAAGCCACGTGTTTTTTGACAGCCACGTGCTTTTTGACAGATTTGTAAACAAAGCCACGTGCTTTTTGACAGACAACAACGCATCGCTAACCTCAGTACTGCCATCTTGACGGGAATAAACCTCGGTGGTACCAACTTAACCTAACTAGCGAGAGGTAAACAAAGCCACGTGCTTTTTGACAGCCACGTGCTTTTTGACAGCTGTCATCCGCCATCTTTAAACTACAGAGCGCTGTGCTGCCCTCTTGCGTCACCTGTCATCGGCAGTGCTGCCATCTTGGCGGGCCTAAACCTTAGTGCTACCAACTTAACCTCACTAGCTCGAGATAAACAAATCCACGTGCTTTTTGACAGCCACGTGCTTTTTTGACAGCTGTCATCCGCCATCTTTAATCCATAGAGCACAGTGCTGCCCTCTTTAGCTACTTACCTTCGAAATGTGGTGGCGGATAATTTGAAAAATGCTTTTTGACAGCAGCCATCTTGCATCGCAAACCTCAGTGCTGCCCTCTTTAGCTAGATACCTGTGGTAGCAGACAATTCCACGTGACAGCAGCCATCTTTAATCAAGAGAGCACCGTGCTGCCCTCTATGTGGTGGCGGCAAATTGAAAAATTCCACGTGCTCTTGTTTGGAAACAAACTCACGTGCTTTTTTGACAGCTACCATCCACCATCTTTAATCAACAGAGCGCAGTGCTGTACTCTTTAGCTAGATACCTTTGAAATGTGGTGGCGGCAATTTGAAAAATTCTATGTGCTCTTGTTGGGAAACAAAGCCACGTGCTTTTTTTTTTGACAGCTGTCATCCGCCATCTTTAATCAATAGAGCACCGTGCTGCTATCATGCGGGCAATTTCATCACCTATCACCCGCCATCTTTAATCTACAGAACACCGTGCTGCCCTCTTTATGGCTACTACCTTAAGCATGTAGTAGCGGGCAATTTGAAAAGTTCTGTTAGCTATCATCCGCCATCTTTAATCAAGAGAGCACCGTGCTGCCATCTTTAGCTAGATACCTTTGAAATGTGGTGGCGGCAAATTGAAAAATTCCACATGCTCTTGTTTGGAAACAAACTCACGTGCTTTTTGACAGCTACCATCCGCCATCTTTAATCAACAGAGCATAGTGCTGCCCTCTTTAGTTTGAAATGTGGTGGCGGCAAATTCCACATGCTCTTGTTTGGTAAACATAGCCACGTGCGGCTATCATCCGCCATCTTTAATCCAGAGAGCACCGTGCTGCCCTCTTTATCGCAGTAGATGTAAATTCGTCACCTGTCATACGCAGTGCTGCTATCTTTAGCTAGATACCTTTGAAATGTGGTGGTGGATAATTTAAAAAGAAAAATTCTACAGCAGTCCTCTCTCGACGCTAATTGCATAAGATGGCGGCTATACATGACTCCTTAAGGGTGCTTACGCAAGATGGCTGCTATACACAGGTTCTTATGAGACGCCCTTGGGATGCTTGCGCAAGATGGTGGTTATACAAGGCTCCTTATGAGACACCCTAGTGATGCTTGCGCAAGATGGCGGTTGCTCTTATGAGGCGGCTTAAGGGTCCTTGCACAAGATGGCTAGAGACGCCCTAAGGATGCTTGCGCAAGATGGCGGACACAAGATGGCGGCTATACACGTCTCCTTATGAGACGCCCTTAAGGGCGTGGCGGTTGCTCTTATGAGGCGGCTTAAGGGTCCTTGCACAAGATGGCTAGAGACGCCCTAAGGATGCTTGCGCAAGATGGTGGACACAAGATGGCGGCTATACGTGTCGTGCTAGTTCGATTCATTAAATTTAGGGCTTAAATGCAAAATGTTAAATATCTCGAAAGCAGTGCACCGTAGAGCAAAACGGACAAAATTTTTCTGCCTAATACCTAGGTTCGCAGTATGAGGAACAAGAAAATCATAGTCTAATGATGGGATCAACGGTTCGGTTCCTACTTAGGCCCTTTGGCATTTGCTCTGTTTTAGCTTGTATTGAAGCGAGTCTTCGTAACATGATCAGGTTTAGCTATGGTAGAGAGTATAACGTGCCGTGCAGGTTCGATTCATTAAATTTGGAGGCTTAAATGCAAAATGTTAAATATCTCGAAAACGATGCATCGTAGAGCAAAACGGACAAAATTTTTTTCGCCTAATACGTAGGTTCGTAGTATCAGGAACAAGAAAAAACATAGTCTAATGATGAGATCAACGGTTCGATTCCTACTTAAGCCCTTTGCCATTCGCAGCTATCTATTTCTACAAGATGGTGGCTGCTCTTATGAGAAACAAGATGCCTTGAGACGTCCTAGGGATGCTTACGCAAGATGGCAGACACAAAATGGTGACTATACATAGCTCCTTATGAGACGGCCTAGGGGTGCTCGCACAAGATGGTGGCTACTCTTATGAAGAAAGCTAACTTAGAGGCTACTGCGCAAGATAACAGCTGCTGTTATGCATGTGGTGGAGGGCAATTTGAAATTCTATGTGCTTAATCAACAGAGCACCCTGCTGCCCTCTTTAGCTGAAATGTGGTGGTGGATAATTTGAAAAATTCTTTTGACAGCTATCATCTTTAAACAAAGGCGACTATACATAGGCTGTTAAGGCCTTATCATTCTCCTCCTCCTCCTCCTCCTCCTCCTCCTCCTCTACCTCCTCCTCCGCCTCTTATGTCAAGGCATAGCTTTATATCGAACAAGTTTAAACCTGCATCGCGAAGGCAAGCGTGTGCAGCGATAACATTATTGTGCATGTTTAGACTTTCGAAACATAAGAAGAGTAGAATCAAACGCTGTACTCGATACGACATGTGATCAGAACATTGATTGATGCGTTCAGAAAACAAAATAAGTGATCAAGACTAGAATCGAACAATGTACTCAATACATCATGTGTTTAGAATATGTCATCGCTTGTTCTAAGAAGATCAGATTGAAACATAACAAGACTAGAATAGAACACTGTAATCGATGTTGTTAACTTCAACATGTGATCAGAACATTGATTGATGTGTTCAGAACACAAAATAAGTGATCATGACTAGAATCGAACACTGTACTCGATACAACATGTGATCAGAACATTGATCGATGTGTTCAGAACACGAAATAAGTGATCAAGACTAGAATCGAACGCTGTACTCAATACAACATGTGTTTAGAACATGTTAGGGGGTACCCTCGTTCTAAGAAGATCAGAATGAAACATAACAAGACTAGAATCGAACACTGTAATCGATGTAGTTAACCTCAACATATGATCAGAACATTGTTTGATGTGTTCAGAGCAAAAGTACAATTTTGATGATTTGCGCAGCTAACTCGCTCGGTAAACGATATAGCCAAAGTATAACTTCAAATTATTTACCTTCCATCATTCGTCTTGTGTGTAAAAATCAGTCGAACAAGTTATCGCATAAACATGGCTGAAAAAAATCGTGATAGGGTATGGAACCCAGGGGTTACATCTTATCAGAAGGGCAAAAAGGATGAAAGGACTCTTCCTCCTCCTTACCGCACATTCCTTGGCTAAAGGGCTAATGGGCTAAAGGGCTAATGGGCTAAAGGGCTAATGGGCTAAAGGGCTAAAGGGCTAAAGGGCTAAAGGGCTAAAGGTGCAACAACCTCATCGATCGCTATCAGCAAGAACGCTTGTACTTTGTTAAGTGTAGAAAATTAATCTTTATTGGTAAATGGTTTTATGTTCAGAACAATGAATGGAACCTAGGGGTTACGTCTTACCTAATAAAATCCCCGAGGTGCGATGAGTTACGTTTTTCGAACTAGTGTTTGGAACACTGAACTTTTCAAGATGGCAAGAGTGAGGTTAGCAATGTTTTGTTGTTGGATTTTAAATTCCGCGCTACAACATGCATAAGGTGGCAGCCCTTGAGGTTTACTCCCGTAAAGAGGGCAAGAGTGAGGTTAGCAATGTTCCGTTGTTGGATTTTTAAAATTCCCCGCTATAACATGCAAAAGGTGGCAGCCTTGAGGTTTACCGCCGTAAAGATGGCAGCAGTGAGGTTAGCGACGCTCTATTGTCCTTCAAAGTGAGGTTAGGGTTCGTCAAGAAGACAGCTGTCAAAAAAGCACGTGGCTATGTTTACCAAACAAGAGCACGTGGTCGTGACGTCACGGTCACGTAGTATGCTGCCTCAGCATGTAAAGTTCAATGTCTACACCTACGTAGTTAACACTCTGCTATGTTCACAAGATTTTTATACATCACTATTCTTTAAGGTTTAAGTTCATTCACATAGGCTATGCTAAGATAGCAGCACAAACACATGCGAACTTTGTACATTCTAATGAAATAAGTTTAGTACTGTGTGCGTCATGGATACATGATGTGTGCACGCATTTAATCTTAACTATACGTAATGCTGCTGCTTTGTTTACAAGATTTTTATACATTGCTATTCTTTATGCTTTAAGTTCGTGCACGCACAAGCGATACTCGTACGCTCTAGCAGGAGAAGTTTAGTACGATATTCGATACATACATTATCGATAGGTGATGTGTACACGCTTTAGAACATAGCTCATCTTTATGCTTTAAGTTCATGCACATGGGTTAGGGATACTCAAAAGCGATTGCTACATGCTCTAGCGGAAGAAGTCTAGTACGATAGTAGATGCATGTAAAATCGATAGGTTATGCTAAGATAGCAGCACACTTACATGATTTTAGCACAATCTAGTGGGAAATGTTTAGTATGATAGTCGTTTCGTGCAAAATCATTAGGTAATGTGTAAACGCTTCGAAACAAGGCTATTCTTTGTACTTTAAGTTCATGCGTACAGGTTATGCTAAGATAGCGGCACAATCTAGCGCAAGAAGTTTAGTACGAGAGTCGATGTATGTAAAATCGATAAGTAATGAGTACACACTTTAAAACATGGTTATTCTTCGTACTTTCAGTTCATGCATCTTAGTTATGCTAAGATAGCAGCACAATCTAGCGGAAGAAGTTTAGTACGATATTTGTTGCATGCAAATCGATAGGTGATGTGTACACACTTTGAAACATGGCTATTCTTTTTACTTTAAGGTCATGCGTATAGGTTATGCTAGGATAGCAGCACAATCTAGCGGGAGGAGATTAGTACGAGAGTCAATGCATGCAAAATCCATAGGTAATGTGTACATGCTTTGAAACATGACTATTCTTTGTACTTTTAAGTTCATGTGTATAAGTTATGCTAAGATGCCAGCAGAATCTAGCGGAAGAAGTTTAGTACGAGAGTCAATGCATGCAAAATCGATAGGTAATGTGTACACGCTTTGAAACATGGCTATTCTTTGTACCTTAAGGCCATGCGTATAGGTTATGCTAAGATACCAGCACAATCTAGCGGAAGAAGTTTAGTACGAGAGTCGATGCTTGTAAAATCGATAGGTAATGTGTACATGCTTTGAGACATAGCTATTCTTTGTACTTTAAGTTCATGCGTCTTAGTTATGCTAAGATAGCAGCACAATCTACCTGCAGAAGTTTAGTACGAGAGTCGATACATGCAAATTCGATAGTTGATGTGTACACGCTTTGAAACATGACTAATCATTGTACTTTAAGTTCATTGGTATAGGTTATGCTAAGATAGCAGCACAATCTAGCGGAATAAATTTAGTACGAGATTTGATGCATGCAAAATCAATAAGTAATGTGTACACGCTTTGAAACATGGCTATTCTTTGTACTTTAAGTACATGCGTACAGGTTATGCTAAGATAGCAGCACAACCTAGCGGAAGGAGTTTAGTACAATATTTGTTGCATGCAAAGTCGATAGGTAATGTGTACACAATTTGAAACATGGATATTCTTTTTTACTTTAAGGTCATGCGTATTGGTTATGCTAAGATAGCAGCACGATCTAGCGGAAGGAGTTTAGTACGAGAGTCAATACATGCAAATCGATAGGTGATGTGTACACACTTTGAAACATGGCTATTCTTTTTACTTTAAGGTCATGCGTATAGGTTGTGTTAAGATAGCAGCACAATCTAGCGGAAGGAGTTTAGTACGATATTTGATGCATGCAAAATCAATAAGTAATGTGTACACGCTTTGAAACATGGCTATTCTTTCTACTTTTAAGTTCATGTGTATAAGTTATGCTAAGATAGCAGTACAATCTAGAGGAAGAAGTTTAGTACGAGAGTCAATGCATGCAAAATCAATAAGTAATGTGTACACGCTTTGAGACATAGCTATTCTCTGTACTTTAAGTTCATGCGTATAAGTTATGCTAAGATAGCAGCACAATCTACCTGCAGAAGTTTAGTACGAGAGTCGATACATGCAAAATCAATAAGTAATGTGTACACGCTTTGAAACATGGCTATTCTTTGTACTTTAAGTACATGCGTACAGGTTATGCTAAGATAGCAGCACAATCTAGCGGGAGAAGTTTAGTACAATATTTGTTGCATGCAAAATCGATAGGTAATGTGTACACGCTTTGAAACATAGCAATTCATACTGCTGCTCTGTTCACAAGACTTTTAAGAATAGCTAATCCTAATGCTGCTCTTAGCGACGTCGAGCTAAGGATTGATTACGCGACCGTGACGTCACGACCACGTGCTCTTGTTTGGTAAACATAGCCACGTGCTTTTTTGACAGCTGTCTTCTTGACGAACCCTAACCTCACTTTGAAGGACAATAGAGCGTCGCTAACCTCACTGCTGCCATCTTTACGGCGGTAAACCTCAAGGCTGCCACCTTTTGCATGTTATAGCGGGGAATTTTAAAAATCCAACAACGGAACATTGCTAACCTCACTCTTGCCCTCTTTACGGGAGTAAACCTCAAGGGCTGCCACCTTATGCATGTTGTAGCGCGGAATTTAAAATCCAACAACAAAACATTGCTAACCTCACTCTTGCCATCTTGAAAAGTTCAGTGTTCCAAACACTAGTTCGAAAAACGTAACTCATCGCACCTCGGGGATTTTATTAGGTAAGACGTAACCCCTAGGTTCCATTCCTTGTTCTGAACATAAAACCATTTACCAATAAAGATTAATTTTCTACACTTAACAAAGTACAAGCGTTCTTGCTGATAGCGATCGATGAGGTTGTTGCACCTTTAGCCCTTTAGCCCTTTAGCCCTTTAGCCCTTTAGCCCTTTAGCCCATTAGCCCTTTAGCCCATTAGCCCTTTAGCCAAGGAATGTGCGGTAAGGAGGAGGAAGAGTCCTTTCATCCTTTTTGCCCTTCTGATAAGATGTAACCCCTGGGTTCCATACCCTATCACGATTTTTTTTCAGCCATGTTTATGCGATAACTTGTTCGACTGATTTTTACACACAAGACGAATGATGGAAGGTAAATAATTTGAAGTTATACTTTGGCTATATCGTTTACCGAGCGAGTTAGCTGCGCAAATCATCAAAATTGTACTTTTGCTCTGAACACATCAAACAATGTTCTGATCATATGTTGAGGTTAACTACATCGATTACAGTGTTCGATTCTAGTCTTGTTATGTTTCATTCTGATCTTCTTAGAACGAGGGTACCCCCTAACATGTTCTAAACACATGTTGTATTGAGTACAGCGTTCGATTCTAGTCTTGATCACTTATTTCGTGTTCTGAACACATCGATCAATGTTCTGATCACATGTTGTATCGAGTACAGTGTTCGATTCTAGTCATGATCACTTATTTTGTGTTCTGAACACATCAATCAATGTTCTGATCACATGTTGAAGTTAACAACATCGATTACAGTGTTCTATTCTAGTCTTGTTATGTTTCAATCTGATCTTCTTAGAACAAGCGATGACTTATTCTAAACACATGATGTATTGAGTACATTGTTCGATTCTAGTCTTGATCACTTATTTTGTTTTCTGAACGCATCAATCAATGTTCTGATCACATGTCGTATCGAGTACAGCGTTTGATTCTACTCTTCTTATGTTTCGAAAGTCTAAACATGCACAATAATGTTATCGCTGCACACGCTTGCCTTCGCGATGCAGGTTTAAACTTGTTCGATATAAAGCTATGCCTTGACATAAGAGGCGGAGGAGGAGGTAGAGGAGGAGGAGGAGGAGGAGGAGGAGGAGGAGAATGATAAGGCCTTAACAGCCTATGTACAGTCGCCTTTGTTTAAAGATGATAGCTGTCAAAAGAATTTTTCAAATTATCCACCACCACATTTCAGCTAAAGAGGGCAGCAGGGTGCTCTGTTGATTAAGCACATAGAATTTCAAATTGCCCTCCACCACATGCATAACAGCAGCTGTTATCTTGCGCAGTAGCCTCTAAGTTAGCTTTCTTCATAAGAGTAGCCACCATCTTGTGCGAGCACCCCTAGGCCGTCTCATAAGGAGCTATGTATAGTCACCATTTTGTGTCTGCCATCTTGCGTAAGCATCCCTAGGACGTCTCAAGGCATCTTGTTTCTCATAAGAGCAGCCACCATCTTGTAGAAATAGATAGCTGCGAATGGCAAAGGGCTTAAGTAGGAATCGAACCGTTGATCTCATCATTAGACTATGTTTTTTCTTGTTCCTGATACTACGAACCTACGTATTAGGCGAAAAAAAATTTGTCCGTTTTGCTCTACGATGCATCGTTTTCGAGATATTTAACATTTTGCATTTAAGCCTCCAAATTTAATGAATCGAACCTGCACGGCACGTTATACTCTCTACCATAGCTAAACCTGATCATGTTACGAAGACTCGCTTCAATACAAGCTAAAACAGAGCAAATGCCAAAGGGCCTAAGTAGGAACCGAACCGTTGATCCCATCATTAGACTATGATTTTCTTGTTCCTCATACTGCGAACCTAGGTATTAGGCAGAAAAATTTTGTCCGTTTTGCTCTACGGTGCACTGCTTTCGAGATATTTAACATTTTGCATTTAAGCCCTAAATTTAATGAATCGAACTAGCACGACACGTATAGCCGCCATCTTGTGTCCACCATCTTGCGCAAGCATCCTTAGGGCGTCTCTAGCCATCTTGTGCAAGGACCCTTAAGCCGCCTCATAAGAGCAACCGCCACGCCCTTAAGGGCGTCTCATAAGGAGACGTGTATAGCCGCCATCTTGTGTCCGCCATCTTGCGCAAGCATCCTTAGGGCGTCTCTAGCCATCTTGTGCAAGGACCCTTAAGCCGCCTCATAAGAGCAACCGCCATCTTGCGCAAGCATCACTAGGGTGTCTCATAAGGAGCCTTGTATAACCACCATCTTGCGCAAGCATCCCAAGGGCGTCTCATAAGAACCTGTGTATAGCAGCCATCTTGCGTAAGCACCCTTAAGGAGTCATGTATAGCCGCCATCTTATGCAATTAGCGTCGAGAGAGGACTGCTGTAGAATTTTTCTTTTTAAATTATCCACCACCACATTTCAAAGGTATCTAGCTAAAGATAGCAGCACTGCGTATGACAGGTGACGAATTTACATCTACTGCGATAAAGAGGGCAGCACGGTGCTCTCTGGATTAAAGATGGCGGATGATAGCCGCACGTGGCTATGTTTACCAAACAAGAGCATGTGGAATTTGCCGCCACCACATTTCAAACTAAAGAGGGCAGCACTATGCTCTGTTGATTAAAGATGGCGGATGGTAGCTGTCAAAAAGCACGTGAGTTTGTTTCCAAACAAGAGCATGTGGAATTTTTCAATTTGCCGCCACCACATTTCAAAGGTATCTAGCTAAAGATGGCAGCACGGTGCTCTCTTGATTAAAGATGGCGGATGATAGCTAACAGAACTTTTCAAATTGCCCGCTACTACATGCTTAAGGTAGTAGCCATAAAGAGGGCAGCACGGTGTTCTGTAGATTAAAGATGGCGGGTGATAGGTGATGAAATTGCCCGCATGATAGCAGCACGGTGCTCTATTGATTAAAGATGGCGGATGACAGCTGTCAAAAAAAAGCACGTGGCTTTGTTTCCCAACAAGAGCACATAGAATTTTTCAAATTGCCGCCACCACATTTCAAAGGTATCTAGCTAAAGAGTACAGCACTGCGCTCTGTTGATTAAAGATGGTGGATGGTAGCTGTCAAAAAAGCACGTGAGTTTGTTTCCAAACAAGAGCACGTGGAATTTTTCAATTTGCCGCCACCACATAGAGGGCAGCACGGTGCTCTCTTGATTAAAGATGGCTGCTGTCACGTGGAATTGTCTGCTACCACAGGTATCTAGCTAAAGAGGGCAGCACTGAGGTTTGCGATGCAAGATGGCTGCTGTCAAAAAGCATTTTTCAAATTATCCGCCACCACATTTCGAAGGTAAGTAGCTAAAGAGAGCAGCACTGTGCTCTATGGATTAAAGATGGCGGATGACAGCTGTCAAAAAAGCACGTGGCTGTCAAAAAGCACGTGGATTTGTTTATCTCGAGCTAGTGAGGTTAAGTTGGTAGCACTAAGGTTTAGGCCCGCCAAGATGGCAGCACTGCCGATGACAGGTGACGCAAGAGGGCAGCACAGCGCTCTGTAGTTTAAAGATGGCGGATGACAGCTGTCAAAAAGCACGTGGCTGTCAAAAAGCACGTGGCTTTGTTTACCTCTCGCTAGTTGGGTTAAGTTGGTACCACCGAGGTTTATTCCCGTCAAGATGGCAGTACTGAGGTTAGCGATGCGTTGTTGTCTGTCAAAAAGCACGTGGCTTTGTTTACAAATCTGTCAAAAAGCACGTGGCTGTCAAAAAACACGTGGCTTTGTTTACCTCATGCTAGTTAGGTTAAGTTGGCACTACTGGGGTTTAGGCCCGTCAAGATGGTAGTACTGAGGTTTGCGATGCGTTGTTGTCGATGACAGCTGTCAAAAAGCACGTGGCTTTGTTTACAAATCTGTCAAAAAGCACGTGGCTGTCAAAAAGCACGTGGCTTTGTTTACCTCGCACTTGTGAGGTTAAGTTGGCACTACTGAGGTTTAGGCCCGTCAAGATGGCAGTACTGAGGTTAGCGGTGCGTTGTTGTCTGTCAAAAAGCACGTGGCTTTGTTTATCTCGCGCTAGTTAGGTTAAGTTGGCAGCACTGGAAGAGGCCTCTGGCTGAGGTGGAGGAGGCCACTGGGAGGCCACTGGCTGAGGAGGAGGAGGAGGTGGCCACTGGGAGGCCACTGGCTGAGGAGGAGGAGGAGGAGGCCACTGGCTGAGGAGGAGGCCTCTTCCGAGAGCCGGAGGAGGAGGAGGCCGCCGAACCCGTCTATTATACTACTAATAGTATACGAGTAATATCCTATTAGAATGGTCAAATGGACTGTATCGCGATTGACATGTCTAAAGCATTTGATAGGGTGGATCATGGGAGACTACTGGCAAAAATGAGTGCAATTGGACTAGACAAAAGAGTGACTGAATGGGTTGCTATATTTCTAGAAAATAGATCTCAGAGAATTAGAGTAGGTGAAGCTTTATCTGACTCTGTAATAATTAAGAGGGGAATTCCTCAAGGCAGTATTATCGGACCTTTATGCTTTCTTATATATATAAATGCTGTGAGTAAAGGAGTGGAATCGGTTGTAAGGCTTTTTGCGGATGATGTTATTCTCTATAGAGTGATAAATAAGTTACAAGATTGTGAGCAACTGCAACGTGACCTCGAAAATATTGTGAGATGGACAGCAGGCAATGGTATGTTGATAAATGGGGCTAAAAGTCAGGTTGTGAGTTTTACAAATAGGAAAAGTCCTCTCAGTTTTAATTACTGCGTTGATGGGGTGAAAGTTCCTTTTGGGGATCATTGTAAGTATCTAGGTGTTAATATAAGGAAAGATCTTCACTGGGGTAATCACATAAATGGGATTGTAAATAAAGGGTACCGATCTCTGCACATGGTTATGAGGGTGTTTAGGGGTTGTAGTAAGGATGTAAAGGAGAGTGCATATAAGTCTCTGGTAAGACCCCAACTAGAGTATGGTTCCAGTGTATGGGACCCTCACCAGGATTACCTGATTCAAGAACTGGAAAAAATCCAAAGAAAAGCAGCTCGATTTGTTCTGGGTGATTTCCGACAAAAGAGTAGCGTTACAAAAATGTTGCAATGTTTGGGTTGGGAAGAATTGAGAGAAAGAAGAAGAGCTGCTCGACTAAGTGGTATGTTCCGAGCTGTCAGCGGAGAGATGGCATGGAATGACATTAGTAGACGAATAGGTTTGAATGGCGTCTATAAAAGTAGGAAAGATCACAATATGAAGATAAAGTTGGAATTCAAGAGGACAAACTGGGGCAAATATTCATTTATAGGAAGGGGAGTTAGGGATTGGAATAACTTACCAAGGGAGATGTTCAATAAATTTCCAATTTCTTTGAAATCATTTCGGAGAAGGCTAGGAAAGCAACAGATAGGGAATCTGCCACCTGGGCGACTGCCCTAAATGCAGATCAGTATTGATTGATTGATTTAGTGTGCTTATTTTATTATTGTAAAATATTTGTGTAGTACTGGTGTAGTAGAGGCATCCGTAGAAACTCTTACTAAAATACTGTTGTTGTAATTAGTTGCAGTTTGGAATTGTGTAGTTCTTGTGTATTACTTTCGATATTCAGTAATTAACAGCAGTTTTTATCCTGTTAGGGGTTATAAGATAAAAAATTGAGCACGATTAATTAGTATTGTAGTGTAGTCGTATATTAATTACCTTATTGTTGTGTACTATCCCAGACAATATATCCCTCCGTTCGTTTATTTTTTGCAAATAAGTTATTTTATATTTAATTTCATTTTTTCCGTAAAGAATGGCTAAGGAGCGCTAGTGTACTTACTGTGGGTGTGGCGAGGCATTGAGGGGTATGAGGGAGGAGTTGGAAAGTTTGAGGGAGATAATTAGGATTCTCACAGAAGACAGGAAGGAAGATAGGATTCATTCCCTCCAAAATGTACAGGTTACAGTAGGTGTACAAGAGGGAGGGGAAGGAAAGGGTGGAGTTGTAGAAGACATGTGGTCTAATGTTCTAAGGGGAAGGAGATTGCAGGCTAAAGGCTCTATTCAGGATCAGAATTCAGGACAGGTGCCTGTGCGAAATCGGTACGAGTCACTCCAGGTAGAACAACAGAGGGAAGATGAGGGACAGGGAACTGTTGCTGAGATGTGTGGAAGTAGGAGGGAGGGAAAAGGTAGGAAAGGGAAATGTAGAGTAGAGGATAGGAAAAGACTGGTGGAACAGGGTCATGGGAAGGAGAAAAGCGAGGAGGAAGTAGCTTCTGCAGCTATCAGGAAGGATAGGGCTGACCAGGAGGGGAGGGGATCAAATGAGGTGGGTAGGGTTGAGGCTCTGGTAATGGGGGATTCCATCGTTAGACACGTGGTGAAAGTGTGTGAAGGAAAGGGAACTTGGGTAGAATGTTATCCAGGAATTAGGTTGAGGCAGATGTTGAGGAAAGTAGAAGAGAGGGAGGAGGGGAAGGAGAAGGTGGTAGTGTTTCACGTTGGTACCAACAACGTAAGGCAAGCTGATATAAGTACCAACATAGTTGGAGATGTGTGGGATCTGGTAAATGCAGCACGGATGAAATTTAAGAAAGCGGAGATTGTTATTAGTGGAATACTGTGTAGGAGAGATACTGACTGGAGGGTGATTGGGGATTTAAATGAGACTATGGAGTGGGTATGTCGGAAACTGGGAGTGAAATTTCTAGATCCTAATGGGTGGGTAGGAGATAGGGATCTGCGCTCGGATGGCCTTCATTTAAACCGCAGTGGTACGTATAAGTTAGGAAATTTGTTTGGAAGGGTAATAGGGAGGTACATTCAGGGAAACGGAATGGCCTAGGGAGCGGTGATAAGGGAACAGGGAACCGGAAATCAAGTAGGGATGACATAAAATTGTCAGTGTTGAACTGTAGAAGTATTGTAAAGAAAGGAATAGAATTAAGTAATTTAATTGACATATATTTACCAGATATTGTAATAGGAATTGAATCATGGCTGAGAAATGATATAATGGATGCAGAAATTTTCTCACGGCACTGGAGTGTGTATCGTAGAGATAGGATAGGAATGGTGGGAGGGGGAGTGTTCATTCTGGTGAAAGAAGAATTTGTAAGCTACGAAAAAGTTAAAGATCAGACACATGAAATTCTAGGTGTAAGGCTCATTTCTAAAGATAATAGGCAACTTGATATATTTGGAGTGTACAGATCGGAAAAGGGTAGCACTGACGCGGATTCGGAATTATTTGATAGGATAGTCAGCTATGTGGGAAACGACATGGAAACAAATGTGATTGTAGCGGGAGATCTGAATTTGCCAGATGTCAATTGGGAAGGAAATGCGAACGACAGGAAGCATGACCAACAAATGGCAAATAAGTTAATATGGGAAGGACAGCTGATTCAGAAAATGATGGAACCAACCAGAGGGAAAAATATCCTGGATGTCGTGCTGATAAAACCAGATGAGCTCTATAGGGAAACTGAAGTAATAGATGGTATTAGTGATCATGAAGCTGTTTTTGTCGTATTTCAAAATAAATGTGATAGAAAGGAAGGTCTTAAAAGTAGGACTGTTAGGCAGTACCATATGGCTGATAAAGCAGGCATTAGGCAGTTTCTAAAAAGTAACTATGATCGGTGTAAAACGGTAAATAAAAATGTAAACAGGCTCTGGGATGGGTTTAAAGAAATTGTTGAGGAATGCGAAAACAGGTTTGTACCTTTAAGGGTGGTAAGGAATGGTAAAGACCCACCTTATTATAATAGATAAATAAAGAGACTAAGAAGGAGGTGCAGACTGGAAAGAAATAGAGTTAGAAATGGCAGTGGAAGTAAGGAGAAATTGAAGGAACTTACTAGGAAATTGAATCTAGCAAAGAAGGCAGCTAAGGATAACATGATGGCAAGCATAACTGGCAGTCATATAAATTTTAGTGAAAAATGAAAGTGTATGTATAGGTATTTTAAGGCAAAAACAGGTTCCAAGAAGGACATTCCAGGAATAATTAATGAACAAGGGGAGAACAAGGCAGAAGTATGTAAAGATTGCTGGTTACAAGGATAATGTCGAGACAGAGGCTGAGACTAAGGCCAATGAAGTATTAAAATTTACATATGATAACAATGACATTTACAATAAGATACAAAAGTTGAATACTAGAAAAGCGGCTGGAATTGATCAGATTTCTGGGGATATACTAAAGAGAATGGGTTGGGATATAGTACCATATCTGAAGTACTTATTTGATTATTGTTTGGTCGAAGGAGCTATAGTAGCCCCTGTGTATAAAGGAAAGGGTGATAGACATAAAGCTGAAAATTACAGGCCAGTAAGTTTGACATGCATTGTATGTACGCTTTGGGAAGGCATTCTTTCTGATTATATTAGAAATGTTTGTGAAATTAATAACTGGTTCGATAGAAGGCAATTCGGTTTTAGGAAAGGTTATTCCACTGAAGCTCAACTTGTAGGATTCCAGCAAGATATAGCAGATATCTTGGATTCTGGAGGTCAAATGGACTGTATCGTGATTGACCTGTCTAAAGCATTTGATAGGGTGGATCATGGGAGACTACTGCCAAAAATGAGTGCAATTGGGGTAGACAAAAGTGTGACTGAATGGGTTGCTATATTTCTAGAAAATAGATCTCAGAGAATTAGAGTAGGTGAAGCTTTATCTGACTCTGTAATAATTAAGAGGGGAATTCCTCAAGGCAGTATTATCGGACCTTTATGCTTTCTTATATATATAAATGCTGTGAGTAAAGGAGTGGAATCGGTTGTAAGGCTTTTTGCGGATGATTATTCTCTATAGAGTGATAAATAAGTTACAAGATTGTGAGCAACTGCAACGTGACCTCGATAATGTTGTGAGATGGACAGCAGGCAATGGTATGTTGATAAACGGGGTTAAAAGTCAGGTTGCGAGTTTCACAAATAGGAAAAGTCCTCTCAGTTCTAATTACTGCGTTGATGGGGTGAAAGTTCCTTTTGGGGATCATTGTAAGTATCTAGGTGTTAATATAAGGAAAGATCTTCATTGGGGTAATCACATAAATGGGATTGTAAATAAAGGGTACAGATCTCTGCACATGGTTATGAGGGTGTTTAGGGGTTGCAGTAAGGATGTAAAGGAGAGTGCATATAATTCTCTGGTAAGACCCCAACTAGAGTATGGTTCCAGTGTATGGGACCCTCGCCAGGATTACCTGATTCAAGAACTAGAAAAAATCCAAAGAAAAGCACCTGATTTGTTCTGGGTGATTTCCGACAAAGGAGTAGCGTTACAAAAATGTTGCAATGTTTGGTTTGGGAAGAATTGAGAGAAAGAAGAAGAGCTGCTCGACTAAGTGGTATGTTCCGAGCTGTCAGCGGAGAGATGGCGTGGAATGACATTAGTAGACGAATAAGTTTGAATGGCGTTTATAAAAGTAGGAAAGATCACAATATGAAGATAAGGTTGGAATTCAAGAGTACAAAATGGGGCAAATATTCATTTATAGGTAGGGGGGTTAGGGACTGGAATAACTTACCAAGGGAGATGTTCAATAAATTTCCAATTTCTTTGAAATCATTTAGGAAAAGGCTAGGAAAGCAACAGATAGGGAATCTGCTACTTGGGCGACTGCCCTAAATGCAGATCAGTATTGATTGATTGATTGATTAAAATCTTGTGATATTTATTCTCGAACGTCCACCTCGCCTTAGTTCTAAGTCAATACACATCAACATTATTACTACTAGATAATTTAGGACATGCTGTAGGATAGGAACAATTTTAAACAACACCTGTAATATGTTTTACAAATAAAATTTATTTTAGAACTAGCTGTAGTACCCGGCATTGCCCGAATAGTTTCTGAACGTTTACCTTTAGTACTTGTATTACCAGTTAGGTAAGTGTGAAGTGATTGCTTATTGATTTCTTTGTGAGATGTTGATTTTACGACCTATTATGGTGTTTTGGAGTTATTTAGATATATCTGATTTCAAGTTCAAGATTATTTAATTTTCGAGTAAAACTTTGTCCTTGTGGAGGCTAGAATAGACTGGGGATTATTTGATTCTTTCCAAAAAATGTAATAATTATATGTATTTACCCATCGCACTATGATGTACACGATTTCGGCCGTCATTGAGACTGTCACAATCAGCCAAAAGCAGTGTATTCAACACTCCTGTCTCAATGGAGACTGAACGTGGACCTCATCATCATCATCTTAAGCAGACCCAACGTTTTGCGCTCGTCATCATCATCATCTGTTTACCCTCCAGGGTCGGCTTTTCCCTCGGACACAGCGAGGGATCCCACCTCTACCACCTCAAGGGCAGTGTCCTGGAGCTTCAGACTCTTGGTTGGGGATACAACTGGGGAGAATGACCAGTACCTCGCCCAGGCGGCCTCACCTGCTATGCTGAACAGGGGCCTTGTGGAGGGATGGGAAGATTGGAAGGGATAGGCAAGGAAGAGGGAAGGAAGCGGCCGTGGCCTTATGTTAGGTACCATTCCGGCATTCGCCTGGAGGAGAAGTGGGATGGCTGAGGTGGGAATCGAACCCACCTCTACTCAGTTGACCTCCCGAGGCTGAGTGGACCCCGTTCCAGCCCTCATACCACTTTTCAAATTTCGTGGCAGAGCCGGGAATCGAACCCGTGCCTCCGAGGGTGGCAGCTAATCACGCTAACCACTACACTACAGAGGCGGACTGAACGTGGACCTAAACACATAAACAATGGATTTCGACTTTAGTATTGGTTATTTTCCATAATTTTTGCACCTTAGACCTGTCCGCTTTCTCTATGCAGACCCAACGACTTGTTCGCGTATTATGCTATAACACAAGCTTTGGTGATGAATTAGAGTTGAGTAATTCAATTTCCGGTATCCAAGAAAAAATGCGATGCCTGAAGTGGACTTCGACATGAAATCAGCGCCGCAGACCAGTCGGCCATTCAGACCTGTGTTGCTGTTCCTCTCCGCCTTCTCAAAGCGAACCCAACGATTTTTCTCCTAATACGCTATAAGTCAAGTATTGGTGATGAATTCAGAGTGGATTAATCCAGTTACCAGTATCAAAGGAAAGCCCAGAGGAGTGGACTTGTGAAGAGAACGCAGCGCTTTATACCGCTTGGTCACCCTGACGTGTATTGCTAATATTGCTCTCCGCTTCTTAAGCAGACCCAACGAGTTGTTCGCGTATTATACTATAACTCAAGCTTTGGTGATGAGTTGAGTAATTCAATTTGCGGTATCCAAGAAAAAAGGCGATGTCTCAAGTGTGATTCGAACCCACGCCCACAGAAGTGGACTTCGAAATGTATGCAGCGCCTTAGACCGCTTGGCAGAACTTACTTTCGTCGTTGTTTCTCTCCGCTGCCTTTAGCAGACCCAACGACTTGCTCGCGTAATAAGCTACAAGTCATGTATTGGTGTAGACTTCAGAGAGGAGGGAGTCAGTTTCCGGTATCCAAGAAAAAATGTGCTTGAGCAGCGGGATTTGATCCCACGCCTAAAGAAGTGGACTGCGACCAGAGAGCAGCGCCGTAGACCAGGCTGCCAATCAGGCTTTTGTTGCTGTTCCTCTCCGCCTTCTCAAAGCCGACCCAACGACTTGTTCGCGTAATAAGCTACAAGGCAAGCAGAGCTGATGAATTCGAGTGGAGTAATTAAATTTCCTTATCCAAGAAAAAGTGCGATGTCTAAATTGGGATTCGAACCCACGCCCACCGAAGTGCACTGCGGCCTGAACGCAGGGCATAAGACCGCTTGGCCACCCTGACTTGTGCTGCGGATTTTGCTCTCTGCTTTCTAAAGCAGGCTCAACGAATTGTTCGGATAATAAACCACAAGTCAAGTATAGGTGATGAATTCAGAGTGGATTAATCCAGTTACCAGTATTAAAGAAAAGAAACTATATCAGAAGCAGGATTCGAACCTGTGCCCACAGGAGTGGACTGCGAACAGAACGCTGCGCTTTGTACCGCTCGGCCACCCTGACTTGTATTGCTAATGTTGCTCTCCGCTTTCTTAAGCAGACGCAAAGACTTGTTCGCGTATTATGCTATAACTCAAGCTTTGGTGATGAATTAGACTTGAGTATTCAATTTCTGGTAACCAAGAACAAAAGCGATGTCTGAAGTGGGATTCGAACAGAGAGCAGCGCCGTAGACCAGGCTGCCAATCAGGCTTTTGTTGCTGTTCCTCTCCGCCTTCTCAAAGCGGACCCAACGACTTGTTCTCCTAATAAGCTACAAGTCAAGTATTAGTGCTGAATTCAGAGTGGAGTAATTCAGTTTCCGGTATCAAAGAAAAGAAGATATGCCAGAAGCGGGAACTGCGACCAGAGAGCAGCGCCGTAGACCAGTCGGCCATCAGGCTTGTGTTGCTGTTCCTCTCCGCCTTCTCAAAGCGGACCCAACGAATTGTTCGCGTAATAAGCTACAAGGCAAGCAGAGCTGATGAATTCGAGTGGAGTAATTAAATTTCCTTATCCAAGAAAAGAAAGCGATGTCTAAATTGGGATTCGAACCCACGCCCACAGAAGTGCACTGCGGCCTGAACGCAGGGCCATAAGACCGCTTGGCCACCCTGACTTGTACTGCGGATTATGCTCTCTGCTTTCTAACGCAGGCTCAACGAATTGTTCGGCTAATAAACCACAAGTCAAGTATAGGTGATGAATTCACAGTGGATTAATCCAGTTCCCAGTATCAAAGGAAAGAAACTATGTCAGAAAAAGGATTCGAACCTTTGCCGACAGGAGTGGACTGCGAACAGAACACAGCGCCTTATACCGCTCGTCCACCCTGACTTGTACTGCTAATGTTGCTCTCCGCTTTCTTAAGCAGACGCAACGAGTTTTTCGCGTTTTATGCTATAACTCAAGCTTTGGTGATGAATTAAAGTTGAGTATTCAATTTCCGGTAACCAAGAAAAAAGCGACGTCTGAAGTGTGATTCGAACCCGCGCCACAGAAGTGGACTTCGACATGAATGCACCCCCTTAGACTGCTCGACAATTCTGACTTGCGTTGTTGTTTCTCTCCGCTTTCATAAGAAACCCAACGACTTGTTCGCGTAATAAGCTACAAGGCAAGCGTAGATGATGAATTCCAGTGGAGTACTTCAATTACCTTATCCAAGAAAACAAGCGATGTCTGAACTGGGATTCGTGCCCACGCCCACAGAAGTGGACTGCGAACAGAACGCAACAGTTTATACCGCGCGGCCACCCTGACGTGTATTGCTAATGTTGCTCTCCGCTTCTTAAGCAGACCCAACGACTTGTCGCTTATTATGCTATAACTCAAGCTTTGTGATGAATTAGAATTGGGTAATTCAATTTCCTTCTCCAAGAAAAAAACCGACGTCTGAAGTGCGATTCGAACCCACGCCCACAGAAGTGAACTTCGACATGAATGCAGCGCCTTAGACCGCTGCGCAATTCTTACTTGCGTTGTTGTTTCTCTCCGCTTTCTTAAGCAAACCCAACGACTTGTTCGCGTATTATGCTGTAACTCATGATTTGGTGATGAATTAGACTTGGGTATTCAATTTCCGGTAACAAAGAACAAAAGCGATGTCTGAAGAGGGATTCGAACACACGTCCACAGAAGTGGACTGCGGCCTCAACTCAGAGCTTTAAACCACTGCGCCACCCTGACATGTGCTGCGGATTTTGCACTCCGCTTTCTTCAGCAGACCCAACGAATTGTTCACCTAATAAGTTACAAGTCAAGCATTGGTGAAGAATTCAGAGTGGCTTAATCCAGTTTCCAATTTCAAAGAAAAGAAACTATGTCAACTGCAGGATTCGAACCTGTGCCCACAGGAGTGGACTGCGAGCCAAACCGTTCGGCCACCGTGACTTGTATTGCTAATGTTGCTCTCCGCTTCTTAAGAAGGCCCAAAGACTTTTTCGCGTAATAAGCAGCAAGTCATGTACTGGTGATGAATTCAGAGAGAAGGAATTATTCGATATCCTAGAAAAAGTGCTGTGCCAGAAGTGGGATTCGAACCTACGCCCACACAAGTACTCTACGGCCTGAACACAGCGCGTTAGACCGCTTGCCATCCTGAATTGTGCTGTACATGTTGCTCTCCGCTGTCTTTAGCAGACCCAACGACTTGCTCGCGTAATATGCTACAAGTCAACAATTGGTATAGACTTCAGGGAGGAGGGAGTCAGTTTCCGGTATCCAAGAAAAACATCTTCGTGAGAAGCGCGATTTGATCACATGCCTAAAGAAGTGGACTGCGACTAGAGAGCAGCGGCGTAGACCAGTCGGCCATTCAGGCTTTCCACTCCGCATTCTCAAAGCGGACCCAAAGACTTGTTCTCATAATACGCTAGAGGTCAAGTATTAGTGCTGAATTCGGATTGGAGTGATTCAGTTTTCGGTATCAAAGAAGCTTTGCCAGAAGCGGGATTCGAACCGGCGCCCAAAAAAGTGTACTGCGACTCGACCGAAGCGTTTTAAACTGCTCGGTCACCCTGACCTGTTCTGCTGATGTTGCTCTCCGCTTTCTTATCAAACCCAACGGCTTGTTCGCGTAAAAAGCTACAAGGTAAGCATAGCTGATGAATTAGAGTGGCTTAATTAAATTTCGTTATCCAAGAAAAAAGCGATGTCTGAAGTGGGATTCGAACACACGCCCACAGAAGTGTTCCTCTCCGCCTTCTCAATGCGGACCCAACTACTTGTTTTCCTAATATGCTACAAGTAATGTATTGGTGATGAATCCAGAGTGGATTAATCCAGTTTCCATTATCAAAGAAAAGAAGCTATGTCAGAAGAAGGATTCGAACCTGTGCCCACAGGAGTGGACTGCGAAGTGGGATTGGAACGTCCGCCTACAAAAGTGGACTTCGACATGAACCCGGCACCATAGATCAGCCGGACTTTCAGGCTTTCCGCTTTATCTAAGCAGACCCTACGACTTGTTCTACCAATAAGCTACAGGTCTAGTATAGGGGATGAATTCAGTGTGGATTAATTCAATTTCATGTATCAAAGAAGAAAAGCTATGTTAAGAGCGGGATTCGGACCATTGCTCACAGATGTGGACAGCGACATGAACACAACGCCTTAGACCGTTCGGCCACCCTGACATGTGCTGTTGATGTTGCTCTCCGCTATCTTAAGCTGACTCAACGACTTGCACGCGTAATGAGCTACAAGTCAAGTATTGGTGTAGAATTCAGAGAGGAGAGAGTCAGTTTCCAGTATCCAACGACAAAGCTGCGTCAGAATAGGGATATGAACCCACGCCCAAAGTAGTGGACTGCGACCAGAAAGCAGCCCTTTATACCGCTCGGCCACACTGACATGTGCTGCAGATTTTGCTCTCCGCTTTCTTAAGCAGACCCAACGACTTGTTCGCGTATTATGCTATAACTCAAGCTTTGGTGATGAATTAGAGTTGAGTATTCAATTTCCGGTAACCAAGAAAAAAAGCGACGTATGAAGTGTGATTCGAACCCACACCCGCAGAAGTGGACTTCGACATAAATGCAGCGCCTTAGACCGCTTGGTCACCCTGACTTGCACTGCTAATGTTGCTCTCCGCTTCTTAAGAAGACCCAACGACTTTTTCGCGTAATAAGCAGAAGTCATGTACTGGTGATGAATTCAGAGAGCAGGAATTACGCCGATATCCTAGAAAAAGGCTGTGCCAGATGCGGGATTCAAACCTACGCCCACAGAAGTGGTGTGGGGCCTAAACACAGCGCGTTAGATAGCCTGCCATCCTGAATTGTGCTGCTCATGTTGCTCTCCGCTGTCTTTAGCAGACCCAACGACTTGCACGCGTAATATGCTACATATCACCTATTGGTGTAGCTTTCAGAGAGGAGGAGGTCAGTTTCCGGTATCAAAGAAGATATGCCAGAAGCGGGAATCGAATCGGCGCCCAAAGAAGTATACTGCGACCAGAGGGCAGCATTTTATACCGCTGGGGCACCCTGACATGTGCTGCAGATTTAGCTCTCCGCTTTCTTAAACAGACCCAACGAATTGTTCGCCTTATAAGCTACAAGTCAGGTATTGGTGTTGAATTGAGAGTGGATAAATCCAGTTTCCAGTATCAAATAAAAGAATCTATGTCGGAAGCAGGATTCGAACCTGTGTCCACAGGAGTGGACTGCGACCAGAACGCAGCACTTTATACCGCTCGGCCTTACTGATTTGTGCTGCTGATGTTGTTCTCCGCTGTTTTTAACAGCCCAACAACTTGTTCGCGTAATATGCTACAAGTCAAGCATAGGTGATGAATTGGAGTTGAGTAATTCAATTTCCGGCATCCAAGAAAAAAGGCGATGTCTGAAGTGGGATTCGAACGCAGTAGACCAGTCGGCCATTCAGGCATGTTCACACCCCAGACTACTTCTTTGGCGTAGGTTCGAAGCCCACTTCTGACACAGCTTTTTTCTAGGATATCAGAACAATTCCTGCTCTCTGAATTCATCACCAGTACATGACTTGCTTCTTATTACGCGAAAAATTCGTTGGGTTTTCTTAAGAAGCGGAGAGCAACATTAGCAACACACGCCAGGGTGGCCGAGCGGTATAAAGTGTTGTTCTCTGGTCGCAGTCCACTTTTTTAGGCGTGGGATCAAATCCCGCTTCTCACGTAGATTATTTTCCTGGATACCGGAAACTGACTCCCTCCTCTCTGAAGTCTACACCAATACTTGACTTGTAGCTTATTACGCGAACAAGTCGTTGGGTCTGCTTAAGAAGCGGAGAGCAACATGAGCAGCACAAGTCAGTTTGACAGAGCGGTCTAAGGCGCTCTGTTCAGGCCCCTGTCCACTTCTTTGGGCGTGGGTTCATATCCCTATCTGACGCAGCTTTATATCTTGGATACCGGAAACTGCCTTCCTCCTCCCTGAATTCTAATCCAACACTTGACGTGTAGCATATTACGCGAACAAGTCGTTGGGTCTGCTTAAGAAGCGGAGAGCAACATCCCCAATACCCGTCGGGGTGGCCGAGCGGTATACAGCGCTGCGTTCTGTTCGCAGTCCGCTCCTGTGGGCACAGGTTCGAATTCTGCTTCTGCCTTAGTTTCTTTTCTTTGATACTGGAAACTGGATTAATCGACTCAGAATTGATCACCAATACTTGACTTGTAGCTTAGTAGGCGAACAAGTTGTTGGGCTGTTAAAAAAGCGGAGAGCAAAATCCGCAGCACGTCAGGGTTGCCCTGCAGTATAAGGCGCTGCGTGCACTCCACTTCTCTGGGCGTGTGTTCGAATCGCACTTAAGACATTGCTTTTTGTCTTGGATAAGGAAATTTTATTACTCCACTCGAATTCATCACCTATGCTTGCCTTGTATTTTATTACGCGAACAATTCGTTGGGTCTGCTTATGAAAGCGAAGAACAACATCAGCAGCACAAGTCAGGGTGCTGAGCGGTATAAAGCGCTGCATTCAGGGCGTTGTTCATTTCTGTTAGCTACGGTCCGAATCCCGCTTCTGACATAGCTTTTCTTCTCTGATACCTGAAACTGAATTCGTCCCCTATACGAGACTTGTAGCTTATTGGGAGAACAAGTCGTTGGGTCTGCTTAGATAAAGCGGAGAGAAACAGCAACACAAGCCTGAATGGCCGACTATTCTTCGGCGCTCCGTGGGCGTAGGTTCGAATCCCACTTCTGACACAGCTTTTTTTCTTGGATACCGCAAACTGACTCCCTCCTCTCTGAATTGTACACCAATACTTGACTTGTAGCTCATTACGCGAGCAAGTCGTTGGGTCAGCCTAAGATAGCGGAGAGCAACATCAACAGCACATTTCAGGACGGCAGAGCCGTCTAAGGCGCTGCGATCAGTTCCCAGTCCACTTCTGTGGGCGTAAGTTCTAATCCGACTTCTGACACAGCCTTTTTTTCTTGGATACCGGAACAATTCCTTCTCTCTGAATTCATCACATGTACGTGAGGTGCTGCTTTTTACGCGAAAAATACGTTGGGTCTGCATAAGAAAGCGGAAGAAACAACAACGCAAGTAAGAATTGCCGAGCGGTGAAAGGCGCTGCGTACATGTCGAAATCCACTTCTGTGGGCGTGATTTCGAATCACACTCCAGACATCGCTTTTTTCCTTGGATACCGGAAGTTGAATTATTCAAATCTAATTCATCACCTATGCTTGACTTGTAGCATATTACGCGAACAAGTCGTTGGGGCTGCTAAAGACAGCGGAGAACAACATCAACAGCACAGGTCAGGATGGCAGAACGGTCGAAGGCGCTGCGTTCAGGTCGCTTCTATTGGCGTGGGTTCGAATCCGTCTTCAACACATCGCCTTTTTTCTTGGATACCGGAAATTAAATTACTACACACTAATTCATCACCTATGGTTGACTCGTAGCTTATTATGCGAACAAGTCGTTGGGTCTGCTAAAGATACCCGAGAGCAACATCACCAGCACAAGTCAGGGTGGCCGAGTGGTATAAACTACTGCGTTCTGGTCGTAGTCAACTCCTGTGGGCACAGGTTGGAATCCTGCTTCTGACATAGCTTGTTTTCTTTGATACTGGTAACTGGATTAATCCACTCTGAATTCATCACCAATACTTAACTTGTAGCTTATTAGGCGAACAAGTCGTTGGGTCTGCTTAAGAAAGAGGAGAGCAACATCCGCAGCTCATGTCAGGGTGGCCCTGCGGTAGAAGGCGCCGCGTTCAGGCCGCAGTCCACTTCTGTGGGCGTGGGCACGAATCCCAGTTCAGACATCTTTTCTTTTCTTGGATAAGGAAATTGAATTACTCCACTGGAATTCATCATCTATGCTTGCCTTGTAGCTGATTACGCGACCAATTCGTTGTGTCTGCTTATGAAAGCAGAGAGAAATAACAACGCAAGTCAGAATTGTCGAGCGGTCTAAGGGGCTGCATTTATGTCGAAGTCCACTTCTGCGGGTGTGGGTTCGAATCACGCTTTTTTTCTTGGTTACCGGAAATTGAATACTCAACTCTACTTCATCACCAAAGCTTGAGTTATAGCATAATACGCGAACAAGTCGTTGCGTGTGCTTAAGAAAGCGGAGAGCAACATTAGCAATACATGTCAGGGTTCCCGAGCGGTATAAAGCGCTGCGTTCTGTTCGCAGTCCACTCCTGTGGGCACAGGTTCGAATCCTGCTTCTGACATAGTTTCTTTTCTTTAAAGTGGTAACTGGATTAATCCACTCTGAATTCATCACCACGGCTTGACTTGTGGTTTATTAGGCGAGCAATTCGTTGGGTTTGCTTAAGAAAGCAGAGAGCAAAATCCGCAGCACATGTCAGGGTGGCCAAGCGGCCTTAAAGCGCTGCGTTCAGGCCGCAGCCCACTTCTGTGGGCGTGCGTTCGAATCCCATTTCAGACATCGCTTTTTTCTTGTATAAGGAAATGTTATTACTCCACTCGAATTCATCACCTATGTTTGCCTTGTAGCTTATTACAACCCGACAAAGTTAAAAACATGAATGATAATAAAACCCCATAAATATAACCAAATGAGCACAAGAAGCAGAATACTTACCATCGAGCAGGAGCAGTATTAACAAAACCAGCGTGGAGGGCACAGAACATAAACTAACTACCTGAGGGGTTGCCAGGTGAAGATTGCTAAATGAAAGCAAGATTAATGTTTAAATAACTTGAACTTTACTTAAAATTAGGAAAAATTTAAACAGAATTTAGGAATGAAAACTGTACAACAAATAATACATTTGTAAATAATGTCTTTAAATTATAGATAAAAATCAATTTTTAAAGCAAAATATACTATGAGTGCGCACTCGGATAACAACGTAAAATAATTTTTATGTAGTAATAAATAAGTAAATAGAAGAAAGATAAAAATTGTAATAAGTCAACTCGTTAAATTAGGAGAGGAATGTCTATTTTTAGGATAATTAAAATCGTGAAAACACACTCAGATTACAAGCTACAGCTTGCCTTAGAATCAATGAATGACAAATGTTAAAACGGATCCGTTCATTAAATATTAATTACATAATTGGCCAGCTTTACATTGTCAGTAAGTATACTACAATTAATCAGAATAAACTGGAATTTGCTTCCGGAAACAGTACACAAGGATTTCAATCACTCGGAAACACGGAAACACACTCAATATTTAAGGCAACGATAGCAGACCCAAAAAAAGTTCACACGTAAATAATTGAAAGGACACAAGAAAAATCGCACGAACCCGAATAAAAATATGTCTCAAATAAACTACAAATTACGAAGGGAAACACTTAAAATTCCACAGACAACAAAACAATGGTACACACGAAGCATACAGCTTCCCAAAACCGAAGCCAACATCCGACTTAAAGAGACAATAGGCAAAACCCACCCAAAATTAGCGTACCGGAGATAAAATAAAAACATGGCACGCAATAATGAAAGAAGAAGGAAAGAAAAACGGACGCGAATAATCAGAGGAGGGCAAGGTATCATCAAGAAATGGGGAACAAATTCCAGCTTATTATAACCAGAATATTACAATAATTATGTATACTTTTAAATTTAACATTTCTTCCAACCAAAATATTAATAAAGGATTTACATGCCGGTTACACAATTTTAATTTTAGGAGGCCTTGGAAAACGGTAATGCCCGAATAAGATCGGTAATAAACGATCCCATTAAGTAATTAAACAATGAGCCTTACGAAAACAATACTAGTACATAACGTCTTTCAAAACATTGTCAACAGTCCATCGGATGCCACAAATATGAACCAAGAAAAGTAGAAAGAAATCCACCAACAAAATTAATAATATTAATAACTTTAAGAAACAGAAAAAGGCAGCACAACGATAATCTCAGTTAAATTAAAGTAATGGAATAATAGGTCTCTCATCCGCGCATATACCATGTTCCAGAATTACTCCATTATAATAATTTGGATATAGAACATTACCAAAATCAGGTTAAGTTACCTTTTAATATTTCGCAGATACAATTTATATCATTAAAATGTCCGACAAAGAAGAAATTGCAGCTTAATTTAATGAATAAACGGTGGTCGCCATGTCCATAAACTATAGGCCTAATTTCAATTACAGTAGCGGAGTAGAGACGAAGTAATATTAACAGCGTTGCCAAAACATTTCTTCTAATATAATAGTTGTCGCAGATAGCTTGATACACACGTTCTTCTCCAAATAATCCGGCAGCAGAACAGTTTCGAAACAATTAAGAAGATACTTGTACTTACATTTTTGTGTGTCTAATTTTAAGCCACCAGCGCAGTAAGTCACTACACTAGCGGTTAGCAAACATGCACCGGTCGGTACTACCTATAAACCGGTGTTAAATAAACAATGTTTATTAAACAAATTAAGGAAATCAGTCACAAGGATAGGAAAATTACATCCAACAGTTACTTACCAAGCAAGGCCCAAATAAAACTCCCAGAGGAAATGGATAAAAATTCCTTGTTTCGGCGCTGAACCACACAGATAATAAAAGGAGACACTGGTTTCAATCAAATAAACTTTTAATTAAAGAATGAAAACTTAACATGAAACCAAAAGAACATCGTCCTATCTGAGGGAATAAAAGTATTTTAAGTAGTTCAAAAAACAATTAGTGAATAATAGAAAATACACGAATGAAACTGAAAAACGTAGTCCTTTTCAGAAAATGATACTGATGGAAATCATTAACTTAAAAACAGAAAATTGTACTAATTAAAGACACTAAATCCATTACCAGAAATAGTACACTTTGATAACATTACCATAATAACAGAAAGTGATTCGAATTAAAACTTAAATTGTTTACAGAAGGTTTAAACGGGCACGGTTGTTAGACTTACTAAAATGAAATTAAAACCAACGTATTAAACCTAGGGAAAGCCACTCAATTAACGAGTTTCATTGAACTTTCTTAATAAGAGGAGGCTTCGCAGGAGCATAGAACTCTAGCCCAATTAATAAACTACGAGGGGTCAAATAAGATTAGCGAACGGAAAACACACACAGAAAACAGGGGGAAAAGGAAGAAAATCGTAAGAGATCAAGTGAGGAGCAAAGAAATCTTCCACATAAATCGAAAATTCTTAAGTAAACTCAGGCTCCACAATAAACACGCAAAACCCACAGGCAACAATCACCATCATGCTCCCAAAGGCAAATCGTTACCATAGCAACGAAAACATACGCCCGCAAACCAATCATGGTACAAGGCACAACAAAGGCAAGAAACAAAAATAAAATCAGGAAACACAAAAGTTTAAAATACCAGAAAAATAGAAGCAAGGTTTTTTTTTTAAACCAAGGAAACCAGAATTATATGCTTCTGCGGAACCTCACGCAGTATAAAGGGCACTAAGTGCCCGACACATTTTGAATTTACATGATCAATGAAGTTCATTAACGGGTGAAAATGATAGTTAATTTAAAAAGGATTTCCTTATTTTCGTAGTCTTTACATACCAATAATTTTGATATATTATTAGAATTAACCACACGTCCGTCCGCTTAGTAATTTCCAAATTAATTATTTTCACGAAATTCCACCTTGAAAGAGTTAATTTTTAAGACACGAATCACACGAATTTCCTTGCAGTTTCATAATCACAGGATATACTTGGGTGAAGCTGACGCTCAGGCATGATGAGCTAGTTCCTCACATACTTACAGATGCTTGCTGATGAGTTTGGTTTCCCTGGTCGGAATTAGTTGAAAATTATCATAATAGGACGATGCAGGAAACAAAGTAATTTGGGTTTAAAACCCACATCTCAAGACCCTCAACCGGGGTCTATACTCCAACATGACGCCAACATCTTAACAATCCAATTAACACAACCGCATGCCATGACTTCCCAATGCGTACTGTCGGGGGTCAAAATGGCGAGGTTTGCTCCATCAGGAAGTAGCCGCGCTCTGATAGGTAGAAGAGCGCTTGGGGAGGGGAAACTTATTGTGGGTGTCTGGCGGAAGATTGCAGCACTTATTAGAAGAGAAATGAAACAGTCCGTACAATTCAGAAATGCGATAATCCAAAGACGTTGCCATCAGTCCACAATAAGAAATATAAATAAGTTCGATGAGTATCACCAAAGCACGTAGTAGTACGAGGGAAACCATCCGCTTAGACATATAGAAAGATTAAGATTTTCTACGGCGATATTGCCAGTTCAAAATAGGTTCACAGGGTAGGGTAAATTGCGTTACACCGTAACAGCCCTCTCCCCCCGAAGCTTAGTGTATTCACTGATATAGCTTCCAGTTCAGTTTAGTGGTCAAGAAGTAAGCTAATTTTCAAATCAAGTCCACATTAGATACGAGACCACAAATGACGACTTCATGTATGCATAACAATAACACACCGACCTTGAGTCATATTAATATCACAATCCTCACTTCAGTTCAAGTTTGTGGTGGCAAGAGTTTAGTAAAGAGATCACGCTTCCCTCAAACAGGGTTCCATTTACCTAACGTTTAAAACAGCTAGGTTTAGCTGAATTTACACTCTTTAGGCAGCGCGCTTCTAGTAAAGCCTGTTACATATTACAATTCACCCGTTTAAAGAATATTAAGATTAAGTACTTTATTACAGGTTAGGAAATAAATATTCTCTAGATTATCAAGAAATGCAGCCTCTTGTTTCATTAACATAATTAAAATTTACCATAACCGCAAAAGAGCAAAGAAGGAAAACAGAGAAAAGATGGGCTAAATTGGTGACTACGTTCCGACGGATACTAAGATCCAACTGTCAATTAAATTTAAAATCTCAACTACAATCGACTGAGTCAGGGCCAGAGCATACCACTTAAGAGTATCGGTTTGCCGACGGAGCAGTACATGAGTAATCCGCACAAACATGAGCAATTCGACAAATACCACCCATACAGAATGAACAACACTTAAAATACGTGCACACGTCCAAGATTTAGAAAATAGAAACTTTGACACCAATTTCAATGAGCAATGTAATAATCAGGTTCAGATTCACCACATAACGGAAGTCCATTACCCGTTAACATTACCACAATATATTAAAAATCCACAACCTCAAGTTAAATAACAGTACCTTACAGAACACTTAACTAGGTAATACACTAAGTTAAGGCATACATCGCATGTACTTACCAAACCAGGTCACGACCAACCACATCACAGTGAACATAAAATAACCCCCGGTATTTTCAGAGGTACAAAATTCCTAACCATAACACATTACAGGAGCGGACATTCCGAAGGTACACTTAATTTCAAATTATTAGAACAAAACCACCTCAATACTACCGCTCGGTGAGCAATTAGTGCATTTTAAAATTTCTCAAGACATTATCACGGACATCAAGTAAATTTTGCACCCATTACTGGTTCAACATTCCCAATCACAACACATTACCTGATTGAATAACAGAACTGAGAGGAAACAGAACTTCAACTCAAGAATATCACACACCTACGGCAAATTTAGGAAAATGAAAATATCCTAGGGTTAGAGGAAAAGTCTTCGAGACAAGATAACGTTGGCAGTACGGAAGGAGACTTCTGATTCAATAAGATGGTGAGGTGCGCTAAATGTTTGTCATCAACAACCGAACAAGCGACAACAATACCAAGCCAAGATTAATTTTGGGATGGATAATATTAAATACATAATGGTTGCTTCGATAACACCATAGGAATAACGGAATAGAAAATGGATGAAAGAAATTCAGTAGGGAAAACCAATCCGAAGTCACAAAACCTCAAACTTCATAGAATTCACAACAACATGCTTTCACGCAGGACACCTGATTAAGTAAGAAAAGGCGATGAAATCCACCTCAAACCAAGTGACCATCAGGAAATTAGAGCAATGACCTACGCAACCTAATCTACCGGTTGTCTTTTACAAGACCTCGGAGCTAGCCGGACTAATAATATATGACATCCGCAGATTCATACTGCCGCATTACCGCTAAGCAGGTACCCTTCCATACAACCAGGAAACAAGGTAAAATAAAATATACATGGCAGAAAAGATGGCAGGACGTTAGCAAATGCTCAATGATAATGAAGAATAAAGGAACTCAACACGTAGACCCCATAATCTAACAGTTGGGCGACTTCGGTACCGCCTATGAACTAATAATCCGTCCCATACCAGATTAATAATCCCATAGAACGGCAAGATGACCAAACAACCTTGTCAAAAGACAAATTAGATCCACTGAAGAGAAAAGATGTCAAAGAGTGACAGGTGAACATTAACTGAGCTTTAACAAGAAGTACCAAAAGAACACAAGATAACGTCAGATCAATAGGTAATGCACTGAGACCAAAAGCGAAGAAACCAGGACACACAAAACCAACAAGTTACATAACACAAGTTAAAATCATTCCATCAGAGCAATAGACCCACACCGAAGGGTATTTCCAAATCTACGAAGACACAAGGTACAATAATAAGACCACGAACCAGTCCATACCTGACATGTCATAATGAGCCAACAACACAACGCAGAAACCATAAAATAACCATGACTAGCTCCAACATGCATGCGCCAGACCCCGATAGGGAAAAAGGGACACTTAGAACCCTCAACGACATGCTGCGAAACTATCATGCCCACCCCGAAATATAAACCCCAAACAACTAATACTTGGTACCAAAATGATCACCCAACACCGATCTGCACCCAATCCTATTAGGTTAAGAGGCTTTTCCATCCTCAGGCTACAGATCACATTAGCTCAACAGCAATCCAACACAGTAGAAATGGTAGGGAGGCCGATGGAATCCACAACTCAAAATGGAATGCAATTAAATACAAATAGGTTATAAATTTTCACAACATAGGAATTCCATTAACATAATGACCATGACAGAGTACCACAAACCACACAAGAAACTACTAGCCACTTAAGAATATCCACACATGAACCAGACCTAACCGCAAGGAGGTTAACAGGACAACCTTTTTCAGAAATCATAAGTTAACTAAAGCAAGACCAAAATGTATGAGCCAGAAACTTGAGGAAAGCCACACACTAAGTGACCACACTACAACAAGGGAACAGGTTAAATTAATAGGAGAGCACGGTATCCGTTAGAAATAGAAGACTACCAGCAACCAATAACCAGCACAGATGAACTAGTAAAGACCTGAATAGGTCCAGACACATGGTCAACAAGGCATCCACACAGTTACGGCCTAACAGAATTCAACAACAACGAACGCCTACACAATAACCCCACACCAACAGAATCCTTGGTTAAATAACTCGAATGACCCCTGACCAACTCACCAGCCCACACCAACAGCGAGACAGGGTAAGAATAGTACATATTCACGCCATAGGCGAACACCAGTCCCACAATCAGCATAGGCCAGCAATCGCCCAGCAGGCACACGAACACATCACCAACAACAGCCCCCAGAACTCCAGAAAAAATTATACAGGTGATATAATTTCAATACTCAGTCAAGATATCGCCACAAGAAAATATGACCGAACCTCAAGTAGCCCAGAAAGGTTACCAAACAATTTTCAACAGTAGATCTCAATAAATTTTCAAAGGAAGCAAGGCGAGCATAAGAACGATATCAATTAGGCCAAAGGTAGTTTCCAACAGCACATTATCACATACATCGCAGGTAAAAGGTTCACAAGTTAACCGTATTCAACCGTAACCAATGCTTTCCCCATAACACATAATATTAAGGACGAGGTGGGTGAATGACTCAAACCTCTGCCCAGCAGTTCGCCAATCCATACCAACTGTGAGACAGGGTAAAAATGAAATACTTCATTCATGCAATTCCCCCCAACCTCACAGCTAGCACAGATCAGCAAACACGCAAAAAAAGCAGAGCCATCACATCAACAGGCCATAAATAATCAAAACAGATGCTACACAGGTTAATACAGGCATTACAGGCTTGCCAAGCTATCACACCAGTAAATGACGTAACTGGCCACAAGACACTGCATGAAAACGTAAAACAATAATGGTTAAATAAGGTTGCCAGGCCAAGGTTACTGATACACAATAGAGCGAATTAAATTCAAAACCAGCATAAATAATTCGCCACCGGTTAGGTTTCACTTAATTTAGAAAAATCAGAGCTAGCATGAAAACCGTACGAGCAAGCCCAAGGTCGATTTTACACATAAATATGCACAAAGGGCACGGAAAACACGACCGCCAGGGAAATCACACTACACCAGAAACAATTAAAATACGTGGCACCAGGTAATAACGATGCTAGGAGAAGGTAATTTCCGATATATGATGGTACAATACCAGTGGCACAAATGAATGACACACGATGCTTAGGCCTAAATTTAGGTTAAGTAAAATTTCCGTTCACACGACAGTACTAGTACAGCAGAACACACTAAGAAACAGTAGTTTCTCATATAAAATGTTGGTACACACCTTGACAAATACACAGGCCAGGGAACAACACTAATTATAATCACCACACTAAATCTGGGAATCAAAACACAATGCTAGGACAAATAATATAATAAAGCGTTCCCAGATCACGAACTATCACATCATACTTTAAACCAAAAACCAACTGCACTTCACACGGAGAATAAAATCACACGAGCTTACCAAGTAGAAATTACAATTAATGCACACCGAAGTAGTATAGAGAACACACACGTTGTTTTTAAAATATCAAAACAGATATGTCACACGAATCACGGAGAGCACACTGCAAACCGTAGCATGCTCAAAGCCCAAGCTCAATCGATTTGTGTCCAAATATAAATACTAGCAACAGTTTCAAGGTTTACAATAATACACCAAATTCCAAATTAAATCAATAATCCCGTACTCACCAATTTATGAAGAAACAAGAGAGGAAAAGATACAGGTCACCTGAGAAGCAGGAAACGAGGAAGCAGCTACACCGGAACCAAACAGCTGGTAGAGGAGAGCTACCAACTGTACACATGACCCGAAACACCAAAACACCACGAAGGCGAAAGACACAGAACTCCATGAAGATAATCACATGAAACAAAAGGTAATACCTTTAAACAAGATGAATGCATTTCTTTTCACAATTATGCATATAATTACCATACACAGTCATCCTTCATAATCCAGCGCTTCAACGCCATCACAAGTACAATTACCCAGGGGAAAAAAAGGGAAAGGAGGACAATGGTTAGCAGCGCCCTCAAGAAAAAAAAGACAACCAGAGCTTTCTGCTACCACTTTACTAAGCCACCAGCGCAGTAAGTCACTACACTAGCGGTTAGCAAACATGCACCGGTCGGTACTACCTATAAACCGGTGTTAAATAAACAATGTTTATTAAACAAATTAAGGAAATCAGTCACAAGGATAGGAAAATTACATCCAACAGTTACTTACCAAGCAAGGCCCAAATAAAACTCCCAGAGGAAATGGATAAAAATTCCTTGTTTCGGCGCTGAACCACACAGATAATAAAAGGAGACACTGGTTTCAATCAAATAAACTTTTAATTAAAGAATGAAAACTTAACATGAAACCAAAAGAACATCATCCTATCTGAGGGAATAAAAGTATTTTAAGTAGTTCAAAAAACAATTAGTGAATAATAGAAAATACACGAATGAAACTGAAAAACGTAGTCCTTTTCAGAAAATGATACTGATGGAAATCATTAACTTAAAAACAGAAAATTGTACTAATTAAAGACACTAAATCCATTACCAGAAATAGTACACTTTGATAACATTACCATAATAACAGAAAGTGATTCGAATTAAAACTTAAATTGTTTACAGAAGGTTTAAACGGGCACGGTTGTTAGACTTACTAAAATGAAATTAAAACTAACGTATTAAACCTAGGGAAAGCCACTCAATTAACGAGTTTCATTGAACTTTCTTAATAAGAGGAGGCTTCGCAGGAGCATAGAACTCTAGCCCAATTAATAAACTACGAGGGGTCAAATAAGATTAGCGAACGGAAAACACACACAGAAAACAGGGGGAAAAGGAAGAAAACCGTAATAGATCAAGTGAGGAGCAAAGAAATCTTCCACATAAATCGAAAATTCTTAAGTAAACTCAGGCTCCACAATAAACACGCAAAACCCACAGGCAACAATCACCATCATGCTCCCAAAGGCAAATCGTTACCATAGCAACGAAAACATACGCCCGCAAACCAATCATGGTACAAGGCACAACAAAGGCAAGAAACAAAAATAATATCAGGAAACACAAAAGTTTAAAATACCGGAAAAATAGAAGCAAGGTTTTTTTTTTAAACCAAGGAAACCAGAATTATATGCTTCTGCGGAACCTCACGCAGTATAAAGGGCACTAAGTGCCCGACACATTTTGAATTTACATGATCAATGAAGTTCATTAACGGGTGAAAATGATAGTTAATTTAAAAAGGATTTCCTTATTTTCGTAGTCTTTACATACCAATAATTTTGATATATTATTAGAATTAACCACACGTCCGTCCGCTTAGTAATTTCCAAATTAATTATTTTCACGAAATTCCACCTTGAAAGAGTTAAATTTTAAGACACGAATCACACGAATTTCCTTGCAGTTTCATAATCACAGGATATACTTGGGTGAAGCTGACGCTCAGGCATGATGAGCTAGTTCCTCACATACTTACAGATGCTTGCTGATGAGTTTGGTTTCCCTGGTCGGAATTAGTTGAAAATTATCATAATAGGACGATGCAGGAAACAAAGTAATTTGGGTTTAAAACCCACATCTCAAGACCCTCAACCGGGGTCTATACTCCAACATGACGCCAACATCTTAACAATCCAATTAACACAACCGCATGCCATGACTTCCCAATGCGTACTGTCGGGGGTCAAAATGGCGAGGTTTGCTCCATCAGGAAGTAGCCGCGCTCTGATAGGTAGAAGAGCGCTTGGGGAGGGGAAACTTATTGTGGGTGTCTGGCGGAAGATTGCAGCACTTATTAGAAGAGAAATGAAACAGTCCGTACAATTCAGAAATTCGATAATCCAAAGACGTTGCCATCAGTCCACAATAAGAAATATAAATAAGTTCGATGAGTATCACCAAAGCACGTAGTAGTACGAGGGAAACCATCCGCTTAGACATATAGAAAGATTAAGATTTTCTACGGCGATATTGCCAGTTCAAAATAGGTTCACAGGGTAGGGTAAATTGCGTTACACCGTAACAAATTTAATATACTATAATCCAATAGCTTACGTTCTAGCCCATTTGTAATGAAGAACCTTCCTTCAGATAGTTCGGTCACACTAATATTAAATAAACTGTAAATATGAAACACACAACATTATTGCGCTACAATTAAGGCAATGCCTTAATTAACGAGGCAATTAGTCTGGTTTATCAAACTCCACTCCAACAACTTTCAATCGCATTTTGTACACAACTTCTCCAAACGCGTCCATCTTGGCGATCTGCCGGGAACAGACTGGCGTTCAGTCTAGTCAAACCGCGCGTCGCTCAGTTGAACATCGACACTGCGCACGCTCATGTAAAAAATTTGCTTATTGAGCCAATCAGAATTTCGAAGCAACCGACGTAACAATGGCAATAAGATGCATTTTAAATCGCCACAGTTTCAGGCACATAATTTAACGGCAATGCAGCCAATGGCCGATAATTGCAGATAAAAGTCTCACACACAAATACATATGTTCAACAAATGAGGGTATCGTAAATTATTGTCTCAGTTCTCCCCTCCGAAAGCCAAAACACGGGGAGGCGAAGGGTCAAGATGTTGGGATACAAAATTATATGGTACAATTTCAATGTCCAAATTATATCTTCACACGTTGATTACAGAAGGTGATAGTCCAACATATTCAGTACAGTAAACGTGGAAAGGTCTTACTTTGTTGAAGGATAGCAGAACTTTACCAAATACCAGTAGACAAACACGTAAGTGTGACCAGAAGGAGATACAACGGGGCCAGCGTCACATCACACACCACACAAGTTGACAGTACATAACGTAGTTCAATCACACCAGCACATAGCGTAGTAAGCAACCATACATATTTCATACACTAGTTCTCCGTTCAGCAGATGCATGGGTGTAACGCCGCGCGATTAAAACTGAAACACCACACACACGAGCAAAATCGAGGGACCAAGTGCGTATTTACAGACCACAATGAACCGAAATGGTCCAACCACACATGTTAGAGCAGACAAAATTTTTCCAACTAGGTTTCCAGGACACCTTTGTAATATTTCATTATGTTTCGAGGAATTACGCAAGTTCCACATGTCCAAATTTACCAGAGATAATAGTTCAAATTTTGCACCTGAGTTAAACATGTAAGTAACACCATTAACGTCATTACACCAGACCATTAGTTTGTATCGGCATTTGAAAAATTACCAAAATAATTTAGTTATTTTACATTCTTTTGTTGGTTAGTAAGCAAAGATACACCAGTTTTTTTGAATTACCAATTTTTGAATAAGATTTACATATAAAGAAAAAGGAGAAAACAACTGAAATATCCCAAGACTTCAACGTACTAGTATCAAGACTACCCCAAAGAGATCAGAAATATAATTTTAAATATTTAAGGTGGCTCCTGGAATCCAGTGGCAAGTTAGAGTGGTTTTAGTCCCAGCAAGTTAAGTAAAATTCAATAGACACAGGAAATTGATAGGTCGAAGACCATTATGGTTTTCACATTAATTTACATGAAATACAAGCATTCTTCCACACATTACATAATTCTACAGGACAGTACATATACCAGAAGGACCCTCACGACCAAGAACAGGAAAGATAAATGACCAGGGGGTACAGGGAGTTAACAACTGAAAAGCATATTACTAGAGGAATGTAGCAGTACACATACCGACAACCATCTATAGAAATCAGGTAACCAAGAACGTGAAGATTAGGAAAACAGGTAACGGAGAGGCAGAAAAACTACAGTAAATTCAACCACCCATAACCATAACGCAGCAATCACACGGATAATCTACCCAGAATAAGGAGCAAGCAATGGCAATAACTGGAGACTTAACCGGTATAAAATAGATGGTGGGGAGATCTCAAAGTGTGCCCGCAAGAGATTACCACGCAACAATTACTAAGGTCAACAACCACATGACAGCCAACAATTAGAGACAGAACGATAGGGAACAACTGACAAGACATGAAAACGACATTACATCAACCAGAACCAGCTCTACGCAGCATAACAAGGGCCAAAATTCAAGGAAAATTACATCTCCATATAAATAATCTTTGAATATACTGAGCACAGGTGTATTATCACAACCATCAAGTGTTCAGAAGAACCTCTGGATAACCCAGGACTAATAATATGGTGGCAAACAACAGTCCACCCTGTGTGATTATGCCAATCACCACAGACACCCTACCAGCCAGTCGGAATACACGGGATACAATAAAACATAGATGATGAAGAAATGATAAGTTACACGATGACAAGGCGCATGAGTTGATGGAGAAGAACCTTCAGTCAATCAGTTGGGTCCGATACTCCAATGACGGACAAGGAATTTTAGCGACAGTTCCAGGATTACCCCAAATGATCCCATACTTATTGGAATAGAACCCAGAACAGTCAGATGACAACCAGGCAACAATATAGAGTTGCAAAAACATGCGGGGTAGAGCCAGAAGCGACAGAATTACAAGAGTTTAGGTTACCAAACCAGATGAGGAACTGGGGAAGGCACAAACAAGGGAATACCTTATGTAAATAAACTCAACCGGAAGAGGTTACACAGAGACAACCACCAGATGCAAGGAAAATTTCTTGTACACAAATTTTTCACAATAACACCAGATCACATACAGCATCTGATCCACGGATACCAATCAAAAGAGACATAAGCTCTCATACCACTAGACATCAAATGAAGATATGATCAGGACAGTGTACATTAACGAAATGACAAGATTTACCAATTACACTCCCATAACCCATAGAAAATAAACAGGAAAGAGGATTTAACACAGAAGGTTAATTTCAGAACAGATTCCACAATTATTAGGTAACGAACAGCACCAGTAACCACACAACACACAGGTATAACGACAACTGACAAGGGCGACTAAGAATCAACACATGCAGCAACCAACCAGGACTAGCAATGAAAAATCAGGAAGAATGAAATATTCACTCAAGCACATGGCCGAAACTGACATCATTAACCAGCACCAGAAGATCACACACCTGCGTGACACTAGTCACACCTCCTAAGCAGTAGAGAATGAAACCCAGAACAAGAATATAGTATTTATTTATTTATTGTCTTGTTTTATATGGCGGGACTCAGGCTATGAAGCCTGCTATTCTGTCCGAGCATACATACACCTACATGAAGAGTTAAATATACACTAAATTATCTACAGTTTAATATGTTAAGGTAGCAATTAAATGTTTTAATTAATCTAATACTTAGCTATGATCTAATCCTACTATGTTATAAGAAATCATTATTATTTATTAACCAGGTTTGACAGAGTTTCTTAAAGCGGAGGTGGTTTGACATGCTCCTAATTTCAGCAGGCAGGGAATTCCAAATTCGGCTGGCGGCGACTATAAATGATCTACTGTAGCCAGTTGAGCGGTGAATGGGAATGCTTAGTACTGCGGTGGATGATGATCTGGTAGGAATACTAGAAGGTGATGCTAGGTAATGGAATTGTGTAGCAAGGTATTCAGGTGTGTTAAGGTTCAGTATACGGTGTAACAGGGAAATAGTGTGTAAATTTCGTCGCTCTCTTAAGCGTAGCCATGAAAGCCTAGCAAATGCGGGAGAAATATGGCTAAACCTTGGTATATCTGAAATAAATCGAACACATGCGTTATGTGCCTTTTGGAGCTTGATGGGAAGTGAGGCGTTCAGGTTACTGTATCCTACATCACAGTAGTCGAATATTGGCATTACCATACTTTGGATAAGCAGTTTTCTTACATTTTGGGGGAGTAAATCTCTGAGTTTTATAAGGGAATGTAAGGAATAAAACACTCGCTGACATATACCTGTTACATGATCGTTCCAACTAAGGTTTTTATCCATTATCATCCCTAAGTTTTTAACTGTGTCTTTGAATTGTAACTGAGTGCCTCTTAATGTTACTGAGTGGGTATGGATGTCTGTAAGTCGTGCGTGGGTTTTTTGCGTAGCTAAAAGAATACACTGCGATGTTTGGGCATTGATTTTTAGTGCATGGTCATCGGTCCACCTACATATTCTTCCTAGCTCGTCATTCATATTATTTATTGCAGTCGGTAAGTCACGAGGATGTGCATGTGTATATATCTGTATGTCGTCTGCGTACACATGATATTGACAATGTTTAATTACTTGTGTTAGTCCTGAAATGAAGATCGAAAATAGGAGTGGCGCTAGCACTGACCCCTGTTGTATTCCAGTCTCTACAGATTGCCACGAAGAGAAATTTTCACCTGTAGATACACACTGCCGGCGATCAGAGAGATAGGAATACATCCAGGATAGTGTGCTTTGTGAGAAATTAAGAGCACGTAATTTTGCTATTAGTATTGTACCGGTAATGGCGGTACAAAACTAAGTCCCTGTAATAGAAATTTTAAAAACTTACGCGTTACGCTCCGGGCCGGCTGCGAAAGACTAACTGGACGGCGAGCAACAGCTGTGTGTGTGTGAGACGTAGAGAGCGGGTGACGTCACAGCATGCCTCACCACAACACAGAGCCTAGACTGATGTGGAATGTTCTTCGAGTTTCTATGGGTAATAACTTTCCCCACAATAATAATTAAACAAATTTAACAATATCATCGTGTAACCCGATCCCTTATCTACGTTTCTGCAGAGTTTCACGTAAATCTGACATGAGGCGATGAAGTCATGGAACGAGATGTGAAGGCCCGGATCAGATATAAATACAGTACTGCTTCACTCAGCAGAGCAGTGTGTGGCCTGAGTATGTGATCAGAATGTGTATGTGCACGCTAGGCAGTGGAGTTCATACAGTCGGTTCGCGAGGACCGTGATCTAGCGTAAAGCGGCTATCAATCTTCGAGTCCGTGGACTTTAACCCAATCGCGTCGAATATGGACTTGTACAGATTTCTTTATACTGTGAGTGATAAACTTTTACTCCGACGGGACGTGATATAAATTGTGCTTCGTCTGAACATTATCAAGTGACTGTTTATTCTACACGAGTGTCTAAGACTTGCGAATGTTTTCGAATGCTCGTAATTTGAAGTTTAATGTTATGGACAGGACTTAGGACAGTTTGCTCCTTACAGAGTACTTAATACTTCAAGTTTATGAGACTGTGTTTTAATCCAGATTTACTCGATTGCAAGCATGACTATGTCACTAATTTACCATTTCATGAACTTTAGGTCATGAACTGTAAACTATGCATGTGTGAACTGTGCATTTCAATCCTACTAAACAGCACATTTCAATTCTACGAACATTCAGTTGTGCGTTTCGATTTTACGAACAGTGGAACCGAGGACTGTCAATACATGATTAATTTCGTCTTGTAATTTCATGTTATTATCAGTACGTGAATGAGTTCGAATTCACGAGTGAAACATCTTTATTTTCTAATTACGTTGAACAGTGCTCCAAACTAAGAACTAAGTCGTGCGGCATTACTTTACATTATGCCAAGTGCCACAAACTTCAAGTGACTCTGTTAAAATTCGACGATAAGTTTCGAGTGGACTTTTATTTTTATGAGTATTAAATTTACATGCTCATTCGAGTTTAGTGGCCTTCTTTTCATTTAACACGGGGCAAAATTTAGTGACATTTCACCGAGTGATAAACTCTCAACGATACATTTTTTTCATGTTTGAACCTTGTTAAAACCATTGATAAACTTCCCTCTCATCTGTGCAGAAGCAGTCTTTGCATTAACTCGCCCCAAGGCTTAACGATGTTCATTCACGTTCATCATTCACGAGGACTACCTCAACGCCCTTCATCAGCACCGTATGGATCTTCAAGACGTCGAATGGATCTTCTAGAACTTCCATCGGGGGAGGAATGGTGGTTCACTGGTATGGGAAAAGGAGCTGCCGGAATCAAAGGACATCGCCAGCCCTAGGACGAGGAACATTTTCTACTGTATCTGCTGTACAGAGGTGACATGACTTTGAATTTATTAATAAACTCAGAAGAAAAATTTTAAGATTTATTTCTAAACAAACCCTCTCCCTCTGTACGCACTTCAACGAATGGTACACGCCCTGCGTCTCATGTCTACCGAAGTACCACATTTACTGTTACAGAGGATGTCCGTGTCAACGCAGTCGAAGGCCTTACTAAGGTCTAGAAGAGTTAAAACAGAAACTTCTACCTTATCCATAGCTACTCCTATGTCGTTTGTAACTTTAAGCAGTGCAGTAGTTGTGCTATGATTGCTTCCAAAAATAGACTGGTATTTGTCAAGAAGCATATTGTTATTTAAGTATGCGGTTATTTGTCTGTGAACTATTTTCTCCAAAATTTTGGACAGGAATGGCAAAATGCAAATGGATCGAAAGTCTTTGGGTTCTACGGGATTGTTGGCCTTGGGGAGTGCGCGAACAATTGCATATTTCCAAAGGGAAGGGAATATGCCGGTTATCAGTGAGGTATTTATGATGTGGGTTAGAGTTGGTAGGATTACGTCTAGAGTTTTTAACAGTAACTGTGGAACAATCTCGTCACATCCTGTCGCAGTTGTCTTTATTGATCGTGCAATTTGTCTCACTTCTGCAGGAGTTACGAGGGAAAAATATAACTCTTCTCCTCCATTGTTAGTATTGCTATTGTGTAGAATTTTGTTAATCGTCTGTTCTTTTGTTGTCTCGTCAATGTTAACGGGTCTTGTAGTAAAGTATTGGTTTAAATCATCCAGTGATATTTTAACGTCAGCAGTATGTATTTTATTTCCACCTATGCCCATTTTTTAACGGTTTTCCGTATTGTTGTGTTTCGGGTTAGCAAAATGTTCTGTGAGTGTCTTATTTTATCATTTCTTACGGCCTGTGTGGTCCTGTTACGAAGGGTCTTGTACAGGTCAAAATCGTTTGGTATTTGGCTAGTTTTAAATTTTCTGAAAGCTTTGTCTTTCTCTGTCATTAAGTCTCGTATTTCCTGCGTCATCCATGGAGCCGCAGGGCGTGTTACACGAGCAGTGCGTTTTGGCGCGTGTTAAAAGAACTCCACTTTATCATCTATATTATCTAAAATATGGACATTATGCCAAGGTATGTTTGCAGCATCTTCTAATAAGGCTTCGTTATTTATACTTTTTAGATCTCGGAATGTAATTAATTTAGGTCTGTACTTGGGGCATTTAAGTGAATAAGCTAAATAAATTAAGTCGTGATTGGATAGTCCGCAAGCAGACATTTGCCCGTGGGTCAGTACTCTGTCAGGGTTATTCGTCACAATTAAGTCCAGTAATATATGTGACGTGGCTGTGTGATGTGTTGGGTTAAGTGGCAAAATCGTGATGTTACAAGATTTAAATATGTTGATTAGTTGTTTAGTCTCAGTCATTTTGTCGTTAAGGATGTCATTATTGAGGTCTCCTAGTAATAAAACATGCTCATACCTGGGTAGGGGCTCAAGTAAGATGTCTTCAAGGTCGGTGATGTATCCAATCTTTGGTGGGCGATACACAACACTGAGTAAGCACTTTACACCTGAAGCCTCAATTTCAATGAACATGAACTCGGGGCTTGCGCAGTATTCACTAGTTGTTTTGTAAATTATTTTATATTTTAGGTCGTTCCTAATGTACATAGCTACTCCGCCGCCGGCTTTACCTGTGTGATCATTTCGGATCAAGGTATAATTTTCGAGGTGGACAAGAGAATCTGACAACCAAGGTTTCATCCAGGTTTCTCCGTTCATGACGATGTGAGGGTTGACATAAGCAATAATGTTACGGAGTTCGTGGAAGTGAGGAATTAGACTTTGAACGTTAGCATGTACTACCTGTAAGGAATTTGGAAAGTTGTTAAAAGCATTTGTAAGCGGATTAGTACTAGGGGGCTGTGTAGGTATGGGAGCGGAGATTACGCTCAGCTGACCACCAGTAACCTTGCCGAAAATAGAAGCATGTTCAGCACTCTCGCTTTGAGTTGCCAACCTGTACGCTTTCTTGAAGTTATTAAATGTAAATCTAATGAAGGTATAATCTAAAAGTAATAGTTTGAATAGTAATTATAGTCTTAGTACACAGACACCTGGCCGAAAATATGCAAGGGGAAGAAGCTAATCCACAATAACTACAATTAACCAGGTTAAGGAAATTCCAGATTTACAAGGAAGTTAAGACCACACCTCATTACAACAAGACCACATGAGTGAAGTATATGCACAAAGCAGAAAAAGGTGAATAAAAGGTGATGAGTAGTACCAAGAGGACTAAGACATGAATAACATCAGGTACAGAAATTAATCACTCCACAACAGAACTGACGGAACTACCTGACATGGACACATCAAATTAAAAAGATAATATAATCTCAGATGAACCATACAGACGTAGCCCATCACCGTTCAATCAGGAAACGCTTTTCAGAGTACATGACAATAAGAAGACTGCCCAAGGTTACACAAATAGCATTAAACACAACAGTTCCAAGTGAGATTCTCATCAATATAGCATAATCACATGACACAATCATCCACGTGTTCAATACAGACCTACAACAACACCATATCAAGAACGGGAACATGCACAAGACCACATAAGGTAAAATAGGAAGAAATCCCACAGCACATGACCCAGATACGAACCAATACAGGCCTACATAAGCAAGAATTGTCAATAATAACACATGCCACATCGTAACCTGGACAAGGCAGAACAGTAAAATAAAAGTGGAAGGAGAGAGTCACCATGGGTCAAGATTGTAAATCAATTTCACATGTTCAGGCCAAACAGCGAGGTGGGTACACGGTCACTGGAAGAGAAAATGCAATTACAATACAAATTGTAACACTCCATCTGGACCAGGAATGAAGCTGGAATAAAAACATAACTTAGAGATTAAACCAGGTTTACAACACCAGTTCTAACAACCCAACACAAGATAACATGACCACGGAACATGGTAAATAAAACAAGCAGCAAGTGCACAGATACAGAGCCACGCCATACTCCAAGGCCAAGAGGGCAGCAACAAGGAAGTCTCGATTACACATGAAACATACGTAGAGAGGAAATACTTTGGTCCATTTGAGTTTTACAATTTTTAAGTTTAAAAGGTTGGTCACTTTTAGCAACTAGCAACGTTGACCTGGGCAACTTATCAAGTTGTTAGAACAACAGCAACAACAATGTAGCAACCACGGCGAAAGCTACCACAACACTACTGCAACCCGACAAAGTTAAAAACATGAATGATAATAAAACCCCATAAATATAACCAAATGAGCACAAGAAGCAGAATACTTACCATCGAGCAGGAGCAGTATTAACAAAACCAGCGTGGAGGGCACAGAACATAAACTAACTACCTGAGGGGTTGCCAGGTGAAGATTGCTAAATGAAAGCAAGATTAATGTTTAAATAACTTGAACTTTACTTAAAATTAGGAAAAATTTAAACAGAATTTAGGAATGAAAACTGTACAACAAATAATACATTTGTAAATAATGTCTTTAAATTATAGATAAAAATCAATTTTTAAAGCAAAATATACTATGAGTGCGCACTCGGATAACAACGTAAAATAATTTTTATGTAGTAATAAATAAGTAAATAGAAGAAAGATAAAAATTGTAATAATTCAACTCATTAAATTAGGAGAGAAATGTCTATTTTTAGGATAATTAAAATCGTGAAAACACACTCAGATTACAAGCTACAGTTTGCCTTAGAATCAATGAATGACAAATGTTAAAACGGATCCGTTCATTAAATATTAATTACATAATTGGCCAGCTTTACATTGTCAGTAAGTATACTACAATTAATTACAATAAACTGGAATTTGCTTCCGGAAACAGTACACAAGGATTTCAATCACTCGGAAACACGGAAACACACTCAATATTTAAGGCAACGATAGCAGACCCAAAAAAAAGTTCACACGTAAATAATTGAAAGGACACAAGAGAAAATCGCACGAACCCGAATAAAAATATGCCTCAAATAAACGTCACACTAATATTAAAAAACTGTAAATATGAAACATACAACATTAGTGCGCTACAATTAAGGCAAAGCCTTAATTAACGAGGCCTGGCTTATCAAACTCCACTCCAACAACTTTCAATCGCATTTTGTACACAACTTCTCCAAACGCGTCCAACTTGGCGATCTGCCGGGAACAGACTGGTGTTCAGTCCAGTCAAGCCGCGCGTCGCTCAGTTGAAGCTCGACACTGCGCACGCACAAGTCAAAAATGTGCGTATTGAGCCAATCAGAATTTCGAAGCAACCGACGTAACAATGGCAAAAAGATGCATTTTAAATCCCCACAGTTTCAGCCACATAATTTAACGGCAATGCAACAAATGGCCGATAATTGAAGAAAAAAGTCCCACACACAAATACATATGTTCAACAAATGAGGGTATGGTAAATTATTGTCTCACTTATTACGCGAACAAGTCGTTGGGTCTCCTTAAGATAGTGGAGAGCAACATCAACAGCACATTTCAGGGTGGCCGAGTGGTATAAAGGGCTGCTTTCTGGTCGCAGTCCACTTATTTGGGCGTGGGTTCATATCCCAATTCTGACGCAGCTTTTTTCTTGGATACCGGAAACTGACTACCTCCTCTCTGAAGTCTACACCAATTATTGCCTTGTAGCATATTACGCGAACAAGTCGTTGTGCCTGCTAAAGAAACCCGAGAGCAACATCAGCAGCACAAGTCAGGGTGACCGAGCGGTAAAAACTACTGCGTTCTGGTCGTAGTCTTCTCAAGTGGTTACAGGTTGGAATCCTGCTTCTGACATAGCTTGTTTTCTCTGATACTGGTAACTGGATTAATCCACTCTGAATTCATCACCAATACTTAACTTGTAGCTTATTAGGCGAACAATTCGTTGGGTCTGCTTAATAAAGAGGAGAGCAAAACCCGCAGCTCATGTCAGGGTGACCCTGCGGTAGAAGGGGCAGCGTCCAGGCCGCGGTCCACTTCTGAGGGCGTGGGTTCGAATCCCAGTTGGGACATCGCTTTTTTCTTGGATAAGGAAATTGAATTACTCCATTCGAATTCATTATCTATGCTTGCCTTTAGCTTATTACGCGAACAATTCGTTGGGTCTGGTTATGAAAGCGGAGAGAAATAACAACGCAAGTCAGAATTGTCGAGCGGTGTAAGGGGCTGCATTCATGTCGAAGTCCACTTCTATGGGCGTGGGTTGCAATCACATTTCAGACGTCGCTTTTTTTTTTTTGTTACCGGAAGTTGAATACTCAACTCTACTTCATCACCAAAGCTTGAATTATAGCATAATACGCGAACAAGTCGTTGCGTGTGCTTAAGAATGCGGAGAGCAACATTAGCAATACATGTCAGGGTTCCCGAGCGGTATAAAGCGCTGCGTTCTGTTCGCAGTCAGCTCCTGTGGGCACAGGTTCGAATCCTGGTTCTGACATAGTTTCATTTCTTTGATACTGGTAACTGGATTAAACCACTCTGAATTCACCACCAATACTTGACTTGCAGCGTATTAGGAGAACAAGTCGTTGGGTCCACCTTGAGAAGGCGGAGAGGAACAGCAACACAATTCTGAATGGCAGACTTATCTACGGCGCTGCTCTCAGGTCGCAGTCCACTTCTTTAGGCGTGGGTTCAAATTCCACTTTTGACGCAGCTTTTTTTCTTGGATACCGGAAACTGACTCCCTCCTGTCTGAATTCTACACCAATGCTTGAGTTGTAGCTTATTACGCGCGCAAGACGTTGGGTCTGCTTAAGATAGCGGAGAGCAACATCAAATGCCATTGTCAGGGTGGCACCGAGCGGTATAAAGTGCTGCTTTCTGCTCGCAGTCCACTTCTTTGTCCGTGGGTTAATATCAAAATTCTGACGCAGCATATTTTCTGGGATACCGGAAACTGACTCCCTCCTCTCTGAATTCTACACCAATACTGACTTGTAGCTTATTACGGAAGCAAGTCATTGGGTCTGCTTAAGATAGCGGAGTGCAACATCAACGAGCACATGCCAGTGTGGCCGAGCGGTATGAGGCGCTCCGTTAAGCCCACGCCCACTTCAGACATCGCTTTTTTTCTTGGATAAGGAAGTTTAATTACTCCACTCGAATTCATCAGCTATGCTTGCCATGTAGCTTATTACGTGAACACCTCGTTGGGTCCGCTTTGAGAAGGCGGAGAGGAACAGCAACACAAGCCTGATGGCCGACTGGTCTACGACGCTGCTCTCTGGTCGCAGTCCACTTCTTTAGGCGTGGGATCAAATCCTGCTTCTCACGCAGATGTTTTTCTTGGATACCGGAAACTGACTCACTCCTCACTTAAGTCTACACCAATACTTGACTTGTGGCTTATTACGAGAGAAAATCGTTGGGTCTGCTAAAGACAGCGGAGAGCAACATGAGCAGCACAAGTCAGGTTGCAAAAGCGGTCTAAGGCGCTGTGTTCAGGCCCTAGTCCACTTCTTTGGGCGTGGGTTCATATCCCAACCTGTCGCAGCATTTGCTCTTGGATACCGGAAACTGACTCCCTCCTTTCTGAATTCTACTCCAACACTTGACGTGTAGCGTATTACGCGGACAAGTCATTGGGTCTGCTTAAGAAGCGGAGAGAAACAACAACGAATGTCAGAATTGCCGAGCGGCCTAAGTCGCTCCATTGATGTCGAAGTCCACTTCTGTGGGTGTAGGTTCGTATCACACTGGAGACATCGCCTTTTTTCTTGGATACCGCGAATTGAATTACTCAATTGTAATTCATCACCAAAGCTTGAATTATTGCATAGTACGCGAACAAGTCGTTGGGTCTGCTTAAGAAGCGGAGAACAACATTATCAATGCGCGTCAGGGTGGCCTAGCGGTACAAAGCACTGCGTTCTCTTCGCAGTCCACTCCTTTGGGCACAGGTTCGAAACCTGCTTCTGACATAGTTTCTTTTCTTTGATACTTGTAACTGGATTAAACCACCCTGAATTCACCACCAATACTTGACTAGTAGCGTATTAGGAGAACAAGTCGTTGGGTCCACCTTGAGAAGGCGGAGAGGAGCAGCAACACAATTCTGAATGGCCGTCTTATCTACGGCGCTGCTCTCAGGTCGCGGTCTCTTCTTTAGGCGTGGGTTCAAATCCCACTTTTGACGCAGCTTTTCTTCTTGGATACCGGAAGCTGACTCCCTCCAGTCTGAATTCTACACCAATACTTGAGTTGTAGCTTATTACGCGCGCAAGACGTCGGATCTGCTTAAGAAAGCGGAGAGCAAGATCCGGAGCACATGACAGGGTGGCCCAGCGGTATAAAATGCTGCTCCGTGGTCGCAGTACACTGCTGTGGGCGTTGGTTCGAATCCTACTTCAGACATCGCTTTTTTAGGATAAGGAAATTGAATTACTCCACTCGAATTCATCGTCTTTGCCTGCATTCTAGCTTACTATACGAACAGGTCGTTGGATCTGCTCAGAGAATGCAAGGAGAAACAGTAACACATGCCTGAAAGTCCGGCTGGTCTACGGTGCCGGGTTCATGTCTAAGTCTCATTTTGTAGGCGTGCGTTCCAACCCCACTTCGCAGTCCACTCCTGTGGGCACAGGTTCGAATCCTGCTTCTGACATAGCTTCATTTCTTTGATACTTGAAACTGGATTAAACCACTCTAAATTCACCACCAATACTTGACTTATGGATTGAAACTTGCAGGGTGCCCTCTTCTCTATATCACCGTACCTGGTGAGCCAGGGGTAAGATTGTGACTCTTTCACGGAGTGACATTTGCATGGAGCCTTTTCTTCGAAATAACCATCCCTGGTGTGTCAGATGTAGGATGGTAACATCTGCACGGCGTAACAGTTGCAGTGCGTCCCATTCTCTATATAACAGTACCTGGTGAGTCAGAAGTAAGATGTTAACTTTTGCACAGATGGACTCTTGCAGAGAGCACATTTCTCGATGTAACAGTACCTGGTGTGTCAGATCTAGTAGAGTCACTTTTGCAGGTTGTGACACTGGCAAGGAGCCCTTTCCATGGTGTGTCAGTTCCAGGATAGTGTCATTTGCACGAAGTGACACATGCATGGAGCCACAGTAACCGTACCTGCTGTGTCAGATCTAAGATGGAGACAGACATCTTGCATGGAGCTATTTCTCCTAAATAACCGTACCTGGTGTGTCAGACCTACGTTGCAGACATTTGCACGGAGTAACGCTTGCAGGGAGCTTTTTTCCTTATCTAACAGGACCTTGTGTGTCAGATCACGGATGGTGACATTTGACGCTGTGACACTTGCATGGTGCCCTTCCCTCTATATAACCGTAAGTGGTGTGTCAGTTCCAGGATGGTGTCATTTGCACGAAGTGACACATGCATGGAGCCATTTCTCCTCAGTAATCGTACATGCTGTGTCAGATCTAAGATGGAGACAGACATCTGCACGGATTAACGCTTGCATGGGGCTCTTTTCCTTATCTAACGGGACTTGATGCGCTGATTTCCTGGTTTTCAACATTTGTATATTATTGTAAATGTCATTGCTATCATATGTAACCAACAACCATTATATACCGGTGCTGCTGACTGAAGATCCTCTCATACACACTCCCCTTGTTCATTAATGATTCCTGGAATGTCCTTCTTGGAGCCTTAAAGTAGGCCTCCCTATATCTACCCTTCCATTTTTCATTAAAATTTGTATGGCTGTTAATTATGCTTGGCATCATGTTATCCTTAACTGACTTCATTGCTAGATTCTTTTTCTTTTTTGCTATTTTGCTTTACGTCGCACCGAAACAGATATGTCTTATGGCGACGATGGGATAGGAAAGGTCTAGGAATTGGAAGGAAGCGGCCATGGCCTTAATTAAGGTACAGCCCCGGCATTTGAATGGTGTGAAAATGGGAAACCACGGAAAGCCATCTTCAGGGCTGCCGAGAGTGGGGCTCGAACCCACTATCCCCCGATTACTGGATACTGGCCGCACTGAAGCGACTTCAGCTATCGAGCTCGGTTGCTAGATTCCATTTCCGAGTAAGTTCCTTCAATTTTGCTCACTTCCACAGCAATTTCTATCTCTATTTCTTTCCAATCTGCACCTCCTTCTTAGTCCCTTAATTCCTCTATAATAGGGCCTCTCAGGGTGCATGCGCCTAGTGCATGCACTGTGCACGGTGCAAAGGACGACTTCGCTTGATTGACCAGAGTGCAGACTCCCACTCCCCGATTTGGAGCAATAGCACTGTCTCTTTCTTTCCCCACATCTGTTTCGCTCACTCCTCCTGTCTCCCTCTTCCTCACTTGCTCCGTAGTTTTCAAAATCCGAGCTGAGTTGAGCCGAGCTTAGCTGAGTAGCCCAGAGACGAAGCGTTGATCCAAGTCGAGCCGAGAGGGACCGATGCATTGTGCACAGGAACTCTGCATCGCTGTTTGCACGCGTGAGATTTTGGGCGTTTGAGAGGCCCTGCTCTATAATAATAAGGTGGGTCCCCAAGTTGGTGGTTTGTCAGAATTTTCCTGTTAAATGTTTTATACGATAAGAAATTATTATGAATGAGTGTAGACATTGTTTTGTCATTTTGTGTCATTGTATTGAAAAATATTGAATCATAATACTGGATTATTGATCAAAATTGACAAGGCAACATTAGTCCTTTGAAAATGTATGCAAACACAAAAGTCACTCATTAATTGGTTTAATAAGTTTAAGAATACTTGAAAGTTGTTTATTTCTGATGTAAACAGTGTGTTGAGCTAAATAAGTTTGTATGTTAATAAAATGTAATTTTTTTTTGTATTTAAACCACATTATAACCTGGGTCCCTGTCGTACCCGTACCAGGTAAGGGTTAACATAATACGTATATATACCAGAACACTACATTGTTATGTAAACATTATTGTCTCCTACCACACATATCATTTACATGCTATCAATCAAGCTAATGCAGCCAATTTTGGTCAGTGGTGTTATGTAAGAAATAAGAGAGTTTCCAGGTTAACAGCTACTTACATCGGTCAGCTTCCAGGATAATTTCGTTGTACTGGACTCAAAGTAGAATATCCTACACGTAATGTGAAGGTAAAGGACATGATAGACGCGGCTCTGAGGCAGCAGAGCCCAAGTTATTTGAAATACGTCAGCCTCGATTAGGCACGTGAAATATTTCTCCATTCTCCACAGCCCAAGAAGGTCGCTGGCCTCTCCAACGCCAATTGCCCACTATTTTCGGTCCATAACTCTTCTTATTCAGCCCGGATTCCCAACACCTCCAGATTTCTTCGTCTTCTTCGGCCACCACAATTTTGGTCGAGAATCTTATTGTCCATCCTTACGATGTGTCAGAGGTACTACAGTGTTCTATCCTTGGCCTCTCAAGGTCACCGTACAGGGCGTAGACTTCTTCGTGGTTTCTGACTTACCACATCTCACATCCTCGATCGTGAACTGCTCCGAAGATCTTTCTCAATATATTTCTCTCCCACACCCCCAGAAGGTTCTAGTCACTCTCGTCTCGCACGCACACAGCACCACAGGATGGATTATCACCCGGTACACTGTGAGTTTCAATCTACTGGAGAATAAATTCCCGAAGGCCAGCTTCCATCAGTCACCCTCGCCTTTATCTCCTCTATGGAGACTGTCATTTCAGTGGAGCTGGTGGAAAGTGCTACCCAGGGAGCTCACGCAGAGTGACCTGCTGCCTTGTAAGATGTAGACTGTGGGACCACCTGGCGGGTAAGAGAATTTGTGGGGGGGCGGGGGGAGGGGCACGTGTGGAGTGTAATGTAATGAAGATATCTGAAGCAGTGATGGGAAAAGTACAAATAAGTAGTAAATGGGTTGGATTACAGTTTGGTATCTGAGTCAAGTGCTACTAACAGGTAGTCAGTAAAACTGCAGTTAAAAGTACGACCGTCTAACGATACTACGGATATTTTCGCATCTGTCAAAAAATTATACATAATTCACAACGGAGAAAGAAATTACTTGATTATGTATCTCATTGTAGTATATACATTTAGCTAGGTGAGACAGAACACCAAAGAAACAATACCATTTGTCTGAAATAGGGGTCAGCCAACAGGCGGACTTTCCTTGGAAGACAAACGACAATTAAGCAGACGCTTAAAATTATGATGATTCTGCTATCTCAGATCATTTAATTCTGAGACACGTCTCTTCATATGCCTGTGCTCTCCAACCTGAAATGAACGTGAGGTAAATCAGTTATGATCACTGGCCTACACGGCAGTCCTCACAGGTACAGAGGGTCTGTCCGGCTGGCCGTAGCACATCAAATCGTGCATTTCAGCGTTCAGTCTGCACTAAACTTCTACACAATCCCTGTGGGCTCGTTTGGTCCCCCACCACGTATGTTTAAATCATTCGGATTTCAGTTGAAGTCCTTCTCTTACCCTCCATGATCGAGTCCCTGGGGCATGCGTACAGCTCATTCCTGACTTCATTCTCACTACTTTCATGCGGAGTTCTCTAAGAACAGGCCAGTGTAATGATAGTTTCTTCCTTACAGAATACTGCTCATCAAAACTGCGGGCTCACTTACTGTACTACCATATTGGGAGAACACACACCCTCTTCCAGTTTACACTCAGTTCTCTCAGGTCTCTCACCTACTGATATCAGAATAGCCATATTATTCGCATTGCACCTCTTTTACATGTTCTAAATGATTAGATAGCAGGCTTTCATACCATTCTCATTGCATTTATTTTCAAGTTCCAACATATTAGACTGAAGGCTTTCAGCACAGTTCGTCATTAAGACCAGTCGTCGGCTCAGCTCAAACTACTTACTGTAATTACATTTAACGGAATCCTTCCTGCAACTTTATACCTTTCAGTAGATGTAAACTATGAACAACAGAAGTGTAACGACCTTGAACCAAGAACTACTTTAGACACACCGAGGTGCCGAAATGTTGTCCCGCAGGAGTTCTTTAACGTGCCAATAAATCTACCGACACTAGACTGACGTACTTGAGCAACTTCAAATACCACCAGGGTGAGCAGGGATCGAACCTGCCTAGTTGGACGATCAGAGCTACTCAGCCCGGCGAATACCTTGTGCTTATATAAGTGAATCGTCGTGTTATACTACTGAAGAAAAGTTCATATAAAACCACATTTTGCATCTTCATCAGGACGTTCCTAGGAACTGTAAGTTGATGTTTCTTTTCATTTAATATATTACTATATGTATGTCGTAGTTGTGTCCAGTAAAACCGCTGTGTGATAATATTTCACCTTAGAACCCTGACCAGAAAGGTTGAGTATTGTATGATCTATATTAGCGACTAAGTGATTCATATGCCCCTCACGATTGTCACATAGCATTAGATTCGTAACCGTCTGAAGCACAAACTAGATCAATATTGTTTACTTTGAGGAAACTTTTCACTGATAATGTAACTGAGATAATGTGTTGTGAATTGAGAGGTCCAAACGCAGTCGCTGGAGACTAGGGATGTATATCAGCTTAACATAAGTACAGAAAACATTCTCAGAGTTACCAAGGGGTCAGTGGAGGAACAGCCCTTGTTAACATCACGAGATCACAGTCAGTGACAAGTTTAAGTAACGTAAGCAATATTGTACATATGTACGCATAATTAAAAGTGACTTGATAGAATCTGACGGTGCTTTCGTATTTCTTACTTAATTGTATTTTTTCAAATTTATGTTATAGTGTTGTATAGTGTTAAGTGTAAGAGACGGCCGTGAGCCCTAACTTCGCCACTACAAAGGCATAAAATAAATAAATAAATAAATAAATAAATAAATAAATAAATAAATAAATAAATAAATAAATAAATAAATAAATAAATAAATAAATAAATAAATAAATAAATAAATAAATAAATAAATAAATAAATAAATAAATAAATAAATAAATAAAATAATTCGCTTTTCGTCAGCCCAAAAAGCTACGAAGTTACATTATGTCAAGCAGTTTACAGGTATTACTTCTTACACGTGATCACATTTTATGCGTTTTCAGTATAATGGGACTTTAAAATGTAAAAATCTGCGCACTTTCAGAAATACTGCCTTCAGAAAAAATCCCTCCTGTTTTGAACCATGGATGCACCACGCTGAGCCGACAGCTCAATGCACACGGTGTATGTGACGTATCTACCGACTTCGAAAGTGTATATATTATTTTTCATACTCAGCTGCTTGCGTTTCCTCCGCAGCCTCCTGCTCAGTTCTTGGTGAAGTAGTAGCCTGTACAGTTACCAGTCACACACATGAGCCAGTAGAACCGCAGAATGTTCAAAGATCCAGGTGTCTGGTTCAGAAAGGGAGTTGAAGGCATCAGGAGCAATTGAAATGTGGGAGCCCTGTCGACTCCTGTAAGGAGTGGATTATTGATCCTAAGTTTTGACTAACAACACACATTCGCTACGGACAGTGAACCACCGCTAGTGACTGCATACGTTCACCACTTTGAGGCAGGCGCTGTGAACACGAGTGCTACTACAATAACATAGAGTCGTCTTGTGGAAAGTTGCAATTTACTTTTTAATATGAAACAAGTAAGAATTTAATTGAAGATTAATGAAAAGCTACAAATGTTGCCCTAGTGAGCACTCCTGGTCAGTGACACGACTCATCGATCTAACACGTCAGGGATACGGGAATTGACCGAACAACAAGTTTACCTCTAAATTTAGGGACATGTTGTGTCATTTCACAGATTATATCCTGCAGTACAAGAAGTAGTGGAGATATTTCATAATTTTTACTTGTAAATGACAATATATTGATATCGTGGCAATATTTCGTGGTATTTAAGCATAAAGAGACGAGGTCTTCAGAGGCGTACGCAGAAGATATATTCGAATAGAGGGATATTAAATATTCAAATCTGAGGACTTAATGTTGTGAAATTAGTAACACTTAACTAAAATTTTCGAAGTAAGACAATTGTTTAATTAAGACACTCTTGCATTCATGTTGATAATTGCAGAAGCAGACGACTCTTCTTTGTGTTTGTGCTAACACATTATGATATTTCAGGGAGGAAGAAGAGTGTTCGCAGTTTCAGTACTTTACGTGTTCTTGGGAAAATATCAGTCTAAAATGCATAGATGAAGTCCACTGGTTCAGGATGATTCTTTTAGAAAAAAAATTGAAGCATCAAATACGCACCTAGTTCAAGTTAAAAGCAAAAAACGAGCTACCGAAAATCTTCATTTACATGGTTGGCACAAGTTCTCAACTTCTAAATTTAGAGGGGGTATTTATCCTCCCGCCCTGCGTACTCCCTTGAAGGTACAGATTAAGTACATTGAGTATTTAAGAATAATGAATGAAAATCATGAAATTTGCTATTTCAAGACTGACAATGAGAAAAGAAGGCGTGAGGGCGAGTTTCTACTTAAATTATTTCAGATAATTATTCTTGAGGGTGGCGACCTCTTCTTGCCAGCACCTCCGCCATTTGGCAATTTTATTGATATACGATTTTTCTATCAAGCCATTAATTTACCAAATGTACGTAATATTGTTGCTAACAGGAGTAACCGTGGTACATTTGGCTTTTGGAACTTCCTTAGTTAAAAAGTAATTTCTGATTTGGTAGACCATCTGGTAACTCTGATGTTGAAACTGGTGCTGCATTTCATATAGTTTAAATATCAATGTTTGTTACCTGCGGGTAGTCAACAAGAGCAAGAACAAAACGGATGTCTGTTCGTTATGTCAGCAGTTCTGACTGATCTCCTATGAAGAAAAGCAATTAGGTAATGTCTAACCACATCAACTACACGCCTAGTTTCCGGTGAGTTGTAGTGTACTACAGCCCAAAGTTACCGATAGATCTCCCGCAAGAGAATGCATACGTCCTGTCTTCATCCAGGTTTCCTGTCTCCAAAATGTTATCGAGGGATACTGTATGTTAGATGCTACGCCTTAAGGTGCGTGCACACTTGAGTCATATCACCATATCTGTATCACGATCGGCCCCTGATGCATCAAGCGTACGCATCAAGAATGAGACAATCTTCCCACCCAGAGTCAGTATTTACGTCACATTAGTACGGACCTCTACCCCGTGCTTCCCTATACGAGGAGGCCTCGCGTTAACGATAAACGCGACGAAGCGATTTTGAGAAATCTTAACACATCGTATAATTCTCGTTAAGAATATAGCGATTTTTCATTCGCGAATTAAAGCGATAAACACAATGTAAAGCGAAATGTACTTATTCTGTGATAAGTACGAAATTGAAAGAAAATAACGAGTTTGAAGTTGTGTTCAAAAGTTACGCATGTCAAGATAAATAGAAGAGATAAGAAGTGTTTCTCAATACCCGCAATATGTCACGAGCCTGTGCCCACGCTCGCCTTCTGACTCCCTCGATCCTGCCTCAGTTCGTTGGTTTTGAAGGTGCTCAAATACGTGAGCCTCTTGTCGGTAGATTTACTGGAACATCAAAGAACTCCTGCGGGACGAACTTCCGGCAGCTCGGTGACTCCGAAAACCGTAAAAGTAGTTAAGATGGGGAAGTTTGTTTTGAAGCTGCCTCGTGCGTACGTAAAAATTTAAATATCCTTCACTCATCTTTCAAAGCATCGTTAATAAAATCTGTTCCATCAAATATACAAATGTTTCCGCAATGAGTGAAAAAGTTTTTAAAATTGTCTGGCATTAAACTGTGGAATGAGTCGCTTTTAAAGATTCTGTGATAAACCAGCCACTGCCAGAATTGAAATTAATGCACCTGAAATTGTAAATTCTGTTTTAAAATGTATTTGCCTTACCTGTTCATGTGCTGATGCAGGGATATTCTTCGCGGCATAATTTGGTTGGCAATGACCGTAGGCGACTAATGAAACAGAAAATGGGTAGGATGGCCCATTGGCAATGTTAATGTAATGTAATCAGGAACATAATAATATTGGATGTTTTTTAGTCATTTATAGATCTTCCATTCATATAAGTAATTAATAACAACCATAATAAAACTTTTAATGACTCATTAAAGCGAAATTATAGCGTTAGCTCAAGGAACGTTGCCGGGAAATGGTACAGAAATTGATGTGAAGAATTCATGCCTCTGCCTCTACACCTCCACCGGGCTGTGGTCCCATATTTATTCCCTCTAATGAATGTTATTACAGTAGATATTCGAACTGACTGGAATTGAAGCCGCCACAATTCACGGTTACTATGTTACGAGATAATAAATGGAAACTTCATAACTTCTCGAAATGGGCACTTAGCACTTTGTTTTCCTGTACACAATCTCTTCCCCGATATTAATGAAACAAATTTGATTAGTCGGACTTTTTGTGCACACGATACTTAAGAAAAACAAAATATTGCATTATGCCGATACTTCTTATTGAAGAACCAACAGATTCGACTTTCTTTCTTCACTCAAATTTATTCTGGAAATTTTCCAATCTAACTTGTGTCTACTGCCTCGTTCATTAGGGATCGGTCCACACCATCGACGACGACGCACGCTGCAACTAAAAATTATATTCCAGTGCCGATCCTCATGTCGTGTGGCTTAGAAATAGCATTCGGGAGGTCGTGGGTTCGAACCCCACTGTCGGCGTGTCAGACGAAGGCTCTAAGTCTCCGGACGCTTCCTTGCCCAATTTTACCCAATCGTCTGCATAAAACCTATCAGCGTCGGTGCAATGTAAAGTGAACGTGGAATTTCTGGGACATCATTGCCCTCGTGCATTCAGATCAAAATAACAAAACTTTGAAGTTACCGCTCAATTGCGAAGTCCTGCATAGTTGTATCCGTCCCAAGTACATAACTGTCCATTGGCTCAGCAGCTGTTACTTTACGAGTCGTGTGACTGATTGGTATCAACATTCACCTCTGCTTCAGATTGGTGAGAACCTTCACGAAGACGCACAGCGCTGTGCAATGAAATGAAGTGTGGCAGGTCAAATATTACGTGATATATTTTATGGAATGTATTATTTACATCAAAGGTTTTGTGCACCATCTCGGTTCATTCTGGCTCCGTACAGTCAATAACTCAACACCGAGTGTTGGCCGGCGGGAAATACACCGACATACTCAGGGAGCCAACGGGTTTGGCTGTATGTGGCTGGTAAGCCTTCAGAGGAGGAAATGTTATCAGATAGTGTCTGCACTCCAGGTTAGAGATGGCCTAATACAAACCTAGCAGTAGACGTTTGGCCGGTAAGCCTTCAGAGGAGGAAATGTTATCAGATAGTGTCTGCACTCCAGGTTAGAGATGGCCTAATACAAACCTAGCAGTAGACGTTTGGCCGGTAAGCCTTCAGAGGAGGAAATGTTATCAGATAGTGTCTGCACTCCAGGTTAGAGATGGCCTAATACAAACCTAGCAGTAGACGTTTGGCCGGTAAGCCTTCAGAGGAGGAAATGTTATCAGATAGTGTCTGCACTCCAGGTTAGAGATGGCCTAATACAAACCTAGCAGTAGGCGTTTGGCCGGTAAGCCTTCAGAGGAGGAAATGTTATCAGATAGTGTCTGCACTCCAGGTTAGAGATGGCCTAATACAAACCTAGCAGTAGGCGTTTGCCTGATAGGTCTTCAGAGGAGAAAATGCTATCGGATAGAGTCTGTGCTCCAGGTTAGAGATGGCCGAATACAAACCTAGCAGTAGGCGTTTGCCTGATAGGTCTTCAGAGGAGAAAATGCTATCGGATAGAGTCTGTGCTCCAGGTTAGAGATGGCCTAATAAAAACCTAGCAGTAGGCGTTTGCCTGATAGGTCTTCAGAGGAGAAAATGCTATCGGATAGAGTCTGTGCTCCAGGTTAGAGATGGCCGAATACAAACCTAGCAGTAGACGTTTGGCCGGTAGGCCTTCAGAGGAGGAAATGCTATCGGATAGAGTCTCTGCTCCAGGTTATAGATGGCCTAATACAAACCTAGCAGTAGACGTTTGGCCGGTAGGCCTTCAGAGGAGGAAATGCTATCGGATAGAGTCTGTGCTCCAGGTTAGAGATGGCCTAATACAAACCTAGCAGTAGACGTTTGGCCGGTAGGCCTTCAGAGGAGAAAATGCTATCGGATAGAGTCTGTGCTCCAGGTTAGAGATGGCCTAATACAAACCTAGCAGTAGGCGTTTGCCTGGTAGGTCTTCAGAGGAGAAAATGCTATCGGATAGAGTCTGTGTTCCAGGTTAGAGAAGGCCTAATACAAACCTAGCAGTAGACGTTTGCCTGATAGGTCTTCGGAGCAGAAAATGCTATCGGATAGAGTCTGTGTTCCAGGTTAGAGAAGGCCTAATACAAACCTAGCAGTAGACGTTTGCCTGATAGGTCTTCAGAGCAGAAAATGCTATCGGATAGAGTCTGTGTTCCAGGTTAAAGAAGGCCTAATACAAACCTAGCAGTAGACGTTTGCCTGATAGGTCTTCAGAGCAGAAAATGCTATCGGATAGAGTCTGTGTTCCAGGTTAGAGAAGGCCTAATACAAACCTAGCAGTAGACGTTTGCCTGATAGGTCTTCGGAGCAGAAAATGCTATCGGATAGAGTCTGTGTTCCAGGTTAGAGAAGGCCTAATACAAACCTAGCAGTAGACGTTTGCCTGATAGGTCTTCGGAGCAGAAAATGCTATCGGATAGAGTCTGTGTTCCAGGTTAGAGAAGGCCTAATACAAACCTAGCAGTAGACGTTTGCCTGATAGGTCTTCAGAGCAGAAAATGCTATCGGATAGAGTCTGTGTTCCAGGTTAGAGAAGGCCTAATACAAAGCTAGCAGTAGACGTTTGCCTGATAGGTCTTCAGAGCAGAAAATGCTATCGGATAGAGTCTGTGTTCCAGGTTAGAGAAGGCCTAATACAAACCTAGCAGTAGACGTTTGCCTGATAGGTCTTCAGAGCAGAAAATGCTATCGGATAGAGTCTGTGCTCCAGGTTAGAGATGGCCTAATACAAACCTAGCAGGGTACGGACACATCACACAGAGCAGAATCGCAAGCGTTGTGTTCATCCATCAAGGTGAGCCTGGAAGAAGACCTCCTGGGCGAGCAAAGTTAGGTTGACAAGACAACATCAAGGTAGATATGAGAAAAGCATAACTGCGATTCCAAGAACGAAGAGGCGTTCAAGGATTCATAGGATTAGAATTGTCGGCAAACTATCACCCTGACTACGCGCCCGCGTATTTACTGCTGTAGTGTTATGCATTTTTGACGAACACGAAGATAACCGTTCTTCCACATTCACTTGACATAGCTACAGCAGATTTCTTCCTGTTCCAAAAATTGAAGTCCAGTCTAGAACAGGGCCTCTCAAACGCCGAAACTCTCACGCCTGCAGAGCGAGGTGCATAGGCTCTGTGCACTATGCATCGGTCCCCCTCGACGGAACTCGGCTTGACTCGGATGGTGTCGTGTGCTGAGAGCGACGAAGCGTTTGGTGGTAGACGACGTGTTTATCAGTGAAATAGATAAGCGCACGACAACAACATAATAATGGAGCAACCTGTTTCGAAGAAAGCAAAGACTGCCGAAACATTTCAATCGAACTGGGAACTTTCGTATTTCTTTGTCTGTCGTGACGATAACGCCAAATGCTTAATCTGTAGGACGACAATTACGTGCGTAAGAAAATCGTCTATTGAAAGACACTACAACAGAATACATTCGGAAAATTATTGTGAAATCGTGGGAGACGGCAGAGGGAAAGAATTAAGGAGGTTGAAACATCTTGAAGAAGAGCATTCTACATCCACAAATGAGATTTGTTCCAGTACTGTAGCATTTTCAGTTTGGTTACGGGTACTGCATTTAAAAAAATAATGTTTACATTCCTCTCAAACATGTATCTGTATTTCTAATTCACTTCTTTAATGTATCTAATTTAGGGTGAGGAAGATGAAGGGTGTAGTGACACTGCTCTTAGAGCTAATTATAAAGTTGCTTTACGGCTAGTAAGAACTGGGAAGCCGTTTATGGAAGGGCCACTAATAAAGAGTATTTTGTTGGACGTAGTAGAGACAATGAACCCTACATTAGCTCCAGCATACAGCAGAATACCACTGTCCAGTATGACAATAACTCGACGAATCAGCGACATTGCAGGGAATTTGCGTGAACAATTGGCAGCCAAAACTCAAGACTTCTTAGCGTATTCCATTGCACTTGATGAGTCAAGGGATATTAGCGACACATCCCAGTTAGCCATTTTTTTACGTGGCGTAAACGACGACCTGCATGTAACGGAAGAGCTCCTAGATATGATTTCAATGAAGGACACTACTACAGGTGCGGATATTTTAGACGCGGTCAAAATGGCAGCTGAAGGAAGAGGACTCACTTGGGAAAAGCTATTTTCCATGACAACAGACGGGGCGCCAGCAATGAGCGGGTTCACTGGTTTACTGCGGAAAAAGCTTAATATGCCGAATTTGCCATCCAATCATTGTTTTGCTCACCAAGAGGCTCTTTGTGCAAAAGTTGTCGGTCTTCAAGATGTGAGGAACGTAGTTGTGCGTATCGTGAACTATATTCGTTCGCACGGGCTCACTCATCGCCAATTCAAAGAATTTTTGGTTTCACTTGAGGAACCGATATCCCCTACCATACAGAGGTACGGTGGTTAAGCAAGGGAAAGGTGATTTTACGATTTTTTCGAATACGCCACGCTGTTGCTGAGTTTTTGGTGGAAAAAGGACGTCCAGAGCCACTTTTACATGACCCTGAATGGGCAGCTGACTTAGGAATTTTAGCAGATATTATGGCTCTTCTAAATGATCTAAGTCTGAAACTCCAAAGAGAAAATAATGTAATCAACGACATGGTCAGCAAAATTAAGGCTTTCCAACAGAAACTTTAACTCATCACACACAACCTTTCGGAAAAAATACGGAACACTTCCCTGAGCTAGGTAAGCGATATAAACAAATACTCTAGGTTTTACAAAGTGGTTTACTCAAAACGTTACTATGGTTCTGTTTGACAGCATCTGTGCGGGAAGGAGCACGCTCTGAAAAGTACGTCGAGGTGCTACAATCCCTTGAAAACGAGTTTAGCGACCGATTCCAGGTAAAGTACCGGTATATCGTCAACTGTAAAAAAAATTAGATGATTTTAAGTGTACAAGCGTAACATGCAATTAGAAAACATTCGTCCACAATACCTCTTCATGTAAATATGTCCCTTTTGGTACTCCAAAGTAATTTCATATATTAAAAACATAACTTTTATTTAAAAAAAGTGTGTTTCTCGTTACAGGATATTACTGACCTCCAGCCAATGCTTGATGTCTTTGTAAAGCCCTTTTCGGTAGCAGTTGAAAGTGTATCTCCTGATTTGCAATTTGAATTAATAGATTTGCAAAACGATGATCGTCAAAAGGATCTGTTTTTCCATACAAAGACTTTGCCCTAATTCTACCAGAATTTGACGAAGGAAGATTTTCCTAAGCTACATCGAGAAGCAGCTATATGTGAAATGTTTTTTGTCTGTTTTGACTCGTGTGATTGCGTGCGAGTATTTCTGATTGTAATTTAAAGAACGCTCTCAGAATTGCTGTCAGCCGATTCCTTGTTCCAGATATTACTGGTATAATTGCAAGGAAAAAGGAAATAAAGAGCTAGAGAAGCTACAGTATATGCCGACAAATATTCAGCATGCCGTGCACCACCTGTAAAGTTGTTTAGTACCCTGGTCCAGCGCCTTTCGGAAATGGGACCCTCGAACTAAACCGAAAGAAGAGGTTTTTTAATAACACTGGTAACCTTCTCCCATACAACTGAGCGTCTCCGCTCACCACACATAAATATTTCGCAGTGGGGGAGAAACAGCAGTGAAGGTGAAGAACGCGGAGACAGGGCGAACGGGTGAGGCAGGTGTAGGGAAAGAGGAGTGGGGGGTCTGCACTGTGGTCAACCAAGCGAAGTCGTCTTTTGCACCGTGCACAATGCATGCAACCTGAGAGGCCCTGGTCTAGAAGAAAGATTTGACGTCATCAAATTGGATTCGTGATCAGAAATACTCGTGATCCCCAGTCTGGAACTGGTGTCGGGAGCAAACTCCCCATTATCCGTACATAGTTCGGCAATTTATACAATAAAAAACCAAGCCTAAAATACTGTATTCTTTTATATTTAGGACAAATGTTCTCGTTCAGAATGCGCTATTAGCAGCTTCCTTCACACCATCGGTCGTCCCTGTTCTTTATCTTCAGGTGAATGTCGTGACATGTCCTATACAGGGTGAAATGCGTTACAGTGTTAATCATACCTCGCGCTGTTGTCCTTTTATCAGCTGCTGAATTTAGCCAATCAGATCGCTTCGCGGGTGCTGCTTAACCTGCTCGTGGCCAATCACCAGCGCCAACGAGGCTCATCTCTCAAGCCACGTGCACATTTAGAACGATCTGATTGGTTAACTGCAGCACATGACCAACGCTGTAATGCTCATGTTGTTTCCTAACACTCCGTATCCGTATCGTTCATTTCCAACCGAAAGTAAAAGACTCAAGTTGCTTTTTGGCATGGTTCCCTTCAGAATTCTTGCTCTCTCTTGAATATAGCCAGGAGGAGTAAATTTTTTATCTTCATTTCTAGCCGCAGATCTCAATTATAGCTCCTAAAATTCATTGACAATGAGTGTTAAGCTGTATCGCATTCTTTGTTACGAACGAAAAGAAGGAAACAGATTTCCCGATAGAGAATCGAAAACTATTCAAAAGAAGTCCAAGGTTTCTGAATGTAAATTTGTAAGGAGTTGTTTGTTTCCGGCGAGTTATAGTTAAGTATTACAGTGGATTTTGAAATGTGATATGCAGCAGGTTTCGAAAATCGCCAGTTTCCGGGCTGAAATCGTGTACTTTCTATTATCTCTGCAAGCCCCGGTTACTCGAGTATTTTTGTTGTATTTCAAACGAGACGACGCTAAATAGGCTGCAGTGAGCTTCCCTAGCTGAGCCCGTCATTGCTTCTGCCAGAGACCCCTTCTTCGATGAAATCTTGTTCTTTGCCGACCAAAACGGAATGACGTTAATGGAGATGAGGAAGCCATCGTGGGTCTTCCCACTCTTTTGCCGATACTGTCATTCTTCGAAACGTTGGACTTCTTCCTTCTCTCTATGATTAGGGTTACGGAAGTAGTATAATACAGGGATTCGGCCGCCACCTCCACCTCTGGGTCTCGGGAGAGGCCTCCACCTCCCGCGGGAAATTTGAATTTTGGCGGAAAATTTGAATTTTGCGGCGAGATTTGAATTTGTAAACAAAGCCACGTGCTTTTTGACAGCTGTCATGGACAACAACGCATCGCTAACCTCACTGCTGCCATCTTGACGGATCTATACCTCAGTAGTACCAACTTAACCTAACTAGCGCGATATTTGAATAGGTAATCAAATCCACGTGTTTTTTGACAGCCACGTGCCTTTTGACAGACAACAACGTATCGGAAACCTCAGTGCAGCCATCTTGACGGGCCTAAACCTCAGTGCTACCAACTTAACCTCACTAACGCGAGATTTGAATCGGTTAAACAAATCCACGTGCTTTTTTGACAGCTGTCATCCGCCATCTTTAAACTACAGAGCACAGTGCTGCCCTCTTTATCGCAGTAGCTGCAAATTCGTCACCTGTCATCCGCAGTGCTGCCATCTTGGCGGGCCTAAACCTTAGTGCTACCAACTTAACCTCACTAGCGCGAGATTTGAATCGGTAAACAAATCCACGTGCTTTTTTTGACAACTGTCATCCGCCATCTTCAATCTATAGAGCACAGTGCTGTCCTCTTCAGCTACTTACCTTCGAAATGTGGTGGCGGATAATTTGAAAAATGATTTTTGACAGCAGCCATCTTTGAGCACCGTGCTGCCCTCCTTAGCTAGATACTATTGAAATGTGGTGGCAGGCAATTCCACGTGACAGCAGCCATATTTGAGCACAGTGCTGCCCTCTTTGTTGTGGCGGAAAATTCCACGTGCTCTTGTTTGGAAACAAATTCTACGTGCTCTTCAGCTGCCATCCACCATCTTTAATCATGAGAGCACCGTGCTGCCCTCTTTGTGGTGGCGAATAATTTGAAAAATTCTTTTTGACAAGCAGCCATCTTTAATCCAGAGAGAACAGTGCTGCCCTCTTTAGCTACTTACCTTTGAGGCGGTTAATTTGAAACATTCTATTTGACAAGCTGTCATCTTTAATGAAATGAGCATCGTGCTGCTATCTTGAGGGTAATTTTTACGTCACAGCTGTCATCCACAATCTTGCATTGCTAACCTTAGTGCTGCCCTCTTTAGCTACTTACCTTTGAGGCGGACTATTTGAAAAAAATTCTATTTGACAAGCTGTCACCCGCCATCTTGCATCGCAAACGTCAGTGCTGCACTCTTTAGTTGAAATGTGGTAGCGGATAATTTGAAAAAATTCTTTTTTGACAAGCAACCATCTTTAAACTACAGAAGACCGTGCTGCTATCTTTATCGTAGTAGCGAGCAATTTAAAATCTAGATGCTTTTTTCTAACAGATGTCATCCGCCATCTTTAATCTAGAGAGCAACGTGCTGCCCTCTTTGTGGTGGTGGTAAATTCCACGTGCTTTACAAACCCACGTGCTTTTTTGACAGCTGTCATCCGCCACCTTTAATCAAGAGAGCGCAGTGCCGCACTCTATGTAGTAGCGGATAATTAGAAAAATTGTTTTTGACAAACAGCCATCTTTATTCAACACAGTTACCCCTATCTTACATCGCTTACCTCGGTGCTGCACACTTTAGTTGAAATTTGGTGGCGGTAAATTCGAACAAGTTTAATCATACATCGGGGGAGCTAGAGTAAGCACGTGCTGCAGTGATGACGTCATCATGCATGCATAGACTTATCCGTTTTCTTAAGAGTAAGTCGGTGTAAAGGAATGCAATAAGTATGTATCATAAAAACAAGAGTTTGCATGTGCTGCAGCGATGACGTTATTGTGCATGTATAAACCCGTTCGTTGACTAAAAGCTTTAGTCTTCGAGAAACAGCGATAGAGAGTGGAGTGCAAACATGACGAAAACATTAATAGTTGGTCTGCAAGGCTTTAAAGTAAACGGCAACAAATTTGTGTTTAAAGAGGTGGCTGTGTTAGATTGCAGTGTGTTGTTGGCACCAAAACTTGTTAGTTTAGTATTTAGCCCACCGTTCCCTTACTGTTTGCAAACAGATGAAGATAAAAAGCAGACTCAGTGGATTGAAAACAATTTAGGTTTGAAGTGGGAAGAAAAAGGAATACCTTATCGTTTTCTACCTTTAATGATGAATGCACATTTGTCAAGAGCAGATCTTGTTCTTTTAAAGGGTTGTGAAAAGAAAGATTGGTTGCGTGATTTTCTACCATCATCGTGAGAAATTATCGAGATGCATGAATTGGGGTGCCCATCATTTAAAACTCTTCTGAAAGAGCATAGTAGAGAAACAAGTAAACAGTCTTTACAACATGTATGCATGCTCTTTGATTGGTTGTGTTGCAGTGCATGCCGGGAAGTGAACAACATATGTAAACTGCAGGGTCGAAATAACCTTAGTGTAAAAGAGACATTTGTAGAGTAAAGACATCATGTCATTTCTAACAGATACTAAGTGTAACGCAGTTGAAAAGGCGATCGTAAAGTTTTATGCATGCAAAAAGAAACTAAACTCTTTTACTGAAGAAGAGTTAAATGCATTACCAAAGGCATTTTTGGTTAATGTAGCTGCGAATGCTGTAAAGAAGATTTGGGATAAGGTGCCTCGTGAGTGGACTCAAGATCCTGTTTGGTCAGAGCTTCAAACGTGTAGTTGATATCATGAACACGTGAGTTTAGGTAGAAGACCTTCTGTGAGACAGTGCCGTACATGTCAACTAATTAAACTGTATCACGGACCTAAAACTAACGAGTTGTCTTCGCTTATAAACACTTATCATGGCTGCGGAGAGAGTAAACAAGGAAAAGGTGAAGAAACGTGCTGGGAAAAAGACGAGGAAGCATGTTGGGCGTGGACTCATCAATAAAGTGATTGATCTTCTTTCCTTCGAGCTTCATCTTCCTTGCGGCCCTAGAACACGTTTGCCTGACACGTAGTTACATGCTGCCTGCATAGTGTATGTCGTGTAGCTGATCAAATCTGCTTGGTAAAGTTATGCTGTGTGTGTGTGTGTGTGTTATTACCTAGTGCTTTGGATGCTCAGAAGATAGCAGCACTTGTCGTTGTTGGTGCAATAAAACGAAAACTGAGTGACAAAGACCGTAAAATAAACAAAGGATAAAAATGTATATATATATTCTAAAATAAATATGAATTTTAAAAACATATTACAGGTGTTGTTTAATCCTACAGCATGTCCTAGTGACTTAGAAGAAAGGAAACATAGAGGATTAAAAGAAAACACACATAAGATTTAAAGTACATCCTCTTTATTAATCCGTGAATTAAAGCGGTTATTAAAACCAAGTCATTTAACATACAGTTTATTGCCACGACGTGGAATAACACGTTCAACTAAATAGTGATCAGGATATTTTGTTTTCTGCAGTTCTTCGATGTAGAATCCTCCTTCAATAGGCTGTCCTCTGAGATCGCGAAGTAAATACGTAACTGGATTAGTAAGCTTAACACTTCTGATTTGAAAAATGTCAGTGCTCCAGTTAGGTGTGTATCCTTTTGCAAAGATAGACTTGTGTTTGCTGATGCGAACAAAATCACCTTCTTTAAAGCGATGGTGACGTGGATCAGCTGTTTTAATTACAAGATGAATAGCATTTATACGAGGTGTATTCTTTGTAACAAGACGTGGCTTTGTTCCGATAGTGCGATGAGGTGTATCGTTGTAGGTAGATAAAAGTCTAGGTAGCAGATCAATCCAACGATATGAACCTTGTGCCGTAAATTCTCGCCACATCATTGTTTTGAGTGTACGATTAAAGCGTTCTACAACACTTTCCTTGAGATTGCTGAACGTAGAGTAGTGTTGAATGCCAAGTAACTTGAGGTAAGAAGAAAAATCCTTGTTGTAAAACTCTTTACCTTGATCAGTCTGAAGAAGCCTTGGGCAGCGTTTCGATTCTTCAACAATATGTTTAAATGCTTCTTTAACTTGAGCTGCTGCTTTAGAACGCACGGGTTGTGCAAAAGCAAACTTCGAGTACACATCGATAACAGTAAGTAGAAACTTATACCCCTTATTACTAGAGGCATATGGAATCATTTCTACTAAGTCTCCTTGCCAGAAATCATCTTTTGCTCGTGTAAGAACGCGTCTGCGACAGTTTTTGCGACGTGCTGGTTTATGTAACTCATGTGCGATGTTTACCTTTACAGGCGAGATCTTCTCTTGACGAGCCATTACAAAATAATACCGGCATAACGTAGTTCTCTTTCTATTTCTAGAATTTCTGATCCGTGACCAGTGTGACCAGCCTCTTGCGATGCTCTTAAAAGTTGTAATCGTTCTACGAGTAATTTTGGGTCATTCCAGTATCTTACATCCACATACGGCAACAAAGGCTTGTAGATAACATCAAGACGACGTGCAGTCGGAAACAGCTTAGAAATATACCCACGATACTTGTAACTCTTATTCGCATTTACAGCTTCTGTTCTCTTGTAATTACGTCGTGTTGCGTCAGTAGCAAAAAGTATTGCTTTATACTTTTTAAGATCATCTTGTAAAATTATATCCTTGTCAGGTATTCGTGAGAAAAGAAGTTCTAAGAGTCCTTTCGTAGGTTTATAGGTAACACCTTTTACAATGAGTTTGTTGTTATTAATCTTAACATTTGAATTTCCTATCCAGAAACAGTCATCTTCGTAGCGAATACCGTAGGTAGTGTCAGTCTGTCCTGTTAAATGTTTTTCTATATAAGGTGCAAAGAGAGATCCATAGGTATCTTGAATAAAAGTTCTAAACTGATTGCGATACCCTGGTGTAATCATAACCTCAGACAAATATGGTAGATTTTGCGTCGATGTAGTAAATGTTTCAGCAATAACATCTGTAGTTAAAAACTCAACACGCTTAGATGGTGATGTATCATTAAGTTCTTCGTCTTCTTCTTCCTTATCCTCCTCTTCCTCTTCTTTAACTACATCCTGTTTCTTCTCTTCCTTATCTTGTTTATGCTTTTCTTCTTCTTCCTCTTCTTCATGCTTCTCTTTATGATATGATGTTTGCATAGAGGCAAAACTTGAAGTAGACTGCGGTAATGCAGTAGAATTTAAAATTTATTTGAGTGGTGTACTGTGACCTTTCACAACGTCACCTATGGTATATCATGGTATCCAGGAGATGAAATATGCTGTTTTCCGCGTCATTCTACGATAAAAACTGCCCAAGTTAGAATTTTTCCACCCGCTCCATTACTCGATTTGCAGTATCCAGAGTCGCGCGACCCAGCTCTAGTTGCTGGTAATTAGCAGTAAGGCGGTGCAAGAGCGCTTGTACTCGAAGTTTTCTCACTCCAACCGCGAGCGAGATGAAAAGAGGCGCGTTATCACGTGACAGAGAATCTAGGTCACTAGCTGAGCCCAGAGAGTATATCCAACGTGAAAACTAACATTATACCCTGTTTCCCTTGCTCATTCACCACTGCCAACTTATCGCATTCAGCTGTTTTATTTCTGTTAATTTTTATAAATCGCAAAATACCCAATGGATAATTAAGCGCAAACATTCATTTGAATCAGGGAATTTTACGCATAATTATGAGGCCGAGAAGTGCTCTACTTAACTGACAGAGCGGTAACTACGCTGTAAACAAGGGCGCGTCTTAATGACTAACAGATGTTGGACCCTAACCGTGCCAGCGAACACAAGGAATCCCCTTTGCCCGTCATCATTCACCGCCAGAGACAAAAGGACGCTTTTGAGATTGCTTGAGAATCTACGAAGCTATTTCAAAAACAGTCACTCAGTGGAGATGGGAATACATGAGCTACATTTTGATACCCTGTTCGTTACTCTAGGTTGCATATTACCGGACCGAATTCTGAGAAGAAATTGCATTTTTCCCCCACCCTCAGCATTCGAGCCTCTCGCGTAGCTCGCCTATATATTCAAGAACTGAGAGGCAGACGGCCCAGTACATTTTCAGTGAAATGCCGGTTCGGTAGTGGTTCGTCGTGATTAGTGCGTGAGAGTCGTCTGTGGAGAAATTTATTTTATAAAGTGAGCAGTGAAACGCAGTAATTTATTGAAGCCTGTGAACATCTGCGAAAATAACCACTATCTAAGTAAGCCTTTTGCGAGTACATTGTGTCGCTAATTAATATAGTAGGAACAGCACGAAACCGTAATGACCGCTGTCCGTGTGTCGAAGAGGTCGTGCGTCGAGCCTCATATATGCCGATATTAGTACGGCTCAATTAACCTCAATAGCCAGGTATCTCAGTGCGTGGAGTTGTGTGTGTGCTCGACATAAACGAGAGATACAAAGAAAGTGCGTGAACGGCTCAGTGTCGGCATAATTAAGGGTAGTGTCACGTCTATAAATCCATAATGCAGTTGAGAGCCTGACTTACGCATGACTAGGTGAAATAGAATATGCATAAAGTGCGGTCGTGTGAGACGAGAAATTTTAACCCAGTAGTGGCCTAACCAGTGATATTCCTTATTCAGGACCTAGAATAGCTGTATGCTGTTTATAAAAGAATAGGTACATGAGAAGGGAGCAGTGTCGGGCTACAGAGACAATACCGGCATTGGGTTGGAATGCTCGTGCTATTGAGCAGATCCAACCATATATTCAAATTGTGATGTGTAGTAAACTAACGCATTCACATGGGATAACTTCCCCTCATTTACATGTCTATGAGAACGTCGACATCCAGCTGAATGCCAGAGTTTTCCCTGTGTACCGGAGTGAACGAGTCATCTAGCTGTTGGCCGAAATTTCGCCTGGTAGCAGAGAACGTCTGGAACGTCGCTGTCATGTGTGTGACCTGCCAGGAAGTCATAATAGGTCTTCGCATCGCTGATGACGTTATGGAAACCGAGTAAACCATGGTTGCCTCCCTGTAAAGCTGTGAACGTGGTATCCAGAAGGCTGAGTACATTTCCAAGTATTTATATCTTTGATGTTCGTGTCCCATTGTAAATATGTAGATTTTTCACATAGATGTAACGTAGACTGCAAGCACGCCGTTTCAGAGGGATAATAATTTCATTTTTATTTGGGTCTTTTATAGAATATTTTCATCATGGTTTTGGGACGACCATATTTTACTTCCATCCTTGTATAAGGGTTCGATAATGCATGACGTAATTATAAGGACCTTGGCTTAATTAAGTGCGAAGCGCTGTCAAGTAGAGAGGGCTTAAATATTCTGTAAAAATAACCCCAGTTATCATCTTTCCATAGCATGTACGAGTCATCAAGATTTTCAGTAATTCACTTTTTTTGGTGCTCTTCACCTGGTAGAGATCCCTCCTAATTAGTAACTAAGGCACCTGGAACAAGACATCGAGACAGTGGGTATCTTACATCGTTAATTAATTAGTTCGCGAATGCGTAAGGTAATTTGGACCCGTGTGGTAGGAGTTCATCACTATATTGCCCCCATTTTTCCCGAGCTAAGCCCAGGCAGCGAGCGAGAGATCCCGAGGTGGACCGTTCGATCGTTGGCTATCACTTTCTAGAGGCATTTAAGGGATGTCAAGGATTGATGACCAAGCAGGATAAAAAGAAATGTTAAAACAACACTCTGACATTTATTCACATAAGCAAACAATAAATGAAAATATTCTTACTGATATTTTTTGTTTTACATAGAACTTCCATAATATTGATTTTTTTCCTCCTTATTTAGAGTGACACGTGTTCTTAATCTCCAGCCTTAACGGTGCTGTAATGAAAACCAAAGAAAAATTAGGCCTCTTACCTTTCCAAATCAGAATATTTCATTGAAAGAATTTAAAGAAAAATAGCATAGAAGTTCATAAAATCATTAACAACTGTCTTGCTAACGAGGGTTTTACAATAAACGAGTTCAAAGCTTTACCAATTCAAAGTAGTCTCAACACGTGGTTTTAAGATGTACTCAACTAAATTTATCATTTACAGTATTTAATATTAGTCAATGACACCAACATGAGCTTCAGTAGAAAATGAAAATTGATTTCAAAAATTCTCAAAATTAATTAATTATTATTCTGATTATTATTATTATTAATTTCTCATCATTTAATTAATCTATGTTTCACTGTCACACGATCCTGTTCTTATTAATTTTCCACTGCATCATTTACCTAACGATCGTCATTAGCATTCCAGAATAATTATTTTCAATTAATTATTAATGACTTGGTTTCACCATAACTCAAAGTAATCATGCGGCTAACGAACTTCTACTTCTGATCTTTGTATTGCATTTTCATTCACAATAATCTTAAAATATTTCAAAGTTCAACTATAAATGTGTCAGAAATTTACGTTACCCACGTGTGAGCTAGTTAAATAAACTTTATTTACAAATCGAGTGCCTTCGTAAAATAACGAGATGATCTTTCCTTTTAAATCTCGTTAATGAAGAAAATAAATCCTTTTCTAGTCTTCCTCGACTTAAGTTGATCAAACTTTCCCTTAAGGGCATGAAAATTACTTCTTAAGGCAACACACAACGAAGAGTGTAATCTGCGTCGCAGCAAGTGCACGACCAGATCAAATTAAATAGGACCAACATGATGCAAGAGAAATATACATATTTACATACACACACACATTCACACTAGGAAACACGTCTTTTATGTACATTATTTACACCGAATCCTGTTTTGTCAAGTTTATTCTTAATTTTACGAGTGGACAGATCGCGTAATATCTAGCAGAAATAATCTGTGTACTGAAATTATTCTTCATTAATGGTGACTAGTGATCGAAGTCATGGGTATCACTTGGTAGAAACACATTTCACATATAAATGTAAGTTCATCTAACTCTTGAAATTATAATGGAAGATTCTAGTAAAATCCATAAGCACTACCATCGTTTGGGCTACAGGTTGAAATTATCGCGAGCGTGAGCCTTAATCGTACTATTTTTATTCCCTACCTGTGAAATACACTCGCAACACGTGCTCCAATAATTATAATCTATCTTGCGCTCCCAATACACAAGAATAAGTCAAATATCATCATTAAATCATCAATTGCTCAATTATACGACAAATATCCTTCAGGATTGGTCATATTCCAGACCCTTCATGAACAGAGCACATTCAATCTCACATATAAGGATTATACTGTAAATTTATGGCTCACGAGCGTTTGATTCTGTTTTACCCGATCTTTAGTCTATATTATTATTATTTAAGTGATTATTACATCTACTGATCCTCGTGGAATATCGTAAAATTAGATGACTTCATCATAAATACAACAAGTGATCTTGAAAGACACTAGGTTCGACCCTATTCACTCAAAATGTACACGTAAATTTCAGTCCGGTAACTTTCAACATTACAAGGAAAGTAGATTTATCGTGTGGTCAGTGATTATTAAATATTAAGCTCCTAAGCATGGGAAATCATTCAAAGACAACCTACATGTCTACTCTAATAGATTCAAAATTTCACTCACACGTACCTTGTCTACCACGACACCTTAAGAAGTGGAAAAATGAAATATTTCTAACTACAACAAACTAATAGATCTACGAGTTAAAGAAGAAAGACCTCTAGTTGTACAAAAGGTAAGACAGATAAATTAAATTAAAAGGTACTCAAGTTTTAGATGGAGTTCGATTCCCGTCGGCAGTCAATTGGATGCCGTTATGCATCACTAGACCAAGCGCCAAAAGTTGGTTGCGAGATAATCGCGTTTAAATTTGGTTCTATGTGTAAATTCGAGCGAACATAATTTTGGTGTTGTAGGATAATAGATTGTACCTTCTCACCAAATTTCAACATTTTTGTACTCGCACTACAGAGATTTTCTTGAAGAAATGGCGCTTAGTCTACTGATGCAATTTAAGGTTTTTCTCAAGTGCGAATAATGTATCACGATGCTACACCAATAATCCCTAACTGTTGAGTATCTACTGAGTAAAACTTCAAAAATATAACGTGTCGGCAGCCATGATTAAAAATTGAATCTCCTACTGTCTGGAAAGGCCTGCTAAGTGCTTGATCCACCACGAGCCGCGCCACAACTCCGGTACATTATTCAAGTTTTCATTCCTAAATTAGCCTTTATCTCCTCATTCTAGAAGGGAAGCTATTCCCTAAAGTCGTTGCTATAACGACTTACTGATTTGAGGAGTTTCAACTTATCTGATTCAAATACATTGGTAAGACATGAGCCATTGAACTGTATACAGTTTTTGAATGGATTTTCCTTCACGATAGGTCTATTATATTCTGAGAGTACAGCATTGACGTGATATTTTTAAGCCTTGTTTTGTTCTGCTTGAGACAGGAAATGTGAATGAAGATATTTTCTCCCATAAATACACAAATATCACTGGGCAGGTAATAAGATTGTTGCTCTCAGTTCATTCAATCTCGAAATCAGCATCTCCATTAAACCTATCTACGTCATCCACGATGTCATAATCTGCTTGAAGATTCTGGTAAAATTGTTTGGCATCTGCAGGTACTAGGTGCATCAGCGAACCGAAGTCTCTTAGTTTGGCTTCAGAGATAATAGGTTTTCCTTTTGGCCACAAAGGTATTAATGTCTGGTGAAAGGGAACTGTACTTTCCCGTGGTCGTCCCTGTCTTGACTTATTTAGATTTACTTCCTGAGATTCACCATCAAATTCTAGAGAATGATTCTAAGACGCAACCTTCTTAGCAAGCTGCATTAGTAGCATTGTCCTTCTCCTTACTTTTGGAAGTACTTGATACATCGCTGAACTTCGTTACTTGATAAAGCTCTCAATGTATCACCACGTAAAATGTCAGCACTATCGAAAACGCGGGCTCCCTCGCTGTCAATGTGAGGAATGTGGCGCTTGGTCTAATGATACAAACTGGAACGTCGCATAGTCTATTGATGCAATATACATTTTTAATGATCCCCGCTTTGTCGCTTAGGTTTTCTGTTTACCAACAACTAACGGCCTCTTGTAATATAGTGGGGAATTTTTAATAAAGAGTTCAAGCCTTCCTCTACAAGATGGCGCTAAAATATCAATTTTCGTCAAATGGCGCTTAGTCTACTGATGCATAATGGCATCCAATTATTCCAGCATTTTCCTCCGGTCAGTCTCCTTCCAATTACCAGATACGCCTCACATTTTACAGCTCCATGGAGGCTCTGTAGCAGGTGTCCCTCGATGAAGTTATGTTGTCGGTGGTTGTGGAATTGTCCATCTTAAGGTGTTCAGTTTCTAAGACGACTTCCGTAGAATTCCGGTAACAAGCTGTAACTGAGATGACAAGATTAAGTATTTGCACAAGCACACGTCGAATATTAATAGCTTGTCTACACAGTCACACTTAACTTGGTTCTTAAGGCGTGTTTTATTCCACAGGAATTCACTAATTATCTCGCTAAATTCTTGCAGAACGGGCGTCGACTTGAACTGGAAATTATTTCTCCACGTGGTCCGATAACGTAGTGTCCCACACAGCAGCACAGCGAAGAATATTCAGAGAGCAACACGGTGAAGAATATTCAGAGAGAGCGATTTACTCGTAACAAGGCCTATTTATCTTATCAGCCTGGGAGGTGTGATCGTCAACGAGAACGGTAATTGGCTGATGGTCTCATTTAATTGGCTCAGACTATTCCAGATCCAGAATGTGAGTTGCGCGCGTGCGGCGGTAGTCACGTGGTTTGCTTTGACCTTGGCACAGTCCTGGCATGTATCACCCCTCTGAACGACGAAAAAACTCGTTCTTAGCTCGCCACTACTCCCCAAATGACTCGCTGCAGTTCCAAGCAGACAATAAAACTTTTACTTTCCACTTGTTGAAAATATTCACAATATCGCCAATTTTAACGGGGACAATATATGCATCGTGGTCGATGTACCGAAAGGAGAAACGAGATGGCTGGACAGGCTGTCGCCATAATATATATTTTGAAATGAAAATGTGAAGTTCCCTTGCAATCTGTCATTAAGATACGCGAGGTGCATATCGAGATGTGAATATGTTGAGTACGGCCGGATATAGGGCCGAGATTTGTTGTGATGCCATGGTGGCCATTATTGAAAGAAGTGAATAGATTATTTGCCGTGAAACCATTGTCCGAGAAGGCTTAGTGGACCGCTCTTTGGAAGTGTGTCACGGGCAGCTAACAGCTGGAGTTTTATGAGCCCCTTTAAACGGGGGAGTGAAGGCGTTTTCTTCAGTGAAATAGAACAGATACAAGTGGCGAGTTTCTCTCCTTTCGGCACAGAGATTACGTGTGTTAATTTAAATAGAGCCAACGTCGCAGAGATACCAAATGAGCATTAAAGGAAAGATCCCCCCAATTTCTTTTCTTAATTACTTATAGCGTGCAGGGAATTCCAGGTCAGATATACCCCGCCTTAGAAGATCTTGGGTTCGTTCCAGGAGACAGTGAAAATTTATGTTCACTGTTACCAACAGCGGGTGGTTTGTACCATCTGTGATTCATCGTGTGTGTGTGTGAAATGTATATATTCTTGCACAGTTATTGCAGGTAGTGCTGTGATACTTTGTTTATGATGTCTGGTATTGAAGTCGCTAAGTGCTTGTCCATAGGTAGCAACGTTGTGTAAATAATGTCCTGATATATGTGTTGATAAAAATCCTAATGAAATGAGCGTGTTTATTATACTGCATATTTGGCAACGTTTAACTTAAGGAAGTGTTGTAACGCGACTTTCAAAGGATTGGGAGTGTAAATTGCCTATTTCAGTTCATCCGATTCTAGCAGACTTATATCATAATTTGATGCAAATTGAATACATTAATTCTCGGCAGGTAAACAGATTTACAGCGGTGTGTGTCCATACTGATTGAATAGATTTGTGTGTAAAGTGATCAGTGTAAAATGTAAAGTGAAATAATTAAAGAACAAACGCCTCTCTAAGTCTGAGATGGTGTAAACAGTTCGAGAGGGAACGCTTCTTAAGTTTGAATATTTAAACGTATAATGAAGTGTAGAAAAGAGACTACCGAACATTTTAACGTCAAGATAACCTCCAATATTACTTGTATAGAGTTGTATGGCATACCCATGTAAATAAAGTGTGTTGTACTAGTAAAGTAAAAATTTGTTATACAAGATATTGTCTCTCTTCTCATTAGTAATGAAATGGTATTCCTCTCATAATTAACTTTTCCCCCTACTATTGAGACTATTACTAAAGAACTTATCGCCCCATTGGACAGTCTACAGACCCGAAAATGCGATACCGACTCGGCTAGCGAACTATTCTAGTAGGGGAGGGTGAGGCTTCGACAACCGGGCTGAGTTCGAGGCTCACCGATGGTGCTCCATTCTAACGTCATATTTATGAACAAGGTAACTGGTTCATGTACTGATGCCTTGGAAATTTACAGTACTTAGTTGTGTTTTTAAAAATAAATCCGTGTCTACTTGAATACGTTTAAGCTGTTTAAATTTCCGTCGAATATTGTTTCGAGCTTGGATGATATGTTTTGTGATCTCCTTGGTAGATGTTAACATGATTATTTTTTTTAATCAAGTAGTTACTGTAATTCTGTGTTAATGCATATAAAATGATCGAAACCTATGCGATATCGTCCATGCTGTACATCACTTTTTTATCAATAACTAAAAAGCTGTAACGGTGTAATGACCAACATTTAGCACACATACGTTTAAAGTAATCGAATGTCATATCAGTGTTAACATGATCGTTATACACATGTCGCATGTTGCGCTCATCTTGCCGAAAAACACAATAACATTTGCGTTGTCGCGTATCAACTGCTTAGGCACACGAGAATAGGTTTGGCACAAATAGAAGCAATCAACATATATATGCCGACCCATACTAAAGAATGCACGAATAACGTTTTGCTGTTCTGTTGCGACAACATCAAAGATCCTAAGAGAATTAGGAAGCACATCGTCTGTTGATGGTACTTGCTCATGCGAATTAAATTTAAAATATCTTATTCCATCTTTAACTAGATCGTGCATTACAGTTTGTAAAATAGTATATAGCGGCTGATAGAGAGACTTTGCGAAAACGTAAATATTCTCGAAGCGTACACCATTTACAGAAGTAATAAATGTGAGTAAAAGATTTGTTTTCCCGCATCCCGACGGACCTGATATAACACATCGAACAGTAAAAGGAAACAACGTTCCATGACGTTTTGTTGTAGTTGTACTAGAACTAGGTAAGAGATGTGGTACAATGTCGGTAACAGGTAGTGTGCCTTGCTGCTTTATAATATTCATGATAACTGAATCATAAAGTACGTAATAGTAATATATATATTTTAAACGAAACAAGAGGCAACGGTTAGTTTATGATTTGCTCTTGGCTAGTAAAGTCGTGTACAGCATGGCGAAACAACGATAACCAAACGACATGAAGAAGAAGAAGAAAAAAGTAAAAACTGTTGGATGGAAAGATGGTATAAAGGCTGCGCAAAAAGCTATTCGAGGGGAATACAATCCTCGTGTAGCTATTACTAAGGCGTTATGCGCAGCAAGAGCGAGAATTTCTCCAAAGTGCAGAGCAATATTTAGTAAACGTGCACGAATTATTCCTGTACCAAAACGAGGAGGATTTCTTCCTGCGCTGTTTGCTGGCTTAGCAGCTTTAGGGTCATTGCTAGGTGGTGCTAGTGCTGTAGCGAGAACTGTCAAAGCTATAGAAGAAGCGAAACAACAGTTGAAAGAGGGTGAACGTTATAACAAGACGATGGAGGCAATTGCGTTACGAGGCAAAGGTGTGAACATGAAGCTAGCACCATACAAGAAAGGGCTTGGTATCTACATTTCTCCAAAAAACGTCTACTGAATGCACTGCCACATCGAGCTCTAACGCATGATGAAGTTTTTACGTTTGCTAAACAACTAGGAATTCATTATTTTCGAGGAGTGTATATGCGCGATCAACTACCAGCGCGCCCACGTGAACGTGAAACTGCCGTAATTAACTTGGACAGTCGTGGACCTGGAACTCATTACGTTGCTTATGTAAAACGTAAATCTAAAGTATGGTATTTTGATAGCTATGGAGACTTACCTCCTCCTTTTGAGCTCATACGTTATTTCGGAGGCAGTGCAGACATTGTTTACAATAAAAACCGCGTGCAAAACTTTAATACACGCATGTGCGGACGATTATGTCTTATGTTCTTATATCAAACCCAGACAGTAGAGAAAGTGCATTAGTATCTACGTGATGACGAACAGTGAAAGAACGTTTGCTGTACGTGGAGAAGGACCTGAAACAACCGTCTATTTTAATCCACCAATCGAACTTGGCTATCAGCCGCATAGTCTTGGACTGGTATCGTTTGAAAGCTACAGTAAAATCTATAATGTGCGTGATGGTGTAAACAAGTTCTATTACGATGAGTATGTGCTAACGCTACCCTCAGGTAGTTATTCAGTAGACGATATTTATGACTATATTGAAAGTACGTTAATTGATCAGTTTGGGGAAGATAGTTTTAGTAATCATAATTAGAAGTTCTCAATCACTATAAGCAACATTACACATAAATGTGTTATTGAATCATCATTTAAGATTGACTTCAAATCACAACCTGATTCGATTGGACCACTGCTTGGATTTTCATTGAGGGAGCTCCTACCGAACGTACGTTACGAGTCTTATCAACCTATAAAACTCTTCGATGATTATTATGTGAACATTACTTGTAATATTATTACAGACTTGAATGGTAATCTACAACCTTCGCACGTCCTGCACGACTTTATTGTTACAGAGGAACGTGGATATACTGTTTGTGAGAAACCAGCAGTAGTTCTTTATCATCCTGTGTCTGTAAAACACATTAGCAACATTACTCTTAGACTTGTAAACAAACATAATCAGCTTATCCATTTAGATTTTCACGCGTACGAAGCTTACAAACTACATCTTAAACCAGTATGAAAACCATCTATAAAACACGGTGTACATTCCGAAGATATACTACATGTGTGCAGAGACTCATCGAGTTAACAGATACCCATAAGCAGGTACTCCAAGATTTAGGATATACACTACTACAACAGAATGGAAGAAATGCTAGACATTACGAATACAGTAGAAAGTCGTGAAGGTGTAGTACGAAGTGAGCTTCATTCCTAGCAACCGTTTACGTATGGATTAAATAACAAAGATGAAATTCATTTTATTATTAACCAGCAAGATGTATTCACCTTACTACACGAAAGCTACCTCTATATTGAAGGACGACTAGAAAAGTCGGATGGAAGTGGACCAAGCACTTCACAACTAAACAACCATGCTCTAGCTTTTCTCTTTTCTGAAGCGCGATATGAAGTAAATCGTGTTGAAATAGATCGAACGAAGAATGTTGGTATTAGAAGTGCAATGAAACTCTACCCTTCTTTCTGTGATGAAGAAAGTAATCTTTTGCGGATGGCTGGATGGTGTCCAAAAGCTACTAACAACTGGATGATTAATGAGGATGGAACTTTTACGGGTATGTTATCACTGAAACATATTTTTGGATTCGCAGAAGACTTTACTCGTATTATAATCAACGCAAAACAAGAGCTTATTCTAATCCATGATCGAAGTGATTACAATTCTCTTAAAGCAGTAGAAACACCAGTAGAATCGAAAATAACACTGTATCGTATACTGTGGAGGATTCCACATGTAACCTTATCTGATCGTGAAAAACTTCGATTGCTCAAGATTGTAGAAGATGATATATCATTAGCTATACGTTTTAGAAGTTGGGAGCTGCATGAATATCCTGTGTTACCACCTACAAACAAGCATAGCTGGGCTGTTGAAACATCACGTTTTACTGAGAAGCCCTTGTACATTATTTTTGGATTTCAAACTAATCGTAAATTCAATCACTAAAAAGATAGCTCACTGTTTATCACTGTAAATTAAGACACGTTAGACTATATCTCAACGGAATTACGTATCCCTATGAAAACATAGGCATTAACTTTGAGAAAAATAAGTTTGGGATGCTCTATGACATGTTTTGTAAATTTCAATTATCGTATTATCAGAAAGAAGGTCGTCCGCTATTTACACCTCAAGAATTTAAAACTAAAGCACCGATTGTAGTTATAGACTGCTCTTATCATGAAGAATCTATAAAAGAATCTCCAGTTGATATTCGTTTAGTATTAGGAACATCTGAAAACATTCCTGCTAACACAGCAGCCTATTGTCTTATTATTCATATGAGTGATGTTACTTACCATCCGCTAACGAATATTGTTAAGAGACTATGGACCAAATCTGAGGATTGAACACTTTATACAGTGTATGAATGAACTTTCTGAAGTACCTCATGATGATGATGATGATTCCGAAAAGAATAACAACAAGGTAAGAAGTATATGGTCTTCTCTGTAAAGCATAACATACTTCGTATAATATATTTATAAATGTTTTGTTTAATTTGAATGTTGCAGGAGGCATTTCAGAAGCATACGTTGTTAAGAAGCATACCAACCTTGTCAGCAGCAAAACCGAACTCTGTTGTAGTACATTTGTAAATAAATATTTGATCGCATTCAAAAATGTTGTACTTATTGCATTGCTTTACTCCGACTTACTCTTAAGCTAAACGATCAGGTCTAAACATGCACAATTACGTCATCACTGCAGCACGTGCTTACTCTAGCTTTCCCGATGCATGTTTAAACTTGCTCGAATTTACCGCCACTACATTCCTTTACACCGACTTACTCTTAAGAAAACAGACAAGTCTAAACATGCATGATGACGTCATCACTGCAGCACGTGCTTACTCTAGCTCCCACGATGTATGATTAAACTTGTTTGAATTTACCGCCACCACATTTCAACTAAAGAGTGCAGCACCGAGGTAAGCGATGTAAGATAGCAGTAACTGTGTTGAATAAAGATGGCTGTTTGTCAAAAAGAATTTTTCAAATTATCCGCTACTACATAGAGTGCGGCACTGCGCTCTCTTGATTAATGATGGCGGATGACAGCTGTCAAAAAAGCACGTGGGTTTGTAAAGCACGTGGAATTTACCACTACCACAAAGAGGGCAGCACGGTGCTCTCTAGATTAAAGATGGCGGATGACAGCTGTTAGAAAAAAGCATCTAGATTTTAAATTGCTCGCTACTACGATAAAGATAGCAGCACGATGTTCTGTAGTTTAAAGATGGTTGCTTGTCAAAAAAGAATTTTTCAAATTATTCGCTACCCCATTTCAACTAATGAGTGCAGCCCTGAGGTTTGCGATGCAAGAAGGCGGGTGACAGCTTGTCAAATAGATTTTTTTTCAAATAGTCAGCCTCAAAGGTAAGTAAGGTAAGTAGCTAAAGAGGGCAGCACTGTTCTCTCTGGATTAAAGATGGCTGCTTGTCAAAAAGTATTTTTCAAATTATCCGCCACCACAAAGAGGGAAGCACGGTGCTCTCTTGATTAAAGATGGTGGATGACAGCTGAAGAGCACGTAGAATTTGTTTCCAAACAAGAGCACGTGGAATTTGCCGCCACCACATTTCAACTAAAGAGTGCAGCACTGTTCTCTCTGGATTAAAGATGGCGGTTGACAGCTGTCAGATAAGTACATGGGTTTGTTTCCAAACAAGAACACGTGGAATTATCCGCCACCACATTTCAAAGGTATCTAGCTAAAGAGGGCAGCACGGCGCTCTCGAGATTAAAGATGGCGGATGATAGCTGTCAAAAAAGCGCATGGGTTTGTTTCCAAACAAGAGAATGTAGAATTTGCCGTCACCACATTTCAAAGGTATCTAGCTAAAGAGTGCAGCACTGAGGTTTGTGATGCAAGATGGCGGATGACAGCTGTCAGAAAAAAGCAGGTGAGTTTGTTTCCAAACAAGAGTACGTGGAATTTGCCGCCACCACAAAGAGGGCAACACTGTGCTCAAAGATGGCTGTTGTCACGTGGAATTGCCTGCCACCACATTTCAATAGTATCTAGCTAAAGAGGTCAGCACGGTGCTCAAAGATGGCTGCTGTCCAAAAGCATTTTTCAAATTATCCGCCACCACATTTCAAAGGTAAGTAGCTAAAGAGGACAGCACTGTGCTCTATAGATTGAAGATGGCGGATGACAGCTGTCAAAAAAGCACGTGGATTTGTTTACCGATTCAAATCTCGCGCTATTGAGGTTAAGTTGGTAGCACTAAAGTTTAGGCCCGCCAAGATGGCAGCACTGCTTATGACAGGTGACGAATTTGCAGCTACTGCGATAAAGAGGGCAGCACTGTGCTCTGTAGTTTAAAGATGGCTGATGACAGCTGTCAAAAAGCACGTGGATTTGTTTACAAATTCAAATCTCGCGCTAGTGAGGTTAAGTTGGTAGCACTGAGGTTTAGGCCCGTAAAGATGGTTGCACTGAGGTTTGCAACGCGTTGTTTTCTGTCAAAAAGCTCGTGGCTGTCAAGAAACACGTGGATTTGTTTACTATTCAAATCTCGCGCTAGTTAGGTTAGGTTGGTACTACTGAGGTTTAGGCCCGTCAAGATGGCAGCAGTGAGGTTAGCGATGCGTTGTTGTCGATGACAGCTGTCAAAAAGCACGTGGCTTTGTTTACAAATTCAAATCTCGCGCCAAAATTCAAATTTCCCGCCAAAATTCAAATTTCCCGCGGGAGGTGAGGCCTCTCCCGACCGATGGAGGTGGAGGTGGCGGCCGAATCCCTGTATGATACTACTTATGGAGAACGATTGCCCGCTTCAGTACCGCTGTAGGTAAGCTCTCTAGTAGTTCCGTTATCTTGAAAAGCCTCATATATGAAATTAATATATTCCCCTATGCTCACACCATACTTACCTCAAGGTGGTGCCCCGAAGCTCGTCGGACTTTCCAGATCATTCGAACATGGAAAAGGATTTTAGACACCAATATGTTTGAAAATAACGAAGGCGCAAGTACATCCCTGCCCGCACAACAGTTCTGCAGTGAGATTTGCATATCAGCGATTTAAACTATCAGAACCACTGAAATTTATGAAACTCACACGCCAAATTCTAGAGCGGTCTGATGACCCTTACGCCTTGTTCAGGTACGATTGTATTATAACCCACTAGTGCCTTCCATTATTTGTGATTGATCTGGGCCTTCTCAGTTCTTACGACTTGTTCAGGTACGATTGTATTATAACCTACTAGTGCCTTCCATTATTTGTGATTGATCTGGGCCTTCTCAGTTCTTACGCCTTGCTCAGGTACGATTGTATTATAACCTACTAGTGCCTTTCATTATTTGTGATTGATCTGGGCCTTCTCAGTTCTTACGCCTTGCTCAGGTACGATTGTATTATAACCCACTAGTGCCTTTCATTACTTGTGATTGATCTGGACCTTCTCAGTTCTTACGCCTTGTTCAGGTACGATTGTATTATAACCTACTAGTGCCTTCCATTATTTGTGATTGATCTGGGCCTTCTCAGTTCTTACGCCTTGTTCAGGTACGATTGTATTATAACCTACTAGTGCCTTCCACTACTTGTGAATGATCTGGACCTTCTCAGTTCTTACGCCTTGTTCAGCTACGATTGTTTTATAACCCACTAGTGCCTTCCACTACTTGTGAATGATTTGGACCTTCTCAGTTTATGCGCCTTGTTCAAGTACGATTGTACTATAACCCACTAGTGCTTTTCACTACTTGTGAATGATCTCCGTTCTTGCGCCTTATTCAAGTACGATTGTATTATAACCCACTAGTGCCTTTCACTACTTGTAAATGATCTGGATCTTCTCAGTTTATGCGCCTTGTTCAAGTACGATTGTATTATAACCCACTAGTGCTTTTCACTACTTGTGAATGATCTGGACCTTCTCAGTTTATGCGCCTTGTTCAAGTACGATTGTACTATAACCCACTAGTGCTTTTCACTACTTGTGAATGATCTCCGTTCTTGCGCCTTATTCAAGTACGATTGCATTATAACCCACTAGTGCCTTTCACTACTTGTGAATGATCTGGATCTTCTCAGTTTATGCTCCTTGTTCAAGTACGATTGTATGATAACCCACTATTGCCTTTCACTACTTGTGAATGATCTCCGTTCTTGCGCCTTATTCAAGTACGATTGTATTATAACCCACTATTGCCTTTCACTACTTGTGAATGATCTCCGTTCTTGCGCCTTATTCAAGTACGATTGTATTATAACCCACTAGTGCTTTCCACTACTTGTGAATGATCTGGATCTTCTCAGTTTATGCGCCTTGTTCAGATACCATTGCATTATAATCTACTGGTGCCTAAAATATTTTCGCTACTTTGAATGATCTGGACCTCCTCAGTTCTTGCGCATTACCTAATGCGTATAACAAGAAGTGAAACTGACTGGAGGGAACGTTGGGTCGATAAAGCACGTGCGATATATAAGGTGATTGTGTAGCTAAGTTGACTGGGTGGTTGTGGCAAGTAGATTGAGAGTAATAATAGCATTATATTTGACATGGTAATGTCATTGTTTTTCCTTCCCTTCCTCTCTACGTTTTGGATGTGGCCTAAAGACGGCCTAGAGATTGTGTCAAACCTACCATATCTTGGTGGTACCTTCGTCTATTCTGTTCCTTCGTACTTGAAAGTTTTATTTTTCACTGCTTCTCTGAGTCGGCGCTCTAATCTTGGTGCCGAAAGTAGGCTCCTTGTACGCACTGCCATCTGCGCAGCGTGTTCGAACTTCTTAGCTCAGCCTCTTGACCAATAGGCGCTCGCTCCGAGAAAGTAAGCTAATCGCCGATTATTACGCTGGGCGAGAGCGGCAGTACCGAGTGGGAAGTAGACTGAGATGGATCCACGCTTGTCGTTCCTCTGCTGCGAGTGCATTTTCCTAGGCAACATGGACATAACTTGAAGAAAGGTGTGAGGGGGCCTTCTCCCTTGCCCCCGTAATAATTTTAAAGCTATAATCAACGTGGGAACTGCTCTAGGTTGTATGTTTACTATAATTGATGACCAGCATGTGAGTACTGAATTTAATATGGCGTTTTTGGCGTCACTTCAACCCAGCGAAGATTTCGGCATTTCTTTTAAGAAACTTATCCTCTTCTGGTTCGACTTGGTTGAGTATCCGTTATGTGTTTGAGAACTCTAAATTTCTGACAAAACTAGATCTCGGCTTTTTAAAAGGTTTATTTAAAGCATTATTATTATTATTATTATTATTATTATTATTATTATTATAATCACAGGAATAGAACCAGCTTTTGGGTGGTTAGGCCGTGTGCATAATGCAGAGTTGATTTGCTAACACGGCGGGGCCACACAGTTTGGTCTGCCACTGCTAAGCAGAGTCCTGGAGGGGCGTGCCATTCCAGCTGATGAGTCCAAATGGCACGTCTGGACGAAACTCTGCATTATGAACACGGCCTAACCACCCAAAAGCTGGTTCTATTCCTGTGATTATAAGATCTGCGGCCGTGAAAGCCCTTTTTGATTATTATTATTATTATTATTATTATTATTATTATTATTATTATTATTATTATTATTATTATCGACATTTTATATTGTAACTTTCATGTTGTTAAAAGAAATTTATAATATTTAATAATGTATTGGGGTGAAGTTTGAATGTTTTATGCTTTGTGGAAATTTTGTTAGTACCCCTTGTAATGTTAAATTGTTCTAGCTTATCTGAACACCCCGTGTGAGTCAATTTTAAATCACTTGAGTTCGAACCAAGGGGATAGTTACTTATTTATCTTTCGCTGTATTGTTTTAATTTTTCTTCCTTTGTTTTGTTTGTCCTCGCGTTATATTTTCGTTTCCCTTGTTGGACGGGCCTTGCTTCCGTGGTTTCTTGGTGCCATGCTTGATACATGGCGTCTGTGTGTCACCATGACAACATTTTGTTTGGTGATTGTTAACGTGTTGATTTTCTTCTCCCGACCGTGGATATTGTTTGTTGATTTGTGGACTGCCTCCGTCCTTTGGGATGAAATTAATTTCTTATTGATTTTTCTTAATTTTTGAAAACCTTGCACTCCTGTTTGGAGATTTTTTTTTTTTTAATTTTCCTGTTTTTCCCCTTGTGCCTGGGCATGTCATTCGTTGTGCTTCTTGTATCTCGACTGCCCATCATCTAATCCCTTGGTGAGAACTCGGTGATTCGGAAAGGCTCTTAGATGCGTTCAATGCGAACTGAAATTAGTTTTAATCTTCATTTTCATTGGTGTGTTGAAGCCTAAGTTGGTTATGAAATTTAATTTTAATTCTTCCTCTGGTCGACCAGTATAAATTTTAATTTTCGTTTTACTTAATATGTTTATTCAGGTTAATCTTATCTTGTTAAGTTTCCCTACGTTGTTGATTTCTTCCCTAATATTTTAAAGGTTTTCATTATTATTAGTTACTGAATAAACCTAATTGATTTAAATTTCCCTCTGAATTTGTTGTTCTTTCTTAAATTAATTGATACCAGGTAAATTTATTATTGTTGGGATTTCCTGACACCCTTCTACATTTCTGGTAAGTCTTTTCCTTATCTTTATTTGATGTTTGGTGTACGTATGTTACGCTTCCTGTTTGTGTTGCTTTATCTGGCTCATTTGAGTACCTGCTAATTTTACCTCTTCCTTGTCTAATTACCGCCGTGAACGTAGAGAATTGTGTATGATCTATATCGCGGGTCAATATTCATTTTGACAAGCGTTGAAATGTATTTTTTATATACAAAGCCTAGTTAATTACATATGAGTTCATGTGTTCAGAGCTATGGTGTTGATTTTCATTACCAACCGCACTTAACAATAGCATCCATCTCATCGGCAGGTGATAGCAGATAACGTATTATATAATGAAAGGAAAGAAACAATTTATCGGAGCAGAACACGGTCTATATATTCCTCACAATTTATCAAAATGATTTAATCCAGAGCCAGTTTTCGGGAGCATTGTTCCATGTTCATTGGAACAAGAACATATTAAATTGTTTAAAAGTATACTAAGATTTTCAAAACGCTGAGAGTTATTTTGTAGGCTTGATTCACAATTCGTTTCCAGTTACAGTTTTTCACATAAAATATTTTAGAAGTAGTAGCTGAAGTATACATATCCATTCTCTAACAGGCATGCACGATACAAGTCTTGTTCTCAGGTGATTGCAGTTTCAACCGTCGTCAAATCTGAAAGTATAAGATAAAGAGTGCAGAATTTCCTACGTTCATAGTAGTAAATGCAAAGGCTGTAATATTAAATTATTATTCGTCATTCTTGTTATTCATTTATAAATTAAGTATTAAGGAAATCAGATACATTTCTTACATTTCTGAGTGGCGAATACCTAGCAATGGCAGAAGTAAAGAAGACATAAAATGCAGACCACACAAGCAACGAGGAACTTTCTTATGAAGCGAAATTTGTTCACTTCGGACATTGATGTATGAATTGATGTGTTCGAAGACATTCGATTGGAGCGTGGTATTGAATGGAAATAAAACATGGACGATAAATTGATCAAAAAGAAAGAGCGATATCTTGAACTGTGGAGGAAGAGAAGAATGTTCAGTGTGAGATGGATAGATTGAATGACGAATGAAGAGATACTTAATGGAACTTTTGAGAGAAGATTGATTCAGCTAAATTTGCCGAGAAGAGGGGAGAGAATGATAGGAAAAATCTCAAGACACCCAGGACTTGCGAAGTTGGTTTTTGATGGAAGTGTAGGATGTAAGGGCAGTAGGGATAGACCAAGGTATGAATATGAGAAGCAGATTAGAGCAGATGTAGGATTCAGTAGGTAGGTAAAAATGAAATGATTAGCGCAGGACAGGGTGGCATCGAGAGCTGCATCAAACAGCAACATTATTCATAGTTTAAGGAGCCATTCTGAAAAACGTAGTATAAAAGGGAAGGATTCAGATGTGTGTAAATATAGTAATAGCCAGAGCTCTTATCTGATCCAAGGTATATTTTGTACTGTGTCTTGACATATACCAACACCCAAATTCCATGGAAAAACGTGAACCTAATGCAGTCTGTTCGCAGTTATGATCAACGGTATTCTGTAAGAAATTAGTGATGTTCCACTTGAAACTGTCTTTACATCGGCCTGTCTTCCGGCTGACTTTGGTGTACGGGAGTGAAAGCTGTGTGGACTAAAGATATTCGTAAGTTAGAAGTAACAGACTTGAAAGAAATGTCCGAGCTAAGTAGCTTAGGGTGTAGACTCACTCACTCACTCACTCACTCACACACACACAGTCACTCACTCGCTCACTCACTCACTCACCCAATTACCCACTCACTCACCCACTCACTCACTCACTCACTCACTCACTCACCCACCCACTCACTCACTCAAGTCTCACAAACTCGCTCACTCACTCAACACACACTCACTCCGTCGCTCACTCATTCACTCACTCAACATACACTCACTCCCTCCCTCGCTCCCTCCCTTACTCACTCACTCACTCACTCACTCACTCACTCACTCAGTCACTCTGTCACACACTCACTCGATCACTCACTCACTCACTCACTCACTCACTCACTCACTCACTCACTCACTCACTCATTCAGTCACTCACTCACTCACTCACTCACTCACTCACTCACTCACTCACTCACTCACTCACTCACTCCCCTGGCGCCACAGTCATGGAGAACCCTGGCCTCTCCAACCACAATCGCCAACTTCCTTCGCCTCCAGATCATCTTCTACTCTGTCTTCGTTGGTCATAAGAACACCCGCTGGATACACAGAGAAATGGACCACATGGAGATCGCTCAATAGGGTGTTACTAAATGCAGGAATGATATGGTGGGACCACCCAGACAGGACAACGCTTCCCCTGCAGGGAGCACACGCAGAGTGACCTGTTGCCTTGTAGGATGTAGAGAGAACGCAAGGACTACGGGACCACTCTGACAGGACAACGCTTCCCTTGCAGGGAGCACACCAGCTGCCTTGTGGGATGTACAGAGTACGCAAAGACTACGGGACCACTCAGGCAGACCAACGCTTCCCCTGCAGGGAGCACACCAGCTGCCTTGTGGGATGTACAGAGTACACAAAGACTACGGGACCACTCTGACAGGACAACGCTTCCCTTGCAGGGAGCACACCAGCTGCCTTGTGGGATGTACAGAGTACGCAAAGACTACGGGACCACTCTGACAGGACAACGCTTCCCTTGCAGGGAGCACACCAGCTGCCTTGTGGGATGTACAGAGTACACAAAGACTATAGGACCACTCTGACAGGACAACGCTTCCCCTGCAGGGAGCACACCAGCTGCCTTGTGGGATGTACAGAGTACACAAAGACTACGGGACCACTCTGACAGGACAACGCTTCCCCTGCAGGGAGCACACCAGCTGCCTTGTGGGATGTACAGAGTACACAAAGACTATAGGACCACTCAGGCAGACCAACGCTTCCCCTGCAGGGAGCACACCAGCTGCCTTGTGGGATGTACAGAGTACACAAAGACTACGGGACCACTCTGACAGGACAACGCTTCCCTTGCAGGGAGCACACCAGCTGCCTTGTGCGATGTACAGAGTACACAAAGACTACGGGACCACTCTGACAGGACAACGCTTCCCCTGCAGGGAGCACACCAGCTGCCTTGTGGGATGTACAGAGTACGCAAAGACTACGGGACCACTCAGACAGGACAACGCTTCCCCTGCAGGGAGCACACCAGCTGCCTTGTGGGATGTACAGAGTACACAAAGACTATAGGACCACTCAGGTAGACCAACGCTTCCCTTGCAGGGAGCACACCAGCTGCCTTGTGGGATGTACAGAGTACGCAAAGACTACGGGACCACTCTGACAGGACAACGCTTCCCCTGCAGGGAGCACACCAACTGCCTTGTGGGATGTACAGAGTACGCAAAGACTATGGGACCACTCTGACAGGACAACGCTTCCCCTGCAGGGAGCACACCAGCTGCCTTGTGGGATGTACAGAGTACACAAAGACTACGGGACCACTCTGGCAGGACAACGCTTCCCCTGCAGGGAGCACACCAACTGCCTTGTGGGATGTACAGAGTACGCAAAGACTACGGGACCACTCTGACAGGACAACGCTTCCCTTGCAGGGAGCACACCAGCTGCCTTGTGGGATGTACAGAGTACGCAAAGACTATGGGACCACTCAGGCAGACCAACGCTTCCCTTGCAGGGAGCACACCAGCTGCCTTGTGGGATGTACAGAGTACGCAAAGACTACGGGACCACTCTGACAGGACAATGCTTCCCCTGCAGGGAGCACACCAACTGCCTTGTGGGATGTACAGAGTACACAAAGACTACGGGACCACTCTGACAGGACAACGCTTCCCTTGCAGGGAGCACACCAGCTGCCTTGTGGGATGTACAGAGTACGCAAAGACTACGGGACCACTCTGACAGGACAACGCTTCCCTTGCAGGGAGCACACCAGCTGCCTTGTGGGATGTACAGAGTACACAAAGACTATAGGACCACTCTGACAGGACAACGCTTCCCCTGCAGGGAGCACACCAGCTGCCTTGTGGGATGTACAGAGTACACAAAGACTACGGGACCACTCTGACAGGACAACGCTTCCCCTGCAAGGAGCACACCAGCTGCCTTGTGGGATGTACAGAGTACACAAAGACTATAGGACCACTCAGGCAGACCAACGCTTCCCCTGCAGGGAGCACACCAGCTGCCTTGTGGGATGTACAGAGTACACAAAGACTACGGGACCACTCTGACAGGACAACGCTTCCCTTGCAGGGAGCACACCAGCTGCCTTGTGGGATGTACAGAGTACACAAAGACTATAGGACCACTCTGACAGGACAACGCTTCCCCTGCAGGGAGCACACCAGCTGCCTTGTGGGATGTACAGAGTACACAAAGACTGCGGGACCACTCTGACAGGACAACGCTTCCCCTGCAGGGAGCACACCAGCTGCCTTGTGGGATGTACAGAGTACACAAAGACTGCGGGACCACTCTGACAGGACAACGCTTCCCTTGCAGGGAGCACACCAGCTGCCTTGTGGGATGTACAGAGTACACAAAGACTGCGGGACCACTCTGACAGGACAACGCTTCCCCTGCAGGGAGCACACCAGCTGCCTTGTGGGATGTACAGAGTACACAAAGACTGCGGGACCACTCTGACAGGACAACGCTTCCCCTGCAGGGAGCACACCAGCTGCCTTGTGGGATGTACAGAGTACACAAAGACTACGGGACCACTCTGACAGGACAACGCTTCCCCTGCAGGGAGCACACCAGCTGCCTTGTGGGATGTACAGAGTACACAAAGACTACGGGACCACTCTGACAGGAGAACGCTTCCCCTGCAAGGAGCACACCAGCTGCCTTGTGGGATGTACAGAGTACACAAAGACTACGGGACCACTCAGACAGGACAACGCTTCCCCTGCAGGGAGCACACCAGCTGCCTTGTGGGATGTACAGAGTACACAAAGACTATAGGACCACTCAGGCAGACCAACGCTTCCCCTGCAGGGAGCACACCAGCTGCCTTGTGGGATGTACAGAGTACACAAAGACTATAGGACCACTCAGGCAGACCAACGCTTCCCCTGCAGGGAGCACACCAGCTGCCTTGTGGGATGTACAGAGTACACAAAGACTACGGGACCACTCTGACAGGACAACGCTTCCCCTGCAAGGAGCACACCAGCTGCCTTGTGGGATGTACAGAGTACACAAAGACTACGGGACCACTCAGACAGGACAACGCTTCCCCTGCAAGGAGCACACCAGCTGCCTTGTGGGATGTACAGAGTACACAAAGACTATAGGACCACTCAGGCAGACCAACGCTTCCCCTGCAGGGAGCACACCAGCTGCCTTGTGGGATGTACAGAGTACACAAAGACTACGGGACCACTCTGACAGGACAACGCTTCCCTTGCAGGGAGCACACCAGCTGCCTTGTGGGATGTACAGAGTACACAAAGACTGCGGGACCACTCTGACAGGACAACGCTTCCCCTGCAGGGAGCACACCAGCTGCCTTGTGGGATGTACAGAGTACACAAAGACTGCGGGACCACTCTGACAGGACAACGCTTCCCTTGCAGGGAGCACACCAGCTGGCTTGTGGGATGTACAGAGTACACAAAGACTGCGGGACCACTCTGACAGGACAACGCTTCCCCTGCAGGGAGCACACCAGCTGCCTTGTGGGATGTACAGAGTACACAAAGACTGCGGGACCACTCTGACAGGACAACGCTTCCCCTGCAGGGAGCACACCAGCTGCCTTGTGGGATGTACAGAGTACGCAAAGACTATGGGACCACCCAGACAGACCAACGCTTCCCCTGCAGGGAGCACACCAACTGCCTTGTAGTATGTACAGATTACACAAAGACTATGGGACCACTCAGACAGGAGTGAGCACACGCAGGGTGAGCTGTTGCCTTGTGAGATACTGAGAGAACGCAATGACAATGGACCACTGAGACAGGGCAACGCTTCTCCTGCAGGGAGCACACCTGCTGCCTTGTCGAATGTGGAGAGAACACACAGACTATGGGACCACTCAGACGCTTCCTATGCATGGAGCACACGTAGGGTGACCTGCTGCCGTGTGGGATGTAGAGAGAACGCAATGACTATGGGACCACTCACACAGAGAGACGAGCCATCCTTAGGGATGATAAGGCACAGTCTGCGTTAAAGTCGTGTGATGTGCTAAAGACCTACCCATGTAAAAAAAAATCGCTTGTTGCGGGGGAGAACAGTAAAATAACTCTTACGGGACAAAATTTCAGCACCCCGGCGTCTGAGAAAACCGTCAAGGTAGTGAAGCGTAAGGTTATTTTTATTGCTTGTGGCGCCGTGCTTTCCTTAAAGGTGGTTCGGTAACTCGTGCTGATATCCTGTCGTAGTCATGTTGTTAGGTGCTCTGCTGCTTCTCATTCACTGTGCTCCGACGTATAGGGCCGTACTGTAACAGAATACTGTGAACCGCCCACTCTTTGTCCCTGCGTCATACATAAAGCTAGTCGTCTATCCGGCTGTATGTACGTACACTGTTTTCTGTGAACAGCTTGTAAGTCAATGGGGACGTTCTGTTGAGCATATTCAGAAGCTGCGGAAGTTCAGAGAATCGGAGAGTTCCTAGCAAAGAATAAAATTCTTCCAACATCAGACGAAGTGTGTACTCTCTGGCTTGACAGGAAGTATTCAAATGTGGCTGCATGCAGTGATATTACTCAGGATGAAATCAGAATACTAGCAAATGTACCCGTACCTCAGTCTCTTAGCGCTATCCGTAAAACAAACATGGGGGACGCCATACGTTGTTTCCGAAGTAAGGTAGGTATTGGGGAAGTTTTACAGAGAATGGTAGGCCACATTTCCTACTGCCAAACGCAGTCGAGGTCTGGAGTTCCTACTACAACGGCAGTCTCACTAGACAACTGTCATTAGCAGATGAGATAGAGATTTTTCATTATAACGCAGGACCCTTCTCCCTAGTGACAGCCACAATCAAGCTTGAGAGATTTGATTATAATGCAGCACTATCGAACGTGTCAACAATCGATACACGACAAAAGTCATAGGACCAAGCTTGTAGATCTCTCCAAATTGAATGCCGATTGTGCTATCTGTTTAGTAATACGACTTACCGTTTAGCCACGAACTACCACGAAACGAAGGTCTGCACCTTGATTAAAATGCATCCATATTTGGATATTTTAAGGGCCAAAATTATACATTTGAACAGCGTGAAATTTTTCCTCAAAGGAAAGAGTATCGAGGTTTCGATCCGAGTAATTAACGAAGAAAGTAATACAGTTAAGGAAGTAGAAGATGAGGACAGGACAAACATGTAAATACCAAGTGGGTGTGTTTGAAAATGAACTGCCCCTGAATAAATGGTCATTGTGTGGGTTACGGGTAACAGAGGAGAAATTTAGGCGCAGCGATTCTTAGGTAAACAGATAAGAAGGTGACTTATGGTGTTATTACTTTAGCCTAAAGAGGCAAGGCAGAGGAAATAAATTAAAGCGGAAGAAGGAAGTAGAACACAAGTGCAGTAAAAATTATAGCAAATGCCAGAAAACACCTCACGGTGTTAAATAATACGCTACACTCCCCGGTACTGTTCAAATATCCCCTATTCGAGGAAGAGGACGATTGTAACCTCCAACGACATTCCGCCAATGTCTTGCAGAATGGCAAGGAACAACTAAAAGTTAGCAAGCAGTCAGTGACGTTGCCGTGGTAACCTGAAGGTTCGCTGTCGGTCACTCAATGAGACCCGCAGAAAATAGTAATTTCCTCGGTCGTGTGAAGAATAAACGAAATTATGCACATGACAAAAGTTGTTTATAATGAAAGAATGTTTCACACATAGTTCACGGATTTTGCTGGGAAAGAGAGAAAATGGAAGAAAATTGTCTTTCTTAGCTCTAAAACCCCTCTATTCAAAGACTTTAAAATCATATTCATATCAAAACCTTCCCCGGGATGAGTATACTCCAAACATGAAGTTCGGTCGATATCTATCCTGCCGTTTCGCCGTGACGGTGGAACAAACAGACAAACAAACACACGAAAAATAAAAAGAAAACACTGATACGGGCTTTGGTTGACGTAAAACAGATAAATATATGATAATTGGCAAAACAAACGAAATTACAAACAGCAGACTTTATTTGTATAGATCAATTAAATAGTTGGTCTCTTAGCGACTTTAGGGAAAGATTATTGAAGTGATCATTTAATGATTTATGATTACTTAAAGTTGTGTAACCTAGAAACTATCTATGCATCACCAGCAGGTAATTACGGAGGGTAGAACGGAAATGGATTTACCAAAGCAGCACTTATTATTCTTTCTTAATCTGTTTACCCTCCAGGGTCGCTTTTCCCTCGGACTCAGCGAGGGATACCACCTCTACCGCCTCAGTCTGGAGCGTGAGGCGGCCTCACCTGCTATGCTAAGCATGAGAAGATCGGCAATTAGGTACGATCCTGGCATGTGCCTGGAAAACTGCTCCGAGGATGACTGAGGAGGGAATCGAATGCCCTCTACTCAGTTGACCTTTTGAGTCTGAGTGGACCCCGTTCCAGCCCTCGTACCACTTTTCAAATGTCGTGGCAGAGCCTCCGGGCGTGGCAGAGGAGCACAGAGGTATAAATGTGTTGGACGATGTGGGATCATAAGTGAGGAATGGAGGAGGATACTGAACTCGTACCGTAAGGGCAGAGTGACCGCTGAAATGTCCAAAAATCTGTAATGAAGATGCCTGTATGTATGTAAGCAGTGATGGGAAAAAAGAAAATAGTTTACGGGTTGGATTTTAGTTACTTGCGAAATATTTTACTCAATTACCATCACAAACTTTTCAGAAAGAATGAAAGTCTCTGATATTTTACGCATGTGTAAGAAATTATTCATAAGTTCGTTGGGGAAAAGAAATTACTTCATTTTGAGTTTCGTTTTAGCATTTGCATTTAGCTATCAGTACTAGGTGATACAGAACATGGTTGCTTAAAGAAACAATACCATCTACCTGAAGTTAATGTAAGTCATTGTTCTCCTTAAGACTGGTCACGCCCAAGTCCAACAGGACAAATTCTGACTGTGTTCATTTTACTATTTTTGTATATAAAGGTAAATGTACCTTAGATACATTGAACTGTATGAGTGCATAACATACAGCTGTGGCTGGGAGGCGTATCAATCAATCAATCAATCAATCAATCAATCAATCAATCAATCAATCAATCAATCAATCAATCAATCAATCAATCAATCAATCAATCAATCAATCAATCAATCAATCAATCAATCAATCAATCAATCAATCAATCAATCAATCAATCAATCAATCAATCAATCAATCAATCAATCAATCAATCAATCAATCAATCAATCAATCAATCAATCAATCAATCAATCAATCAATCAATCAATCAATCAATCAATCAATCAATCAATCAATCAATCAATCAATCAATCAATCAATCAATCAATACTGATCTGCATTTAGAACAGCTATCTGTTGTTTCCTAGCCTTTTCTTAAATGATTTCAAAGAAATTAAAAATTTATTGAACATCTCCTTTTGTAAGCTATTCCACTCCCTAACTCCCCTTCCTATAAACGATTATTTGCCCAAAGTTTTCCTCCTAAATTACGAATTTATCTTCATATTGTGATCTTTGCTACTTTAAAAGACGTTACTCAAACATTTTCGTCTACTGGTGTCCTCCCACGCCATCTCACCGTTGTCAGCTCGGAACATACCACTTAGTCGAGCAGCTCGCCTCCTTTCTCCCAAGTCTTCCCAACACAAACTTTGCAACATTTTTGTAACGCCACTCTTTTGTCGGGAATTATCCAGAATAAATTGAGCTGATTTTCTTTGAATTTTTTCCAGTTCTTGAATCAAGTTATAGTGGTGAGAGTCCCATGGACTTATATGCCTTCCCCTTTACATCCTTACTACAACCCCTACACAAGCTGTACCCGTTATTTGCACTCCCGTTCATGTGATTACCCCAATGAAGATCTTTCCTTATATAATCACCTTTGTCTCACAATGATCCCCCAAAAGGAACTTTCACCCCATCAACGCAGTAATTAACGGTGAGAGGACGCTCAACCCCGTTGATCAGGGTATCATTGCGTGCTCTCCATCTCACAACATTATCGAAGTCATTTTGTAGTTGCACACAGAATAACATCGTCCGCAAGAAACCTTATCTCTGATTCCACTTCCTTATTCATATCATTTATATATACAAGAAAATGAAAAGGTCCAATAATACTGCCTTGAGTAATTCCACTCTTAATTATTACAGAGACAGATAGAGCTTCGCTTACTCTAATTGTCTGAGATCAATTTTCTAGAAATATAGCCACCTATTCGGTCACTCATTTTTGTAGTCCAATTGCAATCATTTTTTCCAGTAGTCTCCCATGATCTACCCTTTCGAATGCCTTAGATAGGTCAATCGCGATACAGTACATTTGACCTCCTGAATTCAGGATATCCGCTATAATTTGCTCGAATCCCACAAGTTGAGCTTCAGTGGAACAACCTTTCCTAAGCCCGCACTGCTTAATATCGAACCAGTTATTAATATCGCAAACACGTTAATATACTTCGTAATCAGGAAGAATGCTTTCCCAAAGCTTACATGCAATGCATGTCAAACTGACTTGCCTCACTGTAATCCTTGAGTTCAATAATTCTTTTAAATCTAGGAATGAATGACCCGATGTAGAAATAAATTACTTGAAATACGATCCACATATAGTTCAGAAACAAATTAACTTCTTCTGTTCAAGTGAATATTTTGAAGAACGTAATTCTCTGTTCCGTGGAAGAGATAAAATAATATAAAATATGACATAACAATATTTGGAAATATCTGGCTTCTCTTGGTAAGACAGAATATAGATTATCCTGCTGTTCTAAGCACAGTTCACGACATTATGGGAAAAAGTAACGGTAGAGCAGCAAGAACAAGGAGGAGAGTCAGGCAAGATTCCTCATTATCAGCGAACCTGTTGCATGTTTTATTGAAAGGGTCATAAAGAAGCTGACAGCCAACACAAGGGATATTAGTATCAACGGCCAACAAATTCAGTACCGGTACATTCGTTCCCCAAACGGATTTAGCACAAGTAGGGAACAGAGTTTCAGTTTGTCGTCTTGATGATTGGTGCGACAGGTACGATCCCAGGCTCTTTCGTTAAGTTTTGCAAAGACTTCTTTCTGGATAATGACTATCTTCTGTGAATTACAGCTACCGCTCTAAAGGGCTCAATCATGTGATAGATTTAATGGACTCTAAATTACAGAGGTCTTTTCAGATCTTGTTTCTAATTATATTATCATGTTTCAACTCGGCTCTGCCTTGCATGAATATACAAGGATTTTTGTTGGTTGTAAAGCAATATAAGTCATCAGTTATGTACATTTCAAAATGTGGTTGCCACTAATTCCATCATTTCCTCATTTTCTATACCTATAAGTGAAATACGACGTAAGAATGTTCCCTCCCACGTGAAATCCAGATCGTCATTTTTAACGTCTCATGCACTGGTGGTGTATGAAATGCCAGGACGTACTCGGTCACCTGCTCAACTGAAGTAGTAGTTATGTGTGATCGGTACGACACCAGTGTTCTTTCAGCACTCCCAGGTAGAACATTTTATAAACAAGGAATCTCTAACAAGGCCGTAAAATGCTCCTTGCTAACAATTTTGTAAGACTTTGGTTCCTTCTGAGTAAAATCTACCACCAGCGAAAACCTAGTACCAGCACCAAACGTGGACAGAGGAAAAGAGTTGACAAGCCGAAACATCTCTTGCACTGGTTGTGCATGAAATGCTAAGAGATCAGAATGCTGCCACATGTATCTCAGAACAGGGAATGCAACTAAAACACTTTGAGTAATTTCCTGTTTTGCAGACAAAATTAGGGGAGTTCTAGAATAACCTAGAAAATTCCAACAATCCCCGACCATTGGCTGGGCTTAGATGTGTCTACAAAATATAAAAACGTAGTTAATATAGTATAAAATGAACGTTCCGAACAGATTGTGAGGACATTCCTTCTTAAGTAAGACAAGGCAACCCCCCGTAGCTGTTAGTATGTATCAGTACCTTTGACCCGAGACTGGTAAAATTATTGGTACAGCAACAACAATGAATTTTAGCTGTTAGGACTACAAAGAGTCACTTCCTTTGTGTACACATTATTGTAACAACAATTAGTATAATTAGTTGTGAACAAGTCCATTTAGGACTACAAAGTTCCTTCCTTGTGCACACATTATGATAACAGTTAGTATAATTAGTTGTGAACAAGTACATTTTGGGCTACAGAGTTCCTTCCTTGTGTACACATTATTATAACAACAATTAATATAATTTGTTGTGAACAAGTCTATTTTGGGCTACACAGTTGCTTCCTTGTGCACACATTGTGATAACAGTTAGTATAATTAGTTGTGAACAAGTACATTTTGGGCTACAGAGTTCCTTCCTTGTGTATACATAATATTATAACAACAATTAGTATAATTTGTTGTGAACAAGTCTATTTTGGGCTACACAGTTCCTTCCTTGTGCACACATTATGATAACAGTTAGTATAATTAGTTGTGAACAAGTACATTTTGGGCTACAGAGTTCCTTCCTTGTGTATACATAATATTATAACAACAATTAGTATAATTTGTTGTGAACAAGTACATTTTGGGCTACAGAGTTCCTTCCTTGTGTGCACAATGTTATAACAAGTGCACCTGGAGGAACACCTCTACGCCGCACATTTAAGTTTTGCGCTAATAAAACTCCCCTACAGGAGAAAATCTGAACTTGAAACTAGACCTCCTTAAACGTTTGCTCAGAAGATGTCAATACCTTAATTTTGTGATTATGAAGTTGCCAGTTCTGTGTGAATTTTAACTTGTTTTGTTTTCTGTTCTTCAAGAAGTGTGGACACTCTCTCATAGATGTCTATACTAAAAAACTATGATCATGCACCCTGGTGCGAAGTGAAGGGACTTTATTTGAAGAAATTTTGTATTCATAAATTTGTTCTTTACTAAATTTCGTTCCTTCAGTTGTGGGTTGGCAATATTTATCTTTCTTTCCGCCAGTTTTGAATTTAGCCAATCCAGAATTTCTGTAATTAATTTCTAACCAATCACGGGCTTCTTCTTCGATTTTGTGTGTAACCTTTCATCTACCAATAAAACCGAGAGGGTGTGGCTTAATTATTCAGGAAAGGTCTCGAACTTTCCCTGAGGGTTTATAAACTGTTGATTTTCTCGTCCCTTGGCCACTTGATCAATATGTAACCTAGTGTGTGGACGTGTAGCAGGAGGCGGGTGGTGCCTCTTTCATCAGCCAGCAGCTCTTCAGCAAGGTAATGGCCGTTTAACATCTTATTTCTTGCTTGCTTAGCAGTTTAACCCGTGGGAAAGGTCCGAACCTTTAATATGTAACCTACTTTTCTAAACATAAAATCTGCAACTGTAATTCGGGGATAGAGTGTTATTTACCCTCTCGAGCTCCCCCTCTTATTGGTTTGAGGTGACTGCGTTTTGGTAACTGGTTTTCTTGCTTCCTGTAATGTCTTAAGTTATTCTTATACGGGTCACCTCCATAGTTTGGGAATAGCCCCTGTTTCATCGGCCTAGTGCCTTTAAGGTTTTAAAATGAGTATTTAGGAGTGCAAGTACACGCCTCCATTCATTTTTGTATTTCGGGCCATTTACTTAACCTGTTCTTTTCTGCTAAGGCCCAGTAGATTGGGTACAAGATACCCCGTGTCGTTGTAAGTTGTGCCTTGATGGCAATTAATTGTAAAGCCTGGTATTGCCCTTAAGCGGCTTGGAAATCTGAGAGAGGGGCAGCTCTTTTCTAGTATTGTAGGAATACCTCTAGGAGGCTTAATATTCTAATGAGGAGCAAGGGCTCCGCGTATTAGGGTATTTCTGCTCTTTGAACGAATTTATGGTTGTAACATGAGCTAGGAGCTCAAAATTGTAAAGTAAGGCCTTGAAGCCCAAGATCAGTTTATGCCACGTATCTTATCTTGACTCGACCTATTTGTTAATACTGGCACCTATTACATTGTTATTTGTTGTTCTTTTAAAATAAAGAAAAGGAAATATAACCTTTTCTTAAAGTTTAAAATTAACTTTGACTTTGTAGTTAGACCCATTCATCCCGGCACCCTCTTTCACCTCTGCTGTTCCACAGATATCCCGGAACAAGTGGTAGCAGAGCGTGGTTGAATGGGTCTCAAATAAGCTCCTTTTGACGGCTAAACATTAGCTTTGATTTGAACTCTAACAATTTTCTCAGTCGCGGGAATTTTCTCTTCCTACTTTTCTAAATTTTTAAAGTTTCTGGCAACATGTCTGGCCCTCGCGAAGTCCTCTATTCCGGCTACTTGCGCAAGGAGGAATTGATTTATGAATTATCCATTAGAAATGTTCAATCTGGAGGCACGATTGCGGCCGATACCACCAAGCTTAAGGAATCCCTTGGATTGCCAATTAGTATCCCAACCTTGGGAGAGAAAGATATTGATGAGGCTCTCTCCACTATCACTGACAATACTACTGAGCTAGCATCCGCAGTTAGTTTTTCTGAAGTAAGTGATCCATCTCCAAATCAACTTAAATGAGTGCAGGCTAGGTTGTACCATTTTTATAATAGGGTGAGTGATCTATTGTCTCTTAAGTTAAACGGCGTTCAGGGTAAGGAGGCAAGTTATCTTGTTGAGCACCTCTCTAATATGTCCAGTAAAGTTAGTCAATTGTTAACTGGGTCTGCTACTCCCAAATCTGATCAAGCCACTGTTGTAAACATCGTATGTGAGGAGGACTTGTCCGAGAACGCAGAAAGCAGAAAATCTGTGGCAACTCAACAAATTTCTGCCCCATCTGGGAATGAGTCTGATCGTCGTACCTCCATTCCACCTTTATTTTTGAATAACGCTGTCTCTGAAGCCTCTATTACCTGTTATATCACCTGGCTTTAGTAGTTTGCCTCATCCCTTGGCTATGTTACTTAGGGGAATTTCTGAATTTTCAGTCAATTCTACTAGCGATGTCATTTCATTTTTACAATTTTTAGTTGAGTTTCAGGATCACGCTCTTGTGTTTTCGCTTTCCCCTTCTCAATTCTTCAGATTATTTACCCTTACTCCATTGGTGTCCTTTCAGACAAAATAGTCAGAGCCATAGCTGAACAATCCTCTATAGAAGACTTCCACGCCCATCTGCTAGCTAATTTCATTCCGGCTCGAGCTAGGTCTTCACTAATACAAAAGTACTATTACAGAGTTCAGCCACTGGATGAAAACTTGGCTGACCTCATTCAATATATTAAGTTTTACAGAAGAGTATTTGTTCTTCATTTCCTAGAAGACCAAATTGTGCAGGCCATTGTGGAAGGAATTTCACCACTCTACAGGTCATACTTGTGTTTTGCGTCGCGCCCGCAAACCTTTGCTGAGTTAGAGGCTATGGCTGTCTCTGCCGTAGGAGTTAGGTATGCCGAAATATTACGTGTCGCTCGGGAGCCCCCTCCGTCTTCGAGTAATTTTTGGCCTCAACCTCGCCGAACTTCCGTAGCCCGCAAATGTTATGCTTGTGAATCGGCAGATCATCTCCGGAACAAGTGCCCTGTGATTAAATCCAATGGGACAATGAAGGGAGCAGGGTTATCCCAAGGCTGTTTTAAATGCGGGTCGTTTTCCCATATCGCTAAGAATTGCCCCAATGCTAATAGCACCCCCTCCTGTTCAACGTCTGGTGCAACTTCCACTAACGCAAATAATCAAAAGTGACTAGTGGCATCGACTGAGTCGGCGTGCTCACATTCTTCAGGCTCAGCCCCTGTTAAACCCGACGAAAGCTCAGGGAAAAGTCAGGGCTCTTCTAATTTATCATTCGAAGGTCCCAAAGAATGCCTTAGGATTGCGGCGGAGACCTCCGCACCAGTTCCTTTTCTCAAAATTGAGTTGAATAATGAACCCGTTACAGCTCTATTAGACTCTGGGAGTGTGTGTTCTATTATTTCGGCTGAATAGTACGCTAAATTAAAGTATGCCTGTAAATTTTCCGATTATTGTTCGTCTTCGGTTCAATGCATTTCGGCTAACTTTTCTCCATTAGAAATTTCAGGTTTCATCTTTGCCAAAATTAGGATTGTTAAATTCACTTGGAAAGTTAAACTGTTTGTGGCTAAGCATTTGTCTTGCCCCATTATATTGGGAGCGAATTTCATGTCTTTTACTGGTCTAGTGCTCGACATTCAGAGCAAGTCGTGCACTTTCAAGTGTGCCAATAATTGTAAAATTCTCTTGTTAAAATGTAATTCTGTGTCATGTTCATCTGTTTTGCCTATCCAGGATGAGATGTTATTAGACCTTAGACATCTACCTAAGGAGCAGGCTGAGAGTATTCGTAAGTTGTGTCAGTCATTTCCAGAGGTTTTCTCCGATACTCTTGGTGTTACTGACCTTATTGAATACAAGATTGAGGTTACTGATTAGGTCCCAGTTAGGTTTCCACCTTATAGATTATCTCCACCTAAAATGAAGGCTCTGAAGGAGATCATAGATCAGATGCTGAAAATTGGTATGATTCCGCCCTTTGAGTCGGCGTATTCATCACCCATTTTCCTCGTTCCGAAACCCCAAGGTGGCTTCAGGCCGGTGTTCGACTATAGGGCACTAAATTGGAAGGTGGTGTTACAATCTGTGCCTCTTCCCGACCTTCACTCTTGTTTTCTATGGTTTCGGAAAGCTAAGTTTTTACTATATTATATCTTAATCAGGTGTATAACCAGATCCCTCTAGCCGAAGAATCCAAACATCTCTCAGCTTTCGTCACGGATTGGAACTTGTGTGTGTACAACTGCGTGCCTTTCGCGCTCCCCACGGGGGCAGCTGTGCTAACGAGACTGCTAGATAGGGTCTTCTCCGACATCAAATTCGAGTACTTATACCATTATCTTGATTATGTCGTCGTATTTTCCGAGACATTTGAAGAACATCTAGATCATCTGAAAGAGGTCCTTAATCGACTTCGTAAGGCAGGGTTAACCGTGAAGTTGTCTAAGGTTGCTTTCGCTAAGCCTTCCATGTCATTTCTAGGGCATATTGTGTCGCCCGATGGTTTCTCCATTGATCATTCCAGAACACAGGCCACCTGTGATTTCAAACCTCCTAAGGACATCAAATGTATTGCCAGGTTCATCGGCATGGTGAACTTCTTCAGGAAATTTATTCCCAACATCACTAACAGAGCGGCGCCCTTGAACTTACTTCGTAGGAAAGGAGTCAAATTTGAGTGGGGGCCTTCTCAGCAAGTCGCTTTTGAAGACCTGAAATTAGCTTTTTTTGCTAGGGGCTTTACGTCACACCGACACAGATAGGTCTTATGGCGACGATGGGATAGGAAAGGCCTAGGAATTGGAAGGAAGCGGCCGTGGCCTTAATTAAGGTACAGCCCCAGCATTTGCCTGGTGTGAAAATGGGAAACCACGGAAAACAATTTTCAGGGCTGCCGATAGTGGGATTCGAACCTACTATCTCCCGGATGCAAGCTCACAGCCGCGCGCCTCTACGCGCACGGCCAACTCGCCCGGTTGAAATTAGCTCTTTGTAATGCCCCTGTTCTTGCTATGCCTGATTTCTAGAAGAAATTCATCGTTCAAACCGACGCGTCGTCGTCGGCGATGGCTCCAGTGCTTCTTCAAGGGCCGGAACTCGGTAGGTGACCCATCGCCTATGCATCTAGGACACTATCGACTCAAGAAACCAAGTATTCCATCTATGAACTTGAGGGTTTGGCAGTCTTATTTGCACTAGAGAAGTTCCGCCTCTATCTGGAACACGTCAAGTTCGACTTGGAAACAGATAACCAAGCCTTAAGTTGGGTCTTAGCTAGGCCGCGTAGTACTGGTCGTATAGCCCGCTGGGCCATCAGGATTTCTGCCTTCCAGTTTGATGTTAGGCATATAAGAGGGTCTGAAAATGTTGTGGCGGACTGACTAAGCCGTATGGTTTCTAATGATATGGAGACCTCTGAACAGGAAGACAGTTCTTCTCTTCCCGAGGCCATACCTCATGGTGTGAATAACATTCTAACTGATGCCCTCATGTTGTTTAGGGATATTGAAAAATATCAACGTGAAGATCCAGTGCTGGCTCCTATTATGGAAACCCTTTCTTCTGGGGAACATGTCGTCCCTTATGTATTGAGGAATGGGGTTTTATGTTGCCCGTCGAGGCATGATCAAGAAATGAAAGTTGTGGTTCCAGCTGTTCTCGTACCCACGATCTTCAAGTACTACCATGAGACCCCATTAGGGGGGCATTTAGGCAACTTCAAAACCCGAGAAAAGACCCGAGAGATGTTCATTTGGAAAGGTATGGACGGCGAAACTCGTGAATTGGTAAAAGCTTGTAAATCTTGTTTGCTTAGTAAACCCACATTGTCCACTAAGTTAGGTCTTCTATATTCTCAGCAAACGTCGCGCCCGATTGAAAGCCTCTACATCGACTACGTAGGACCCTTCCCCCAATCAAAGGGGAATGCCAACAAATTCATTCTTGTGTGTAGATGGCTTCACAAGATTTTCCTGGTTATTTCCGACTATGCTGGCTACCGCTCAGTCCACCATCGCTTGTTTAAATACCATCTTTGCCTCTTTTGGTCCGTGTCAATATATAGTTTCTGATAATGCTAAAGCCTTTATCTCCAATCTCGTCCCTAAATTCTGTTTTAACTTGTCCATATCACACGTAACAACTTCACACATTATCCTCAACCATCTCTGGCTGAGCGAGTCAATCTTAATCTGAATAATAATAATAATAATAATAATAATAATAATAATAATAATAATAATAATAATAATCGTATGGCCTCAGCTACCGTGTGCAGACATTTCAATTTGACGCCATCTGGCTGTCTGCTCGTCAATTTCGACGTTCCGTTTTACTCTAGGCCCCCACTAGATGGCAGATCGAGTAAACCGAAACTCTCTTGGGGGTCTATGGCTGAGATTTAATGAATTTTGTCGGGTAAACACCAAATGTGTCACCAGAGATCTTTTACATGCCGACATCGTACGACATGGAGAGTCGAATGGACTTTTTTCCGCCCTTCAAAAATCCGACTACCTCTGCCGGGTTTGAACCCGCTATCTTGGGATCGGGAGGCCGACACTCTACCGCTGATCCACAGAGGCAGCTATCGTAATCTGAGATCAGCGCTCATTGCCTACCATCACGATGATCATTCCAGGTGGGACACGTCCCTGCATTGGTTGGCCTTCGCTTTGAACTCGGCGGTTCATGAATCTCATACATTCACTCCAGCTTCTTTAATGTTTAAGTTTGTACCTAACACGCCGTTCTCTAACCTTTGGTCTCTTAGTGATATTCTACCTGAGACAATAGATCCCGATAACATTAGAGATCTATGGAAGAAGGCTAAGGCCAATCTTAAAGCTTCTCATGAAGAAGTTAGGAAAAGATATGATCGTGGAGATCAAGTCATGGTTAAAAACTTTGTTCCCGCGGGCAAGCTTGCCCCCAGATTTCATGGGTCGTGCATCATTTTAGATTTACTGACTCCCGTTACATTATTAGTGAGCAATCCAGCCACCGAAAGGATCTTTAGGGTTCACCTGTCTCAGATGAAACCTGTGTAATATCATTGTTAACTTAGCTTTTTATCTTTTGCAACAGTGTAAAGGTTATATTTTTTAAGAGGCCTTCTGCCCCAATTTATTTTAATTTGACACTCCCGATTTTTTAAAAGTCAAATTTCTGCTCCCATTTGGGTGGAGGGTGGAGGAGGGAGGGACTGATATACATTCTATATACATAAATGAATGTATGTTTGTACGTTTGTAGGTATGTAAATGACACATCTCCTCCTAAACCACTGGAGCAATTTCAATCAAATTTTGAACACTTGTTATTTGCTATCTAGAGACGAGCACTGTGGGGGTAAGCCACCTCTACCACCCTTACGGGTGGGGGGTTAGGGGGTCAGGTAAAAAATGATCGATAATAGTGTCGAATCCATAGTTTTTGGGGTCGCTGAGGTCAATAGTGACACTCCCGATTTTTAAAAGTAAAATTTCTGCTCCCATTTGGATGGGGGCGAGGGGGGACTGATATATATAAAATTAAAAGAAAATACTGTCGAATACATAGTTTTCGGGGTCGTCGAGGTGAATTGTACACTCCGGATTTTTAGTATCAGGAGACAAAACACGTGCGGGTAATACAGTCCAGGAAACCTTAGGGCGGGGGGCAAGGGGGATCAGATATACAAATTAACGAAAATAGTGTCGAATCCATACTTTTCGGGGTCGCTGAGATGAATAGTGACACTACGAATTTTTTATAGTCCAAGTTCAGCCCCATTTGGGATGGGGCGAAGGGGGAGTGATATATAAAATTAAACGAAAATAGTGTCGAATACATAGTTTCGGGGGTGCCGAGGTGATATGTGCACTTCGGATTTTTAGTATCAGGAGACAAACCACGTGGGGGTAAGTCAGCCCAGAAACCCCTGGAAGCGGGGGAGTGAGGGGGTCAGATATACAAATAAACGAAAATTGTGTCGAATCCATACTTTTCGCGGTCGCCGAGATGAATAGTGACACTCCGGATTTTTTTAAAAAGTCCAAGTTCAATCCCCTTTTGGGTTGGAGGGAGGGGGGGAGTAATATATAAAATTAAACGAAAATAGTGTTTAATACATGGTTTTAGCGGTCGCCGAGGTAAATTGTTCACTCCAGACTTTTAGTATCAGGAGACAAACCACGTGGGGATAAGACAACCCAGGAAAACGTAGGGACGGGGGGTGAGATATTAAATTAATCGAAAGTAGTTTCGAATCCATACTTTTCGGGCTCGCTGAAACGAATGGTGACACTCCGAATTTTTTATAGTCCAAATTCAGCCCTTTTCGGGGTGGGGGCAATGGGGGAGTAATATATAAAAATAATAGGAAATAGTGTTGAATCCACAGTTTTCGGGTCGCTGAGATGAATAGTCACACTCCGCATTTTTAGTATCAGGAGACAAACCACGTAGGGGTAATACACCCCACGAAACCTAAGGGGCAGGGGGGCAAGGGGGCTGAGATACAAAAATCATCAAAAGTAGTGTTGAATCCATACTTTTCGTGGCCGCTGAGATGAACAGTCACACTCCGGATTTTTTTAAGGTCCAAGTTCAGTCCCTTCGTGGTAGGGGGCAATGGGGGAGTAATATATAAAAATAATAGGAAATAGTGTTAAATCCACAGTCTTCGCGGTCGCCGAGGTGAATTGTACACTTCGGATTTTTAGTATCAGGAGACAAACCACGTGGGGGTAGGACACCCCAGGAACGCTTAGAGGCGGGGGAGGGCGAGGGGGCTGAGATATACAAATCATCGAATGTAGTGTCGAATCCACACTTCTCGGGGTCTCTGGGATGAATAGTAACACTCCGGAATTTTTACTAATTTCAGCCCCCATCGTGGTGGGGGTGATGGGAGGGTGATATATAAAAATAATCGAAAATAGTGTCGAATCCATAGTTGTCGGGGTCGCTGGGATGAATAGTGAGACTCCGGTTATTTTATAAGTCCAAGTTCATCCCCTTTTCTGGTGGGGGGTGAGGGGATTCAGATTTAAAAATAATCGAAAACAGTGTCGAAGCCATAGTTTTCGGGGTCGCTGAGATGAATAGTAACACTCCCGATTTTTAAAACTCAAAGTTTAACCCCCTTTAGGAGGGAGGGCGAGTGTGATATAATAATAATAATAATAATAATAATAATAATAATAATAATAATAATAATAATAATAATAATAATAATAATAATAATAATAATAATCGAATATACTGCCTCATCCATAGTTTTCCGGGTCGCTGAGATGAATAGTAACATTCCGGATTTTTAAAGTCCAACTTCAGCCCCCTTTGGCATAGAGGGTGAGAAAGGGTGAAAAAATAAATTGTCAAAAGTGCCCAAGAAAATAGACATGTGTATGTTCCAGTATGAATATCAAGTATGATTTACTACCTGTAAAACTTACTGTACCGAGGTCGATAGCTGCAGTCACTTAAGTGCGGCCAGTATCCAGTATTCGGGAGATAGAGGGTTCGAATCCCACTGTCGGCAGCCCTAAAGATGGTTTTCCGTGGTTAACCATTTTCACACCAGGCAAATGCTGGGGCTGTACCTTAATTAAGGACACGGCCGCGTCCTTCCCAGTCCTAGCCCTTTCCTATCCCATCGTCACCATAAGACCTATCTGTGTCGGTGCGACGTAAAGCCAATAGCAAAAAAAACTTACTGTGGGAGTAAGACGCTCCTAGAAACACTACGAAAGCGGGTGAAATATAATCCATATTAATAGATAGAAGTACTATATATATAAAAATGAAGGCATAAAATTGAAAACGTGCGTGAATTAATGAGACCATTCTAGGCATCCTAGAAACTTAAAACTTAGTACCATACAACCTGATGACTTCAGGAACCCTAGAAAATCTAAAATTCTCAAAATTCTCTGAGAAGGACACGCTGGGAGTTTCAAATCTTCATAAGAACACAGTCGGTGATATTTATACTGAACGATAACCTATAGGTTTCATGGGCTTAAAAGTTTCTTGAAGGTCCTAATTTTTAACCCCCTCCCCCATTTCAAGATGGCAGCACAATCTCCCAGACGAGTTAGAAAATAGAAATTAGGCAAAATTATAGCTTTTTGCCTGTGACAGACGGAAAATTTACGAGATGTTTAAACCTTTTATTTTTTACTCCCGGAAACTATCGAAATATGGAGGCAATTTTCATGACGGTGCAGACCTTCCTTTCGAGGTATTTGGTGGCTAAGCGGTAAGTCGTATCACAAAACGGATGGCACAACCTCTGTTCAATTTGGAGTGATCTACAACTTTGGTCCTATGACTTTTTGTCGTATCTCTATCTCTTATGTTAAATTTGGCTCTATTTATGGATTTACATAAATTTTGCACTTTGTACACGTATAATTGATGGTTTGATTCACTTATAGGAAAGATGGGATCATCAACTTTTACACGAATATTGGCCACCCAGCCAAATTCTATGTTTGAAGCTGTCGCGTAAGTATCTGAAAAGTAATTCACTGTGTGAAAACCTTACACAAATTTCACCCTATTCAACGATTCTAAAACAATCTTGCCTTTAAATAGACGAGATACGAAGAAATATCATAGGGCCAGCCGTTTAGATCGCTAAATGAGGCCAGAGGCGTCTTTTCATAAATCCATTTTTCAATATGAATGCACCGTTTAGCAGCAGTTATTCTGTAAATGAAGGTGAACATACACATACTTCCGTATGTCGATCTACATTTATTAATTTAAGTCGATTTGCAACGATCTAGAAGGGGGTGTGTCTTACATTGTAATTAATACTTTATAAATCAATAGTGACTCTCAGCAGGAGGGCGTCAGCTGTTGTGATCAGTACTCACCACATCGCCTTTAACTAGCAATAGGAATGGGTCCCTTCTCCAACGTAGAAGGGAAGGGAGAGTGCATTTAAAAAAATCGTTTTATCTTATTCTCTTTATCATTACGTATAGGTGCCCCCGATTATAAACAAATTTACCCATCAAAATGTGACTGACGTTACGCATAGTGAATTGCGGCAGACAAGTGGACCTGTCGTTATCATCACAACCCTGCAACTCGCACTTTACATTGGAAAAAACGTCTGCGGACCTCCCTATGCTTTTTCTCGGATAGCGCCAAGAGACATGCAATTAAAAAATTCGTATTCACTTCATGTACAACAATTTACTTCGATATCCGTATACATTGTAGAATACCGTAGCGAAGCACGGGCATATTTGCTAGTCTATATATATAAAAATGAATGTTTGTATGTTTGTATGTAAATGACACATCTGCTCCTAAACCACTGGAGAAAAATCAAAGAAATTTGATACACTCGTAACTTACCATCTGGAGACGAGCACTGTGGGGGTAAGCCATCCATAGCCACCTTAGGGGTGCGAGGTCAGGGGGGTTATATATAAAATTAATAGAAAATAGTGTCGAATACATAGTTTTCGGGTTCGCTGACATGAAAAGTGACACGCCGGATTTTTTAAATTTCCAAGTCAGTCCCCTTCGTGAAGGGGGCGAGGGGCAGTGATATATAAAAATAATCGATAATAGCGTCGAATCCATTGATTTCGGGGTCGCTGATATGAATAGGAACATTCCGAAAATTTTTAAAGTCCAACTTCAGCCCCCCTTGGTGTGGGGGGGGGGCGATTTGTTAGTGATATATGAAAATAATCGAAAATAGTGTCGAATCCATACTTTTCGGGCTTGCTGAGATGAATAGTATCACTCAGGATATTTTAAAAGTACAAGTTCGTTCCGCTTTGGGGTGGGAGGCGTACAAATATTACCTACTATCTGGAAAATATACTGTGGGGGCAGGACGCCCCTACAACCCATAGGGAGCGGGGTTAAATATAACTCATATTAATAAATGGAAGGTGGTTTGGAACTATCTATACACGTAGTATACTGAACTGTATATATAACCTAAGGTATTAATGAGGCACTTCCAGGCAGCATAGAAACTTAAAACGTGGTACCAGAGAAGCTGGTGACTTCAGGAACCCAAGAAAACTAGAGAATTTTCAAATTACCCTGAGGGGCCTCGCTGGGAGTCTCAAATTTGGGGCTCAGCATAAGAACGCAGTCGGATACATTCATCCTAAACGATAACCTATAGGTTTCATGGGCTTAAAAGTCTCCTGAAGGTCCTAATTTTTAATCCTCTCCCTCATATCAAGATGGCGGCAAAATCTGCCAGACGAGCTAGGAAATTGAAATTGCGCAAAATGATAGCTTTTAGCCTGTAATCGATGGAAAGATTACGAGATGTTAAAAATGTTTATTTTTTTACCCCCCAACAATATAGAAATATGGCAATTTTAAAGACGGTGCAGAGCTTCCTTTTGAGGTATTTGCTGGCTAAACGCTAAGTCGTATCACAAAACGGTTGGCACATTCTTTGGTCCTATGACTTTATACGTTAAATTTGACTGTATTTCTGGATTGTACGTATTTTTTGCTCTTTTTACACGTATAATTGGTATTTTGATTCACTTATGCGAAAGATAGAATCATCAACTTCTACGTGAACCTTGGCCCACGCTGTAGCTATATGTTTACCAAATTCTATGTTTGTAGTTGTCACATGTGTGTCCGTAGAGTAATTCAATGTGAGAAAACTTTAACCTACATTTCACCGTATTCAATATTCTAACTCATTCTTACCCAAGAATAGATGAGATACGAGGACGTATCATATGACCAGCCATTTAGACCGTTATATATGGCGTCTCATCGTAGGCCTACAATCCTTTTGTCGATATGGTGTACCTTTTAGAGCAGTTAATCTTCAAATGAAGGTAAAATGCACTTACTTTCGTATGTCGATCTCTATTTATTCATTGAAATCGATTTGTAGCGATCCAGAAGGAGTTTGCTTGCCTTTGTAATTAATACTTTACAAATTGATAATGACTCTCAGCAGGAGGGCATCTGCTATTGTAATCAGTACTCCCCACATCGACTTAAACTGGCAGTATGAATGGGGTCTATCTTCAACTCCTGTGTACCATTATAATAAATATTTTCCTTCTCGATTTTACTGGCAGAAGGTTAGGGAGCATGCAATTTTTTTAAAACTCCCATAGCCGATTGTGTTTGGTATTAGGCTGGGGTTCTCGCCATTATAAACAAATTTGCCCATCTAAAATATGCTTGACATTAGGCATAGTGGCCTGCTATCATAATGGAAACTCACCAACTCGGTGTGACTGGCAGTAAGCTGACTGGCATTAGGAAAATGCGCCTGTCATTATATTGATAACAACACAACTCAACTTTGACTGGCTGTAGGGAAGGTTCCTGCCATTACAATAAAAATTCCTCGATTTTTATCTGTCTGGAAGTAGAAAATGGGGTCTCTCATTGCAACGAAAACTCCCCAAATATATTTTGATCGCGCAGCAGGCAATGGGGCCCGTCATTATAATGAATATTCCCTAATCGATTGCGAATGGCAGTAGGTTAGTGGACCTGCCGTTATCGTCACAACTCCGCAACTCGCTCTTTACATTAGAAGCAACGTATGTGGACCTCTCTATGCTGTTTCTCGGATAACGCTCAGAGACATGGAATTAATCAAAACATGTTATTCACTGCATGTACAATAATATACTTAGATAGAATATAGAATACCGTAGCGTAGCACGGGTACATTTGCTAGTGTTTATATAGAACTGACAATAAAGGCAATCGAAGAAGAATTTGGGAAAGGAATCGCTATCCAAGTAGAGGAAATCAAAATTTTGAGATTTGCCGATGATATTGTTATTTTTTCTGAGTCTAGAGAAGATCTGGAAAAAATGCTGAATGGTAGGGACCGAGTCTTGGAATAGGAGTTCAAGATGAAAATAAATAAATTCAAAACAAAATTAAGCTAGCGCAGTCCAATAAGGTCAGGTGTTTCAGAGAACATTGGATTAGGAACTGAAGTGGAAGTGGAGTAGACAGACAAGGAGGACCTTTCGGGGCATTGATACAGTAATTAGAAAGAGGTTCTTGCTTCTGCCTGGAGTTTGGTATTGCATGGAAGTGAAATATGGACGATGAATAGCTCAGAAAGAAAGAGAATAGAAACTATTTGACAAAATGTGATGAGAAGAAGACATATAATGATACGACATATCTTAACCCTGGACAGGTTGCGTTCGTTGCTGCAGCGGGGTGCGCTTTCTGACCACAATAGTAGATAAAGTCAGAGATTCGGCCGCCTCCACCTCCGCAGGCTCCCAGGAGCCTCCTCCTCCGCCTCCGCACGGGGGCCTTCCCAGGGGCCTCCGCCTTCGCACGGGATGCCTTCCCAGGGGCCTGCTCCTCCGCCCACGGGAAATTTGAATTGGTAAACAAAGCCACGTGTTTTTTGACAGCTATCATCGACAACAACGCATCGCTATCCTCACTTCTGCTATCATGACGGGCCTAAACCTCAGTGCTGCCAACTTAACCTCACAAGCGCGAGATTTGAATTGGTAAACAAAGCCACGTGCTTGTTTGACAGCTATCATCGACAACAAGGCATCGCTAACCTCAGTGCTGCTATCTTGACGGGCCTGAACCTCAGTACTACCAACTAAACCTTACTAGCACGAGATTTGAATGGGTAAACAAATCCACGTGATTTTTTGACAGCAGTCATCCGCCATCTTGCATCGCTAACTTGAGTGCTGCCCTCTTTACGGTACTACTGGTAATTTAAAAAATTCCGTCAGCTGTCATCCACCATCTTGCATTGCAAACCTCAGTGCTGCACTCTTTAGCTACTTACTTTTGAAATGTAGTAAAGGGCAATTTGAAAAATTCTATTTGACAGCAGCCATCTCTAATCAATAGAGCATCGTGCTGCTATCTTTAGCTACATACATTTGCAATGTGGTGGCGGGCAATTCCACGTGACAGATGTCATCCGCCATCTTACATCGCAAACCTTAGTGCTGCACTCTTTACGACACAGCTGGTTATTCCGTCAGCTGTCATCCACCATCTTGTATCGCAAACCTCAGTGCTGCACTCCTTAGCTACTTACCTCTGAAAAGTGATGGCGGGTAATTTGAAAAATTCTTTTTGACAGCAGCCATCTTTAACCAAGAGAGCATCGTGCTGCCCTCTTTAGCTCTCTTGTGTGGAAACAAACCCACGTGCTTTTTTGACAAGCAGCCATATTTAATCAACAGAGCATCGTGCTGCCCTCTTTAGCTACTTACATTTGATGCGTGTAAATTTAAACAATTATATTTGACAAACTGCCATCTTTAATCTACAGAGCACCGTGCTGTTATCTTCCGGGTAATTCCTACGTAACAGCTGTCATCCACCATCTTGCATCACTAAACTTAGTGCTGCCCTCTTTAGCTACTTACCTTTGAGGCGAGCAATTTGAAAAATTCCGCGAGCTCTTGTTTGGAAACAAACCTACGTGCTTTTTGACATCTGTCATCCTCCATCTTTAATCAACAGACCACCGTGCTGCTATATTGCGGGCAATTCCGTTCGCTGTCATCCGCAATCTTGCATCGCTTACCTCAGTGCTGATCTCTTTACGGTACTAAACCTTATCGTGCTGGTGGTGGTGGTGGGAAATTTAAAATCTACTTGCTTTTTTTGACAGCTGCCATCCGCCATCTTTAATCATGAGAGCACCGTGCTGCTAGCTTGCGGGTAATTCCGTTCCCTGTCATCCGCCGACTTTAATCAACAAAGCATCGTGCTGCTATCTTTAGCTACATACATTTAATACGTGGTGGCGGATAAATTGAAAAATCTTCTGTTGGCTATCATCCGCCATCGTTATTCAACAGAGCATCGTGCTGCTATCTTTAGCTACATACATTTAACATGTGGTGGCGGCAATTTGAAATTCTATCCAGATGCCATCTTTAATCAACATAGCACTGTGCTCCTATCCCTTTGAAATGTGGTGACGGATAATTTGAAATTCCGTTAGCTATCATCAATTTTAATGCATTTGCCAATCTAACCACTCATCTACCATCTTGAAGGAGACCATACAACAAGATGCCCCTCCCGACGCTAATTACTACTTAGAAGTTACTACACAAGATGGCGGTGGCTGTTATGGCTACCTCCTCTACCACTACCTCATCAGTCTCCTCCTCCTTCTCCTCCCCTACCTTGTTCACCTCCTCCTCCTCCTCTGTCAAGGCATAGCTTTATCGAACAAACATCGCGAAGGCAAGAGTATGCAGCGATAACATTATTGTGCATATCTAGACTTGTGGATTACAAAAGACACATAACAAGACAAGAATCGATGCTGTTAACTTTAACATGTGATCAGAACATTGATTGATGTGTTCAGATCACTAAACAAGTGATCAGGACTAGAACCGAACACTGTACAACATGTGTTTAGAACACGTCAGAGGATACCTTTGTTCTAAGAAGATCAGATTAAAACATAACAAGACTAGAATCTATGCTGTTAAATTCAATATGTGATTAGAACAGTGATTGATGTGTTGAAAACACTAAATAAGTGATCAAGACTAGAATCGAACACGGTACTCGATACAACATGTGTTTAGAACATGTCTGGGTATACCTTTGTTCTAAGAAAATCAGATTGAAACTTAAGAAGACAAGAAACGAACACCGCACTCGATGTTGTTAACTTCAGCATGTGATTAGAACATTAAATCAGATTCAAACATTAACAAAACTGGAATCGAACACTGCACTCGATGTTGTTAAACTAAACATGTGATCAGAACATTAACTGACGTGTTCAAAACACTGAATAGGTGATCAAGACTAGAATCGAACACTGTTCTCGATTCAGCATGTGCTTAGAACAGTCAGGGGATACCTTTGTTCAAGAAGATCAGATTACAAAAGAAGTCATTAAGAATGGAATAGAACACTGTACTCGATAAAACATATGATCAGAACCTGGATTGATGTGATTAGAACATGTCTGGGGTATACCTTTGTTCTAAGAGAAAAAATAATAAGACTAGAATTCTGAACAGCTTGCGTAAGATAGCGATTGTTATAACCTCCTTTTCCTCATCCTGCTCTGTCAAGGCATAGCTTTATCGAACATACAACGCGATCTTATGCATATCACGTAGCTAACTTGCTCAGGAAACGATATTGCAACACTTCAGTGATTTGCCTAGTACGAAAATAAAAAAGTACACTATGCACATATCGCGTAGCTAACTCGCTTAGTAAACGATATAGCAACACTTCAATGATTTACCTAGTACGAAAATCAAAAACCATACTGTGTAGCTAACTCGCTCAGTCAACGATATAGCAACACTTCAATGATTTGCCCAGTACAAAAATTAAAACTATACTGTGTAGCTAACTCGCTCAGTAAACTATATGGCAACACTTCAATGATTTGCCTAGTGTGAAAATAAAAAAATATACTATGTAGCTAACTCGCTCAGTAAACGATATAGCAACACTTCAATGATTTGCCTAGTGTGAAAATAAAAAGAAACATACTGTGTAGCCAACTCGCTCAGTAAACGATATAGCAACACTTCAACTGATTTGCCTAGTGCGAAAATCAAAAACACAATATGCACATATTGCGTAGCTAACTCGCTCAGTAAAGGATGTAGCAACACTTCAAATGATTTGTCTAGTGCGAAAATCAAAAACACACTATGCACATATCGCGTAGCTAACTCGCTCAGTAAACGATATAGCAACACTTCAATAATTTACCTAGTACGAAAATCGAAAGACCATACTGCGTAGCTAACTCGCTCAGTAAACGATATACGAATCAAAAAACCATACTGCGTAGGTAACTCCCTCATCGCACTGCTAAGACGCGTAGTAATTGCAAATACACTTATGTATGTAATGCGAAAATCAAGAAAGCACACTGCGTAGCCAACTCGCTCGGTCACACTGCAAATACATCACAACACGACTGGAACACTGATATACGTTACTCTAAACACACACACACACACACACACACACGCGCGCGCGCGGATAAGAATGTTGCGAGATACTACATACTTACATGATTAAAAATATAGCGGGGATGAAAATCATAAATTATTCGTACGCATGTTATCTCCTCCAAGTTGTAAGGCGAAATAGACGCAGTACTGTGAGTTTTTGCTATGGCTGGCGAACGGAAGTAGCATGTTATCTCAGCAAAAAATTCGCATGACCTTGCATACACGCAAGTCAGACACAATGATGGATAGAGCGCTGGCATCTTATGCCGTCAGGAAGGGCATCTGGCCAGATCCTGATACGCGTTGCCAGGAAGACTGACGATCGCGCAGGGAAGGGCTAGCTACTCCGCCTAGCATTTGCTATCTTTAGGGCTCCCGACAGTAAGGGTTCGAACCCGCTATCCGCCGAAGTAGCGAGAATGATTGCGGGTACAAGATGTTGATGGTGATTCATCTGTCGGATGGAGGTGTTAAGCCTTGTGCAGGCTTTTTCGACAGGAGTAGGCTATGTGCCGGCACCGGGTTTTCCCCTCTCCGTACTCTTGTATATTACATCTTCGGGCAGATAGTAGTATACAATTTCGAATAACCAGAGGGTGTGCAAAAAGCCAGCATTAAATTCTATAAGAGTAAGGGCATATAACGCAGTTGATGGTGATTCACCTGTCGGATAGGGGCGTTCAACCTTGTGCAGGCTTCTTCGATAGGAGTAGGCTATGTGATGGCACCCTTTCAATACAATCATAATATTTAATCTTAGGAACTTACACTGGAAGGTATTACCTACACGGCCAAGAAAATGCTCTTATCATACACACAGTGTCCTCGCTGATTGCTGAAGTTTACTACAGCCGGAAGCCTAATGCACAATTTCAGTCACCGAATGCATTCCATACCTCGCTCTGACTGACTACACAGATACAACTTCAAAGACAGTGTTCTAAGCGACTTATGCGGAACAAGGATCGAACTTGCTATGTTAAGAACAAAAGATGCAACCCGGTGCGAGCACATAGCCCGCTCCTAAAGCTTAACACCCGAACTACACTGTAAATGTTAGGAGCTCCGGTTTTACAGCTGGATGCAGTTCATAACCTAACAGGACCGGGATTAAAATCTGTTTTAACAGCCAGTTGCCCTTCCCGACGAAAAACTGGGATTTTAAATCGCAAGAATCTGTTTCACAACTGGATGTACTTCCTGACGAAAAACTAGGATTTTAAATAGCAGTATCCAGTCTCTTGCATCATACACGAATGTTTTATGGGTGGTTGCCCTTCGTGATATCAAGGAACTGGGATTAAGAATCTGTTTTACGTCCAAATGCCCTTTTTAACATGAGAATCGGGGTTTTACAGCTGGATGCTCTTTTTAGATTTTAAATCGCAGTATCTAGCAGTAGTATAATTGGACAGTTCGGCCGCCTCCACCTCCACCGGCTCCAAGGGGCCTCCTCCACAACCTCCGCACGGGTGGCCTTCCTACGGGCCCACTCCTCCTCCTCCGCACGGTGGGCCTTCCCAGAGACCTGCTCCTCCTCCTCCCGGGAGGCCTTCCCAGGGGCCTGCTCCGCCTCCCGCGGGAAAATTGAATTGGTAAACAAAGCCACGTGCTTTTTTGACAGCCACGAGCTTTTAACAGACAACGCATCGTTAACCTCAGTGCTGCTATCCTGACGGGCCTAAACCTTAGTGGTACCAACTTAAATTAACTAGCGCGAGATTTGAATCGGTAAACAAATCCACGTGATTTTTGACAGCCACGTGCTTTTTGACAGCTATCATCGACAACAACGTATTGCAAAGCTCAGTACTACCATCTTGACGGGCCTAAACCTTAGTGGTACCAACTTAACCTAACTAGCGCGAGATTTGAATTGGTAAACAAAACTACATGATTCTTTTGACAGCTGTCATCCGGGATCTTTAATCAACAGAGCACAATGCTGCCCTCTTTAGCTACATATCTTTGAAATGTGGTGGCGGATAATTTGAAAAATGATTTTTGATAGCACCCATCTTTAATCGACAGAGCACCGTGCTGCACTCTTTATCGTAGTAGTGGGCAATTTCTACGTCACAGCTGTCATCCGCCATCTTGTACCGCTAACATTAGTGCTGCCCTCTTTACGACACTGGTGGTAATTTAAAATCCACGTGACAGCTGTCATCCTCCTTCTTGCATCGCCAACCTCAGTGCTTCGCTCTTTAGTTGGAATGTAGTAGCGGAATATTTGAAAAATTCTATTTGACAAGCTGCCATCTTTAATCAACTCAGCTACCGCTATCTTACATCGCTTACCTCGGTGCTGCACTCTTTAGTTGAAATGTGGTGGCGGACAATTCTATTCGACAGCAGCCATCTTTATTCAACAGAGTACCGTGCTGCTATCTTTACGACTACTACATCGTTAATTAGCACTTAGAGGCTACTACAAAAGATGGCGGTGGCTGTTATAGCCTCTTCCTCTGTTAAGGCATAGCTTTATCGAACAAGTTTAAACATGCATCGGGAAAGCTAGAGTAAGCACGTGCTGCAGTGATGACGTGAAAGGAATGCAATAAGTATAACATTTTGAATGCGATCAAATATTTATTTACAATGCACTACAACAGTGTTCGTTTTGCTGCCGACAAGGTTGGTATGCTTCTCAACAACGTTTTGCAGAATGCCTCCTGCAACATTCAAATTAAACAAAACATTTAGAAATATATTATACTAAGTATGTAATGCTTTACAGAGAAGATCATACACTCCTTACCTTGTTGTTATTCCTCTTCGGAATCATCAACATCATCATGAGGTACTAGAGAAAGTTCATTCATACACTGTGTACAGTGTTCAATCTTCGGATTTGGTCCTTACAAATCATCATCACCATTTTCTCCTCGATGCTTGTAATGTCGTTCACAAGTTCTGCATAAAGCTACTTCGATCGACATCTTACTGTGTAGAGGAAGGATGACCCAAAATTATGTACGTAAGAGGCAGCGTACGTATATAAAAATCCTGGTGGTAAGTATTGAATAAGATGTTTCGGCATCGACGATCTATGTTTATAGAACATCTTAATAGCCTCACTCACTCGTGTAAGATAAATAAGATGTGCGTATGAGCATGCAAACAGCATGCACATTTACAGTTTTGTTCCATAGCGTACGATGTCGAAGCACACACTAATGTAAATGATAACGAGCTATTCTTATTTATAGTCTCGTAAAAATATTCGTTAGCGGATGGTAAGTAACATCACTCCTATGAATAATAAGACAATAGACTGCTGTGTTAGCAGGAATGTTTTCAGTTGTTTCCAATTCTAAACGAATATCAACTGGAGATACTTTTATAGATTCTTCATGATAAGAGCAGTCTATAACTACAATCGGTGCTTTAGTTTTAAATTCTTGAGGTGTAAATAGCGGACGATCTTCTTTCTGATAATACGATGATTGAAATTTACAAAACATGTCATAGAGCATCCCAAACTTATTTTTCTAAAAGTTAATGTCTATGTTTTCGTAGGGATACGTAATTCCGTTGAGATATAGTCTAACGTGTCTTAATATACAGTGATCAAACAGTGAGCCATCCTTTTCGTGATTGAATTAACGATTAGTTTAAATCCAAAAGTAATATACAAGGGCTTCTCAATAAAACAGATGTTTGAACAGCCCAGCCATACGTGTTTCTAGGTGGTAACACAGGATATTCATGCGTTCCCAAATTCTAAAACGTATAGGTAATGGTGTATCATTTTCTACAATCTTGAGCAATCGAAGTTTTCACGATCAGATAAGGTTACATGTGGAATGCTCCACAGTATACGATGAAGTGTAATTTTTCGATTCGACTGGTGTTTTTACTGTTTTAAGATAATAGTAATCACTTCGATCACGGATTAGAATAAGCTCTTGTTTTGCGTTGATTATAATACTTGTAAAGTCTTCTGCGAATCGAAAAAAAATGTTTCAGTGATAACATATCCGTAAAGTAAAATCCTCATTAATCATCCAGTTGTTCTTAGCTTTTCGACACCATCCAGCCATCCGAAAAAGATTACATTCTTCATCACAGAAAGAAGGGTAGGGTTTCATTGCTCTTGTAATACCAACATTCTTCGTTCGATCTATTTCAACATGATTTACTTCATATCGCGCTTCAGGAAAGAGAAAAGCTAGAGCATGGTTGTTTATTTGTTAAGTACTAGGTCCACTTCCATCCGACTTTTCTAGTCGTTCTTCAATATAGAGGTAGCTTTCGTGTGGTAAGGTGTATACATCCGGCTGATTAATAATAAAATGCATTTCATCATTGTTATTTAATCCAAACGTAAAAGGTTGATAGGAATGAAGCTCACTTCGTACTACACCTTCACGAGTTTCTACTGTATTCGTAATGCCTAGCATTTTTTCTATTCTGTTGTAGTAGTGTATATCCTAAATCTTGGAGTATCTGCTTATGGGTATCTGTTAATTCGATGAGTCTCTGCACACATGTAGTATGTCTTCGGAATGTAAACCGTGTTTTATAGATGTTTTTCATACTCGTTTAAGATGTAGTTTGTAAGCTACGTACGCGTGAAGATCTAAATGAATAAGCTGATTATGTTTATTTACAAGTCTAAGAGTAATGTTACTAATGTGTTTTACAGACACAGGATGATAAAGAACTACTGCTGGTTTCTCACAAATAGTATATCCACGTTCCTCTGTAACAATAAAGTCGTGCAGGACGTGCGAAGGTTGTAGATTACCATTCAAGTCTGTAATAATATTACAAGTAATGTTCAGATGATAATCATCGAAGAGTGTTATACGTTGATCAGACTCGTAACGTACGTTCGGTAGGAGCTCCCTCGATGGAAATCCAAGCAATGGTCCAATCGAATCAGGTTGTTATTTGAAGTCAATCTTAAATGATGATTCAATAACACATTTATGTGTAATGTTGCTTATAGTGATTGAGATCTTGTAATTATGATTACTAAAACTATCTTCTCAGAACTGATCAACTAAAGTACTTTCAATATAGTCATGAATATCGTCTACTGAGTAACAGCCTGAGGGTAGTGTTAGCACATACTCATAGTAATAGAACTCGTTACACCATCACGCACATTGTAGATTTTATTGTAGCTTTCAAACGATACTAGTCCAAGACTATGCGGCTGATAGCCAAGTTCGATTGGTGGATTAAAATAGACGGTTGTTTCAGGACCTTCTCCACGTACAGCAAACGTTATTTCACTCTTCGTCATCACGTAGACACTAATGCACTTTCTCTACTGTCTGGGTTTGATATAAGAACATAAGACATAATCGTCTGCACATGCGTGTATTAAAGTTTTGCACACGGTTTTTATTGTAAACAATGTCTGCACTGCTTCCGAAATAACGTATGAGCACAAAAGGAGGAGGTAAGTCTCCATAGCTATCAAAATACCATACTTTAGATTTACGTTTTACATAAGCAACGTAATGAGTTCCAGGTCCACGACTGTCGTCCAAGTTAATTACGGCACTTTCACGTTCACGTGGGCGCGCTGGTAGTTGATCGCGCATATACACTCCTCGAAAATAATGAATTCCTAGTTGTTTAGCAAACGTAAAAACTTCATGATGCGTTAGAGCTCGATGTGGCAGTGCATTCAGTAGACGTTTTTTGTAGAAATGTAGATACCAAGCCTGTTCTTGTATGGCGCTAGCTTCATGTTCACACCTTTGCTTCGTAACGCAATTCCGTTCATCGTCTTGTTATGACGTTCACTCTCTTTCAACTGTTGTTTCGCTCCTTCTAGAGCTTTGACAGTTCTCGCTACAGCACTAGCACCACCTAGCAATGACCATAAAGCTGCTAAGCCAGCAAACAGCGCAGGAAGAAATCCTCCTCGTTTTGGTACAGGAATAATTCTTGCACGTTTACTAAATATTGCTCTGCACTTTGGAGAAATTCTCGCTCTTGCTGCGCGTAATGCCTTAGTAATAGCTATACGAGGATTGTATTCCCCTCGAATAGCTTTTTGTGCAGCCTTTATAACATCTTTCCATCCGACAGTTTATACTTTCTTCTTCTTCTTCTTCTTCTTCTTCTTCTTCTTCTTCTTCTACTTCATGTCGTTTGGATTTCGTTGTTTCACCATGCTGTACACGACTTTACTAGTCAAGAGCAAATCATAAACTAACCGTTGCCTCTTGTTTCGTTTAATATATATATTACTATTACGTGCTTTATGATTCAGTTATCATGAAGATTAAAAAGCAGCAAGACACACAACCTGTACCGACATTGTACCACATCTGTTACCTAGATCTAGTACAACAAAAAAAACATAATGGAACGTTGTTTCCTTTTACTGTTCGATGTATTATATCAGGTCCGTCGGGACGCGGGAAAACAAATCTTTTACTTACACTTACTGCATTACATCTGTAAAAGGTGTACGCTTCGAGAATATTTACGTTTTCGCAAAGTCACTCTATCAACCGCTATATACTATTCTACAAACTGTAATGCACGATCTAGTTAAAGATGGAATAAGATTTTAAATTTAATTCGCATGAGCAAGTACCATCACCAGACGATGTGCTTCCTAATTCTCTTATGATCTTTGATGATGTCGCAACAGAACAGCAAAACGTTTTTCGTGCGTTCTTTAGTATGGGACGGCATAAATATGTTGATTGCATCTATTTGTCCCAAACCTATTCTCGTGCGCCTAAGCAGTTTATACGCGACAACGCAAATGTTATTGTGCTTTTTTGGCAAGATGAGCGCAACATGCGACATGTGTATAACGATCATGTTAACTCTGATATGACATTCGATGACTTTAAACGTATGTGTGCTAAATGTTGGTCATTACAACGTTACAGCTTTTTAGTTATTGATAAAGAAAGTGATGTTCAGCATGGACGATATCGCATGGGTTTCGATCATTTTATATGCATTAACACAGAATTACAGTAACTACTTGATTAAAAACCATCATCATGTTAACATCTAGCAAGGAGGTTACAAAACATATCATCCAAGCTCGAAACAATATTCTACGGAAATTTAAAGAGCTTAAACGTATTCAAGCAGACACGGATTTATTTTTAAAAACACAACTAAGTACACCACTCAAAGAAATTTGTAATTCTACTTCATTACCGCAGTCTACTTCAAGTATTGCTTCTATGCAAACATCATATCATAAAGAGAAGCATGAAGAAGAAGAAAAGCATGAACAAGATACGGAAGAGAAGAACCAGGATGTAGATCAAGAAGAGGAAGATAAGGAAGAAGAAGAAGAACTTAATAATACATCACCATCTAAGCGTGTTGAGTTTTTAACTACAGATGTTATTGCTGAAACATCCACTACATCGACACAAAATCTACCATATTTGTCTGAGGTTATGATTACACCAGAGTATCGCAATCAGTTTAGAACTTCTATTCAAGATACTTATGGATCTCTCTTTGCACCTTATATAGAAAACGTTTTACAGGACAAACTGACACTACCTACGGTATTCGCTACGAAGATGACTGTTTCTGGATAGGAATTCAAATGTTAAGATTAATAACAATAAACTCATTGTAAAAGGTGTTACTTATAAATCTACGAAAGGACTCTTAGAACTTCTTTTCTCACGAATACCTGACAAGGATATAATTTTACAAGATGATCTTAAAAATATAAAACAATACTTTTGCTACTGACGCAACACGACGTAATTACAAGGGAACAGAAGCTGTAAATGCGAATAAGAGTTACAAGTATCGTGAGTTTATTTCTAAGCTGTTTCTGACTGCACGTAGTCTTGATGTTATCTACAAGCCTTTGTTGCCGTATGTGGATGTAAGATACTGGAATGACCCAAACTTACTCGTTGAACGATTACAACTTTTAAGAGCATCGCAAGAGGCTGGTCGCACAGGTCACGGATCAGAAATTCTAGAAATAGAATGAGAACTACGTTATGCCGGTATTATTTTGTAATGGCTCGTCAAGAGAAGATCTCACCTGTAAAGGTGAACATCGCACATGAGTTACATAAACCAGCACGTCGCACCTACTGTCACAGACGCGTTATTACACGAGGAAAAGATGATCTCTGGCAAGCAGACTTAGTAGAAATGATTCCATATGCCTCTAGTAATAAGGGGTATATGTATCTACTTACTGTTATCGATGTGTACTCGAAGTTTGCTTTTGCACAACCCGTGCGTTCTAAAACAGCAGCTCAAGTTAAAGTAGCATTTAAACATATTGTTGAAGAATCGAAACGCTGCCCAAGGCTTCTTCAGACTGATCAAGGTAAATAGTTTTACAACAAGAAATTTTCTTCTTGCCTCAAGTTACTTGGCATTCAACACTACTCTACGTTCAGCAATCTCAAGGAAAGTGTTGTAGAACGCTTTAATCGTACACTCAAAACAATGATGTGGCGAGTATTTACAGCACAAGGTTCATATCGTTGGATTGATCTGCTACCTAGACTTTTATCAACCTACAGCGATACACCTCATCGCACTATTGGAACAAAGCCACGTCTTGTTACGAAGAATACACCTCGTCTAGATGCTATTCATCTTGTAATTAAAACAGCTGATCCACGTCGCTATCGCTTTGAAGAACGTGATTTCGTTCGCATCAGCAAACACAAGTCTATTTTTGCAAAAGGATACACACCTAACTGGAGCACTGAAATTTTTCAAATCAGAAGTGTTAAGCTTACTAATCCAGTTACGTATTTACTTCGCAATCTCAGATGACAGCCTATTGAAGGAGGATTCTACATCGAAGAACTGCAGAAAACAAAATATCCTGATCACTCTTTAGTTGAACGTGTTATTCGACGTCGTGGCAATAAACTGTATGTTAAATGGCTTGGTTTTAATAACAGCTTTCATTCATGGATTAATAAAGAGGACGTACCATAAATCTTATGTGTGTTTTCTTTTAATCCTCTACCTCTCCTTTCTTCTAAGTCACTAGGACATGCTGTAGGATTAAACAACACCTGTAATATGTTTTTAAAATTCATATTTATTTTAGAATATATATACATTTTTATCCTTTGTTTATTTTACGGTCTTTTGTCACTCAGTTTTCGTTTTATTGCACCAACAACGACAAGTGTTGCTATCTTCTTCTGAGCAGCTGAAGCACTAGGTAATAACACACACACAGCATAACTGTACGAAGCAGATTTTAACAGCTACACGACATACTCTATGCAGGCAGCATGTAACTACGTGTCAGGCAAACGTATTCTAGGGCCGCAGGGGAGATGAAGCTCGAAGAAAAGAAGATCAATCACTTTATTGATGAGTCCATGCCCAATATGTTTCGTCATCTTTTTCCCAGCACGTTTCTTCACCTTTTTCTTGTTTACTCTCTCCACAGCCATGATAAGTGTTTATAAGCGAAGACAACTCGCTAGTTTTAGGTCTGTGATACAGTTTAATTAGTTGACATGTACGGCACTGTCTCACAGAAAGTCTTCTACCTAAACTCACGTGTTCATGATGTAAACTACCCGTTTGAAGCTCTGACAAAACAGGATCTTGAGTACACTCACGAGGCACCTTATCCCAAATCTTCTTTTCAGCATTCGCAGCTACATTAACCAAAAATGCCTTTGGTAATGCATTTAACTCTTCTTCAGTAAAAGTGTTTAGTTTCTTTTTGCATGCATAAAACTTTACGATCGCCTTTTCAACTGCGTTACACTTAGTATCTGTTAGAAATGACATGATGTCTTTACTCTACAAATGTTTCTTTTACACTAAGGTTATTTCGACCCTGCAGTTTACATATGTTGTTCACTTCCCGGCATGCACTGCAACACAACCAATCAAAGAACATGCATACATGTTGTCAAGGCTGTTTACTTGTTTCTCTACTATGCTCTTTCGGAAGAGTTTTAAATGATGGACACCCCAATTCATGCATGTCGATAATTTCACACGATGATGGTAGAAAATCACGCCACCATTCTTTCTTTTCACAACCCTTTAAAAGAACAAGATCTGCTCTTGACAAATGTGCATTCGTCATTAAATGTAGAAAACGATAAGGTATTCCTTTTTCTTCCCACTTGAAACCTAAATTTTTTTCAATCCACTGAGTCTGCTTTTTATCTTCATCTGTTTGCAAACAGTAAGGGAACGGTGGGCTAAATACTAAACTAACAAGTTTTGGTGCCCACAGCACACTGCAATCTAACACAGCCACCTCTTTAAACACAAATTTGTTTCCGTTTACTTTAAAGCCTTGCACATCAACTATTAATGTTTTCGTCATGTTTGCACTCCACTCTCTATCGCTGTTTCTCGAAGACTAAAGCTTTTAGTCAACGAACGGGTTTAAACATGCGCACCTACAATAACGTCATCGCTGCAGCACATGCACTCTCTTGCTTTTATGATGCATACTTATTGCATTCCTTTACACCGACTTACTCTTAAGAAAACGATCAGGTCTAAACATGCATAATGACGTCATCACTGCAGCACGTGCTTATTCTAGCTTTCCCGATGCATGTTTAAACTTGTTCGATAAAGCTATGCCTTAACAGAGGAAGAGGCTATAACAGCCACCGCCATCTTGTGTCGTAGGCACCTAAGTGCTAATTAGCGATGTAGTAGTCGTAAAGATAGCAGCACGGTACTCTGTTGAATAAAGATGGCTGCTGTCGAATAGAATTGTCCGCCACCACATTTCGACTAAAGAGTGCAGCACCGCGGTAAGTGATGTGAGATAGCGGTAGCTGTGTTGATTAAAGATGGCAGCTTGTCAAATAGAATTTTTCAAATTATCCGCTACTACATTTCAACTAAAGAGGGTAGCACTGAGGTTGGCGATGCAAGAAGAAGGATACCAGTAGTGTCGTAAAGGGGGCAGCACTAAGGTTAGCGGTGCAAGATGGCGGATGACAGCTGTGACGTAGAAATTGTCCACTACTACGATAAAGAGTGCAGCACGGTGCTCTGTCGATTAAAGATGGCTGCTTTTCAAATTGTCCGCCACCACATAGAGTGCAGCATGGTGCTCTCTTGATTAATGATGGCTGCTGTAGAATTTTTGCTCCTCAAAGGTAAGTAGCTAAAGAGTGCAGCACTGTGCTCTCTTGTTTAAAGATGGCGGATGGCAGCTGTCGAAAAAGCACGTGAGTTTGTTAAGCACTTCGAATTTGCCGCCACCACATGTTAAAAGTACGTAGCTAAAGAGGGCAGCACGGTCCTCTCTTGATTAAAGATGGCGGGTGACAAAAAACACGTGAGTTTGTAAAGCACTTCGAATTTGCCGCCACCACATGTTAAAGGTATGTAGCTAAAGAGGGCAGCACGGTCCTCTCTTGATTAAAGATGGCGGGTGACAAAAAACACGTGAGTTTGTAAAGCACTTCGAATTTGCCGCCACCACATGTTAAAGGTATGTAGCTAAAGAGGGCAGCACGGTCCTCTCTTGATCAAAGGTGGCGGATGATAAAGTCACGTGAGTTTGTAAAGCACTTCGAATTTGCCGCCATCACATTTCAACTAAAGAGTGCAGCACGGCGCTCTCTTGAATAAAGATGGTAGATGACAAAAAAGCACGTGGCATTGTTTCCAAACAAGAGCACGTAGAAGTTTTCAAATTGCCGCCACCACATTTCAACTAAAGAGTGCAGCACTGTGCTCTCTTGATTAAAGATGGCTGCTGTCACGTGGAATTGCCTGCCACCAGTGTGCAGCACGGTGCTCTGTTGATTAAAGATAGCTGCTATCAAAAAGCATTTTTCAAATTATCCGCCAACACATTTCAAAGATATGTAGCTAAAGAGGGCAGCCTGGTGCTCTGTTGATTAAAGATGGCGGATGGCAGCTGTCAGAAAAGCATGTCGATTTGTTTACCGATTCAAATCTCGCGCTAGTTAGGTTAAGTTGGTACCACCAAGGTTTAGGCCCGGCAAGATGGTAGTACTGAGCTTTGCGATACGTTGTTGTCGATGATAGCTGTCAAAAAAGCACGTGGCTGTCAAGAAGCACGTGGATTTTTTACCGATTCAAATTTCGCGCTAGTTAGGTTGAATTGGTACCACTAACGTTTAGGCACGTCAAGATAGCAGCACTGAGGTTAGCGATGCGTTGTTGTCTGTCAAAAAGCACGTGACTGTCAAAAACGCACCTGGCTTTCTTCACCAATTCAAATTTCTCGCGGGAGGAGGAGCATACCGTTGGGAAGGCATCCCGGAAGGAGGAGGAGGAGGAGCAGGCCACTTGGAAGGCCCCCCGTGCGGCGGAGGAGTGGGCTCCTAGGAAGGCCACCAGTGCGGAGGTGGAGGAGGAGGCCCCTGGGAGCCGGTGGAGGTGTCCGAACTGTCCAATTATACTGCTTCTAGCGTCTTACATCATAAGCCATTGTTTTACAGCCGGTTACCCTTCGTGACGTCAAAAGACCGCGATCAAGAATAGGTTTTACAACCAAATACCCTTTTTAACACGAGAATCGGAATTTTACAGCTCGATGCTCTTCTTAACGCAAGAACTAAGATTTTAAATCGCAGTATCTACAGTAGTGTCTCACATCACGAAGCAATGTTTTACGACTGGTTGCCTTTCCTGACGCAATACTAAGATTTTTAAGGAGGAGTATCTAGCCTCTTAAATCATACACCATTGTTTACGGCCGGTTGCCCTTCCTGACGTCAAAAGACCGGGATCAAGAATCTGTTTTACAACAGGATGCTTTTGCAACGCGAGAATCACAGTTTTACAGCTGGATGCTCTTCTTAACGCAAGAACTAAGATTTTAAATCGCAGTATCCAGCGTCTTACATCATAAGCTAAATTTTACGGTCGGTTACCCTTCCTGAGGTCAAAAGACCGGGATCAAGAATCTGTTTTACAACCAAATACCCTTTTTAACACTAGAATCGGCGTTTTACAGCTAGATGCTCTTCTTGGTGCATGAACTAAGATTTTAAATCGCAGCATCTAGTGTCTCACATCACGAACCAATGTTTTACGACTGGTTGCCTTTCCTGACGCAATATTAAGATTTTTAAGGAGGAGTATCTAGCCTCTTCAATCATACACCATTGTTTACGGCCGGTTGCCCTTCCTGACGTTAAAAGACCTGGATCAAGAATCTGTTTTACAACAGGATGCTTTTGCAACGCGAGAATCAGAGTTTTACAGCTGGATGCTCTTCTTAACGCAAGAACTAAGATTTTAAATCGCAGTATCTAGCGTCTTACATCATAAGCCATTGTTTTACGGCCGGTTACCGTTCCTGACGTCAAACGACCGGTATCAAGAATCTGTTTTACAACCAGATACCCTTCTTAACACGAGAATCAGGGCTTTACAGCTAGATGCTCTTCTTGGTGCAAGAACCAGGATTTTAAATCGCAGTATCTAGTGTCTTACATCATACACCAGTTTTACGACTGGTTGCCCTTCCTGACGAAATACTAAGATTTTTAAGTAGAAGTATCTAGCCTCTTACATCATACACTATTGTTTTCGGCCGGTTGCCCTTCCTGACGTCAAAGGACCGGGATCAAGAATCTGTTTTACAACTAGATGCCCTTTGTAACGCGAGAATCAGAGTTTTACAGCTAGATGCTCTTCTTGGTGCACGAACTAAGATTTTAAATCGCAGTATCTAGTGTCTCACATCACGAACCATTGTTTTAGAGGTAGATGCTCTTTTCGATGCGAGGACTGGGGTTAAGAATATGTTTTACAGCCGTGTACTCTTTTTGATGCGAGAAATAAGATTTTAAATTGCAGTATCTTGTGTCTTACATCACGAACAATTGCTTAACGGCTAGATGCTCTTCTTGACGAATGAACTATTAGTATCCAGCCTCTTACATCATACGCCATGGTTTTACGGCCGGTTGCCCTTCCTAACGTTAAAGGACTAGGATTTTAAACCGCAGTATACGCGATATGAAGTAAGACAAATAAAGTAAAATAAGTAAAATCCGATGCCGACACATAGCCTACTCCTGTCGAAAGAGCCTGCACAAGGCTTAACACCTCCATCCGAAAAATGAATCACAATCAACATGTTGTATCCGCAATAATTCTCGCTACTTCGGGGGATAGCGGGTTCGAAAACCTACTGTCGGCAGCCCTAAAGATAGCAAATGCTAGGCGGGGTAGCTAGCCGCTGCTAGCCCTTTCCTGCGCGATCCTCACAACGTTTATATGGATCTGGCAGGATGCCCTTCCTGACGGCATAAGTTGCCACAATTTGAATCGCGGTATCCGTCATTGTGTCTGACTTGCGTGTATGCAAGGTCATGCGTATTTTTTGCTGAGATAACATCCTACTTCCGTTCGCCAGCCATAGCAAAAACTCACAGTACTGCGTCTATTTCGTCTTACAACTTGGAGGAGATAACATGCGTACAAATAATTTAGGATTTATCATCTCCCTATTTTTTTTAAAATGGAGGTATGTATGTAGTATCTCGCGATATTCTTATCCGTGTGTATGTTTCGAAAAAAGAGTAACGCATATCAGTGTTCTAGTCGTGTTGTGATGTATTTGCAGTGTGACCGAGCGAGTTGGTTACGCAGTGCGCTTTCTTGATTTTCGCATGATGTCAGGATGAATTTGGTAAATGCATTGGAAGTTTATGATGAGATTAACGTCAATGAAATCATATGTCCCATCATCATACGTCCAAGAGTGTCTGAACTCAGGTGACCCGTCTAATTATGTGAACGACAGGCGGCGGATTGAAGGTGTCGGCGGAATGATGATAAGCTCTAAACCCCGTGGTGCCTCGCAAAATTTCGGTAAATAATAAGACGTCGTGGTATATAATGTAGAATTGAATGAATATTCCACGTTCCTCAAGTAAAGTTTGCTAAAATGCGTATAAATGGCGGAAAAAATCAATGGTAGAAAGATACCGAAGGCCATGGAATGTGTTGATTAATCGGAATAAGTTGAGTTTATATGTGATGGCCATACCTTGCTCATCTAGTCTGGTACGATTCGGTGATCGAGACTGATGACAAAATTATCGATTAATAACCTAAAATACGATGCAGTAAATTGTTGCCGACACAAATGATTCGTACGGGATCACTACGCATTATGTGTCATGTGTTTTAATTGTCAAGAACATATGGGAGCCGGAAGTATGGAAAAATCCTAAAAAAAAGCAAACCGTCTGTAATTATTAGAATGGTAATGTGGAATTTCTTTCCTGATGAGGGTGAATCTCAATCTTGTTATGTCTTGGAAGGATTAGAGCTATTATATACGCAGAGAAAGATTGTATAAAGCTAAACATAACGCGATATTGGCATATCATAAAGAAATAAGCTATTGTAAAACAATTCTCTCAGAACGTTAAGGCAAGTGCGGTGCTCGAACTTTGTAATTGTAACCCTGTCCTAATAGGTATTTTAAGTTTCAGGTGACATGGAACCAATGAATATTGGATGTGATTATGAAATGACAGCAAATTCCAACATGAGCATTTAAGCAATAGAGGGACCTCAAAGGATCTGATGAGAAATATGATGGATTCCAATGGCTAAATTTAAGAACTGGAAGACGAGAGGTGTCATCATCATGGGACTCGACCAAGGATGAGTACTTAAATATTGTCTCTCTATTCCGCAATGTAGTTGCTTTCTTTTAAATGTAGAGTAGCATATTACTTTATGTCGATTTAGACATGTAATTTTACAACTTGAAGGCGACCGTTTTCTTTTATTAATCATTGCTTTGCGTCGAACAAGATGTTGTGTCTGGTGTGGTAGTTCAGTCCATGTCGTGATATAATGTACGATAGGTCGTGTGAATTGTTAACGATCTCTGGCAAGGTTACACGGGATGATTTAGGAATCGATGGTGCTTGTGTCGTAATGGTATCATTGCGAAGGTTGTTAATTTAATTTGTGGCTGGAAATACTTCGGAAGAACTTAATAATCGTGATGTGCGCAATTTTTAAAGTCATCAGAGATCATGTACTTGTACATGATACAGTGTTCGGGAATGCAATCGCGATGTTATCGTGGTAATATTGTGCTAATACGGCGATAAGATTAGTAGTCTTCAACGTGAAATGCCTGAATAGATTGTTTAAAAGTAATGTGAATTCGCTGTGCATGACGTTTGAGTGATGTGATGAAGTGTTCAGTATAATAGGGTCTTTGAAATATGTAAATGGTTACTGTAATGTGAATTGTTATAGATGTGTCATTGAGATTGCGTACTCTTAGGATGATGCTGATGGAAGTTATTATGATAGGAATTGAGTCGGTCATGCGTATGAATTTTAATATTGTCATGATGAATGATATTTGTTTGGGCATGAAGCCGTGTTTGGAATGATGTTCTTAGGATTTCGTTTCGAGAACACTGATAGCATGGTCGTCAAATTTTGTTTCAGTTAAATACAAGGTAGACAAGAGCACACATTATTAATGGAAACAATTAGGATCTTCACGAAGTAAATAATGTTGTATGATATCGGATCACGTTAAAAGGATATGATCTTCGACGGTGAGTAAGTCAATTCTTTCAGCTAGTCGTATATTTCTGTAGATCATTTGAATTGGTGCCTAGAGCTGAAGTAGTTTTCCAGGCTGAACTTCGCAGAGGACTCCAGGGAGGCAGAATCAACGTAGTTAGAAAAAAAATAATTGTAGATGTTGCAATATTTCTTTGATGTCCATTATCTAGGTCCAGATGTTGGTGAATGTCCAGCAGGGATCGAGCTTACTTCTCAGTTGTACCATGTTGATGAATGATGTATTATGGTGTAATGCATATTATTCGAACATTTTCTTGCATGTGCGATGATTATGAACATAACTTACCGATGTTTTCAAGTTGTCAAGTAGATTTTTCTTAACAGTCAATGCAATGATTTGAATAAGGAATAACGGAATGTTGAGACATATTTGAGTAGGGATAGTTCTGCGATACGGATGATTTAGCAATTCCCAGTCACCTGTTCTAGGATGTGTGATGGACTTTAAAAATTTTATCCACTTTAAGCCTTCAGCACTGAGACACTTGTCTCTTTTATTTTCGATCTTAATTGATGATATTACCAATGTACGTCAACAAGAGTGGAAAGTTAGGCATTTTATTTTCCCTAATTAACGTAATGTTCAATTTTTCCTATGTCCGTTTGTGTTGCTTTCAATTTATTTACTATGTAGCTGTCATTTAAAGTTTATTTTCTTAGTCATTAAACGGAAAATCCTTCCATAAAAGAAAAATTTTCTGCGTTCTCATTTGTCGTAGTATAAGGAATGCTAGGATAATTACCCAATTTAGGATAGTAAGTGACAATCATTTCTTCACATCAACTGTACCAATATTTTAAATATTTTTGACATCCAACTGTGGGATAATTACCTAACTTAGGATAGTAAGCGATAGTCATTTCTTCACGTTAACTGTATACCACCAGCGCAGTATGACACTACACTAGTGATTAGCAAACATGCACCGGCCGGTACTACCTATAAACCGGTGTTAAATAAACAAAGTTTATTAAACAAATTAAGGAAATCAGTCACAAGAATAGGAAAATAACATCCAACAGTTACTTACCCAGCAAGGCCCATGTAAAACACCCAGAGGAAATGGATAAAAATTCCTTGTTTCGGCGCTGAACCACACAGATAATAAAAGGGGACACTGGTTTCAAACAAATAAACTTTTAATTAAAGAATGAAAACTTAACATGAAACCAAAAGAACATCGTCCTATCTGAGGGAATAAAAATATTTTAAGTAGTTCAAAAAAAACAATTAGTGAATAATAGAAAATACACAGATGAAACTGAAAAACGTAGTCCTCTTCAGAAAATGATACTGATGGAAATCATTAGCTTAAAACAGAAGGTTGTACTAATTAAAGACACTAAATCCATCACTAGAAATAGTACACCTTGGTAATATTACCATAATAACAGAAAATGATTTGAATTAAAATTTAAATTGTTCACAGAAGGTTAAAACGGGGCCCGTTTGTTAGACTTACTAAAATGAAATTAAAACTAACGTATTAAACCTAGGGAAAGCCACTCAATTAACGAGTTTCATTGCACCTTCTTAATAAGAGGAGGCTTCGCAGGAGCATAGAACTCTAGCCCAATTAATAAACTACGAGGGGTCAAATAAGATTAGCGCACGGAAAACACACACAGTAAACAAGGGGAAAAGGAAGAAAACCGTAAGAGATCAAGTGAGGAGCAAATAAATCTTCCACCGAAAGCGGAAATTCTTAAGCAAACTCAGGCTCCACAATAAAACACGCAAAACCAACCAGCAACAATCACCATCATCTCCCGAAAACAAAACGTTACCATAGCAACGAAAACATACGCCCGCCAAACCAAACATAGTACAAGCACAACAAAGGCCAGAAACAAAATAAAATTAGGAAACACCAAGTTTTAAAATACCAGAAAATAGAAGCAAGGTTTTTCTTTTTTTTTTTTTTTTTTTAAACCCAGGAAACCAGAATTATATGCTTCTGCGGAACCTCACGCAGTATAAAGGGCATTAAGTGCCTGACACATATTGAATTTACATGATCAATGAAAATCATTAACGGGTGAAAATGATATTTAATTTTAAAAGGATTTCCTTATTTACGTAGTCACTACATACCAATAACTTTGAAATATTATTAGAATAAAGCACACGTGCGTCCTTTTAGTAATTTCCAAAAAAATTATTTTCACGAAATTCCACCTTGAAGGAGTTAATTTTCAATACACGAATCACACGAATTTCCTTGCCGTTTCATATTCACAGGATATAACTTGCCAAATGATGAACCCACTTACTTGGGTGAAGCTGACGCTCAGCCATGATGAGCTAGTTCCTCACATACTTACAGATGCTTCCTGATGAGTTTGCTTTTCCCTGGTCAGAATTAGTTGAAAAGTATCATAATAGGACGATGCAGGAAACAAAGTAATTTGGGTTTAAAACCCACATCTCAAGACTCTCAGCCGGGGTCTTCACACCAACACGACGCCAACATCTTAAGGATCCAATAAACACAACCGCACGCCATGACTTCTCAATGCGTACTGTCGGGGACAAAATGGCGAGGTTTGCTCCATGAGGAAGTAGCCGCGCTCTGATAGGAGAAGAGCGCTAGGGGAGGGGAAACTCATTGTGGGTGTCTGGCAGAAGATTGCAGCACTTATTGTAAGAGAAATGAAACAGTCCGTACAATTCAGAAATGCGATAATCCAAGGACGTTGCCATCAGTCCACAATAAGAATTATAAATAAGTTCGATGAGTATCACCAAAGCACGTAGTAGTACGAGGGAATCCGTCCGCTTAGACATATAGAAAGATTAAGATTTTCTACGGCGATATTGCCAGTTCAAAATAGGTTCACAGGGTAGGATAAATTGCGTTACACCGTAACAGCCCTCTCCCCCCGAAGCTTAGTGTATTCACTGATATAGCTTCCAGCTCAGTTTAGTGGTCAAGAAGTAAGCTAAATTTCCAATCGTGTCCACATTAGATAGAGACCACAACTGACTTCGTGTATGTATAACAATAACACACCGACCTTGAGTCATTTTAATATCACAATCCTCACTTCAGTTCAAGTTGGTGGTGGCAAGAGTTTAGTAAAGAGATCACGCTTCCCTCAAACAGGGTTCCATTTATCTAACGTCTAAAACAGCTAGCTTTAGCTGAATTTACACTCTTTAGGCCGTGCGCTTCCAGTAAAGCCTGTTACATATTACAATTCACCCGTTTAAAGAATATTAAGATTAAGTACTTTATTACAGGTTAGGAAATAAATATTCTCTAGGTTTCCAAGAAATGCAATATCTCGCCCATTTCCTTTTGACATAATAGTCAATCATACAAGCAAAAGAAAAGGAAAAATCACAAGGAGAGAAACAAGTCCGGTGATTCATACAGTAAAGAAAATTTATAAAATCAATAATAAATCACACATAGCTTAACTTAGTAGAAGGCGGACTCAAGACTAAATCGTACCAATTGACCCACCAAACAAAATTACACAAGAAAACAAATTAGGTTAAACTAAGTAGGTACGAACCTAATAATCTACCAGCACCCCAAACATCACAAGATTACAACACATAATAGATAGACACAAGCAAGGGTAATTTTAACCCACCCTACTCCAAGGGTGAAACATAAATGCCAAGCTTACAGTACTTACCACAAAGTACCAAATGGTTCAGTACACTAAACTTAAACGTAGGAGGAAAATGAGAACAATGGACATGACATCCACTAAGGTTTTCTACCTATACAGGGAGCCACAAGGAGAACAATCAATTCACGTGCTCCACCGGAGAACCCTTACCACAATAAGAAAAATCCCCAAAACCAGTAATATTCTAAGATACAATCCTCCAAAACACAGCTTTAGTTAAACACCCACAGACGGATAAGATGAGAAAGAACCCCTACTTTTTCCTTTATTTTTTTTTTATTTTTTTAAACAGACTGAGATCTACAGATCAGTGAGCCACTGGTTCATTATTTGTTAAGAACCCACCATGACTCAACCCAAGTAACTAATTAGATCATAAGGTATGGCAGATTTTAAATCATAAGTAATTGACCACGCATAACCCAGAAGAAGAGATTATTCAAAAAGGACACATCAAGTAGAGCAACTACCGACCATAGCACAAACATTGTGAAGCCATAACTGAGTTAATGGTAATTGTCTTTCCGAGCAAAGGAAACCCTAGGTAGAATGAATTGGAGACCTCTAGTACTATCAGGTGTAGGGAGCGCAACAGTTTGTCATCGACAATCATTCCGCGGGGGTACACTAAGCAAGGAACAAACTAGCACAGAGGAAAGTACCATTCAAGAATTGATGGACAAGGCTTCAGGAGGATATAACACGGAGTCTCATAACCAACCCACATTGGGAAAGGAAAAACTAGAGCACCTTCCACAATAGTGCACCCAATTAAAACAGAAAAGGTAATGAGATACCTCAATTAGATGACTACTGGGGACGTGATGGGCAATAACCCAACATACCGAATAAAGAATGAATTCCACTAAGGGATCATCGAAATGAATGGGCAGGATGACTCCAAAAGGAGATAGCACCTAGGTAAGCAATAATACGCTCAACAATCCAGAATGCAGAACGGTAAGCAGACAAATCAACGATAACTACTAATGTTAGCAAATTAACCAAAGGAAAAACAACCACAGAAGGTAGGATTAACCAAATTGAACTTTACAATATTATAAGTGAAAAAAAAAGGATGACATCAGGGCAATAGGTTATGCGGGTAACTACAATTTTCACTCACCAAGTCCATAACATACCATACGAGTTGCAGGCACAAACTGTTTAATTAATTTCCATCTTCACAAAGACACAATGGTTCAATGAAAGGTGCTTAAACACCCCCCAGAGTGCAATAACACAACTAATACTGACTCACAGAATCCTCACAGGAGCATTGCTAACCAGCACTAAGAGACAATACAACAGGGTCCCTCTACCACGACATGCCACACAACATCTTAACCAATTCGTGGTGCAAAACCACACCACCACCAAATTCAGGACCAGGAAACCAAGCACAAAGGTAAAAGAAGATAACTTCTCAGGCTTCAAGTTCATGAATTGACTTCTCTACTCAACATAATATCAACAGATGGAAGATGGTACAGATAACACCCCAACATACACTCCACGACTCGCACAGAACGATAAGATCAACAAGAAGATAGTAAATTTAAGAAAATATTTCAGTAGTGTGGCGGTAATAGTAATGCGTGGAATAAAATACAACAAGACCCATAAACATCATAAAGGACAACCTAATACCACCAATAGAGGAAGAGTAGTTTTAAAACAGGACCAAATTTCAAAACGATGGAATAATACATTCAACCAAAGGAAAACCATAAGCTAAATAAGGAATAAATTGAGATTACTAAGAATAGAGGTACTACTGTCAGTCCTTAGAATAATTATCAAAGGGCAACGCATCATTTGATATGACGAGGGACTGAAACCAATAGCTAGAGATGGAAAAACCATAAAGATCTAAGATCCATGCACGAAGCAAACGGTCTACCTACTCCGACACAGGTTAACAGACCACCCCAAAGGATTTCACCCAAACAAAAGGATTGCAGAAACTGATCAGCGGTAAGTAACTGTGTTAATCTTCGAAGCTTAAACAAATGGCATTCAGGCACACTTATTATTGAAAGTCGATAGTAGCCCACAAATAAGATACAGAACAAGATATTAAACCTAATTTCAAAGGGATAAATTATGATAAGATCACCAATACCAGAAACAAGTCAAGGATATGAACAAAATATTCCATGATTAAATCAACCACCAGATAGTTAAAACTCGACCAAATTTTTTTTATTTATTATTTTTTTTTTTTAAATATATTTTAGAACGATCACCCAGGTGACAAAATTAAAACAAGCAACCATTAGTTCAGAAGGCTACCAACTACATACCCTGCACAGGAGGTTAAATACATATCAACAGGACACCGTCATAACATTTTTGCAATACCCCAGTATGAGTATCAAGGATGACAAAAGGTAGACTCGAAGAATTCATTATCAAATCCTACTCACAGCCAAGGCAGAATTGACATGATAAATAAAAATTTAAACCCAGAAAAGGTAAGATATTAGGTGTACAGCTCAGGAAACTTATTGGTAACAAACCCCAAGAAACAGACATGTGATAAATTCCACACACCACCAAACCACCATGTTCACACCTGAAACATTAGCAGTACCAAAACAAATAGGAGCATAACAACCTTAGGTTCCAAAATCACAGAAACATGTACCTAAATGAAACTGACAAGTTCACTTACAATAAACCGTAACGTGTTAATAGTTTAATTAGCTCACTGAAATGCAGTTCTCAGTTGTATGTTGTTTCTAGCACCCCAGGTGCTTGACCAAACAGAAACCCCAAAGTAAGGGAAATGGTAGAACAGTACTGTACATCAACCAGGTTTAATTTGAGACAGATGGACACGCCTAATTCTTTTAGCAACCGGGTCACTCACTAACATAGATACCGGGGACAGAAATTGTAATACGGTGCAAGGACCTTGATACCTAGGTGCCAGTTTGGCTGAAAATTTATTAACAGCTTTACTGATGGGATAACATTTAATGAAGACTGAGTCGCCAACCTTGACTCTATTTGATTTCCTACCCAAATTGTACCTTCTCTTGGCTTTCTCATATGACACGGACAGGTTTTTCTTTGCTTCGTCCCAAACCTTGCGAACATCATGTGGTTTTGAGAGAACAGGCAAAAGATCATCAATGCCAAGCACATTTGACATTGGGGAATATGGAGTGTAAGAAAACATAAGGGACATGGGCGTTTTTCCATGAGACTCATGGATTGCAGAGTTGAAAGCATGAGCTAACCAATGCAAACAGGAGTCCCACTTAGATTGATTAAGGTGATGATAGGCTATCAATGCAGACTTCAAATTCCTATTTACTCTTTCAGCATAAGATGGGTTTGGATAATAAGGAGTGGTTGTGACATGTGAGATACACAACTCGAAAAGGTATCTTTTAAACAGATGACTAGTGAAAGCACTGGCATTATCAGAAACAAGGAACTTGGGAGGGCCGAAAGAAGCAAAGATATAATTTAGACAGTTAATAGTAGTCCGAGAAGTGGTAGACCTAGTAGGCAAGATCCAAGTGAACCGTGAGAACGCATCGACACACACAAAGATATGAGTGTTTCCCTGAGAAGATCGAACCATTGGTCCCACGTAGTCTATGAATAGTCGCTCCATCGGGCGAGAGGCTTGTGAGGATGATAACAAACCTACACGGTTGTTCAAACTAGGTTTACTGATGGCACAAATTTTACATGACTTAATCATGTTTCTGATGTCACAGTCCATCCTTTTCCAAATGAAAAACTGCCTAATCTTCTGCCTTGTCTTGAACACACCTAAATGACCTCCGATTGGACAGTAGTGATAATACTTGAAGATAGTCGGTATTAGCACCTTGGGCACAACAATTTTGAAACTATGGTCTCCTCGACCCTTACAACACAGGACCCCCTTGACAAGAGAGTAAGGCTTCACAAGAGTTCCATTATTAATTTTGTCGATGATCTCACTTAATTCCGGGTCAGATTTCTGATGATCTTCAAATTCATGGTAAAGTAAAGGTAGATTAGTAAGGATGGCACTAACTCCAACGACATTACTTTCATCAAAATTTACAACATCAGATTTTTCCTTAGGACAAGGTTCCCCATCAAACATTCTGCTTAGACCATCGGCGATGACATTATCAGTACCTCTGATATGCTTAACTTTAAAATTAAAGGCAGAAATTCTAAGTGCCCATCGAGTGATCCTCCCAGTTCTTTTGGGCCGGTTCAAAACCCACGACAAAGCCTGATTATCTGTCTCCAGGTCAAAATTTACATGTTCAACAAATGGCCGAAACTTTTCGAGGGCAAACAGGACTGCAAGACACTCCAGCTCGTAAACAGAGTATTTACTCTCAAGATCGGTTAGGACACGGGAGGCATATGCAACAGGTCTGCGTCCATCCTCGTACTCTTGCAGGAGTACACCAGCAATAGCCTTTCCAGATGCGTCGGTCTGAACAATAAAGCGTTTAGAAAAATCAGGTATGGCCAAAACAGGGGCGTTCGACAGAGCAAGTTTCAATTTCTCAAATGCTTCTTGTTGAAGAGGACCCCAGAAGAACTTCACATCCTTCCGCCTTAAATGATTGAGAGGAGCAGCTACCTCAGCGAAATTGGGAATAAATTTTCTGAAAAAGTTAACCATTCCCACAAAACGAGCAATGCCTTTGACATCTTTAGGAGGCTGGAACTCACGAATGGCCTGTGTCCTGGATTGATCAACGGAAACTCCGTCTGAAGACACAACGTGCCCAAGAAAGGACATACTCGGTTGGGCAAAGGCTACCTTAGATAGCTTAACGGTGAGGCCAGCTTTCCTCAAGCGCTCAAGAACTTCCCGAACATGGGTCACATGTTCCTCAAAGGTTTTAGAATATATAAGGACATCATCAAGATAGTTAAAAACGCATTTAAATTTGATATCAGAAAAGATAGAATCAAGCAAACGAGTGAGAACACCAGCCCCAGAATTTAAACTGAACGGGAGCCGGAGAAATTCATACAAATTCCAGTCAGTAATGAAGGCAGTAAGAGGTATCGACCGCTTAGATAAGGGAATCTGATAGTAGGCCTGGTTAAGGTCCAGTACTGTGAAAAACTTTGCCCCAGAAAACCACCCAAAGCAGGTGTGCAGGTCAGGTAACGGAATAGACTGAAGAACCACTTTCTGGTTTAATTTCCTATAGTCCAAAACAGCACGGAAGCCACCAGAGGGCTTGGGTACAAGGAAAACAGGAGAGGCATATGGAGAGGTAGAAGGACGGATAACCCCTTCCGCGAGCATTTTCTCAATAATCTTTTTTAATTCCAACATACGTGGAGGAGAGAGTCTATACGGGGGAGACCTCACAGGTTTGGTATCAGTTAGTTCGATATCATATTCAAGAGCATTAGTTAGCCCTAATTTACTGGTGAAAACTTCAGGAAATTCACTGCAGAGAACACGGATTACCTCAGCCTTTTCTTTACTTAAATGATCAAGTTTTAAGTTTTCAATACCACAACTTTCATCTGGTTCAGACCCAGATACACAAGAGACATTAAGGGTACCCCTAGAACTCTCAATCAATTTAAATTTACAGGAGGGGGAAAATTTAAAAAAGAACATTTTGTCCTGAAGATCAAGGACTAATCCCGTTTTTGACAAGAATCCAGATCCTAAAATTACATTGCAGGGTAGTTGGGATGCCACTAGGAAGGTAACTTTCCAAGTGAAATTTCCTATTCTTAGTTTTACTCTCACAGTTCCTAAAATATCCAATTTGTTACCATTAGCTGCAACACATTTAATGCCAACGGGTTGCAATTCAGAAAATTTACAGGCACTCTTCAGGCGATTATACCAATCAAAATCAATCAAATTCACCATACTACCCGAATCCACCAATGCAAGAACAGCTTCATTATCTATTTCCACCTTAGTGAAAGCACCATGGGAAGAAACGAGCCCATATATTTTATTACATTCGGGGGGACAGAGAACTTCATTCACATTGTTTGAATTCACCGAATTTTGAAATGCAAATAGTTTACCATTACCCTTTTGTCATTTGCTACGTCTATGGAAGGAGTTAGGGCAGGAATTCTTGGAATGTTGCCGAGAACCACACAAATAGCAACAAATATCCAGTTTCCTGTTCTTGGAAGGGCAAGAATTCCTGAGATGCTCGACAGAACCACATACAAAACATGCTTTAAGATTAGAACCATTACCAGTTTTAGGACCCACTGGATGACTGGGATAAATAGGGGGGGGTAGGTGTACCGATCTGGACGCGTCTCCATGCTTTACATCTTCTGCAAAGGAACACGCGGCCTCAAGTTCACTAAAATTAGTAGGACACCTCGTGAGGGAAAGGTAAGATCGATAGGCAGGAGATATCCCTTTTATTATTCGAGTCACCATTTCTTCTTCAGGGACCGTAATTCGGAACACCTTACAAAAGAATTTCACATCAACAATGTATGTTAGTAAGTTTTCATGAAGGTACTGAGTCCTGAAGCAATGCTGTGGAATGAGACTCTGAAGGGCTAAGGAGGGAATAAATTTATCAAGAATTAATTCATGAAAATTATCAATTTTACACCTCTGAGAAATAGCCTCAGAAATTTCTCTCTTTAAAATACCTTCGCAATGGGAAAATAAGGCTCTATACATACCCAGATCGTCAACAGAGTATACACAAGCGGATTCCTTGATTTCTACAAGGAATCTTAGGAATCTTAAGGTTTCTTCGATCGAATTCACAGTAAAATTCTTAACTCCGTTAAACAGTTCCTTAAGGGAATTATGAGAAGGGTTAACGTTTAACCTAGAGATAAGGCTCTCTAACACAGAAGTAGGAACACAGGTAGACTCTTGTTCATTAGTATTGGAAGCAACTCGGTTAGGATGGTTATTAGGGTTAGTACACAAAGGACCTTGCCTGTCAACCACAGATAACTTTTCTACCTCTCTACACGCTAACATCAAGTCTAACTCAGTTGAGATACTAGAGGCGAGACATAACAAACGTGTTAACTCACTAACATTTTCTGCAGCAGGTTTAATGGTTAAAAGGTCTTGAATCCGCCCACAATAGTGGAATGATCTAGCCTTGAGCCGATCTACTTGGGCCTTGGTAGGCGTCACCTCAATAAATTCATTTCTGAAGGATTGAATCTCCTCTACGTTACTTTTAATCTCAAGAATGGACTCACCGGAGTTGTTAACTTCTACCTTAGATAGATCAATCGGAACCTGGAGATGGGATGACAAACGAGCTGCACATTCAGTAGCAGTGCCGTCAGTCTCCAAGCCACGAACCTGGAGCTCATACAGGAGTTCAGCTTTCCGCAAATGATATGGAAACAACACCGCTCGGGACATGATGAATTAACATGAAACAGAATTCAAAAGAATTAGGAAAGATACTTGCACTTCATTTCACAATTATGCATATAATTATCATACATAGTCAACCTTTATAATCCAGTGCTTCAACGCCATCACAAGTACAATAACCCAGGGGAAAAAGGGGAAAGAATGACAATGGTTAGCAGCGCCCTCAAGAAAAAAGACAACCAGAGCTTTCTGCTACCACTTTACTATACCACCAGCGCAGTATGACACTACACTAGTGATTAGCAAACATGCACCGGCCGGTACTACCTATAAACCGGTGTTAAATAAACAAAGTTTATTAAACAAATTAAGGAAATCAGTCACAAGAATAGGAAAATAACATCCAACAGTTACTTACCCAGCAAGGCCCATGTAAAACACCCAGAGGAAATGGATAAAAATTCCTTGTTTCGGCGCTGAACCACACAGATAATAAAAGGGGACACTGGTTTCAAACAAATAAACTTTTAATTAAAGAATGAAAACTTAACATGAAACCAAAAGAACATCGTCCTATCTGAGGGAATAAAAATATTTTAAGTAGTTCAAAAAAAACAATTAGTGAATAATAGAAAATACACAGATGAAACTGAAAAACGTAGTCCTCTTCAGAAAATGATACTGATGGAAATCATTAGCTTAAAACAGAAGGTTGTACTAATTAAAGACACTAAATCCATCACTAGAAATAGTACACCTTGGTAATATTACCATAATAACAGAAAATGATTTGAATTAAAATTTAAATTGTTCACAGAAGGTTAAAACGGGGCCCGTTTGTTAGACTTACTAAAATGAAATTAAAACTAACGTATTAAACCTAGGGAAAGCCACTCAATTAACGAGTTTCATTGCACCTTCTTAATAAGAGGAGGCTTCGCAGGAGCATAGAACTCTAGCCCAATTAATAAACTACGAGGGGTCAAATAAGATTAGCGCACGGAAAACACACACAGTAAACAAGGGGAAAAGGAAGAAAACCGTAAGAGATCAAGTGAGGAGCAAATAAATCTTCCACCGAAAGCGGAAATTCTTAAGCAAACTCAGGCTCCACAATAAAACACGCAAAACCAACCAGCAACAATCACCATCATCTCCCGAAAACAAAACGTTACCATAGCAACGAAAACATACGCCCGCCAAACCAAACATAGTACAAGCACAACAAAGGCCAGAAACAAAATAAAATTAGGAAACACCAAGTTTTAAAATACCAGAAAATAGAAGCAAGGTTTTTCTTTTTTTTTTTTTTTAAACCCAGGAAACCAGAATTATATGCTTCTGCGGAACCTCACGCAGTATAAAGGGCATTAAGTGCCTGACACATATTGAATTTACATGATCAATGAAAATCATTAACGGGTGAAAATGATATTTAATTTTAAAAGGATTTCCTTATTTACGTAGTCACTACATACCAATAACTTTGAAATATTATTAGAATAAAGCACACGTGCGTCCTTTTAGTAATTTCCAAAAAAATTATTTTCACGAAATTCCACCTTGAAGGAGTTAATTTTCAATACACGAATCACACGAATTTCCTTGCCGTTTCATATTCACAGGATATAACTTGCCAAATGATGAACCCACTTACTTGGGTGAAGCTGACGCTCAGCCATGATGAGCTAGTTCCTCACATACTTACAGATGCTTCCTGATGAGTTTGCTTTTCCCTGGTCAGAATTAGTTGAAAAGTATCATAATAGGACGATGCAGGAAACAAAGTAATTTGGGTTTAAAACCCACATCTCAAGACTCTCAGCCGGGGTCTTCACACCAACACGACGCCAACATCTTAAGGATCCAATAAACACAACCGCACGCCATGACTTCTCAATGCGTACTGTCGGGGACAAAATGGCGAGGTTTGCTCCATGAGGAAGTAGCCGCGCTCTGATAGGAGAAGAGCGCTAGGGGAGGGGAAACTCATTGTGGGTGTCTGGCAGAAGATTGCAGCACTTATTGTAAGAGAAATGAAACAGTCCGTACAATTCAGAAATGCGATAATCCAAGGACGTTGCCATCAGTCCACAATAAGAATTATAAATAAGTTCGATGAGTATCACCAAAGCACGTAGTAGTACGAGGGAATCCGTCCGCTTAGACATATAGAAAGATTAAGATTTTCTACGGCGATATTGCCAGTTCAAAATAGGTTCACAGGGTAGGATAAATTGCGTTACACCGTAACAACTGTACCAATATCAGTCCACCGTAAGATCTGTGACCCAACTCGTCGAACTTGCACGTCCCTGGAGTGGAGACTCATGGATCACCGCGTGATTCCTGCCGAGGCGTAACCCAACATTAAGAACCCTGAATTGAGATGTACGTGAAAGGTCACAATATATATAAGTGTATTTGCAATTACTAAGCGTCTTACCAGTGCGGTGAGCGAGTTAGCTACGCAGTGTGGTTTTTGATTTTCGTGCTAGGCAAATTATTGAAGTTGTATAGCGTTTACTGAGCGAGTTAGTTACGCGATATGTGCACAGTGTGTTTATTTTCGTAGTAGGCAAATCACTGAAGTGTTGCTATATCGTTTACTGAGCGGGTTAGCCACACAGTATCGTTTTTTGATTTTCACAGTAGGTAAATCATTGAAGTGTTGCTATATCGTTTACTGAGCGAGTTAGCTACACAGTATGGTTTTTATTTTCACAGTGGGTAAATCATTGAAGTGTTGCTATATCGTTTCCTGAGCAAGTTAGCTACGCGATATGTGCATAGTGTGTTTTATTATTTTCCTACTAGGCAAATCATTAAAGTGTTGCTATATCGTTTCCTGAGCAAGTTAGCTACGTGATATGCATAAGATCGCGTTGTATGTTCGATAAAGCTATGCCTTGACAGAGCAGGAAGAGGAAAAGGAGGTTATAACAATCGCAATCTTACGCAAGCTGTTCAGAATTCTAGTCTTATTATTTTTCTCTTAGAACAAAGGTATACCCCAGACATGTTCTAATCACATCAATCCAGGTTCTGATCATATGTTGTATCGAGTACAGTGTTCTATTCTAGTCTTAATGACTTCTTTTGTAATCTGACCTTCTTAGAACAAAGGTATCCCCTGACTGTTCTAAGCACATGCTGAATCGAGAACAGTAGTCGTTTCTAGTCTTGATCACCTATTTAGTGTTCTGAACACATCAATTAATGTTCTGATCACATGTTGAGGTTAACAACATCGAGTGCAGTGTTCGATTCTAGTTTTGTTATGTTTCAATCTGATTTAATGTTCTGATCACATGTTGAAGTTAACAACATCGAATGCGGTGTTCCTTTCTAGTCTTGTGTTATGTTTCTATCTGATTTTCTTAGAACTAAGGTATCCCCTAACATGTTCTAAACACATGCTGTCGAGTACAGTGTACGAATCTAGTCTTGATTACTTATTTAGTGATCTGAACACATCAGTCAATGTTCTGATCACATGTTAAAGTTAACAGCATCGGTTCTAGTCTTGTTATGTTTCAATCTGATCTTCTTAGAACAAAGGTATCCTCTGACGTGTTCTAAACACATGTTGTACAGTGTTCGGTTCTAGTCTTGATCACTTGTTTAGTGATCTGAACACATCAATCAATAATAATAATAATCGTATGGCCTAAGCTACCGTGTACAGACATTTCAATTTCACGCCATCTGGCTGTCTGCTCATCAATTTCGACGTTCTGTTTTACTGTACTCCCACTAGATGACAGACCGAGTAAACCGAAACTCTCGGGCGTCTATGGCTGATATTTAATGAATTTTGTCGGGTAAACACCAAATGTGTCACCAGAGATCTTTTACATGCCGTCATCTTACGACATGGAGTGTCGAATGGACTTTTTCCGCCCTTAAAAAATCCGACTACCTCTGCCGGGTTTGAACCCGCTATCTTGGGATCCGGAGGCCGACACTCTACCGCTGATCCAGAGAGGTAGCTATATCAGTCAATGTTCAGATCACACGCTAAGGTTAAAACAGCATCGTTTCTAGTCTAGTTGTGTTTCCTTTGTAATCCAAAAGTCTAAACATGCACAAGAATGTTATCGCTGCACACTCTTACCTTCGCGATGCGTGTTCGATAAAGCTATGCCTTGACAGAGGAGGAGGAGGAGGAGGTAGGGGAGGAGGAGGAGGAGGAGGAAGAGGAGGAGGAGGTAGTGGTAGAGGAGGAAGCAATTACAGCCACCGCCATCTTGTGTAGTAACCTCTAAGTAGTAATTAGCGGCGGGAGGGGGCATCTTGTAGTATGGTCTCCTTCAAGATGGTAGATGAGAGGTTAGGTTCGCAAAACCTATAGCTGCAATCGCTTATGTGCGGCCAGTATCCAGTAATCGGGAGATAGTGGGTTCGAGCCCCACTGTCGGCAGCCCTGAAGATAGTTTTCCGTGGTTTCCCATTTTCACACCAGGCAAATGCCGGGGCTGTACCTTAATTAAGGCCACGGCCGCTTCCTTCATTTCCTAGGCCTTTCCTATCTCATCGTCGCCATAAGACATATCTGTGTCACTGCGACGTAAAGCAAATGGCAATAATGAGGTTCGCAAATGCAATAAAGTTGATGATAGCTAACGGAATTTCAAATCCGTCACCACATTTCAAAGGGATAGCAGCACAGTGCTCTGTTGATTAAAGATGGCATTTGGATAGAATTTCAAATTGCCGCCTCCACATGTTAAATGTATGTAGCTAAAGATAGCAGCACGATGTTTTGTTGATTAGAGATGGCGGATGATAGCTAACGGTATTTTTCTCAAATTATCCGCCACCACATGTTAAATCTATGTAGCTAAAAATAGCAGCTCGATGCTTTGTTGATTAAAGATGGCGGATGACAGCTGTCAAAAAGCATGTAGTTTTTAAATTTCCCACCACCACCACCACGATAAGATTAAGTACCGTAAAGATAGCAGCACTGAGGTAAGCGATGCAAGATGGCGGATGACAGCTGACGGTATTTTTCAGATTATCCGCCACCACATGTTAAATGTATGTACTTAAAGAGTGCAGCACGATGCTTTGTTGATTAAAGATGGCAGCTTGTCAAATAGAATTTTTCAAATTGTCCGCCACCACATTTCAAAGGTATGTAGCTAAAGAGGGCAGCACGGTGCTCTGTTGATTAAGGATGACAGCTGTCAAAAAGCACGTAGGTTTGTTTCCAAACAAGAGCACGTGGAATTTTTCAAATTGTCCGCCACCACATTTCAAAGGTAAGTAGCTAAAGAGGGCAGTTCTAAGGTTAGCGATGCAAGATGGCGGATAACAGCTGTTACGTAGAAATTACCCGCAAGATAGCAACACGGTGCCCTGTTGATTAAAGATGGCTGCTTGTCAAATAGAATTTTTCAAATTGTCTGCCTCAAAGGTAAGTAGCTAAAGAGTGCAGTTCGGTGTTCTGTCGATTAAAGATGGCTGCTTGTCAAAAAAGCACATAGAATTCAAATTACCCGCCACTACTTTTCAAAGGTAAGTAGCTAAAGAGTGCAGCACTGAGGTTTGCGATACAGGATGGTGGATGACAACTAACGGAATTACCAGCAGTGTCGTAAAGAGTGCAGCACTAAGGTTTGCGATGCAAGATGGCGGATGACATATGTCACGTGGAATTGCCCACCACCACATTTCAAAGTAATGTAGCTAAAGAGGGCAGCACGATGCGCAATCGAACAAAATAAATCCCGCCAGGCACAAGAGACCCCGCCCCAGTACTCTCAGGATCCCTTCAGCTGTTGGTACGCGGTAAAAACGGGAGAAATATGAGATGTAGGATGTTGTAGTTATTTGCACGAGATAGGGTGGTATGGAGAGCTGCATCAAACCAGCCTAGGGACAGATGACACAACAACAGCGAGCATTTACGTGGTCAAGTCCATTCAACCTTAAAAAACTCAATGTAAAGATATGAATGATAATCTCAAAGTCATAAACACATAATTAATAATAATAATAATAATAATAATAATAATAATAATAATAATAACATATTACTTTCACGAAGGTAACCATCGCTCAACAGCTAGTAGAGAGACCCTTACTCTGTTGTCATTTACACGCTGCAATCGTAACTCCAAAACTCTGCGTAGAACCTCGAATATGACATCGCCGGTCACATGGAACCACTTAAGAAGGTGATTTTAATTTAAACCATAACAAGAGTGCAACGACCTAATTGGAATATATGAAGATACTATGAAGATTTACACAGTACCTACAGGAAGTTCTGTGGTGTAGTGGTTAGCGTGATTAGCTGCCACCCCCGGAGGCCCGGGTTCGATTCCCGGCTCTGCCACGAAATTTGAAAAGTGGTATGAGGGCTGGAACGGGGTCCACTCAGCCTCGGGAGGTCAACTGAGTAGAGGTGGGTTCGATTCCCACCTCAGCCATCCTGGAAATGGTTTTCCGTGGTTTCCCACTTCTCCTCCAGGCGAATGCCGGTATGGTACCTAACATAAGGCCACGGCCGCTTCCTTCCCTCTTCCTTGCCTATCCCTTCCAATCTTCTCATCCCTCCACAAGGCCCCTGTTCAGCATAGCAGGTGAGGCCGCCTGGGCGAGGTACTGGTCATTCTCCCCAGTTGTATCCCCGACCAAGAGTCTGAAGCTCCAGGACACTGCCCTTGAGGCGGTAGAGGTGGGATCCCTCGCTGTGTCCGAGGGAAAAACCGACCCTGGAGGATAAACAGATGATGATGATGATGACCTACAGGAGGTTTAAAAGGTATATGACGCTTCAAAGTTTACTTGTGTGTTGTAGGCATTCATGTCATGATTACAGCCATATTGTAGGTCTTCCCGTTTCATGCGAGTGATGATTGTCATCACAGGCCCTTCCGTTTTAGTGGAATATTCGCTACCAAATTCCACTTGTACCTCTTACAGTCAATGTTCCATGAACAGGTAAGCAAGTTTTATACTTGTCGTAGAACATCGATACCCTTACAAACAATGGCACTAGGTCGCCCTCGTACCTAAAACTTATTTCACAGAGAACGACGCTCTTGGTTTTGGGTACAAATATTGTTGCTTAGTGAGCTACAGTCCAAAAGGCCACAAAATAGTAAATTTAGTAAAGGATATGGACAGTGAATGATGTTTCTACCTCTTTTTCAGGTCACGAGATGTCCAGGCGGTTTAAGAATCTGTAGATATTTTTACTATTGATCGAATCACACTTAAAGTTAAACTAATTTTAAAATTATTGTATAATACATATAATATTTCTTGTGAAAAATGCAAGAGCCTCTCGTATAAATCTGGTCTTTATTCACAGTTCTTTTCTACAGGTTCACATAGTTTTTGCGTGGTAGATCTCACGGTTATGGGAATATGACGTCAATCGTTCTACGAGGCGGCTAATTAGCTGGCTGCATTGAGCACGCCGAACTTTATTAGCAATTAAGTCAGTGAAATAAATAGCAAGCCAGAGCTAATTATGCCACTGTAAGCACTGGTAAGGATGTTGCTTCACCTGGTGAGTTTCTTGTTTATTTCTCTGTAGCTAATAACAAGGGGTCAAGGAAGAGGTGATATCAGGTGATATTAATAATAATAATAATAATAATAATAATAATAATAATAATAATAATAATAATAATAATTATAAATAATAATAATAATGGCGAATATCCCCCGATCAGGCCTGGTAGGCGACCTGAATGCCTCTGGGTATGCGGCCCCTACTTAAGTAGACATCACTAACACACGTCTCCCGATTATCCAATTAAGGTTAAAATCTCGACACGGCAGAGAACCGATCCCGGTACCCGTTGTACCAAACTACTTCGTCATGGAGCTGGGCAATGTAAGTATGAAGTATCTCTATAGATTAATTGAATTTGCATAGAATTTGAGTGGGATATTTTGTGGTTCATGAATGTTCGAAGAAGGGAACGTGATGAAACACAAGGGTGTACAGTCAGTGGTGGAGATAAGTCGGAGGATAGCAAAAGAGAGCTCTCAGAGACACCAAGCTATACAGTTAAGTGCGGTCTTTCCGCACGAGCTATAGAGGGACAACCCGTTATTAATAGTACATTATTCTGTGCTTGTACTAATGATCATTTCCACGATTATCCTCTCGTCTCTTTGGACGCTCAGTCTGCCGGAATAATTAGCATCACACTGGATAGAGCCCTAGTGCCGTATCCGTCATCGGACGTTGGCGATCTTAGTTTCACTGCTGGCTGGTTCCCCAGCCATGACATGTGCGGTCTCCCAGGACTCCTCTCCACTCGAGCTCCCGCTGTATTGGAGTACACATCCGGGTCAGCATGCCACGGGGGACCCACACTCTGATGGTTTTCCCCACCGTCCAGAACTGTACTCCACACACCAGAGCACCGCGCTCTCCTACCGCGACGCTGCAGCGCTCGTTGACCTTCTGTATCAGATCTCCCTTGACCCACAATGCCCATGCTCACAATAATGTATTTGGCCTTCTTCAAGTTCAAGTTTAGACCCTGGTTCTCACATGTTTCCACCACTTTCGGCAAGATCTGCTGCATGTCGTCAGTCCATTTCTACAGCATTCACTCCTCAAAGAATATGCGTAGGAAATGTGTTAAGAGGCCACACAACCAGGACTGTGATGGCGCTGAGGTCATGCAGGCCTAACACTTAAAAGTCTATCTCTGCCAATGTCCATGTATAAAGCTAAGTGTGGTGAAGTGTTACAGCTCAGCTGTTCCTCTCTTTACTCTCAAGTCTTCCCAGCCCCAAGTTTCCAAAATTTTCATAACATTACTCTTAGTCGGACGCCGTCCAGAGCAAATTGCGCTGCTCTCCTGTGGATCATTTCACGTTGTCCTTGAGTTAAGTTGAGTCTCTCATACGCTGAATGGGTCTTACCAGTGACTTATACGCCTGTGTTTTACGTCCTTACTTCGACTCCTAAATACTCCCATAACCATATGAAGAGATCTGTAGACATCACCTGCGTACTTGTGCTACTTTCATGCATCAACACAGTAATTAATATACAATAAAACAGAAAACAGTGCGGAATCCGGTCTTAATCATAATATGACCAGACAGTGCACAGTAGTATAATAGGGGGATTCGGCGGCCACCTACTCCTCCGGGCTCCCAGGGGTCCCTCCACCTCCCGCGGGAAATTTGAATTTTGGCGGGAAATTTGAATTTTGGCGGCAGATTTGAATTTGTAAACAAAGCCACGTGCTTTTTGACAGCTGTCATCGACAACAACGCATCGCTAACCTCACTGCTGCCATCTTGACGGGCCTAAACCTCAGTGGTACCAACTTAACCTAACTAGCGTGAGGTAAACAAAGCCACGTGTTTTTTGACAGCCACGTGCTTTTTGACAGACAACAACGCATCGCTAACCTCAGTACTGCCATCTTGACGGGCCTAAACCTTAGTGGTACCAACTTAACCTCACTAGCGTGTGGTAAACAAAGCCACGTGCTTTTTGACAGCCACGTGCTTTTTTGACAGCTGTCATCCGCCATCTTTAAACTACAGAGCACTGTGCTGCCCTCTTTATCGTAGTAGATGTAAATTCATCACCTGTCATCCGCAGTGCTGCCATCTTGACGGGTCTAAACCTTAGTGCTACCAACTTAACCTAACTAGCGCGAGGTAAACAAAGCCACGTGCAGCTGTCATCCGCCATCTTTAATCACAGTGCTGCCCTCTTTGTGGTGGCGGATAATTTGAAAAATGCTTTTTGATAGCAGCCATCTTTGAGCACCGTGCTGCCCTCTATGTGGTGGCGGTAAATTCCACGTGCTTTACAAACCTATATGCTTTTCTGACAGCTGTCATCCGCCATCTTTAATCCAGAGAACAGTGTTGCCCGGTGGCGGCAAATTCCACGTGCTCTTGTTTGGAAACAAAGCCATGTGCTTTTTTGACAGCTGTCATCCGCCATCTTTAATCACCGTGCTGCCCTCTTTAGCTACTTACCTTTGACAGTTGTCATCCGCCATCTTTAATCCAGAGAGAACAGTGCTGCCCTCTATGTAGCGGTGGCAAATTCCACGTGCTTTACAAACCTATATGCTTTTCTGACAGCTGTCATCCACCATCTTTAATCCAGAGTGAACAGTGCTGCAATCTATGTGGTGGCGGCAAATTCCACGTGCTCTTGTTTGGAAACAAAGCTATGTGCTTTTTTGACAGCTGTCATCCGCCATCTTTAATCACCGTGCTGCCCTCTATGTGGTGGCGGTAAATTCTACGTGCTTTACAAACCCATGCGATTTTCTGACAGCTGTCATCCGCCATCTTTAATCCAGAGAGAACAGTGCTGCCCGGTAGCGGCAAATTCCACGTGCTCTTGTTTGGAAACAAATCAACATGCTTTTTTTGACAGCTGTCATCCGCCATCTTTAATCACCGTGCTGCCCTCTATGTGGTGGCGGCAAATTCCACGTGCTCTTGTTTGGAAACAAATCAACATGCTTTTTTGACAGCTGTCAACCGCCATCTTTAATCACCGTGCTGCCCTCTATGTGGTGGCGGTAAATTCCACGTGCTTTACAAACCTATATGCTTTTCTGACAGCTGTCATCCGCCCAGCAATTCTCTTTCTATATAATAATTTCGTGTGGCTATTTCTAGCCAAGTGCAGTCTAAAAAAATAAATTCTAGTCGTGTTGTATCAGGAAGGGTAACTGGCTAAATCCTGGTCTTTCAGCGTCAGGAAGGGCAACCGGCCATACCGTGAAACAATAGTGTATGATGTAAGAGGCTAGATACTGCTTTGAGCATCTAGCTGTAAATCCCCGATTCTCGTGTTTAAGGCATAGCTTTATCGAACATACAACGCAATCTTGCACATATCGCGTACCTACATGTTTATACTTGTTCGATATTGTAGAACACTGCATTGCAAGACTAGAATCAAACACTTTTGAGGTAAAAAATTCTGCTCTCGAGATACTTACCGAACTAGACGATACTATACTTACGAATCTGCTCATCACCTTCTTTCTTGCTTTCTTCTATGAGTAATAAACAAAAACTCTATCTTGCAAATAAGGAGCGGGAGGAAGGTAATACCTAACCTAAAAAAAAAGAATATGCCAATTCTACATTATTTATTTACATCTTGTATGTACAAGTTTTATCTCGAATCATTTTACCCTAGTGATGTTTGCGTACTTCTCGATGCAATTCTTGAATGTACAAGTTTAAACTTGCCGTACTACTCTCTCAGCGTACCTCTCTCTACAATATGTACAGTGAATTGTGATGTAAGACAGCGTAACGTAAGTACACACCTCTATCATAATGTTTACATCTGCTTTATGTAAAGTAGTACCGATCAATACTACTATGCCCCCAGGCTAGCGTGTTGGTAGAATTTGGAATGACAAACCGTTTGCAATCAACATTATTAAGGGCTACCTTACTAATTAAATGAGTGTACAACTGGTGCTTCTTGCTTCTAATGACAGACATTTGCTTATGCAAAACAGGTGGATTACTTTTAATGCAATTGTTATAGTTTTCAAAACTTAGCTGATTCTGAACGACATCCTTTTTAACCCCCTTCAATCTCTTTATTTGTAATTCATTTAAGAGTTTTATGCAATATGACTTGGATTTAGTACCTACAAATGAATCGATAATATTCCCAGCACATTCATCTTTCATTTTACCTAGAACCTTTTTGTTCACTAGCGGTAGATGATATTGATTATTTGCAGGATAGTTACTTGTATCAAACCTACCCAAGTCCGGCTTTATATCATGGTAATAGTCATCAGTTTTGATTTGATAAATAAACGAATCGGTATCTGTGTAGAGCAATTGCGCATTATGCGCGTACTTCTTCATCATATAATCGTAATGGAATTCATACATGAGTGTTTTAGCCAATTCAAGTACTGCGAAGCCGACGTAGGTAGGTTTGTCATACTTAACACGATTCATCTGTATAATAACTAAATTCTCATGTATGATGGTGCAGCTGTGGAAATTTGGTTTACTTATTAAATAGTTAGCACCATACCTTTTCTTAATATTCTCCCAGTTTGTAATCAATTTTACATCAAAGCGTTTGTCAACATTTTCCATAGTCTTACCAAACACACTGTTATTCATGAGCTTGTAGAAATCTTTTTCAAACTCGTTAACCGCATTCGTTCTTAAATTATTGTTCAGATCGATATATGGCTTTAGCCACGGTGACTGATTAAATTCTAGTACGCGATGAATTTTGGATAACTTCAAACCATGCTGCAAACACTGTTTTAAATTTCGGTAATGAATGATATACTTAGATTTATCGCACAAATTAGCAATGAGCATTTTCGTCGTTGATGCGATGTACGGGGGCTTCATATTTTCAGGGCAGAACGGTAGGTCATTATGAGAAGTGTGTAATTCTTTAGGATACTGTAAGTCAACTTCGAGGAAATAGCCTTTATCAGCTTCATCACCTAGGGCGTGTAGCTGTAAAGTATCAATTTCGCACTGAGTCAGCCAGCGGAAACCACTCACCGGTAGATGCTGACTCATCGCCCACCCATACTGATTATTAGCATCGAGGTAAACGATATACCGAGATTCCTGACTAGAATCGAAACTCGGCATGTACTTATTATTCGCCTTCGAATACCGCCCGCTGCACTGACTTAGACCACCTCGAATAGATGATTTTATAAAGTGCACCATATCAATATCATTTAGCAGTTCCAAATTCACCTGCGTGTGTTTTAACATCGCGTCCCAACTTAACCCAGGCGCAGTAAAATACTGACATGTGTCAAGGCTGTAGGTTTTCATGCAAACACAGCGAAAATTTTCAAAAACATCAGCTAACAAAAGTACATCTGTCTTTAAATATAAGTCGGAGTATTCACCCAGCGTTTGAATGTGGAACTGCTCCCAGATATGTTGTGCATGTAAATAGTCATCATCACTAATATCTGCTGAATTCAACGAGCTGTAAAAGGATTGTTTCGATGGTAAGGCACGTTCTTCGAGGCGGTCTAAGCAGTCAAGATATTCATAACAAAAAACACCCTTACGCCGAAGTAAATTAAACTGCGCTTCTTCGGGAAAAACGCGTCGAATTTCCGTAAATTGTTCAGGCTGTAAATGACTAGAAAGTTTATCGAGGCTACTCGCCATAAAGCGAAATGAGTCAAGGAATCTCAGTTTTATAGAATGCTCAGCATCTACTTTTACAGACTTTGCAAACGTATTGTACCGCTCCTTATTCTGAGGGATTATATCTACTTTTTCATCTGAAGCTCCAAATTGTGAAATGATGAAATGAGAGTCGTAACCAGATAAGTTATGAAAAAAACAGGGATAAATTTAGGAACTCTATACATAAGATTACAGCTATAATCAGCGGCACATCTGTAGAAACCAGTTAAATGATCATGATCAAAAACTTTAGGGTCATTTTCGGAAAATTCCCCATCACAAATGCTACACTTTGTAGCACGTTCATGATCATTTAACTGAATTTCGGTGAGTGGCTTCATAGGAATATTACTATTCAGAATACGACCGAGACGAACTGCATCACTTTCAAGTCTTTCTAAAAATACTTTAGCAGCATCAGGTCCTCGATACAGCTCTAACTTGTTAAGCGTACTATCGTAACTACACTTGATGTAATACGCGAAGCTATACGGGACATGCATGTGCGTAGTATTAGTGAAAGAGTTGTCAGGATTAGGTGAGCATGTGTTGCATGGCGTGAGGATGGCTTCAAAGTCTGCATAAATCACGAACGGTACCCACATCTGCTGGTGAAAATTTGTAAATTTTAAAACATTATTGCCTGTAGTAGGTATCTCTGTACGTACATGATTGCAGTCATTCTTGGAATGCTTCGTTAACTGATCTTCAGTTCTAAAATACTGCAAGCATCCATCACATAGCCACTTTTTACACTTATGTTTTGACAACTGACTGCCAACAAGTTTACTCAGATTTTTAATCCAGCAAAAGTGGCTATTTTCACTGTTTTCAATATAGAGTAAGTTAACATGAGTACTCTTCTTATGACATGTATAATACAGAGGACCTACTACAGACTTTTTCTCTACACCATACACATTAATACTAATGTTATTTAGTTCCTCAAAGCGCTTAATATCTTTTAACTGCACAGGAAATTCTATACTATCGAAATTTAGCTGCGTTGAATAGTGTGGATACGATGATGTTCTCTTAGCTACGTCTGATTTATCAGGATTTAAAGCTGACATCACCGCCCATGCAAAACATGCTTCGTCATTGTTTTGGATGTTTACAACAGCTTCTTTTCGCTGAATCCATGTCGGCAGCTCGATGTGGGAAGATCCGCGCATAGGATTGTACTTATTGATGTTAACTTCTAGATACATTATCTCAACTAAAGCCCACCCTGATTCCTTTTCCTGAAATTCCTCTCTCTTAGTTGAAATAATGTTAGAGACATCCCTAAGTACATCACCAAAATTAGTCGACTCACTTATGCCAAAATTCTTCGTTATTTCGGATTCATCCGTGCTTTTAATGTACAAGGCGAAAAGTTCAAAATTAACTTTAAATAAACTATGATTGGACAAAGATTTAGCAAGAAGCTGTTGTACATCCGATTGAAAGCAATTTAAAAAGTTTGAAGTGCTCTGAAACTTTTGACTGGTGCGAATTCGGTAACTAGCAACCCTACTTTTAAATGCTGTATTAATTTCCTCGATGTTTGCGTTACTACCACTTCTACACGCATTATTTTTATGCGCATTACTCCGTAAGTGTCCCTGAAAATGCGAAGATGGTACATCAGTGTTACAGTGCTCGCAGTGAATAGTTTGAAGTTCATTTTTCCTAGGTTTTTTACTACTAGTACTTTCTACAGCTACATCAGTAGCTGCACGCTTTTCCCTACTACTACCTGAGGGCAAGTAGATATTTGATGTACCTCTACTAAGTGAGCCTCGTATCGCTCTACGTTAGCGAAATACACACTACAATCTTTACATAAAGCAGATGTTATGCTATGGTGTTTTGATTTCATATGGCGCATGAAGTTATCTCGCCTTGTAAACGTTACATTACATTCCTCGCAGCAGGGGAACATCTGAAAAGAGAACGACCGATAGAGATTAGGCGAAAGTTACGGAAGAAACCAAGTTTCAACGTATAGAGGTCGGACATGGCTGTGAGTATGAAATTATAAGATTAACCTCTTCTATAGCATGAGGATCGAAGAGAACGACTATTTATGAATAGACTAAAGTTACGATGTTTTAGAAGAAACCAAGTTTCAGGCTGTTGAGGTCAGACATAGCTATGTGTGTTTGAAATTATAAAATTAACTAGGCCTATAGCATGAGGATTGAAGAGAACGACTATTTATCAATAGACTAAAGTTACGATGTTCGGAAGAAACCAAGTTTCAATGTATAGAGGTCGGACATTGCTGTGAGTTTGAAATTATAAGATTAACCTCGTCTATAGCATGAGGATTGAAGAGAACAACTATTTATGATTAGCTTAAAGTTAAGATGTTCGGAAGAAACTAAGTTTCAACGTATAGAGGTCGACATTGCTGTGAGTTTGAAATTATAAGATTAACCTCTTCTATGACATGCAGATTAAAGAAATAACTATTTATGATTAGCTTAAAGTTACGATGTTTTAGAAGAAACCAAGTTTCAACCTGTTGAGGACAGACATTGCTATGTATGCGTGTTTGAAATTATAAGATTAACCTCTTCTATGACATACAGATTAAAGAAAATAACTATTTATGATTAGCTTAAAGTTATGATGTTTTAGAAGAAACCAAGTTTCAGCCTGTTGAGGACAGACATAGGTATGTGTGCGTGTTTGAAATTATAAGATTAACCTCGTCTATAGCATGAGGATTGAAGAGAACAACTATTTATCAATAGCTTAAAGTTACGATGTTTTAGAAGAAACCAAGTTTTAGATGTGTACGTGTTTGAAATTATAAGATTATCCTCGTCTATAGCATGAGGATTGAAGAGAAGGGCTATTTATCAATAGACTAAAGTTACGATGTTTTAGAAGAAACCAAGTTTCAGCCTGTTGAGGACAGACATAGCTATGTGTGCGTGTTTGAAATTATAAGATTAACCTCGTATATAGCATGAGGATTGAAGAGAACAACTATTTATGATCAGCTTAAAGTTACAATGTTTTAGAAGAAACCAAGTTTCAGCCTGTCGAGGACAGACATAGCTATGTGTGCGTGTTTGAAATTATAAGATTAACCTCGTCTATAGCATGAGGATTGAAGAGAACAACTATTTATGATTAGCTTAAAGTTACGATGTTCGGAAGAAACGAAGTTTCAACGAATAGAGGTCAGACATACCTTAAAATCTTCGCACTGCAGACTGTTACTCGGATGAATAAAATGCGTACTTTCAAGCCTGTAACTCGAATGATAATATTCAGGTCGTGCCTAAAAGAAAAGAACAAACATATATGAATGTAGTGTAGGGTACATCAGTTAACCTAGCTATCTTTACAACTCAAAGTTCGAAAACATACCTTGAAAATGCACGTGCTGCAGGCTGTTACTCGGATAAATAAAATGCGTACTTTCAAGCCTGTAACTCGAATGATAATATTCTGGTCGTACCTAAAAGAAAAGAACAAACATATATGAATGTAGTGTAGGGTACATCAGTTAACCTAGCTATCTTTACAACTCAAAGTTCGAAAACATACCTTGAAAATGCACGTGCTGCAGACTGTTACTCGGATGAATAAAATGCGTACTTTCAAGCCTGTAACTCGAATGATAATATTCTGGTCGTACCTAAAAGAAAAGAACAAACATATATGAATGTAGTGTAGGGTACATCAGTTAACCTAGCTATCTTTACAACTCAAAGTTCGAAAACATACCTTGAAAATGCACGTGCTGCAGACTGTTACTCGGATGAATAAAATGCGTACTTTCAAGCCTGTAACTCGAACGGGACCTAAAAAAAGAAAAGAACAAACATATATGAATGTAGATGTCTATTACCTAGCGTAGAAGTTGCTTTGCGAACAGTAACTAACAGTTCTACCTTACCTTAAGATAAAGGCTGAAGAATAATATTCACAGCAGACAGTACTTAGACGGGAGATGTGTGCGTGATAAACGCATACAGAGAACTGTGAGCGCTTCACGCAGACTGCAGCGAGTAAATATGCTGCTTGTTACCAAGCGGATGTGAAAATCGCTGACAACTGCAGTACAGTCGGAACGAAGTATTTATGCAACAAGAGCTCTCCTGAAGTCCCGCAGGCTGACGTATTTAAGCCGGAATCGGACCTCCTGTTGATGCCGAGGTGTCAGAATTTAAGAGTTCTGCAGCGGATCGAGCCTTAGAAAGTTAGCGCGCGATCCTCGACTTCTGGACTTAAACGGGAGGGTACTAAGCTACATCCGCGGTATTCCTTACCTGTAGGTACTTAAAGGTATTGAGCTAAAACTACATTTAGCTAGATCATGTTATGACGATCACGCAGGTCCCTCGCCTAGCATTTGCTATTTTTTACGGCTTCCAGTTCGAACCTGCTATCTCCCGAAGTAGCGGGAATGATTGAAGAGTGTTGAGGGTGATTCATTTGTCGGATAGAGGCGTTAAGCTGTGTGCAGGCTTCTTCGGTAGGAGAAGGCTATGTGCCGGCACTGGGATATCTAGTTATAAAACCCGCTATAACAAATTTGTCGCGTATACTGCGATTTAAAATCCTAGTCAGGAAGGGTAGCCGGTCGTAAAACTATGGTGTATGATCTAAGAGGCGGGGTGTGCAAAAAGCCAGTATTAAGTAAGGGCTGTTGATAGGGGGCGTTAAACCTTGTGCAGACTCCTTCGAAAATGAATTTGAGTACAAGACGTTGATGGTGATTCATCTGTCGGATGGAGGCAATAAGCCTTATGCAGGCTTCTTCGGTAGGAGTAGGCTATGTGCCGGCACTGGGACATCTAGTTATAAAACCCGCTATAACAAATTTATCGCGTATACTGCGATTTAAAATCCTAGTCAGTATGGTCAACCGGTCGTAAAACTATGGTGTATGATCTAAGAGGCGGGGTGTGCAAAAAAGCCAGTATTAAGTAAGGGCTGTTGATAGGGGGCGTTAAACCTTATGCAGACTCCTTCGAAAATGATTTTGAGTACAAGACGTTGAGGGTGATTCATCTGTCGGATGGAGGCATTAAGCCTTGTGCAGGCTTCTTTGGTAGGAGTAGGCTATGTGCCGGTACCGGGATATCTAGTTATAAAACCCGCTATAACAAATTTATCGCGTATACTGCGATTTAAAATCCTAGTCAGGAAGGGCAACCGGTCGTAAAACTATGGTGTGTGATCTAAGAGGCGGGGTGTGAAAAAAAAAGCCAGCAATAAGTAAGGGCTGTTGATAGGGGGCGTTAAACCTTGTGCAGGCTCGTTCGAAAATGATTTTGAGTACAAGACGTTGAGGGTGATTCATCTGTCGGATGCAGGCAATAAGCCTTGTGCAGGCTTCTTCGGTAGGAGTAGGCTATGTGTCGGTACCAGGATATCTAGTTATAAAACCCGCTATAACAAATTTATCGCGTACACTGCGATTTAAAATCCTAGTCAGGAAGGGCAACCGGTCGTAAAACTATGGTGTATGATCTAAAAGGCGGGGTGTGCAAAAAAGCCAGCAATAAGTAAGGGCTGTTGATGGGGGCGTTAAACCTTGTGCAGACTCCTTCGAAAATGAACTTGAGTACAAGACGTTGATGGTGATTCATCTGTCGGATGGAGGCAATAAGCCTTGTACAGGCTTCTTCGGTAGGAGTAGGCTATGTGCCGGTACCGGGATATCTAGTTATAAAACCCGCTATAACAAATTTATCGCGAATACTGCGATTTAAAATCCTAGTCAGTAAGGTCAACCGGTCGTAAAACTATGGTGTATGATCTAAGAGGCGGGGTGTGCAAAAAAGCCAGCAATAAGTAAGGGCTGTTGATAGGGTGCGTTAAACCTTGTGCAGGCTCCTTCGAAAATGATTTTGAGTACAAGACGTTGAGGGTGATTCATCTGTCGGATGGAGGCAATAAGCCTTGTGCAGGCTTCTTCGGTAGGAGTAGGCTATGCGTCGGTACCAGGATATCTAGTTATAAAACCCGCTATAACAAATTTATCGCGTATACTGCGATTTAAAACCCTAGTCAGGAAGGGCAACCGGTCGTAAAACTATGGTGTATGATCTAAGAGGCGGGGTGTGCAAAAAAGCCAGTATTAAGTAAGGGCTGTTGATGGGGGCGTTAAACCTTATGCAGACTCCTTCGAAAATGATTTTGAGTACAAGAGTGTCTAGATTGATTCATTTGGCGCTGTGTGTTTTAACTTCTCCGTACAAACATGTTAGGAGCTTACACGGTGAGTTACAAGTCGCTCATCAGCACACCGTGTCTTCGTTTCAAGGTTAGTGCTGCCGGAAGCGAAGTGTACAATTTCAGCTAACACATACATTCCGCACTCGCTCTGAATGACTGCGCCGACACAACTTCAAAGATAGTGTTCTATGCAGTAGAACAGAAAATGTTACCCGTTCCTAAAGCTTAAAACTGTAAATGTTTGAAGCTCCCGTTTTTACAGCTAGATGTGGTTCCTAACGTAGCAGGACCGGGATTAAAAATATGTTTTAAAGCCGAGTGCCTCCTCCTGACGCAGGAGTTTAAATCGCAAGAATTCGATTTACAACCGATTGCCCTTCCTGACGCGAGATTTTAAATCATATGAATCCGTTTTACAACTGGACACCCTCCTAGGATTTTAAATAGCAGTATCTAGCCTCTTACATCATACACTATTGTCTTCGACCGGTTGCCCTTCCTTACGTCAAAGAACTCGGATTAAGAATCTGTTTTACAACTTCTAACACGAGAATCGGGGTTTTACAGCTAGATGCACTTCTTAGATTTTAAATCACTGTATCACGAACTATTGTTTTACAGCCGGATGCCCTTCCTGACGCAAAACTAAGATTTTTAAATCGCAAGAATTTGTTGAGTTACCCTTCCTGACGCAAAACTAGCAGTATCTAGCCTATCACATCGTACACTATTGTTTTCGACCGGTTGCCCTTCCTGACGTCAAAGAACTCGGATTAAGAATCTGTTTTACAACTTCTAACACGATAATCGGGGATTTACAGCTAGATGCACTTCTTAGATTTTAAATCGCTGTATCACGAACTATTGTTTACAGCCGGATGCCCTTCCTGACGCAAAACTAAGATTTTAAATGACAGCTGACGCAAGTGGGCGGCACGGTGATTAAAGATGGCGGATGACAGCTGTCAAAAAAAGCATGTTGATTTGTTTCCAAACAAGAGCACGTGGAATTTGCCGCTACCGGGCAGCACTGTTCTCTCTGGATTAAAGATGGCGGATGACAGCTGTCAGAAAATCGCATGGGTTTGTAAAGCACGTAGAATTTACCGCCACCACATAGAGGGCAGCACGGTGATTAAAGATGGCGGATGACAGCTGTCAAAAAAGCACATAGCTTTGTTTCCAAACAAGAGCACGTGGAATTTGCCGCCACCACATAGATTGCAGCACTGTTCGCTCTGGATTAAAGATGGCGGATGACAGCTGTCAGAAAAGCATATAGGTTTGTAAAGCACGTGGAATTTGCCACCGCTACATAGAGGGCAGCACTGTTCTCTCTGGATTAAAGATGGCGGATGACAGCTGTCAAAGGTAAGTAGCTAAAGAGGGCAGCACGGTGATTAAAGATGGCGGATGACAGCTGTCAAAAAAGCACATGGCTTTGTTCCCAAACAAGAGCACGTGGAATTTGCCGCCACCGGGCAGCACTGTTCTCTCTGGATTAAAGATGGCGGATGACAGCTGTCAGAAAAGCATATAGGTTTGTAAAGCACGTAGAATTTACCGCCACCACATAGAGGGCAGCACGGTGCTCAAAGATGGCTGCTATCAAAAAGCATTTTTCAAATTATCCGCCACCACAAAGAGGGCAGCACTGTGATTAAAGATGGCGGATGACAGCTGCACGTGGCTTTGTTTACCTCGTGCTAGTTAGGTTAAGTTGGTAGCACAAAGGTTTAGACCCGTCAAGATGGCAGCACTGCGGATGACAGGTGATGAATTTACATCTACTACGATAAAGAGGGCAGCACAGTGCTCTGTAGTTTAAAGATGGCGGATGACAGCTGTCAAAAAGCACGTGGCTGTCAAAAAGCACGTGGATTTGTTTACCACACGCTAGTGAGGTTAAGTTGGTACCACTAAGGTTTAGGCCCGTCAAGATGGCAGTACTGAGGTTAGCGATGCGTTGTTGTCTGTCAAAAAGCACGTGGCTGTCAAAAAACACGTGGCTTTGTTTACCTCACGCTAGTTAGGTTAAGTTGGTACCACTGGGGTTTAGGCCCGTCAAGATGGCAGCAGTGAGGTTAGCGATGCGTTGTTGTCGATGACAGCTGTCAAAAAGCACGTGGCTTTGTTTACAAATTCAAATCTCCCGCCAAAATTCACATTTCCCGCAATAATTCAAATTTCCCGCCAAATTCAAATTTCCCGCCAAAATTCAAATTTTCTGCGGGAGGTGGAGGGACCCATGGGAGCCCGGAGGAGGAGGTGGCCGCCGAATCCCCCTATTATACTACTGTGCACCACCTACTCTAATGCTTTCTTGAAATGTAGCCAACTATTCGATCACACCTTGTCCAGTCCAATAGCCCTCACTTTCTTGTTCTGCCCTGTTAATTGGTCTTGCATAGGTGAATAGCGATGCAGTCCATTTATCTTCCTGAATATAAAATACCTGCTGTCTTGCTTGAACCCTGCTAGTTGATCCTCACTGCAATGAATTTTCCTATACCCAAATTTCATCTTACCAGACCTGTTTGATATTTTGAAAATGTGTGCACTATAACCAGAAAGAATGCTTTCCTCAGCTTCTGCGCAGCACATGTCAAGTTGACTGGCCCATAACCATTCTCCTTTTGTTTGTCACCCAATCCTCTCTACACGAGGAATAATATAGAAACTATGAATTAATTCGGTATAGCTCCTTCATGCAATCAGTCAAGTAAGTGGAGAAATGCTCCAAGATAAATAATTAATTACGCCAAATTTTGACACATTTAGAGAAGATGTGTGGTAGAATAATGAACGAAAATTTGTATGTATTACCGGCATTTATGTTCACTGTATCGGGATTGAGGCCTCATAAAGTTGTTTATTATGTCACCTGTGTAAAGTATTGTGAACCGTCGGATATTCTAGTTGTTTGACGTTCCGGCACAAGATGTCCCTAGTACTGCTCCATCGTGTTGAAAAGACTTTATCAACCTGGAAGAAAATTGGTCCTTTGAAATTGGCTAACCCATCGGCCCTAAGTTTTCTTTTAATCATTCATGACAGCTCATGGTGGACCTGATGAGGTTCCAACCAGCCCTCGGGCTGAATACCCAACATACATACCCATGAAATCTCCGGCGATAAATCTACAGGGTGTTAACAGGGTATAAATCAAGTGGGCACCATAAATATATACAAAATAACTTAGCGGCATAAAGGGTAGGATAATACAGGTGTCATATCACTAAATCAAATGAAAACACTATTTAAAAAATTAAAATCAAATCTGATGATTGTGCAAAATGACACAAATATACCACATTGAATTTAAAATTAATAATAATTTCGCAGCTAACATTGAAGACTGTTTCAGTTTGTTTTGACGATGAGACTAGTACTATAAAATAAACTTTTATCATGACCTAGCAGTTACGGAATATTAAACAATTAAATCACTCAAACTATCCTCATTAACACTGGGGCATATGTGCAGCCTATCCTAGATCTAACTTGATAAACGAAAGAATACGCACTAAACACGCAGGAATATTTCAACCCTAAATCAACTCCAGAATTGGAATCTGTGTTTACAAATCAAAATAAAATGCACTCACTACAACAAAGCAAGACATAATGCAATAGATACAAATGAACACCGATCTCCACGGCGCGAGGTTCGAACAGCTAGATACTGAAAAACTCTATCGCAAACGTGCAAACTAAAAGTGACTGCATTGCCCTAGCTAACTGGGTGTATCCCTGACCATATTACATTAAAGAAAAGGGTAATCTTCTGAATGAGTCTCATAGCACATAAATCACATGTCTTGGAAACGGGAAGCAGCTGTCTAAAACCCTGGCTTTAGGTCGTGTTCTGGTCACACAAACATAATCAGGGATCTAGTCGGTCAGCTGATACAAATCTTAATTCAGGCGCAAATCTTCACTCTCACATACAACATTGTCTGCCTTCACGGCTTTCATATTATCCTTGGTTAAAAATTCATACTTAGCCCATTAATATACTAGTTTACAGAGACATTTCTTTTCATATTCCAATTCACAGCGGCTGTTCAATCTTTTCAACTCAGTCCCGTATTCCAATCTCTGCGCTCTCTCTGTGTTATATTTCTCCCTGTTCATTGACACAAAGTCACTACCAAACAATTAGCAATTAAAATACTTCCATCAAAGATTCTATTAAGTTCTCAGCATGACATTACTACCTTTTCAAGTCACAGCCATTTATTTAACTCTAAAATGAATTTAAAATCTGCGTCTCTCACCTAGCTACATTGGACGACATGGTTCGAACCTCACGACGGCTCACTCTGGCACTCCTTCCATCCGACGACTAAACTACATCAAACTACTACACGCATGCATGATGCTACCATTGGTTGAGTGCCAGTCAACATGAGAAAACATTCCAGTAGACAGTACTGGCAGTAACCATTCTTCTCTAACACAAACTACGTAGAAAGCAAACCCGAGGATATGTCGAAAATTGAAAGAGTACGGATAAATAAATAAAATAAAATCTGCAGCATTTACAAATTCACTCAGGCTTAATTCTAGTTGAACACTGTGCCCATAATTAGCACATTTACATATTAAAAGAAAGAAACCCTACCTGTTTATTATGATTTACAAATTAATGAACTTTAAATTGATATTCGGTTGTTTAGGAGTCATGCTAGTAAAATAAGGGTACTTAGCCTCATCCTACTGACACCTCGTGTAGCTACGGGACGTCTATCTTATTGATCTACTCCATCATAGCGTCCATGTCGCTTGCTTTGATGACCAGGTCCGAACTGGAACTTGGCACAGGAATCTCCTTGGTCTGCGGCGCATGTCGACCGCCTTTATCACCAGGTCTGAACTGGAACTTGGCACAGGAATCTCCTTGGTCTGCGGCACATGTCGACCGCCTTTATCACCAGGTCTGAACTGGAACTTGGCACAGGAATCTCCCTGGTCTGCGGCGCAGAACACACGCCATTAAGCCCGTTGCGAACGCGCACTTTACGGTCCAATGTTCGATTCGAGTTCCTGGGATCCAAATACACTTACAGGGTTGTTAATTAGACGCCCGCATTTATTTTAGTAGTGGCGTCTTATTGTCAAGCCCTATGTATCTGCTCACTGAGTGTTCCGTCTCAGTTTTGAGTGGTAACGATGACGACAATGGTAATAATAATAGATCGGGACCGTGCTCAGATTTATGACCGATAGCCCGACCGTGCTCTTTCGTATATCTCCGATATCACTTTTTCTCATACGCCAGTTATTTAAGACATGAGGTATTATTCTTTAAAATAGAACTTGGAATACAAAGAGCTCTGTTACTCGGGACTGTCATATGACTTTTTTCACTAGACATAGACACGGACTGTCCACAGATGACGCTTCCAAATCCTTATGTCAGCTGAGAAGTTTCCTCCCCTTAAATTTCCTATGCCCCCTATTCTCGGTGCATTTGTGGCGCAATAGTGCGATAATCAGGTGACCAGTGACCTTATAACATGGTTAAAACTCACCCGTACGAAGTCTGATCGTAGAATCTCCTGTAATGAATAAATAGCAGTCTTCAAATTTTGGCCCGCTCACAGGACTCCCCTGTCAGGTGGGTGTGAAGACATTTAAGACCTGGTCTCTCTAACTTTCCTCTGTTACGTAATCACATATTCGTTATTTTAACAGGAGATTATCACCATACAGGACATCACACACACCAAATAAATTCACAAATCAGGAACAGCTCTTTTGAATCATTGTACAGTGCATTATTATATTCTTCTTCTTCTTATGATTATTATTATTAACATTATTAAAATAGTGAATTCCATTAATGTAGGAAACAAAGTATGTCATGCTGTTTTGAAGATGGTTCCCATATCCCCCCATATTTTCCATCCAGGGATTCCCTAGCTCTGCTTGGGGAAAGTACATTCTACCCACACAAGTGTCGTTCCAAGCATCGAGATCCCGCGTTATCGCTTCCAGACAAAGAAATGCGCGCCCACTTGATCACTTGTCCTCGGTTCATGTCCCTGTTGGGTGTAGTATGAAAATAAATCCTTCTAGAAACATCGGCTGGTACTCTATTTAAACGTGTATTTTACTGATTGACTTGTGTGTGTGAATCATCTGACGGCGGAAGTAGTATAATAGGAGAGTTCGGCCGCCTCCTCCGGCAGGAAATTTGAATTCTGGCGGGAAATTTGAATTCTGGCGGGAAATTTGAATTTTGGCGGGAAATTTGAATTTTGGCGGGAGATTTGAATTTGTAAACAAAGCCACGTGCTTTTTGACAGCTGTCATCGACAACAACGCATCGCTAACCTCACTGCTGCCATCTTGACACGCCTAAACCTCAGTAGTGCCAACTTAACCTAACTAGTGCGACGTAAACAAAGCCACGTGTTTTTTGACAGCCACGTGCTTTTTTCACAGACAACAACGCATCGCTAACCTCAGTACTGCCATCTTGACGGGCCTAAACCTCAGTAGTGCCAACTTAACTTAACTAGTGCGAGGTAAACAAAGCCACGTGTTTTTTGACAGCCACGTGCTTTTTGACAGACAACAACGCATCGCTAACCTCAGTACTGCCATCTTGACGGGCCTAAATCTCAGTAGTGCCAACTTAACCTAACTAGCGTGTGGTAAACAAAGCCACGTGCTTTTTGACAGCCACGTGCTTTTTTGACAGCTGTCATCCGCCATCTTTAAACCACAGAGCACTGTGCTGCCCTCTTTATCGCAGTAGCTGCAAATTCGTCACCTGTCATCCGCAGTGCTGCCATCTTGACGGGTCTAAACCTTAGTGCTACCAACTTAACCTAACTAGCGCGAGGTAAACAAAGCCACGTGCAGCTATCATCCGCCATCTTTAAGCTATAGAGCAAAGTGCTGCCCTCTTTAGCTACTTACCTTTGAAATGTGGTGGCGGATAATTTGAAAAATGCTTCTTGACAGCAGCCATCTTTGAGGACCGTGCCACCCTCTTTAGCTACTTACCTTTGAAATGTTGTGGCGGTAAATTCCACGTGCTTTACAAACCTATATGCTTTTCTGACAGCTGTCATCCGCCATCTTCAATCCAGAGAGAGAACAGTGCTGCAATCTCTAGTTGAAATGTGGTGGCGGCAAATTCCACGTGCTCTTGTTTGGAAACAAATTCACGTGCTATTTTCTGATAGCTGTCATCCGCCATCTTGCATCACAAACCTCAGTGCTACACTCTTTAGCTAGATACCTTTGAAATGTGGTGGCGGCAAATTCTACATGCTCTTGTTTGGAAACAAACCTATGCGCTTCTTTGACAGCTATCATCCGCCATCTTTAATCCAGAGAGCACCGTGCCGCCCTCTTTGGCTACTTACCTTTGAAATGTGGTGGCGGCAAATTCTACGTGCTCTTGTTTGGAAACAAACCCATGTGCTTTTCTGACAGCTGCCATCCACATCTTTAATCCAGAGAGAACAGTGCTGCACTCTTTAGTTGAAATGTGGTGGTGGCATATTCCACGTGCTCTTGTTTGGAAACAAATCAACATGCTTTTTTGACAGCTGTCATCCGCCATCTATAATCACCGTGCTGCACTCTTTAGTTGAAATGTGGTGTTGGTAAATTCCACGTGCTCTTGTTTGGAAACAAACCCATGTGCTTTTCTGACAGCTGTCATCCACCATCTTTAATCCAGAGAGAACAGTGCCGCACTCTTTATTTGAAATGTGGTGGTGGCAAATTCCACGTGCTCTTGTTTGGAAACAAATTCTACGCGCTCTTCAGCTGTCATCCACCATCTTTAATCAAGAGAGCACCGTGCTGCCCTCTTTGTGGTGGCGGATAATTTGAAAAATTCTTTTCGACAAGCAGCCATCTTTAATCCAGAGAGAACAGTGCTGCCCTCTTTAGCTACTTACCTTTGAGGCGGTTAATTTGAAAAATTATTTTCGACAAGCAGCCATCTTTAATCCAGAGAGAACAGTGCTGCCCTCTTTAGCTACTTACCTTTGAGGCGGTTAATTTGAAAAATTCTATTTAACAAGCTGCCATCTTTAATGAAAAGAGCATCGTGGTGCTTTCTTGTGGGTAAATTTTACGTCACAGCTGTCATCCACCATCTTGCATTGCTAACCTTAGTGCTGCCCTCTTAAGCTACTTACCTTTGAAAAAAATCTATTTGACAAGCTGTCACCCGTCATCTTGCATCGCAAACCTCAGTGCTGCACTCTTTAGTTGAAATGTGGTGGCGGATAATTTGAAAAAATCTTTTTGACAAGCAGCCATCTTTAATCAACAGATCACCGTGCTGCCATCTTTAGCTACCGCCATCTTACATCGCTTACCTCGCTGCTGCACTCTTTAGTTGAAATGTGGTGGCGGTAAATTCGAACAAGTTTAATCACGCATCGGGGAAAGCTAGAGTAAGCACGTGCTGCAGTGATGACGTCGTCATGCATGTTTAGACTTTTCCGTTTTCTTAAGAGTAAGTCGGTGTAAAGGAATGCAATAAGTATGCATCATAAAAACAAGAGTTTACATGCGCTGCAGTGATGACGTTATTGTGCATGTTTAGACCTGATCGTTTTTCTTAAGAGTAAGTCGGTGAAAAGCAATGCAATAAGTACAACATTTTTTGAATGCGATCAAATATTTATTTACAAATGTACTACAACAGTGTTCGTTTTTGCTGCTGACAAGGTTGGTGTGCTTCTTAACAACGTATGCTTCTGAAATGCCTCCTGCAACATTCAAATTAAACAAAACATTTAGAAATATATTATACTAAGTATGTTATGCTTTACAGAGAAGATCATATACTTCTTACCTTGTTGTTATTCTTTTTCGGAATCATCATCATCATGAGGTACTAGAGAAAGTTCATTCATACACTGTGTACAGTGTTCAATCCTCGGATTTGGTCCATCCCAATCATCATCACCATTTTCTCCTCGATGCTTGTAATGTCGTTCACAAGTTCTGCATAAAGCTACTTCGATCGACATCTTACTGTGTAGAGGAAGGATGTCCCAAAATTTATGTACGTAAGAGGCAGCGTACGTATATGAAAATCCTGGTGGTAAGTATTGAATAAGATGTTTCGGCATCGACGATCTATGTTTATAGAACATCTTAATAGCCTCACTCACTCGTGTAAGATAAATAAGAAGTTGCGTATGAGCATGCAAACAGCATGCACATTTCCAGTTTTGTTCCATAGCGTACGATGTCGAAGCACACACTAATGAAAATGATAAAGATCTATTCTTATTTATAGTCTCGTAACAATATTCGTTAGCGGATGGTAAGTAACATCACTCATATGAATAATAAGACAATAGGCTGCTGTGTTAGCAGGAATGTTTTCAGATGTTTCAAATTCTAAACGAATATCAACTGGAGATTCTTTTATAGATTCTTCATGATAAGAGCAGTCTATAACTACAATCGGTTCTTTATTTTTAAATTCTTGAGGTGTAAATAGCGAACGATCTTCTTTCTGATAACACGATGATTGAAATTTACAAAACATGTCATAGAGCATCCCAAACTTATTTTTCTCAAAGTCTCAAGTCTATGTTTTCGTAGGGATACGTAATTCCATTGGGATATAGTCTAACGTGTCTTATTTTACAGTGATCAAACAGTGAGCTATGTTTTTCGTGATTGAATTTACGATTAGTTTGAAATCCAAAAATAATGTACAAGGGCTTCTCAGTAAAATGTGATGTTTTAACAGCCCAGCTATGCTTGTTTGTAGGTGGTAACACAGGATATTCATGCAGCTCCCAACTTCTAAAACGTATAGGTAATGATGTATCATTTTCTACAATCTTGAGCAATCGAAGTTTTTCACGATCAGATCAGGTTACATGTGGAATCCGCCACAGTATACGATGCAGTGTTATTTTCGATTCTACTGGTGTTTCTACTGTTTTAAGAGAATTGTAATCACTTCGATCACGGATTAGAATAAGCTCTTGTTTTGCGTTGATTATAATACGAGTAAAGTCTTCTGCGAATCCAAAAATATGTTTCAGTGATAACATACCCGTAAAAGTTCCATCCTCATTAATCATCCAGTTGTTAGTAGCTTTTGGACACCATCCAGCCATCCGCAAAATATTACTTTCTTCATCACAGAAAGAAGGGTAGAGTTTCATTGCACATGTAATACCAACATTCTTCGTTCGATCTATTTCAACATTATTTACTTCATATCGCGCTTCAGAAAAGAGAAAAGCTAGAGCATTGTTGTTTAGTTGTGAAGTGCTTGGTCCACTTCCATCAGACTTTTCTAGTCGTCCTTCAATATACAGGTAGCTTTCGTGTGGTAAGTTGTAAACATCTTGTTGATTAATAATAAAATGAATTTCATCATTGTTATTTAATCCAAACGTAAAAGGTTGATAGGAATGAAGCTCACTTCGTACTACACCTTCACGACTTTCTACTGTATTCGTAATGTCTAGCATTTCTTCCATTCTGTTGTAGTAGTCTATATCCTAAATCTTGGAGAATCTGCTTATGGGTATCTGTTAACTCGATGAGTCTCTGCACACATGTAGTATGCCTTCGGAATGTACACCGTGTTTTATAAATGGTTTTCATACTGGTTTAAGATGTAGTTTGTAAGCTACGTACGCGTGCTGATCTAAATGAATAAGCTGATTATGTTTATTTACAAGTCTAAGAGTAATGCTGCTAAGGTGTTTTACAGACACAGGATGATAAAGAACTACTGCTGGCTTCTCACAAATAGTATATCCACGTTCCTCTGTAACAATAAAGTCGTGCAGGACATGTGAAGGTTGTAGATTACTATTCACGTCTGTAATAATATTACAATTAATGTTCACATTATAATCATCGAAGAGTTTTATAGGTTGATCTGACTCGTAACGTACGTTCGGTAGGAGCTCCCTCGATGAAAATCCAAGCAGTGGTCCAATCGAATCAGGTTGTGATTTGAAGTCAATCTTAAATGATTATTCAATAACACATTCATGTGTAATGTTGCTTATAGTGATAGAGAACTTGTAATTACGATTACTAAAACTATCTTCCCCAAACTGATCAATTAACGTACTTTCAATATAGTCGTGAATATCGTCTACTGTATAACTACCTGAAGGTAGTGTTAGCACATACTCATCGTAATAGAACTTGTTTACACCATCACGCACATTATAGATTTTATTGTAGCTTTCAAACGATACCAGTCCAAGACTATGCGGCTGATAACCAACTTCGATTGGTGGATTAAAATAGACGGTTGTTTCAGGTCCTTCTCCACGTACAGCAAACGTTCTTTCACTGTTCGTCATCACGTAGGCACTAATGCACTTTCTCTACTGTCTGGGTTTGATATAAGAACATAAGACATAATCGTCCGCACATGCGTGTATTAAAGTTTTGCACACGGTTTTTATTGTAAACAATGTCTGCACTGCTTCCGAAATAACGTATGAGCTCAAAAGTAGGAGGTAAGTCCATAGCTATCAAAATACCATACTTTAGATTTACATTTTACATAAGCAACGTAATGAGTTCCAGGTCCACGACTGTCGTCCAAGTTAATTACGGCACTTTCACGTTCACGTGGGCGCGCTGGTAGTTGATCGCGCATATACACCCCTCGAAAATAATGAATTCCTAGTTGTTTAGCAAACGTAAAAACTTCATCATGCTTTAGAGCTCGATATGGCAGTGCATTCAGTAGACGTTTTTTGTAGAAATGTAGATACCAAGCCCTTTCTTGTATGGCGCTAGCTTCATGTTCACACCTGTGCCTCGTAACGCAATTCCCTCCATCGTCTTGTTATGACGTTCACTCTCTTTCAACTGTTGTTTCGCTTCTTCTACAGCTTTGACAGTTCTCGCTACAGCACTTGCACCACCTAGCAATGACCCTAAAGCTGCTAAGCCAGCAAACAGCGCAGGAAGAAATCCTCCTCGTTTTGGCACAGGAATAATTCGTGCACGTTTACTAAATATTGCTCTGCACTTTGGAGAAATTCTCGCTCTTGCTGCGCTTAACGCTTTAGTAATAGCTACACGAGGATTGTATTCCCCTCGAATAGCTTTTTGCGCAGCCTTTATAACATCTTTCCATCCAACAGTTTTTACTTTCTTCTTCTTCATGTCGTTTGGATATCGTTGTTTCACCATGCTGGACACGACTTTACTAGTCAAGAGCAAATCATAAACTAACCGTTACCTCTTGTTTCGTTATATATATATATATATATTACTATTACGTACTTTATGATTCAGTTATCATGAAGATTATAAAGCAGCAAGACACGCTACCTGTTACCGACATTGTACCACATCTCTTACCTAGTTCTAGTACAACTACAGGAAAACATCATGGAACGTTTTTTCCTTTTACTGTTCGATGTATTATATCAGGTCCGTCGGGATGCGGGAAAACAAATCTTTTACTCACACTTATTACTTCTGTAAATGGTGTACGCTTCGAGAATATTTACGTTTTCGCAAAGTCACTCTTTCAGCCGCTATATACTATTCTACAAACTGTAATTCACGATCTAGTTAAAGATGGAATAAGATATTTTAAATTTAATTCGCATGAGCAAGTACCATCACCAGACGATGTGCTTCCTAATTCTCTTATGATCTTTGATGATGTCGCAACAGAACAGCAAAACGTTATTCGTGCGTTCTTTAGTATGGGTCGGCATAAATATGTTGATTGCATCTATTTGTGCCAAACCTATTCTCGTGTGCCTAAGCAGTTGATACGCGACAACGCAAATGTAATTGTGCTTTTTCGGCAAGATGAACGCAACATGCGACATGTGTATAACGATCATGTTAACACTGATATGACATTCGATGACTTTAAACGTATGTGTGCTAAATGTTGGTCATTACACCGTTACAGCTTTTTAGTTATTGATAAAGAAAGTGATGTTCAGCATGGACGATATCGCATGGGTTTCGATCATTTTATATGCATTAACACAGAATTACAATAACTACTTGATTAAAAACCATCATCATGTTAACATCTAGCAAGGAGATCACAAAACATATCATCCAAGCTCGAAACAATATTCGACTGAAATTTAAGGTGCTTAAACGTATTCAAGCAGACACGGATTTATTTTTAAAAACACAACTAAGTACACCACTCAAAGAAATATTTAATTCTACTTCATTACCACAGTCTACTTCAAGTTTTGCTTCTATGCAAACATCATATCATAAAGAGAAGCATGAAGAAGAAAAGCATGAATGAGATAAGGAAGAGAAGAAGCAGGATGTAGATCAAGAAGAGGAAGAGGAAGATAAGGAAGAAGAAGAAGAACTTAATGATACATCACCATCTAAGCGTGTTGAGTTGTTAACTACAGATGTTATTGCTGAAACACCTACTACTTCAACGCAAAATCTACCATATTTGTCTGAGGTTATGATTACACCAGAGTATCGCAATCAGTTTAGAACTTTTATTCAAGATACCTATGGATCTCTCTTTGCACCTTATATAGAAAAACGTTTTACAGGACAAACTGACACTACCTACGGTATTTGCTACGAAGATGACTGTTTCCGGATAGGAAATTCAAATGTTAAGATTAATTACAACAAACTCATTGTAAAAGGTGTTACCTATAAACCTACGAAAGGACTCTTAGAACTTCTTTTCTCACGAATACCTGACAAGGATATAATTTTACAAGATGATCTTAAAAAATATAAAGCAATACTTTTTGCTACTGACGCAACACGACGTAATTACAAGAGTACAGAAGCTGTAAATGCGAATAAGAGTTACAAGTATCGTGAGTTTATTTCTAAGCTGTTTCCGACTGCACGTAGTCTTGATGTTATCTACAAGCCTTTGTTGCCGTATGTGGATGTAAGATACTGGAATGACCCAAACTTACTCGTTGAACGATTACAACTTTTAAGAGCATCGCAAGAGGCTGGTCACCTTGGTCACGGATCAGAAATTCTAGAAATAGAAAGAGAACTACGTTATGCCGGTATTATTTTGTAATGGCTCGTCAAGAGAAGATCTCACCTGTAAAGGTAAACATCGCACATGAGTTACATAAACCAGCACGTCACACCTACTGTCGCAGACGCGTTATTACACGAGGAAAAGATGATCTCTGGCAAGCGGACTTAGTAGAAATGATTCCATATGCCTCTAGTAATAAGGGGTATAAGTATCTACTTACTGTTATCGATGTGTACTCGAAGTTTGCTTTTGCACAACCTGTGCGTTCTAAAACAGCAGTTCAAGTTAAAGAAGCATTTAAACATATTGTTGAAGAATCGAAACGCTGCCCAAGGCTTCTTCAAACTGATCAAGGTAAAGAGGTTTACAACAAGGATTTTTCTTCTTACCTCAAGTTACTTGGCATTCAACACTACTCTACGTTCAGCAATCTCAAGGCAAGTGTTGTAGAACGCTTTAATCGTACACTCAAAACAATGATGTGGCGAGAATTTACAGCGCAAGGTTCATATCGTTGGGTTGATCTGCTACCTAGACTTTTATCTACCTACAACGATACACCTTATCGCACTATCGGAAAAAAGAATACACCTCGTATAAATGCTATTCATCTTGTAATTAAAACAGCTGATCCACGTCGCCATCGCTTTAAAGAAGGTGATTTTGTTCGCATCAGCAAACACAAGTCTATCTTTGCAAAAGGATACACACCTCACTGGAGCACTGAAATTTTTCAAATCAGAAGTGTTAAGCTTACTAATCCAGTTACGTACTTACTTCGCAATCTCAGAGGACAGCCTATTGAAGGAGGATTCTACATCGAAGAACTGCAGAAAACAAAATATCCCGATCACTATTTAGTTGAACGTGTTATTCGACGTCGTGGCAATAAACTGTATGTTAAATGGCTTGGTTTTAATAACAGCTTTAATTCATGGATTATTAAAGAGGATGTATTTTAAATCTTATGTGTGTTTTCTTTTAATCCTCTACGTTACCTTTCTTCTAAGTCACTAGTACATGCTGTAGGATTAAACAACACCTGTAATATGTTTTTACAATTCATATTTATTTTAGACTATATATCTATATATTTTTATCCTTTGTATATTTTACGGTCTTTGTCACTCAGTTTTCGTTTTATTACACCAACAACGACAAGTGCTGCTATATTCTTCTGAGCAGCTAAAGCACTAGGTAATAACACACACACACACACACACACACACAGCATAACTTTACGAAGCAGATTTTAACAGCTACACGACATACTCTATGCAGGCAGCATGTAACTACGTGTCAGGCGAACGTGTTCTTGGGGCGCAGGGGAGATGAAGCACGAAGAAAAGAAGATCAATCACTCTATTGATGAGTCCACGCCCAACATGCTTCCTCAGCTTTCTCCCAGCACGTTTGTTCACCTTTTCCTTGTTTACTCTCTCCACAGCCATGATAAGTGTTTATAAGCGAAGACAACTCGTTAGTTTTAGGTCCGTGATACAGTTTAATTAGTTGACATGTACGGCACTGTCTCACAGAAGGTCGTCTACCTAAACTCACGTGTTCATGATGTAAACTACACGTTTGAAGCTCTGACAAAACAGGATGTTGAGTCCACTCACGAGGCACCTTATCCCAAATCTTCTTTTCAGCATTCGCAGCTACATTAACCAAAAATGCCTTTGGTAATGCATTTAACTCTTCTTCAGTAAAAGTGTTTAGTTTCTTTACGATCGCCTTTTCAACTGCGTTAGAAATGACATGATGTCTTTACTCTACAAATGTCTCTTTTACACTAAGGTTATTTCGACATTGCAGTTTACATATGATGTTCACTTCCCGGCATGCACTGCAACACAACCAATCAAAGAGCATGCATACATGTTGTAAAGACTGATTACCTGTTTCTCTACTATGCTCTTTCGGAAGAGTTTTAAATGATGGGCACCCCAATTCATGCATGTCGATAACTTCACACGATGATGGTAGAAAATCACGCAACCATTCTTTCTTTTCACAACCCTTTAAAAGAACAAGATCTGCTCTTGACAAATGTGCATTCATCATTAAATGTAGAAAACGATAAGGTATGCCTTTTTCTTCCCACTTAAAACCTAAATTGTTTTCAATCCACTGAGTCTGCTTTTTATCTTCATCTGTTTGCAAACAGTAAGGGAACGGTGGACTAAATACTAAACTAACAAGTTTTGGTGCCCACAACACACTGCAATCTAACACAGCCACCTCTTTAAACACAAATTTGTTTCCGTTTACTTTAAAGCCTTGCACATCAACTATTAATGTTTTCGTCATGTTTGCACTCCACTCTCTATCGCTGTTTCTCGAAGACTAAAGCTTTTAGTCAACGAACGGGTTTAAACATGCACAATAACGTCATCACTGCAGCGCATGCAAACTCTTGTTTTTATGATGCATACTTATTGCATTCCTTTACACCGACTTACTCTTAAGAAAACGGACAAGTCTAAACATGCACGATGACGTCATCACTGCAGCACGTGCTTACTCTAGCTTTCCCCGATGAGTGATTAAACTTGTTCGAATTTACCGCCACCACATTTCAACTAAAGAGTGCAGCACTGAGGTTTGCGATGCAAGATGGCGGGTGACACCTTGTCAAATTGATTTTTTTTCAAAGGTAAGTAGCTTAAGAGGGCAGCACTAACGTTAGCAATGCAAGATGGTGGATGACAGCTGTGACGTAAAATTTACCCGCAAGATAGCACCACGATGCTCTTTTCATTAAAGATGGCAGCTTGTTAAATAGAATTTTTCAAATTAACCGCCTCAAAGGTAAGTAGCTAAGGAGGGCAGCACTGTTCTCTCTGGATTAAAGATGGCTGCTTGTCGAAAAGAATTTTTCAAATTAACCGCCTCAAAGGTAAGTAGCTAAAGAGGGCAGCACTGTTCTCTCTGGATTAAAGATGGCTGCTTGTCGAAAAGAATTTTTCAAATTATCCGCCACCACAAAGAGGGCAGCACGGTGCTCTTTTGATTGAAGATGGTGGATGACAGCTGAAGAGCGCGTAGAATTTGTTTCCAAACAAGAGCACGTGAAATTTGCCGCCACCACATTTCAAATAAAGAGTGCGGCACTGTTCTCTCTGGATTAAAGATGGTGGATGACAGCTGTCAGAAAAGCACACGGGTTTGTTTCCAAACAAGAGCACGTGGAATTTACCACCACCACATTTCAACTAAAAGTGCAGCACGGTGATGAAAGAAGGCGGATGACAGCTGTCAAAAAAGCATGTTGATTTTTTTCCAAACAAAAGCACGTGGAATATGCCGCCACCACATTTCAACTAAAGAGTGCAGCACTGTTCTCTCTGGATTAAAGATGGTGGAAGACAGCTGTCAGAAAATCACATGGGTTTGTTTCCAAACAAGAGCACGTAGAATTTGTCGCCACCACATTTCAAAGGTAAGTAGCTAAAGAGTGTAGCACTGAGGTTTGTGATGCAAGATGGCGGATGACAGCTGTCAGAAAATTGCACGTGAATTTGTTTCCAAACAGGAGCACGTGGAATTTGCCGCCACCACATTTCAACTAAAGATTGCAGCACTGTTTTCTCTCTGGATTAAAGATGGCGGATGACAGCTGTCAGAAAAGCATATAGGTTTGTAAAGCACGTGGAATTTACCGCCACCACATTTCAAAGGTAAGTAGCTAAAGAGGGTGGCACGGTGCTCAAAGATGGCTGCTGTCAAAAAGCATTTTTCAAATTATCCGCCACCACATTTCAAAGGTAAGTAGCTAAAGAGGGCAGCACTTTGCTCTATAGCTTAAAGATGGCGGATGATAGCTGCACGTGGCTTTGTTTACCTCGCGCTAGTTAGGTTAAGTTGGTAGCACTAAGGTTTAGACCCGTCAAGATGGCAGCACTGCGGATGACAGGTGACGAATTTGCAGCTACTGCGATAAAGAGGGCAGCACAGTGCTGTGTGGTTTAAAGATGGCGGATGACAGCTGTCAAAAAAGCACGTGGCTGTCAAAAAGCACGTGGCTTTGTTTACCACACGCTAGTTAGGTTAAGTTGGTAGCACTAAGGTTTAGACCCGTCAAGATGGCAGCACTGCGGATGACAGGTGACGAATTTGCAGCTACTGCCATAAAGAGGGCAGCACAGTGCTCTGTGGTTTAAAGATGGCGGATGACAGCTGTCAAAAAAGCACGTGGCTGTCAAAAAGCACGTGGCTTTGTTTACCACACGCTAGTTAGGTTAAGTTGGTAGCACTAAGGTTTAGACCCGTCAAGATGGCAGCACTGCGGATCACAGGTGACGAATTTTCAGCTACTGCGATAAAGAGGGCAGCACAGTGCTCTGTGGTTTAAAGATGGCGGATGACAGCTGTCAAAAAAGCATGTGGCTGTTAAAAAGCACGTGGCTTTGTTTACCATACGCTAGTTAGGTTAAGTTGGCACTACTGAGGTTTAGGCCCGTCAAGATGGCAGTACTGAGGTTAGCGATGCGTTGTTGTCTGTCAAAAAGCACGTGGCTTTGTTTACCTCGCACTAGTTAGGTTAAGTTGGCACTACTGAGGTTTAGGCCCGTCAAGATGGCAGTACTGAGGTTAGCGATGCGTTGTTGTCTGTCAAAAAGCACGTGGCTGTCAAAAATCACGTGGCTTTGTATACCTCGCACTAGTTAGGTTAAGTTGGCACTACTGAGGTTTAGGCGTGTCAAGATGGCAGCAGTGAGGTTAGCGATGCGTTGTTGTCGATGACAGCTGTCAAAAAGCACGTGGCTTTGTTTACAAATTCAAATCTCCCGCCAAAATTCAAATTTCCCGCCAAAATTCAAATTTCCCGCCGGAATTCAAATTTTCCGCGGGAGGAGGCGGCCGAACTCTCCGATTATACTACTGGCGGATGAAGAATAGAAGGAGAGGGGGGGAGTGGAGCAGCCTGAACTTGAGCTAATTAACAAGGTATGTCAGAACTTTAACTATGTGAAACATTTGCGTGTGAAAATTTGGGATATATTTCGATGTTTTATTAATCACGTAACTGATAGGGTGCCTGCGTTCCTCTAAAATCCATCCTTTGGTGTTTGGTTCCCCTAATACAGAGAGAGTAACCAGGTAATAACTATCTGTGTGGGTAATATACTTCTTCTACGTTAACGGTCTGTGATGCCAGCGTACTGTACTGCCCCGACAACGGGCGTATTATAAAATCATTGTGAACTAGATCGAGGGCTCGAGCCCCGTCTAACGTAAAACTAAGTTACTGCTCCTTCGGATTCTGTGTATCTTTTGTAAACCTTAATATATAGTGAACTCCAAGGTTCGAGGCCCGATCTAGGAATGTGCTCTGGAAGCTACGGCTTCTTCCCATGAAGTATGTGTTTTCTATTTGTAAAAGCTATCATAATAATTTCCCGAGACTCACGGGTCATCAGACTGTGACAGACGGGAGTCCTTTTCCCCAAATTTGTTTTTAAGTATCAGAGCATTCCAGCCATTCATTATAAAATGTTCGAGAGTTAATATTCTAATTGTTGGTTCACGTTCAAATAGTTAGAAAGGGAAGAACATTAAATTCCGAATGGATTCGTTTGGTAAATACTGCTTTTCCAACCATTGCTCTCCACGCTATCTTCCCCGCGGAAACAAATGCAATCAGTGTTCAGTGAGATTACAGGACGAGTTCTCTGCACAAGGCACTCGTACCTTGTTACTTGGATTAGACGGGGCTGAAGTCTTACTGTCCACAGAATTCAAGGCTACGTTATAGACCACGACATGGAGAAAATGTAGCAAGGGACATGAAATGGTCAGATCAATTAACATACACTTAGAACTAAAATCATGAAAATCTCATCGCAATAATTAAAAGTATTTAAATCCAAGTTAATAAATCCAGTCGAGTAGTAGGGCAGTGGAGATTCTGAGCCACAGCGTCAGCATTTTTTTGCTGAGTCAGCACCCGAGGTCATTGACCCCTAGCAGATATCAAGGCGGGGTTTGGCCCCGAGGTCATTGAAACCTAGTATAGTAGTATGGCTAAGCCGATTTGCGATTTTGCATAAGAGAGCGAGCCTAACCTCACAGTTGCCATCTTGTGGGGCCTAACCTCAAATTCACGACTAGGTGCCCTTCGCGACGCGTGAGAGAGCGGGCCTAACCTCACATCCGCATCGTGAAGGGACTATCCTTAGTTTTACGGCAAGATGCCATTCCCGACGCCAACTGCACAAGATGGCGGCTATACATATACTCTTATGAGAAGGCCCACGGGCCCTTGAGCAAGATGGCGGCTATACATAGGCTGTTGTGGCATCCTTCTCCTCTGACGGGGCATAGCTTTATGTCTCTACCCGTCCAATACTATAACGGCACGATCTAATGCTTAAGGCTTTACGAATTTGCACCTGCTATTATTCTGTTTTTAAGCTGCAGCGATGACGTCATCGTAGTTATGCATGTTCAATTGTTCGTTATTAAGGTTACTTACTCAAGCCTTTATAGATAGAATGAGTAGGCGTAAAGAGGCAAAGGAATGCAATAAGTACAATATTTTCAATTCAATGAAATATTTATTTACAAAATTAAAGCAATCTACTACAACAGATGTTGTTTTGCTATGCTCCTTAACAGGTTTATGTGAAGAGGTAGTATGCTTCCATCTTGATAAGTCCTAACTGCGTGCACTAGTTTGGCGTTTTCTTAAACATGGCTACCCTTACTGCTGCTAACCTGACAGACACTAACCTCAATGCTGCCATCATAACTAAGTGGGTGCGGAATTTGAACAGCTCTCAAGATGGAAGCGATTAATTGTTGGACCCAAAACTCACATTTTTGCATAAGAGAATGTCGCTAACCTCACTGCTGGCATCTTCGCAGGGCCTAACCTCACTGCTTCCCTCTTCCGTGAGTATACCTTCTGACACCCACACGTACTCTGTATAAGGTGTATAAGATAGGTTTTACGCTTTTGTGTTAGTTTGCTGTAAATCGTTAAGCTGCTCACATCGTGGGAGTAGAGTAGCGAGTATCTACTAAATTTAACTTGTATCTTTAAAGAAGAAGCTGTTAGCAGAAGATAAAGTCCGTCATGGAACAACCCATTTCTAGCTATATTTGCAAAGAGTGTCGAAAAATATTTCTCCGAGGCTATCACGAGGGACATCATGAGATATCCTGTAGGACAACTTTTAAATGCAAACATTGTAGAGAGAGTTCAAGAACGCTTACAACGCTCAACGTCACGAAGCTGCGTATCATGTAGCTTCATCGAGGAGAAAATACAAAAAGCTCAAAAGTAGTCAAGCAAACAATGATTTATTTTTAAAAAGTGCACCTCTGCGAGAGGTTTTTAATTTTCCCTTCTTGTCTTGCCCTGCTACAAGTTCTGTCACTAAGCACACATTTGGAGACGAAGAGAAGCTGAATGATGATGAGGATGCTGACAATAATAGTGATAAAAAAGGAAAAGGAGAAGAAGAAGGAAAAGAAGATCTCAATGTTTCTTTGCTTTTAGAGCATTATGATTTTACGTCACTTTCTAATCCTACTGCACGTTCTGTCGCTGTGCGAACATCTCAAGAAGAGATGCAAGATGAAGTAAAGGATGACTCTTAGTAGTATAATTGGATGGTTCTGCCACCACCACCACCACCACCACCACAGGCTCCCAGATACCTCCTCCACCACCACCACAGACAGAGGCCTCCCAGAGGCCTCCTCCACCACCACCACAGCTAGAGGCCTCCCAGAGGTCTCCTCCACCACCCGCGGGAAATTTGAATTTGTAAACAAATCCATGTGCTTTTTGACAGCTATTATCGACAACAACGCATCGCTAACCTCACTGCTGCCATCTTGACTGGCCTAAACCTCAGTAGTACCAACTTAACCTAACTAGCGCGAGATTTGAATTGGTAAACAAATCCACGTGTTTTTGACAGCCACGTGCTTTTTGACAGACAACAACGCATCGCTAACCTCAGTACTGCCATCTTGACAGGCCTAAACATCAGTAGTAATAACTTAACCTAACTAGCGCGAGATTTGAATTTGTAAACATATCCACGTGTTTTTTGACAGCTGTCATCCGCCATCTTTAAACTATAGAGCACCGTGCTGCCCTCTTTATCGCAGTAACTGCAAATTCGTCACCTGTCATCAGCAGTGCTGCCATCTTGGCGGGCCTAAACCTTAGTGCTACCAACTTAACCTCACTAGCGCGAGATAAACAAATCCACGTGCTTTTTGACAGCTGTCATCCGCCATCTTTAATCTATAGAGCACAGTGCTGCCCTCTTTAGCTATTTACCTTTGAAGTGTGGTGGTGGATAATTTGAAAAATGCTTTTTGACAGCAGCCATCTTTGAGCACCGTGCTGCCCTCTTTAGCTAGATACCTGTGATGGCAGACAATTCCACGTGACAGCAGCCATCTTTGAGCACAGTGCTGCCCTTTTTGTGGTGGCGGGAAATTCCACGTGCTCTACAAACTCACGTGCTTTTTTCTGACAGCTGTCATCCGCCATCTTCAATCTATAGAGCACAGTGCTGCCCTCTTTAGCTACTTACCTTTGGAATGTGGTGGCGGGTAATTTTTACGTCACAGCTGTCATCCGCCATTTTGCATCGCAAACCTCAGTGCTGCACTCCTTAGCTAGATACCTTTGAAATGTAATGGCGGCATTTGAAAAATTCTTTATGCTCTCGTTTGGAAACAAAGCCACGTGCTTTTTTGACAGCTGTCATCCGCCATCTTTAAACTACAGAGCACCGTGCCGCACTCTTGCGAGCAATTTCGTCAGCTGTCATCCGCCATCATTAAACTACAGAGCACCGTACCGTACTCTTGCGGGCAATTCCGTCAGCTGTCATCCGTCATCTTTAATCAAGAGAGCGCAGTGCCGCACTCTATGTGGTGGTGACAAATTCCACATTCGCCATCTTTAATCTACAGAGCGCCGCGCTGCACTCTGTGCTGGCGGACAGTTTGAAAAGCTGCCAAGGGAGCATCGTGTTGGCATCTTTTTCTTTGACATGTGGTGGCGGCAAATTCCACATCCGCAATCTGAGAGCACCGTGCTGCGCTCTTGATCGTAGTAGCCGACAATTTAAAAAGAACATGTCAAGGAATACCTTTGTTCTAAAAGAAAACAAGACTACAGTTCTGAACGGCTTGCGTAATATAGCGATTGTTATAACCTCCAATTCCCTGCTCTGTTAAGGCATAGCTTTATCGAATACTTGAAGATTATATTACAAAATAAGTGATTAAGAATATAATCGATACAACATTATGATCAGAACATTGAATGATGTGTTTGGGGTGCACTTTCGTTCTAAGAGAATCGAACCCGAGACTGCCGGGTGAGAGGCAAGCACACTAAACAAAACCGAAGGAGCCAGCAATTCTCTTTCTATATAATAATTTCGTGTGGCTATTTCTAGCCAAGTGCAGTCTAAAAATAAATCCTAGTCTTGTTACATCAGGAAGGGTAACTGGCTAAATCCTGGTCTTTAAGCGCTAGGATGAGCATCTAGCGGTAAAATAATAGTTCAAGAAACTGTGATTTAAATTTCTAGCTGTAAAAAACAGATTCTTGCGTCAGGAAGGGCACCCGGCCGTAAAATAGGTCCTTACAACTTAAAAACTCATGTTAGGAAGGGGCAACCGGTTGTAAGAACAGGAGAGCGGCAGCTAGCTGCTTCCTAGCGCATTTCAGGTGTTATGCCTTACGAGTAGCTATGTACTAGCACCGGATTTCAAATAAACAGACTCTAGAACGAGAAAAAATATCTGGGATGTGTTTTTGAAGCAAGCCTACACACACACGCGCGCGCGCAAGCTTCTACCTGGAATGTGTTTGCCTCAGCGGAGTACGAAGTCTACCGCACGCGTACAATACAGCTTGTCGAGCTGAGCTCAAACCCCCTCGTTTAATCGTAGTACAAATATGTCTGCTTGTAGAACCTGTACCTCAGCGTTTCGTGTTGCTGCTAACAGGTAGGGGGTACTGTAGATGAAGGCTTAGCATAGTGCTCCTGAGGATTACTTCTCAGCCTAGCGCTTTTGAAAATCGCTTTTTAGCCTAGTCCTCTCTTTGTCTACTTACAGGTAGGGAATACCTTAGATGCAGTCTTAGCTCGGTACCTACAGGTAAGGAATACCGTAGATGTCAGCTTTTTGCTTAGCTGAGCACCCTTACAGGCAGGGGATACCGTAGATGTGACCTTAGCTCAGTGCCTACAGGTAAGGTATACCGTAGATGTCAGCTTTTTGCTTAGCTGAGCACCCTTACAGGCAGGGGATACCGTAGATGTGATCTTAGCTCAGTGCCTATAAGTAAGGAATACCGTAGATGTAGGCTTAGCTCAGCACCCTGCTAAGTACAGATAGGGGATACCGTAGATGTGATCTTAGTCTAAGCAAGGAATACTGCGGATGTCGGCTTTCTACCTAGCTTAGTACCCTCCCGTTTAAGTTCAGAGGTCGAAGATTGCGCGCTAACTTTCCTAGGTTCGATCCGCTGCGGAACTCTTAAATTCTGACACCTCGGCATCAACAGCAGGTTCGATCCCGGCTTTGTGCTTGAACACATCAGCCAGCAGAACTGGGTGTAAGGCAGTCAGGAGAGCTCTTGTTGCATAAACATTTCGTTCGAACTGTACTGTTGATGTATGCAACTCCTGATATCCGCTTAGTGATAAGCTGCATATTTACTCGGTGCAGCTCTGTGAAGTGCTCCTCACAGTTCTCTGTACGCGTTTATTGTGTACGCATCCTTTACTTGCTCACCTACCGTCTAGTAGTAAAAAAACAGAAGGTAAGATTAATTCCTTGATTATTATTATTATTATTATTATTATTATTATTATTATTATTATTATTATTATTATTATTATTATTATTATTATTATTATTATTATTATTATTTACGATTTCTTTTTTCTTTGTTTTTTAGAAAATCACTGTCTGCTGAAAATATTATTCTCCAGTTTACAGCCTTCAACTTAAGGTAAGCCTAAACTGTTAGTTAGTGTGTAACTTCAAAATCAGAACAATGACTGACCTCAATAGGCTGAAACTTGGTTTCTTCTAAACATCGCAACTCTAGGCTAGCTGACTTGCCCTTTCGATATCCTATTATTACATTTGCTTTTACGTTAGACAGTAAAGGTCTTTGAGTTAAATATAGCTAGGTTAGCTGTTAACAAACCAAGTATCTTTTGCAACCTTCATTGTTTTTAGCGTTTAACGATGGGAAGATGAGAAGGTGTAGACAAGGAGGAGGTTAATCTCATAACTTCAAAATCAGAACAATGTCTGACCTCAATAGGTTGAAACATGGTTTCTTCTAAACATCGCAACTCTAGGCTAGCTCACTTACCCTTTCATATCCTATCATCACAAGTGCTTTTACGTTAGGCAATAAACATCTTCGAGTTGTATGCTTGTAAAGATAGCTAGGCTAGCTGTTAACAAACTAAGTAACTTTTGTAACCCTTCCATAACCGATCATCACTATGTGCGATGCAAGTGCTTTCGCCACATTCATATATGTTTGTTCTTTTCTAGGTACATCGAGAGTTATCGTCGACATGTATTCGAGTTACAGGCTTGAACGTGCACATTTTATTTATTCGGGTAACATTTTGCAGTCTGCAGCGTGAACATTTTAAAGGTATGTTTCGATCTTTTTTTAATTGATCTTGTATGTTTACATTGCTTTTTTAAAAATCTAAAAAATAGTATTTCGCTTTTTTGTAGAAAAACTATGGAGAAGATTAACTAGATAGGTCATCATTCAACTCTAACTGCCAAGCTGCCGACAAGGTTAGCGCTAAATGAGCAATTTAAAGTGATTTCACTACGAAGATTAAAAAACGAAATTTAGAGAAAGGATTTTATGCGCCTGCAAAGACTTTCAAGTTTTTTACCCAACAGATTTAGTGTGCTAACTTGTTAAAGAGAACAACTATTTATCAATAGAAATTAGCCTAAAGTTGTAATGTTCGGAAGAAACCAAGTTTTAATCTATAGAGGTCAGACATTAGAGATGAATGTTCTATACCTAACAAAGTAAAAGCACTCTTGCAGATAACGTTCGATAAGGGTGTTACTTAATGTCCTTCTCTCGAGTCTTAATGTTAAAAACTAGAAAAAGCAGCTTAAAAGTATTGTAGTGTCGGAATTTTATCCTGCAAGCGTTGTTTTCGATATTAGCCATGAAACATTCCACAGCTTGAAGTGTACATTAACTGTAGCATTAACAGATAGATATTGCAGTTGTACAACCTTTCGCTAACGTCCTAGTCAGTGCACTCAAGTCTAGAGCTTTCTTTAGGACTTTTTAGTAGCCTTTTACGATTGTTGAGGATGGTTGCCTAGTTGTACTTCCTCTTAAAACAATAATCACCACCACCACCACTTTTACGATTGTACAGCTTTAAAATAACAAACTATGTAAAGTCTTTATCCTTAAGTGCTACCTTATTAATATACATACATCCTTAGTTTCTTAGTAAAACCCTAAATCTTGAATTCCTTGTACTTTCTACTTCTCTAGCTGCTAAGCCTTTTGTATTAAAGTAATAATACTACAGCTTCAGAGTTAAGAGTTTAGTTATAGCTTTGTTGGCTGTAAAAGGGGAGACAGCTAGAATAGAAAACTGTAAAGAGTGTAGTACAAGTATAATAGACATAAACATTGCAACAGTATGACCTCTTTCCTCTGTGACGATAGACATTGCAACAGTATGACCTTTTTTGTACTGTAATAATAGACATAGACATTACAACAGTATAACGTCTTACTTCTGTGATGATAGACATTGCGGTAGTATGACTTCTTTCCTCTGTGACATTGCAACAGTATGACTTCTTTCCTCTGTGACATTGCAGCAGTGTGACTTCTCTCCTCTGTGACATTGCAATAGTATGACTTCTTTCCTCTGTGACATTCTTCTTCTTCTTCTTCTTCATGTGCCATGTCCTCGCAGAACGTTGGCGATCAGTAGCATGATCTGTTGTTTGTTCATAGCTGTTCTGAACAGAGTAAGCTTTGTCACCCCAAACCACTGGCTCAAGTTGCTGAGCCATGATGTCCTACTTCTCCCCGGACCACGTTTTCCATTAATTTTCCCTTGGAGTATTACTTGCAGAAGGTGGTATTTAGAGTTCCGCATCATATGACCAAAGTATTCTAGTTTCCTTCTCTTGATGGTAGTGAGAATTTCTGGTTCTTTGTTCATACGGTGCAAAACGTCTATATTGGTCATTTTAGCTGTCCAAGGTATCTTAAGCATCCTTCGGTACGTCCACATTTCAAATGCTTGCAATCTCTTGCACATGGTCTCAGTTAGTGTCCATGCCTCAACGCCGTACAACAGAATGCTGAAAACGTAGCACCGGAGTAGTCGTGTCCGTAGTGAAATGGAAAGGTCACGGCTTGTCAAAAGTTTCCTAAGTCTCTGAAAAGAAGTTCTGGCCTGCTCAATTCTGCATCGGATCTCGTGAGTAAGGTCCCAGTCATCATTGATGTGACATCCAAGGTATTTAAATGTTGCCACTCTCGCGATCTGTTCCTTCGCTGTTGTATAACCCTTTACTTCTATGACGATAGACATTGCAACAGTATGACTTCTTTCCTCTGTGACATTGCACCAGTATAACGTCTTACCTCTATAACGATAGACATTACAGCAGTATAGTCGCGTAAGCCCAGTGCTAACAAAGACTTTACTTTAAGTACTACATTAATTACAGGAATGTAAACGCTCCCGAGTATGTGTTAGTAGGTGTCGCTAAAGATGCGACTTCTAGAAAAAAAATCTTTGGAGTGTAGGTGCTCACTAGTATGTGTAAGCACGCGTTACCGAAGACTTAACTTTAAGTACTACATTAATTACAACAATGTAAACGCTTGCAAGTATGTGAGTTTTGTATCACTCGGTTTTTAGTTATAGCATTGTTTACTACAGCATAACATCAACTAAAACTCATACATACAAGAATTGCGTTATTAATTGTAAGATGAAGCATGTGTATACGATAATTACATCGCGAAGTAAAAAGTACGTAAACATTACTACAAGTAAAATCATTCAGGATAAAACTTGTACATTCAAATGTAAATAAATAATGTAGAATTAACATATTCTTTTATTTTAGATTAGGTATTACCTTTACCTTCTCCCACTCCTTTCTCTTAAAAGTTTTGTTTATTACTTGGAGAAGAAGAGTAAGTATGTTAAGAAAGAAAGTGTTTAAGCAAATTCGTAACTATGTTTTCATCATAGAAGAGCAGCACTCTAAGTATGTTGAGAAGAGATTTTTTCTAAACAGTGTTTGATTCTAGTCTTGCAATGCAGTGTTCTACAACATCGAACTATAGTATGTATATATGTTGTTGAACGGTAGTATGTGTTCAAGTCTAAACTTGCACACTCTTGCTTTTGCAATGCATGTTCGGTAAAGATGTACCTTGGTAGAGTAAGTAAAGGTAAACGATGTTATAAAAGTTCCTATCTTGCGTAAGCTGTTCAGAATTCCAGTCTAATTTCTTTCTTAGAACAAAGGTATACCCTAGACATGTTGTAAACACATCAACCGGTGTTCTGATCATATGTTGTATCGAGTACAGTGTTCGATTCTAGTTTTGATCACTTATTTAGTGATCTGAACACATCAATGAATGTTCTGATCACATGTTAAAGTTAACAACATCGAGTGCAGTGTTCGATTCTAGTCTTGTTATGTTTCAATCTGATTTTCTTAGAACAAAGGTATCCCCTAACATGTTCTAAATACATGTTGTATTGAGTACAGTGTTCGAATCCAGTCTTGGCAACATTTTTAGTGATCTAAACACATTCGCTATCTTACGCAAGCTGTTCAGAACTGTAGTCTTATTATTTTTCTTTCAGAACAAAGGTATTCTTTGACATGTTCTTTTAAATTGTCCGCTACAACAAAGAGTGCGTCGCGGTGCTCTGCAGATTAAAGATGGCTAATGTAGAATTCACTGCCACTACATTGCAACAAAAGAGTGCGGCACTGCGCTCTCTTGATTAAAGATGGCGAATGTGGAATTTGTCACCACCACATAGAGTGCGGCACTGCGCTCTCTTGATTAAAGATGGCGGATGACAGCTGACGGAATTGCCCGCAAGAGTGCGGTACGGTGCTCTGTAGTTTAATGATGGCGGATGACAGCTGTGAAAAAAGCACGTGTCTTTGTTTCCCAACAGGAGCATAAAGAATTTTTCAAATTGCCGCCACTACATTTCAAAGGTAAAGAGTGCAGCACTGAGGTTTGCGATGCAAGATGGCGGATGACAGCTGTGACGTAAAAATTACCCGCCAACACATTTCAAAGGTAAGTAGCTAAAGAGGGCAGCACTATGCTCTATAGTTTGAAGATGGTGGATGACAGCTGTCAGAAAAAAGCACGTGAGTTTGTAGAGCACGTGGAATTTCCCGCCACCACAAAAAAGGCAGCACTGTGCTCAAAGATGGCTGCTGTCACGTGGAATTGTCTACCACCACAGGTATCTAAAGAGGGCAGCACGGTGCTCAAAAATGGCTGCTGTCAAAAAGCATTTTTTCAAATTATCCGCCACCACATTTCAAAGGTAAGTAGCTAAAGAGGGCAGCACTGTGCTCTATAGGTTAAAGATGGCGGATGACAGCTGTCAGAAAAGCACGTGGATTTGTTTATCTCGCGCTAGTGAGGTTAAGTTGGTAGCACTAAGGTTTAGGCCCGCCAAGATGGCAGCACTGCGGATGACAGGTGACGAATTTGCAGCTACTACGATAGAGAGGGCAGCACGGTGCTCTGTAGTTTAAAGATGGCGGATGACAGCTGTCAAAAAGCACGTGGATTTGTTTATCTCGCGCTAGTGAGGTTAAGTTGGTAGCACTAAGGTTTAGGCCCGCCAAGATGGCAGCACTGCGGATGACAGGTGACGAATTTGCAGCTACTGCGATAAAGAGGGCAGCACGGTGCTCTGTAGTTTAAAGATGGCGGATGACAGCTGTCAAAAAACACGTGGATTTGTTTACAAATTCAAATCTCGCGCTAGTTAGGTTAAGTTAGTACTACTGAGGTTTAGGCCTGTCAAGATGGCAGTACTGAGGTTAGCGATGCGTTGTTGTCTGTCAAAAAGCACGTGGCTGTCAAAAACACGTGGATTTGTTTACCAATTCAAATCTCGCGCTATTTAGGTTAAGTTGGTACTACTGAGGTTTAGGCCCGTCAAGATGGCAGCAGTGAGGTTAGCGATGCGTTGTTGTCGATGATAGCTGTCAAAAAACACGTGGCTTTGTTTACAAATTCAAATTTCCCGCGGGTGGTGGAGGAGACCTGTGGGAGGCCTCTAGCTGTGGTGGTGGTGGAGGGGGCCTCTTGGAGGCCTCTGTCTGTGGTGGTGGTGGAGGAGGCCTCTGGGAGCCTGTGGTGGTGGTGGCAGCAGAACCATCCAATTATACTACTACTCTTCAACGCTTCTTTGCTATCAAAACAAGTTTGTGCCTGGAAACGCTATAGCAGAAGCACGTATTTCATCAAAACATGTCCCTACAAATCATCTGTCTGTATACAGGCTCAAAGTTCACCACAAGCCTCTGTTACCCCACGTAAGACACTCTAAAAACCCCAACCTACTCGTGAAATGTTAACAACTACTACGAGCCTATCAAGATGCTGGTTACACAGAGTATAAAGCAGATATTTTTGAAATAGAGCCAGAATTACGTCGTGCGAGTATTATCGAGTAATAGCTCTACAAAATAAAGATCTTACCTGAAAGCTCTCTCTTGACAGTACGACAGCCTAAACACCTGCCTACACTAGCTCCTGTACTATACTAAAGTTATAAAGGTTAGCTGGTTAGAATGATGAGCGATAACCCAGCTCCTTAAAGTTAGTCTAACGTAACCAATGTACAGCAGCTATCTTGCCTAGTAGCCCCTGCCTCAAACTAATAGGCCATAAGTTACAAGTTGTAAGCCCCACTCTAGAGTTCGGTCCATGAGAATACAGTATACTACGTAGCTGCTATCTTGCATAGTACCCCTTGCCTCAGTTCTCGCATGTCAGGCCGATCAAACTAATAGGTCATAAGTTACAAGTTCGAAGGCCATGACGCGGCCCTCATTTTAAGGTCTGTACGAATGGAGTATGTCAACTACCTTGCATAGCAGCCCTTGCCTAATTTTTCGAAGTTCAGGCTGATCAAAATAGCAGGTTATAAGTTACAGGTTGTGAGCAAATGAAGTGACCCTCTAATTAAGGTCTATACGAATAGAGTAAACCAGTTATCTTGCATAGTAGCCCTTACCATAGTCCCTTGAAAGTTATGCTGGTAAAACTAATAGGTCATAAGTTACAAGTTGTAAGCCCCTGAAGTAGCACTCAATAAAGGCATATACGAATACAGTATAGCAGTCATCTTGTATAGTTGCCCTTGTCTCATTTCTCGAATGTCAGGCTAATCAAACTAATAGGTCATAAGTTACAAGTTGTAAACCCCTGAGGCAGCTCTGTAGAGTTAGACCTATAAGCTCCTGGTCCATCTCCTTATGTTAGTCTCAGATAACCAATCTATAACAGCCATCTTGATTCAGGGCGGCCGCCGTCTTGCGCAATCGCCCCTGGGCCGTCTCCTTAATTCCTATGTCTACCCTAGGCCAGCATTCTCCATTCGAGCCTATGTATATCTGCCATCCTGCGCAGTATCCCCTCTATAAGAGCATGTATATAGCCATCATCTTGCGCAATCGTCCTTAGGCCGTCTCCTTCAATCCTATGTCTCCCCTGTTCTATAAGAGCCTATGTATAGCCGCCATCTTTCGCAATCGCCCCTAGGCCGTCACCTTAAGTCATATGTGACCTCTAGGCCAGGTATCTCCATAAGAGCCTATGTATAGCCGCCACCTTACACGGTAACCCATGACCCAGGTTCCAGGAGTTAGTCTCATAAGAGATAGTGAATAGCCGCCATCTTGTGCAATTGACGTCGGGAAGGGCATCTGGCCATAAAACCGGGACCGTGTGCAGTTAGGCTCCTCCATATGGTTAGGTGTTCTCTTTTATGCGAATCCCAATTGCCCTACTACTTACGATGGATCCGCGAGAATCGCCATTGCCCTACTACTCAAGATGGCATCGGGAAGGGCATCTGGCCCTAGAAGTGAGGTTAGGCCGCTCCGGTATAGCGGCTGTAAGGTTAGGTATGCTCTCTTGTGCAAAATCAGCGTCGGGAAGGGCATCTGGCAAGATGGTGTCGGGAAGGGCATCTAGCCCTAGAAGTGGGGTTAGGCCGCTCCAGTAAAACGACTGTAAGGTTAGGTATGCCCTCTTGTGCAAAATCCTCGTCGGGAAGGGCATCTGGCTCTAGAAGTGAGGTTAAGCCGCTCCAAGATAGCGACTGTAAGGTTAGGTATGCTCTCTTGTGCGAAATCCGCGTCGGGAAGGGCATCTGGCAATGTGGTGTCGGGAAGGGCATCTCGCCGTAAAACTGAGGTTAGGCACCTCCAAGATAGCGGCTATGAGGTTAGCCTTGGTCTTCCCCGTAAAAAGGAAGGTTTAGCCCCTCCAAGATAGTGTCTGTGAGGTTAGACATGCACTCTTAGCCAGCATAGTCAATGAGATTGCGAGAGGTCAATGTGGCGGAGGCCTCTCCCTAGGGCATGTGGAGGTGGCGGCGTCAGCACCAATAAAATCCCATTACTTCCATACGCTGTGTAGAGTGTTCAATCCTCGGATTTGGTCCACCACAATCATCATCACAATTTTTACCTCGATGCTTGTAATGACGTTCACAGGTTCTGCATAAAGCTACATGGATTGACATCTTACTGTGTAGAGGAAGGATGACCCAAAAACACTTACGTAAGGGGCAGCGTACGTAGATAAAAAGTCCTGGCCGTAAATATTGAATGAGATATTTTGTCATCTCATATAAGGTTCTTAATAGCCTCACTTAGTGGTGTGAAGTTGTTGCGTATGAGCATGTGAACAACATGCACATGACAGTTTTGTTTGTTGTACTCTTGCTGCTCCGTAGCGTACGATGTCCAAGCACACACTAATGTTTATGAAAAAGGACTATCCTTATTTATAGTCTTGTAACAATATCCGTTAGCGAATGGTAAGTAACATCGCTGATACGAATAATAAGACAATAGGCTGTTGTGTTAGTAGGAATGTTTTCAGAGGTTTCAAATTCTAAACGAATATCGACAGGAGATTCTTTTAAAGATTCTTCATGATAATAGCAGTCTATAACTACAATCGGAGCTTATTTTTAAATTCTTGGGGCGAAAATAGCAGACGATATTCGTTCTGATAATACGAAAATTGGAATTTACAAAATATGTCATAGAGCATCTCAAATATTTTCTCAAAATTCATGTCTATATTTTCGTAGGGATACGTAATTCCGTTGAGACGTAGTCTAATATTTCCTAATTTACAGTGATCGAACTGTGAGCTATCTTTTTAGTGGCTGAATTTACGATGGGTCTAAAATCCAAAAATAATATACAAGGGCTTCTGAGTAAAACGTGACGTTTTAACAGCCCAGCTATGCTGGTTTGTAAGTGCTAACACAGGATATTCATGCAGATCCCGACTTCGAAAATGGCGTATGATTTTCGACAATCTTGAGCAATCGAAGTTTTTCACCATCAGATAATGTTACATGTGGAATTCTCCACAATATACTATGAAGTGTAATGTTTGAGCCCACTGGTGTTTCTGCTGCTTTAAGAGAATTTTAATCACTTCGATCACGGATCAGAATAAGCGCTTGTTTTGCGTCATGGGCGCCCATATGAGTTTCTAGAGGAGGGGGCCAGACTTCGGGGTACGCAGTAATTTTAATATTTTGGAAGGTAAATAACGATTTGTATTCTGATGTAGAATAACCCACGGTATCCCTTGCCTGTTGGGGGAGTCGGTACTACCGCTTTTACGTAATACTGACCTTTAAGTCATTTCATTGACTACACTAGAATTTTGCCTTTCCCTGAGAGCTAGAGGGGGCCCCGGGTATGGGCGCCCTTGCAAAGTCTTCTGGAAGCTAAGAATATATGCCAGTGATAACATACCCGTAAAAGTTCCATACTCATTAATCATCCAGTTGTTAGTAGCTTTTGGACACCATCCAGCTATCCGCAAAAGATTACATCACAAAAAGAAGGGTAGAGATTCATTGCACTTGTAATAACAACATTCTTCGTTCTATCTATTTCGACACTATTTACTTCATATCGCCATTCAGTAAAGAGAAAAGCTAGAGCATGGTTATTTAGTTGCAACGTGCTTGGTCCATTTCCATTTGAGTTACCTAGTCGCCCTTCAATATAGAGGTAGCTTTCGTGTGGTGAGGTGTATACATCTTGCTAATAAATTATAAAGCGAATTTCATCATTGTTATTTAACCCAAACGTTAAGGGTTGATAAGAATGAAGCTCACTTCGTATTACTTCTTAATGAGTTTCCACTGTATTAATAATGTCTAGCATTTCGTCCATTTTGTTGCAGTAGCGTATGACCTAAGTCTTGGAGTACAAGCTTATGGTTATCTATTAACTCGATGTGTCTTCACAATCATGTAGTATGTCTTCGGAACATACAACGTGTTTTATAGAAGTTTTTCGTACAGGCTTAAGATTAAGTTTGTAAGCTACGTACGTGTGCCGATCTAAATTAATAAGCTGATTATGTTTATTTAAACGCCTAAGAGTAATGTTACTAGTGTGTTTTACAGACACAGGATGATAAGGAACTACTGTCGGTTTCTCACGAATAGTATTTCCACGTTCCTCTGTAATAACAATGTTGTGAAGGACGTGCGAAGGTTACTATTGATGTCTGTAATGATATTACAAGCAACGTTCACGTGATAATCATCGCACAGTTTTATCGGTTGATCAGAATCGTAACGTACGTTCGGTAAGAGCTCCCTTGGTAAAAATACAAGCAATGGACCAATCAAATCGCGTTTTGATTTGAAGTCAATCTTAAATGATGATTCAATAACACATTTATGTGTAATGTTGCTTATAGTAATTGAGAAATAATTATGTTTACTGAAGCTCTCTTCTCTAAATGGTTCAATTAAAGTACCTTCAATGTAGTCATGAATATAGTCTACTGCCTGAGGGTAGCGTTAGCACATACTCATCGTAATAGAACTTGTTTACACCATTAAGCACATTATATATTTTATTGTAGCTTTTAAACTATTCTAGTCCAAGACTATGTAGCTGATATACAAGTTCAATTGGTGGTTTGAAATAGACTCTTGTCCTTCACTACGTACAGCAAACGTTCATTCACCGTTAGTGATCACGTGCACACTCTACTGTCTGGGTTTGATATATCGTCCGCACAAGCGTGTATTAAAGTTTTGCACACGGTTTTTATTGTAAACAATGTCTGCACTGCTTCCAAAATAACGTATGAGCTCAAAGGGAGGAGGTAAGTCTCCATAGTTATCGAAATACCATCCTTTAGATTTACGTTTTACGTAGGCAACGTAATGAGTTCCTTTCCGCGACTGTTGTCTAAGTTAATTACGGCACTTTCACGTTCACGTAGGCGCGCATATGCACTCCTCGAAAATAATGAATTCCTAGTTGTTTAGCAAACGTAAAAACTTCTTTATGCGTCAGAGCTCGATGTGGCAGTGCATTCAGTAAACGTTCTTTGGATATATGTAGATGCCAAGCCCTTTTTTGTATGGTGCTAGCTTCATGTGAACGCCTTTGCCACGTAATGCAATCGCCTCTAATCGTCTTGTTATGACGTTAAATTTCTTTCAACTGTTGTTTCGCTTCTTCTACAACCTTAGCACCACCCAGCAATTACCCTAAAGCTGGTAGTCCAGCAAATGGCGCATGGAGAAATCCTCCTCGTTTTGGTACAGGAATAATTCGTGCACGTTTACCAAACATTGCTCTGCACATTGGAGAAATTCTCGCTCTTGCCGCCCGTAGCGCCTTAGTAATAGCTACACGCGGATTGCATTCCCCTCGAATAGCTTTTTGTGCAGTCTTTACAACATCTTTCCATCACACAGTTAGTTTTTCTTCTTCTTCATATCGCTTGGATATAGTTGTTTTACCATTCTGTACACGACTTTACTCGTCAAGAGCAAATTATAAACTAACTTACACTTTGTTTCGTTTGACTTGCCTTCTTTAGTATTCAGTTACCATGAATAATATAAAGCAACAGGATACACTACCTGTTAGTAACATTATGCCACATCTCTTACCTAGTTCTAGTACAACTACAAAAAGACGTCATGGAACGTTGTTTCCTCTTACTGTTCGATGTATTATATCAGACCCATCGAGATATGGGACGACAAATCTTTTACATAACTCCTTACTTCTTTAAATGGTATACGCTTCGAGAATATTTACGTTTTCGCAAAGTCGCTCTATCAACCGCTATATACTATTCTACAAATTGTAATGCACGATCTGGTTAAAGGTGGAATAAAATACTTTGAATTTAATTCACATGAGCAAGTACCATCACCGGATGATGTGCTTCCCTATTCTCTTATGATCTTTGACGACGTCGCAATAGAACAGCAAAACGTTATGCGGCATGTGTATGATGATCACTTTAACACTGATATCTGTGCTACATGTTGGTCGTCACATCGTTACGCCTTTTTAGTTATTAATAAAGAAAGTGATGTTCAGCATGGAAGATACCGCATGGGTTTCGATCATTTTATATCCATTAACACAGAATTACAATCACTACTTGATTAAAAACCACCATCATGTTAACATGTAACAGGGAGTTTAAAAATCATAGAATCAATGCTCAAAACAGTATTCGAGAGAAATTTAAGGAGCTTAAACGTATTCAATCAGACACTAATTTCTTAAAACGCAAAGAAATTTTAATTCTACTTTATTGCCGCAGCCTAATACAAGTTTTGTGTGAATGAGAAACATTATATAATAAAAAGAAGCATGAAGAAGAAGAAAAGCATAAACAAAAAATCATAAAGAATAGGAGAAGCATGATGAGGAAGAGAAGAAGCAAGATATGGATCAAGAAGAGGATAAAGAATAACAAGATAAGGAAGAAGAACTTAACGATACTTCACCATCTAAGCGTGTTGAATTTTTAACTACAGATGTTATTGCTGAAACACCTAGTACATCGGCACAAGATCTACCAACTTTGTCTGAGGTTATGATCAAGCCAGATTATCGCAAACAGCTTAGAATTTTTATTCAAGATACCTATGGATCTCTCTTTGCACCTTATACAGAAAAACTCTTTACAGGACAAACTGACACTACCTACGGTATTCGGTGTGAAGACGACTGTTTCTGGATAGGAAATTCGAATGTTAAGATTAATAGCAACGATTTTGGTATTTTAAAAGGTGTTACCTATAAACCTACGAAAGGACTTTTAGAACTACTTTTCTCACGAATACCTGACAAAGATATAGTTTCTTAGAGGTGAAGCTTCCATGGTGTGAGGAATTATTTAGTTTAATTTCCGGGTTGGACCGTGTTGTTGTGGTCCGTACATCACGTACAGTTTGCTGACGTTTCGAATACATTGCAGTATTCTTTGTCAAGGCGACTGAAATACCCCTACTCGATCCGAGGTAATCAGTCTCCCAGGCAGCAATTGCTGTGCGTGATGTAGAGACAACTGCTACACGGTTCAACCCGGAAATTAAACTAAATAACGATATAATTTTACAAGATGTTCTTTAAAAACATAAAGCAGTATTTTTGCTACTGACGCAACACGACGTAATTACAAGAGAACAGAAGCTGTCAATGAAAATAAGACTTACAAGTATCGTGAGTTTATTTCAATGCTGTGTCCGAATGCATGTGGTATTAATTTTATCTACACGCCTTTATTGCCGTATGTAGCCATAATATACTGGAATGACACAAACTTACTTGTTGAACGATTACAAATCCTAAAATCATCACAAGATGCTGGTCACCCAGGTCACGAATCAGAAATTCTAGAAATAGAGAATTACAACATGTCGGTATTATTCTGTAATGGCTCAACAAGATAAGATCTCACCTCTAAAGGTAAACATCGCACACCTGCTACATAAACCAGCACGTCGCACCTACGTCATCGCGATGATACACCATGCAAATGAAATCGGCCGACAACAATCAAACTTAGAAGGTGATATCGTTCGCATCAGCAAACACAAGTCTATCTTTGCAAAAGGCTAAACCCCCAACTAGAGCACTGACATATTTCAGATTAGGAGTGTAAAGCTTACTAATCCAGTTACGTATTTACTTCGCAATCTCAGAGGACAGCCTATTGAAGGAGGATTCTACATCGAAGAACTGCAGAAAACAAAATATCCCGATCACTATTTACCGAACGTGTTATTCAACGTCGTGGAATTAAACTGTATGTTAAATGGCTTGGTTTCAATAACAGCTTCAATTTATGGCTTAATGAAGAGTATGTCCTTTAAATCTTGTGTTTTTTATTCTCGAACGTCCACCTCCCGTTACTTCTGAGTCAATACACATCAACATTATTACTACTAGATAATTTAGGACATGCTGTAGAATAGGAACAATATTAAACAACACCTGTAATCTGTTTTACAAATCATATTTATTTTAGAATATATACACATTTTTTCTTCAAGTAAATCTGTTTCTTCCTTTCTTTATTTTACTGTCTTCGCTGTTTAATGCCACTACCTAGTAACAGTTTTCCTTTTATTGCACCGGCAACGACAAGCGCTGCTGTCTTCTTAGCAACTGAAGCACTAGGTGACGACACACGCGGCATAGCTGTAAGTAGGCAGATTTTTATGCGGTACACGTTTTAGTTTAGGATGTTTTTATTGATAAGCAATATCATGCGCTTTTGCAGGCAGCAGGAACACTAGGCTATGTGCCAAGCGGACGTTAAGTCGTGTTCTAAGGTCGCATGAGTTCGAAGGGAAGAAGATCAACCACCTTATTGATGAGCCCATGCCCAGCATGTTTCTTCACCATTTTCTGTAACAACTTGTTTACACTTTTCGCAGCCATGATGTGTGTTTATGAGCGATGACAACTCGTTCGTTTTAGGTCCGTGACCCAGTTTACTAAGTTGACATGTACGACACCGTCTCACTGAAGATTTCTTACCTAAACTCACTTGTTCATGATGTAAACTACACGTTTGAAGCTCTGACAAAACAGGATCTTGAGTCCACTCACGAGGCAACTTATCCCAGCTCTTCTTTACAGCATTCGCAGCTACATGGACAGAAATACCTTTGGTAATGCATTCAACTCTTCTTCAGTAAAAGTGTTTAGTTTTTGCATGCCTGATATTTTACGGTTGCCTTTTCAACTGCGTTACACTTTGTATAATTTAGAAATGACATAAATGTTTCTCTTACACTGAAGTTAGTTCGAATGTTCAGTTTACATATGTTGTACACATCCCGGTATGCACTGCAACAGAATCAATGCACACATGTCGTAAAGACTGTTTAATTGTTTTTCCACTATGCTCCTTGAGAGGAGTTTTAAATGATGGACACAGTAATTCATGCATGTCGATAATTTAACACGATGATGGTAGATACTCACGCAACAATTCCTTCTTTTCACAACCCTTTAAAAATAAGATCTGCTCTTGAAAAATGCACATTCATCATTAAAGATAGTAAATGATAACGTATTCCATTTTCTTCGCACTGCAGACCTAAATTTTTCGATCCACTGAGTCTGCTTTTTATCTTCATCTGTTTGCAAACAGTAAGGGAAAGGCGGACTAAATACTAAACTGACGAGTTTTCGCGCCCACAACACCCTGCAATTCAATCCAGCCACCTCTTTAAACACAAATTTGTTACCGTTTACCTTGAAGCCCTGTACATCAACCATTAATGTTCTCGTCATGTTAGAATAAATCAATCTACTCTCTATCACTGCATCTGAGAGACTCGTTCTATCTATAAACGGTTGAGTGGGTAACCTTGATAACGAACAAGTCTAAACATGCATAGCTAAGATGACGTCATCGCTGCAGGTTTAAAACAGAACAATACCACGTGCTCACTCCTGAAATGCGTAAACCCTTAAGCATAAGTTCGCGTCGTTATAGTAATGCATGTTTAAACTCGTCGGATGGAGACATAAAGCTGTGACCCGTCAGGGGAGAAGGAAGAGGAGGAGAAGGCCATAACAGCCTATGTATAGCCGTCATCTTGCGCAAGCGTCCTTAGGCCGTCCCATAACAGCCTATGTATAGCCGTCATCTTGCGCAAGCGTCCTTAGGCCGTCCCATAACAGCCTATGGATAGCCGTCATCTTGCGCAAGCGTCCTTAGGCCGTTCCATAACAGCCTATGGATAGCCGTCATCTTGCGCAAGCGTCCTTAGGCCGTCCCATAAGAGTCTATGTATAGCTGCCATCTTGCGAATTAGGTCCCTAGACCGTCTTATAGCTGCCATCTTGCGCAATCACCCGTAGGCCAGCTAATTAGAGCAGCCGCCATCTTGCGCAAGCGCCCTTAGGCCGTCGCATAAGAGGCTATGTATAGCCACCATCTTGCGCAAGCGCCCTTAGGCCGTCTCATAAGAGCCTATGTATAGCTACCAAATTGCGCAAGCGCTCTGAAGCCGTCTTTGTATAGCGGACATCTTGCCGAAGCGCCCTTAGGCCCTCTCATAAGAGCAGCCGACATCTTGCCGAGGTTCCCCCCAGACCGTCTTATCAGAGCCTATGTATACCCGCCATCTTGCGCAAGCGCCCTTAAACCGTCTTTGTATAGCCACCATCTTGCTCAAGCGCCCTTAGGTCGTCTCATAAGAGCCTATGTATAGCTACCAAATTGCGCAAGCGCTCTGAAGCCGTCTTTGTATACCCGACATCTTGCCGAAGCGCCCTTAGGCCCTCTCATAAGAGCAGCCGACATCTTGCCGAGGTTCCCCCCAGACCGTCTTATAAGAGCCTATGTATACCCGCCATCTTGCGCAAGCGCCCTTAAACCGTCTTTGTATAGCCACCATCTTGCGCAACGCCCTTCGGTCGTCTCATAAGGGACTAAGTATAGCCGCCATCTTGCGCAAGTGCCTCCAGGCCTTCTCATAAGAGCCTATGTATAGCCGCCATCTTGCGCAAGCGCCCCTAGTGGTCTCATAACGAGCTGTGTATAGCCGCCATCTTGTGCAATTGGCGTCGGGAAGGGCATCTTGCCGTAAAACTAAGGGCATTCCCTTCATGATGGCGGATGTGAGGTTAGGCTCGCTCTCTTAGGCGTCGGGAAGGGCAATTAGCCGTTGATGTGAGGTTAGGCCCCTCAAGATGGCGACTGTGAGGTTAGGCTCGCTCTATTATGCAAAATACGCGAATCGGCTTAACCATACTACTATACTAGGGGTCAATGACCCCGGGGTAACAATCCTCCTAGGTATACTACTGGGGGCAATGACCTCGGGTGCTGACTGCAAAAAGAAGCTGAGGCTATGGGACAGAATCCCCAGTGCCCTACTACTCAGTCACAATACCTAAAACTGTAGAGGGAAACAGACAGTTACTTTACACAAGTAAATATTATTCGCTGTTTTGTTAACTGACCATCAAACTTTTCAAACTAGGCTAACGATCTTAGGTAATGTGTTTGTTTGACTGTGGATGGATAGCGAATGAAGCTGAAATCAGCATTGAAGTACCAAATTTTTTGTCTTAACCTCTTTTAGAAAGTAATTTTAATAATAGTTGACTGTTGAACTCTGTGTTTGTTCCAGGTTGTCATTCTCCTGATGCCAGCAGTTTCACTGGCGAGCACCGATCATTGTCCATGGTCGAAGTTGGACGTGTCTGTCAGTGGCTACAAGAACGCCAGTGGACATTTTATAATAACGGTACCGTATATTCTCAGCTGCAAAGTGGTGCTTCCGTGTTAATACATGTAACTTAGTGCTTTGTCTTCAAAATATTTGCATGCACCATTCGAATTTAATGTAAATTTCAAACCACCATAATACAGTTTACTGAAACAACAAAATAATTGGTACCTGATATCAAAGTGTATGAAACCCAAACCTGCTTTACATATGCTATAGAGCATCCAGAGTTAAGAAAAGCCTAGTGGCCTTATGGGACTGCCGCCTTCCACTGTTGCCATATTCGCTCACTCACCGTGGCTCGGACACTGCTTGTAAAATACAGTGATGACAGCTCGTACAGCTGTTGCAAGACTAATAATAATAATAATAATAATAATATAAATGCCCGATTATCTCCAGTCATTAATGAAATTACAGTCACGAAATTTCGTATTGCAATAAGGTTTAACAGCCCACTGACTGTATCATTCCAAATAGAGTAAGAGTTTGAACATGTAGGGATGATAAATAAATAAATAAATAAACAAATAAATAAATAAATAAATAAATAAATAAATAAATAAATAAATAAATAAATAAATAAATAAATAAATAAATAAATAAATAATAATAATAATAATAATAATAATAATAATAATAATAATAATAATAATAATAATAATAATAATAATAATAATATGCGTGTCCAGAAACCGAAATGATTATATCTTCTTTCTTATATCTGAGAAAGTTTGATAATCGTCGTTGCTTTAACGGAGCGCTGTGCTGGGTTTATTAGCCTCCAGGAATATTTCACTATTAATAAAAATACTGTGTGGTTACAACACACGAAGCCCCGTTAAGTATTGATGTCAGCGAGATTTCTCTAGCTCGGTGATGTATCTTAGAGCTCACTTCAGATAAATTTACTCGTAAGTGACAATAGATGCAAGGGATTCATTATTATTACGAAACACGACAACTTAAATACTATTCCGCAACATAAAATACAGAATACCGAATGAACTATTTTATCAGGTGGTTCGGGGTTGCTGCTTAGGGAAGTGTTCAGAGTTGGCGGTTCGTCTTGTGGCGGCCTGTAGCATTAATATATGTGTATAAACTGTGTATGTTTTATAAACTCCTTGAACTTTGTTTATGTTTCGAAGACTTTTATATTTTGATGTTCTGTGCTTCTAATATTATCTTTACTCTCTCTGATTATTATTCATGTTTTTTACCTTCGTTCCCCACGATAGTTGGAGTGTTAATTAAACACATTAATACACCATCCCTGTTCCTATTATTCAAGTACATAATCATCATCAATTACCACATTGCTGACTCCTGACGTGATATTAAAATACGGCGCGGAACACATTTTGTGGTTAGTCAAGTGTGAAAATGACCGATGCCAGCAACGAAACAAATCCACCGCCAGCAACAGTATGGAACGAAGTGGGTATTGCTCGCATTTCAGTGAAGATTCCACCCATCTGGAAGAAAAACAAAAAGGTATGGTTTCTTCAAGTTGAAACACAGTTTACTATGTTGGGTATCACTAACGAAACCACGAAATTTAATCGTGTTGTTGCGTCATTAGAAGCGGATATTATAGAATTAATTTCCGACTTTTTATCTCGACCACTATCTACCACTCCGTGCACAGAGCTTAAAGCACGACTAATTCAGGAATTTGAAGAGTCAGAGAATAGGAAAGTGACGAAATTATTAACAGAATTAGAATTAGGTGATAAGAAGCCAACTCAACTCTTGCGTGAGATGCGAACTTTAGCTGGTACGCAAGTCAAGGACGATTTCTTGAAAACCATATTTATGCAGCGGCTTCCTGTTACCGCACGTTCTATATTAGCTACGAGTGAAGATAATCTGGACACCATAGCCACTATGGCTGACAAAATTGTTGAAATTTCACAACCGGGATTAAATGTTTGTGCTCAAACCGCGCAGGCACCATCCACCATTGCAGTCGATAAAATAAATGATGTCAGTAACGATCGTATTTCAAGACTAGAAATGCAGATCACTGAATTAACACTGAAAATCAATGAATTGAAAACGTCACGTTCTTCAAGAAGTAGCTCACGATCATCTCGTTCCTCACCAAGAAGGTCACGAGACAGGTCCCGATCAGCCCATTCTTTTAATCCTAATGGAGCACTATGTTGGTATCACTTTAAATATCGCAGCAGGGCAAAGAAATGTCAAAGCCCATGCTCATATCAACCACCTTCCCGTCAGAATTCTAACATGCAGTCAAACTAAAACGCTCCACACTAGCGGCGGCAGGTGATCGGAGTCATTTTTCACGCCGCCTATTTCTCACAGACAGAAGTAGCGGAAGTCGTTTCCTGGTCGATACCGGAGCTGATATTTCTGTGATTCCGCCTTCGGATAGTGATCGCCCAGAAAAGACAGATCGTAAACTTTATACAGCAAACGGCACTGGTATTAACATTTACGGAGAGCGTCTGCTAGTACTCAGTTTGGGTTTACGGCGCAATTTCACATGGAAATTCGTAATTGCAGATGTGCAATCACCGATTATTGGAGCCGACTTCATTCACCATTACAACCTTATTGTAGATCTAAAGAACAGGCGACTCATTGACCCATTAACATCAGCAGAGACACCTGGCACATTGATTAAAGTCTCGGGCATAGAAACAGTTTATGTAATGCCACCAGATCAAAAACATGCTGACATTCTAAAGAAGTTTCCCAACTTGCTCCATGAAAACGTCCATTTCGACATCCCAGATACCTCTGTTTATCATACCATTGTCACAGAAGGACATCCTGTAGCAGCAAAGGCACGACGACTACCACCAGATAAACTCAAAGCAGCTAAAGCAGAGTTCCAACAAATGATCGATATGAAAATCTGCCAGCCATCAAAGAGCGCCTGGGCAAGTCCCCTCCATTTAGTTCCCAAGAAAGACGGATCCTGGAGACCTTGCGGAGACTACCGTGCCCTCAACAACATCACCAAGCCTGACAGGTATCCTATTCCTAACCTTCAAGATTTTAACAGCCAACTACATGGAAAACGAATATTTTCAAAAATAGATCTGATCAGAGCTTATCATCACATCCCTGTACATCCGGACGATGTACCTAAGACAGCAGTGATAACTCCATTTGGTTTGTTCGAATTTTCGCGCACCCCATTTGGACTCCATAATGCGGCTCAAACTTTTCAAAGATATATCGACAGTATACTCAGAGACCTCGATTTCGTGTACTGTTATATAGATGACATCCTAGTGGCATCACAAGATGAAGAAGAGCACAAGAAACATCTTCAAATGCTTTTCGAACGACTCAGTAAGTTCAACATCAGAATCAATCTGAACAAGTGCATATTCAGTTCAACAGAAGTACCTTTCCTGGGATATGTGATATCTGCAGAAGGAATCAGACCACTACCAGAGCGAGTGCAAACCATTGTTGACTATCCGCTACCCACAACAGTAAAAGAACTGCGCCGGTTTCTTGGCCACATTAACTTTTACCGAAGAGTACTGCCAAATTCAGCCAGTAAACAAGCAGAGCTTTTGAACCTTCTCCACGGGACTAAGAAAAATGACAACAGAAAAATTAATTGGACAGAAAACCTTCGACAAGCCTTTAATGACCTAAAAAATAGCTTGGCCGATTCAGCACTTCTAGCTCATCCATCTTCAAATTTACCACTAATTTTAATGGTAGATGCCTCAGAGTATGCTATTGGTGCATCCTTGCAACAAATCAAGGACAATAATCTGCAACCATTAGCATTCTTCTCCAAGAAACTGACAAATGCAGAGAGGAATTACTCAACCTACGACAGAGAACTCCTCGCTGCCTACTCAGCTGTGAAACACTTTCAGTACATGCTTGAAGGACGTTATTTTCCGATTTACACCGACCACAAGCCACTCAACTTCATGTTTAAGCAACGTTCAGACAAAGCTTCTCCACGTCAGATACGACACATTAGTTTCATCGGACAGTTCACCACAGACATACGTTACACTACTGGAAAGGAGAACATCGCAGCTGATGTTTGTTCACGAATTGCTTCAATCACTATACCTCCAACTGTTACCATGGAAGAAATAGCAGAAAGCCAACAATGTGACTAAGAACTTCCACACAGAATACGTCACTTGCACTTCGAACAATAATGTTGCCCAATGGTAAAGAACTCGTTTGCGACATGACTGAAGATATGATTCGCCCATATGTACCTCGACAACTACGACAGGCAATTTTCAACTCGCTACACAATCTAGCTCGCCCTGGTATTCAAGCAACCATTAATTTAGTAAAAAAGCACTTCATTTGGCCATCACTAAGAAAGGACGTAAAGACCTGGACATCAGCATGTATTCCTTGCCAACGAAGTAAAGTCTGGAGACACACCAACAGTGCAGTGGGACATTATCCTCCAACGACAGCAAGATTCAGTCACATTAACGTGGACATAGTTGGACCCTTACCTCCATCACAAGGATATCGTTATTTACTAACAATTATTGATCGTTTCTCCCGATGGCCAGAAGCAGTTCCATTAGCTGACATCACAGCAGAAGCAGTTTCATTTGCCATAGTCTCAACATGGATATTTCGTTTTGGCGTGCTTCATATCATAACTACTGACCGCGGAAGGCAGTTTGAATGTCAACTTTTCAAATGCCTCACAAGCACACTGGGCATCGTCCACATTAAAACGACAGCATATCATCCGGCAGCAAATGGGAAAATTGAACGCCGGCACCGTCAATTAAAATCTGCTTTGAAGGCACAGATGTCTGATGATTGGGTTTCGAAGCTTCCCTTGGTCTTGTTAGGACTTCGTTCCTACATAATTCCGCAAGTCAACACCTCGCCAGTGGAAATGACTTACGGCTCAACAATTAGGCTACCAGAAGTATTTCTCAACGAACAGAAATTAGTAACTGACATCCCAACCTTAGACCAGTCCCAACAGAACATCACGACCACAAAAAGATCTTTGTTCACCCACGGCTGATGACGAGCAAGTTCGTTTTCGTTCGACATGATGCTGTCAGAACACCTCTTCAATCACCATATGACGGGCCATACCCGGTCCTGTCTCGCAGTGACAAACACTTCGAGGTTGAAATGACAACAGGGAAACAAACTATTAGCATTGACAGATTGAAACCTGCCTTCCTTCTCACAGACCAATCATCGGACAACAAGGAAGACACATCTGGAGAAACCACTGTGGACATTCCGTCGAGTTCCATTCCAAAGACTGTCAACCTTCAGATGAAGACAGGCAGCACTCAATCCAATACACCCGTACCACGGATCACCAGATCAGGTCGAAGGGTCACCTTCCCTCGAAAATACATGGACGCTGTCACTGCGGAGGGAGTGTGTGGCGGCCTCTAGTATTAATATATGTGTATAAACTCATATATGTTTTATAAACTCCTTGAACTTTGTTTATGTTTTGAAGACTTTTATATTTTGATGTTCTGTGCTTCTAATATTATCTTTATTCTCTCTGATTATTATTCATATTTTTTACCTTCGTTCCCCACGATAGTTGGAGTGTTAATTAAACACATTAATACACCATCCCTGTTCCTATTATTCAAGTACATAATCATCATCAATTACTACAGTCTCATGAACAAAGCGCTGTATTCCACTTCTGACATCGTATTTAAAGAGTCTGGAATTACTGCGAATTTACTATTTCCTTTCCAGCTTCTTGCTGGGACTCTGGAGTGCCCTTCGCTGGCTCCCTTCCTTACTTTGATGACGGAAGACCTCGAAATTCCTAAAGCCTTTGCGGCTTCATATACTACCCAGCTTACACATTGTCCTGGATGACTTTGTTTTCAAATATAAAGATGTATTAAGAACCATTTGCAGTTCCTTTCTCCTGAGAACTTCACCACTTCTGATTTTTACATGTTCAGCCATAATTTAAAATTATTACTCGCTGATTGATAATAAACAGACAACAACAGTACACGATACATACAACCAAACACTATGCGCCCCACTTCACTCCCTTACGTAAGCAATCGCTGTAATGAGTGACACACGAAACATGGGAAACGTGCCGCGCAGTAGTTAAGCTGAGTTATTACACATGTAAACACTTTCGCACTACACGCTGAAATGTGGCGCGCGATGAGACTAGCATGGCCGGCTGTTCCGTGTAGTGAACCGCGTATGCAATATTTAAAAGGACAAACACAAAGATATCGAATGCATTTACCTCCTCTTCAGTATTGTATGGCAAAAACAATGCTTGTTTCAAAAGAAAAATTATACACTTCGATAGCAATTCATTATAATTCTTGTATAAATGTAGTAGGCTACTAAAATGGGTAACATCAATAGAAGTAAGAGGCCATAAGGCCTGTAGGATGCTCTATAGCTACTAACAGCTCTAGTAGCAGACAGTTAAATGCAGCAAAGTAGCTCATAGCAGAAGTAAATACTAGCACGTATTTAAAACTTTATCTGACATGTTCCTAATCTGTTTGCACCAAGACAAGCAGCTTGCTAGTTCGCGAGCTCATCGCGGGATGCGTTAGAATTCAGTAGTTAGCTGAATTTATACTTCACAGACTCTGTGACATTTCAGACAGGTTGTCTTGGTGACAAACAGCCGATGTTAGACCCGCATTGAAATTGTTCAACAACATCGATACTCAGTGGTTTAGTTGGACCGGCCGTTCCGGAAAATATTTTCCCGCTTCAGAATGACGTAACATTTTTACATTCAGTAAGAAAAGCTCATAGTCTATACATAGCGCTGAAACGTCAGGGGTGTTGCATCAGGCTTTGCTGTGAATACTGTCAGCCATTTTGCTGGCAGTGCCACATGCTGGACAAAAACCATTGGAAGCGTGTAATGGGCGCTATGTTTTGGTAAAGTGATGTGAGCTGTATAAAGAAGTGTTTCTAACATTAAATTCAGTGCAAATCAATTGTAAGACTTCCTTAAATATGTTCCTGCGTGTAATGGTATTACACAACATTTAATGGCGACCGTGACAGGACATTTACGATTTGAAGAAGGAAGAATCACCGCACCCACGAGGAACATGGAGCGCGGAAGCCTCGATAAATTACTGAAGCATAGGAGAGCGACAAGGACTTCGTTTACGAAAATTGCTAAACAGGTTGGTGATTTGACTGAAGAGGAAAATCTTAACATTACGGAACTTCAATCATTATCCGCCTTGTTAGGAAGTAAGATAGCGATTTTGAACGAACTAGATTCGAAAGTGCTCGATTTGTTATTAGACGATGACGAGGCTGATATTGCCAAGGAAATGGACGGGGCTGATGAGTATCAGAAAACGTATCTGGACCTTAAATTGCGTATTTCGGGAATACAGGTTCAACAAACTGAATATGAAGCAGGTAGTGTTGCTAGTAGGTCTAGCAACCAACAAACCAAGAAATTCAAGTTGCCGAAGTTAGAATTCCGCACTTTTGGAGGGTATTTAAAGGAGTGGTTACCATTCTGGAGTCAGTTCTCAAAAACAGATGAAGATCCCGAAATAGTTGTGGAGGATAAATTTCAATATTTAATACAGGCAACAGTAAAAGGATCACGTGCTAGGCAGGTGGTTGAGAGCTTCCTCCCAACACGAATAAATTACAGCAAAGCAATTGAAAGCCTAAAATCTCGTTTTGGCCAAGAAAATCTTCTTGTGGAGGTTTATGTACGTGAACTGTTGAGGTTAGTTTTACACAAGGCCTCACAATCCAAATCCAGAATTGCATTGTCTCAACTTTATGATCAGTTGGAAACACAGTTGAGGTCACTAGAATCACTTGGTGTCACAACGGACAAGTGTGCCTCTATGTTATTTCCCCTTGTTGAATCGTGCCTCCCCGAAGACTTATTAAGAATTTGGCAACGCAGTATTCCATTAACCTACGCTACAAATGCGAAAGACCGTCTGGAGGGGTTAATGAAATTCCTGAAGTCGGAGGTGGAGGGTGAACAGAGAATAAACCTTGCTACATCTGGGTTTGACTTAAAGTGTGAAGGGGCAAAAGAAAAACTGAAGCACAAGGGGAAGGATTCAGACGAAAACATTCCTACACATATGGGGTTATTAACATCAAATCAACGTAAGGATGACAAATGTGTGTTTTGTGAGGGTCATCATACCAGTGCAGATTGCTTTTCCGCTAGAAAAATGTCAATGGAAAGTAAACAGAAACTGTTAAGGGAAAAGGGGTGTTGTTATATGTGTCTGAAGTCAGGGCATATGGTAAAGAATTGCAAGGCAAAAGAACATAAAATGTATAATTTGTGGTGGGAAGCATGTTGTTTTAATGTGCAGACAGTTGTTAGAAAAACATGTCCCCAAAGCAGTTAGCAACAGTGAAGAAAATGCAATTCAGGAAATCACATTGGCAAATGTTTCCGCTTCGCCCAAGGTGTTGTTACAAACTCTTCGTGTAAATGTAAGATCTGATAAAAAAAGACTGAATGTGTTCGTGCTTTGATGGATACAGGCTCCCAGAAGTCATACATTTTGCGAAAGACGGCTTTAAAGATGGGTTACACTTCACTACGAAAGGAGATCATCTCACATTCTCTTTTTGGTGGTGTAACAACGCAACGGAATGAGCATGAAGTTTACAGGGTGCGTGTAGGGGACCTGGACGATGAATTTCGGTGTAATTTTGAGGCTTTAGACCAAGAAGTGATCTGTGGAGACATTTCATATGTTACGGAAGAGGAATGGATGAACGAGCTAAAGAAATTGAAGATAGATATCACCGATAATGAGGAAAGTTTGGGGCCTATAGAAATACTTATTGGGGCGGACGTGGCTGGCAAACTTTTGACAGGAAGAAAAGAAGTGCTGTCGTGTGGTTTAGTTGCAGTAGGGACATTGTTAGGCTGGACTTTGATGGGAAAGATTCCTAATACCAAGATAAGTGAAGAAAATGAAGGCTTGCTTGTAACTTCCATGTTTATTAAAGAGGTAAGTATTACTGATTTGTGGAGGTTGGATGTAATAGGCATTTCGGACCCTGTCGAGAGTTACGAAGAAGGAACGAGAAATTGCAGTGAAAGATCATTTCCTCCAAAGTGTTCATCGCACAGAAGAAGGTCGATACCAAGTTCGGCTACCTTGCCATCAAACCTGAATCTTGCTGAAAGAAGACTGGGTTCGATGAGGAAGAAATTATCTGAAGACCTTTTTCGAGATTACAATGAAGTGTTCGAAGATTGGTTGGCTGAGGGAATTATAGAAGAAGTGCCTGAATCTGAACGTGTTCATTGTTATCACTACTTACCGCATAGACCAGTTGTAAAGGAAAATAGTGCAACTACCAGAATCATCTTCTTCTTGCTATGGGCTTTACGTCGCACCGACACAGATAGGTCTTATGGCGACGATGGGATAGGAAAGGCCTAGGAGTTGGAAGGAAGCGGCCGTGGCCTTAATTAAGGTACAGCCCCAGCATTTGCCTGGTGTGAAAATGGGAAACCACGGAAAACCATTTTCAGGGCTGCCGATAGTGGGATTCGAACCTACTATCTCCCGGATGCAAGCTCACAGCCGCGCGCCTCTACGCGCACGGCCAACTCGCCCGGTCTACCAGAATCAGACCTGTTTTTGATGCTTCAGCAAAACTAGGCAGTTCTCCATCTTTAAATCAATGTCTTGAAACTGGTCCGAATCTGATTGAACTCATCCCAAATGTTCTGTTAAGATTTAGAGAAAAGAAGATAGGAGTGGTTGCTGATATTAAACGTGCACTTTTACAGATTGGTATCCACCCTGAAGATAGGAACTTTCTATGATTTTTATGGTGGAACTGTTATGAAAAACTGGAGGTTAGGGTATTCCGGCACGCAAGAGTCGTTTTTGGTGTAAAGTGTAGTCCTTTCCTCTTAGGATCTGTAATCGAACACCGCTTATTGAGAGAAGGGGATTCAAATCATTCTCTTAAAGAAAAGTTACTGCACAGTTTTTATGTTGATAATGTTGTTTCTAGTGTGGACACTGAAGCTGAGCTCAATACATTTATGTCAGAATCGGTCAAAGTCATGGCAAAGGCCAAATTCGAGCTTAGGGGTTGGGAATGGACAAGTGACAAGTGTCAGAGTGCTCATGATAACTCTTATTCTGCAGTACTGGGTTTGTTGTGGAATCGAGAAAGTGATGAACTCAAAGTTAACATGAGTTGGATTAGAGATTTTCTTTTTGACACCATTACCAAGAGAACAATCCTGTCGATCTCTCACAAAGTGTTTGACCCTATAGGTTTTAGTTGCCCTGTTATGTTGTGTCCTAAATTGCTTCTGCAGAAAATGTGGAAGATGGAATTTGATTGGGATACAGAAGTTGACGATGCTATCAAGAAAGAATTTCTGTCATGGTATGAAGAACTCCCTCAGTTAGAAGAAATTGGCATCCCCCGATGGGTACAGAAACCTGTGAATATAGAGGAATGCACTTTACACACCTTTTGTGATGCCAGTCAAAAGGCATATGCTGCAGTAGTTTTCCTCAGAGTAGAGACAAGCGACAACGTTGGCGGCCAAGATACGAGTCTCTCCTATAAAGAAGATTTCTGTGCCTCGTTTGGAGCTTATGGCTGCAACAATAGGAGCAAGGCTTGCGGAGTCTGTTCTGGACGGATTGGGATGGAAAAATGTGAAGACTTTGTTCTGGAGCGATTCTACTACAGTAATTGCATGGATTACCAGGGGAGACAAATGGACAGTCTTTGTCAGAAATCGAGTCGATGAAATAAGGAAAATCACTTACTCTGAATCTTGGAAGTATGTCCCGAGGGAACTTAACCCTGCAGATTTACCTTCCAGGGGCTGCAAAGCTAAACAATTAGTTGCTTCTAGATGGTGGGAGGGACCTGCATGGTTGAAGGAATCACCAGGAAAGTGGTTTGCTTGCAATGATGATCCCAAAGAAGATGAGATCAACATGGAAAAGGTTAGATCCCCAGCTGTTGTGAATGTTAACTGTTTGGTTTCAGAGGACCAAAAGGACTGGTATTTCAAATACTTCCCTAATTTTATAAGAATTGTCCGCATGTTGGGGTGGTTGCTAAGGTTTATACGTAATAGCCGCTTACCTACAGATCTGCGTCAGAGAAGTGAATTAACTGTGGAAGAGTATGCCTCTGCAGAAAGAAGAGTTGTTCGGTTTATTCAAGAGGACTCCTTTTCTGGGTTAAGGGACGACAGACTGCGAACGCTCAGAGTGTTTCAAGACCATGAAGGAATAATTAGGCTGAAAACTAAGATCACCTACCGAGATGACCATGAAGACTTTGGTCAGCCTGCAGGACTTCCATCACAACACGAGGTAGTGAAGAGGTTAATCATGACGGAACACAACATACAAGGACATGCAGCAAATGCTGCTAAATAACCTCAGGGAACGCTATTGGATTTTAAACGGTCGGAAAGCTATCAGGTCGGTTTTGTCCAAGTGCGTCATATGCAAGAGACACAGTGAAAGACATCTTGAAGTTATTTCGCCTCCACTTCCATCCAGTCGAGTACGGGATGCTGCCGTGTTTGAGATTGTTGGACTGGATTTAACCGGGCCCTTGTGTCTACAAGGTGGGATTAAAATGTGGGTGTGCCTCTTTACCTGCGCAGTGTTTAGAGCTGTCCATCTGGAATTGGTATCATCAGTCTCGACAGAAGCATTCTTGCAAGCACTCCGTCGATTTGTGGCTCGCAGAGGAAGATGTTCTGTTATCTACAGTGACAATGGGACGAACTTCACTGGGGCTTCTAATTTGCTTCGAACTCTGAACTGGGAGGATATATCTAAGTACAGCACTGCTAGGTGTAATCCCCCCAGTGCACCTTGGTGGGGTGGATGGTGGGAGGGCTTGATACACCTTCTCAAAGATTTATTGAAGAGGATATTGGGTAGGTCATGTCTTACTTACAAGGAGATGATGACTACATTATGTGATTGTGAGAGTTTGATGAATTCTCGACCTTTGACTTATATCATGGAAGAAGGTTCTGAGCTAGTGCCTCTCTCCCCTTCTTTATTCCTGCAAGATATAAGGGAGATTGGTGTTCCTGATCTCGATACGATAGACACTCAGAGCCTCAAAAGGAGGTATAGGTACCGACAAACTTTGAAAAGGGATTTGAGGAAAAGATTCAGAAGTGAATATTTGGGGCAGTTAGTGTTAAATCGTGAAAAAGAGGGCACCCGTACTGTAGCAGTGGGGGCGTTGTGTTGATTGGGTGTGACAATCTCAAGCGTATAGACTGGCCATTGGGATACATAGTTGAAGTTATACCAGGTAAGGATGGCTTCATCCGAACAGTGAAGCTCAGAACTGGTCAGGGCGAGTTATTACGTCCAATACAAAGGATTTATCCCTTGGAAGTGTCTGCTGATGACCCTATTGTGCTCTCTAGAAACGGTGATTCTTCAGGTGTACCAAAGGATGACAACAGTGGTGATCCAGTTGTTACTCGAAGTGGTCGAGCGGTGAGAGTTCCTGACAGACTTGATTTGTAAGCAGCAGGTTTGTATTTGTTGGTATTGTTGAGTAGCCTTCTGCTACTCAAGGTGGGAGTATGTTGCATCAGGCTTTGCTGTCTATACTGTCAGCCATTTGCTGGCAGTGCCACATGCTGGACAAACAAACAACAGTGGAAGCGTGTAATGGGCGCTATGTTTTGGTAAAGTGATGTGAGCTGTATAAAGAAGTGTTTCTAACATTAAATTCAGTGCAAACCAATTGTAAGACTTCCTTAAATATGTTCCTGCGTGTAATGGTATTACACAACAAGGGGTGTACTCTGGCGGACTAATATCGAACCTTACGGTTTTATGTTGATAAGATACGGTCGCTTTTACAGTCCTGAGTGGTTTTCTGTTTCTCTAAGGTTGGCTGTACTGCTATTGGATTCGGAGAACGGGAAGTGAGCACAACAACTTTCTTCCACTCATTATGTTTGTGTGAATCCAAGTTTTATATTATGTTTTGCTCGATGTGTTGCTGTGAAGCAGATACGGTATTATGGAATCTCTGCAGTTAATGAACATCAGTAGCCCCGTAGTACCTTCCAAGTTTTCCAGTGGCTGTGAAAGTGAGTTGTAAGTGTGACCATGAGTTTACTGAAGTTGCTGGGTAAAAAAAAAAAAAAAAAAAAAAAAAAAAACGTGCTGGGGATGAAGATAAAGAATCAAAGAATACTAAAAGGTTGTGTGATGGCTCAAGTAAAAACGAAACTGGAGTTCCGAGAACATTAGTTTCATTAAAGACGTGAGTATAAAGACAGAGCCTGGGTTAAATGTTGCTGAAACGTGTGCTGCAGATTCAACGGAGAATCTAGGTTGTAGTTCTACACCTTCTACCATCGACTGTGGAATTCAAGGAGCCAGTTACTGAAAACAAGATTTTCCAGACTGTTGGAACGAGTCTCAGTACCGTTATTTTTGTCAGAGAACAAGGGGTTATTTTCAGAAAATAAAAATTTAGGCTGCAATATATGTAAAGAGGAAAGTACATTAGGATTTTGAGTTTCCAAAGGGGTAGGACTTAAGCTAATGAGAGTATGGGTAGAATGGAAGGCTCATCCCAACGGAAATAATACAGTATTAATCAACAACAAACAAGCCTTCGGAAAAAAATATTTGAGCACAAAAGCTCAGAATCCCCCCCCCAAAAAAAAGTTATGTTACAAAAATCAGAATCTAATAAAAAGATATTTGAATGTAGCTTGGACACTATGAATGTCAAACACGTAGAAACCACCGTTCGAGTATTTACTCAACTGCGAAAGGAAATAGACCCTACGTAGACCTACAGACTTATGGGACGAGTTCTTCGTACACATTTTAGTTGTGCTATTATTATTGTACACATTTAACAGGAAATGAGAAATAAAATAGCAAATTCCATAACAGAAAATCAGAGGAGAATCAGTATTATGATTGAAGTATCTACAACAGTTAGTGTAAAATCTGTTTTAGTATTATATTTGAGATGTGCTCTTAAAGATAATTCTGAAGTTGCTTCTCCATATGGGATGAATGAAAACTATCTGGCGGAACATTTAGTTGGTCTAGCATGTAAAGACCAATGGAGTTGGAGCACAGTTTGTTAAGTTATTTCCAGATGTAGTAATCTGGCACTGTTTAAACCATCGCTTGGAATTGGCCGTTAAGAAATGAACTTACAGGTGTTAACCATTTCCATTCTTTCTTTGACAAATTTTATGCTTTATACAACATGTCTCTCAAAAATCAAAGGGAACTCAACATTTGTGCTGCTTCACTGGAACAAAGAGTTAAGAAGATTGGTAAAATATTTACAATAAGATGGGTAGCATCAAGCCAGAGAACTGTAAAAGCTGTCTGAGAAAATTATAGTGCACTAGTAAAATATTTTTGTATGGCCAAAAATGACCACCAGAGATATTCCAAAGAAAGGGCAAAATTCCAAGGTCTAGAAAATATGTTAACTGTGTAGAATTTCTAGAAAATTTTGCAATTATGTATGGTGCTCTTGTTGAGTTAGGTAGCTGATTTGTCATTAGAGTTGCAAGACCGGGCGAGTTGGCCATGCGCGTAGAGGCGCGCGGCTGTGAGCTTGCATCCGGGAGATAGTAGGTTCGAATCCCACTATCGGCAGCCCTGAAGATGGTTTTCCGTGGTTTCCCATTTTCACACCAGGCAAATGCTGGGGCTGTACCTTAGTTAAGGCCACGGCCGATTCCTTCCAACTCCTAGGCCTTTCCTATCCCATCGTCGCCATAAGACCTATATGTGTCGGTGCGACGTAAAGCCCCTAGCAAAAAAAAAAAAGAGTTGCAGGAAAGAGAGACAAGTCTGACAGAGGTTCAAAATGCAACCAAGCGCACTATAAAAGTGTTTGAATCTGTGTATAACTCAGCTTCTGGAAAATACCTACCGGTACTGAACAGTCGTAAAGCAGCAGGAAACAAAAAGTTTTGAAACATAAAATTACATGATTCTAAAAAAGTTGTATTAATTGACAGAAAGCAGTCTTTCAGAAGTCTTGTGAACAATTTAAGTAGCAGGCTTATGGAAAATATGTCCACATCATCTCATCTTGGTTCCAGCTATAGTCAGCTGAGACATGAGAGAATGACAAAAGTTATCAGTGGTTCAAAGGCACTATACAAAAATAATTGGCCCTCCACTTCTACTTTGGATATCTGCTATGGTGATGGGAGTGTTGGCAACCTTTGTGACTTTTCCACATGTCAGACAAGAGGAGGTACATTAATGCATATAGAAAGTACGGTACCGGTATGTCGAGACCAAGGGAATTCCAGTGGAGCTGATGCCTTTAATCAAGACTGTACAGACCATTCCCAACTCTTCAGCAGAAGCTCAAAGAGCTTTCAGTACCATGAATGAGATGCACACCGAAAAGACAAATAGGCTGCTGCTTGCAAGCGGACTTATTTTCATAAGCAGCGTTGGACCTCCTGTGCATATATTTAACCGACAACCATATGCCAAGTCATGGCTACGAAAGGGGAGACGTTCATCTGATGAAACAAACTTCCGGAAACATTAGGCCGCTGATTTTGACACCGAATACGAGTCCATCTCGAAATTGCTGAATTAAAAAGGTGAGTTCCTGAAATTATTTTGTTCCAACTAAATCACTGTCGATACTACACAGGTTGTAGAGATACGGAAAATAGACGAGGGAGAAACTAGCCTGTTCCTTTAAAAAATCATTTAAGGAACATCGGTCCGGCTGGAAATACGCCGTATTATTCGCGTCCTGCTTTCCGGTGAACACTCAAAGATGTGTACGTCGCAGACGGATTCCTTGAGAAGAAAGATATCGGTGAGAAGGAGATGCCACCTCCTTGGGTTAAATGAAGAAGTCCAGCTACAGTCCGCAGCCGTGAGAAGTAGTACAGCCTGGTGATATCAACTGCTACACTCCCTGGAGTAGTAACAAGTAGTACAGGCAGATGATATCAACAGCTACACTGCCTATAGCAGTAACAAGTAGTACAGGCAGATGATATCAACTGCTACACTGCCTCTAGCAGTAACAAGTAGTACAGCCTGGTGATATCAACTGCTACACTCCCTGGAGTAGTAACAAGTAGTACAGCCTGGCGATATCAACTGCTACACTCCCTGGAGTAGTAACAAGTAGTACAGCCTGGCGATATCAACTGATACACTGCCTGGAGCAGTAACAAGTAGTACAGCCTGGCGATATCAACTGATACACTGCCTGGAGCAGTAACAAGTAGTACAGCCAGATGATATCAACTGCTACACTGCCTCTAGCAGTAACAAGTAGTACAGGCAGATGATATCAACTGCTACACTGCCTCTAGCAGTAACAAGTAGTACAGCCTGGTGATATCAACTGCTACACTCCCTGGAGCAGTAACAAGTAGTACAGCCTGGCGATATCAACTGATACACTGCCTGGAGCAGTAACAAGTAGTACAGCCAGATGATATCAACTGCTACACTGCCTCTAGCAGTAACAAGTAGTACAGCCAGATGATATCAACTGCTACACTCCCTGGAGCAGTAACAAGTAGTACAGCCTGGCAATATCAACTGCTACACTGCCTGGAGCAGTAACAAGTAGTACAGCCTGGTGATATAACTGCTAAACTGTCTGGAACAGTAACGAGTAGTACAGCCTGGCGATATCAACTGATACACTGCCTGGAGCAGTAACAAGTAGTACAGCCAGATGATATCAACTGCTACACTGCCTCTAGCAGTAACAAGTAGTACAGCCAGATGATATCAACTGCTACACTTCCTGGAGCAGTAACAAGTAGTACAGCCAGATGATATCAACTGCTACACTGCCTGGAGCAGTAAAAAGTAGTACAGCCAGATGATATCAACTGCAACACTGCCTCTAGCAGTAACAAGTAGTACAGCCTGGCGATATCAACTGATACACTGCCTGGAGCAGTAACAAGTAGTACAGCCTGGCGATATCAACTGCTACACTGCCTCTAGCAGTAACAAGTAGTACAGCCAGATGATATCAACTGCTACACTTCCTGGAGCAGTAACAAGTAGTACAACCAGATGATATCAACTGCTACACTGCCTGGAGCAGTAACAAGTAGTACAGCCAGATGATATCAACTGCTACACTGCCTCTAGCAGTAACAAGTAGTACAGCCAGATGATATCAACTGCTACACTTCCTGGAGCAGTAACAAGTAGTACAGCCAGATGATATCAACTGCTACACTGCCTGGAGCAGTAAAAAGTAGTACAGCCAGATGATATCAACTGCAACACTGCCTCTAGCAGTAACAAGTAGTACAGCCAGATGATATCAACTGCGACACTACCTGGAGCAGTAACAAGAAGTACAGCCAGATGATATCAACTGCTACACTCCCTGGAGCAGTAACAAGTAGTACAGCCAGATGATATCAACTGCTACACTGCCTCTAGCAGTAACAAGTAGAACAGCCTGGTGATATCAACTGCTACACTCCCTGGAGCAGTAACAAGTAGTACAGCCTGGCGATATCAACTGCTACACTGCCTGGAGCAGTAACAAGTAGTACAGCCTGGTGATATAACTGCTAAACTGCCTGGAGCAGTAACGAGTAGTACAGCCTGGCGATATCAACTGATACACTGCCTGGAGCAGTAACAAGTAGTACAGCCAGATGATATCAACTGCTACACTGCCTCTAGCAGTAACAAGTAGTACAGCCAGATGATATCAACTGCTACACTTCCTGGAGCAGTAACAAGTAGTACAGCCAGATGATATCAACTGCTACACTGCCTGGAGCAGTAACAAGTAGTACAGCCAGATGATATCAACTGCTACACTGCCTCTAGCAGTAACAAGTAGTACAGCCAGATGATATCAACTGCTACACTTCCTGGAGCAGTAACAAGTAGTACAGCCAGATGATATCAACTGCTACACTCCCTGGAGCAGTAAAAAGTAGTACAGCCAGATGATATCAACCGCTACACTGCCTCTAGCAGTAACAATTAGTACAGCCAGATGATATCAACTGCTAAACTCTCTGGAGCAGTAACAAGTAGTACAGCCAGATGATATCAACTGCTACACTACCTGGAGCAGTAAGAAGTAGTACAGCCAGATGATATCAACTGCTACACTCTCTGGAGCAGTAACGAGTAGTACAGCCAGATGATATCAACTGCTACACTCCCTGGAGCAGTAACAAGTAGTACAGCCAGATGATACCAACAGCTACACTCCCTGGAGCAGTAACAAGTAGTACAGCCAGATGATACCAACAGCTACACTCCCTGGAGCAGTAACAAGTAATACAGCCAGATGATATCAACTGCTACACTCCCTGGAGCAGTAACAAGTAGTACAGCCAGATGATACCAACTGCTACACTCTCTGGAGCAGTAACGAGTAGTACAGCCAGATGATATCAACTGCTACACTGCCTCCAGGAGTAACGAGTAGTACAGCCAGATGATATCAACTGCTACACTCTCTGGAGCAGTAACAAGTAGTACAGCCAGATGATATCAACTGCTACACTCCCTGGAGCAGTAACAAGTAGTACAGCCAGATGATATCAACTGCTACACTGCCTCTAGCAGTAACAAGTAGTACAGCCAGATGATATCAACTGCTACACTCCCTGGAGCAGTAACAAGTAGTACAGCCAGATGATATCAACTGCTACACTGCCTGGAGCAGTAACAAGTAGTTCAGCCAGATGATATCAACTGCTAGACTATCTGGAGCAGTAACAAGTAGTACAGGCAGATGATATCAACTGCTACACTCCCTGGAGCAGTAACAAGTAGTACAGCCAGATGATATCAACTGCTACACTGCCTCTAGCAGTAACAAGTAGTACAGCCAGATGATATCAACTGCTACACTCCCTGGAGCAGTAACAAGTAGTACAGCCAGATGATATCAACCGCTACACTGCCTCTAGCAGTAACAAGTAGTACAGGCAGCTGATATCAACTGCTAAACTGCCTCTAGCAGTAACAAGTAGTACAGCCAGATGATATCAACTGCTACACTGCCTGGAGCAGTAACAAGTAGTACAGCCAGATGATATCAACTGCTACACTGCCTGGAGCAGTAATAAGTAGTACAGCCAGATGATATCAACTGCTCCACTACCTGGAGCAGTAAGAAGTAATACAGCCAGATGATATCAACTGCTAAACTCTCTGGAGCAGTAACAAGTACTACAGCCAGATGATATCAACTGCTACACTACCTGGAGCAGTAAGAAGTAGTACAGCCAGATGATATCAACTGCTAAACTCTCTGGAGCAGTAACAAGTAGTACAGCCAGATGATATCAACTGCTACACTCTCTGGAGCAGTAACGAGTAGTACAGCCAGATGATATCAACTGCTACACTCTCTGGAGCAGTAACAAGTAGTACAGCCAGATGATAACAACTGCTACACTGCCTGGAGCAGTAACAAGTATTACAGCCAGATGATATCAACTGCTACACTGCCTGGAGCAGTAACAAGTAGTACAGGCAGCTGATATAAACAGCTCCTCTACCTGGAGCAGTAACAAGTAGTACAGGCAGATGATATCAACTGCTACACTACCTTGAGCAGTAACAAGTAGTACAGCCTGGCGATATCAACTGATACACTGCCCGGAGCAGTAACAAGTAGTACAGCCTGGCGATATCAACAGCTACACTGCCTCTAGCGGTAACAAGTAGTACAGCCAGATGATATCAACTGCAACACTGCCTGGAGCAGTAACAAGTAGTACAGCCAGATGATATCAACTGCTACGCTGCCTGGAGCAGTAACGAGTAGTACTGCCAGATGATATCAACTCCTACACTGCCTCTAGCAGTAACAAGTAGTACAGCCAGATGATGTCAACAGCAACACTCCCTGGAGCAGTAACAAGTAGTACAGCCAGATGATATCAACTGCTACGCTGCCTGGAGCAGTAACAAGTAGTACAGCCAGCTGATATCAACTGCAACACTCCCTGGAGCAGTAACAAGTAGTACAGCCAGATGATATCAACTGCTACACTGCCTGGTGCAGTAACAAGTAGTACAGCCAGATGATATCAACTGCTACACTACCTGGAGCAGTAACAAGTAGTACAGGCAGATGATATCAACTGCTACACTACCTGGAGCAATAACAAGTAGTAGGGCCAGGTGACATCAACTGCTACACTGCCTGGAGCAGTAACAAGTAGTACTGCCAGATGAAATCAACTGCTACACTGCCTCTAGCAGTAACAAGTAGTACAGCCAGATGATATCAACTGCTACACTCCCTGGAGCAGTAACAAGTAATACTGCCAGATGAAATCGACTGCTACACTGCCTCTAGCAGTAATAAGTAGTTCAGCCAGATGATAGCAAATGCTAGACATTCTGAGCAGTAACAAGAAGTTCAGCCAGATGATATCAACTGCTCAACTCTTTGGAGCAGTAACAACTAGTACAGCGAGATGATATCAACAGCTACACGGCCTCTAGCAGTAACAAGTAGTACAGGCAGATGATATCAACTGCTACACTGCCTGGAGCAGTAACAAGTAGTACAGCGAGATGATATCAACTGCTAGACTATCTGGAGCAGTAAGAAGTAGTACAGCCAGATGATATCAACTGCTACACTACCTGGAGCAGTAACAAGTAGTACAGCGAGATGATATCAACTGCTAGACTATCTGGAGCAGTAAGAAGTAGTACAGCCAATGATATCAACTGCTACACTACCTGGAGCAGTAACAAGTAGTTCAGCCAGGGTATATCAACTACTAGACTATCTGGAGCAGTAACAAGTAGTACAGCCTGATGATATCAACTGCTAAACTCTTTGGAGCAGTAACAAGTAGTACAGCGAGATGATATCAACAGCTACACTGCCTCTAGCAGTAACAAGTAGTACAGCCAGATGATATCAACTGCTACGCTGCCTGGAGCAGTAACAAGTAGTACAGCCAGATGATATCAACTCCTACACTGCCTCTAGCAGTAACAAGTAGTACAGCCAGATGATGTCAACAGCAACACTCCCTGGAGCAGTAACAAGTAGTACAGCCAGATGATATCAACTGCTACGCTGCCTGGAGCAGTAACAAGTAGTACAGCCAGCTGATATCAACTGCAACACTCCCTGGAGCAGTAACAAGTAGTACAGCCAGATGATATCAACTGCTACACTGCCTGGTGCAGTAACAAGTAGTACAGGCAGATGATATCAACTGCTACACTACCTGGAGCAGTAACAAGTAGTACAGCGAGATGATATCAACTGCTAGACTATCTGGAGCAGTAAGAAGTAGTACAGCCAGATGATATCAACTGCTACACTACCTGGAGCAGTAACAAGTAGTTCAGCCAGATGATATCAACTGCTAGACTATCTGGTGCAGTAACAAGTAGTACTGCCAGATGATATCAACTGCTACACTGCCCGGAGCAGTAACAAGTAGTACAGCCAGATGATATCAACTGCTAGACTATCTGGAGCAGTAACAAGTAGTACAGCCAGATGATATCAACTGCTACACTGCCTGGAGCAGTAACAAGTAGTACAGCCAGATGATATCAACTGCTACACTGCCTGGAGCAGTAACAAGTAGTACAGCCAGATGATATCAACTGCTAGACTATCTGGAGCAGTAACAAGTAGTACAGCCAGATGATATCAACTGCTACACTGCCTGGAGCAGTAACAAGTAGTACAGCGAGATGATATCAACAGCTACACTGCCTCTAGCAGTAACAAGTAGTACAGGCAGATGATATCAACTGCTACACTACCTGGAGCAGTAACAAGTAGTACAGCCAGATGATATCAACTGCTACACTCTCTGGAGCAGTAACAAGTAGTACAGGCAGATGATATCAACTGCTACACTACCTGGAGCAGTAACAAGTAGTACAGCCAGATGATATCAACTGCTACACTCTCTGGAGCAGTAACAAGTAGTACAGCCAGATGATATCAACTGCAACACTGCCTGGAGCAGTAAGAAGTAGTAGAGGCTGATGATATCAACTGCTACACTCCCTGGAGCAGTAAGAAGTAGTACAGCCAGATGATATCAACTGCTACACTGCCTCTAGCAGTAACAAGTAGTCCAGGCAGATGATATCAACTGCTACACTACCTGGAGCAGTAACAAGTAGTACAGGCAGATGATATCAACTGCTACACTCCCTTGAGCAGTAACAAGTAGTACAGGCAGATGATATCAACTGCTACACTCCCTTGAGCAGTAACAAGTAGTACAGCCAGATGATATCAACTGCTACACTCCCTTGAGCAGTAACAAGTAGTACAGCCAGATGACATCAACTGCTACACTCCCTTGAGCAGTAACAAGTAGTACAGCCAGGTGACATCAACTGCAACACTCCCTTGAGCAGTAACAAGTAGTACAGCCAGGTGACATCAACTGCTACACTGCCTGGAGCAGTAACAAGTAGTACTGCCAGATGAAATCAACCGCTACACTGCCTCTAGCAGTAACAAGAAGTACTGCCAGATGAAATCAACCGCTACACAACCTGGAGCAGTAACGAGTAGTGCTGCCAGATGATATCAACTGCTACACTCCCTGGAGCAGTAAAAAGTAGTACAGCCAGATGATATCAACCGCTACACTGCCTCTAGCAGTAAGAAGTAGTACAGCCAGATGATATCAACTGCTACACTGCCTGGAGCAGTAACAAGTAGTACAGCCAGATGATATCAACTGCTAAACTCTTTGGAGCAGTAACAAGTAGTACAGCGAGATGATATCAACAACTACACTGCTCTAGCAGTAACAATTAGTACAGCCAGATGATATCAACTGCTACACTCCCTGGAGCAGGAACAAGTAGTACAGCCAGATGATACCAACAGCTACACTCCCTGGAGCAGTAACAAGTAATACAGCCAGATGATATCAACTGCTACACTCCCTGGTGCAGTAACACGTAGTACAGCCAGATGATACCAACTGCTACACTCTCTGGAGCAGTAACGAGTAGTACAGCCAGATGATTTCAACTGCTACACTGCCTCTAGCAGTAACGAGTAGTACAGCCAGATGATATCAACTGCTACACTCTCTGGAGCAGTAACAAGTAGTACAGCCAGATGATATCAACTGCTACACTCCCTGGAGCAGTAACAAGTTGTACAGCCAGATAATACCAACTTCTACACTCTCTGGAGCAGTAACAAGTAGTACAGCCAGATGATACCAACAGCTACACTCCCTGGAGCAGTAACAATAATACAGCCAGATGATATCAACTGTTACACTGCCTGGAGCAGTAAGAAGTAGTTCAGCCAGATGATATCAACTGCTAGACTATCTGGAGCAGTAACAAGTAGTACAGCCAGATGATATCAACTGCTACACGGCCTCTAGCAGTAACGAGTAGTACAGCCAGATGATATCAACTGCTACACTCTCTGGAGCAGTAACGAGTAGTACAGCCAGATGATATCAACTGCTACACTCCCTGGAGCAGCAACAAGTAGTACAGCCAGATGATATCAACTGCTACACTGCCTCTAGCAGTAACAAGTAGTACAGCCAGATGATATCAACTGCCAAACTGCCTCTAGCAGTAACAAGTAGTACAGCCAGATGATATCAACTGCTACACTGCCTGGAGCAGTAACAAGTAGTACAGCCAGATGATATCAACCGCTACACTGCCTGGAGCAGTAACAAGTAGTACAGCCAGATGATATCAACTGCTCCACTACCTGGAGCAGTAAGAAGTAGTACAGCCAGATGATATCAACTGCTAAACTCTCTGGAGCAGTAACAAGTAGTACAGCCAGATGATATCAACTGCTACATTCTCTGGAGCAGTAACGATTAGTACAGCCAGATGATATCAACTGCTACACTCCCTGGAGCAGTAACAAGTAGTACAGCCAGATGATACCAACAGCTACACTCCCTGGAGCAGTAACAAGTAGTACAGCCAGATGATATCAACTGCTACACTGCGCGGAGCAGTAACAAGTAGTACAGCCAGATGATATCAACTGCTAGACCATCTGGAGCAGTAACGAGTAGTACAGCCAGATGATATCAACTGCTACACTGCCTGGAGCAGTAACAAGTAGTTCAGCCAGATGATATCAACTGCTAGACTATCTGGAGCAGTAACAAGTAGTACAGCCGGATGATATCAACTGCTACACTGCCTGGAGCAGTAACAAGTAGTAAAGGCAGCTGATATCAACAGCTCCTCTACCTGGAGCGGTAACAAGTAGTACAGGCAGACGATATCAACTGCTGCGCTACCTGGAGCAGTAACAAGTAGTACAGCCTGGCGATATCAACTGCTACACTGCCTGGAGCAGTAACGAGTAGTACAGCCAGATGATATCAACTGCTCCACTACCTGGAGCAGTAACAAGTAGTACAGCCTGGCGATATCAACTGCTAAACTGCCCGGAGCAGTAACAAGTAGTACAGCCAGATGATATCAACTGCTAGACAATCTGAAGCAGTAACGAGTAGTACAGCCAGATGACATCAACTGCTACACTGCCCGGAGCAGTAACGAGTAGTACAGCCAGATGATATCATCTGCTACACTACCTGGAGCAGTAACAAGTAGTACAGCCAGATGATATCAACTGCTACACTACCTGGAGCAGAAACAAGTAGTACAGCCAGGTGATATCAACTGCTACACTGCCTGGAGCAGTAACAAGGAGTACAGGCAGATGATATTAACTGCAACACTCCCAGGAACAGTAAGAAGTAGTACAGCTTGGCGATATCTACTGCTACACTGCCTGGAGCAGTAACAAGTAGTACAGCCTGGCGATATCTACTGCAACACTCTCTGGAGCAGGAGCAAGTAGTACAGCCTGGCGATATCAACTGCTACACTGCCCGGAGCAGTAACGAGTAGTACAGCCAGATGATATCAACTGCTACACTGCCTCTAGCGGTAACAAGTAGTACAGCATGATGATATCAACTGCAACACTGCCTGGAGCAGTAACAAGTAGTACAGCCAGATGATATCAACAGCTACACTGCCTCTAGCGGTAACAAGTAGTACAGCCAGATGATATCAACTGCAACACTGCCCTGAGCAGTAACAAGTAGTACAGCCAGATGTGATCAACTGCTACGCTGCCCGGAGCAGTAACGAGTAGTACAGCCAGATGATATCAACTGCTACATTGCCTCTAGCAGTAACAAGTAGTACAGCCAGATGATATCAACTGCAACACTCCCTGGAGCAGTAACAAGTAGTACAGCCAGATGATATCAACTGCTACGCTGCCTGGAGCAGTAACAAGTAGTACAGCCAGGTGATATCAACAGCAACACTCCCTGGAGCAGTAACAAGTAGTACAGCCTGGTGGTATAACTGCTAAATTGCCTGGAGCAGTAACGAGTAGTACAGCCTGGCGATATCAACTGATACACTGCCTGGAGCAGTAACAAGTAGTACAGCCAGATGATATCAACTGCTACACTGCCTCTAGCAGTAACAAGTAGTTCAGCCAGATGATATCAACTGCTACACTTCCTGGAGCAGTAACAAGTAGTACAGCCAGATGATATCAACTGCTACACTGCCTGGAGCAGTAACAAGTAGTACAGCCAGATGATATCAACTGCTACACTGCCTCTAGCAGTAACAAGTAGTACAGCCAGATGATATCAACTGCTACACTACCTGGAGCAGTAACAAGTAGTACAGCCAGATGATATCAACTGCTACACTGCCTGGAGCAGTAAAAAGTAGTACAGCCAGATGATATCAACTGCAACACTGCCTCTAGCAGTAAAAAGTAGTACAGCCAGATGATATCAACTGCGACACTACCTGGAGCAGTAACAAGTAGTACAGCCAGATGATATCAACTGCTACACTCCCTGGAGCAGTAACAAGTAGTACAGCCAGATGATATCAACCGCTACACTGCCTCTAGCAGTAACAATTAGTACAGCCAGATGATATCAACTGCTAAACTCTCTGGTGCAGTAACAAGTAGTACAGCCAGATGATATCAACTGCTACACTATCTGGAGCAGTAAGAAGTAGTACAGCCAGATGATATCAACTGCTACACTCTCTGGAGCAGTAACGAGTAGTACAGCCAGATGATATCAACTGCTACACTCCCTGGAGCAGTAACAAGTAGTACAGCCAGATGATACCAACAGCTACACTCCCTGGAGCAGTAACAAGTAGTACAGCCAGATGATACCAACAGCTACACTCCCTGGAGCAGTAACAAGTAATACAGCCAGATGATATCAAGTGCTACACTCCCTGGAGCAGTAGCAAGTAGTACAGCCAGATGATACCAACTGCTACACTCTCTGGAGCAGTAACGAGTAGTACAGCCAGATGATATCAACTGCTACACTGCCTCTAGCAGTAACGAGTAGTACAGCCAGATGATATCAACTGCTACACTCTCTGGAGCAGTAACAAGTAGTACAGCCAGATGATATCAACTGCTACACTCCCTGGAGCAGTAACAAGTAGTACAGCCAGATGATATCAACTGCTACACTGCCTCTAGCAGTAACAAGTAGTACAGCCAGATGATATCAACTGCTACACTCCCTGGAGCAGTAACAAGTAGTACAGCCAGATGATATCAACAGCTACACTGCCTCTAGCAGTAACAAGTAGTACAGGCAGATGATATCAACTGCTAAACTGCCTCTAGCAGTAACAAGTAGTACAGCCTGGTGATATAACTGCTAAACTGTCTGGAACAGTAACGAGTAGTACAGCCTGGCGATATCAACTGATACACTGCCTGGAGCAGTAACAAGTAGTACAGCCAGATGATATCAACTGCTACACTGCCTCTAGCAGTAACAAGTAGTACAGCCAGATGATATCAACTGCTACACTTCCTGGAGCAGTAACAAGTAGTACAGCCAGATGATATCAACTGCTACACTGCCTGGAGCAGTAAAAAGTAGTACAGCCAGATGATATCAACTGCAACACTGCCTCTAGCAGTAACAAGTAGTACAGCCTGGCGATATCAACTGATACACTGCCTGGAGCAGTAACAAGTAGTACAGCCTGGCGATATCAACTGCTACACTGCCTCTAGCAGTAACAAGTAGTACAGCCAGATGATATCAACTGCTACACTTCCTGGAGCAGTAACAAGTAGTACAACCAGATGATATCAACTGCTACACTGCCTGGAGCAGTAACAAGTAGTACAGCCAGATGATATCAACTGCTACACTGCCTCTAGCAGTAACAAGTAGTACAGCCAGATGATATCAACTGCTACACTTCCTGGAGCAGTAACAAGTAGTACAGCCAGATGATATCAACTGCTACACTGCCTGGAGCAGTAAAAAGTAGTACAGCCAGATGATATCAACTGCAACACTGCCTCTAGCAGTAACAAGTAGTACAGCCAGATGATATCAACTGCGACACTACCTGGAGCAGTAACAAGAAGTACAGCCAGATGATATCAACTGCTACACTCCCTGGAGCAGTAACAAGTAGTACAGCCAGATGATATCAACTGCTACACTGCCTCTAGCAGTAACAAGTAGAACAGCCTGGTGATATCAACTGCTACACTCCCTGGAGCAGTAACAAGTAGTACAGCCTGGCGATATCAACTGCTACACTGCCTGGAGCAGTAACAAGTAGTACAGCCTGGTGATATAACTGCTAAACTGCCTGGAGCAGTAACGAGTAGTACAGCCTGGCGATATCAACTGATACACTGCCTGGAGCAGTAACAAGTAGTACAGCCAGATGATATCAACTGCTACACTGCCTCTAGCAGTAACAAGTAGTACAGCCAGATGATATCAACTGCTACACTTCCTGGAGCAGTAACAAGTAGTACAGCCAGATGATATCAACTGCTACACTGCCTGGAGCAGTAACAAGTAGTACAGCCAGATGATATCAACTGCTACACTGCCTCTAGCAGTAACAAGTAGTACAGCCAGATGATATCAACTGCTACACTTCCTGGAGCAGTAACAAGTAGTACAGCCAGATGATATCAACTGCTACACTCCCTGGAGCAGTAAAAAGTAGTACAGCCAGATGATATCAACCGCTACACTGCCTCTAGCAGTAACAATTAGTACAGCCAGATGATATCAACTGCTAAACTCTCTGGAGCAGTAACAAGTAGTACAGCCAGATGATATCAACTGCTACACTACCTGGAGCAGTAAGAAGTAGTACAGCCAGATGATATCAACTGCTACACTCTCTGGAGCAGTAACGAGTAGTACAGCCAGATGATATCAACTGCTACACTCCCTGGAGCAGTAACAAGTAGTACAGCCAGATGATACCAACAGCTACACTCCCTGGAGCAGTAACAAGTAGTACAGCCAGATGATACCAACAGCTACACTCCCTGGAGCAGTAACAAGTAATACAGCCAGATGATATCAACTGCTACACTCCCTGGAGCAGTAACAAGTAGTACAGCCAGATGATACCAACTGCTACACTCTCTGGAGCAGTAACGAGTAGTACAGCCAGATGATATCAACTGCTACACTGCCTCCAGGAGTAACGAGTAGTACAGCCAGATGATATCAACTGCTACACTCTCTGGAGCAGTAACAAGTAGTACAGCCAGATGATATCAACTGCTACACTCCCTGGAGCAGTAACAAGTAGTACAGCCAGATGATATCAACTGCTACACTGCCTCTAGCAGTAACAAGTAGTACAGCCAGATGATATCAACTGCTACACTCCCTGGAGCAGTAACAAGTAGTACAGCCAGATGATATCAACTGCTACACTGCCTGGAGCAGTAACAAGTAGTTCAGCCAGATGATATCAACTGCTAGACTATCTGGAGCAGTAACAAGTAGTACAGGCAGATGATATCAACTGCTACACTCCCTGGAGCAGTAACAAGTAGTACAGCCAGATGATATCAACTGCTACACTGCCTCTAGCAGTAACAAGTAGTACAGCCAGATGATATCAACTGCTACACTCCCTGGAGCAGTAACAAGTAGTACAGCCAGATGATATCAACCGCTACACTGCCTCTAGCAGTAACAAGTAGTACAGGCAGCTGATATCAACTGCTAAACTGCCTCTAGCAGTAACAAGTAGTACAGCCAGATGATATCAACTGCTACACTGCCTGGAGCAGTAACAAGTAGTACAGCCAGATGATATCAACTGCTACACTGCCTGGAGCAGTAATAAGTAGTACAGCCAGATGATATCAACTGCTCCACTACCTGGAGCAGTAAGAAGTAATACAGCCAGATGATATCAACTGCTAAACTCTCTGGAGCAGTAACAAGTACTACAGCCAGATGATATCAACTGCTACACTACCTGGAGCAGTAAGAAGTAGTACAGCCAGATGATATCAACTGCTAAACTCTCTGGAGCAGTAACAAGTAGTACAGCCAGATGATATCAACTGCTACACTCTCTGGAGCAGTAACGAGTAGTACAGCCAGATGATATCAACTGCTACACTCTCTGGAGCAGTAACAAGTAGTACAGCCAGATGATAACAACTGCTACACTGCCTGGAGCAGTAACAAGTATTACAGCCAGATGATATCAACTGCTACACTGCCTGGAGCAGTAACAAGTAGTACAGGCAGCTGATATAAACAGCTCCTCTACCTGGAGCAGTAACAAGTAGTACAGGCAGATGATATCAACTGCTACACTACCTTGAGCAGTAACAAGTAGTACAGCCTGGCGATATCAACTGATACACTGCCCGGAGCAGTAACAAGTAGTACAGCCTGGCGATATCAACAGCTACACTGCCTCTAGCGGTAACAAGTAGTACAGCCAGATGATATCAACTGCAACACTGCCTGGAGCAGTAACAAGTAGTACAGCCAGATGATATCAACTGCTACGCTGCCTGGAGCAGTAACGAGTAGTACTGCCAGATGATATCAACTCCTACACTGCCTCTAGCAGTAACAAGTAGTACAGCCAGATGATGTCAACAGCAACACTCCCTGGAGCAGTAACAAGTAGTACAGCCAGATGATATCAACTGCTACGCTGCCTGGAGCAGTAACAAGTAGTACAGCCAGCTGATATCAACTGCAACACTCCCTGGAGCAGTAACAAGTAGTACAGCCAGATGATATCAACTGCTACACTGCCTGGTGCAGTAACAAGTAGTACAGCCAGATGATATCAACTGCTACACTACCTGGAGCAGTAACAAGTAGTACAGGCAGATGATATCAACTGCTACACTACCTGGAGCAATAACAAGTAGTAGGGCCAGGTGACATCAACTGCTACACTGCCTGGAGCAGTAACAAGTAGTACTGCCAGATGAAATCAACTGCTACACTGCCTCTAGCAGTAACAAGTAGTACAGCCAGATGATATCAACTGCTACACTCCCTGGAGCAGTAACAAGTAATACTGCCAGATGAAATCGACTGCTACACTGCCTCTAGCAGTAATAAGTAGTTCAGCCAGATGATAGCAAATGCTAGACATTCTGAGCAGTAACAAGAAGTTCAGCCAGATGATATCAACTGCTCAACTCTTTGGAGCAGTAACAACTAGTACAGCGAGATGATATCAACAGCTACACGGCCTCTAGCAGTAACAAGTAGTACAGGCAGATGATATCAACTGCTACACTGCCTGGAGCAGTAACAAGTAGTACAGCGAGATGATATCAACTGCTAGACTATCTGGAGCAGTAAGAAGTAGTACAGCCAGATGATATCAACTGCTACACTACCTGGAGCAGTAACAAGTAGTACAGCGAGATGATATCAACTGCTAGACTATCTGGAGCAGTAAGAAGTAGTACAGCCAATGATATCAACTGCTACACTACCTGGAGCAGTAACAAGTAGTTCAGCCAGGGTATATCAACTACTAGACTATCTGGAGCAGTAACAAGTAGTACAGCCTGATGATATCAACTGCTAAACTCTTTGGAGCAGTAACAAGTAGTACAGCGAGATGATATCAACAGCTACACTGCCTCTAGCAGTAACAAGTAGTACAGCCAGATGATATCAACTGCTACGCTGCCTGGAGCAGTAACAAGTAGTACAGCCAGATGATATCAACTCCTACACTGCCTCTAGCAGTAACAAGTAGTACAGCCAGATGATGTCAACAGCAACACTCCCTGGAGCAGTAACAAGTAGTACAGCCAGATGATATCAACTGCTACGCTGCCTGGAGCAGTAACAAGTAGTACAGCCAGCTGATATCAACTGCAACACTCCCTGGAGCAGTAACAAGTAGTACAGCCAGATGATATCAACTGCTACACTGCCTGGTGCAGTAACAAGTAGTACAGGCAGATGATATCAACTGCTACACTACCTGGAGCAGTAACAAGTAGTACAGCGAGATGATATCAACTGCTAGACTATCTGGAGCAGTAAGAAGTAGTACAGCCAGATGATATCAACTGCTACACTACCTGGAGCAGTAACAAGTAGTTCAGCCAGATGATATCAACTGCTAGACTATCTGGTGCAGTAACAAGTAGTACTGCCAGATGATATCAACTGCTACACTGCCCGGAGCAGTAACAAGTAGTACAGCCAGATGATATCAACTGCTAGACTATCTGGAGCAGTAACAAGTAGTACAGCCAGATGATATCAACTGCTACACTGCCTGGAGCAGTAACAAGTAGTACAGCCAGATGATATCAACTGCTACACTGCCTGGAGCAGTAACAAGTAGTACAGCCAGATGATATCAACTGCTAGACTATCTGGAGCAGTAACAAGTAGTACAGCCAGATGATATCAACTGCTACACTGCCTGGAGCAGTAACAAGTAGTACAGCGAGATGATATCAACAGCTACACTGCCTCTAGCAGTAACAAGTAGTACAGGCAGATGATATCAACTGCTACACTACCTGGAGCAGTAACAAGTAGTACAGCCAGATGATATCAACTGCTACACTCTCTGGAGCAGTAACAAGTAGTACAGGCAGATGATATCAACTGCTACACTACCTGGAGCAGTAACAAGTAGTACAGCCAGATGATATCAACTGCTACACTCTCTGGAGCAGTAACAAGTAGTACAGCCAGATGATATCAACTGCAACACTGCCTGGAGCAGTAAGAAGTAGTAGAGGCTGATGATATCAACTGCTACACTCCCTGGAGCAGTAAGAAGTAGTACAGCCAGATGATATCAACTGCTACACTGCCTCTAGCAGTAACAAGTAGTCCAGGCAGATGATATCAACTGCTACACTACCTGGAGCAGTAACAAGTAGTACAGGCAGATGATATCAACTGCTACACTCCCTTGAGCAGTAACAAGTAGTACAGGCAGATGATATCAACTGCTACACTCCCTTGAGCAGTAACAAGTAGTACAGCCAGATGATATCAACTGCTACACTCCCTTGAGCAGTAACAAGTAGTACAGCCAGATGACATCAACTGCTACACTCCCTTGAGCAGTAACAAGTAGTACAGCCAGGTGACATCAACTGCAACACTCCCTTGAGCAGTAACAAGTAGTACAGCCAGGTGACATCAACTGCTACACTGCCTGGAGCAGTAACAAGTAGTACTGCCAGATGAAATCAACCGCTACACTGCCTCTAGCAGTAACAAGAAGTACTGCCAGATGAAATCAACCGCTACACAACCTGGAGCAGTAACGAGTAGTGCTGCCAGATGATATCAACTGCTACACTCCCTGGAGCAGTAAAAAGTAGTACAGCCAGATGATATCAACCGCTACACTGCCTCTAGCAGTAAGAAGTAGTACAGCCAGATGATATCAACTGCTACACTGCCTGGAGCAGTAACAAGTAGTACAGCCAGATGATATCAACTGCTAAACTCTTTGGAGCAGTAACAAGTAGTACAGCGAGATGATATCAACAACTACACTGCTCTAGCAGTAACAATTAGTACAGCCAGATGATATCAACTGCTACACTCCCTGGAGCAGGAACAAGTAGTACAGCCAGATGATACCAACAGCTACACTCCCTGGAGCAGTAACAAGTAATACAGCCAGATGATATCAACTGCTACACTCCCTGGTGCAGTAACACGTAGTACAGCCAGATGATACCAACTGCTACACTCTCTGGAGCAGTAACGAGTAGTACAGCCAGATGATTTCAACTGCTACACTGCCTCTAGCAGTAACGAGTAGTACAGCCAGATGATATCAACTGCTACACTCTCTGGAGCAGTAACAAGTAGTACAGCCAGATGATATCAACTGCTACACTCCCTGGAGCAGTAACAAGTTGTACAGCCAGATAATACCAACTTCTACACTCTCTGGAGCAGTAACAAGTAGTACAGCCAGATGATACCAACAGCTACACTCCCTGGAGCAGTAACAATAATACAGCCAGATGATATCAACTGTTACACTGCCTGGAGCAGTAAGAAGTAGTTCAGCCAGATGATATCAACTGCTAGACTATCTGGAGCAGTAACAAGTAGTACAGCCAGATGATATCAACTGCTACACGGCCTCTAGCAGTAACGAGTAGTACAGCCAGATGATATCAACTGCTACACTCTCTGGAGCAGTAACGAGTAGTACAGCCAGATGATATCAACTGCTACACTCCCTGGAGCAGCAACAAGTAGTACAGCCAGATGATATCAACTGCTACACTGCCTCTAGCAGTAACAAGTAGTACAGCCAGATGATATCAACTGCCAAACTGCCTCTAGCAGTAACAAGTAGTACAGCCAGATGATATCAACTGCTACACTGCCTGGAGCAGTAACAAGTAGTACAGCCAGATGATATCAACCGCTACACTGCCTGGAGCAGTAACAAGTAGTACAGCCAGATGATATCAACTGCTCCACTACCTGGAGCAGTAAGAAGTAGTACAGCCAGATGATATCAACTGCTAAACTCTCTGGAGCAGTAACAAGTAGTACAGCCAGATGATATCAACTGCTACATTCTCTGGAGCAGTAACGATTAGTACAGCCAGATGATATCAACTGCTACACTCCCTGGAGCAGTAACAAGTAGTACAGCCAGATGATACCAACAGCTACACTCCCTGGAGCAGTAACAAGTAGTACAGCCAGATGATATCAACTGCTACACTGCGCGGAGCAGTAACAAGTAGTACAGCCAGATGATATCAACTGCTAGACCATCTGGAGCAGTAACGAGTAGTACAGCCAGATGATATCAACTGCTACACTGCCTGGAGCAGTAACAAGTAGTTCAGCCAGATGATATCAACTGCTAGACTATCTGGAGCAGTAACAAGTAGTACAGCCGGATGATATCAACTGCTACACTGCCTGGAGCAGTAACAAGTAGTAAAGGCAGCTGATATCAACAGCTCCTCTACCTGGAGCGGTAACAAGTAGTACAGGCAGACGATATCAACTGCTGCGCTACCTGGAGCAGTAACAAGTAGTACAGCCTGGCGATATCAACTGCTACACTGCCTGGAGCAGTAACGAGTAGTACAGCCAGATGATATCAACTGCTCCACTACCTGGAGCAGTAACAAGTAGTACAGCCTGGCGATATCAACTGCTAAACTGCCCGGAGCAGTAACAAGTAGTACAGCCAGATGATATCAACTGCTAGACAATCTGAAGCAGTAACGAGTAGTACAGCCAGATGACATCAACTGCTACACTGCCCGGAGCAGTAACGAGTAGTACAGCCAGATGATATCATCTGCTACACTACCTGGAGCAGTAACAAGTAGTACAGCCAGATGATATCAACTGCTACACTACCTGGAGCAGAAACAAGTAGTACAGCCAGGTGATATCAACTGCTACACTGCCTGGAGCAGTAACAAGGAGTACAGGCAGATGATATTAACTGCAACACTCCCAGGAACAGTAAGAAGTAGTACAGCTTGGCGATATCTACTGCTACACTGCCTGGAGCAGTAACAAGTAGTACAGCCTGGCGATATCTACTGCAACACTCTCTGGAGCAGGAGCAAGTAGTACAGCCTGGCGATATCAACTGCTACACTGCCCGGAGCAGTAACGAGTAGTACAGCCAGATGATATCAACTGCTACACTGCCTCTAGCGGTAACAAGTAGTACAGCATGATGATATCAACTGCAACACTGCCTGGAGCAGTAACAAGTAGTACAGCCAGATGATATCAACAGCTACACTGCCTCTAGCGGTAACAAGTAGTACAGCCAGATGATATCAACTGCAACACTGCCTGGAGCAGTAACAAGTAGTACAGCCAGATGTGATCAACTGCTACGCTGCCCGGAGCAGTAACGAGTAGTACAGCCAGATGATATCAACTGCTACATTGCCTCTAGCAGTAACAAGTAGTACAGCCAGATGATATCAACTGCAACACTCCCTGGAGCAGTAACAAGTAGTACAGCCAGATGATATCAACTGCTACGCTGCCTGGAGCAGTAACAAGTAGTACAGCCAGGTGATATCAACAGCAACACTCCCTGGAGCAGTAACAAGTAGTACAGCCTGGTGGTATAACTGCTAAATTGCCTGGAGCAGTAACGAGTAGTACAGCCTGGCGATATCAACTGATACACTGCCTGGAGCAGTAACAAGTAGTACAGCCAGATGATATCAACTGCTACACTGCCTCTAGCAGTAACAAGTAGTACAGCCAGATGATATCAACTGCTACACTTCCTGGAGCAGTAACAAGTAGTACAGCCAGATGATATCAACTGCTACACTGCCTGGAGCAGTAACAAGTAGTACAGCCAGATGATATCAACTGCTACACTGCCTCTAGCAGTAACAAGTAGTACAGCCAGATGATATCAACTGCTACACTACCTGGAGCAGTAACAAGTAGTACAGCCAGATGATATCAACTGCTACACTGCCTGGAGCAGTAAAAAGTAGTACAGCCAGATGATATCAACTGCAACACTGCCTCTAGCAGTAAAAAGTAGTACAGCCAGATGATATCAACTGCGACACTACCTGGAGCAGTAACAAGTAGTACAGCCAGATGATATCAACTGCTACACTCCCTGGAGCAGTAACAAGTAGTACAGCCAGATGATATCAACCGCTACACTGCCTCTAGCAGTAACAATTAGTACAGCCAGATGATATCAACTGCTAAACTCTCTGGTGCAGTAACAAGTAGTACAGCCAGATGATATCAACTGCTACACTATCTGGAGCAGTAAGAAGTAGTACAGCCAGATGATATCAACTGCTACACTCTCTGGAGCAGTAACGAGTAGTACAGCCAGATGATATCAACTGCTACACTCCCTGGAGCAGTAACAAGTAGTACAGCCAGATGATACCAACAGCTACACTCCCTGGAGCAGTAACAAGTAGTACAGCCAGATGATACCAACAGCTACACTCCCTGGAGCAGTAACAAGTAATACAGCCAGATGATATCAAGTGCTACACTCCCTGGAGCAGTAGCAAGTAGTACAGCCAGATGATACCAACTGCTACACTCTCTGGAGCAGTAACGAGTAGTACAGCCAGATGATATCAACTGCTACACTGCCTCTAGCAGTAACGAGTAGTACAGCCAGATGATATCAACTGCTACACTCTCTGGAGCAGTAACAAGTAGTACAGCCAGATGATATCAACTGCTACACTCCCTGGAGCAGTAACAAGTAGTACAGCCAGATGATATCAACTGCTACACTGCCTCTAGCAGTAACAAGTAGTACAGCCAGATGATATCAACTGCTACACTCCCTGGAGCAGTAACAAGTAGTACAGCCAGATGATATCAACAGCTACACTGCCTCTAGCAGTAACAAGTAGTACAGGCAGATGATATCAACTGCTAAACTGCCTCTAGCAGTAACAAGTAGTACAGCCAGATGATATCAACAGCTACACTCCCTGGAGCAGTAACAAGTAATACAGCCAGATGATACCAACAGCTACACTCCCTGGAGCAGTAACAAGTAATACAGCCAGATGATATCAACTGCTACACTGCCTGGAGCAGTAACAAGTAGTACAGCCAGATGATATCAACCGCTACACTGCCTCTAGCAGTAACAAGTAGTACAGCCAGATGATATCAACTGCTACACTCTCTGGAGCAGTAACGAGTAGTACAGCCAGATGATACCAACTGCTACACTCCCTGAAGCAGTAACAAGTAGTACAGCCAGATGATACCAACAGCTACACTCCCTGGAGCAGTAACAAGTAATACAGCCAGATGATATCAACTGCTACACTGCCTGGAGCAGTAACATGTAGTTCAGCCAGATGATATCAACTGCTAGACTATCTGGAGCAGTAAGAAGTAGTACGGCCAGATGATATCAACTGCTACACTGCCCGGAGCAGTAACAAGTAGTACAGCCAGATGATATCAACTGCTAGACTATCTGGAGCAGTAACGAGTAGTACAGCCAGATGATATCAACTGCTACACTGCCTGGAGCAGTAACAAGTATTACAGCCAGATGATATCAACTGCAACACTCTCTGGAGCAGTAACAAGTAGTACAGCCAGATGATATCAACTGCTACACTGCCTGGAACAGTAACAAGTATTACAGCCAGATGATATCAACTGCTACACTGCCTGTAGCAGTAACAAGTAGTACAGGCAGCTGATATCAACAGCTCCTCTACCTGGAGCAGTAACAAGTAGTACAGGCAGATGATATCAACTGCTACACTACCTGGAGCAGTAACAAGTATACAGCCAGGCAATATCAACTGCTACACTCCCTGGAGCAGTAAAAAGTAGTACAGCCAGATGATATCAACTGCTGCGCTACCTGGAGCAGTAACAAGTCGTACAGCCTGGCGATATCAACTGCTACAATGCCTGGAGCAGTAACGAGTAGTACAGCCAGATGATATCAACTGCTCCACTACCTGGAGCAGTAACAAGTAGTACAGCCTGGCGATATCAACTGATACACTGCCCGGAGCAGTAACAAGTAGTACAGCCAGATGATATCAACTGCTAGACTATCTGGAGCAGTAACGGGTAGTACAGCCAGATGATATCAACTGCTACACTACCTGGAGCAGTAACAAGTAGTACAGCCAGATGATATCAACTGCTACACTACCTGGAGCAGTAACAAGTATGACAGCCAGATGATATCAACTGCTACACTACCTGGAGCAGAAACAAGTAGTACAGCCGGTGATATCAACTGCTACACTGCCTGGATCAGTAACAAGGAGTACAGGCAGATGATATTAACTGCAACACTCCCAGGAACAGTAACAAGTAGTACAGCTTGGCGATATCTACTGCTACACTCTCTGGAGGAGTAACAAGTAGTACAGCCTGGCGATACCTACTGCAACACTCTCTGGAGCAGTAACAAGTAGTACAACCTGGCGATATCAACTGCTACACTGCCCGGAGCAGTAACGAGTAGTACAGCCAGATGATATCAACTGCTACACTGCCTCTAGCGGTAACAAGTAGTACAGCCAGATGATATCAACTGCAACACTGCCTGGAGCAGTAACAAGTAGTACAGCCAGATGATATCAACTGCTACGCTGCCTGGAGCAGTAACAAGTAGTACAGCCAGATGATATCAACTGCTACGCTGCCTGGAGCAGTAACAAGTAGTACAGCCAGGTGATATCAACTGCAACACTCCCTGGAGCAGTAACAAGTAGTACAGCCAGATGATATCAACTGCTACACTGCCTGGTGCAGTAACAAGTAGTACAGCCAGATGATATCAACTGCTACACTACCTGGAGCAGTAACAAATAGTACTGCCAGATGAAATCAACTGCTACACTGCCTCTAGCAGTAATAAGTAGTTCAGCCAGATGATATCAAATGCTAGACATTCTGATCAGTAACAAGTAGTTCAGCCAGATGATATCAACTGCTAAACTCTTTGGAGCAGTAACAACTAGTACAGCGAGATGATATCAACAGCTACACTGCCTCTAGCAGTAACAAGTAGTACAGGCAGACGATATCAACTGCTACACTGCCTGGAGCAGTAACAAGTAGTACAGCGAGATGATATCAACTGCTAGACTATCTGGAGCAGTAAGAAGTAGTACAGCCAGATGATATCAACTGCTACACTACCTGGAGCAGTAACAAGTAGTACAGCGAGATGATATCAACTGCTAGACTATCTGGAGCAGTAAGAAGTAGTACAGCCAATGATATCAACTGCTACACTACCTGGAGCAGTAAGAAGTAGTTCAGCCAGATGATATCAACTGCTAGACTATCTGGAGCAGTAACAAGTAGTACAGCCTGATGATATCAACTGCTAAACTCTTTGGAGCAGTAACAAGTAGTACAGCGAGATGATATAAACAGCTACACTGCCTCTAGCAGTAACAAGTAGTACAGGCAGATGATATCACCTGCTACACTACCTGGAGCAGTAACAAGTAGTACAGGCAGATGATATCAACTGCTACACTACCTGGAGCAGTAACAAGTAGTACAGCGAGATGATATCAACTGCTAGACTATCTGGAGCAGTAACAAGTAGTACTGCCAGATGATACCAACTGCTACACTGCCCGGAGCAGTAACAAGTAGTACAGCCAGATGATATAAACTGCTAGACTATCTGGAGCAGTAACAAGTAGTACAGCCAGATGATATCAACTGCTACACTACCTGGAGCAGTAACAAGTAGTTCAGCCAGATGATATCAACTGCTAGACTATCTGGAGCAGTAACAAGTAGTACTGCCAGATGATACCAACTGCTACACTGCCCGGAGCAGTAACAAGTAGTACAGCCGGATGATATAAACTGCTAGACTATCTGCAGCAGTAACAAGTAGTACAGCCAGATGATATCAACTGCTACACTGCCTGGAGCAGTAACAAGTAGTACAGCCAGATGATATCAACTGCTACACTGCCTGGAGCAGTAACAAGTAGTACAGCCAGATGATATCAACTGCTAGACTATCTGGAGCAGTAACAAGTAGTACAGCCAGATGATATCAACTGCTACACTGCCTGGAGCAGTAACAAGTAGTACAGCGAGATGATATCAACAGCTACACTGCCTCTAGCAGTAACATGTAGTACAGGCAGATGATATCAACTGCTACACTACCTGGAGCAGTAACAAGTAGTACAGCCAGATGATATCAACTGCTACACTCTCTGGAGCAGTAACAAGTAGTACAGCCAGATGATATCAACTGCAACACTGCCTGGAGCAGTAAGAAGTAGTAGAGGCTGATGATATCAACTGCTACACTCCCTGGAGCAGTAAGAAGTAGTACAGCCAGATGATATCAACTGCTACACTGCCTCTAGCAGTAACAAGTAGTAAAGGCAGATGATGCCAACTGCTACACTACCTGGAGCAGTAACAAGTAGTACAGGCAGATGATATCAACTGCTACACTCCCTTGAGCAGTAACAAGTAGTACAGGCAGATGATATCAACTGCTACACTCCCTTGAGCAGTAACAAGTAGTACAGCCAGATGATATCAACTGCTACACTCCCTTCAGCAGTAAAAAGTAGTACAGCCAGATGACATCAACTGCTACACTCCCTTGAGCAGTAACAAGTAGTAAAGCCAGGTGACATCAACTGCAACACTCCCTTGAGCAGTAACAAGTAGTACAGCCAGGTGACATCAACTGCTACACTGCCTGGAGCAGTAACATGTAGTACTGCCAGATGAAATCAACCGCTACACTGCCTCTAGCAGTAACAAGTAGTACTGCCAGATGAAATCAACCGCTACACTACCTGGAGCAGTAACGAGTAGTGCTGCCAGATGATATCAACTGCTACACTCCCTAGAGCAGTAAAAAGTAGTACAGCCAGATGATATCAACCGCTACACTGCCTCTAGCAGTAACAATTAGTACAGCCAGATGATATCAACTGCTAAACTCTCTGGAGCAGTAACAAGTAGTACAGCCAGATGATATCAACTGCTACACTACCTGGAGCAGTAAGAAGTAGTACAGTCAGATGATATCAACTGCTACACTGCCTGGAGCAGTAACAAGTAGTACAGCCAGATGATATCAACTGCTACACTCCCTTCAGCAGTAACAAGTAGTACAGCCAGATGACATCAACTGCTACACTCCCTTGAGCAGTAACAAGTAGTAAAGCCAGGTGACATCAACTGCAACACTCCCTTGAGCAGTAACAAGTAGTACAGCCAGGTGACATCAACTGCTACACTGCCTGGAGCAGTAACATGTAGTACTGCCAGATGAAATCAACCGCTACACTGCCTCTAGCAGTAACAAGTAGTACTGCCAGATGAAATCAACCGCTACACTACCTGGAGCAGTAACGAGTAGTGCTGCCAGATGATATCAACTGCTACACTCCCTAGAGCAGTAAAAAGTAGTACAGCCAGATGATATCAACCGCTACACTGCCTCTAGCAGTAACAATTAGTACAGCCAGATGATATCAACTGCTAAACTCTCTGGAGCAGTAACAAGTAGTACAGCCAGATGATATCAACTGCTACACTACCTGGAGCAGTAAGAAGTAGTACAGTCAGATGATATCAACTGCTACACTGCCTGGAGCAGTAACAAGTAGTACAGCCAGATGATATCAACTGCTAAACTCTTTGGAGCCGTAACAAGTAGTACAGCGAGATGATATCAACAGCTACACTGCCTCTAGCAGTAACAATTAGTACAGCCAGATGATATCAACTGCTACACTCCCTGGAGCAGTAACAAGTAGTACAGTCAGATGATACCAACAGCTACACTCCCTGGAGCAGTAACAAGTAATACAGCCAGATGATATCAACTGCTACACTCCCTGGAGCAGTAACAAGTAGTACAGCCAGATGATATAAACTGCTAGACTATCTGGAGCAGTAACAAGTAGTACAGCCAGATGATACCAACTGCTACACTGCCTGGAGCAGTAACAAGTAGTACAGCCAGATGATACCAACTGCTAGACTATCTGGAGCAGTAACAAGTAGTACAGCCAGATGATATCAACTGCTACACTGCCTGGAGCAGTAACAAGTAGTACAGCCAGATGATACCAACTGCTATACTCTCTGGAGCAGTAACGAGTAGTACAGCCAGATGATTTCAACTGCTACACTGCCTCTAGCAGTAACGAGTAGTACAGCCAGATGATATCAACTGCTAAACTCTCTGGAGCAGTAACAAGTAGTACAGCCAGGTGATATCAACTGCTACACTCCCTGGAGCAGTAACAAGTTGTACAGCCAGATAATACCAACTGCTACACTCTCTGGAGCAGTAACAAGTAGTACAGCCAGATGATACCAACAGCTACACTCCCTGGAGCAGTAACAAGTAATACAGCCAGATGATATCAACTGTTACACTGCCTGGAGCAGTAACAAGAAGTTCAGCCAGATGATGTCAACTGCTAGACTATCTGGAGCAGTAACAAGTAGTACAGCCAGATGATATCAACTGCTACACTCCCTGGAGCAGTAACAAGTAGTACAGCAAGATGATATCAACTGCCAAACTGCCTCTAGCAGTAACAAGTAGTACAGCCTGATGATATCAACTGCTACACTGCCTGGAGCAGTAACAAGTAGTACAGCCAGATGATATCAACTGCTACACTGCCTGGAGCAGTAACAAGTAGTACAGCCAGATGATATCAACCGCTACACTACCTGGAGCAGTAACAAGTAGTACAGCCAGATGATATCAACTGCTACAATACCTGGAGCAGTAACAAGTAGTACAGCCAGATGATATCAACCGCTACACTACCTGGAGCAGTAACAAGTAGTACAGCCAGATGATATCAACTGCTACAATACCTGGAGCAGTAACAAGTAGTACAGCCAGATGATATCAACTGCTCCACTACCTGGAGCAGTAAGAAGTAGTACAGCCAGATGATATCAACTGCTACACTGCCTGGAGCAGTAACAAGTAGTTCAGCCAGATGATATCAACTGCTAGACTATCTGGAGAAGTAACAAGTAGTACAGCCAGAAGATATCAACTGCTACACTGCGCGGAGCATTAACAAGTAGTACAGCCAGATGATATCAACTGCTAGACTATCTGGAGCAGTAACAAGTAGTACAGCCAGATGATACCAACTGCTACACTCTCTGGAGCAGTAACGATTAGTACAGCCAGATGATATCAACTGCTACACTCCCTGGAGCAGTAACAAGTAGTACAGCCAGATGATACCAACAGCTACACTTCCTGGAGCAGTAACAAGTAATACAGCCAGATGATATCAACTGCTACACTGCCTGGAGCAGTAACAAGTAGTTCAGCCAGATGATATCAACTGCTAGACTATCTGGTGCAGTAACAAGTAATACATCCAGATGATATCAACTGCCAAACTGCCTCTAGCAGTAACAAGTAGTACAGCCAGATGATATCAACTGCTACACTGCCTGGAGCAGTAACAAGCAGTTCAGCCAGATGATATCAACTGCTAGACTATCTGGAGAAGTAACAAGTAGTACAGCCAGATGATATCAACTGCTACACTGCGCGGAGCATTAACAAGTAGTACAGCCAGATGATATCAACTGCTAGACTATCTGGAGAAGTAACAAGTAGTACAGCCAGATGATATCAACTGCTAGACTATCTGGAGCAGTAACGAGTAGTACAGCCAGATTATATCAACTGCTACACTGCCTGGAGCAGTAACAAGTAGTTCAGCCAGATGATATCAACTGCTAGAATATCTGGAGCAGTAACAAGTAGTACAGCCGGATGATATCAACTGCTACACTGCCTGGAGCAGTAACAAGTAGTACAGGCAGCTGATATCAACAGCTCCTCTACCTGGAGCGGTAACAAGTAGTACAGGCAGATGATATCAACTGCTGCGCTACCTGCAGCAGTAACAAGTAGTACAGCCTGGCGATATCAACTGCTACACTGCCTGGAGCAGTAACGAGTAGTACAGCCAGATGATATCAACTGCTCCACTACCTGGAGCAGTAACAAGTAGTACAGCCTGGCGATATCAACTGCTACACTGCCCGGAGCAGTAACAAGTAGTACAGCCAGATGATATCAACTGCTAGACAATCTGGAGCAGTAACGAGTAGTACAGCCAGATGATATCAACTGCTACACTGCCCGGAGCAGTAACGAGTAGTACAGCCAGATGATATCAACTGCTACACTACCTGGAGTAGTAACAAGTAGTACAGCCAGATGATATCAACTGCTACACTATCTGGAGCAGAAACAAGTAGTACAGCCAGGTGATATCAACTGCTACACTGCCTGGAGCAGTAACAAGGAGTACAGGCAGATGATATTAACTGCAACACTCCCAGGAACAGTAACAAGTAGTACAGCTTGGCGATATCTACTGCTACACTGCCAGGAGCAGTAACAAGTAGTACAGCCTGGCGATATCTACTGCACCACTCTCTGGAGTAGTAACAAGTAGTACAGCCTGGCGATATCAACTGCTACACTGCCCGGAGCAGTAACGAGTAGTACAGCCAGATGATATCAACTGCTACACTGCCTCTAGCGGTAACAAGGAGTACAGCCAGAAGATATCAACTGCAACACTGCCTGGAGCAGTAACAAGTAGTACAACCAGATGATATCAACAGCTACACTGCCTCTAGCGGTAACAAGTAGTACAGCCAGATGATATCAACTGCAACACTGCCTGGAGCAGTAACAAGTAGTACAGCCAGATGTGATCAACTGCTATGCTGCCTGGAGCAGTAACGAGTAGTACAGCCAGATGATATCAACTGCTACACTGCCTCTAGCAGTAACAAGTAGTACAGCCAGATGATATCAACTGCAACACTCCCTGGAGCAGTAACAAGTAGTACAGCCAGATGATATCAACTGCTATGCTGCCTGGAGCAGTAACAAGTAGTACAGCCAGGTGATATCAACTGCAACACTCCCTGGAGCAGTAACAAGTAGTACAGCCAGATGATGTCAACTGCTACACTGCCTGGAGCAGTAACAAGTAGTACAGCCAGATGATATCAACTGCTACGCTGCCTGGAGCAGTAACAAGTAGTACAGCCAGATGATATCAACTGCTACGCTGCCTGGAGCAGTAACAAGTAGTACAGCCAGATGATATCAACTGCTACACTGCCTGGAGCAGTAACGAGTAGTACAGCCAGATGATATCAACTGCTACACTGCCTCTAGCAGTAACAAGTAGTACAGCCAGATGATATCAACTGCAACACTCCCTGGAGCAGTAACAAGTAGTACAGCCAGATGATATCAACTGCTACACTGCCTGGAGCAGTAACAAGTAGTACAGCCAGATGATGTCAACTGCTACACTGCCTGGAGCAGTAACAAGTAGTACAGCCAGATGACATCAACTGCTACACTACCTGGTGCAGTAACAAGTAGTACAGCCAGATGATATCAACTGCTACACTCCCTGGAGCAGTAACAAGTAGTACAGGCAGATGATATCAACTGCTACACTACCTGGAGCAATAACAAGTAGTACAGCCTGGCGATATCAACTGCTACACTGCCTGGAGCAGTAACAAGGAGTACAGCCAGATGATATCAACTGCAACACTGCCTGGAGCAGTAACAAGTTGTACAGCCAGATGATATCAACTGCAACACTGCCTGGAGCAGTAACAAGTAGTACAGCCAGATGATATCAACTGCTACACTGCCTGGAGCAGTAACAAGTAGTACAGCCAGATGATATCAACTGCTACAATACCTGGAGCAGTAACAAGTAAAACAGCCAGATGATATCAACTGCTACACTACCTGGAGCAATAACAAGTAGTAGGGCCAGGTGACATCAACTGCTACACTGCCTGGAGCAGTAACAAGTAGTACAGCCAGATGATATCAACTGCTACGCTGCCTGGAGCAGTAACAAGTAGTACTGCCAGATGAAATCAACTGCTACACTGCCTCTAGCAGTAACGAGTAGTACAGCCAGATGATATCAACTGCTACACTCCCTGGAGCAGTAACAAGTAGTACTGCCAGATGAAATCAACTGCTACACTGCCTCTAGCAGTAACAAGTAGTACAGCCTGGCGATATCAACTGCTACACTGCCTGGAGCAGTAACAAGGAGTAGAGCCAGATGATATCAACTGCAACACTGCCTGGAGCAGTAACAAGTAGTACAGCCAGATGATATCAACTGCAATACTGCCTGGAGCAGTAACAAGTAGTACAGCCAGATGATATCAACTGCTACGCTGCCTGGAGCAGTAACAAGTAGTACTGCCAGATGAAATCAACTGCTACACTGCCTCTAGCAGTAACAAGTAGTACAGCCAGATGATATCAACTGCTACACTCCCTGGAGCAGTAACAAGTAGTACTGCCAGATGAAATCAACTGCTACACTGCCTCTAGCAGTAACAAGTAGTTCAGCCAGATGATATCAAATGCTAGATATTCTGAGCAGTAACAAGTAGTTCAGCCAGATGATATCAACTGCTAAACTCTTTGGAGCAGTAACAAGTAGTACAGCGAGATGATATCAACAGCTACACTGCCTCTAGCAGTAACAAGTAGTACAGGCAGATGATATCAACTGCTACACTACCTGGAGCAGTAACAAGTAGTACAGCGAGATGATATCAACTGCTAGACTATCTGGAGCAGTAAGATGTAGTACAGCCAGATGATATCAACTGCTACACTACCTGGAGCAGTAACAAGTAGTTCAGCCAGATGATATCAACTGCTAGACTATCTCGAGCAGTAACAAGTAGTACAGCCAGATGATATCAACTGCTAAACTCTTTGGAGCAGTAACAAGTAGTACAGCGAGATGATATCAACAGCTACACTGCCTCTAGCAGTAACAAGTAGTACAGGCAGATGATATCAACTGCTACACTACCTGGAGCAGTAACAAGTAGTACAGGCAGATGATATCAACTGCTACACTACCTGGAGCAGTAACAAGTAGTACAGCGAGATGATATCAACTGCTACACTACCTGGAGCAGTAACAAGTAGTTCAGCCAGATGATATCAACTGCTAGACTATCTGGAGCAGTAACAAGTAGTACAGCCAGATGATATCAACTGCTACACTGCCCGGAGTAGTAACAAGTAGTACAGCCAGATGATATCAACTGCTAGACTATCTGGAGCAGTAACAAGTAGTACAGCCAGATGATATCAACTGCTACACTGCCTGGAGCAGTAACAAGTAGTACAGCCAGATGATATCAACTGCTACACTGCCTGGAGCAGTAACAAGTAGTACAGCCAGATGATATCAACTGCTAGACTATCTGGAGCAGTAACAAGTAGTACAGCCAGATGATATCAACTGCTACACTGCCTGGAGCAGTAACAAGTAGTACAGCGAGATGATATCAACAGCTGCACTGCCTCTAGCAGTAACAAGTAGTACAGCCAGATGATATCAACTGCTACACTGCCTGGAGCAGTAACAAGTAGTACAGCGAGATGATATCAACTGCTACACTACCTGGAGCAGTAACAAGTAGTACAGCCAGATGATATCAACTGCTACACTCTCTGGAGCAGTAACAAGTAGTACAGCCAGATGATATCAACTGCAACACTGCCTGGAGCAGTAAGAAGTAGTAGAGGCTGATGATATCAACTGCTACACTCCCTGGAGCAGTAAGAAGTAGTACAGCCAGATGATATCAACTGCTACACTGCCTCTAGCAGTAACAAGTAGTACAGGCAGATGATATCAACTGCTACACTACCTGGAGCAGTAACAAGTAGTACAGGCAGATGATATAAACTGCTACACTCCCTTGAGCAGTAACAAGTAGTACAGGCAGATGATATCAACTGCTACACTCCCTTGAGCAGTAACAAGTAGTACAGCCAGATGATATCAACTGCTACACTCCCTTGAGCAGTAACAAGTAGTACAGCCAGATGACATCAACTGCTACACTCCCTTGAGCAGTAACAAGTAGTACAGCCAGGTGACATCAACTGCAACACTCCCCTGAGCAGTAACAAGTAGTACAGCCAGGTGACATCAACTACTACACTGCCTGGAGCAGTAACAAGTAGTACTGCCAGATGAAATCAACTGCTACACTGCCTCTAGCAGTAACAAGTAGTACTGCCAGATGAAATCAACCGCTACACTGCCTGGAGCAGTAACGAGTAGTGCTGCCAGATGATATCAACTGCTACACTCCCTGGAGCAGTAAAAAGTTGTACAGCCAGATGATATCAACCGCTACACTGCCTCTTGTAGTAACAATTAGTACAGCCAGATGATATCAACTGCTAAACTGCCTCTAGCAGTAACAAGTAGTACAGCCAGATGATATCAACAGCTAGACTATCTGGAGCAGTAACAAGTAGTACAGCCAGATGATATCAACTGCTAAACTCTTTGGAGCAGTAACAAGTAGTACAGCGAGATGATATCAACAGCTACACTGCCTCTAGCAGTAACAATTAGTACAGCCAGATGATATCAACTGCTACACTCCCTGGAGCAGTAACAGGTAGTAGAGCCAGATGATAACAACAGGTACACTCCCTGGAGCAGTAACAAGTAATACAGCCAGATGATATCAACTGCTACACTCCCTGGAGCAGTAACAAGTAGTACAGACAGATGATACCAACTGCTACACTCTCTGGAGCAGTAACGAGTAGTACAGCCAGATGATTTCAACTGCTACACTGCCTCTAGCAGTAACGAGTAGTACAGCCAGATGATATCAACTGCTACACTCTCTGGAGCAGAAACAAGTAGTACAGCCAGATGATATCAACTGCTACACTCCCTGGAGCAGTAACAAGTTGTACAGGCAGATGATACCAACTGCTACACTCTCTGGAGCAGTAACAAGTAGTACAGCAAGATGATACCAACAGCTACACTCCCTGGAGCAGTAACAAGTAATACAGCCAGATGATATCAACTGTTACACTGCCTGGAGCAGTAACAAGTAGTTCAGCCAGATGATATCAACTGCTAGACTATCTGGAGCAGTAACAAGTAGTACAGCCAGATGATATCAACTGCTACACTCCCTGGAGCAGTAACAAGTAGTACAGCCAAATGATATCAACTGCTACACTGCCTCTAGCAGTAACAAGTAGTACAGCCAGATGATATCAACTGCTACACTCCCTGGAGCAGTAACAAGTAGTACAGCCAGATGATATCAACTGCTACACTGCCTCTAGCAGTAACAAGTAGTACAGCCAGATGATATCAACTGCTACACTCTCTGGAGCAGTAACAAGTAGTACAGCCAGATGATATCAACCGCTACATTGCCTCTAGCGGTAACAAGTAGTACAGGCAGATGATATCAACTGCTAAACTGCCTCTAGCAGTAACAAGTAGTACAGCCAGATGATATCAACTGCTACACTGCCTGGAGCAGTAACAAGTAGTACAGCCAGATGATATCAACCGCTACACTGCCTGGAGCAGTAACAAGTAGTACAGCCAGATGATATCAACTGCTCCACTACCTGGAGCAGTAAGAAGTAGTACAGCCAGATGATATCAACTGCTAAACTCTCTGGAGCAGTAACAATTAGTACAGCCAGATGATATCAACTGCTACACTCTCTGGAGCAGTAACGAGTAGTACAGCCAGATGATATCAACTGATACACTCCCTGGAGCAGTAACAAGTAGTACAGCCAGATGATACCAACAGCTACACTCCCTGGAGCAGTAACAAGTAATACAGCCCGATGATATCAACTGCTACACTGCCTGGAGCAGTAACAAGTAGTTCAGCCAGATGATATCAACTGCTAGACTATCTGGAGCAGTAACAAGTAGTACAGCCAGATGATATCAACTGCTACACTGCCCGGAGCAGTAACAAGTAGTACAGCCAGATGATATCAACTGCTAGACTATCTGGAGCAGTAACAAGTAGTACAGCCGGATGATATCAACTGCTACACTGCCTGGAGCAGTAACAAGTAGTACAGGCAGCTGATATCAACAGCTCCTCTACCTGGAGCAGTAACAAGTAGTACAGTCAGATGATATCAACTGCTATACTATCTGGAGCAGTAACGAGTAGTACAGCCAGATGATATCAACTGCTACACTGCCTGGAGCAGTAACAAGTAGTTCAGCCAGATGATATCAACTGCTAGACTATCTGGAGCAGTAACAAGTAGTACAGCCGGATGATATCAACTGCTACACTGCCTGGAGCAGTAACAAGTAGTACAGGCAGCTGATATCAATAGCTCCTCTACCTGGAGCAGTAACAAGTAGTACAGGCAGATGATAACAACTGCTACACTACCTGGAGCAGTAACAAGTATACAGCCTGGCAATATCAACTGCTACACTCCCTGGAGCAGTAACAAGTAGTACAGCCAGATGATATCAACTGCTGCGCTACCTGGAGCAGTAACAAGCAGTACAGCCTGGCGATATCAACTGCTACACTGCCTGGAGCAGTAACGAGTAGTACAGCCAGATGATATCAACTGCTCCACTACCTGGAGCAGTAACAAGTAGTACAGCCTGGCGATATCAACTGCTACACTGCCCGGAGCAGTAACAAGTAGTACAGCCAGATGATATCAACTGCTAGACTATCTGGAGCAGTAACAAGTAGTACAGCCAGATGATATCAACTGCTACACTGCCTGGAGCAGTAACAAGTAGTACAGCCAGATGATATCAACTGCTACACTGCCCGGAGCAGTAACGAGTAGTACAGCCAGATGATATCAACTGCTACACTACCTGGAGCAGTAACAAGTAGTACAGCCAGATGATATCAACTGCTACACTACCTGGAGCAGAAACAAGTAGTACAGCCAGGTGATATCAACTGCTACACTGCCTGGAGCAGTTACAAGGAGTACAGGCAGATGATATTAACTGCAACACTCCCAGGAACAGTAACAAGTAGTACAGCTTGGCGATATCTCCTGCTACACTGCCTGGAGCAGTAACAAGTAGTACAGCCTGGCGATATGTACTGCAACACTCTCTGGAGCAGTAACAAGTAGTACAGCCTGGCGATATCAACTGCTACACTGCCCGGAGCAGTAACGAGTAGTACAGCCAGATGATATCAACTGCTACACTGCCTCTAGCGGTAACAAGTAGTACGGCCAGATGATATCAACTGCAACACTGCCTGGAGCAGTAACAAGTAGTACAGCCAGATGATATCAACAGCTACACTGCCTCTAGCGGTATCAAGTAGTACAGCCAGATGATATCAACTGCAACACTGCCTGGAGCAGTAACAAGTAGTACAGCCAGATGATATCAACTGCTACGCTGCCTGGAGCAGTAAGGAGTAGTACAGCCAGATGATATCAACTGCTACACTGCCTCTAGCAGTAACAAGTAGTACAGCCAGATGATATCAACTGCACCACTCCCTGGAGCAGTAACAAGTAGTACAGCCAGATGATATCAACTGCTACGCTGCCTGGAGCAGTAACAAGTAGTACAGCCAGGTGATATCAACTGCAACACTCCCTGGAGCAGTAACAAGTAGTACAGCCAGATGATGTCACCTGCTACACTGCCTGGAGCAGTAACAAGTAGTACAGCCAGATGATATCAACTGCTACACTACCTGGAGCAGTAACAAGTAGTACAGCCAGATGATATCAACTGCTACACTCCCTGGAGCAGTAACAAGTAGTACAGGCAGATGATATCAACTGCTACACTACCTGGAGCAATAACAAGTAGTAGGGCCAGATGATATCAACTGCTACACTGCCTGGAGCAGGAACAAGTAGTACTGCCAGATGAAATCAACTGCTACACTCCCTGGAGCAGTAACAAGTAGTACTGCCAGATGAAATCAACTGCTACACTGCCTCTAGCAGTAACAAGTAGTTCAGCCAGATGATATCAACTGCTAGACTATCTGGAGCAGTAACAAGTAGTTCAGCCAGATGATATCAACTGCTAGACTATCTGGAGCAGTAACAAGTAGTACAGCCAGATGATATCAACTTCTACACTGCCTGGAGCAGTAACAAGTAGTACAGCCAGATGATATCAACTGCTAAACGCTTTGGAGCGGTAACAAGTAGTACAGCCAGATGATATCAACAGCTACACTGCCTCTAGCAGTAACAAGTAGTACAGACAGATGATATCAACAGCTACACTGCCTCTAGCAGTAACAAGTAGTACAGGCAGATGATATCAACTGCTACACTCCCTGGAGCAGTAACAACTAGTTCAGCCAGATGATATCAACTGCTAGACTATCTGGAGCAGTAACAAGTAGTACAGCCAGATGATATCAACTGCTACACTGCCCGGAGCAGTAACAAGTAGTACAGCCAGAGGATATCAACTGCTAGACTATCTGGAGCAGTAACAATTAGTACAGCCAGATGATATCAACTGCTACACTGCCTGGAGCAGTAACAAGTAGTACAGCGAGATGATATCAACAGCTACACTGCCTCTAGCAGTAACAACTAGTGCAGGCAGATGATATCAACTGCTATACTATCTGGAGCAGTAACGAGTAGTACAGCCAGATGATATCAACTGCTACACTGCCTGGAGCAGTAACAAGTAGTACAGCGAGATGATATCAACAGGTACACTGCCTCTAGCAGTAACAAGTAGTACAGGCAGATGATATCAACTGCTATACTATCTGGAGCAGTAACGAGTAGTACAGCCAGATGATATCAACTGCTACACTGCCTGGAGCAGTAACAAGTAGTTCAGCCAGATGATATCAACTGCTAGACTATCTGGAGCAGTTACAAGTAGTACAGCCAGATGATATCAACTGCTACACTGCCTGGAGCATTAACAAGTAGTACAGGCAGCTGATATCAACAGCTCCTCTACCTGGAGCAGTAACAAGTAGTTCAGCCAGATGAAATCAACTGCTACACTGCCTGGAGCAATAACAAGTAGTAGGGCCAGGTGACATCAACTGCTACACTGCCTGGAGCAGTAACAAGTAGTACTGCCAGATGAAATCAACTGCTACACTGCCTCTAGCAGTAACAAGTAGTTCAGCCAGATGATATCAATTGCTAGACTATCTGGAGCAGTAACAAGTAGTTCAGCCAGATGATATCAACTGCTAGACTATCTGGAGCAGTAACAAGTAGTACAGCCAGATGATATCAACTCCTACACTGCCTGGAGCAGTAACAAGTAGTACAGCCAGATGATATCAACTGCTATACGCTTTGGAGCAGTAACAAGTAGTACAGCCAGATGATATCAACAGCTACACTGCCTTTAGCAGTAACAAGTAGTACAGCCAGATGATATCAACAGCTACACTGCCTCTAGCAGTAACAAGTAGTACAGGCAGATGATATCATCTGCTACACTACCTGGAGCAGTAACAACTAGTTCAGCCAGATGATATCAACTGCTAGATTATCTGGAGCAGTAACAAGTAGTACAGCCAGATGATATCAACTGCTAGACTATCTGGAGCAGTAACAAGTAGTTCAGCCAGATGATATCAACTGCTAGACTATCTGGAGCAGTAACAAGTAGTACAGCCAGATGATATCAACTCCTACACTGCCTGGAGCAGTAACAAGTAGTACAGCCAGATGATATCAACAGCTACACTGCCTCTAGCAGTAACAAGTAGTGCAGGCAGATGATATCAACTGCTACACTACCTGGAGCAGTAACAGGTAGTACAGCCTGGCAATATCAACTGATACACTCCCTGGAGCAGTAACACGTAGTACAGACAGATGATATCAACTGCTACACTCTCTGGAGCAGTAACAAGTAGTACAGCCAGATGATATCAACTGCTACACTCTCTGGAGCAGTAACAAGTAGTACAGCCAGATGATATAAACTGCAACACTGCCTGGAGGAGTAAGAAGTAGTAGAGGCTAATGATACCAACTGCTACACTCCCTGGAGCAGTAACAAGTAGTACAGGCAGATGATATCATCTGCTACACTCCCTTGAGCAGTAACAAGTAGTACAGCTAGATGATATCAACTGCTACACTGCCTCTAGCAGTAACAAGTAGTACAGGCAGATGATATCAACTGCTACACTACCTGGAGCAGTAACAAGTAGTACAGGCAGATGATATCATCTGCTACACTCCCTTGAGCAGTAACAAGTAGTACAGCCAGATGACATCAACTGCTACACACCCTTGAGCAGTAACAAGTAGTACAGCCAGGTGACATCAACTGCAACACTCCCTTGAGCAGTAACAAGTAGTACAGCCAGGTGACATCAACTGCTACACTGCCTGGAGCAGTAACAAGTAGTACTGCCAGATGAAATCAACCGCTACACTGCCTCTAGCAGTAACAAGTAGTACTGCCAGATGAAATCAACCGCTACACTACCTTGAGCAGTAACGAGTAGTTCTGCCAGATGATAACAACTGCTAGACTATCTGGAGCAGTAACAAGTAGTACAGCCAGATGATATCAACTGCTACACTCCCTGGAGCAGTAACAAGTAGTACAGCCAGATGATATCAACTGCTACACTGCCTCTAGCAGTAACAAGTAGTACAGCCAGATGATATCAACTGCTACACTACCTGGAGCAGTAAGAAGTAGTACAGCCAGATAATATCAACTGCTACACTCTCTGGAGCAGTAACGAGTAGTACAGCCAGATGATATCAACTGCTACACTCCCTGGAGCAGTAACAAGTAGTACAGCCAGATGATACCAACAGCTACACTCCCTGGAGCAGTAACAAGTAGTACAGCCAGATGATATCAACTGCTACACTCTCTGGAGCAGTAACAAGTAGTACAGCCAGATGATATCAACTGCTACACTCCCTGGAGCAGTAACAAGTTGTACAGCCAGATGATACCAACTGCTACACTCTCTGGAGCAGTAACAGGTAGTACAGCCAGATGATACCAACAGCTACACTCCCTGGAGCAGTAACAAGTAATACAGCCAGATGATATCAACTGCTACACTGCCTGGAGCAGTAACAAGTAGTTCAGCCAGATGATATCAACTGCTAGACTATCTGGAGCAGTAACAAGTAGTACAGGCAGATGATATCAACTGCTACACTCCCTGGAGCAGTAACAAGTAGTACAGCCAGATGATATCAACTGCTACACTGAATCTAGCAGTAACAAGTTGTACAGCCAGATGATATCAACTGCTACACTCCCTGGAGCAGTAACAAGTAGTACAGCCAGATGATATCAACCGCTACACTGCCTCTAGCAGTAACAAGTAGTACAGGCAGCTGATATCAACTGCTAAACTGCCTCTAGCAGTAACAAGTAGTACAGCCAGATGATATCAACTGCTACACTGCCTGGAGCAGTAACAAGTAGTACAGCCAGATGATATCAACTGCTACACTGCCTGGAGCAGTAACAAGTAGTACAGCCAGATGATATCAACTGCTACACTGCCCGGAGCAGTAACGAGTAGTACAGCCAGATGATATCAACTGCTACACTACCTGGAGCAGTAACAAGTAGTACAGCCAGATGATATCAACTGCTACACTGCCTGGAGCAGTAACAAGTAGTTCAGCCAGATGATATCACCTGCTAGACTATCTGGAGCAGTAACAAGTAGTACAGCCAGATGATATCAACTGCTACACTGCCCGGAGCAGTAACAAGTAGTACAGCCAGATGATATCAACTGCTAGACTATCTGGAGCAGTAACGAGTAGTACAGCCAGATGATATCAACTGCTCCACTACCTGGAGCAGTAAGAAGTAATACAGCCAAATGATATCAACTGCTAAACTCTCTGGAGCAGTAACAAGTACTACAGCCAGATGATATCAACTGCTACACTACCTGGAGCAGTAAGAAGTAGTACAGCCAGATGATATCAACTGCTAAACTCTCTGGAGCAGTAACAAGTAGTACAGCCAGATGATATCAACTGCTACACTCTCTGGAGCAGTAACGAGTAGTACAGCCAGACGATATCAACTGCTACACTCCCTGGAGCAGTAACAAGTAGTACAGCCAGATGATACCAACAGCTACACTCCCTGGAGCAGTAACAAGTAATACAGCCAGATGATATCAACTGCTACACTGCCTGGAGCAGTAACAAGTAGTTCAGCCAGATGATATCACCTGCTAGACTATCTGGAGCAGTAACAAGTAGTACAGCCAGATGATATCAACTGCTACACTGCCCGGAGCAGTAACAAGTAGTACAGCCAGATGATATCAACTGCTAGACTATCTGGAGCAGTAACGAGTAGTACAGCCAGATGATATCAACTGCTACACTGCCTGGAGCAGTAACAAGTATTACAGCCAGATGATATCAACTGCTACACTGCCTGGAGCAGTAACAAGTAGTACAGGCACTTGATATCAACAGCTCCTCTACCTGGAGCAGTAACAAGTAGTACAGGCAAATGATATCAACTGCTACACTACCTGGAGCAGTAACAAGTATACAGCCTGGCAATATCAACTGCTACACTCCCTGGAGCAGTAACAAGTAGTACAGCCAGATGATATCATCTGCTGCGCTACCTGGAGCAGTAACAAGTAGTACAGCCTGGCGATATCAACTGCTACACTGCCTGGAGCAGTAACGAGTTGTACAGCCAGATGATATCAACTGCTCCACTACCTGGAGCAGTAACAAGTAGTACAGCCTGGCGATATCAACTGCTACACTGCCCGGAGCAGTAGCAAGTAGTACAGCCAGATGATATCAACTGCTAGACTATCTGGAGCAGTAACGAGCAGTACAGCCAGATGATATCAACTGCTACACTGCCCGGAGCAGTAACGAGTAGTACAGCCAGATGATATCAACTGCTACACTACCTGGAGCAGTAACAAGTAGTACAGCCAGGTGATATCAACTGCTACACTGCCTGGAGCAGTAACAAGGAGTACAGGCAGATGATATTAACTGCAACACTCCCAGGAACAGTAACAAGTAGTACAGCTTGGCGATATCTACTGCTACACAGCCTGGAGCAGTAACAAGTAGTACAGCCTGGCGATATCTACTGCAACACTCTCCGGAGCAGTAACAAGTAGTACAGCCTGGCGATATCAACTGCTACACTGCCCGGAGCAGTAACGAGTATTACAGCCAGATGATATCAACTGCTACACTGTCTCTAGCGGTAACAAGTAGTACAGCCAGATGATATCAACTGCAACACTGCCTGGAGCAGTAACAAGTAGTACAGCCAGATGATATCAACTGCAACGCTGCCTGGAGCAGTAACGAGTAGTACAGCCAGATGATATCAACTGCTACACTGCCTCTGGCAGTAACAAGTAGTACAGCCAGATGATATCAACTGCAACACTCCCTGGAGCAGTAACAAGTAGTACAGCCAGATGATATCAACTGCTACGCTGCCTGGAGCAGTAACAAGTAGTACAGCCTGGCGATATCAACTGCTACCCTACCTGGAGCAATAACAAGTGGTACAGCCTGGCGACATCAACTGCTACACTGCCTGGAGCAGTAACAAGTAGTACTGCCAGATGAAATCAACTGCTACACTGCCTCTAGCAGTAACAAGTAGTACAGCCAGATGATATCAACTGCTACACTCCCTGGAGCAGTAACAAGTAGTACTGCCAGATGAAATCAACTGCTACACTCCCTGGAGCAGTAACAAGTAGTACAGCCAGATGATATCAACTGCAACACTACCTGGAGCAGTAACGAGTAGTGCTGCCAGATGATATCAACTGCTACACTGCCTCTAGCAGTAACAAGTAGTACAGCCAGATGATATCAACTGCTACGCTGCCTGGAGCAGTAACAAGTAGTACAGCCAGGTGATATCAACTGCAACACTCCCTGGAGCAGTAACAAGTAGTACAGCCAGATGATATCAACTGCTACACTGCCTCTAGCAGTAACAAGTAGTACAGCCAGATGATATCAACTGCTACACTACCTGGAGCAGTAACAGTTAGTACTGCCAGATGAAATCAACCGCTACACTGCCTCTAGCAGTAACAAGTAGTACTGCCAGATGAAATCAACCGCTACACTACCTGGAGCAGTAACGAGTAGTGCTGCCAGATGATATCAACTGCTACACTGCCTCTAGCAGTAACAAGTAGTACAGCCAGATGAAATCAACCGCTACACTACCTGGAGCAGTAACGAGTAGTACTGCCAGATGAAATCAACCGCTACACTGCCTCTAGCAGTAACAAGTAGTACAGCCAGATGATATCAACTGCTACACTACCTGGAGCAGTAACAAGTAGTACTGCCAGATGAAATCAACCGCTACACTGCCTCTAACAGTAACAGGTAGTACTGCCAGATGAAATCAACCGCTACACTACCTGGAGCAGTAACGAGTAGAGCTGCCAGATGATATCAACCGCTACCCTACCTGGAGCAATAACAAGTAGTAGGGCCAGGTGACATCAACTGCTACACTACCTGGGGCAGTAACAAGTAGTACTGCCAGATGAAATCAACCGCTACACTGCCTCTAGCAGTAAGATGTAGTACAGCCAGATGATATCAACTGCTACACTCTCTGGAGCAGTAACGAGTAGTACAGCCAGATGATATCAACTGCTACACTCCCTGGAGCAGTAACAAGTAGTACAGCCAGATGATACCAACAGCTACACTCCCTGGAGCAGTAACAAGTAGTACAGCCAGGTGATATCAACTGCTACACACTCTGGAGCAGTAACAAGTAGTACAGCCAGATGATATAAACTGCTACACTCCCTGGAGCAGTAACAATTTGTACAGCCAGATGATACCAACTGCTACACTCTCTGGAGCAGTAACAAGTAGTACAGCCAGATGATACCAACAGCTACACTCCCTGGAGCAGTAACAAGTAATACAGCCAGATGATATCAACTGCTACACTGCCTGGAGCAGTAACAAGTAGTTCAGCCAGATGATATCAACTGCTAGACTATCTGGAGCAGTAACAAGTAGTACAGGCAGATTATATCAACTGCTACACTACCTGGAGCAGTAACAAGTAGTACAGCCTGGCAATATCAACTGATACACTCCCTGGAGCAGTAACACGTAGTACAGCCAGATGATATCAACTGCTACACTCTCTGGAGCAGTAACAAGTAGTACAGCCAGATGATATCAACTGCTACACTCTCTGGAGCAGTAACAAGTAGTACAGCCAGATGATATAAACTGCAACACTGCCTGGAGCAGTAAGAAGTAGTAGAGGCTAATGATATCAACTGCTACACTCCCTGGAGCAGTAACAAGTAGTACAGGCAGATGATATCATCTGCTACACTCCCTTGAGCAGTGACAAGTAGTACAGCTAGATGATATCAACTGCTACACTGCCTCTAGCAGTAACAAGTAGTACAGGCAGATGATATCAACTGCTACACTACCTGGAGCAGTAACAAGTAGTACAGGCAGATGATATCATCTGCTACACTCCCTTGAGCAGTAACAAGTAGTACAGCCAGATGACATCAACTGCTACACTCCCTTGAGCAGTAACAAGTAGTACAGCCAGGTGACATCAACTGCAACACTCCCTTGAGCAGTAACAAGTAGTACAGCCAGGTGACATCAACTGCTACACTGCCTGGAGCAGTAACAAGTAGTACTGCCAGATGAAATCAACCGCTACACTGCCTCTAGCAGTAACAAGAAGTACTGCCAGATGAAATCAACCGCTACACTACCTTGAGCAGTAACGAGTAGTGCTGCCAGATGATAACAACTGCTACACTACCTGGAGCAGTAAGAAGTAGTACAGCCAGATGATATCAACTGCTAAACTCTCTGGAGCAGTAACAAGTAGTACAGCCAGATGATATCAACTGCTACACTCTCTGGAGCAGTAACGAGTAGTACAGCCAGATGATATCAACTGCAACACTGCCTGGAGCAGTAAGAAGTAGTAGAGGCTAATGATATCAACTGCTACACTCCCTGGAGCAGTAACAAGTAGTACAGCCTGGCAATATCAACTGATACACTCCCTGGAGCAGTAACACGTAGTACAGCCAGATGATATCAACTGCTACACTCTCTGGAGCAGTAACAAGTAGTACAGCCAGATGATATCAACAGCTACACTCCCTGGAGCAGTAACAAGTAGTACTGCCAGATGAAATCAACCGCTACACTGCCTCTAGCAGTAACAAGTAGTACTGCCAGATGAAATCAACCGCTACACTACCTTGAGCAGTAACGAGTAGTGCTGCCAGATGATAACAACTGCTAGACTATCTGGAGCAGTAACAAGTAGTACAGCCAGATGATATCAACTGCTACACTCCCTGGAGCAGTAACAAGTAGTACAGCCAGATGATATCAACTGCTACACTGCCTCTAGCAGTAACAAGTAGTACAGCCAGATGATATCAACTGCTACACTGCCTGGAGCAGTAACAAGTAGTACTGCCAGATGAAATCAACCGCTACACTGCCTCTAGCAGTAACAAGAAGTACTGCCAGATGAAATCAACTGCTACACTGCCTGGAGCAGTAACAAGTAGTACTGCCAGATGAAATCAACCGCTACACTGCCTCTAGCAGTAACAAGAAGTACTGCCAGATGAAATCAACCGCTACACTACCTTGAGCAGTAACAAGTAGTACAGCCAGATGATATCAACTGCTACACTCTCTGGAGCAGTAACAAGTAGTACAGCCAGATGATATAAACTGCAACACTGCCTGGAGCAGTAAGAAGTAGTAGAGGCTAATGATATCAACTGCTACACTCCCTGGAGCAGTAACAAGTAGTACAGCCTGGCAATATCAACTGATACACTCCCTGGAGCAGTAACACGTAGTACAGCCAGATGATATCAACTGCTACACTCTCTGGAGCAGTAACAAGTAGTACAGCCAGATGATATCAACAGCTACACTCCCTGGAGCAGTAACAAGTAATACAGCCAGATGATATCAACTGCTACACTGCCTGGAGCAGTAACAAGTAGTTCAGCCAGATGATATCAACTGCTAGACTATCTGGAGCAGTAACAAGTTGTACAGCCAGATGATATCAACTGCTACACTCCCTGGAGCAGTAACAAGTAGTACAGGCAGATGATATCAACTGCTACACTGCCTCTAGCAGTAACAAGTAGTACAGCCAGATGATATCAACTGCTACACTACCTGGAGCAGTAAGAAGTAGTACAGCCAGATGATATCAACTGCTACACTCTCTGGAGCAGTAACGAGTAGTACAGCCAGATGATATCAACTGCTACACTACCTGGAGCAGTAAGAAGTAGTACAGCCAGATGATATCAACTGCTAAACTCTCTGGAGCAGTAACAAGTAGTACAGCCAGATGATATCAACTGCTACACTCTCTGGAGCAGTAACGAGTAGTACAGCCAGATGATATCAACTGCTACACTCCCTGGAGCAGTAACAAGTAGTACAGCCAGATGATACCAACAGCTACACTCCCTGGAGCAGTAACAAGTAATACAGCCAGATGATATCAACTGCTACACTGCCTGGAGCAGTAACAAGTAGTTCAGCCAGATGATATCACCTGCTAGACTATCTGGAGCAGTAACAAGTAGTACAGCCAGATGATATCAACTGCTACACTGCCCGGAGCAGTAACAAGTAGTACAGCCAGATGATATCAACTGCTAGACTATCTGGAGCAGTAACGAGTAGTACAGCCAGATGATATCAACTGCTACACTGCCTGGAGCAGTAACAAGTATTACAGCCAGATGATATCAACTGCTACACTGCCTGGAGCAGTAACAAGTAGTACAGGCACTTGATATCAACAGCTCCTCTACCTGGAGCAGTAACAAGTAGTACAGGCAAATGATATCAACTGCTACACTACCTGGAGCAGTAACAAGTATACAGCCTGGCAATATCAACTGCTACACTCCCTGGAGCAGTAACAAGTAGTACAGCCAGATGATATCAACTGCTGCGCTACCTGGAGCAGTAACAAGTAGTACAGCCTGGCGATATCAACTGCTACACTGCCTGGAGCAGTAACGAGTTGTACAGCCAGATGATATCAACTGCTCCACTACCTGGAGCAGTAACAAGTAGTACAGCCTGGCGATATCAACTGCTACACTGCCCGGAGCAGTAACAAGTAGTACAGCCAGATGATATCAACTGCTAGACTATCTGGAGCAGTAACGAGCAGTACAGCCAGATGATATCAACTGCTACACTGCCCGGAGCAGTAACGAGTAGTACAGCCAGATGATATCAACTGCTACACTACCTGGAGCAGTAACAAGTAGTACAGCCAGGTGATATCAACTGCTACACTGCCTGGAGCAGTAACAAGGAGTACAGGCAGATGATATTAACTGCAACACTCCCAGGAACAGTAACAAGTAGTACAGCTTGGCGATATCTACTGCTACACTGCCTGGAGCAGTAACAAGTAGTACAGCCTGGCGATATCTACTGCAACACTCTCTGGAGCAGTAACAAGTAGTACAGCCTGGCGATATCAACTGCTACACTGCCCGGAGCAGTAACGAGTATTACAGCCAGATGATATCAACTGCTACACTGTCTCTAGCGGTAACAAGTAGTACAGCCAGATGATATCAACTGCAACACTGCCTGGAGCAGTAACAAGTAGTAAAGCCAGATGATATCAACTGCAACGTTGCCTGGAGCAGAAACGAGTAGTACAGCCAGATGATATCAACTGCTACACTGCCTCTAGCAGTAACAAGTAGTACAGCCAGATGATATCCACTGCTACACTACCTGGAGCAGTAACAAGTAGTACTGCCAGATGAAATCAACCGCTACACTGTCTCTAGCGGTAACAAGTAGTACAGCCAGATGATATCAACTGCAACACTGCCTGGAGCAGTAACAAGTAGTACAGCCAGATGATATCAACTGCTACGCTGCCTGGAGCAGTAACAAGTAGTACAGCCTGGCGATATCAACTGCTACACTACCTGGAGCAATAACAAGTGGTACAGCCTGGCGACATCAACTGCTACACTGCCTGGAGCAGTAACAAGTAGTACTGCCAGATGAAATCAACTGCTACACTGCCTCTAGCAGTAACAAGTAGTACAGCCAGATGATATCAACTGCTACACTCCCTGGAGCAGTAACAAGTAGTACAGCCAGATGAAATCAACTGTTACACTACCTGGAGCAGTAACGAGTAGTGCTGCCAGATGATATCAACTGCTGCACTGCCTCTAGCAGTAACAAGTAGTACAGCCAGATGAAATCAACCGCTACACTACCTGGAGCAGTAACGGGTAGTACTGCCAGATGAAATCAACTGCAACACTGCCTGGAGCAGTAACAAGTAGTACAGCCAGATGATATCAACTGCTACGCTGCCTGGAGCAGTAACAAGTAGTACAGCCTGGCGATATCAACTGCTACACTACCTGGAGCAATAACAAGTGGTACAGCCTGGCGACATCAACTGCTACGCTGCCTGGAGCAGTAACAAGTAGTACAGCCAGGTGATATCAACTGCAACACTCCCTGGAGCAGTAACAAGTAGTACAGCCAGATGATATCAACTGCTACACTGCCTCTAGCAGTAACAAGTAGTACAGCCAGATGATATCCACTGCTACACTACCTGGAGCAGTAACAAGTAGTACTGCCAGATGAAATCAACCGCTACACTGCCTCTAGCAGTAACAAGTAGTACTGCCAGATGAAATCAACCGCTACACTACCTGGAGCAGTAACGAGTAGTGCTGCCAGATGATATCAACTGCTACACTGCCTCTAGCAGTAACAAGTAGTACAGCCAGATGAAATCAACCGCTACACTACCTGGAGCAGTAACGGGTAGTACTGCCAGATGAAATCAACCGCTACACTGCCTCTAGCAGTAACAAGTAGTACAGCCAGATGATATCAACTGCTACACTACCTGGAGCAGTAACAAGTAGTACAGCCTGGCAATATCAACTGATACACTCCCTGGAGCAGTAACACGTAGTACAGCCAGATGATATCAACTGCTACACTCTCTGGAGCAGTAACAAGTAGTACAGCCAGATGATATCAACTGCTACACTCTCTGGAGCAGTAACAAGTAGTACAGCCAGATGATATAAACTGCAACACTGCCTGGAGCAGTAAGAAGTAGTAGAGGCTAATGATATAAACTGCTACACTCCCTGGAGCAGTAACAAGTAGTACAGGCAGATGATATCATCTGCTACACTCCCTTGAGCAGTAACAAGTAGTACAGCTAGATGATATCAACTGCTACACTGCCTCTAGCAGTAACAAGTAGTACAGGCAGATGATATCAACTGCTACACTACCTGGAGCAGTAACAAGTAGTACAGGCAGATGATATCATCTGCTACACTCCCTTGAGCAGTAACAAGTAGTACAGCCAGATGACATCAACTGCTACACTCCCTTGAGCAGTAACAAGTAGTACAGCCAGGTGACATCAACTGCAACACTCCCTTGAGCAGTAACAAGTAGTACAGCCAGGTGACATCAACTGCTACACTGCCTGGAGCAGTAACAAGTAGTACTGCCAGATGAAATCAACCGCTACACTGCCTCTAGCAGTAACAAGTAGTACTGCCAGATGAAATCAACCGCTACACTACCTTGAGCAGTAACGAGTAGTGCTGCCAGATGATAACAACTGCTAGACTATCTGGAGCAGTAACAAGTAGTACAGCCAGATGATATCAACTGCTACACTCCCTGGAGCAGTAACAAGTAGTACAGCCAGATGATATCAACTGCTACACTGCCTCTAGCAGTAACAAGTAGTACAGCCAGATGATATCAACTGCTACACTACCTGGAGCAGTAAGAAGTAGTACAGCCAGATGATATCAACTGCTACACTCTCTGGAGCAGTAACGAGTAGTACAGCCAGATGATATCAACTGCTACACTCCCTGGAGCAGTAACGAGTAGTACAGCCAGATGATACCAACAGCTACACTCCCTGGAGCAGTAACAAGTAGTACAGCCAGATGATATCAACTGCTACACTCTCTGGAGCAGTAACAAGTAGTACAGCCAGATGATATCAACTGCTACACTCCCTGGAGCAGTAACAAGTTGTACAGCCAGATGATACCAACTGCTACACTCTCTGGAGCAGTAACAAGTAGTACAGCCAGATGATACCAACAGCTACACTCCCTGGAGCAGTAACAAGTAATACAGCCAGATGATATCAACTGCTACACTGCCTGGAGCAGTAACAAGTAGTTCAGCCAGATGATATCAACTGCTAGACTATCTGGAGCAGTAACAAGTAGTACAGGCAGATGATATCAACTGCTACACTCCCTGGAGCAGTAACAAGTAGTACAGCCTGGCGATATCTACTGCAACACTCTCCGGAGCAGTAACAAGTAGTACAGCCTGGCGATATTAACTGCTACACTGCCCGGAGCAGTAACGAGTATTACAGCCAGATGATATCAACTGCTACACTGTCTCTAGCGGTAACAAGTAGTACAGCCAGATGATATCAACTGCAACACTGCCTGGAGCAGTAACAAGTAGTACAGCCAGATGATATCAACTGCAACGCTGCCTGGAGCAGTAACGAGTAGTACAGCCAGATGATATCAACTGCTACACTGCCTCTAGCAGTAACAAGTAGTACAGCCAGATGATATCAACTGCAACACTCCCTGGAGCAGTAACAAGTAGTACAGCCAGATGATATCAACTGCTACGCTGCCTGGAGGAGTAACAAGTAGTACAGCCTGGCGATATCAACTGCTACACTACCTGGAGCAATAACAAGTGGTACAGCCTGGCGACATCAACTGCTACACTGCCTGGAGCAGTAACAAGTAGTACTGCCAGATGAAATCAACTGCTACACTGCCTCTAGCAGTAACAAGTAGTACAGCCAGATGATATCAACTGCTACACTCCCTGGAGCAGTAACAAGTAGTACTGCCAGATGAAATCAACTGCTACACTCCCTGGAGCAGTAACAAGTAGTACAGCCAGATGATATCAACTGCAACACTACCTGGAGCAGTAACGAGTAGTGCTGCCAGATGATATCAACTGCTACACTGCCTCTAGCAGTAACAAGTAGTACAGCCAGATGATATCAACTGCTACGCTGCCTGGAGCAGTAACAAGTAGTACAGCCAGGTGATATCAACTGCAACACTCCCTGGAGCAGTAACAAGTAGTACAGCCAGATGATATCAACTGCTACACTGCCTCTAGCAGTAACAAGTAGTACAGCCAGATGATATCAACTGCTACACTACCTGGAGCAGTAACAAGTAGTACTGCCAGATGAAATCAACCGCTACACTGCCTCTAGCAGTAACAAGTAGTACTGCCAGATGAAATCAACCGCTACACTACCTGGAGCAGTAACGAGTAGTGCTGCCAGATGATATCAACTGCTACACTGCCTCTAGCAGTAACAAGTAGTACAGCCAGATGAAATCAACCGCTACACTACCTGGAGCAGTAACGAGTAGTACTGCCAGATGAAATCAACCGCTACACTGCCTCTAGCAGTAACAAGTAGTACAGCCAGATGATATCAACTGCTACACTACCTGGAGCAGTAACAAGTAGTACTGCCAGATGAAATCAACCGCTACACTGCCTCTAGCAGTAACAGGTAGTACTGCCAGATGAAATCAACCGCTACACTACCTGGAGCAGTAACGAGTAGTGCTGCCAGATGATATCAACCGCTACCCTACCTGGAGCAATAACAAGTAGTACGGCCAGGTGACATCAACTGCTACACTACCTGGGGCAGTAACAAGTAGTACTGCCAGATGAAATCAACTGCTACACTGCCTCTAGCAGTAACAAGTAGTACTGCCAGATGAAATCAACCGCTACACTACCTGGAGCAGTAACGAGTAGTGCTGCCAGATGATATCAACTGCTACACTACCTGGAGCAATAACAAGTAGTAGGGCCAGATGATATCACCTGCAACACTGCCTGGAGCAGTAAGAAGTAGTAGAGGCTGATGATATCAACTGCTACACTCCCTGGAGCAGTAAAAAGTAGAACAGCCAGATGATATCAACCGCAACACTGCCTCTAGCAGTGACAATTAGTACAGCCAGATGATATCAACTGCTAAACTCTCTGGAGCAGTAACAAGTAGTACAGCCAGATGATATCAACTGCTACACTACCTGGAGCAGTAAGATGTAGTACAGCCAGATGATATCAACTGCTACACTCTCTGGAGCAGTAACGAGTAGTACAGCCAGATGATATCAACTGCTACACTCCCTGGAGCAGTAACAAGTAGTACAGCCAGATGATACCAACAGCTACACTCCCTGGAGCAGTAACAAGTAGTACAGCCAGATGATATCAACTGCTACACTCTCTGGAGCAGTAACAAGTAGTACAGCCAGATGATATCAACTGCTACACTCCCTGGAGCAGTAACAAGTTGTACAGCCAGATGATACCAACTGCTACACTCTCTGGAGCAGTAACAAGTAGTACAGCCAGATGATACCAACAGCTACACTCCCTGGAGCAGTAACAAGTAATACAGCCAGATGATATCAACTGCTACACTGCCTGGAGCAGTAACAAGTAGTTCAGCCAGATGATATCAACTGCTAGACTATCTGGAGCAGTAACAAGTAGTACAGGCAGATGATATCAACTGCTACACTACCTGGAGCAGTAACAAGTAGTACAGCCTGGCAATATCAACTGATACACTCCCTGGAGCAGTAACACGTAGTACAGCCAGATGATATCAACTGCTACACTCTCTGGAGCAGTAACAAGTAGTACAGCCAGATGATATCAACTGCTACACTCTCTGGAGCAGTAACAAGTAGTACAGCCAGATGATATAAACTGCAACACTGCCTGGAGCAGTAAGAAGTAGTAGAGGCTAATGATATCAACTGCAACACTCCCTGGAGCAGTAACAAGTAGTACAGGCAGATGATATCATCTGCTACACTCCCTTGAGCAGTAACAAGTAGTACAGCTAGATGATATCAACTGCTACACTGCCTCTAGCAGTAACAAGTAGTACAGGCAGATGATATCAACTGCTACACTACCTGGAGCAGTAACAAGTAGTACAGGCAGATGATATCATCTGCTACACTCCCTTGAGCAGTAACAAGTAGTACAGCCAGATGAAATCAACTGCTACACTCCCTTGAGCAGTAACAAGTAGCACAGCCAGGTGACATCAACTGCAACACTCCCTTGAGCAGTAACAAGTAGTACAGCAAGGTGACATCAACTGCTACACTGCCTGGAGCAGTAACAAGTAGTACTGCCAGATGAAATCAACCGCTACACTGCCTCTAGCAGTAACAAGTAGTACTGCCAGATGAAATCAACCGCTACACTACCTTGAGCAGTAACGAGTAGTGCTGCCAGATGATAACAACTGCTAGACTATCTGGAGCAGTAACAAGTAGTACAGCCAGATGATATCAACTGCTACACTCCCTGGAGCAGTAACAAGTAGTACAGCCAGATGATATCAACTGCTACACTGCCTCTAGCAGTAACAAGTAGTACAGCCAGATGATATCAACTGCTACACTACCTGGAGCAGTAAGAAGTAGTACAGCCAGATGATATCAACTGCTACACTCTCTGGAGCAGTAACGAGTAGTACAGCCAGATGATATCAACTGCTACACTCCCTGGAGCAGTAACGAGTAGTACAGCCAGATGATACCAACAGCTACACTCCCTGGAGCAGTAACAAGTAGTACAGCCAGATGATATCAACTGCTACACTCTCTGGAGCAGTAACAAGTAGTACAGCCAGATGATATCAACTGCTACACTCCCTGGAGCAGTAACAAGTTGTACAGCCAGATGATACCAACTGCTACACTCTCTGGAGCAGTAACAAGTAGTACAGCCAGATGATACCAACAGCTACACTCCCTGGAGCAGTAACAAGTAATACAGCCAGATGATATCAACTGCTACACTGCCTGGAGCAGTAACAAGTAGTTCAGCCAGATGATATCAACTGCTAGACTATCTGGAGCAGTAACAAGTAGTACAGGCAGATGATATCAACTGCTACACTCCCTGGAGCAGTAACAAGTAGTACAGCCAGATGATATCAACTGCTACACTGCCTCTAGCAGTAACAAGTAGTACAGCCAGATGATATCAACTGCTACACTCCCTGGAGCAGTAACAAATAGTACAGCCAGATGATATCAACCGCTACACTGCCTCTAGCAGTAACAAGTAGTACAGGCAGCTGATATCAACTGCTAAACTGCCTCTAGCAGTAACAAGTAGTACAGCCAGATGATATCAACTGCTACACTGCCTGGAGCAGTAACAAGTAGTACAGCCAGATGATATCAACTGCTACACTGCCTGGAGCAGTAATAAGTAGTACAGCCAGATGATATCAACTGCTCCACTACCTGGAGCAGTAAGAAGTAATACAGCCAGATGATATCAACTGCTAAACTCTCTGGAGCAGTAACAAGTACTACAGCCAGATGATATCAACTGCTACACTACCTGGAGCAGTAAGAAGTAGTACAGCCAGATGATATCAACTGCTAAACTCTCTGGAGCAGTAACAAGTAGTACAGCCAGATGATATCAACTGCTACACTCTCTGGAGCAGTAACGAGTAGTACAGCCAGATGATATCAACTGCTACACTCCCTGGAGCAGTAACAAGTAGTACAGCCAGATGATACCAACAGCTACACTCCCTGGAGCAGTAACAAGTAATACAGCCAGATGATATCAACTGCTACACTGCCTTGAGCAGTAACAAGTAGTTCAGCCAGATGATATCACCTGCTAGACTATCTGGAGCAGTAACAAGTAGTACAGCCAGATGATATCAATTGCTACACTGCCCGGAGCAGTAACAAGTAGTACAGCCAGATGATATCAACTGCTAGACTATCTGGAGCAGTAACGAATAGTACAGCCAGATGATATCAACTGCTACACTGCCTGGAGCAGTAACAAGTATTACAGCCAGATGATATCAACTGCTACACTGCCTGGAGCAGTAACAAGTAGTACAGGCACTTGATATCAACAGCTCCTCTACCTGGAGCAGTAACAAGTAGTACAGGCAAATGATATCAACTGCTACACTACCTGGAGCAGTAACAAGTATACAGCCCGGCAATATCAACTGCTACACTCCCTGGAGCAGTAACAAGTAGTACAGCCAGATGATATCAACTGCTGCGCTACCTGGAGCAGTAACAAGTAGTACAGCCTGGCGATATCAACTGCTACACTGCCTGGAGCAGTAACGAGTTGTACAGCCAGATGATATCAACTGCTCCACTACCTGGAGCAGTAGCAAGTAGTACAGCCTGGCGATATCAACTGCTACACTGCCCGGAGCAGTAACAAGTAGTACAGCCAGATGATATCAACTGCTAGACTATCTGGAGCAGTAACGAGCAGTACAGCCAGATGATATCAACTGCTACACTGCCCGGAGCAGTAATGAGTAGTACAGCCAGATGATATCAACTGCTACACTACCTGGAGCAGTAACAAGTAGTACAGCCAGCTGATATCAACTGCTACACTGCCTGGAGCAGTAACAAGGAGTACAGGCAGATGATATTAACTGCAACACTCCCAGGAACAGTAACAAGTAGTACAGCTTGGCGATATCTACTGCTACACTGCCTGGAGCAGTAACAAGTAGTACAGCCTGGCGATATCTACTGCAACACTCTCTGGAGCAGTAACAAGTAGTACAGCCTGGCGATATCAACTGCTACACTGCCCGGAGCAGTAACGAGTATTACAGACAGATGATATCAACTGATACACTGTCTCTAGCGGTAACAAGTAGTACAGCCAGATGATATCAACTGCAACACTGCCTGGAGCAGTAACAAGTAGTAAAGCCAGATGATATCAACTGCAACGCTGCCTGGAGCAGAAACGAGTAGTACAGCCAGATGATATCAACTGCTACACTGCCTCTAGCAGTAACAAGTAGTACAGCCAGATGATATCAACTGCAACACTCCCTGGAGCAGTAACAAGTAGTACAGCCAGATGATATCAACTGCTATGCTGCCTGGAGCAGTAACAAGTAGTACAGCCTGTCGATATCAACTGCTACACTACCTGGAGCAATAACAAGTGGTACAGCCTGGCGACATCAACTGCTACACTGCCTGGAGCAGTAACAAGTAGTACTGCCAGATGAAATCAACTGCTACACTGCCTCTAGCAGTAACAAGTAGTACAGCCAGATGATATCAACTGCTACACTCCCTGGAGCAGTAACAAGTAGTACTGCCAGATGAAATCAACTGCTACACTCCCTGGAGCAGTAACAAGTAGTACAGCCAGATGATATCAACTGCAACACTACCTGGAGCAGTAACGAGTAGTGCTGCCAGATGATGTCAACTGCTACACTGCCTCTAGCAGTAACAAGTAGTACAGCCAGATGATATCAACTGCTACGCTGCCTGGAGCAGTAACAAGTAGTACAGCCAGGTGATATCAACTGCAACACTCCCTGGAGCAGTAACAAGTAGTACAGCCAGATGATATCAACTGCTACACTGCCTCTAGCAGTAACAAGTAGTACAGCCAGATGATATCAACTGCTACACTACCTGGAGCAGTAACAAGTAGTACTGCCAGATGAAATCAACCGCTACACTGCCTCTAGCAGTAACAAGTAGTACTGCCAGATGAAATCAACCGCTACACTACCTGGAGCAGTAACGAGTAGTGCTGCCAGATGATATCAACTGCTACACTGCCTCTAGCAGTAACAAGTAGTACAGGCAGATGAAATCAACCGCTACACTACCTGGAGCAGTAACGGGTAGTACTGCCAGATGAAATTAACCGCTACACTGCCTCTAGCAGTAACAAGTAGTACAGCCAGATGATATCAACTGCTACACTACCTGGAGCAGTAACAAGTAGTACAGCCTGGCAATATCAACTGATACACTCCCTGGAGCAGTAACACGTAGTACAGCCAGATGATATCAACTGCTACACTCTCTGGAGCAGTAACAAGTAGTACAGCCAGATGATATCAACTGCTACACTCTCTGGAGCAGTAACAAGTAGTACAGCCAGATGATATAAACTGCAACACTGCCTGGAGCAGTAAGAAGTAGTAGAGGCTAATGATATCAACTGCTACACTCCCTGGAGCAGTAACAAGTAGTACAGGCAGATGATATCATCTGCTACACTCCCTTGAGCAGTAACAAGTAGTACAGCTAGATGATATCAACTGCTACACTGCCTCTAGCAGTAACAAGTAGTACAGGCAGATGATATCAACTGCTACACTACCTGGAGCAGTAACAAGTAGTACAGGCAGATGATATCATCTGCTACACTCCCTTGAGCAGTAACAAGTAGTACAGCCAGATGACATCAACTGCTACACTCCCTTGAGCAGTAACAAGTAGTACAGCCAGGTGACATCAACTGCAACACTCCCTTGAGCAGTAACAAGTAGTACAGCCAGGTGACATCAACTGCTACACTGCCTGGAGCAGTAACAAGTAGTACTGCCAGATGAAATCAACCGCTACACTGCCTCTAGCAGTAACAAGTAGTACTGCCAGATGAAATCAACCGCTACACTACCTTGAGCAGTAACGAGTAGTGCTGCCAGATGATAACAACTGCTAGACTATCTGGAGCAGTAACAAGTAGTACAGCCAGATGATATCAACTGCTACACTCCCTGGAGCAGTAACAAGTAGTACAGCCAGATGATATCAACTGCTACACTGCCTCTAGCAGTAACAAGTAGTATAGCCAGATGATATCAACTGCTACACTACCTGGAGCAGTAAGAAGTAGTACAGCCAGATGATATCAACTGCTACACTCTCTGGAGCAGTAACGAGTAGTACAGCCAGATGATATCAACTGCTACACTCCCTGGAGCAGTAACGAGTAGTACAGCCAGATGATACCAACAGCTACACTCCCTGGAGCAGTAACAAGTAGTACAGCCAGATGATATCAACTGCTACACTCTCTGGAGCTGTAACAAGTAGTACAGCCAGATGATATCAACTGCTACACTCCCTGGAGCAGTAACAAGTTGTACAGCCAGATGATACCAACTGCTACACTCTCTGGAGCAGTAACAAGTAGTGCAGCCAGATGATACCAACAGCTACACTCCCTGGAGCAGTAACAAGTAATACAGCCAGATGATATCAACTGCTACACTGCCTGGAGCAGTAACAAGTAGTTCAGCCAGATGATATCAACTGCTAGACTATCTGGAGCAGTAACAAGTAGTACAGGCAGATGATATCAACTGCTACACTCCCTGGAGCAGTAACAAGTAGTACAGCCAGATGATATCAACTGCTACACTGCCTCTAGCAGTAACAAGTAGTACAGCCAGATGATATCAACTGCTACACTCCCTGGAGCAGTAACAAGTAGTACAGCCAGATGATATCAACCGCTACACTGCCTCTAGCAGTAACAAGTAGTACAGGCAGCTGATATCAACTGCTAAACTGCCTCTAGCAGTAACAAGTAGTACAGCCAGATGATATCAACTGCTACACTGCCTGGAGCAGTAACAAGTAGTACAGCCAGATGATATCAACTGCTACACTGCCTGGAGCAGTAATAAGTAGTACAGCCAGATGATATCAACTGCTCCACTACCTGGAGCAGTAAGAAGTAATACAGCCAGATGATATCAACTGCTAAACTCTCTGGAGCAGTAACAAGTACTACAGCCAGATGATATCAACTGCTACACTACCTGGAGCAGTAAGAAGTAGTACAGCCAGATGATATCAACTGCTAAACTCTCTGGAGCAGTAACAAGTAGTACAGCCAGATGATATCAACTGCTACACTCTCTGGAGCAGTAACGAGTAGTACAGCCAGATGATATCAACTGCTACACTCCCTGGAGCAGTAACAAGTAGTACAGCCAGATGATACCAACAGCTACACTCCCTGGAGCAGTAACAAGTAGTACAGGCAAATGATATCAACTGCTACACTACCTGGAGCAGTAACAAGTATACAGCCTGGCAATATCAACTGCTACACTCCCTGGAGCAGTAACAAGTAGTACAGCCAGATGATATCAACTGCTGCGCTACCTGGAGCAGTAACAAGTATTACAGCCTGGCGATATCAACTGCTACACTGCCTGGAGCAGTAACGAGTTGTACAGCCAGATGATATCAACTGCTCCACTACCTGGAGCAGTAACAAGTAGTACAGCCTGGCGATATCAACTGCTACACTGCCCGGAGCAGTAACAAGTAGTACAGCCAGATGATATCAACTGCTAGACTATCTGGAGCAGTAACGAGCAGTACAGCCAGATGATATCAAATGCTACACTGCCCGGAGCAGTAACGAGTAGTACAGCCAGATGATATCAACTGCTACACTACCTGGAGCAGTAACAAGTAGTACATCCAGGTGATATCAACTGCTACACTGCCTGGAGCAGTAACAAGGAGTACAGGCCGATGATATTAACTGCAACACTCCCAGGAACAGTAACAAGTAGTACAGCTTGGCGATATCAACTGCTACACTGCCCGGAGCAGTAACAAGTAGTACAGCCAGATGATATCAACTGCTAGACTATCTGGAGCAGTAACGAGCAGTACAGCCAGATGATATCAACTGCTACACTGCCCGGAGCAGTAACGAGTAGTACAGCCAGATGATACCAACAGCTACACTCCCTGGAGCAGTAACAAGTAGTACAGCCTGGCGATATCAACTGCTACACTGCCCGGAGCAGTAACGAGTATTACAGCCAGATGATATCAACTGCTACACTGTCTCTAGCGGTAACAAGTAGTACAGCCAGATGATATCAACTGCAACACTGCCTGGAGCAGTAACAAGTAGTACAGCCAGATGATATCAACTGCAACGCTGCCTGGAGCAGTAACGAGTAGTACAGCCAGATGATATCAACTGCTACACTGCCTCTAGCAGTAACAAGTAGTACAGCCAGATGATATCAACTGCAACACTCCCTGGAGCAGTAACAAGTAGTACAGCCAGATGATATCAACTGCTACGCTGCCTGGAGGAGTAACAAGTAGTACAGCCTGGCGATATCAACTGCTACACTACCTGGAGCAATAACAAGTGGTACAGCCTGGCGACATCAACTGCTTCACTGCCTGGAGCAGTAACAAGTAGTACCGCCAGATGAAATCAACTGCTACACTGCCTCTAGCAGTAACAAGTAGTACAGCCAGATGATATCAACTGCTACACTCCCTGGAGCAGTAACAAGTAGTACTGCCAGATGAAATCAACTGCTACACTCCCTGGAGCAGTAACAAGTAGTACAGCCAGATGATATCAACTGCAACACTACCTGGAGCAGTAACGAGTAGTGCTGCCAGATGATATCAACTGCTACACTGCCTCTAGCAGTAACAAGTAGTACAGCCAGATGATATCAACTGCTACGCTGCCTGGAGCAGTAACAAGTAGTACAGCCAGGTGATATCAACTGCAACACTCCCTGGAGCAGTAACAAGTAGTACAGCCAGATGATATCAACTGCTACACTGCCTCTAGCAGTAACAAGTAGTACAGCCAGATGATATCAACTGCTACACTACCTGGAGCAGTAACAAGTAGTACTGCCAGATGAAATCAACCGCTACACTGCCTCTAGCAGTAACAAGTAGTACTGCCAGATGAAATCAACCGCTACACTACCTGGAGCAGTAACGAGTAGTGCTGCCAGATGATATCAACTGCTACACTGCCTCTAGCAGTAACAAGTAGTACAGCCAGATGAAATCAACCGCTACACTACCTGGAGCAGTAACGAGTAGTACTGCCAGATGAAATCAACCGCTACACTGCCTCTAGCAGTAACAAGTAGTACAGCCAGATGATATCAACTGCTACACTACCTGGAGCAGTAACAAGTAGTACTGCCAGATGAAATCAACCGCTACACTACCTGGAGCAGTAACGAGTAGTGCTGCCAGATGATATCAACCGCTACCCTACCTGGAGCAATAACAAGTAGTAGGGCCAGGTGACAACAACTGCTACACTACCTGGGGCAGTAACAAGTAGTACTGCCAGATGAAATCAACTGCTACACTGCCTCTAGCAGTAACAAGTAGTACTGCCAGATGAAATCAACCGCTACACTACCTGGAGCAGTAACGAGTAGTGCTGCCAGATGATATCAACTGCTACACTACCTGGAGCAATAACAAGTAGTAGGGCCAGATGATATCACCTGCAACACTGCCTGGAGCAGTAAGAAGTAGTAGAGGCTGATGATATCAACTGCTACACTCCCTGGAGCAGTAAAAAGTAGAACAGCCAGATGATATCAACCGCAACACTGCCTCTAGCAGTGACAATTAGTACAGCCAGATGATATCAACTGCTAAACTCTCTGGAGCAGTAACAAGTAGTACAGCCAGATGATATCAACTGCTACACTACCTGGAGCAGTAAGATGTAGTACAGCCAGATGATATCAACTGCTACACTCTCTGGAGCAGTAACGAGTAGTACAGCCAGATGATATCAACTGCTACACTCCCTGGAGCAGTAACAAGTAGTACAGCCAGATGATACCAACAGCTACACTCCCTGGAGCAGTAACAAGTAGTACAGCCAGATGATATCAACTGCTACACTCTCTGGAGCAGTAACAAGTAGTACAGCCAGATGATATCAACTGCTACACTCCCTGGAGCAGTAACAAGTTGTACAGCCAGATGATACCAACTGCTACACTCTCTGGAGCAGTAACAAGTAGTACAGCCAGATGATACCAACAGCTACACTCCCTGGAGCAGTAACAAGTAATACAGCCAGATGATATCAACTGCTACACTGCCTGGAGCAGTAACAAGTAGTTCAGCCAGATGATATCAACTGCTAGACTATCTGGAGCAGTAACAAGTAGTACAGGCAGATGATATCAACTGCTACACTACCTGGAGCAGTAAGATGTAGTACAGCCAGATGATATAAACTGCAACACTGCCTGGAGCAGTAAGAAGTAGTAGAGGCTAATGATATCAACTGCTACACTCCCTGGAGCAGTAACAAGTAGTACAGGCAGATGATATCATCTGCTACACTCCCTTGAGCAGTAACAAGTAGTACAGCTAGATGATATCAACTGCTACACTGCCTCTAGCAGTAACAAGTAGTACAGGCAGATGATATCAACTGCTACACTACCTGGAGCAGTAACAAGTAGTACAGGCAGATGATATCATCTGCTACACTCCCTTGAGCAGTAACAAGTAGTACAGCCAGATGACATCAACTGCTACACTCCATTGAGCAGTAACAAGTAGTACAGCCAGGTGACATCAACTGCAACACTCCCTTGAGCAGTAACAAGTAGTACAGCCAGGTGACATCAACTGCTACACTGCCTGGAGCAGTAACAAGTAGTACTGCCAGATGAAATCAACCGCTACACTGCCTCTAGCAGTAACAAGTAGTACTGCCAGATGAAATCAACCGCTACACTACCTTGAGCAGTAACGAGTAGTGCTGCCAGATGATAACAACTGCTAGACTATCTGGAGCAGTAACAAGTAGTACAGCCAGATGATATCAACTGCTACACTCCCTGGAGCAGTAACAAGTAGTACAGCCAGATGATATCAACTGCTACACTACCTGGAGCAGTAACAAGTAGTACTGCCAGATGAAATCAACCGCTACACTGCCTCTAGCAGTAACAAGTAGTACTGCCAGATGAAATCAACCGCTACACTACCTGGAGCAGTAACGAGTAGTGCTGCCAGATGATATCAACTGCTACACTGCCTCTAGCAGTAACAAGTAGTACAGCCAGATGAAATCAACCGCTACACTGCCTGGAGCAGTAACGAGTAGTGCTGCCAGATGATATCAACCGCTACCCTACCTGGAGCAATAACAAGTAGTAGGGCCAGGTGACATCAACTGCTACACTACCTGGGGCAGTAACAAGTAGTACAGCCAGATGATATCAACTGCTACACTCTCTGGAGCAGTAACAAGTAGTACAGCCAGATGATATCAACTGCTACACTACCTGGGGCAGTAACAAGTAGTACAGCCAGATGATATCAACTGCTACACTCCCTGGAGCAGTAACAAGTAGTACAGCCAGATGATATCAACCGCTACACTACCTGGAGCAGTAACGGGTAGTACTGCCAGATGAAATCAACCGCTACACTGCCTCTAGCAGTAACAAGTAGTACAGCCAGATGATATCAACTGCTACACTACCTGGAGCAGTAACAAGTAGTACTGCCAGATGAAATCAACCGCTACACTGCCTCTAGCAGTAACAGGTAGTACTGCCAGATGAAATCAACCGCTACACTACCTGGAGCAGTAACGAGTAGTGCTGCCAGATGATATCAACCGCTACCCTACCTGGAGCAATAACAAGTAGTAGGGCCAGGTGACATCAACTGCTACACTACCTGGGGCAGTAACAAGTAGTACAGCCAGATGATATCAACTGCTACACTCTCTGGAGCAGTAACAAGTAGTACAGCCAGATGATATCAACTGCTACACTCCCTGGAGCAGTAACAAGTTGTACAGCCAGATGATACCAACTGCTACACTCTCTGGAGCAGTAACAAGTAGTACAGCCAGATGATACCAACAGCTACACTCCCTGGAGCAGTAACAAGTAATACAGCCAGATGATATCAACTGCTACACTGCCTGGAGCAGTAACAAGTAGTTCAGCCAGATGATATCAACTGCTAGACTATCTGGAGCAGTAACAAGTAGTACAGGCAGATGATATCAACTGCTACACTCCCTGGAGCAGTAACAAGTAGTACAGCCAGATGATATCAACTGCTACACTGCCTCTAGCAGTAACAAGTAGTACAGCCAGATGATATCAACTGCTACACTCCCTGGAGCAGTAAAAAGTAGTATAGCCAGATGATATCAACCGCTGCACTGCCTCTAGCAGTAACAAGTAGTACAGGCAGATGATATCAACTGCTAAACTGCCTCTAGCAGTAACAAGTAGTACAGCCAGATGATATCAACTGCTACACTGCCTGGAGCAGTAACAAGTAGTACAGCCAGATGATATCAACTGCTACACTGCCTGGAGCAGTAATAAGTAGTACAGCCAGATGATATCAACTGCTCCACTACCTGGAGCAGTAAGAAGTAATACAGCCAGATGATATCAACTGCTAAACTCTCTGGGGCAGTAACAAGTAGTACAGCCAGATGATATCAACTGCTACACTACCTGGAGCAGTAAGAAGTAGTACAGCCAGATGATATCAACTGCTAAACTCTCTGGAGCAGTAACAAGTAGTACAGCCAGATGATATCAACTGCTACACTCTCTGGAGCAGTAACGAGTAGTACAGCCAGATGATATCAACTGCTACACTCCCTGGAGCAGTAACAAGTAGTACAGCCAGATGATACCAACAGCTACACTCCCTGGAGCAGTAACAAGTAATACAGCCAGATGATATCAACTGCTACACTGCCTGGAGCAGTAACAAGTAGTTCAGCCAGATGATATCAACTGCTAGACTATCTGGAGCAGTAACAAGTAGTACAGCCAGATGATATCAACTGCTACACTGCCCGGAGCAGTAACAAGTAGTACAGCCAGATGATATCAACTGCTAGACTATCTGGAGCAGTAACGAGTAGTACAGCCAGATGATATCAACTGCTACACTGCCTGGAGCAGTAACAAGTATTACAGCCAGATGATATCAACTGCTATACTGCCTGGATCAGTAACAAGTAGTACAGGCACCTGATATCAACAGCTCCTCTACCTGGAGCAGTAACAAGTAGTACAGGCAAATGATATCAACTGCCACACTACCTGGAGCAGTAACAAGTATACAGCCTGGCAATATCAACTGCTACACTCCCTGGAGCAGTAACAAGTAGTACAGCCAGATGATATCAACTGGTGCGCTACCTGGAGCAGTAACAAGTAGTACAGCCTGGCGATATCAACTGCTACACTGCCTGGAGCAGTAACGAGTTGTACAGCCAGTTGATATCAACTGCTCCACTACCTGGAGCAGTAACAAGTAGTACAGTCTGGCGATATCAACTGCTACACTGCCCGGAGCAGTAACAAGTAGTACAGCCAGATGATATCAACTGCTAGACTATCTGGAGGAGTAACGAGCAGTACAGCCAGATGATATCAACTGCTACACTGCCCGGAGCAGTAACGAGTAGTACAGCCAGATGATATCAACTGCTACACTACCTGGAGCAGTAACAAGTAGTACAGCCAGGTGATATCAACTGCTACACTGCCTGGAGCAGTAACATGGAGTACAGGCAGATGATATTAACTGCAACACTCCCAGGAACAGTAACAAGTAGTACAGCTTGGCGATATCTACTGCTACACTGCCTGGAGCAGTAACAAGTAGTACAGCCTGGCGATATCTACTGCAACACTCTCTGGAGCAGTAACAAGTAGTACAGCCTGGCGAAATCAACTGCTACACTGCCCGGAGCAGTAACGAGTAGTACAGCCAGATGATATCAACTGCTACACTGTCTCTAGCGGTAACAAGTAGTACAGCCAGATGATATCAACTGCAACACTGCCTGGAGCAGTAACAAGTAGTACAGCCAGATGATATCAACTGCAACGCTGCCTGGAGCAGTAACGAGTAGTACAGCCAGATGATATCAACTGCTACACTGCCTCTAGCAGTAACAAGTAGTACAGCCAGATGATATCAACTGCAACACTCCCTGGAGCAGTAACAAGTAGTACAGCCAGATGATATCAACTGCTACGCTGCCTGGAGCAGTAACAAGTAGTACATCCTGGCGATATCAACTGCTACACTACCTGGAGCAATAACAAGTGGTACAGCCTGGCGACATCAACTGCTACACTGCCTGGAGCAGTAACAAGTAGTACTGCCAGACGAAATCAACTGCTACACTGCCTCTAGCAGTAACAAGTAGTACAGCCAGATGATATCAACTGCTACACTCCCTGGAGCAGTAACAAGTAGTACTGCCAGATGAAATCAACTGCTACACTCCCTGGAGCAGTAACAAGTAGTACAGCCAGATGATATCAACTGCAACACTACCTGGAGCAGTAACGAGTAGTGCTGCCAGATGATATCAACTGCTACACTGCCTCTAGCAGTAACAAGTAGTACAGCCAGATGATATCAACTGCTACGCTGCCTGGAGCAGTAACAAGTAGTACAGCCAGGTGAAATCAACTGCAACACTCCCTGGAGCAGTAACAAGTAGTACAGCCAGATGATATCAACTGCTACACTGCCTCTAGCAGTAACAAGTAGTACAGCCAGATGATATCAACTGCAACACTCCCTGGAGCAGTAACAAGTAGTAAAGCCAGATGATATCAACTGCAACGCTGCCTGGAGCAGAAACGAGTAGTACAGCCAGATGATATCAACTGCTACACTGCCTCTAGCAGTAACAAGTAGTACAGCCAGATGATATCAACTGCAACACTCCCTGGAGCAGTAACAAGTAGTACAGCCAGATGATATCAACTGCTACGCTGCCTGGAGCAGTAACAAGTAGTACAGCCTGGCGATATCAACTGCTACACTACCTGGAGCAATAACAAGTGGTACAGCCTGGCGACATCAACTGCTACACTGCCTGGAGCAGTAACAAGTAGTACTGCCAGATGAAATCAACTGCTACACTGCCTCTAGCAGTAACAAGTAGTACAGCCAGATGATATCAACTGCTACACTCCCTGGAGCAGTAACAAGTAGTACTGCCAGATGAAATCAACTGCTACACTCCCTGGAGCAGTAACAAGTAGTACAGCCAGATGATATCAACTGCAACACTACCTGGAGCAGTAACGAGTAGTGCTGCCAGATGATATCAACTGCTACACTGCCTCTAGCAGTAACAAGTAGTACAGCCAGATGATATCAACTGCTACGCTGCCTGGAGCAGTAACAAGTAGTACAGCCAGGTGATATCAACTGCAACACTCCCTGGAGCAGTAACAAGTAGTACAGCCAGATGATATCAACTGCTACACTGCCTCTAGCAGTAACAAGTAGTACAGCCAGATGATATCAACTGCTACAAAACCTGGAGCAGTAACAAGTAGTACTGCCAGATGAAATCAACCGCTACACTGCCTCTAGCAGTAACAAGTAGTACTGCCAGATGAAATCAACCGCTACACTACCTGGAGCAGTAACGAGTAGTGCTGCCAGATGATATCAACTGCTACACTGCCTCTAGCAGTAACAAGTAGTACAGCCAGATGAAATCAACCGCTACACTACCTGGAGCAGTAACGGGTAGTACTGCCAGATGAAATCAACCGCTACACTGCCTCTAGCAGTAACAAGTAGTACAGCCAGATGATATCAACTGCTACACTACCTGGAGCAGTAACAAGTAGTACAGCCTGGCAATATCAACTGATACACTCCCTGGAGCAGTAACACGTAGTACAGCCAGATGATATCAACTGCTACACTCTCTGGAGCAGTAACAAGTAGTACAGCCAGATGATATCAACTGCTACACTCTCTGGAGCAGTAACAAGTAGTACAGCCAGATGATATCAACTGCTACACTCCCTGGAGCAGTAACAAGTAGTACAGGCAGATGATATCATCTGCTACACTCCCTTGAGTAGTAACAAGTAGTACAGCTAGATGATATCAACTGCTACACTGCCTCTAGCAGTAACAAGTAGTACAGGCAGATGATATCAACAGCTACACTACCTGGAGCAGTAACAAGTAGTACAGGCAGATGATATCATCTGCTACACTCCCTTGAGCAGTAACAAGTAGTACAGCCAGATGACATCAACTGCTACACTCCCTTGAGCAGTAACAAGTAGTACAGCCAGGTGACATCAACTGCAACACTCCCTTGAGCAGTAACAAGTAGTACAGCCAGGTGACATCAACTGCTACACAGCCTGGAGCAGTAACAAGTAGTACTGCCAGATGAAATCAACCGCTACACAGCCTCTAGCAGTAACAAGTAGTACTGCCAGATGAAATCAACCGCTACACTACCTTGAGCAGTAACGAGTAGTGCTGCCAGATGATAACAACTGCTAGACTATCTGGAGCAGTAACAAGTAGTACACCCAGATGATATCAACTGCTACACTCCCTGGAGCAGTAACAAGTAGTACAGCCAGATGATATCAACTGCTACACTGCCTCTAGCAGTAACAAGTAGTACAGCCAGATGATATCAACTGCTACACTACCTGGAGCAGTAAGAAGTAGTACAGCCAGATGATATCAACTGCTACACTCTCTGGAGCAGTAACGAGTAGTACAGCCAGATGATATCAACTGCTACACTCCCTGGAGCAGTAACGAGTAGTACAGCCAGATGATACCAACAGCTACACTCCCTGGAGCAGTAACAAGTAGTACAGCCAGATGATAACAACTGCTAGACTATCTGGAGCAGTAACAAGTAGTACAGCCAGATGATATCAACTGCTACACTCCCTGGAGCAGTAACAAGTAGTACAGCCAGATGGTATCAACTGCTACACTGCCTCTAGCAGTAACAAGTAGTACAGCCAGATGATATCAACTGCTACACTACCTGGAGCAGTAAGAAGTAGTACAGCCAGATGATATCAACTGCTACACTCTCTGGAGCAGTAACGAGTAGTACAGCCAGATGATATCAACTGCTACACTCCCTGGAGCAGTAACGAGTAGTACAGCCAGATGATACCAACAGCTACACTCCCTGGAGCAGTAACAAGTAGTACAGCCAGATGATATCAACTGCTACACTCTCTGGAGCAGTAACAAGTAGTACAGCCAGATGATATCAACTGCTACACTCCCTGGAGCAGTAACAAGTTGTACAGCCAGATGATACCAACTGCTACACTCTCTGGAGCAGTAACAAGTAGTACAGCCAGATGATACCAACAGCTACACTCCCTGGAGCAGTAACAAGTAATACAGCCAGATGATATCAACTGCTACACTGCCTGGAGCAGTAACAAGTAGTTCAGCCAGATGATATCAACTGCTAGACTATCTGGAGCAGTAACAAGTAGTACAGGCAGATGATATCAACTGCTACACTCCCTGGAGCAGTAACAAGTAGCACAGCCAGATGATATCAACTGCTAAACTGCCTCTAGCAGTAACAAGTAGTACAGCCAGATGATATCAACTGCTACACTCCCTGGAGCAGTAACAATTAGTACAGCCAGATGATATCAACCGCTACACTGCCTCTAGCAGTAACAAGTAGTACAGGCAGCTGATATCAACTGCTAAACTGCCTCTAGCAGTAACAAGTAGTACAGCCAGATGATATCAACTGCTACACTGCCTGGAGCAGTAACAAGTAGTACAGCCAGATGATATCAACTGCTACACTGCCTGGAGCAGTAATAAGTAGTACAGCCAGATGATATCAACTGCTCCACTACCTGGAGCAGTAAGAAGTAATACAGCCAGATGATATCAACTGCTAAACTCTCTGGAGCAGTAACAAGTACTACAGCCAGATGATATCAACTGCTACACTACCTGGAGCAGTAAGAAATAGTACAGCCAGATGATATCAACTGCTAAACTCTCTGGAGCAGTAACAAGTAGTACAGCCAGATGATATCAACTGCTACACTCTCTGGAGCAGTAACGAGTAGTACAGCCAGATGATATCAACTGCTACACTCCCTGGAGCAGTAACAAGTAGTACAGCCAGATGATACCAACAGCTACACACCCTGGAGCAGTAACAAGTAGTACAGGCAAATGATATCAACTGCTACACTACCTGGAGCAGTAACGAGTATACAGCCTGGCAATATCAACTGCTACACTCCCTGGAGCAGTAACAAGTAGTACAGCCAGATGATATCAACTGCTGCGCTACCTGGAGCAGTAACAAGTAGTACAGCCTGGCGATGTCAACTGCTACACTGCCTGGAGCAGTAACGAGTTGTACAGCCAGATGATATCAACTGCTCCACTATCTGGAGCAGTAACAAGTAGTACAGCCTGGCGATATCAACTGCTACACTGCCCGGAGCAGTAACAAGTAGTACAGCCAGATGATATCAACTGCTAGACTATCTGGAGCAGTAACGAGCAGTACAGCCAGATGATATCAACTGCTACACTGCCCGGAGCAGTAACGAGTAGTACAGCCAGATGATATCAACTGCTACACTACCTGGAGCAGTAACAAGTAGTACAGCCAGGTGATATCAACTGCTACACTGCCTGGAGCAGTAACAAGGAGTACAGGCAGATGATATTAACTGCAACACTCCCAGGAACAGTAACAAGTAGTACAGCTTGGCGATATCTACTGCTACACTGCCTGGAGCAGTAACAAGTAGTACAGCCTGGCGATATTTACTGCAACACTCTCTGGAGCAGTAACAAGTAGTACAGCCTGGCGATATCAACTGCTACACTGCCCGGAGCAGTAACGAGTATTACAGCCAGATGATATCAACTGCTACACTGTCTCTAGCGGTAACAAGTAGTACAGCCAGATGATATCAACTGCAACACTGCCTGGAGCAGTAACAAGTAGTAAAGCCAGATGATATCAACTGCAACGCTGCCTGGAGCAGAAACGAGTAGTACAGCCAGATGATATCAACTGCTACACTGCCTCTAGCAGTAACAAGTAGTACAGTCAGATGATATCAACTGCAACACTCCCTGGAGCAGTAACAAGTAGTACAGCCAGATGATATCAACTGCTACGCTGCCTGGAGCAGTAACAAGTAGTACAGCCTGGCGATATCAACTGCTACACTACCTGGAGCAATAACAAGTGGTACAGCCTGGCGACATCAACTGCTACACTGCCTGGAGCAGTAACAAGTAGTACTGCCAGACGAAATCAACTGCTACACTGCCTCTAGCAGTAACAAGTAGTACAGCCAGATGATATCAACTGCTACACTCCCTGGAGCAGTAACAAGTAGTACTGCCAGATGAAATCAACTGCTACTCTCCCTGGAGCAGTAACAAGTAGTACAGCCAGATGATATCAACTGCAACACTACCTGGAGCAGTAACGAGTAGTGCTGCCAGATGATATCAACTGCTACACTGCCTCTAGCAGTAACAAGTAGTACAGCCAGATGATATCAACTGCTACGCTGCCTGGAGCAGTAACAAGTAGTACAGCCAGGTGATATCAACTGCAACACTCCCTGGAGCAGTAACAAGTAGTACAGCCAGATGATATCAACTGCTACACTGCCTCTAGCAGTAACAAGTAGTACAGCCAGATGATATCAACTGCTACACTACCTGGAGCAGTAACAAGTAGTACTGCCAGATGAAATCAACCGCTACACTGCCTCTAGCAGTAACAAGTAGTACTGCCAGATGAAATCAACCGCTACACTACCTGGAGCAGTAACGAGTAGTGCTGCCAGATGATATCAACTGCTACACTGCCTCTAGCAGTAACAAGTAGTACAGCCAGATGAAATCAACCGCTACACTACCTGGAGAAATAACGGGTAGTACTGCCAGATGAAATCAACCGCTACACTGCCTCTAGCAGTAACAGGTAGTACTGCCAGATGAAATCAACCGCTACACTACCTGGAGCAGTAACGAGTAGTGCTGCCAGATGATATCAACCGCTACCCTACCTGGAGCAATAACAAGTAGTAGGGCCAGGTGACATCAACTGCTACACTACCTGGGGCAGTAACAAGTAGTACAGCCAGATGATATCAACTGCTACACTCTCTGGAGCAGTAACAAGTAGTACAGCCAGATGATATCAACTGCTACACTCCCTGGAGCAGTAACAAGTTGTACAGCCAGATGATACCAACTGCTACACTCTCTGGAGCAGTAACAAGTAGTACAGCCAGATGATACCAACAGCTACACTCCCTGGAGCAGTAACAAGTAATACAGCCAGATGATATCAACTGCTACACTGCCTGGAGCAGTAACAAGTAGTTCAGCCAGATGATATCAACTGCTAGACTATCTGGAGCAGTAACAAGTAGTACAGGCAGATGATATCAACTGCTACACTCCCTGGAGCAGTAACAAGTAGTACAGCCAGATGATATCAACTGCTACACTGCCTCTAGCAGTAACAAGTAGTACAGCCAGATGATATCAACTGCTACACTCCCTGGAGCAGTAACAAGTAGTATAGCCAGATGATATCAACCGCTGCACTGCCTCTAGCAGTAACAAGTAGTACAGGCAGATGATATCAACTGCTAAACTGCCTCTAGCAGTAACAAGTAGTACAGCCAGATGATATCAACTGCTACACTGCCTGGAGCAGTAACAAGTAGTACAGCCAGATGATATCAACTGCTACACTGCCTGGAGCAGTAATAAGTAGTACAGCCAGATGATATCAACTGCTCCACTACCTGGAGCAGTAAGAAGTAATACAGCCAGATGATATCAACTGCTAAACTCTCTGGGGCAGTAACAAGTAGTACAGCCAGATGATATCAACTGCTACACTACCTGGAGCAGTAAGAAGTAGTACAGCCAGATGATATCAACTGCTAAACTCTCTGGAGCAGTAACAAGTAGTACAGCCAGATGATATCAACTGCTACACTCTCTGGAGCAGTAACGAGTAGTACAGCCAGATGATATCAACTGCTACACTCCCTGGAGCAGTAACAAGTAGTACAGCCAGATGATACCAACAGCTACACTCCCTGGAGCAGTAACAAGTAATACAGCCAGATGATATCAACTGCTACACTGCCTGGAGCAGTAACAAGTAGTTCAGCCAGATGATATCAACTGCTAGACTATCTGGAGCAGTAACAAGTAGTACAGCCAGATGATATCAACTGCTACACTGCCGGGAGCAGTAACAAGTAGTACAGCCAGATGATATCAACTGCTAGACTATCTGGAGCAGTAACGAGTAGTACAGCCAGATGATATCAACTGCTACACTGCCTGGAGCAGTAACAAGTATTACAGCCAGATGATATCAACTGCTACACTGCCTGGATCAGTAACAAGTAGTACAGGCACCTGATATCAACAGCTCCTCTACCTGGAGCAGTAACAAGTAGTACAGGCAAATGATATCAACTGCTACACTACCTGGAGCAGTAACAAGTATACAGCCTGGCAATATCAACTGCTACACTCCCTGGAGCAGTAACAAGTAGTACAGCCAGATGATATCAACTGCTGCGCTACCTGGAGCAGTAACAAGTAGTACAGCCTGGCGATATCAACTGCTACACTGCCTGGAGCAGTAACGAGTTGTACAGCCAGATGATATCAACTGCTCCACTACCTGGAGCAGTAACAAGTAGTACAGCCTGGCGATATCAACTGCTACACTGCCCGGAGCAGTAACAAGTAGTACAGCCAGATGATATCAACTGCTAGACTATCTGGAGGAGTAACGAGCAGTACAGCCAGATGATATCAACTGCTACACTGCCCGGAGCAGTAACGAGTAGTACAGCCAGATGATATCAACTGCTACACTACCTGGAGCAGTAACAAGTAGTACAGCCAGGTGATATCAACTGCTACATTGCCTGGAGCAGTAACATGGAGTACAGGCAGATGATATTAACTGCAACACTCCCAGGAACAGTAACAAGTAGTACAGCTTGGCGATATCTACTGCTACACTGCCTGGAGCAGTAACAAGTAGTACAGCCTGGCGATATCTACTGCAACACTCTCTGGAGCAGTAACAAGTAGTACAGCCTGGCGAAATCAACTGCTACACTGCCCGGAGCAGTAACGAGTAGTACAGCCAGATGATATCAACTGCTACACTGTCTCTAGCGGTAACAAGTAGTACAGCCAGATGATATCAACTGCAACACTGCCTGGAGCAGTAACAAGTAGTACAGCCAGATGATATCAACTGCAACGCTGCCTGGAGCAGTAACGAGTAGTACAGCCAGATGATATCAACTGCTACACTGCCTCTAGCAGTAACAAGTAGTACAGCCAGATGATATCAACTGCAACACTCCCTGGAGCAGTAACAAGTAGTACAGCCAGATGATATCAACTGCTACGCTGCCTGGAGCAGTAACAAGTAGTACAGCCTGGCGATATCAACTGCTACACTACCTGGAGCAATAACAAGTGGTACAGCCTGGCGACATCAACTGCTACACTGCGTGGAGCAGTAACAAGTAGTACTGCCAGATGAAATCAACTGCTACACTGCCTCTAGCAGTAACAAGTAGTACAGCCAGATGATATCAACTGCTACACTCCCTGGAGCAGTAACAAGTAGTACTGCCAGATGAAATCAACTGCTACACTCCCTGGAGCAGTAACAAGTAGTACAGCCAGATGATATCAACTGCAACACTACCTGGAGCAGTAACGAGTAGTGCTGCCAGATGATATCAACTGCTACACTGCCTCTAGCAGTAACAAGTAGTACAGCCAGATGATATCAACTGCTACGCTGCCTGGAGCAGTAACAAGTAGTACAGCCAGGTGAAATCAACTGCAACACTCCCTGGAGCAGTAACAAGTAGTACAGCCAGATGATATCAACTGCTACACTGCCTCTAGCAGTAACAAGTAGTACAGCCAGATGATGTCAACTGCTACACTACCTGGAGCAGTAACAAGTAGTACAGCCAGATGATATCAACCGCTACACTGCCTGGAGCAGTAACAAGTAGTACAGCCAGATGATATCAACTGCTCCACTACCTGGTGCAGTAACAAGTAGTACAGGCAGCTGATATCAACAGCTCCTCTACCTGGAGCAGTAACAAGTAGTACAGTCAGATGATATCAACTGCTATACTATCTGGAGCAGTAACGAGTAGTACAGCCAGATGATATCAACTGCTACACTGCCTGGAGCAGTAACAAGTAGTTCAGCCAGATGATATCAACTGCTAGACTATCTGGAGCAGTAACAAGTAGTACAGCCGGATGATATCAACTGCTACACTGCCTGGAGCAGTAACAAGTAGTACAGGCAGCTGATATCAATAGCTCCTCTACCTGGAGCAGTAACAAGTAGTACAGGCAGATGATATCAACTGCTACACTACCTGGAGCAGTAACAAGTATACAGCCTGGCAATATCAACTGCTACACTCCCTGGAGCAGTAACAAGTAGTACAGCCAGATGATACCAACTGCTGCGCTACCTGGAGCAGTAACAAGTAGTACAGCCTGGCGATATCAACTGCTACACTGCCTGGAGCAGTAACGAGTAGTACAGCCAGATGATATCAACTGCTCCACTACCTGGAGCAGTAACAAGTAGTACAGCCTGGCGATATCAACTGCTACACTGCCCGGAGCAGTAACAAGTAGTACAGCCAGATGATATCAACTGCTAGACTATCTGGAGCAGTAACAAGTAGTACAGCCAGATGATATCAACTGCTACACTGGCTGGAGCAGTAACAAGTAGTACAGCCAGATGATATCAACTGCTACACTGCCCGGAGCAGTAACGAGTAGTACAGCCAGATGATATCAACTGCTACACTATCTGGAGCAGTAACAAGTAGTACAGCCATATGATATCAACTGCTACACTACCTGGAGCAGAAACAAGTAGTACAGCCAGGTGATATCAACTGCTACACTGCCTGGAGCAGTAACAAGGAGTACAGGCAGATGATATTAACTGCAACACTCCCAGGAACAGTAACAAGTAGTACAACTTGGCGATATCTACTGCTACACTGCCTGGAGCAGTAACAAGTAGTACAGCCTGGCGATATCCACTGCAACACTATCTGGAGCAGTAACAAGTAGTACAGCCTGGCGATATCAACTGCTACACTGCCCGGAGCAGTAACGAGTAGTACAGCCAGATGATATCAACTGCTACACTGCCTCTAGCGGTAACAAGTAGTACGGCCAGATGATATCAACTGCAACACTGCCTGGAGCAGTAACAAGTAGTACAGCCAGATGATATCAACAGCTACACTGCCTGGAGCAGTAAAGAGTAGTACAGCCAGATGATATCAACTGCTACACTGCCTCTAGCAGTAACAAGTAGTACAGCCAGATGATATCAACTGCACCACTCCCTGGAGCAGTAACAAGTAGTACAGCCAGATGATATCAACTGCTACGCTGCCTGGAGCAGTAACAAGTAGTACAGCCAGGTGATATCAACTGCAACACTCCCTGGAGCAGTAACAAGTAGTACAGCCACATGATGTCACCTGCTACACTGCCTGGAGCAGTAACAAGTAGTACAGCCAGATGATATCAACTGCTACACTACCTGGAGCAGTAACAAGTAGTACAGCCAGATGATATCAACTGCTACACTCCCTGGAGCAGTAACAAGTAGTACAGGCAGATGATATCAACTGCTACACTACCTGGAGCAATAACAAGTAGTAGGGCCAGATGATATCAACTGCTACACTGCCTGGAGCAGGAACAAGTAGTACTGCCAGATGAAATCAACTGCTACACTCCCTGGAGCAGTAACAAGTAGTACTGCCAGATGAAATCAACTGCTACACTGCCTCTAGCAGTAACAAGTAGTTCAGCCAGATGATATCAACTGCTAGACTAACTGGAGCAGTAACAAGTAGTTCAGCCAGATGATATCAACTGCTAGACTATCTGGAGCAGTAACAAGTAGTACAGCCAGATGATATCAACTTCTACACTGCCTGGAGCAGTAACAAGTAGTACAGCCAGATGATATCAACTGCTAAACGCTTTGGAGCGGTAACAAGTAGTACAGCCAGATGATATCAACAGCTACACTGCCTCTAGCAGTAACAAGTAGTACAGACAGATGATATCAACAGCTACACTGCCTCTAGCAGTAACAAGTAGTACAGGCAGATGATATCAACTGCTACACTACCTGGAGCAGTAACAACTAGTTCAGCCAGATGATATCAACTGCTAGACTATCTGGAGCAGTAACAAGTAGTACAGCCAGATGATATCAACTGCTACACTGCCCGGAGCAGTAACAAGTAGTACAGCCAGAGGATATCAACTGCTAGACTATCTTCAGCAGTAACAAGTAGTACAGCCAGATGATATCAACTGCTACACTGCCTGGAGCAGTAACAAGTAGTACAGCGAGATGATATCAACAGCTACACTGCCTCTAGCAGTAACAACTAGTGCAGGCAGATGATATCAACTGCTATACTATCTGGAGCAGTAACGAGTAGTACAGCCAGATGATATCAACTGCTACACTGCCTGGAGCAGTAACAAGTAGTACAGCGAGATGATATCAACAGCTACACTGCCTCTAGCAGTAACAAGTAGTACAGGCAGATGATATCAACTGCTATACTATCTGGAGCAGTAACAAGTAGTACAGCCGGATGATATCAACTGCTACACTGCCTGGAGCAATAACAAGTAGTAGGGCCAGGTGACATCAACTGCTACACTGCCTGGAGCAGTAACAAGTAGTACTGCCAGATGAAATCAACTGCTACACTGCCTCTAGCAGTAACAAGTAGTTCAGCCAGATGATATCAATTGCTAGACTATCTGGAGCAGTAACAAGTAGTTCAGCCAGATGATATCAACTGCTAGACTATCTGGAGCAGTAACAAGTAGTACAGCCAGATGATATCAACTCCTACACTGCCTGGAGCAGTAACAAGTAGTACAGCCAGATGATATCAACTGCTAAACGCTTTGGAGCAGTAACAAGTAGTACAGCCAGATGATATCAACAGCTACACTGCCTTTAGCAGTAACAAGTAGTACAGCCAGATGATATCAACAGCTACACTGCCTCTAGCAGTAACAAGTAGTACAGGCAGATGATATCAACTGCTACACTACCTGGAGCAGTAACAACTAGTTCAGCCAGATGATATCAACTGCTAGATTATCTGGAGCAGTAACAAGTAGTACAGCCAGATGATATCAACTGCTACACTGCCCGGAGCAGTAACAAGTAGTACAGCCAGATGATATCAACTGCTAGACTATCTGGAGCAGTAACAAGTAGTACAGCCAGATGATATCAACTGCTACACTGCCTGGAGCAGTAACAAGTAGTACAGCAAGATGATATCAACAGCTACACTGCCTCTAGCAGTAACAAGTAGTGCAGGCAGATGATATCAACTGCTACACTACCTGGAGCAGTAACAAGTAGTACAGCCTGGCAATATCAACTGATACACTCCCTGGAGCAGTAACACGTAGTACAGCCAGATGATATCAACTGCTACACTCTCTGGAGCAGTAACAAGTAGTACAGCCAGATGATATCAACTGCTACACTCTCTGGAGCAGTAACAAGTAGTACAGCCAGATGATATAAACTGCAACACTGCCTGGAGCAGTAAGAAGTAGTAGAGGCTAATGATATCAACTGCTACACTCCCTGGAGCAGTAACAAGTAGTACAGGCAGATGATATCATCTGCTACACTCCCTTGAGCAGTAACAAGTAGTACAGCTAGATGATATCAACCGCTACACTGCCTCTAGCAGTAACAAATAGTACAGGCAGATGATATCAACTGCTACACTACCTGGAGCAGTAACAAGTAGTACAGGCAGATGATATCATCTGCTACACTCCCTTGAGCAGTAACAAGTAGTACAGCCAGATGACATCAACTGCTATACTCCCTTGAGCAGTAACAAGTAGTACAGCCAGGTGACATCAACTGCAACACTCCCTTGAGCAGTAACAAGTAGTACAGCCAGGTGACATCAACTGCTACACTGCCTGGAGCAGTAACAAGTAGTACTGCCAGATGAAATCAACCGCTACACTGCCTCTAGCAGTAACAAGTAGTACTGCCAGATGAAATCAACCGCTACACTACCTTGAGCAGTAACGAGTAGTGCTGCCAGATGATAACAACTGCTAGACTATCTGGAGCAGTAACAAGTAGTACAGCCAGATGATATCAACTGCTACACTCCCTGGAGCAGTAACAAGTAGTACAGCCAGATGATATCAACTGCTACACTGCCTCTAGCAGTAACAAGTAGTACAGCCAGATGATATCAACTGCTACACTACCTGGAGCAGTAAGAAGTAGTACAGCCAGATGATATCAACTGCTACACTCTCTGGAGCAGTAACGAGTAGTACAGCCAGATGATATCAACTGCTACACTCCCTGGAGCAGTAACAAGTAGTACAGCCAGATGATACCAACAGCTACACTCCCTGGAGCAGTAACAAGTAGTACAGCCAGATGATATCAACTGCTACACTCTCTGGAGCAGTAACAAGTAGTACAGCCAGATGATATCAACTGCTACACTCCCTGGAGCAGTAACAAGTTGTACAGCCAGATGATACCAACTGCTACACTCTCTGGAGCAGTAACAATTAGTACAGCCAGATGATACCAACAGCTACACTCCCTGGAGCAGTAACAAGTAATACAGCCAGATGATATCAACTGCTACACTGCCTGGAGCAGTAACAAGTAGTTCAGCCAGATGATATCAACTGCTAGACTATCTGGAGCAGTAACAAGTAGTACAGGCAGATGATATCAACTGCTACACTCCCTGGAGCAGTAACAAGTAGTACAGCCAGATGATATCAACTGCTACACTGCCTCTAGCAGTAACAAGTAGTACAGCCAGATGATATCAACTGCTACACTCCCTGGAGCAGTAACAAGTAGTACAGCCAGATGATATCAACCGCTACACTGCCTCTAGCAGTAACAAGTAGTACAGGCAGCTGATATCAACTGCTAAACTGCCTCTAGCAGTAACAAGTAGTACAGCCAAATGATATCAACTGCTACACTGCCTGGAGCAGTAACAAGTAGTACAGCCAGATGATATCAACTGCTACACTGCCTGGAGCAGTAATAAGTAGTACAGCCAGATGATATCAACTGCTCCACTACCTGGAGCAGTAAGAAGTAATACAGCCAGATGATATCAACTGCTAAACTCTCTGGAGCAGTAACAAGTACTACAGCCAGATGATATCAACTGCTACACTACCTGGAGCAGTAAGAAGTAGTACAGCCAGATGATATCAACTGCTAAACTCTCTGGAGCAGTAACAAGTAGTACAGCCAGATGATATCAACTGCTACACTCTCTGGAGCAGTAACGAGTATTACAGCCAGATGATATCAACTGCTACACTGCCTGGAGCAGTAACAAGTAGTACAGGCACCTGATATCAACAGCTCCTCTACCTGGAGCAGTAACAAGTAGTACAGGCAAATGATATCAACTGCTACACTACCTGGAGCAGTAACAAGTATACAGCCTGGCAATATCAACTGCTACACTCCCTGGAGCAGTAACAAGTAGTACAGCCAGATGATATCAACTGCTGCGCTACCTGGAGCAGTAACAAGTAGTACAGCCTGGCGATATCAACTGCTACACTGCCTGGAGCAGTAACGAGTTGTACAGCGAGATGATATCAACTGCTCCACTACCTGGAGCAGTAACAAGTAGTACAGCCTGGCGATATCAACTGCTACACTGCCCGGAGCAGTAACAAGTAGTACAGCCAGATGATATCAACTGCTAGACTATCTGGAGCAGTAACGAGCAGTACAGCCAGATGATATCAACTGCTACACTGCCCGGAGCAGTAACGACTAGTACAGCCAGATGATATCAACTGCTACACTACCTGGAGCAGTAACAAGTAGTACAGCCAGGTGATATCAACTGCAACACTGCCTGGAGCAGTAACAAGGAGTACAGGCAGATGATATTAACTGCAACACTCCCAGGAACAGTAACAAGTAGTACAGCTTGGCGATATCTACTGCTACACTGCCTGGAGCAGTAACAAGTAGTAGAGCCTGGCGATATCTACTGCAACACTCTCTGGAGCAGTAACAAGTAGTACAGCCTGGCGATATCAACTGCTACACTGCCCGGAGCAGTAACGAGTATTACAGCCAGATGATATCAACTGCTACACTGTCTCTAGCGGTAACAAGTAGTACAGCCAGATGATATCAACTGCAACACTGCCTGGAGCAGTAACAAGTAGTACAGCCAGATGATATCAACTGCAACGCTGCCTGGAGCAGTAACGAGTAGTACAGCCAGATGATATCAACTGCTACACTGCCCCTAGCAGTAACAAGTAGTACAGCCAGATGATGTCAACTGCAACACTCCCTGGAGCAGTAACAAGTAGTACAGCCAGATGATATCAACTGCTACGCTGCCTGGAGCAGTAACAAGTAGTACAGCCTGGCGATATCAACTGCTACACTACCTGGAGCAATAACAAGTGGTACAGCCTGGCGACATCAACTGCTACACTGCCTGGAGCAGTAACAAGTAGTACTGCCAGATGAAATCAACTGCTACACTGCCCCTAGCAGTAACAAGTAGTACAGCCAGATGATATCAACTGCTACACTCCCTGGAGCAGTAACAAGTAGTACTGCCAGATGAAATCAACTGCTACACTCCCTGGAGCAGTAACAAGTAGTACAGCCAGATGATATCAACTGCAACACTACCTGGAGCAGTAACGAGTAGTGCTGCCAGATGATATCAACTGCTACACTGCCTCTAGCAGTAACAAGTAGTACAGCCAGATGATATCAACTGCTACGCTGCCTGGAGCAGTAACAAGTAGTACAGCCAGGTGATATCAACTGCAACACTCCCTGGAGCAGTAACAAGTAGTACAGCCAGATGATATCAACTGCTACACTGCCTCTAGCAGTAACAAGTAGTACAGCCAGATGATATCAACTGCTACACTACCTGGAGCAGTAACAAGTAGTACTGCCAGATGAAATCAACCGCTACACTACCTGGAGCAGTAACGATTAGTGCTGCCAGATGATATCAACTGCTACACTGCCTCTACCAGTAACAAGTAGTACAGCCAGATGAAATCAACCGCTACACTACCTGGAGCAGTAACGAGTAGTACTGCCAGATGAAATCAACCGCTACACTGCCTCTAGCAGTAACAAGTAGTACAGCCAGATGATATCAACTGCTACACTACCTGGAGCAGTAACAAGTAGTACTGCCAGATGAAATCAACCGCTACACTGCCTCTAGCAGTAACAGGTAGTACTGCCAGATGAAATCAACCGCTACACTACCTGGAGCAGTAACGAGTAGTGCTGCCAGATGATATCAACCGCTACCCTACCTGGAGCAATAACAAGTAGTAGGGCCAGGTGACATCAACTGCTACACTACCTGGGGCAGTAACAAGTAGTACTGCCAGATGAAATCAACTGCTACACTGCCTCTAGCAGTAACAAGTAGTACTGCCAGATGAAATCAACCGCTACACTACCTGGAGCGGTAACGAGTAGTGCTGCCAGATGATATCAACTGCTACACTACCTGGAGCAATAACAAGTAGTAGGGCCAGATGATATCAACCGCTACACTGCCTGGAGCAGTAAGAAGTAGTAGAGGCTGATGATATCAACTGCTACACTCCCTGGAGCAGTAAAAAGTAGAACAGCCAGATGATATCAACCGCTACACTGCCTCTAGCAGTGACAATTAGTACAGCCAGATGATATCAACTGCTAAACTCTCTGGAGCAGTAACAAGTAGTACAGCCAGATGATATCAACTGCTACACAACCTGGAGCAGTAAGATGTAGTACAGCCAGATGATATCAACTGCTACACTCTCTGGAGCAGTAACGAGTAGTACAGCCAGATGATATCAACTGCTACACTCCCTGGAGCAGTAACAAGTAGTACAGCCAGATGATAACAACAGCTACACTCCCTGGAGCAGTAACAAGTAGTACAGCCAGATGATATCAACTGCTACACTCTCTGGAGCAGTAACAAGTAGTACAGCCAGATGATATCAACTGCTACACTCCCTGGAGCAGTAATAAGTTGTACAGCCAGATGATACCAACTGCTACACTCTCTGGAGCAGTAACAAGTAGTACAGCCAGATGATACCAACAGCTACACTCCCTGGAGCAGTAACAAGTAATACAGCCAGATGATATCAACTGCTACACTGCCTGGAGCAGTAACAAGTAGTTCAGCCAGATGATATCAACTGCTAGACTATCTGGATCAGTAACAAGTAGTACAGGCAGATGATATCAACTGCTACACTCCCTGGAGCAGTAACAAGTAGTACAGCCAGATGATATCAACTGCTACACTGCCTCTAGCAGTAACAAGTAGTACAGCCAGATGATATCAACTGCTACACTCCCTGGAGCAGTAACAAGTAGTACAGCCAGATGATATCAACCGCTACACTGCCTCTAGCAGTAACAAGTAGTACAGGCAGATGATATCAACTGCTAAACTGCCTCTAGCAGTAACAAGTAGTACAGCCAGATGATATCAACTGCTACACTGCCTGGAGCAGTAACAAGTAGTACAGCCAGATGATATCAACTGCTACACTGCCTGGAGCAGTAATAAGTAGTACAGCCAGATGATATCAACTGCTCCACTACCTGGAGCAGTAAGAAGTAATACAGCTAGATGATATCAACTGCTAAACTCTCTGGGGCAGTAACAAGTAGTACAGCCAGATGATATCAACTGCTACACTACCTGGAGCAGTAAGAAGTAGTACAGCCAGATGATATCAACTGCTAAACTCTCTGGAGCAGTAACAAGTAGTACAGCCAGATGATATCAACTGCTACACTCTCTGGAGCAGTAACGAGTAGTACAGCCAGATGATATCAACTGCTACACTCCCTGGAGCAGTAACAAGTAGTACAGCCAGATGATACCAACAGCTACACTCCCTGGAGCAGTAACAAGTAATACAGCCAGATGATATCAACTGCTACACTGCCTGGAGCAGTAACAAGTAGTTCAGCCAGATGATATCAACTGCTAGACTATCTGGATCAGTAACAAGTAGTACAGGCAGATGATATCAACTGCTACACTCCCTGGAGCAGTAACAAGTAGTACAGCCAGATGATATCAACTGCTACACTGCCTCTAGCAGTAACAAGTAGTACAGCCAGATGATATCAACTGCTACACTCCCTGGAGCAGTAACAAGTTGTACAGCCAGATGATATCAACCGCTACACTGCCTCTAGCAGTAACAAGTAGTACAGGCAGATGATATCAACTGCTAAACTGCCTCTAGCAGTAACAAGTAGTACAGCCAGATGATATCAACTGCTACACTGCCTGGAGCAGTAACAAGTAGTACAGCCAGATGATATCAACTGCTACACTGCCTGGAGCAGTAATAAGTAGTACAGCCAGATGATATCAACTGCTCCACTACCTGGAGCAGTAAGAAGTAATACAGCTAGATGATATCAACTGCTAAACTCTCTGGGGCAGTAACAAGTAGTACAGCCAGATGATATCAACTGCTACACTACCTGGAGCAGTAAGAAGTAGTACAGCCAGATGATATCAACTGCTAAACTCTCTGGAGCAGTAACAAGTAGTACAGCCAGATGATATCAACTGCTACACTCTCTGGAGCAGTAACGAGTAGTACAGCCAGATGATATCAACTGCTACACTCCCTGGAGCAGTAACAAGTAGTACAGCCAGATGATACCAACAGCTACACTCCCTGGAGCAGTAACAGGTAATACAGCCAGATGATATCAACTGCTACACTGCCTGGAGCAGTAACAAGTAGTTCAGCCAGATGATATCAACTGCTAGACTATCTGGAGCAGTAACAAGTAGTACAGCCAGATGATATCAACTGCTACACTGCCCGGAGCAGTAACAAGTAGTACAGCCAGATGATATCAACTGCTAGACTATCTGGAGCAGTAACGAGTAGTACAGCCAGATGATATCAACTGCTACACTGCCTGGAGCAGTAACAAGTATTACAGCCAGATGATATCAACTGCTACACTGCCTGGATCAGTAACAAGTAGTACAGGCACCTGATATCAACAGCTCCTCTACCTGGAGCAGTAACAAGTAGTACAGGCAAATGATATCAACTGCTACACTACCTGGAGCAGTAACAAGTATACAGCCTGGCAATATCAACTGCTACACTCCCTGGAGCAGTAACAAGTAGTACAGCCAGATGATATCAACTGCTGCGCTACCTGGAGCAGTAACAAGTAGTACAGCCTGGCGATATCAACTGCTACACTGCCCGCTGCAGTAACAAGTAGTACAGCCAGATGATATCAACTGCTAGACTATCAGGAGCAGTAACGAGCAGTACAGCCAGATGATATCAACTGCTACACTGCCCGGAGCAGTAACGAGTAGTACAGCCAGATGATATCAACTGCTACACTACCTGGAGCAGTAACAAGTAGTACAGCCAGGTGATATCAACTGCTACACTGCCTGGAGCAGTAACATGGAGTACAGGCAGATGATATTAACTGCAACACTCCCAGGAACAGTAACAAGTAGTACAGCTTGGCGATATCTACTGCTACACTGCCTGGAGCAGTAACAAGTATTACAGCCTGGCGATATCTACTGCAACACTCTCTGGAGCAGTAACAAATAGTACAGCCTGGCGATATCAACTGCTACACTGCCCGGAGCAGTAACGAGTAGTACAGCCAGATGATATCAACTGCTACACTGTCTCTAGCGGTAACAAGTAGTACAGCCAGATGATATCAACTGCAACACTGCCTGGAGCAGTAACAAGTAGTACAGCCAGATGATATCAACTGCAACGCTGCCTGGAGCAGTAACGAGTAGTACAGCCAGATGATATCAACTGCTACACTGCCTCTAGCAGTAACAAGTAGTACAGCCAGATGATATCAACTGCAACACTCCCTGGAGCAGTAAAAAGTAGTACAGCCAGATGATATCAACTGCTACGCTGCCTGGAGCAGTAACAAGTAGTACAGCCTGGCGATATCAACTGCTACACTACCTGGAGCAATAACAAGTGGTACAGCCTGGCGACATCAACTGCTACACTGCCTGGAGCAGTAACAAGTAGTACTGCCAGATGAAATCAACTGCTACACTGCCTCTAGCAGTAACAAGTAGTACAGCCAGATGATATCAACTGCTACACTCCCTGGAGCAGTAACAAGTAGTACTGCCAGATGAAATCAACTGCTTCACTCCCTGGAGCAGTAACAAGTAGTACAGCCAGATGATATCAACTGCAACACTACCTGGAGCAGTAACGAGTAGTGCTGCCAGATGATATCAACTGCTACACTGCCTCTAGCAGTAACAAGTAGTACAGCCAGATGATATCAACTGCTACGCTGCCTGGAGCAGTAACAAGTAGTACAGCCAGGTGATATCAACTGCAACACTCCCTGGAGCAGTAACAAGTAGTACAGCCAGATGATATCAACTGCTACACTGCCTCTAGCAGTAACAAGTAGTACAGCCAGATGATGTCAACTGTTACACTACCTGGAGCAGTAACAAGTAGTACTGCCAGATGAAATCAACCGCTACACTGCCTCTAGCAGTAACAAGTAGTACTGCCAGATGAAATCAACCGCTACACTACATGGAGCAGTAACGAGTAGTGCTGCCGGATGATATCAACTGCTACACTGCCTCTAGCAGTAACAAGTAGTACAGCCAGATGAAATCAACCGCTACACTACCTGGAGCAGTAACGAGTAGTACTGCCAGATGAAATCAACCGCTACACTGCCTCTAGCAGTAACAAGTAGTACAGCCAGATGATATCAACTGCTACACTACCTGGAGCAATAACAAGTAGTAGGGCCAGGTGACATCAACTGCTACACTGCCTGGGGCAGTAACAAGTAGTACTGCCAGATGAAATCAAGTGCTACACTGCCTCTAGCAGTAACAAGTAGTACTGCCAGATGAAATCAACTGCTACACTACTTGGAGCAGTAACGAGTAGTGCTGCCAGATGATATCAACTGCTACACTACCTGGAGCAATAACAAGTAGTAGGGCCAGGTGATATCACCTGCAACACTGCCTGGAGCAGTAAGAAGTAGTAGAGGCTGATGATATCAACTGCTACACTCCCTGGAGCAGTAAGAAGTAGTACAGCCAGATGATATCAACTGCTACACTGCCTCTAGCAGTAACAAGTAGTACAGCCAGATGATATCAACTGCTACACTCCCAGGAGCAGTAACAAGTAGTACTGCCAGATGAAATCAACTGCTACACTCCCTGGAGCAGTAACAAGTAGTACTGCCAGATGAAATCAACTGCTACACTCCCTGGAGCAGTAACAAGTAGTACAGCCAGATGATATCAACTGCTACACTCCCTGGAGCAGTAACAAGTAGTACAGCCTGGCGATATCAACTGCTACACTGCCTCTAGCAGTAACAAGTAGTTCAGCCAGATGATATCAACTGCTAGACTATCTGGAGCAGTAACAAGTAGTTCAGCCAGATGATATCAACAGCTAGACTATCTGGAGCAGTAACAAGTAGTACAGCCAGATGATATCAACTGCTACACTGCCTGGAGCAGTAAGAAGTAGTACAGCCAGATGATATCAACTGCTACACTGCCTCTAGCAGTAACAAGTAGTACAGCCAGATGATATCAACTGCTACACTCCCTGGAGCAGTAACAAGTAGTACTGCCAGATGAAATCAACTGCTGCACTCCCTGGAGCAGTAACAAGTAGTACAGCCTGGCGATATCAACTGCTACACTGCCTCTAGCAGTAACAAGTAGTTCAGCCAGATGATATCAACTGCTAGACTATCTGGAGCAGTAACAAGTAGTTCAGCCAGATGATATCAACAGCTAGACTATCTGGAGCAGTAACAAGTAGTACAGCCAGATGATATCAACTGCTACACTGCCTGGTGCAGTAACAAGTAGTACGGCCAGATGATATCAACTGCTAAACTCTTTGGTGCAGTAACAAGTAGTACAGCGAGATGATATCAACAGCTACACTGCCTCTAGCAGTAACAAGTAGTACAGGCAGATGATATCAACAGCTAGACTATCTGGAGCAGTAACAAGTAGTTCAGCCAGATGATATCAACAGCTAGACTATCTGGAGCAGTAACAAGTAGTACAGCCAGATGATATCAACTGCTACACTGCCCGGAGCAGTAACAAGTAGTACAGCCAGATGATATCAACTGCTAGACTATCTGGAGCAGTAACAATTAGTACAGCCAGATGATATCAACTGCTACACTGCCTGGAGCAGTAACAAGTAGTACAGCGAGATGATATCAACAGCTACACTGCCTCTAGCAGTAACAAGTAGTACAGGCAGATGATATCAACTGCTGCACTACCTGGAGCAGTAACGAGTAGTACAGCCTGGCAATATCAACTGATACACTCCCTGGAGCAGTAACACGTAGTACAGCCAGATGATATCAACTGCTACACTCTCTGGAGCAGTAACAAGTATTACAGCCAGATGATATCAACTGCTACACTGCCTGGAGCAGTAACAAGTAGTACAGGCAGCTGATATCAACAGCTCCTCTACCTGGAGCAGTAACAAGTAGTACAGGCAAATGATATCAACTGCTACACTACCTGGAGCAGTAACAAGTAGTACAGCCAGATGATATCAACTGCTACACTGCCTGGAGCAGTAACGAGTAGTACAGCCAGATGATATCAACTGCTGCGCTACCTGGAGCAGTAACAAGTAGTACAGCCTGGCGATATCAACTGCTACACTGCCTGGAGCAGTAACGAGTAGTACAGCCAGATGATATCAACTGCTCCACTACCTGGAGCAGTAACAAGTAGTACAGCCTGGCGATATCAACTGCTACACTGCCCGGAGCAGTAACAAGTAGTACAGCCAGATGATATCAACTGCTAGACTATCTGGAGCAGTAACGAGTAGTACAGCCAGATGATATCAACTGCTACACTCCCAGGAACAGTAACAAGTAGTACAGCTTGGCGATATCTACTGCTACACTGCCTGGAGCAGTAGCAAGTAGTACAGCCTGGCGATATCTACTGCAACACTCTCTGGAGCAGTAACAAGTAGTACAGCCAGATGATATCAACTGCAACACTGCCTGGAGCAGTAACAAGTAGTACAGCCAGATGATATCAACTGCAACGCTGCCTGGAGCAGTAACGAGTAGTACAGCCAGATGATATCAACTGCTACACTGCCTCTAGCAGTAACAAGTAGTACAGCCAGATGATATCAACTGCAACACTCCCTGGAGCAGTAACAAGTAGTACAGCCAGATGATATCAACTGCTACACTGCCTGGAGCAGTAACAAGTAGTACAGCCTGGCGATATCAACTGCTACACTACCTGGAGCAATAACAAGTAGTACAGCCTGGCGACATCAACTGCTACACTGCCTGGAGCAGTAACAACTAGTACTGCCAGATGAAATCAACTGCTACACTGCCTCTAGCAGTAACAAGTAGTACAGCCAGATGATATCAACTGCTACACTCCCTGGAGCAGTAACAAGTAGTACTGCCAGATGAAATCAACTGCTACACTCCCTGGAGCAGTAACAAGTAGTACAGCCAGATGATATCAACTGCAACACTACCTGGAGCAGTAACAAGTAGTACAGCCAGATGATATCAACTGCAACACTCCCTGGAGCAGTAACAAGTAGTACAGCCAGATGATATCAACTGCTACGCTGCCTGGAGCAGTAACAAGTAGTACAGCCAGGTGATATCAACTGCAACACTCCCTGGAGCAGTAACAAGTAGTACAGCCAGATGATATCAACTGCTACACTGCCTCTAGCAGTAAAAAGTAGTACAGCCAGATGATATCAACTGCTACACTACCTGGAGCAGTAACAAGTAGTACTGCCAGATGAAATCAACCGCTACACTGCCTCTAGCAGTAACAAGTAGTACTGCCAGGTGAAATCAACCGCTACACTACCTGGAGCAGTAACGAGTAGTGCTGCCAGATGATATCAACTGCTACACTGCCTCTAGCAGTAACAAGTAGTACAGCCAGATGATATCAACTGCTACACTACCTGGAGCAATAACAAGTAGTAGGGCCAGGTGACATCAACTGCTACACTACCTGGGGCAGTAACAAGTAGTACTGCCAGATGAAATCAACTGCTACACTGCCTCTAGCAGTAACAAGTAGTACTGCCAGATGAAATCAACTGCTACACTACCTGGAGCAGTAACGAGTAGTGCTGCCAGATGATATCAACTGCTACACTACCTGGAGCAATAACAAGTAGTAGGGCCAGATGATATCACCTGCAACACTGCCTGGAGCAGTAAGAAGTAGTAGAGGCTGATGATATCAACTGCTACACTCCCTGGAGCAGTAAGAAGTAGTACAGCCAGATGATATCAACTGCTACACTGCCTCTAGCAGTAACAAGTAGTACAGCCAGATGATATCAACTGCTACACTCCCAGGAGCAGTAACAAGTAGTACTGCCAGATGAAATCAACTGCTACACTCCCTGGAGCAGTAACAAGTAGTACTGCCAGATGAAATCAACTGCTACACTCCCTGGAGCAGTAACAAGTAGTACAGCCAGATGATATCAACTGCTACACTCCCTGGAGCAGTAACAAGTAGTACAGCCTGGCGATATCAACTGCTACACTGCCTCTAGCAGTAACAAGTAGTTCAGCCAGATGATATCAACTGCTAGACTATCTGGAGCAGTAACAAGTAGTTCAGCCAGATGATATCAACAGCTAGACTATCTGGAGCAGTAACAAGTAGTACAGCCAGATGATATCAACTGCTACACTGCCTGGAGCAGTAACAAGTAGTACAGCCAGATGATATCAACTGCTAAACTCTTTGGAGCAGTAACAAGTAGTACAGCGAGATGATATCAACAGCTACACTGCCTCTAGCAGTAACAAGTAGTACAGGCAGATGATATCAACAGCTAGACTATCTGGAGCAGTAACAAGTAGTTCAGCCAGATGATATCAACAGCTAGACTATCTGGAGCAGTAACAAGTAGTACAGCCAGATGATATCAACTGCTACACTGCCCGGAGCAGTAACAAGTAGTACAGCCAGATGATATCAACTGCTAGACTATCTGGAGCAGTAACAATTAGTACAGCCAGATGATATCAACTGCTACACTGCCTGGAGCAGTAACAAGTAGTACAGCGAGATGATATCAACAGCTACACTGCCTCTAGCAGTAACAAGTAGTACAGGCAGATGATATCAACTGCTGCACTACCTGGAGCAGTAACGAGTAGTACAGCCTGGCAATATCAACTGATACACTCCCTGGAGCAGTAACACGTAGTACAGCCAGATGATATCAACTGCTACACTCTCTGGAGCAGTAACAAGTATTACAGCCAGATGATATCAACTGCTACACTGCCTGGAGCAGTAACAAGTAGTACAGGCAGCTGATATCAACAGCTCCTCTACCTGGAGCAGTAACAAGTAGTACAGGCAAATGATATCAACTGCTACACTACCTGGAGCAGTAACAAGTATACAGCCTGGCAATATCAACTGCTACACTCCCTGGAGCAGTAACAAGTAGTACAGCCAGATGATATCAACTGCTGCGCTACCTGGAGCAGTAACAAGTAGTACAGCCTGGCGATATCAACTGCTACACTGCCTGGAGCAGTAACGAGTAGTACAGCCAGATGATATCAACTGCTCCACTACCTGGAGCAGTAACGAGTAGTGCTGCCAGATGATATCAACTGCTACACTGCCTCTAGCAGTAACAAGTAGTACAGCCAGATGAAATCAACTGCTACACTACCTGGAGCAGTAACAAGTATACAGCCAGATGATATCAACTGCTACACTGCCTGGAGCAGTAACAAGTAGTACAGGCAGCTGATATCAACAGCTCCTCTACCTGGAGCAGTAACAAGTAGTACAGGCAAATGATATCAACTGCTACACTACCTGGAGCAGTAACAAGTATACAGCCTGGCAATATCAACTGCTACACTCCCTGGAGCAGTAACAAGTACTACAGCCAGATGATATCAACTGCTGCGCTACCTGGAGCAGTAACAAGTAGTACAGCCTGGCGATATCAACTGCTACACTGCCTGGAGCAGTAACGAGTAGTACAGCCAGATGATATCAACTGCTCCACTACCTGGAGCAGTAACAAGTAGTACAGCCTGGCGATATCAACTGCTACACTGCCCGGAGCAGTAACAAGTAGTACAGCCAGATGATATCAACTGCTAGACTATCTGGAGCAGTAACGAGTAGTACAGCCAGATGATATCAACTGCTACACTCCCAGGAACAGTAACAAGTAGTACAGCTTGGCGATATCTACTGCTACACTGCCTGGAGCAGTAACAAGTAGTACAGCCAGATGATATCAACAGCTACACTGCCTGGAGCAGTAAAGAGTAGTACAGCCAGATGATATCAACTGCTACACTGCCTCTAGCAGTAACAAGTAGTACAGCCAGATGATATCAACTGCACCACTCCCTGGAGCAGTAACAAGTAGTACAGCCAGATGATATCAACTGCTACGCTGCCTGGAGCAGTAACAAGTAGTACAGCCAGATGATATCAACTGCAACACTCCCTGGAGCAGTAACAAGTAGTACAGCCAGATGATATCAACTGCTACACTGCCTGGAGCAGTAACAAGTAGTACAGCCTGGCGATATCAACTGCTACACTACCTGGAGCAATAACAAGTAGTACAGCCTGGCGACATCAACTGGTACACTGCCTGGAGCAGTAACAAGTAGTACTGCCAGATGAAATCAACTGCTACACTGCCTCTAGCAGTAACAAGTAGTACAGCCAGATGATATCAACTGCTACACTCCCTGGAGCAGTAACAAGTAGTACTGCCAGATGAAATCAACTGCTACACTCCCTGGAGCAGTAACAAGTAGTACAGCCAGATGATATCAACTGCAACACTACCTGGAGCAGTAACAAGTAGTACAGCCAGATGATATCAACTGCAACACTCCCTGGAGCAGTAACAAGTAGTACAGCCAGATGATATCAACTGCTACGCTGCCTGGAGCAGTAACAAGTAGTACAGCCAGGTGATATCAACTGCAACACTCCCTGGAGCAGTAACAAGTAGTACAGCCAGATGATATCAACTGCTACACTGCCTCTAGCAGTAAAAAGTAGTACAGCCAGATGATATCAACTGCTACACTACCTGGAGCAGTAACAAGTAGTACTGCCAGATGAAATCAACCGCTACACTGCCTCTAGCAGTAACAAGTAGTACTGCCAGATGAAATCAACCGCTACACTACCTGGAGCAGTAACGAGTAGTGCTGCCAGATGATATCAACTGCTACACTACCTGGAGCAATAACAAGTAGTAGGGCCAGATGATATCAACTGCAACACTGCCTGGAGCAGTAAGAAGTAGTAGAGGCTGATGATATCAACTGCTACACTCCCTGGAGCAGTAAGAAGTAGTACAGCCAGATGATATCAACTGCTACACTGCCTCTAGCAGTAACAAGTAGTACAGCCAGATGATATCAACTGCTACACTCCCTGGAGCAGTAACAAGTAGTACTGCCAGATGAAATCAACTGCTACACTCCCTGGAGCAGTAACAAGTAGTACAGCCTGGCGATATCAACTGCTACACTGCCTCTAGCAGTAACAAGTAGTTCAGCCAGATGATATCAACTGCTAGACTATCTGGAGCAGTAACAAGTAGTTCAGCCAGATGATATCAACAGCTAGACTATCTGGAGCAGTAACAAGTAGTACAGCCAGATGATATTAACTGCTACACTGCCTGGTGCAGTAACAAGTAGTACGGCCAGATGATATCAACTGCTAAACTCTTTGGTGCAGTAACAAGTAGTACAGCGAGATGATATCAACAGCTACACTGCCTCTAGCAGTAACAAGTAGTACAGGCAGATGATATCAACAGCTAGACTATCTGGAGCAGTAACAAGTAGTTCAGCCAGATGATATCAACAGCTAGACTATCTGGAGCAGTAACAAGTAGTACAGCCAGATGATATCAACTGCTACACTGCCCGGAGCAGTAACAAGTAGTACAGCCAGATGATATCAACTGCTAGACTATCTGGAGCAGTAACAAGTAGTACAGCCAGATGATATCAACTGCTACACTGCCTGGAGCAGTAACAAGTAGTACAGCCAGATGATATCAACTGCTACACTGCCCGGAGCAGTAACAAGTAGTACAGCCAGATGATATCAACTGCTAGACTATCTGGAGCAGTAACAAGTAGTACAGCCAGATGATATCAACTGCTACACTGCCTGGAGCAGTAACAAGTAGTACAGGCAGATGATATCAACTGCTACACTACCTGGAGCAGTAGCAAGTAGTACAGCCTGGCAATATCAACTGATACACTCCCTGGAGCAGTAACACGTAGTACAGCCAGTTGATATCAACTGCTACACTCTCTGGAGCAGTAACAAGTAGTACAGCCAGATGATATCAACTGCTAAACTCTCTGGAGCAGTAACAAGTAGTACAGCCAGATGATATCAACTGCAACACTGCCTGGAGCAGTAAGAAGTAGTAGAGGCTGATGACATCAACTGCTACACTCCCTGGAGCAGTAAGAAGTAGTACAGCCAGATGATATCAACTGATACACTGCCTCTAGCAGTAACAAATAGTACAGGCAGATGATATCAACTGCTACACTACCTGGAGCAGTAACAAGTAGTACAGGCAGATGATATCAACTGCTACACTCCCTTGAGCAGTAACAAGTAGTACAGCCAGATGACATCAACTGCTACACTCCCTTGAGCAGTAACAAGTAGTACAGCCAGGTTACATCAACTGCAACACTCCCTTGAGCAGTAACAAGTAGTACAGCCAGGTGACATCAACTGCTACACTGCCTGGAGCAGTAACAAGTAGTACTGCCAGATGAAATCAACCGCTACACTGCCTCTAGCAGTAACAAGTAGTACTGCCAGATGAAATCAACCGCTACACTACCTGGAGCAGTAACGAGTAGTGCTGCCAGATGATATCAACTGCAACACTCGCTGGAGCAGTAACAAATAGTACAGCCTGGCATTATCAACTGCTACAATGCAAGGAGCTTTATGAAGTAATCCATCCAGACCATATCTACTGCTAAACTGAATGGAGCAGTAAGGTGTAGTCCATCCAGGCGATATCAAATACTACACTCCCTGGTGCCTTATGAAGTAGTCCATCCATACGATATTGTCTGCTACACTACCTAAAGCTGTGAGACCAGTTTAGCCAGACGAAATCGACTGCTGCGGTGCCTAGAGCCGAAAGAAGTGGTCCATACAGGCAATATCAACGTCTACACCGCATGGAGCCGTAAGAAGTAGTCCAGCCAGGCGATCCCTGCTGCTACAATGCCTCGAGCCATAAGAAGAGGACCAATCAAACGATATTTACTGCTACAATACCTGGAACAGTAAGAATTAGTCCTTCCAGGCGATATCAACTGCTACAGTGACTCGAGCCATAGGAAGTAGTCCAGCCAGGTCATATCGACGGCTATACTACCTGCAGCCATATGAAGTAGCCCAGCCAGACGATATCTACTGCTATACTGCCAGGTAATATCTGCTGCTACACTCCCAGAGCTGTAGTAGGTAGACAGCCAGGTAATATCTACTGTTACACCACCCGGAACAGTAAGAAGTAGTCCATCCAGGTCATATCAACTGCTACACCAGCTGCAGCCATATAAGGAGGTGAAACCAGGTAATAACTACAGCTACACTACCTGGAGCCTTAGTAGGTTGGCCACCCAGATTATATCTATTGTTACACTACCCAGAACCGCAAGAAGTGCCCATCGAGGCCATATAAACTCCTACACTACTTGGAGCAGTAAGAAGTAGTCCAGTGAGGAGACATCTACTGCTACACCTCCTGGAGCCGGAGGAAGTAGTCCAACCAGGCGACTACTACTGCTACAACACCTGGAGCTGTAGGAAGTAACCCAGTCACTCCATATCAAGTGCTACAACACCTGGAGCTGTAAGAAATATTCCAGCCAAGCCATATCTATTACTACGATACCTGGAGCACTAGGAATTATACCATCCTGGTCATATATATTGCTTCACTGTCTGAAGCCTTAAGCAATAGTCCAGCCGGGTAATATCGACTGCTACATTACTTGGAGCAGTAAGAAGTATTCCAGCCAGGCCATATCTACTGTTACACTGCCTGGAGCCGTAAGAACTACTCAAGCCAGATAATATCAACTGCTACATGACCTGGAGACTCAATATTTAGGCCACCCAGATTATATACACTGTTACACTACCTCGAACCGTAAGAAGTAGCCCAACCAGCCCATCTTCTTCTCATTCTTCTTGCGTTACGGCCTCTGTTGGACCTCGGACAGCTCCTTCATAGATTGAATTTTCTTCTTCTCCTCCCAGAACCTCTTCATCCTTTCTCTTCTTCTCTCCCGCTCTTCTTCCGATATATTCAGTATCATCTTCTCTTGTCTACTCCACTGGCGACTCTCAACCCTTTTCCTGTATCCATCCCTATCATTGATCTCTGGCTTATTAGTCGGTATGTACTTGCTGCTCCAATTTTCCTTTTCATCTACCTTGATCCCCAATTCCAACCAATCTTCCCGGAGTTTCTGTCTTTCCTCGTGTCCTCGCCAGGCCATATAAACTCCTACACTACTTGGAGCAGTAAGAAGTAGTCCAGTGAGGATATATCTACTGCTACAACTCCTGGAGCCATAGGAATAGTCCAACCAGGCGACTACTTCTGCCACACAACCTGGAGCTGTAAGAACTAACCCAGTCACCCCATATCAACTGCTACACCACCTGGAGCAGTAAGAAATATTCCAGGTAATAATAATAATAATAATCATAATAATAATAATAATAATAATAATATGCCAGGTAATATGAACTGCTACATAAATTGGATCAGTAAGAAGTATTCCAGCAAGGCCATATCTACTGCTACACTGCCCAGAGACATATGAACTACTCAAGCCAGGTAATATCAACTGCTACACCACCTGGAGGAGGGAAAAGTATTCCAGACAGGCAATATCTACTGCTACACCACCTGGAGCAGTAAGAAGTAGTCCAGTCAGTCGATATCTACTGCTACACTACCTGGAGCTGTAAGAGGTAGTCCGGTCAGTTGATATCTACTGCTACACCACCTGGAGCAGTAGGAAGTAGTCCAGATAGGCCATTACTACCGTTTACACTGCCTGGAGCAATAATAAGTATGGCAGCCAAACCATATTTACTGCTACAATACTTGGCGCAGTAAGAAGTAGTCCAGTCAGTCGATATCTACTGCTACACTACCTGGAGCTGTAAGAAGTAGTCCAGTCACTCGATATCTACTGCTACACCACCTGGAGCTGTAAGAAGTAGTCCAGTCAGTCGACATCTACTGCTACACTACCTGGAGCTGTAAGAAGTAGTCCAGTCAGCCGATGTCTACTGCTACAGTACTTGGCACAGTAAGAAGTAGTCCAGTAAGTCGACATCTACTGCTACACTACCTGGAGTTGTAAGAAGTAGTCCAGTCAGTCGATATCTACTGCTACATTACCTGGAGCTGTAAGAAGTAGTCCAGTCAGTCGATATCTACTGCTACATTACCTGGAGCTGTAAGAAGTATTCCAGTCAGTTGATATCTACTGCTACATTGCCTGGAGCTGTAAGAAGTGGTCCAGTCAGTCGATATATACTGCTACAGTACTTGGCGCAGTAAGAAGTAGTCCAGTCAGTCGATATCTACTGCTACATTGCCTGGAGCTGTAAGAAGTAGACCAGTCAGTCGATATCTACTGCTACACTACCTGGAGCTGTAAGAAGTGGTCCAGTCAGTCGATATCTACTGCTACACTACCTGGAGCCGTAAGAAGTAGTCCAGTCAGTCGATATCTACTGCTACACCACCTGGAGCTGTAAGAAGTAGTCCAGTCAGTCGATATCTACTGCTACACTACCTGGAGCTGTAAGAAGTACTCCAGTCTGTCGATATCTACTGCTACACCACCTGGAGCTATAAGAAGTAGTCCAGTCAGTCGATATCTACTGCTACACTACCTGGAGCTGTAAGAACTAGTCCATATAGTCGATATCTACTGCTACATCACCTGCAGCTGTAAGAAGTAGTCCAGTCAGTCGATATCTACTGCTACACCACCTGGAGCAGTAGGAAGTAGTCCAGTCAGTCGATATCTACTGCTACACCACCTGGAGCAGTAGGAAGTAGTCCAGTCAGTCGATATCTACTGCTACACCACCTGGAGATTTAAGTAGTCCAGTCAGTCGATATCTACTGCTACACCACCTGGAGATTTAAGTAGTCCAGTCAGTTGATATCTACTGCTACACCACCTGGAGCAGTAGGAAGTAGTCCAGTCAGTCGATATCTACTGCTACACCACCTGGAGATTTAAGTAGTCCAGTCAGTCGATATCTACTGCTACACTGCCTGGAGCTGTAAGAAGTAGTCCAGTCAGTCGATATCTACTGCTACACTACCTGGAGCTGTAAGAAGTAGTCCAGTCAGTCGATATCTACTGCTACACAACCTGGAGCAGTAAGAAGTAGTCCAGTCAGTCGATATCTACTGCTACACTACCTGGAGCTGTAAGAAGTAGTCCAGTCAGTCGATATATACTGCTACACTACCTGGAGCAGTAAGAAGTAGTCCAGTCAGGCCATATCTACTGCTACACTACCTGGAGCTGTAAGAAGTAGTCTAGTCAGTCGATATCTACTGCTACAGTGCCTGGAGCTGTAAGAAGTAGTCCAGTCAGTCGATATCTACTGCTACACCACCCGGAGATGTAAGAAGTAGTCCAGTCAGTCGATATCTACTGCTACATTACCTGGAGCAGTAAGAGGTAGTCCAGTCAGTCGACATCTACTGCTACACCACCCGGAGATGTAAGAAGTAGTCCAGTCAGTCGATATCTACTGCTACACCACCTGGAGCAGTAAGAAGTAGTCCAGTCAGTCGATATCTACTGCTACACTACCTGGAGCTGTAAGAAGTAGTCCAGTCAGTCGATATATACTGCTACACTACCTGGAGCTGTAAGAAGTAGTCCAGTCAGTCGATATATACTGCTACACTACCTGGAGCAGTAAGAAGTAGTCCAGTCAGGCCATATCTACTGCTACACTACCTGGAGCTGTAAGAAGTAGTCTAGTCAGTCGATATCTACTGCTACAGTGCCTGGAGCTGTAAGAAGTAGTCCAGTCAGTCGATATCTACTGCTACACTACCTGGAGCTGTAAGAAGTAGTCCAGTCAGTCGATATCTACTGCTACACTACCTGGAGCCGTAAGAAGTAGTCCAGTCAGTCGATATCTACTGCTACACTACCCGGAGCTGTAAGAAGTAGTCCAGCCAGGCCATATCTACTGCTACACTACCTGGAGCAGTAGGAAGTAGTCCATGCAGGCCATATCTACTGTTCACACTGCCTGGAGCTGTAAGAAGTAGTCCAGTCAGTCGATATCTACTGCTACACCACCTGGAGCAGTAGGAAGTAGTCCAGCCAGGCCATATCTACTACTACACTTCCTGGAGGTGTAAGAAGTAGTCCAGTCAGTCGATATCTACTGCTACACCACCTGGAGCAGTAGGAAGTAGTCCAGCCAGGCCATATCTACTGCTACACTACCTGGAGCAGTAGGAAGTAGTCCAAGCGGGCCATATCTACTGTTTACACTATCTGGAGCCGTAAGAAGTAGTCCAGTCAGTCGATATCTACTGCTAAATCACCTGGAGCTGTAAGAAGTAGTCCAGTCAGTCGATATCTACTGCTACATTACCTGCAGCTGTACGAAGTAGTCCAGTCAGTCGATATCTACTGCTACATTACCTGCAGCTGTAAGAAGTAGTCCAGTCAGTCGATATCTACTGCTACACTACCTGGAGCTGTAAGAAGTAGTCCAGTCAGTCGATATATACTGCTACACTACCTGGAGCTGTAAGAAGTAGTCCAGTCAGTCGATATCTACTGCTACATTACCTGCAGCTGTAAGAAGTAGTCCAGTCAGTCGATATCTACTGCTACACTGTCTGGAGCTGTATGAAGTAGTCCAGTCAGTCGATATCTACTGCTACACTACCTGGAGTTGTAAGAAGTAGTCCAGTCAGTCGATATCTACTGCTACACCACCTGGAGCTATAAGAAGTAGTCCAGTCAGTCGATATCTACTACTACAATACTTGGCGCAGTAAGAAGTAGTCCAGTCAGTCGATATCTACTGCTACATTACCTGGAGCTGTAAGAAGTAGTCCAGTCAGTCGATAGATACTGCTACAGTACCTGGCGCAGTAAGAAGTAGTCCAGTCAGTCGATATCTACTGCTACACAACCTGGAGCAGTAAGAAGTATTCCAGGCAGTCGATATCTACTGCTACATTACCTGGAGCTGTAAGAAGTAGTCCAGTCAGTCGATATATACTGCTACACTACCTGGCGCAGTAAGAAGTAGTCCAGTCAGTCGATATCTACTGCTACACAACCTGGAGCAGTAAGAAGTATTCCAGGCAGTCGATATCTACTGCTACACCACCTGGAGCAGTAGGAAGTAGTCCAGTCAGGTGATATCTACTGCTACACTACCTGGAGCTGTAGGAAGTAGTCCAGTCAGTCGATATCTACTGCTACACCACCTGGAGCAGTAGGAAGTAGTCCAGCCAAGCCATATCTACTGCTACACTACCTGGAGCAGTAGGAAGTAGTCCAGCCAGGCCATATCTACTGTTTACACTGCCTGGAGCAGTAGGAATTAGTCCAGTCAGGCCATATCTACTGCTACACTGCCTGGAGCTTTAAGAAGTAGTCCATTCAGTCGATATCTACTGCTACAATACTTGGCGCCGTAAGAACTAGTCCAGTCAGTCGATATCTACTGCTACATTACCTGGAGCTGTAAGAAGTAGTCCAGTCAGTCGATATCTACTGCTACACCACCTGGAGCTGTAAGAAGTAGTCCAGTCAGTCGATATCTACTGCTACACCACCTGGAGCAGTATGAAGTAGTCCAGTCAGTCGATATCTACTGCTACACCACCTGGAGCAGTCAGAAGTAGTCCAGTCAGTCGATATCTACTGCTACATTACCTGCAGCTGTAAGAAGTAGTCCAGTCAGTCGATATCTACTGCTACACTACCTGGAGCTGTAAGAAGTAGTCCAGTCAGTCGATATCTACTGCTACACCACCCGGGGAAGTAGGAAGTATTCCAGCCAGGCCATTTCTACTGCTACACCACCTGGAGCATTAGGAAGTAGTCCAGCCAAGCCATACCTACTGCTACACTACCTGGAGCTGTAAGAAGTAGTCCAGTCATTCGATATCTATTGCTACAATATTTGGCGCAATAAGAAGTAGTCCAGTCAGTCGATATCTACTGCTACATTACCCGGAGCTGTAAGAAGTAGTCCACTCAGTCAATATCTACTGCTACACTGCCTGGAGCTGTAAGAAGTAGTCCATTCAGTCGATATCTACTGCTACAATACTTGGCGCCGTAAGAACTAGTCCAGTCAGTCGATATCTACTGCTACATTACCTGGAGCTGTAAGAAGTAGTCCAGTCAGTCGATATCTACTGCTACACCACCTGGAGCTGTAAGAAGTAGTCCAGTCAGTCGATATCTACTGCTACACCACCTGGAGCTGTAAGAAGTAGTCCAGTCAGTCGATATCTACTGCTACACTGCCTGGAGTAGTAGGAAGTAGTCCAGTCAAGCCATATCTACTGCTACACCACGTGGAGTAGTAGGAAGTAGTCCAGCCAGGCCATTTCTACTGCTCCACTACCTGGAGCTGTAAGAAGTAGTCCAGTCAGTCGATATCTGCTGCTACAATACTTTGCGCAGTAAGAAGTAGTCTAGTCAGTTGATATCTACTGCTACATTACCTGGAGCTGTAAGAAGTAATCCAGCCAGGCCATATCTACTGCTACACCACCTGGAGCAGTAGGAAGTAGTCCAGTCAGTCGATATCTACTGCTTCGCCACCTGGGGCAGTAGGAAGTAGTCCAGTCAGTCGATATCTACTACTACACAACCTGGAGCAGTAGGAAGTAGTCCAGCCAGGCCATATCTACTGTTTACACTGCCTGGAGCAATAATACGTATTGCAGCCAAACCATAATTACTGCTACACCATCTGGAACAGTAAGAAATAGCGGAGCCACTCCATATCTACTGCTACATCACCTGTAACAGTCAGAGTAGCGCAGCCAAACCATATCTACTGCTACACCACCTGTAACCGTCAGAGTAGCGCAGCCAAAGCATATTCACTGCTACACTGCCTGGAGCAGTAAGAAGTAGTGCAGCCAAACCATATCTACTGCTACACTGCCTGGAGCAGTAAGAAGTAGCGCAGCCACTCCATATCTACTGCTACTCCGCCTGGAGCAGTAAGAAGTAGCGCAGCCACTCCATATCTACTGCTACTCCGCCTGGAGCAGTAAGAAGTAGCGCAGCCACTCCATATCTACTGCTACACCACCTGTAACAGTCAGAGTAGCGCAGCCAAACCATATCTACTGCTACACTGCCTAGAGCAGTATGAAGTAGCGCAGCCAAACCATATCTACTGCTACACTGCCTGGAGCAGTAAGAAGTAGCGCAGCCACTTCATATCTACTGCTACACCTCCTGTAACAGTCAGAGTAGCGCAACCAAACCATATCTACTGCTACACTGCCTGGAGCAGTAAGAAGTAGTGCAGCCACTCCATATCTACTGCTACACCACCTGTAACAGTCAGAGTAACGCAGCCAAACCATATCTACTGCTACACTGCCTGGAACAGTAAGATTTATTGCAGCCAAACCATATCTACTGCTACACTGCGTGGAGCAGTAAGGTGTATTGCAGCCAAACCATATCTACTGCTACTTTACATTGCTTGGAGCAGAGCAAATTTTTCATCCAGGCGATAACTGTTTCTTGTTACATAGTTAGTAATGTTTTATTTTACCTGGCGAGATTAAGGCCTTCATGCCTTCTCTTCCATTTAACGAAGCACTGAAGAATACATATATTACATTATATCACTTTAAAATAATAGATTGAATACTAATTGTATTAATAGTAATACGAGAATGGTGAGTGATAAGATTAAATGAAGATGAAATTAATTAGGTATAATAGAAAGGTAAATTCTTAAAACGAATATCCTACATTTAAAGAGGATTAGTGCATAAAATTTAATAACATTTGAGTAACAGATCGGGTAAGGATTTTAGACTGATCTTCTTCCAGAACATTCATGCCAATATAATGTTTGTGAGTAGCAGCATCAAGTTTACAGATGAACCTTACTGGTTCATAAAATGTCCCCACAGCTCTCCCTTGAAAGTGTGCATAGCGCTTACTATTCGGGAAGGAGGTTCCACTCCCCGCAGGCAATTGCAGTGAATGACTTATTGTAGATGGCAGATGTAGGGCTAGTTAAAGCAAGAATGGAATTATTAGTACCGGTAAATCTGGCGTAAAGACTGTGATAAGGAGATAGATACTTGAAATTAAGATGTAAGGTAAAATTGCTGTGAAGAATTAAGGATTTTATTGAGATGGCATAGGGTATGAACAGTGCGACGGATTTATAGTCGGGGCGAAGAAACGTAGTTATATGGAGGAGTTACATGGTCAGAGTACCGTAGGTTACAGACGTATCTCACACATGCATTTTGACCACGTTGTAATCTGCTCAATAACTTGCACCGACCATCTCTATAAATCACGTCCTGATAGTCGAAATGAGGGAAAACCGGAGCTTCTACCAATATTTTCTTTAGCTTTTCAGGACATATGTATTTATACCCGTGCATCATGTGCAATGCAGACAATATTTTCTGAGTGATGTCCGTAATATGCGTTTTCCATGACATGTCATCATCGAAAATAACCCGTAGGACTTTTACTGATCACGTGAGTGGTATATTAGTACCGGTATTATAGATGGAATCTCTGGTCGATTGACCTTCGCGAGTAGTTTCGGGTATCCAAGGATGATGGCTTGCGTTTTTGCTGGATTTAACCTAAGCCCACATCTCAAAGACCAAGAACAAAACGAGGTTAGATCCTGACTGATTTTGTCTATGGCTGAAAATATTCGATCTGGGGATGTATGGAGGTACACTTCTACATCATCAGCGTAAATATGGTATTTGCAGTTCGTTAGGTTTTGGGGGACATCATTAATGTAAATAGAATGAATAAGGGGTCCTAACACCGACACTTGGGGCACGCCACTCTGCACTGACCGTCAAGTTGATTTGTAACACACTGCAGTTTGGAATGCAACCAAAGGAGGGCGCTGTCCGAGAAATGGAGGGAATACAATTTCGAGATCAAAATGTCAATGTCAACAGAGTCAAAAGCTTTGCTCAAGTCTAGGAGTATTAAAACTGTCACTTCCTTGTTGTCCATAGCTTCTGTGACCTTCAGTAGTGCCGATGTAGTACTGTGTGCTCGACGAAAACCAGATTGTAGTGGGTCAAGCAAGTTGTAAATTGCCATGTGGTCTGTTATTTGTCTATGAGCGATGAACTCTAGCGCTTTGGATAAAGCAGAAAGTATGCAGATGGCTCTGTAGTCAGATGGCTCAGAAGGCGAAATGCCCGCTTTCCATGTTTCGGGAAATGTGCTGTCTACAAGGGAAGAGTTAAATATGTTAATTAGTGCAGGTAATATCACTTCCAGAATAATTTTATCATCTCTATTCCTATACTGTCATTTCCTTTCGCCGTTGATTTTATCCTATTTACAGCAAAACTGACTTGTGAGTGGGTTGCTGGACGGAGGTAGAAGTTTTCTCTATCTGTTCACGTCTTTGCATAATTCCCGTCAAGAACTTCGTGTTTCAGAGCTACATTTAATGTGCAGTTAGATGAAAAACAATCCTTCAGTTTTCCCAAGGGTATATTTATTTCGTCGTTGTCTCGTCCTTTGGTAATTCCACAGCTCTTTATGGATTTCCACAACACAGCTGTTGAAACCTTTGGTTGAATTAAACTGTGAGCGTGTGGTAATTTCACGTTTCTAATCTGTTGGGTCGTAGCTTTTTTCAGTCTCTTAGAGTTAGGCTAAGTAGATTGTCAGGAGTGCAATGTGTTCTAACTCGTCAGTAAGCAGCATCGCGTTCAGCCATTAATGTTCTAATCTCATCTGAGAGCCAAGGAGCTGGCTTCCGCGTAACTCGAGTCTTCTTTTCAGGGGCATGTCTATCGTACAGTTCAGTCATATGTTGATTGAATAGAGTCACTTTGTCATTTATGTCTTTAAGTATAAATATGTCATACCATGGCACTGCAACTGTGTCTTGTAAAAGTTTATTCTTACCAATTCGTCGTACATCTCCAAATGAAATTATTTTCGGTTTAAACTTGTGACTTTTAATAGAATAAGCCATCGATAAAGCATCATGCCGCGATATACCTGGGACACTAATTTGACAGTGGTGAAGAACTAATTCAGGTTGGTTTGTGGCAATGAGATCAATGAAGGTGTGTGATGTATGACACTGAGAGGGAGAAACGTTAAGTTGCAAGCTTTAGAAGAAGTTAAAAGTTGGGTTGTCTGAGGAGAGTTAGGTTCAAGAAGGTTTATGTTTAAGTCGCTCATAATAATTATATTTGAGTAATCAGTGACTAAATCTTGTATTTGAGTTTGTAGATCGCATGGAAAACCCGCATTCGGTGGCTTATATACTACACCCAGAAGACATTTTACTTCACTCACAGTTATTTCCAGGAACATGTAGGCTACTCAGGTTTTCGCTCGTACGGGCCTGGAGACCTACAGATCAGTTTAGGGCGTAGACTGGCCGTAACGTATACGGCGTATCCCCGGAGGGCTTATTTAATCTGTCGGATATAAGCAATGTGTAAGCCGCCAGGTGCACTCTTTATATTTTGTGGAGTGGTTTTAACCAGGATTCGGAAATTAATATTGCGTGGAAACTGGGAGGCATAAATAGAGCTTTAATTTCGTCCATTTCCGCCCCCGCAAGGAGGCTTTGAGCGTTTATATGGCATACCATTAAAGTATTTCTGTACGGAGAAAGCTTGTGGTTAATGATGTACCTTGTCGACAGGAAATGGCAGGAGAGGTCAGATGACAATAGGTGTGTGTAGCCTGCACAGGTGGTTCCCGAGACATTGGGAGAGGGTGGGGCAAGTGAAGGTTTGTGAACAATGTTTATAAGAAAGCGGGGAGCCTGTTCGTTGATCTCAAGGTCGTCATTAGAGGGGCAAAGCGCAATTGACCCCGGTTTTTTCACTTTCAATTTATATTTTTATGCAACTAACGATGTTCTCAGTTATATTGGAGATGATTATGTCAATAATGGGAATGTAACTAACAATTTACAGCGATTAAGACGATAATGGCAATATAGCAATAATGTACGTGGAAATAAATACGAGAAAAATAAGGCACTGGACCCAGTCTACCGCTACTAACACCAATATATCACTACGACAAGCAGAAGTAAACTATATTACTAATAGATAGTTAAGCTGAAAATTATTATATACTACAACTCTAAACTTAAACGACAATACAAAGTTACAAATATGTTGTGACCCTTTCTCCCGCACATCACTTTAGTTCATTTAACTGTTCCCTAGTGCACACTTTATACTTATTGGTCCACTTTTTATATTTATTAGTACATCAAAGCTCCATACCTGGTGTACACCAAACCTCAAATTTGCCTCCTTAAGGACTGCGAGCCTTGTTGCAGTCAGATCCTCTCTTATTGGGACCGACGTTCCCTTGAGTCCTCTCTTCTTGTGAAATATTAGACTCCGCCTCCGGTAGGAAACGAGTTTCACTACTAAAGGTCGTGGCTTCGCGCCCAGTCGTCTTCCAATGCGATGGCTCCTGTCAATATTCCGAAGGTCAAGGTCTACACCAAGATTTCTTTCGATGCTAATTGCTTTGACATCAGAATCTTCCTCTTCCTTTTCCGGAATGCCGAAAATACGGATATATTGCCGCCGCTGGTATTGCTCTAGTTCATCTTGATTGTTTTCAATTTTTGATTTTCACAATTTCCCTGTTCTTTGCCTGAAGATGATATTTCCATACGTTGACAGTTCCCTTGTACTCCGCTCTTAGTTCAGGAGCTGTGACGTTAGGGGTGTAACTGTTCGGCTGCGGCCTGCTTAACGAGTTCATGGGGAAGCTTCTTAGGAGCCATTATGAAAACCTTACTAGTAGAACACTAATAGTTAACTGCACTAACTAATAACGCCTTTATAACTTCAAGCACGTGTAACCTCAGCACTACCTGGAGCTGAGTAGATAGTCCAGCCGGGCCATATCTACTGCTACACAACCCATAGCTGTAATATGTGTCCAGCCAGGCCATATCTACTGCTACACTACCTGTAGCTGTAATATGTAGTCCAGCCGGGCCATATCTACTGCTATACAACCTGTAGCTGTAATATGTAGTCCAGCCCGGCTATATCTACTGCTACACTACCTGTAGCTGTAATATGTAGTCCAGCCAGGCCATATCTACTGCTACACTACCTGTAGCTGTAATATGTAGTCCAGCCAGGCCCATATCTACTGCTACACTGCATGTATCTGTAATATGTAGTCCAGCCGGGCCATATCTACTGCTACACTACCTGTAGCTGTAATATGTAGTCCAGCCGGGCCATATCTACTGCTACACTACCTGTAGCTGTAATGTGTAGTCCAGCAAGGCGATGTCTACGGCTACACTACCTGGAGCAGTAGCCGGGCCATATCTACTGCTACACTACCTGAGTAGTATAATAGGACAGTTCTGCGGCCTCCTCCTCCTCCGGCTCCCAGGGGCCTCCTCCTCCTCCCGCGGGAAATTTGAATTTTGGCGGGAAATTTGAATTTTGACGCGAGATTTGAATTTGTAAACAAAGCCACGTGCTTTTTGACAGCTGTCATCGACAACAACGCATCGCTAACCTCACTGCTGCCATCTTGACGGGCCTAAACCTCAGTAGTACCAACCTAACCTTACTAGCGCGAGATTTGAATAGGTAAACAAATCCACGAGTTTTTTTGACAGCCACGTGCTTTTTGACAGACAACAACGTATCGCAAACTTCAGTGCAGCCATCTTGACGGATCTAAACCTTAGTGGTACCAAGTTAACCTCACTAGCGCGAGATTTGAATTGGTAAACACATCCACGTGCTTTTTTGACAGCTGTCATCCGCCATCTTTAAACTACAGAGCACCGTGCTGCCCTCTTTATGGCAGTAGCTGTAAATTCGTCACCTGTCATCGGCAGTACTACCATAGTGACGGGCGTAAACCTTAGTGGTACCATCTTAACCTAACTAGCGCGAGATTTGAATCGGTAAACAAATCTACATGCTTTTTTGACAGCTGTCATCCGCCATCTTTAATCAAGAGAGCAACGTGCTGCCCTCTTTGTGGTGGCAGTAAATTCCACGTGCTTTACAAACTCACGTGCAGCTGTCATCCGCCATCTTTAAACTACAGAATACCGTGCTACCCTCTTGCGTCAGCTGTCATCCGCCATCTTTAATCAAGAGAGCGCAGTGCCGCACTCTTTAGTTGAAATGTGGTGGCAGCAAATTCTACTTTCGCCATCTTTAATCTACAGAGCGCCGCGCTGCACTCTGTGGTGGCGGACAATTTGAAAAGCTGCCAAGAGAGCATCGTGTTGGCATCTTTGTTCTTTGACATGTGGTGGCGGCAAATTCCACATCCGCCATCTGAGAGCACCGTGCTGCGCTCTTGATCGTAGTAGCGGACAATTTAAAAAGAAGCGATTAAGAATATATAATCGAACACTGTACTCGATACAACATATGATCAGAACATCGATTTGTTCTAAGAGAAAACAAGAGTACAGTTTTTGAACGGCTTGCGTACGATAGCGATTGTTATAACCTCCTTTTCCAGCTCTGTTAAGCCATAGCTTTATCGAACATACAACGCGATCTTACACATAAGACAGCGCACGTATCGCGTACCTGCAGTGATGCATGTTCAGTCTTGATCACACATACTGCTGTTAGAAAACCTATTACAACTAGAATCGCATACTATAGTTCGATGTTGTAGAACACAGCATTGCAAGACTAGAATCAAGCACTGTTTAGAAAGAAAAAATTCTCTTCTCAACATACTTACTGAGCTGCTCGTCCTGCTCTGTGATTGTAAAACATAACAAGACTAGAAACGAACACTGCTACTCTCCCTGGAGCAGTAGCCGGGCCATATCTTCTGCTACAATACCCAGAGCAGTAGCCGGGCCATATCTACTGCTACACTACCTGGAGCAATAGCCAGGCGATATCTACTGATACATTACCTGTAGTTGTAATATGTAGTCCAGCCAGGCGATATCTACTGCTACACTACCTGTAGTTGTAATATGTAGTCCAGCCAGGCCATATCTACTGCTACACTACGTGGAGCAGTAACCGGGCCATATCTACTGCTACACTACCTGTTGTTGTAATATATAGACCAGTCAGGCCATATCTACTGCTACACTACCTGGAGCAGTAGCCGGGCCATATCTACTGCTACATTACCTGTAGCTGTAATATGTAGACTAGCCAGGCCATATCTACTGCTACAATACCTGGAGCAGTAGCCGGGCCATATCTACTGGCACATTGCCTGGAGCAGTAGCCGGGCCATATCTACTGCTACACTACCTGGAGCAGTAGACGGGCCATATCTACTGCTACACTACCTGTAGCTGTAATATGTAGACTAGCCAGGCCATATCTACTGCTACACTACCTGGAGCAGTAGCCGGGCCATATCTACTGCTACACTACCTGGAACTGTAGCCGGGCCATATCTACTGCTACACTACTTGGAACAGTAGCCGGGCCATATCTACTGCTACACTACCTGGAACAGTAGCCGGGCCATATCTACTGCTACACTACCTGGAACAGTAGCCGGGCCATATCTACTGCTACACTACTGTTGTTGTAATATGTAGACCAGCCAGGCCATATCTACTGCTATACTATCTGGAGCAGTAGCCGGGCTATATCTCCTGGCACACTGCCTGGAGCAGTAGCCAGGCCATATCTCCTGCTACACTACCTGTAGCTGTAATATGTAGACCAGCCAGGCCATATCTACTGCTACACTATCTGGAGCAGTAGCCGGGCCATATCTACTGCTACACTACCTGGAACAGTAGCCAGGCCATATCTACTGCTACACTACCTGGAACAGTAGCCGGGCCATATCTACTGCTACACTACCTGGAACAGTAGCCGGGCCATATCTACTGCTACACTACCTGTAGTAGTAATATGTAGTCCAGCCAGGCGATATCTACTGCTACACTACCTGTAGTTGTAATATGTAGTCCACCCAGTCCATATCTACTGCTACACTATCTGTAGTTGTAATATGTAGACCAGCCAGGCCATATCTACTGCTACACTACGTGGAGCAGTAACCGGGCCATATCTACTGCTACACTACCTGTAGTAGTAATATGTAGTCCAGCCAGACCATATCTACTGCTACACTACCTGTAGTTGTAATATGTAGTCCAGCCAGGCCATATCTACTGCTACACTACGTGGAGCAGTAACCGGGCCATATCTACTGCTACACTACCTGTTGTTGTAATATGTAGTCCAGCCAGGCCATATCTACTGCTACACTACCTGGAACTGTAGCCGGGCCATATCTACTGCTACACTACCTGTAGTTGTAATATGTAGTCCAGCCAGGCCATATCTACTGCTACACTACGTGGAAAAGTAGCCGGACAATATCTACTGCTACACTACCTGTAGTTGTAATATGTAGTCCAGCCAGGCCATATCTACTGCTACACTACGTGGAAAAGTAGCCGGGCCATATCTACTGCTACACTACCTGGAGCAGTAGCCGTGCCGTATCTACTGCTACACTACCTGGAACAGTAGCCGGGCCATATCTACTGCTACACTACCTGGAACAGTAGCCGGGCCATATCTACTGCTACACTACCTGGAACAGTAGCCGGGCCATATCTACTGCTACACTACGTGGAGCAGTAGCCGGGCCATATCTACTGCTACACTACGTGGAAAAGTAGCCGTGCCGTATCTACTGCTACACTACCTGTAGTTGTAATATGTAGTCCAGCCAGGCCATATCTACTGCTACACTACCTGGAGCAGTAGCCGGGCCATATCTACTGCTACATTACCTGTAGCTGTAATATGTAGACTAGCCAGGCCATATCTACTGCTACAATACCTGGAGCAGTAGCCGGGCCATATCTACTGGCACATTGCCTGGAGCAGTAGCCGGGCCATATCTACTGCTACACTACCTGGAGCAGTAGACGGGCCATATCTACTGCTACACTACCTGTAGCTGTAATATGTAGACTAGCCAGGCCATATCTACTGCTACACTACCTGGAGCAGTAGCCGGGCCATATCTACTGCTACACTACCTGGAACTGTAGCCGGGCCATATCTACTGCTACACTACTTGGAACAGTAGCCGGGCCATATCTACTGCTACACTACCTGGAACAGTAGCCGGGCCATATCTACTGCTACACTACCTGGAACAGTAGCCGGGCCATATCTACTGCTACACTACTGTTGTTGTAATATGTAGACCAGCCAGGCCATATCTACTGCTATACTATCTGGAGCAGTAGCCGGGCTATATCTCCTGGCACACTGCCTGGAGCAGTAGCCAGGCCATATCTCCTGCTACACTACCTGTAGCTGTAATATGTAGACCAGCCAGGCCATATCTACTGCTACACTATCTGGAGCAGTAGCCGGGCCATATCTACTGCTACACTACCTGGAACAGTAGCCAGGCCATATCTACTGCTACACTACCTGGAACAGTAGCCGGGCCATATCTACTGCTACACTACCTGGAACAGTAGCCGGGCCATATCTACTGCTACACTACCTGTAGTAGTAATATGTAGTCCAGCCAGGCGATATCTACTGCTACACTACCTGTAGTTGTAATATGTAGTCCACCCAGTCCATATCTACTGCTACACTATCTGTAGTTGTAATATGTAGACCAGCCAGGCCATATCTACTGCTACACTACGTGGAGCAGTAACCGGGCCATATCTACTGCTACACTACCTGTAGTAGTAATATGTAGTCCAGCCAGACCATATCTACTGCTACACTACCTGTAGTTGTAATATGTAGTCCAGCCAGGCCATATCTACTGCTACACTACGTGGAGCAGTAACCGGGCCATATCTACTGCTACACTACCTGTTGTTGTAATATGTAGTCCAGCCAGGCCATATCTACTGCTACACTACCTGGAACTCTAGCCGGGCCATATCTACTGCTACACTACCTGTAGTTGTAATATGTAGTCCAGCCAGGCCATATCCACTGCTACACTACGTGGAAAAGTAGCCGGACAATATCTACTGCTACACTACCTGTAGTTGTAATATGTAGTCCAGCCAGGCCATATCTACTGCTACACTACGTGGAAAAGTAGCCGGGCCATATCTACTGCTACACTACCTGGAGCAGTAGCCGTGCCGTATCTACTGCTACACTACCTGGAACAGTAGCCGGGCCATATCTACTGCTACACTACCTGGAACAGTAGCCGGGCCATATCTACTGCTACACTACCTGGAACAGTAGCCGGGCCATATCTACTGCTACACTACGTGGAGCAGTAGCCGGGCCATATCTACTGCTACACTACTTGGAAAAGTAGCCGTGCCGTATCTACTGCTACACTACCTGTAGTTGTAATATGTAGTCCAGCCAGGCCATATCTACTGCTACACTACGTGGAAAAATAGCCGGGCCATATCTACTGCTACACTACCTGTAGTTGTAATATGTAGTCCAGCCAGGCCATATCTACTGCTACACTACCTGTAGCTGGTAATATGTTTCCAGCCGGGCGATATCTACTGCTACACTACCTGTAGCTGTACTATGTAGTCCAGCCAGGCCATATCCACTGCTACAAAACCTGGAGCAGTAGCCGGGCCATATCTACTGCTACACTACCTGTAGCTGTAATATGTAGTCCAGCCAGGCCATATCTACTGCTACACTACCTGTAGCTGTAATATGTAGGCCAGCCGTGCCATATCTACTGCTACACTACCTCTGGCTGTAATATGTAGTCCAGCAGGGCCATATCTACTGCTACACAACCCATAGCTGTAATATGTAGTCCAGCCGGGCCATACCTACTGCTACACTACATGTAGCTATAATATGTAGTCCAGCCTGGCCATATACTGCTCCACTACCTGTAGCGGTAATATGTAGTCCAGCCAGGCCATATCTACTGCTACACTACCTGTAGCTGTAATATGTAGTCCAGCCGGGCCATATCTACTGCTACACAACCCATAGCTGTAATATGTGTCCAGCCGGGCCACATCTACTGCTACACTACCTGTAGCTGTAATATGTAGTCCAGCCGGGCCATATCTACAGCTACGCTACCTGTAGCTATAATATTTAGGCCAGCCGTGCCATATCTACTGCTACACTACCTGTAGCTGTAATACATAGTCCAGCCGGGCAATATCTACTGCTACACTACCTGTAGCTATAATATGTAGTCCAGCCTGGCCATATCTACTGCTACACTACATGTAGCTGTAATATGTAGTCCAGCCGTGCCATACCTACTGCTACGCTACCTGTAGCTGTAATATGTAGTCCAGCCGGTCGATATCTACTTCTACACCACCTGTAGCTGCAATATGTAGTCCAGCCGGGCCATATCCATTTCCCGCCAAAATTCAAATTTCCCACCAGAATTCAAATTCCCGCGGGAGGAGGCGGCCGAATCCCTGCATTATACTACTGTCCAGCCCGGCCATATCAAATGCTACACTACCTGTAGTTGTAATATGTAGACCAGCCGGGCCATATCTACTGCTACTCTCCCTGGAGCAGTAGCCGGGCCATATCTTCTGCTACAATACCCAGAGCAGTAGCCGGGCCATATCTACTGCTACACTACCTGGAGCAGTAGCCAGGCGATATCTACTGATACACTACCTGTAGTTGTAATATGTAGTCCAGCCAGGCGATATCTACTGCTACACTACCTGTAGTTGTAATATGTAATCCAGCCAGGCCATATCTACTGCTACACTACGTGGAGCAGTAACCGGGCCATATCTACTGGTACACTACCTGTTGTTGTAATATGTAGACCAGTCAGGCCATATCTACTGCTACACTACCTGGAGCAGTAGCCGGGCCATATCTACTGCTACATTAACTGTAGCTGTAATATGTAGACTAGCCAGGCCATATCTACTGCTACACTACCTGGAGCAGTAGCCGGGCCATATCTACTGGCACACTGCCTGGAGCAGTAGCCGGGCCATATCTACTGCTACACTACCTGGACCAGTAGCCGGGCCATATCTACTGCTACACTACCTGGAGCAGTAGCCGGGCCATATCTACTGCTACACTACCTGTAGCTGTAATATGTAGACTAGCCAGGCCATATCTACTGCTAAACTACCTGGAGCAGTAGCCGGGCCATATCTACTGCTACACTACCTGGAACTGTAGCCGGGCCATATCTACTGCTACACTACTTGGAACTGTAGCCGGGCCATATCTACTGCTACACTACCTGGAACAGTAGCCGGGCCATATCTACTACTACACTACCTGGAACAGTAGCCGGGCCATATCTACTGCTACACTACTGTTGTTGTAATATGTAGACCAGCCAGGCCATACCTACTGCTACACTATCTGGAGCAGTAGCCGGGCTATATCTCCTGGCACACTGCCTGGAGCAGTAGCCAGGCCATATCTCCTGCTACATTACCTGTAGCTGTAATATGTAGACCAGCCAGGCCATATCTACTGCTACACTATCTGGAGCAGTAGCCGGGCCATATCTACTGCTACACTACCTGGAACAGTAGCCAGGCCATATCTACTGCTACACTACCTGGAACAGTAGCCGGGCCATATCTACTGCTACACTACCTGGAACAGTAGCCGTGCCGTACTACTGCTACACTACCTGTAGTTGTAATATGTAGTCCAGCCAGGCGATATCTACTGCTACACTACCTGTAGTTGTAATATGTAGTCCACCCAGTCCATATCTACTGCTACACTACCTGTAGTTGTAATATGTAGACCAGCCAGGCCATATCTACTGCTACACTACGTGGAGCAGTAACCGGGCCATATCTACTGCTACACTACCTGTAGTAGTAATATGTAGTCCAGCCAGTCCATATCTACTGCTACACTACCTGTAGTTGTAATATGTAGTCCAGCCCGGCCATATCTACTGCTACACTACGTGGAGCAGCAACCGGGCCATATCTACTGCTACACTACCTGTTGTAATATGTAGTCCAGCCAGGCCATATCTACTGCTACACTACCTGGAACTGTAGCCGGGCCATATCTACTGCTACACTACCTGTAGTTGTAATATGTAGTCCAGCCAGGCCATACCTACTGCTACACTACGTGGAAAAGTAGCCGGGCCATATCTACTGCTACACTACCTGTAGTTGTAATATGTAGTCCAGCCAGGCCATATCTACTGCTACACTACGTGGAAAACTAGCCAGGCCATATCTACTGCTACACTACCTGGAGCAGTAGCCGGGCCATATCTACTGCTACACTACCTGGAGCAGTAGCCGGGCCATATCTACTGCTACACTACCTGGAACAGTAGCCGGGCCATATCTACTGCTACACTACCTGGAACAGTAGCCGGGCCATATCTACTGCTACACTACCTGGAACAGTAGCCGGGCCATGTCTACTGCTACACTACGTGGAGCAGTAGCCGGGCCATATCTACTGCTACACTACCTTTAGTTGTAATATGTAGTCCAGCCAGGCGATATCTACTGCTACACTACGTGGAAAAGTAGCCGGGCCATATTTACTGCTACACTACGTGGAGCAGTAGCCGGGCCATATCTACTGCTACACTACCTGGAACAGTAGCCGTGCCGTATCTACTGCTATACTACCTGGAACAGTAGCCGGGCCATATCTACTGCTACACTACCTGGAACAGTAGCCGGGCCTTATCTACTGCTACACTACCTGGAACAGTAGCCGGGCCATATCTACTGCTACACTACGTGGAGCAGTAGCCGGGCCATATCTACTGCTACACTGCGTGGAAAAGTAGCCGGGCCATACCTACTGCTACACTACGTGGAGCAGTAGCTTGGCCATATCTACTGCTACACAACCTGGAACAGTAGCCGTGCCGTATCTACTGCTACACTACCTGTAGTTGTAATATGTAGTCCAGCCAGGCCATATCTACTGCTACACTACGTGAAAAAGTAGCCGGGCCATATCTACTGCTACACTACCTCTAGTTGTAATATGTAGTCCAGCCAGGCCATATCTACTGCTACACTACGTGGAAAAGTAGCCAGGCCATATCTACTGCTACACTACCTGGAGCAGTAGCCGGGCCATATCTACTGCTACACTACCTGGAGCAGTAGCCGGGCCATATCTACTGCTACACTACCTGGAGCAGTAGTCAGGCCATATCTACTGCTACACTACCTGGAACAGTAGCCGGGCCATATCTACTGCTACACTACCTGGAGCAGTAGCCGGGCCATATCTACTGCTACACTGCGTGGAGCAGTAGCCGGGCCATATCTACTGCTACACTACGTGGAAAAGTAGCCGGGCCATATCTACTGCTACACTACCTGGAACAGTAGCCGGGCCATATCTACTGCTACACTACGTGGAGCAGTAGCCGGGCCATATCTACTGCTACACTACGTGGAAAAGTAGCCGGGCCATATCTACTGCTACACTACGTGGAGCAGTAGCCGGGCCATATCTACTGCTACACTACCTGGAACAGTAGCCGTGCCGTATCTACTGCTACACTACCTGTAGTTGTAATATGTAGTCCAGCCAGGCCATATCTACTGCTACACTACGTGGAAAAGTAGCCGGGCCATATCTACAGCTACACTACTTGTAGTTGTAATATGTAGTCCAGCCAGGCGATATTTACTGCTACACTACCTGTAGTTGTAATATGTAGTCCACCCAGTCCTTATCTACTGCTACACTACCTGTAGTTGTAATATGTAGACCAGCCAGGCCATATCTACTGCTACACTACGTGGAGCAGTAACCGGGCCATATCTACTACTACACTACCTGTTGTTGTAATATGTAGTCCAGCCAGGCCATATCTACTGCTACACTACCTGGAACTGTAGCCGGGCCATATCTACTGCTACACTACCTGTAGTTGTAATATGTAGTCCAGCCAGGCCATATCTACTGCTACACTACGTGGAAAAGTAGCCGGGCCATATCTACTGCTACACTACCTGTAGTTGTAATATGTAGTCCAGCCAGGCCATATCTACTGCTACACTACGTGGAAAACTAGCCAGGCCATATCTACTGCTACACTACCTGGAGCAGTAGCCGGGCCATATCTACTGCTACACTACCTGGAGCTGTAGCCCGGCCATATATACTGCTACACTACCTGGAACAGTAGCCGGGCCATATCTACTGCTACACTACCTGGAACAGGGCTCCGGCTCGCCGTACACTGGTTAACCTAACTGGAGTGGAGTGGACTTTTATGAGATGGCTATAGTCGACTGCATGAGATGGCGGCTATACACAGGCTCCTATCAGAACGCCTAGTGCTATAAGAAATACCTTGGTTACATTTCAGCCCCTAGCAGTTGAACAAATTATCTCATAACATCGGTTCGGAAACATTTTGTTTCAATCTGTTGCCATAGGTTAAAAGCTTGTAGCTCATGCAGGAGCGAAATTGAACAGAACGCCTAGTGCTATAAGAAATACATTGGTTACTGTTACGGAGTTATCCGTGGAAGTCAGAGGTGAAAGAAGGTGCGGGCTGGAATGGGTCTAACTACAAGTCCGAAAGATGAATTAAAATTTCAATAAAGGTCATATTTTCAAAACTTAACAATTTTCATATAGACTTTCAAAACTCAACAAGTAACAAGTCAACAACAAGCCAAAATCAGGTACAAAGAAATCACAAGTGTTAGGGGATTATTACAAGATCTGGGCTTCGAGCCCCAAGTATAATATCTGAGCTCTCAGCTCACAACCACAATTTACCAAAGGGCAGAAAACCCCTAATTGCATGGAGCACTTGCTCCCAACTTTTAACGTCAAGCCTCCCAGAGGCACCTTTCACACACAAGAAAGAGCTGACCCGCTCTCAATTTTTCAAGCCTATTTAAGAGGCCATAAACTGACTTTACACTAACTGCCCTCAAGGCACACTTATAATGGCACAGGGGTACCTCGTACCCAATCTACTGGGCCTTCTCAGGAAGGAAAACGAAATGGCCCAAAATACAAAATTGAATGGAGGCGAGTACTTGCACTCCTACACTAAAGTTTTTAAAAACCTATGTGGCGCTAGGCCGATAATACAGGGGCTAATCCCAAGCTAGGGAGGTGACTCGTATGAGAAACTTTAATACATTGAGGAAGAGAAGAAACAGTTATGAAAACTTAGTCACCTCAATTTCAAATGAAGGGGAGCTCGAGAGGGTAAAGCACTCTCTATCCCCGAATTAAAGTTGAAAAAAACTGAAGTTTACCAGGAAAAGGGTTTACATGTTTAATAGTTTACATATTAAAGGTTTCGAACCCTCCCCGAAAGTTAAACTGCTGAGCTAGCAAGAAATAAAGATGTTAAAAGGCCATTACCTTGATGGAGATCTGTTGCCGGAAGAAAGAGGCGCTTCCCGCCCCCTGCTACATACCCACACACAAAGCTAGATGTTATTGAAGTGGCCCGGAGACAAGAAAATCAGCAGTGTTTGTACCTTCGTGGAAAATTCGAGACCTTTCAGGTATGAGTAGGCACACCTACTTAATTTTTATTGGTTGACTAAGAATTACACATGGAAATTTGAAGAAGAAAGCTATGATTGGAGAAAAATTAATTACAGAAATTACTGATTGGCTTAATTCAAAATAAGCGGAAGGAAAGGATTAATATTGCCAACCCACAAACCACAGAAAAAAATTTAGTAAAGGCAAAACTTATGAATACAAAATTTCTTCAAGAGAGTTCATTCCATTGCACCAGAGAGTATTACCATAGTTTTTGGTAGAGATATCTGTTAGAGAATGTCCACACTTCTTGATCAATTGTAAACAAAAGCAAATCAAAAACACACAGTGACATCTTCTGATAACCGGTAGAGTTAGTTCGGTGGTTAAAGTTCCGGGTTTCTCCAGTAGAGAAGTTTCAATTGGCGCAAGATTTGAACTTGCGTCGTAGAGGTGTACCGCCCGGTACAGTTACATTTAAGCCCATAAGAGTCTAACAAATTATCGGCTAAACTGGTAAATTGATATTTCGGTTCGGAAATATACTATTTGAATCTGTTGAAATGGGTTATAAGCATGTAGCTGGTGTGGAAAATGAAATTAAACGGAACGTCCACAGTACATTGGTTACATTTAAGCCGCAGCCTCCCTCCACTTCCTCCTCTGTATTCGTATAGCAAAGGGCAAAACGGCTCGAGACTCAGCCGCCGACCTCTTCCCCCATATCCGTACAACAAAAAGGCAAAAGGGCAATAGAATTCCTCCTCTTGCTATACATTGGCTCATAGAGCCTCCTCCTCTCCCTCTGACCGGACATAGCCGTGTTCCTTCTCCTCTGCCTCACAGGTCAACTACGTTCCTCCTCCTCCTCCTCCTCCTCCTGCTTCGATGGGACGTAAGAGGTCAAGAGGAATCATGTTGACTACTGAACAGAACAAACTCGTAACGCAAACACAGTAGTTACTGTGCTGTATGTGTCTATTCCACAAGACAAATTCAATCCTAAAATCACAGGAATAGAACCAGCTTTTGGGTGGTTAGGCCGTGTGCATTATGCAGAGTTTCGTCCAGACGTGCCATTTGGACTCATCAGTTGGAATGGCACGCCCCTCCAGGACTCTGCTTAGCAGTGGCAGACCAAACTGTGTGCTCCCGCCGTGTTAGCAAATCAAGTTTGCTAACCTGCTAAAGGAGAAATGACTTCTCCGTTTAAAAAATGCTCCCCCATTGGAGATACAATATCAAAAAAGGCTTTCACGGCCGCAGATCTTAAAATCACAGGAATAGAACCAGACGTGCCATTTGGACGAAACTCTGCATAATGCACACGGCCTAACCACCCAAAAGCTGGTTCTATTCCTGTGATTTTAAGATCTGCGGCTGTGAAAGCCTTTTTTGAAATTCAATCCTGTTATAATTTCGTAAAGGCTTCTCAACTGTTGAACACATCCAGACTATTCGTCTTCTTCTGGAGAAAACCACTGAGTACAACATCAAGATTCATCTGGCCTTCATTGATTATAAAAAAGCCTTTGACTCAGTGGAGATCTGGGCAATCATGAAGGCACTTCAAAATGCCATGATAAACTCAAGGTATATAAAGCTTCTGGAAAACATTTATGATCAAGCAACAATGGTAGTCAGAGTGGACGAAGACCTCATCACCAATAAAATCCCAGTTGGCAAAGGAGTTCGACAAGGTGACACAATCTCTCCAAAGCTGTTTACCCTTGCCTTGGAAGATGTATTCAAAACCCTTCATTGGGATAATAAAGGAATAAAAATCAACGGGGTATATTTGAACCACCTGCGTTTTGCCGATGACATTGTGCTCATAAGTGAAAATCTAGATGAGCTAGAAAGCATGATCCAAGAATTAAAAACTGCTTCTGCTAAGATTGGTTTGGAAATGAACATTAATAAAACGAAAATACTAAGCCCAGAGAGTCGACCACTTAAAATGGGAAACCAATATATAGAAGCTGTCGATGAGTACATCTATCTTGGACACAAGATAAAACTTGGAAAAAGACAACCAACGTGCAGAAATTCCTCGCAGAATAGGTATGAGTTGGACTGCATTCCGAAAACTAAGATTCATCCTCACTAACAAGGATGTTCCAATTAACCTGAAGACCAAGGTTTATAATACGTGCGAGCTGCCAGTTACAACTTACGGTCTGGAAACGATGACTCTGACGAAGGAAAGTGCTCGCAAGCTTCAGCGAACACAACGAGCCATGGAGCGACAGATGCTAGGGATCAGCCTTAGGGATAAGATCCGTTCAGAGGACATCAGGAGAAGAACTAATGTAACAGACATCCTAGAGATAGTAGCAAAACTAAAATGGCAATGGGTAGGACACGTAGCTCGACAAGACTACAACAGGTGGACCTCTAGGATTGTTCACTGGAGACCATGGGGACACAAGAGAGGCATTGGAAGACCCCTGAAGAGATGGCTCGACGACATAAAGCTGTTGGCTGGAACACGCTGGTTCCAAGTGGCTCAAGACCGAAGACGATGGAAGCACATGGAAGAGGCCTATATCCAGCAGTGGATTGAAATAGGCTAGAAAAGAAGAAGAAGAAGAAGAAGAATTGACTAGAACAAGACGAAACGTGTTTACAATTAGTGTTTAGGACAGAAAGTCTTATAACGCAGAACATTATGAGATTTGAAATCTGCATTATAAGATCAATCTTTCTGTTGATACAAACGCACTTCTATGCAAACAGCGCGCTCACATCGAATTGCAAATATTGTATATCTCCATCCGACGATCTTCTTCCTAATCACTGCAGATAAAATGATTTTACTACTCAGCAGGGTATACTATGAAAAATCTTTGGCCTAAGGAGAGGGATTTTTGTGGGATTTGAACACATACAACAGAAAAATGTATGCATAGATTTCGAATTCTGATTTTGTTACAATATAAAAAGCATGGATTCAAACCCTGTCCTCTTATCGCAAACGCCATAGAGAAATAAAAGAAAAATAGGATTCGAAATTAGATCCCATTGGGGATTGAAATTGATATACTTCCTCTTAAATCAATGATCACTACTACTATGCAGATAAAATAACGCAAAACAACACGTTTTTATGCAACTGTATCTTCTGTCGATATTCATATTAGAATTTAAAACATCACAACAGCCTATACTTACTATCTTTTTGTAATCCTGAGAATCGATCACGTGATTTTCGTACCTGTGCAACGATAACGCTGTAATCATTGACAGAAGGCCAACTCCAAGTCAGCGGAACGATAGAAATAGAGGATAGATGTACTTCCTTATAAAACAATAATCACTACTACTATTGATGTGATTAGCGCGCACGAGCTATATGACACTAGCCACATAGCAGGACGGGAAATAGAGGATAGATGTAATTCCTTATAAAACAATAATCACTACTACTGTCCATGTGATTAGCGCGCACGAGCTATATGACACTAGCCCCATAGCAGGACGGGAAATAGAGGATAGATGTACTTCCTTATAAAACAATAATCACCACTACCACGATTAACATTACAGCTTTAACCGAATATCCTACGATCCGGAGGCTAATCACATCAATAGTAGTAGTGATTATTGTTTTATGAGGAAGTACATCTATCCTCTATTTCTATCGTTCCGCTGACTTGGAGTTGCCCTTCTGTCAATGATTACAGCATTATCGTCGCACTGTTACGAAAATCACGTGTTCGATTCTGAGGATTACAAGAAGATAGTAAGTATAGGCTGTTGTGTTGTTTTTAAATTCTAATGTGAATATCGACAGAAGATATAGTTGCAGAAAAACGTATTGTCTTGCTTTATTTTATCTGCATAGTAGTAGTGATTATTGATTTAAGAGGAAGTACATCCATTCCTCTCACCCCTGTGATCTAATTTCGAATCCTGTAACTTTTTCATTCTTTATGGTGTTTGCGATAAGAGAACAGGGTTTGAATCCATGCTTTTTTCTATTGAAACAAAACCAGAGTTCGAAATCTATACATACATTTTTCTGTTGCATGTGTTCGAACCCCACAAAAATCGATCTCCTTAGGCCAATGGTATTTCATAGTATCCCCTGTTAAGAAGTAAAATAATTTTATCCGCAGTGATTAGAAAGAAATACGTCCGATGGAGATATACAATATTTGCATTTCTATGTGAGCGCGCTGATTGCATAGAACTGCGTTTGTATCAACAGAGAGATTGATTTCATAATGTAGATTTCAAATCGGATAATGTTGTGCGTTATAAGATTTTCTGTATTAAACACTAATCGGAAACACGTTTCGTCTTGTTCTACAATCAATTCTAGTGTGTGCTAATTATAACAGGATTGAACTTGTCTTGTTGAATAGACACATACGGCACAGTAACAACTGTGTTTAAGTTATAAGTCGTTGTGTTCTGTAGTCATCATGTTTCCTCTTGCCCTCTTACGTCCCGTCGGAGGAGGAAGAGGAACGTAGCTGACCTGCGAGGCGCAGGAGATGGAACACGGCTATGTCCGGTCAGAGGAGGAAGAGGAGGCTATAAGAGTCTATGTATAGCCAAGAAGAGGAGTCCTTTTGCCCTTTTGCCCTTCGGCTATACGGATGAGGGGGAGGAGGAAGGGGAGGAGGGGGAGGGTGGCTGTGGCTTAAACGTAACCAATGTACAATTTTAGCACTAGGCGTTCTGTTTAATTTCACTTTCCGCATGAGCTGCATGCTTCTAACCCATGTCATCATATTCAAATAGTATATTGCCGAACCGAGATTTCAAGTTTTATTCTTATCCGATAATTTGTTCGACTGCTAGTGGTTTAAATGTAACTAATGTATTTCATAAAGCACTAGGCGTTCTGTTTAATTTCGCTCCTGCCTGAGCTACAAGGTTATAACCTATGCCAACATATTCAAATAGTATATTTCCGAACCGAAATTTCATTTTACATGTTTAAGCGATAACTTTTTCGACTGCTAGGGGCTTAAATGTAATTAATGTAATTCTTATAGCACTATGCGTTCTGATAAGAGCCTACGTATAGCCGCCACCTATTGCAATCGCCTATCGGCTGTCTCATAAGAGCAGCCGCCATCTTGCTGAAGCAGCCCTTTAACGGTCTCAAGAGGAACTGTTTATACCCTCCATCTTGTGCTATTGGCGTCGGGAAGGGCATCTTGCCGTAAAACTACGGCTTTGTGTAGTTAGACTCCTCCATGTGCTTACTTATATCAATCGCTATTGCCCTAACACTTAAAACCACGTCGAGAGAATCATCATTTTTCTACAACTCAGAATGCGTCAGGAAGGGCATCTTGCCGTAAAAGTACGCCCTGTAAGGTTAAGACCCTCCATGATAACGACTGTCCACTTCGAGAAGCGCATCTAGCCGTAAAACTAAGGTTATGCCCCTCCATGAAGTTACGCTTTCTTTCTTAGGCGTCGGGAAAGTCAACTAGCCATTAAAGTGTAGTTAGGCCCCTCCAGATGGCGACTGTGAGCTTAGGCTCGCTCTCTTATGCGAAAATCTACAAATCGGAATTGTACACCTACTATATTAGGGGTCACTGACCTTAGTCGGTAATCGGCATTGCTACACTACTAGGTGCTGACCCGTAGCGCGGCTCGGGGTTTGAACTCTCTTTGCGCTGCTACTTTGGGCATAATGAAATCTGTTGTGACGTGCTCCATATTCACCTGGGCATTACAGTATATTGTGAGCTAAATGTAGGCTATACTGTTCTAAGGTTTTCCATCTTCGTTACAGGTTGATGTGCGACGATTCACATCGATGGATAAGGAATGGGAATTTGTCATCAATTTACAAGAAGAAAGATCATGTGCTAGCGGTGAAATTGAGCACCGCGTTACAGTGACTTCTCTAGATCCACCATTGGACGGTAAGTCTAAGTATTGTAGTTCCTGATTGTTGTAAAACAACTCTCATTCACACTCTGTATCCCTTTACTCCCTCCCCTATGAACCACGTGACCTTGATGCTGTGGGGAAGCTTCCGTTTCCCAATGAAGCTGAGCCGCAGGTGCTACCACATCGGATAGTTACCTGCCGAGAGACCAGACTAAAGAAATGTTCATCGAACGGGGGGTAGCAGCCTTTTGGAATTTATAAGGGTGGCGATTGACTGACATGGCCTTGTAATAGTGCTCAACATGGCATAGCTGTGTTGATACTGCTGCACGGCTGAAAGCAATGGGAAACTCTATCCGCAACAAACTCCCGAGGACATTCAGCGCTCTCTGTATGAATTATGTGCTGATGATGACTTCCTCCCGACTAAGATTTTCCGGAGTTAAAATAGTCAGCCATTCGGATCTCCGGGTGGGCACTACACCAGAGGATACGATCATGAGAAAGATGGACAGTGACATTCTGCGAGTCGGAGAGGGGATTGTTAGAAGTTTGAATCGTTGTGGTAGTTAGAGGATCTGAAAAGGGAGATGGATAGACTAAAGTTAGATGTAGTTGGTATATATGAAATATGTAGGCAGGAAGAGAACGATGTTTCGTGATGCGACTACAGAATTATCAACACAAAATCAAACGGGGGAAGTGCAGGAGTTGGATTAATAATGAATAGGAACACAGGGCAGCGGGTAAGCTACTACGACAGGCATAGTAAAAGGATTATTGTTGTAGATATAGGCACCAAACCAATGTCTACTACAATAGCCCAGGTCTATATGCCTACTAATTCAGGGGATGATGAGGAAATCGAAATCGAAAGAATGTATGAAAAGATAGATTTAATACATACATACCTTTATTTCTCACCGTAGTATACACCATTGGTTTACAGGTAATAAAGACTAATTAAGTACCTCTACATCTACTCAGTATCGTCCCACACATGTGAGGATAGCCAGTGCACATGCACTACAAACTACCCTAATCACAGTACTACCTAACCCACCGTCTAAAACTAATTTAAACTACACTCATGCTCATAAATTAAGGATAATTAATATTGTGGTGCCGCACAACGTGGCACTACACAAAACTGGCGCTAATAGCATAGGCACATACTGAACACAGACGAAATATATCTGTAAGTCCACGGTATTGGTGATAAGTTGAGAAAACCGTCCCGAAACACATGTGCTACAAAACGCCACTGTTTCCTGGGCATGTGGGATATGATCACCATGCACACGTACACAGGCCACACAACGGGTTGGCATACTCTGGATCAGGTGGTCGAGCAGCTGCTGGGGTATAGCCGCCCATTCTTGCACCAGTGCCTGTCGGAGCTCCTGAAGTGTCCTAGGGGTTTGAAGACGTGCAGCGATAAGTCGACCGAAGGCATCCCAGACGTGCTCGATGGGGTTTAGGTCTGGAAAATAGGCAGGCCACTCCATTCGCCGGATATCTCCTCTTTCACGGTACTCCTCCACGATGGCAGCTCGTTGGGGCCGTGCGTTATAATCCATCAGGAGGAAGGTGGGACCCACTGCACCCCTGAAAAGGCGGACATACTGGTGCAAAATGACGTCCCGATACACCTGACCTGTTACAGTTCCTCTGTCAAAGACATGCAGCGGTGTACGTGCACCAAACATAATCCCACACCACACCATCAAACCAATATCTCCATACAGGTCCATTTCAAGGACATTACGGGGTTGGTATCTGGTTCCTGGTTCACGCCAGATGAGAACCCGGCAAAAAGCACTGTTCAGACTATACCTGGACTCATCCGTGAACATACCCTGGGACCACTGTTCCAATGACCATGTGCTGTGTTCTTGATACCAGGCTTTACGGGCTTTCCTGTGAACAGGGGTCAGTGGAATGCACCTTGCAGGTCTCCGGGCGAATAACCCATGTCTGTTCAGTCATCTGTAGACTGTGTGTCTGGAGACAAGTGTTCCAGTGGTTGTGGCAAGGTCCCGAGCAAGGCTACCTGCAGTACTCCGTGGCCGTCTGCGGGCAGTGATGGTGAGATATCGGTCTTCTTGTGGTGTTGTACACTGCGGATGTTCCGTACTGTAGCTCCTGGACACGTTTCCTGTCTGCTGGAATCGTTGCCATAATCTTGAGATCACACTTTGTGGAACACGGAGGGCCCGTGCTACGACCTGCTGTGTTTGACCAGCCTCCAGTCGCCCTATTATCCTACCCCTCATAACGTCATCAATATGTGTTCGTTGAGCCATTTTCACCACACAGTCACCATTAGCACATCTAAAAACATCTGCACACTTACTCGCTGCACCGTACTCTGACATGCACCAACACACCTCTACGTATTTGGACTGCTGCCAGCGCCACCATGCGACGACGGCAGGTCAAATGCACCATATGGTCATACCCCGAGGTGATTTAAAACCGCAAACCGCCCACCATAACGTTGTATCAGCATTATACTTAATTTCTGAGCATGAGTGTAGTTGGCCGGTCGCGGCGTCTGCTCCGGTAAGGAAAACAACACCACCGTCTCACCGCCCCTGCTGACAATGTGTTTCCTTCCACATGTGGTGGAAACCGGCCCGCCACACTCTTCAGCCCGATGAACACGTCAGAGGTGCCAGCGCACTAGCTGATAGAAGATTTAATACATTATGTAAAAGGTGGAAAAAATCTAATTGTAAAGGCAGATTAGAATGCAGTGGTAGGCCAAAGAAGAGTAGGAGAATTCGAATTGGATCAGAGGAACAAAGGAGGGAGTCGGCTGGTTGGATTCTGCACCAATCACAATTTAGTCCTTGCTAAAACGTGGTTCAAACGCAACAAACCACGGCTTTACACGTGGACGAAACCTGGAGACAGTGGAATGTATCAAATGGATTTCACTATGACGTAGCAGAGATTCAGAAACCAGGTGCTGGATCGCAAAACTTTGCCCGGAGCGGACGTGGACTCTGATCACACCTTATTGCTCATGAAATGCCATCTGAATTTGAAGAAGTTGAAGAAGGGAAGGAATCCAGTGAGATGGGATCTAGATAAGTTGAAAGAAAAGAAGTGTGAAGGATTGTTCCAGAGAACATGTCGCGAAAGGACTTAATAGCAAGGCTTAAGGAAACACAGTAGAGGAAGAATGGACAGTCGTGGAAAATGTGGTCAGAACGGCTGCTGAAGAGATGTTAGGAAGAAAGGAAAATCAACTAAGAATCAATGGATAACTCAAGAGATACTAGACCAGATGGATGAACAACGAAAATACAAGAATGCAGAAAATACAGGCTATTAAAGAATAAACTGGTTGTATGAATATTAAGAGTTCAGGTGGAAAACCACTTCTAGGGAAAGAAGACAAGGCAGAAAGATGGCAGGAACATATCCAACAGTCGTATCAAGTTAAGGACGTAGACGATATGGATCTGGAACAAGAAGTGGCTGTTGATGCTAATGAAATGGGTGACCCAGTTTTGAGGTCAGAATTCGACAGAGCTTTGAGAGACGTAAATAGGAGCAAAGCACCTGGAATTGATGGCATTCCCTCTGAATTACTGGCTGCTTTAGGAGAAACCAGCGTGGCGAAGTTATTCCATTTGGTGTGCATGATGTATGAGACAGGAGAAGTTCCATCGAATTTTCAGGAGAATGTTGTTATTCCTGGTCCAAAAGTCCGGCGTTGACAAGTGCGAAAACTACCGCACCATTAGTTTAGAACCTCACGCCTGCAAAATTCTAAAACGTATTATTTACAGAAGAATGAAAAGGCAAGTTGAAACTCAGTTGGGAGGAGATCAATTTGTCTTCAGAAGAAATGCAGGAACACGTCAAGCAATACTGACTTTACGTGTGATGTTAGAGGATCGAATTAAGGAGATCAAGCCCACATATATGGCGCTCGTAGATCTAAAAAGGACATTTGATAAAGTTGATTGGACCAAGCTATTTGAGATTCTGAAGGTCATCTGGATCAGTTTACCGAGAACTATCTGCAATCAATATAAAAATCAGTCTGCAATGATAATCACCGGGGGCTATGAAAAAGGAGCAGCAATACAGAAAGGGATGAGGCAAGGCCTAGTTCGTGACCCCTCCTTTTCTGTGTTTATATAGAACAGGCAGTAAAGGACATGAGAGAATAATTTGGAAAGGGAATCACAATCCATGGAAAAGAAATCAAAACCCTAAGATTTGCCGGTGATATTGTTATTTTATCTGAGACTGCAGAAGATCTAGAGGAGTTGCTGAATGGTATGGACGGAGTCTTGGGTGAGGAGGACAAGATGAAAATAAATAAGTCCAAAACAAAAGTAACGGAGTGCAGTCGTACGAAGTCAGATGATGCAGGAAATATTAGATGTCACAAGTAAGGAGGACCTAATATGCAGACTTCTACAAGCTAGGAGGGACTCTCTAAAGGAAAGAAATTTGCTCACTTCGAACACTGATACAGGAATTAGAAAAACGTGGAAGTGAAACATGGACAATAAATTGCTCAGAAAGAAAGAGAATAGAAGCTTTTGAAATGTGGTGTTACACAAGAATGCTGAAGGTGAGGTGGATAGATCGAATCATGAATGATGAGACACTGAATCAAATTGGTGAGAGGAGATCGATTTGGCAAAATTTGAGGAGAAGAGGAGAGAGAATGATAGGACTCAGGACTTGTGCAGTTGGTTTTTTATGGAAGTGTAGGAGGTAAGGACAGTAGGGGTCAAGCAGATTAGAACTGATGTAAATGCAGCAGTTATGTAGAAATAAAAAGGCTAGCACTGGATAGGGTGGCATCAAACAACAACATCCGTTAACTCAAAGAAGCAGGAACCCTCTGTGTCCAGGGGCTATCAGCGTGCTTGCGTCAGAGTCCTCCGTATTCGATATTGTGGACTGGACTACGCGTTCTGATATTCTTGAGAGGATTTCAATTAATTACAGTGAACGAAGAACAACACAAGCTGCAGTGATCAGAGTAAGAGAAGCAGCAATCCACCAGCGAGCGAGGCAGGTGTGTAGAGCACGAAATGTGGATTTGTTCAGGAGGTAACCAAGCGCGTTGGAATGTTGTTGATAAGGTCAAGTGACATTAGACTAGGAAATGTACTCATTAAGGAAATGGAGGAATTATGACAGAAGAAACTAGCAGGTCATTTACCGAAGAATAGCTTTTGTTAAATGTAGCTTTTTTGTAAACGAAACGTTCTATTCACGATAAAGGCTGTCGTTTGTGGAAGTGTCTGAAAGATGAGACTGCATGTGGTAGACAAATGCTAAGTAGGGAAAGAGAGTAGATGTCTTTGAAATGTGGTGTTACAGAACAATGTTTAATGGAAACGCGTGTCCTTGCAGTTCCTTCCGGAAGCACTCCCAAGGGAGAACTACATACCTGAAGTCCTGCCAACATTACATTTCTGAAAGTAGTGGGGAAAAGCGTGGGCCCTCTTGCATTGCAAGAATTGCGCTAACCGTTACACTGCGCAACTTAAGGTGAGATTGGACGATCATAGCACAAACGAAGAGCAGGTGACTGGCGGGCGATATGGGATAAGTATGAAAAACTGTTTAGGCTTTTGACGGAGAACATGAAAAATGTGCAGGGTGCGGTGGGAGGAGACAGGTACGATAAAATTTTAAGGAGAAGGAAATTGAGGATCGAGTCAAGGGGAGTTTTCACAAGGGTATCCGTGAGTCACCGCTGGTAAAACACAGAGGGAAATAGGGGGAAGGTGGGAGGTAAGAGGAGAGGAGAAACGTGGAGTAGAGGTAGGAAGAGGGGTGTGGAACAGTGTCTCGAGAAGGAGAAAATGGAGGAGGAAGTTAATCTGCAAATATCAGGGAAGACTAGGGAGACTAGTAGGGGAGGGGATCTAATGAGGTGGATGGGGCCGATGATCTGGTTCGTGGAAAAATTGCGTGGACGAAAGGAAACCATGTTAGAGCGAGAGGGGTACTTTAGATGAAGTACAGCAGGTATGTGGGAGACATGGCGGTTGTTAGGACTGATTTTTTCTTGTAGCTTCCGCGATAGTTTCCTATCTGTGATATAAGTACTGTAGACGGTAAGTTGGTAGTAATGTGTATTTCGCACACCAGTGTCACTACTTCAGCAAGACATTGCAAGTCATGCACCGCATCCACCTTATAGCCCTCATCTTCCACCCTGTGATTTTCTTTATTCCCATCACTAAAAGCCGGCCCCGTGGTGTAGGAGGACCCGGGTTCGATTCCCGGCCAGGTCAGGGATTTCTACCTGAACCTGATGGCTGGTTCAAGGTCCACTCAGCCTAATTGATTAGAATTGAGTAGCTTTCTGACGGTGTGATAGCGGCCCCGGTCTAGAAAGCCAAGAATAACGGCCTACTGTAGAGGAATCGTCGTGCTGACCACACGACACCTCGTAATCTGCAGGCCTTCGGGCTGAGCAGCGGTCGCTTGGTAGGACAAGGCCCTTCAAGGGCTGTAGTGCCATGGGGTTTGGTTTGGTTTGGTTTGGTTCCATCACTAAAAGCAAAGATTAGGGCCATTCGATTTGAGAACTCTGAAGCAGTGCTCACAAAATGTGAGGCGATTCTCAAGGACCTGGCAAGGAATGGTCTGCAGCATGTGTTCAAGGACCGGCAGAGTGCACTGAACATCTTTGTTGATCAGCTCTCGTATTTACCAGAAGTTATATAAGCAGTTGGATCATAATGAAACATTTATTGTGGAGATGGGAGGGGATAAAAGAAGAATATGTTAGCTATTAACAAGTTAAGAGACATGTTCACAGACATGGATAGATTGATGCAGATGCGGAAATATTTAATCAGGTAATCAGCGATGTGGGTAACGACACAGAAATTAATGTGACTGTAGTGATTGTTCAAAATTTACCAACTCTTAACTCGGAAGGTGACGTGAATGACAGAAATTTAAAATAATCCGGGTGGAAAAGATGAATCAAAAAGTGACGGAATCAAATACATGAAGGAATATTTTTGATGTGATGGTGTTAAACCAGATGAGTATTTTGAGAAAATACGGTGAAAGGCGGTACAGGTCATCACGAAACTCTTTTAGCCGTAGCTAGAAATAAACCGAGGATATAAAAGTCAAACGATATTAATGCATAGGGTGAATTCTATACACTGCTAACGGTTCATATGGTTTCGGGGAATTAAGGTGGTGTTTTGAGAGGAAGTATGTCCTCTACTTACAGCAATCAGACCGGGCGAGTTGGCCGTGCGCGTAGAGGCGCGCGGCTGTGAGCTTGCATCCGGGAGATAGTAGGTTCGAATCCCACTATCGGCAGCCCTGAAGATGGTTTTCCGTGGTTTCCCATTTTCACACCAGGCAAATGCTGGGGCTGTACCTTAATTAAGGCCACGGCCGCTTCCTTCCAACTCCTAGGCCTTTCCTATCCCATCGTCGCCATAAGACCTATCTGTGTCGGTGCGACGTAAAGCCCTTAGCAAAAAAAAATACAGCAATCAGAAGGAGGATGAAGGACTCCATTATACCGCCAGAGTCGGCAAACGACAAGTGTTGACGAAGGGAGGTCGGATGGAAACCCGTTTATTTGCCTCTTAGTAATGCAAGTGATACTGTTTGTTTCTTCTGCTGTCCCTGCACCAACGGATCACGTATTTGGTTTGGTTTGATATTAAAAATGGCGTAGAATGTGAATAGTGAAGTGATGTGTGTGATGACCTTGGAGAGCACGGAGAACTGGAGGGTCTGTAGCGAGAACGTTAGTCTGTACATTAATTGGAAGAGTAACTGACAGAGGGAGGTGGTCCTCAATTGGTCTCTTGGTCTATGGAGTCCTTCAATAATTTGATGTCCGCTGTGGCTCTTACCTTTCTTCAGGCGATAGTTTCCATCATCTCATTTCCCATTGTGTTTAAAGATGAGCGAGGAAAGTCCTCTGAAGGAGAGCTGGAAGGAACAAACTGGCCTTGAAACTTCTCTACCCAGAACTCTGAAATGAGCAGAGTCCTTCTTCTCAGATTTTAATATGGGAGAGGCTTACATCTCACTGCTCAGTGAATGCTGGGATGGTACCTGATTGTCAGTGTTACCTCTCCTAGCGATAGTTCATACGGTGTTGGGTTCACTACTGCAGGAGAGAGGCTTACATCTCACTGCTCGGCGAATGCTGGGATGGTACCTGATTGTCAGTGTTACCTCTCCTAGCGATAGTTCATACGGTGTTGGGCTCACTACTGCAGGAGAGGAGGAGCAGCTGTTAGCTGTATTCCACACACGCGGCTCTCCTTAGGCTGATTCTCCACGAGCAGGTAAAACGCCGCTGTTCTCCCGCTAAAAACCCGCTTGCGGAACAGAACTATGGGGTATTTGTAGAGCTGTCTACACGGGCGGTTTGCACGCCGCGGGTGGACGCGTCCATGAGCGGGCAGGCGGGTCTAACGCCAGCAGAGGCGTCATTCCCGCTAGCGGTAGAACAGCGAGTCATACTCCACGTGGCGGCAGTGAGCAATTCACCCGCCTCCGTCGCACGATAGGAACTGCCTGAAGTGTAGTATATTCTTTACTAGCTGATGTACCCGTGCTTCGCTATGGAATTCTACATTGTATACAGAATTCTAGGCTAGGTAGTGTACACGGTGTGAGCAAGATTGTATTAAATTGCATAGCTCTTAAGGTTACCCTAGAAACGCGACGGGAAGTCACCAAACGTCTTTTCTCATATGAAGACTGTGTTAGGGAATATTCATTGTAACGATAGGCCCGCTTGCCTACCATTAGTCATTTTCCCAACTGAAATGAACATAGGTCATTACAGTGATGTCAGTAGGAATGGCGCGATTAAAAGCAATGTTTTCATATGAAATACTCGATCAAATGAAAAACCACGCATTTTCTCACTTTTAACGAACAGTACTACGCTGCCGATCAAACAATCCAAATTTTCAGAGCCTGAATGACCAAGCCGCAGACAGCCGTGCTGTGTACACTCTTCGTCTTTTTTTCGGCGGGGATGGCGGAGGGTCGAATAGTGGAGAGTTCCAGGGCAAAAACTACGCCCTTTTACTAATCTGTTTCCTAGGAATAGCCTACACGATGAATCGGAAAATCTCAATTCACTACACTGGCGGGGGAAGAAACTATCTGACTTGGAGGCAAATTCTTCCTCAAAGCCAGAGGAGAAAGCCCCTCTTCACTGCCAATTTGGAATAAAATGAATATAGATTAAATAAAACTGAAGCAGAAGAAGCTTTTCTTACGAAACGGCTCTGTTCAGGGTTGAATTTTGAATTATTTAGTGAATTGTGGTTCTATAATTTGGAGTAGGCCTAAACTGTAATTCTTTGCTTTTGTTTTTGTTTTGCAAGTTGCTTTACGTCGCACCGACACAGATAGGTCTTATGGCGACGATGGGAAAGGAAAGGGCTAGGAGTGGGAAGTAAGCGGCCGTGGCCTTAATTAAAGTACAGCCCCAGCAAATTGTAATCCTAGACCAGGTCCTACTACTACTACTACTACTTCTAAGTGAGCCTCTAACTTAAATTGTCTAGTGGTGAGCCGATTCGATAACGCAGGTTGAGTCCACCAACGTCTTTTCTTACCAGGTTCATTTTTTTTATATTGCTAACAACTGTAGTTGAACAGCTCCGACAACACAACCTATTCGTACGACATCCATCATTATAGTATCGCAGGTTTATCGCTGGTGGAGAATGGCTGCGCGTGTCGCCGGCGTTTTTGGCGCTGTTTACAGGCGTCAGTTCAACCGCTCGTGTAGAAGAGGCGGTCAGGCGGGCGAACAGCGGCGTTTTACCTGCTCGTGGAGAATCAGCCTTACATAGGATACAGGAGTTTCGAGTGACGAATTCGAATACACGTCACCACCCGGGAAACAGCTGTTTAAAAAGTGCATGTCCTATAAGTTACATACAATTTCTCAGCTCAAAACTCGTAAACATATGTTCCCCTTTTCTTTCAGATCAGACCAAATATAAAATATTCGATTTTCAATTTATAACTTATCTTCGTGTCATCAGCTGTAACTGAGAAGATTTAGAACTCCTAAAACCAAGGTTACTTCCGGTAAAACTGTTACTGGAATTAACGTCCTGAGTGAAAGGGAACTGAGATTTAATATGCCAATTGCTGTAAATCCCTGCCTGAGGAAGACAGTTATATCTACTGTAAATACCTTTATTTGTCATGAGACAAATCCTTCTAGTTTGAGGTTTGTAATTCCGTGTAAAAGGAACTAAATAGCAGATATAACCCTCCTTCACCTTCGAGAATGATAAAGACCCTTCTGGAGAAGGATTATCATAATGTCCAATATTTGCACATTACAACACCAAATATTTGCACGGAGGAGAGAAACACATACTCTTTCCACAGCTTGGTACGGACCTGTTTTTAAATATAACCATATTTTGAAGTAGAATTGTCGGTGACTGTGAATTAATCCCATCCGGTTTTTGTTTTACACAGTTTCTGATAGATTATCGTGCGTATTTATGTTCCTGTTACCTTGACGTAGCCCGTCACACATTCCAGCCCTGCAGATACTAAAACAAAACCTAGTACTACGCCCTCGTTCAGATGGTGTACAGGTGTCTCCTGGAGATTATGGCTCTCATATTCGAACAGAAACGACTCATTCTCTTAAGAGACATTTCCTTCGATGAGGAGACTAAACGAAGAGACGTAAAACGAATTTCTTCGGCCATTAGCCTCAGTCGCGTACTTTCAAGCGGGGGATCAATTCAATTTAATTCGCCATTCAGCGACATAGTACTTTGTTAACCAGGCAAGAACTTCCCACATCACAGACGTTCCACAGGTAATGTGCTCACCTTGTCTAGCAGTCTGCAGAACGAGAATGTGATAAACTTGTTGTAGGAGGCGAGTGTTCCATAGCTGAGCGACGTATTCGTAACATGTGGTACAGTCCTCACACGCGAACCGATGATACAATCATTTGCAAACAACTGTAGCCTTGTCTTAGAGAGGTCGTGGGCTCGACATCCCAGATGCAGATTCCGTGGCTCCTCAGTTTTTCACGAGACAAGTATCTCGGTGGGTGCGTTTAGTAAGGCACTTTGTTGCGGTGACGTTGAGTTTGTCACGTTGTAAGGAAGGAAACCAACAAGAAACTACTCCACTAGGTCACGTGGTCATGACCTCGTGTGCTGACTCACCCGCCTAGCCAGGGGTTTCGTACACATGACCGACCATCTTCAGGTAGGATCCCCTAGAGGGAGCTGTGCGAGAAATGTCACAAATCTGACTGGTAACGTTTACGTATGTGCTTTAACTTCTTAATAAAAGTGGAATCACCTACGGTGGTTGGTGGAACATCTCTCTACACTCCCGTGAAGAGACAGATGTCTCCGTTAAATGCCCAGATCAGAACATAAATATACAACAAGAATAGAAAATTCATATCTGACATAATTTTCTATCTTAAAGGAATGTCAAATGAAAGTCAAGAAATAAATGAGTTGCCTTGGATTCTCTTTTAAAAAAGTATAATTTCGCAGTGGTTATCTGCACTGCTCAATCATGAAGACTTAGCGCCACTTTGGCTAACGAAGCTCATTTGGAGAAAAGAGTGAAGATCCTTAAATCACCTTGCCACTGCTGCCATAGCACAAAGTTTTAGTGGGAAGAAGGAATATGAACGTTTATGGACGCTGATATTTCATGAGCTGAAGCTAACAGAAGGAAATCTCTATGACTCTAATCCGTCATGAGTGATCTGGGATCATTTACTTCAGACAAACTTTGATCCATTTTACAGGTTTTTCCCCTTTCTGTACGACTGGATCCAGTTCAAATCAATAAATGCTAGGTGGAACGTCACCTCTTGTGATATAATCGTACAATAAAAGCAAGCGGGTGTGTGAATCGTCGGGTTCACATCACATGGTAGAAAGACGAATGAATCGTTATGGAAATCAGCAGGATATCCAGCTCCTAATCCAGCTGACTCTAGTAGAAAACTAAAGGTATTTACAGCTGCGCCATATGTGTTAAAGAATCCATGAAAAAGTACAGGTTTAACTCGGTGGTCATATCGTCAATAATTCATTTTACATTTCCCGGAACACGAAGACACTTCCCAGACAGCTAAATCATCTTGAAAATACTCCGAAATGTCTGGTTCCTAAAAGAGCTGCACACAGCAGTTTTACACGTAGATAGAAACACTGGTGGTACACTCCGCACACAGCAGTTTATCACGTAGATACAACCACTAGTGGTACAGTCCGCACACATCAGTTTATCACGTAGATAGAAACACTGGTGGTACACTCCGCACACATCAGATTATCACGTAGATAGAAACACTGCTAATACACTCCGCACACATCAGATTATCACGTAGATAGAAACACTGCTAATACACTCCGCACACATCAGATTATCACGTAGATAGAAACACTGCTAATACACTCCGCACACATCAGATTATCACGTAGATAGAAACACTGCTAATACACTCCGCACACATCAGATTATCACGTAGATAGAAACACTGCTAATACACTCTGCACACATCAGTTTATCACGTAGATAGAAACACTGCTAGTACACTCCGCACACATCAGATTATCACGTAGATAGAAACACTGCTAGTACACTCCGCACACATCAGATCATCACGTAGATAGAAACACTGCTAATACACTCCGCACACATCAGTTTATCACGTAGATAGAAACACTGCTAGTACACTCCGCACACCTCAGATTATCACGTAGATAGAAACACTGCTAGTACACTCCGCACACAGCAGTTTATCACGTAGATACAACCACTAGTGGTACAGTCCGCACACATCAGTTTATCACGTAGATAGAAACACTGCTAGTACACTCCGCACACATCAGATTATCACGTATATAGAAGCACTGCTAGTACACACCGCACACATCAGTTTATCACGTAGATAGAAACACTGCTAGTACACTCCGCACACATCAGTTTATCACGTAGATACAACCACTAGTGGTACAGTCCGCACACATCAGTTTATCACGTAGATAGAAACACTAGTGGTTCACTCCGCACACAACAGATTATCACGTAGATAGAAACACTGCTAATACACTCCGCACACATCAGATTATCACGTAGATAGAAACACTGCTAATACACTCCGCACACATCACTTTATCACGTAGATAGAAACACTGCTAGTACACTCCGCACACATCAGGTTATCACGTAGATACAACCACTAGTGGTACAGTCCGCACACATCAGTTTATCACGTAGATAGAAACACTGGTGGTACACTCCGCACACATCACTTTATCACGTAGATAGAAACACTGCTAGTACACTCCGCACACATCAGGTTATCACGTAGATACAACCACTAGTGGTACAGTCCGCACACAGCAGTTTATCACGTAGATACAACCACTAGTGGTACAGTCCGCACACAGCAGTTTATCACGTAGATACAACCACTAGTGGTACACTCCGCACACATTAGTTTATCACGTAGATAGAAACACTGCTAGTACACTCCGCACACATCAGATTATCACGTAGATAGAAGCACTGCTAGTACACTCCGCACACATCAGATTATCACGTAGATAGAAGCACTGCTAGTACACTCCGCACACATCAGTTTATCACGTAGATAGAAACACTGCTAGTACACTCCGCACACAGCAGTTTATCACGTAGATAGAGGCACTGCTAGTACACTCCGCATACATCAGATTATCACGTAGATAGAAACACTGGTGGTACACTCCGCACACAGCAGTTTATCACGTAGATACAACCACTAGTGGTACAGTCCGCACACATCAGTTTATCACGTAGATACAACCACTAGTGGTACACTCCGCACTCATCAGTTGATCACGTAGATAGAAACACTGGTGGTACACTCCGCACACATCAGCTTATCACGTAGATAGAAGCACTGCTAGTACACTCCGCACACAGCAGTTTATCACGTAGATACAACCACTAGTTGTACACTCCGCACACATCAGTTTATCACGTAGATAGAAACACTGGTGGTACAGTCCGCACACAGCAGTTTATCACGTAGATACAACCACTAGTGGTACAGTCCGCACACATCAGTTTATCACGTAGATAGAAACACTGGTGGTACCCTCCGCACACACCAGATTATCACGTAGATAGAAACACTGGTGGTACAGTCCGCACACATCAGTTTATCACGTAGATACAACCACTAGTGGTACACTCCGCACACATCAGTTTATCACGTAGATAGAAACACTGGTGGTACAGTCCGCACACATCAGTTTATCACGTAGATACAACCACTAGTGGTACACTCCGCACACATCAATTTATCACGTAGATAGAAACACTGGTGGTACACTCCGCACACAACAGATTATCACGTAGATATAAACACTGGTGGTACACTCCGCACACATCAGTTTATCACGTAGATAGAAACACTGGTGGTACACTCCGCACACATCAGATTATCACGTGGATAGAAACACTGCTAGTACACTCCGCACACAGCAGTTTATCACGTAGATACAACCACTAGTGGTACAGTCCGCACACATCAGATTATCACGTAGATAGAAACAGTGCTAGTACACTCCGCACACATCAGATTATCACGTAGATAGAAACACTGGTAAGTAGTATAATTGGACAGTTCGGCGGCCACCACCCCCACCGGCTCCCAGAGGCCACCTCCACCACCACCACAACCAGAGGCCTCCCAGATGCCTCCTCCACCACCACCACCACCACAGCCAGAGGCCTCCCAGATGCCTCCTCCACCACCACCACAGCCAGAGGCCTCCCAGAGGCGTCCTCCACCACCACCACAGCCAGAGGCCTCCCAGACGTCTCCTCCACCACCCGCGGGAAATTTGAATTTGTAAACAAAGCCACGTGCTTTTTGACAGCTGTCATCGACAACAACGCATCGCTAACCTCAGTACTGCCATCTTGACAGGCCTAAACCTCAGTAGTACCAACTTAACCTAACTAGCGCGAGGTAAACAAAGCCACGTGCTTTTGACAGCCACGTGCTTTTTGACAGACAACAACGCATCGCTAACCTCACTGCTGCCATCTTGACGGGCCTAAACCTCAGTAGTACCAACTTAACCTAACTAGCGCGAGATAAACAAATCCACGTGCTTTTTGACAGCCATGTGCTTTTTTGACAGCTGTCATCCGCCATCTTTAAACTACAGAGCACCGTGCTGCCCTCTTTATCGTAGTAGATGTAAATTCGTCACTTGTCATCCGCAGTGCTGCCATCTTAACGGGCTTAAACCTTAGTGCTACCAACTTAACCTTACTAGCGCGAGATTTGAATCGGTAAACAAATCCACGTGCAGCTGTCATTCGCCATCTTTAATCTATAGAGCACAGTGCTGTCCTCTTTAGCTACTTACCTTTGAAATGTGGTGGCGGATAATTTGAGAAATGCTTTTTGACAGCAGCCATCTTGCATCACAAACCTCAGTGCTGCCCTCTTTAGCTAGATACCTTTGAAATGTGGTGGCGGCAAATTCCACGTGCTCTTGTTTGGAAACAAACCTATGCGCAGTCATCCACCATCTTTAAACCACAGAACACCGCGCTGCCCTCTTGCGTCAGCTGTCATCCGCCATCTTTAAACTACAGAGCACCGTGTCGCACTCTTGCGTCAGCTGTCATCCGCCATCTTTAAACTACAGAGCACCGTGCCGCACTCTTGCGAGCAAATTCGTCAGCTGTCATCCGCCATCATTAAACTACAGAGCACCGTACCGCACTCTTGCGGGCAATTCCGTCAGCTGTCATCCGCCACCTTTAATCAAGAGAGCGCAGTGCCGCACTCTATGTGGTGGTGACAAATTCTACATTCGCCATCTTTAATCTACAGAGCGCCGCGCCGCACTCTGTGGTGGCGGACAATTTGAAAAGCTGCCAAGAGAGCATCGTGCTGGTATCTTTATTCTTTGACATGTGGTGGCGGATAATTTGAAAAAATGCTTTTTGACAGCAGCCATCTTCAATCAACAGAGCACCGTGCTGTGCACTCTTTGTGGTAGCAGTAGACAATTTAAAAGAACATGTCAAGGAATATCTTTGTTCTAAGAAGATATTACAAGAGAAGTGATTAAGAATATAACCGAACACGGTACTCGACACAACATATGATTAGAACATCGGTTGATGTGTTTACAACATATCTGGTGTATACCTTTGTTCTAAGAGAAAAAGTAGGACTAAAATTTTGAACAGCTTGCGTAAGATAGCAACTCTTATAACTTCCTTTACTTTGCTAAGGCATAGCTTTATCGAACATACAACGCAATCTTGCACATATCGCGTACCTACATGTTTATACTTGAACACATACTGCTGTTCATAGTTCGATATTGCAGAACACTGCTTTGCAAGACTAGAATCAAACACTTTTGAGGAAAAAAAATTCTGTTCTCGACATACTTACCGAACTAGACGATACTATACTTACGAATCTGCTCATCACCTTCTTTCTTGATCTTTTTCTACGAGTAATAAACAAAAACTCTATCTTGCAAATAAGGAGCGGGAGGAAGGTAATACCTAATCTAAAATAAAAGAATATGCCAATTCTACATTATTTATTTACATCTTGTATGTACAAGTTTTATCTCGAATCATTTTACCGTAGTGATGTTTGCGTACTTCTCGACGCAATTCTTGTATGTACAAGTTTAAACTTGCCGTACTACGCTCTCAGCGTACCTCTCCCTACAATATGTACAGTGAATTGTGATGTAAGACAGCGTAACGTAAGTACACACCTCTAGCATAATGTTTACACATATCTGCTTTATGTAAAGTAGTACCGATCAATACTACTATGCCCCAGGCTAGAGTGTTGGTAGAATTTGGAATGACAAACCGTTTGCACTCAACATTATTAAGGGCTACCTTACTAATTAAATGAGTGAACAACTGGTGCTTCTTGCTTCTAATGACAGACATTTGCTTATGCAAAACAGGTGGATTACTTTTAATGCAATTGTTATAGTTTTCAAAACTTAGCTGATTCTGAACGACATTCGTTTTAACCCCCTTCAATCTCTTTATTTGTAATTCATTTAAGAGTTTTATGCAATATGATTTGGATTTAGTACCTACAAATGAATCGATAAAATTTCCAGCACATTCATCTTTCATATTACCTAGAACCTTTTTGTTCACTAGCGGTAGATGATATTGATTATTTGCAGGATAGTTACTTGTATCAAGCCTACCCAAGTCTGGCTTTATATCATTGTAATAGTCATCAGTTTGATTTGATAAATAAACGAATCGGTATCTGTGTAGAGCAATTGCGCATTATGCGCGTACTTCTTCATCATATAATCGTAATGGAATTCATACATGAGTGTTTTAGCCAATTCAAGTACTGCAAAGCCGACGTAGGTAGGTTTGTCATACTTAACACGATTCATCTGTATAATAACTAAATTCTCATGTATGATGGTGCAGCTGTGGAAATTTGGTTTACTTATTAAATAGTTAGCACCATACCTTTTCTTAATATTCTCCCAGTTTGTAATCAATTTTACATCAAAGCGTTTGTCAACATTTTCCATAGTCTTACCAAACACACTGTTATTCATGAGCTTGTAGAAATCTTTTTCAAACTCGTTAACCGCATTCGTTCTTAAATTATTGTTCAGATCGATATATGGCTTTAGCCATGGTGACTGATTAAATTCTAGTACGCGATGAATTTTGGATAACTTCAACCCATGCTGCAACAACTGTTTTAAATTTCGGTAATGAATGATATACTTAGATTTATCGCACAAATTAGCAATGAGCATTTTCGTCGTTGATGCGATGTACGGGGACTTCATATTTTCAGGGCAGAACGGTAAGTCATTAAGAGAAGTGTGTAACTCTTTAGGATACTGTAAGTCAACTTCGAGGAAATAGCCTTTATCAGCTTCATAGCCTAGGGCGTGCAGCTGTAAAGCATCAATTTCACACTGCATTAGACAGCGGAAACCACTCACCGGTAGATGTTAACTCATCGCCCACCCATACTGATTATTAGCATCGAGATAAACGATATACTGAGATTCCTGACTAGAATCGAAACTCGGCATGTACTTATTATTTGCCTTGGAATACCGCCCGCTGCACTGACTTAGACCGCCTCGAATAGATGATTTTATAAAGTGCACCATATCAATATCGGTTAGCAGTTCCAACTTCACCTGCGTGTATTTTAACATCCCATCCCAACTTAACCCAGGCCAGCAAAATGGGTCAAGGCTGTAGGTTTTCTTACAAACACAGCGAAAATTTTCAAAAACATCAGCTAACAAAAGTACATCTGTCTTTAAATATAAATCGGAGTATTCACCTAGCGTTTGAATGTGGAACTGCTCCCAGATATGTTGTGCATGTAAATAGTCATCATCACTAATATCTGCTGAATTCAGCGAGCTTTAAAAGGATTGTTTCGATGTTAAGGCGCGTTCTTCGAGGCGTTCTAAGCAGTCAAGATATTCATAACAAAAAACACCCTTACGCCGAAGTAAATTAAACTGCGCTTCTTCGGGAAAAACGCGTCGAATTTCCGTAAATTGTTCTGGCTGTAAATGATTAGAAAGTTTATCGAGGCTACTCGCCATAAAGCGAAACGAGTCAAGGAATCTCACTTTTATAGAATGTTCCGCATCTACTTTTACAGACTTTGCAAACACAATGTACCGCTCTTTATTCTGAGGGATTATATCTACTTTTTCATCTGAAGCTCCAAATTGTGAAATGATGAAATAAGAGTCGTAACCAGATAAGTTATGAAAAATTACTCCGCACACATCAGTTTATCACTTAGATACCAGCACTGGTAGTGCAGTCCACACACATCAGTATATCACTTTGATACAAGCTCTGGTAGTGCAGTCCGCACACATCAGTTTATCACGTAGATAGAAGCACAACTGGTACACTCCGCACACATCAGCTTATAACGTGTATAAAAGCACTGGTAGTGCAGTCCGCACACATCAGTATATCACCTTGATACAAGCACTGGTGCTCAGTCCGCGCACTTCGCGTTATCCCGTAGATACAAGCACTGGTGGTACAGTCGGCACACATCAGTTTATCACGTAGATACCAGCACTGCTAGTGCAGTCAACACACATCAGTATATCACTTTGATACGAGCTCTGGTAGTGCAGTCCGCACACATCAGTTTATCACGTAGATAGAAGCACAAGTGGTACACTCCGCACACATAAGCTTATCACGTGTATACAAGCACTGGTAGTGCAGTCCGCCCACATCAGTATATCACTTTGATACGAGCTCTGGTAGTGCAGTCCGCACACATCAGTTTATCACGTAGATAGAAGCACAAGTGGTATACTCCGCACACATCAGCTTATCACGTGGATACAAGCACTGGTAGTGCAGTCCGCACACATCAGTATATCACTTTGATACAAGCTCTGGTAGTGCAGTCCACACACATCACTTCATCACGTAGATAGAAGCACAAGTGGTACAGTCCGCACACATCAGTTTATCACGTAGAAGTAGGCACTGGTGGTACACTCCGCACACATCAGTTTACCACGTTGATACCGGCACTGCTGGTGCAGTCCGCACACTCAGTTTATCACGTTGATACCGGCACTGCTGGTGCAGTCCGCACACTCAGTTTATCAGGTTGATACCGGCACTGCCTTTGCAGTCCGAACACTCAATTTATCACGTTGATACCAGCACTGGTGGTACAGTCCGCACACTCAGTTTATCTCGAAGATACCAGCGCTGCTGGTGCAGTCCGCACACTCAGTTTATCAGGTTGATACCGGCACTGCCTTTACAGTCCGAACACTCAGTTTATCACGTTGATACCAGCACTGGTGGTACAGTCCGCACACTCAGTTTATCACGTTGATACCGGCACAGCTGGTGCAGTCCGCACACTCAGTTTATCACGTTGATTCCAGCATTGCTGGTGCAGTCCTCACACTCAGTTTATCACGTTGATACCGGCACTGCTGGTGCAGTCCTCACACTCAGTTTATCACGTTGATACCAGCACTGTTGGTTCAGTCCACACACTCAGTTCATCACGTTGATACCAGCACTGGTGGTTCAGTCCCCACACTCAGTTTATCACGTTGATACGAGCACTGGTGGTGCAGTCCTCACACTCAGTTCATCACGTTGATACCAGCACTGGTGGTATAGTCCACACACTCAGTTCATCACGTTGATACGAGCACTGGTGGTGCAGTCCGCACACTCAGTTCTCACTTTGACACCAGCACTGCTGGTGCAGTCCGCCCACTCAGTTTATCACGTTGATACCAGCACTGCTGGTACAGTCCTCACACTCAGTTTATCACGTAGATACCAGCACTGCTGGTGCAGTCCGCCCACTCAGTTTATCACGTTGATACCAGCACTGGTGGTGCAGTCCGCCCACTCAGTTCATCACGTTGATACGAGCACTGGTGGTGCAGTCCCCACACTCAGTTTATCACGTTGATACCAGCACTGCTGGTGCAGTCCGCCCACTCAGTTTATCACGTTGATACCAGCACTGCTGGTGCAGTCCGCCCACTCAGTTTATCACGTTGATACCAGCACTGCTGGTACAGTCCTCACACTCAGTTTATCACGTAGATACCAGCACTGCTGGTGCAGTCCTCACACTCTGTTCTTCACGTTGATACCAGCACTGCTGGTGCAGTCCCCACACTCAGTTTATCACGTTGATACCAGCACTGTTGGTTCAGTCCCCACACTCAGTTCATCACGCTGATACGAGCACTGGTGGTAGAGTCAGCAAACTCAGTTTTTCACGTTGATACCAGCACTGGTGGTACAGTCCTCACACTCAGTTTATCACGTTGAAACCGGCACTGCTGATGCAGTAATCACACTCAGTTTATCACGTTGATACCAGCACTGCTGGTGCAGTCCGCACACTCAGTTCTCACGTTGATACCAGCACTGCTGGTGCAGTCCGCCCACTCAGTTTATCACGTTGATACCAGCACTGCTGGTACAGTCCTCACACTCAGTTTATCACGTAGATAGCAGCACTGCTGGTGCAGTCCCCACACTCTGTTCTTCACGTTGATACCAGCATTGCTGGTACAGTCCTCACACTCAGTTTATCACGTAGATACCAGCACTGCTGTTGCAATCCGCACACTCAGTTTATCTGGTTGATACCAGCACTGCGGGTGCAGTCCTCACACTCGGATTTTCACGTTGATACCAGCACTGCTGGTGCAGTCGACGCACTCAGTTTATCTCGATGATACCAGCACTGCTGGTACAGTCCTCACACTCAGTTTATCACGTAGATACCAGCACTGCTGGTGCAGTCCTCACAGTCAGTTTATCACGTTGAAACCAGCACTGCTGGTGCAGTCCGCCCACTCAGTTTATCACGTTGATACTAGCACTGCTGGTGCAGTCCGCCCACTCAGTTTATCACGTTGATACCAGCACTGCTGTTGCAGTCTGCACACTCAGTTTATCACGTTGATAGCAGCACTGCTGGTGCAGTAATCACACTCAGTTTATCACGTTGATACCAGCACTGCTGGTGCAGTCCGCACACTCAGTTTCTCACGTTGATACCAGCACTGCTGGTGCAGTCCGCCCACTCAGTTTATCACGTTGATACCAGCACTGCTGGTACAGTCCGCACTCTCAGTTTATCACGTTGATAGCAGCACTGCTGGTGCAGTCCACACACTCAGTTTATCACGGTGATACCAGCACTGCTGGAGCGGTCCGCACACTCAGTTTTTTCACGTTGATACCAACACTGCTGGTGCAGTTCGCCCACTGAGTTTATCACGTGGATACCAGCACTGCTGGTGCAGTCCGCCCACTCAGTTTATCACGTTGATACCGGCACTGCTGGTGCAGTCCGCACAATCAGTTTATCACGTTCATACCAGCACTGATGGTGCAGTCCGCACACATCGGTTTTTCTCCTAGTAACATGCACTAGTGGTACACTCCGCACACATCGGCACATCACGTAGATACAAGCACTAGTATTACACTCCGCGCACATCAGTTTATCACGTAGATACAAGCACTGGTAGTGCAGTCCACATACAATAGTTTATCACGTAGATACATGCGCTAGTACTACACTCCGCACTCAACATTATATCACGTAGATACAAGCACTGGTAGTGCAGTCCGCACACATCAGTTTAACACGTAGATACACGCACTGGTAGTGCCGTCCGCACACATCATTTTATCACGTAGATTCACGCACAGATAGTGCAGACCGCACACCTCATTATTACACATAGATACAGGTCCTGGTGGTACTCTCCGCACACTTAGGTTCTATCACGTGGATACCAGCACTGGTGGTACATTCGCTCACATCAATTTATCACGTAGATACAAAGACTTGTGTTATACTCCGCACACATCACATTATGACGTATATACACGGACTGATGTTACACTCCGCACACATCGGTTTTATCACGTAGTGAACGGCACTGCTGGTACAGTGCGCACACTCATTTCATCACGTAGATAAAAGCACTGCTGGTGCAGTCCGCACACTCAATTTATCACGTTGATACCTGCACTGCTGGTGCAGTCCTCACACTCAGTTTATCACGTAGATACCAGCACTGCTGTTGCAATCCGCATACTCAGTTTATCTGGTTGATACCAGCACTGCTGGTACAGTCCTCACACTCAGTTTATCACGTTGATACCGGCACAGCTGGTCCAGTCCGAACACTCAGTTTATCACGTTGATACCAGCACTGATGGTGCAGTTCGCACACTCAGTTTATCACGTTGATACCAGCACTGCTGGTGCAGTCCGAACGCCCAGTTTATCACGTTGATACCAGCAGTGCTGGTACAGTCCTCACACGCAGTTTGTCATGTTGATACCAGCACTGCTGGTGCAGCCCGCACACTCAGTTTATCACGTTGATACCGGCACTGATGGTGCAGCCCGCACACTCAGTTTATCACGTTGATACCAGCACTGCTGCTGGAGTCCCCACACTCAGTTTGTCACGTTGATACCTGCAGTGCTGGTACAGTCCTCACACGCAGTTTGTCACGTTGATACCAGCACTGATGGTGTAGTCCGCACACTCAGTTTGTCACGTAGATACAAGCACTGGTAGTGCAGTCCGCACACATCAGTTTAACACGTAGATACACGCACTGGTAGTGCAGTCCGCACACATCAGTTTATCACGTACATACACGCACAGGTAGTGCAGAACGCATACATCACTTTGCACATAGATACAGGTCCTGGTGGTATTCTCCGCACACTTCGGTTCTATCAGGTAGTGAACGGCACTGCTGTTACAGTGCGCACACTCAATTTATCACGTAGATAAAAGAACTGCTGGTACAGTCCTCAAACACAGTTTATCACGCTGATACCGGCACTGCCTGTGCAGTCCTCACACTCAGTTCATCACGTTAATACCAGCACTGCTGTTGCAGTCCGCACACTCAGTTTATTACGTTGATACCAGCACTGCTGCTGCAGTCCCCACACTCAGTTTATCACGTTGATACCAGCACTGATGGAGCAGTCCCCACACTCAGTTTATCACGTAGATACAAGCACTGATGTTGCAGTCCGCACACTCAGTTTATCACGTTGATACCGGCACTGCTGGTGCAGCTCGCACACTCAGTTTATCACGTTGTTACCAGCACTGCTGGTACAGTCCTCACACTCAATTTGTCACGTTGATACCAGCACTGCTGGTGCAATCCGCACACTCAGTTTATCACGTTGATACCAGCACTGCTGGTGCAGTCCGCACACTCAGTTTATCACGTTGATACCAGCACTGCTGGTGCAGTCCCTACTCTCAGTTTATCACGTTGATAACAGCATTGCTGGTACAGTCCGCACATTCAGTTTATCACGTAGATACCAGCACTGGTGGTACATTCCGCTCACATCAATTTATCACGTAGATACGAAGACTTGTGTTATACTCCGCACAGATCACATTATGACGTATGTACACGGACTGGTGGTACACTCCGCTGACATCAATTTATCACGTAGATACACGCACTGATGTTGCACTCCGCACAATTCGGTTTTATCACGTAGTGAACGGCACTGCTGTTACAGTGCGCACACTCATTTTATCACGTAGATAAAAGCACTGCTGGTGCAGTCCTCACACTCAGTTTATCACGTTGATACCAGCACTGATGGTACAGTCCGCACACTCAGATTATCACGTTGATACCAGCACTGCTGCTGCAGTCCGCACACTCAGTTTATCACGTTGATACCGGCACTGATGGTGCAGTCCACACACTCAGTTTATCTCGTTGATACCGGCACTGCTGGTACAGTCTGCACACTCAGTTTATCACGTTGATACCAGCACTGATGGTGCAGTCTGCACACTCAGTTTATCACGTTGATACCAGCACTGATGGTGCAGTCACACACACAGTTTATCACGCTGATACCGGCACTGCTGGTGCAGTCCGCACACTGAGTTGATCACGTTGATACCAGCACTGCTGTTGCTGTCCGCACACTCAGTTTATCACGTTGATACCAGCACTGCTGGTGCAGTCCGCACACTCAGCTTATCTCGTTGATACCGGCACTGCTGATGCAGTCCGCACACTCAGTTTATCACGTTGATACCAGCACTGCTGGTGCAGTCCGCACACTCAGCTTATCTCGTTGATACCGGCACTGCTGATGCAGTCCGCACACTCAGTTTATCACGTTGATACCAGCACTGGTTGTGCTGTCCGTACACATCAGTTTATCACGTAGATACAAAAACTGGTAGTGCAGTCCGCACGCATCATTTTTACACTTAGATACAAGGACTGGTGGTACACTCCGCACACATCGGTACTATCGCGCAGATACCAGCACTGGTGGTACACTCCGCTCACATCAATTTATCCCGTAGATACAAGCACTTGCAGAGCAGTCCACACACATCAGTTTTTCTCGTAGTTACAAGCACTAATGGTACACTCCGCACACATCGGCATATCACGTAGATACAAGCACTGGTAGTGCAGTCCGCACAGATCACCTTACCACGTAGATACAAGCACTAGTAGTACACTCCGCACACATCGGCATATCACGTAGATAAAAGCACTGCTGGTGCAGTCCGCACACTCAGTTTTTCACATTGATACCGGCACTGCTGGTGCAGTACGCGCACATCAGTTTATCACGTAGAGAAAGGACTGGTGGTATTCTCCGCACAGATCACTTTATGACGTATATATACGGACTGGATGTACACTCCGCTCACATCAATTTTTCACGAAGATACAAGCACTGATTTTACACTCCGCACACTCAGATTATCACGCTGATACCGGCACTGCTGGTGCAGTCCGCACACTCAGTTTATCACGTTCATGCCAGATCTGCTGGTGCAGTCCGCACACTCAGTTTATCACGTTGATACCGGCACTGGTGGTACAGTCCACACACTCAGTTTATCTCGTTGATATCGGCCCTGCTGGTACAGTCCGCACACTCAGATTATCACGTTTACACCAGCACTGCTGCTGCAGTCCGCAAACTCAGTTTATCACGTTGATACCAGCACTGTTGGTACAGTCCTCACACTCACTTTATCACGTAGATACCAGCACTGCTGGTGCAGTCCTCACAGTCAGTTTATCACGTTGATACCAGCACTGCTGGTGCAGTCCGCCCACTCAGTTTATCGCGTTGATACCAGCGCTGCTGGTGCACTCCGCCCACTCAGTTTATCACGTTGATACCAGCACTGTTGTTGCAGTCCGCACACTCAGTTCATCACGTTGATAGCAGCACTGCTGTGCAGTAATCACACTCAGTTTATCACGTTGATACCAGCACTGCTGGTGCAGTCCGCACACATCATTTTATCACGTAGATAGACGAACAGGTAGTGCAGATCGCACACCTCATTATTACACATAGATACAGGTCCTGGTGGTACTCTCCGCAAACTTCGGTTCTATCACGTGGATACCAGCACTGGTGGTACATTCCGCTCACATCAATTCATCACGTAGATACAAAGACTTGTGTTATACTCCGCACAGATCACATTATGACGTGTATACACGGACTGGTGGTACGCTCCGCTGACATCAATTTTCACGTAGATACACGCACTGATGTTACACTCCGCACACATCGGTTTTATCACGTAGTGAACGGCACTGCTAGTACAGTGCGCACACTCATTTCATCACGTAGATAAAAGCACTGCTGGTGCAGTCCGCACACTCAGTTTATCACGTTGATACCGGCACTGCTGGTGCAGTCCTCACACTCAGTTTATCACGTAGATACCAGCACTGCTGTTGCAATCCGCACACTCAGTTTATCTGGTTGATAACAGCACTGCTGGTACAGTCCTCACACTCAGTTTATCACGTTGATACCGGCACAGCTGGTCCAGTCCGAACACTCAGTTTATCACGTTGATACCAGCACTGATGGTGCAGTTCGCACACTCAGTTTATCACGTTGATACCAGCACTGCTGGTGCAGTCCGCACGCCCAGTTTATCACGTTGATACCAGCTCTGCTGGTGCAGTCCGCACGCCCAGTTTATCACGTTGATACCAGCACTGCTGGTGCATTCCGCACGCTTAGTTTATCACTTTGATACCAGCTCTGCTGGTGCAGTCCGCACACTCAGTTTATCACGTTGATTCCAGCATTGCTGGTGCAGTCCTCACACTCAGTTTATCACGTTGATACCAGCACCGCTGCTGCAGTCCCCACACTCAGTTTGTCACGTTGATACCAGCACTGCTGGTACAGTCCTCTCACGCAGTTTGTCACGTTGATACCAGCACTGATGGTGTAGTCCGCACACTCACTTTGTCACGTAGATACAAGCACTTGTAGTGCAGTCCGCACACATCAATTTATCACGTAGATACAAAGACTTGTGTTATACTCCGCACAGATCACATTATGACGTATATACACGGACTGGTGGTACGCTCCGCTGACATCAATTTATCACGTAGATACACGCACTGATGTTACACTCCGCACACATCGGTTTTATCACGTAGTGAACGGCACTGCTAGTACAGTGCGCACACTCATTTCATCACGTAGATAAAAGCACTGCTGGTGCAGTCCGCACACTCAATTTATCACGTTGATACCGGCACTGCTGGTGCAGTCCTCACACTCAATTTATCACGTTGATACCTGCACTGCTGGTGCAGTCCTCACACTCAGTTTATCACGTAGATACCAGCACTGCTGTTGCAATCCGCACACTCAGTTTATCTGGTTGATAACAGCACTGCTGGTACAGTCCTCACACTCAGTTTATCACGTTGATACCGGCACAGCTGGTCCAGTCCGAACACTCAGTTTATCACGTTGATACCAGCACTGATGGTGCAGTTCGCACACTCAGTTTATCACGTTGATACCAGCACTGCTGGTGCAGTCCGCACGCCCAGTTTATCACGTTGATACCAGCTCTGCTGGTGCAGTCCGCACGCCCAGTTTATCACGTTGATACCAGCACTGCTGGTGCATTCCGCACGCTTAGTTTATCACTTTGATACCAGCTCTGCTGGTGCAGTCCGCACACTCAGTTTATCACGTTGATTCCAGCATTGCTGGTGCAGTCCTCACACTCAGTTTATCACGTTGATACCAGCACTGCTGGTGCAGTCCTCACACTCAGTTTATCACGTTGATACCAGCACTGCTGGTGCAGCCCGCACACTCAGTTTATCACGTTGAAACCGGCACTGATGGTGCAGCCCGCACACTCAGTTTATCACGTTGATACCAGCACCGCTGCTGCAGTCCCCACACTCAGTTTGTCACGTTGATACCAGCACTGCTGGTACAGTCCTCTCACGCAGTTTGTCACGTTGATACCAGCACTGATGGTTTAGTCCGCACACTCACTTTGTCACGTAGATACAAGCACTTGTAGTGCAGTCCGCACACATCAGTTTAACACGTAGATACACGCACTGGTAGTGCAGTCCGCGCACATCATTTTATCACGTACATACACGCACAGGTAGTGCAGACCGCACACCTCATTATTACACATAGATACAGGTCCTGGTGGTACTCTCCGCACACTTAGGTTCTATCACGTGGATACCAGCACTGGTGGTACATTCCGCTCACATCAATTTATCACGTAGATACAAAGACTTGTGTTATACTCCGCACACATCACATTATGACGTATATACACGGACTGATGTTACACTCCGCACACATCGGTTTTATCACGTAGTGAACGGCACTGCTGGTACAGTGCGCACACTCATTTCATCACGTAGATAAAAGCACTGCTGGTGCAGTCCGCACACTCAATTTATCACGTTGATACCTGCACTGCTGGTGCAGTCCTCACACTCAGTTTATCACGTAGATACCAGCACTGCTGTTGCAGTCCGCACACTCATTTTATTACGTTGATACCAGCACTGCTGCTGCAGTCCCCACACTCAGTTTATCACGTTGATACCAGCACTGATGGAGCAGTCCCCACACTCAGTTTATCACGTAGATACAAGCACTGATGTTGCAGTCCGCACACTCAGTTTATCACGTTGATACCGGCACTGCTGGTGCAGCCCGCACACTCAGTTTATCACGTTGTTACCAGCACTGCTGGTACAGTCCTCACACTCAGTTTGTCACGTTGATACCAGCACTGCTGGTGCAAACCGCACACTCAGTTTGTCACGTTGATACCAGCACTGCTGGTACAGTCCTCACACTCAGTTTATCACGTTGATACCAGCACTGCTGGTGCAGTCCCTACTCTCAGTTTATCACGTTGATAACAGCATTGCTGGTACAGTCCGCACATTCAGTTTATCACGTAGATACCAGCACTGGTGGTACATTCCGCTCACATCAACTTATCACGTAGATACGAAGACTTGTGTTATACTCCGCACAGATCACATTATGACGTATATACACGGACTGGTGGTACACTCCGCTGACATCAATTTATCATGTAGATACACGCACTGATGTTACACTCCGCACAATTCGGTTTTATCACGTAGTGAACGGCACTGCTGTTACAGTGCGCACACTCATTTTATCACGTAGATAAAAGCACTGCTGGTGCAGTCCTCACACTCAGTTTATCACGTTGATACCAGCACTGATGGTACAGTCCGCACACTCAGATTATCACGTTGATACCAGCACTGCTGCTGCAGTCCGCACACTCAGTTTATCACGTTGATACCGGCACTGATGGTGCAGTCCACACACTCAGTTTATCTCGTTGATACCGGCACTGCTGGTACAGTACGCACACTCAGTTTAGCACGTTGATACCAGCACTGATGGTGCAGTCTGCACACTCAGTTTATCACGTTGATACCAGCACTGATGGTGCAGTCACACACACAGTTTATCACGCTGATACCGGCACTGCTGGTGCAGTCCGCACACTCAGTTAATCACGTTGATACCAGCACTGCTGTTGCTGTCCGCACACTCAGTTTATCAAGTTGATACCAGCACTGCTGGTGCAGTCCGCACACTCAGCTTATCTCGTTGATACCGGCACTGATGATGCAGTCCGCACACTCAGTTTATCACGTTGATACCAGCACTGGTTGTGCTGTCCGCACACATCAGTTTATCACGTAGATACAAGAACTGGTAGTGCAGTCCGCACGCATCATTTTTACACTTAGATACAAGGACTGGTGGTACACTCCGCACACATCGGTACTATCGCGCAGATACCAGCACTGGTGGTACACTCCGCTCACATCAATTTATCCCGTAGATACAAGCACTTGCAGAGCAGTCCACACACATCAGTTTTTCTCGTAGTTACAAGCACTAATGGTACACTCCGCACACATCGGCATATCACGTAGATACAAGCACTGGTAGTGCAGTCCGCACAGATCACCTTACCACGTAGATACAAGCACTAGTAGTACACTCCGCACACATCGGCATATCACGTAGATAAAAGCACTGCTGGTGCATTCCGCACACTCAGTTTTTCACGTTGATACCGGCACTGCTGGTGCAGTACGCGCACATCAGTTTATCACGTAGAGACAAGGACTGGTGGTATTCTCCGCACAGATCACTTTATGACGTATATATACGGACTGGATGTACACTCCGCTCACATCAATTTTTCACGTAGATACAAGCACTGATGTTACACTCCGCACACTCAGATTATCACGCTGATACCGGCACTGCTGGTGCAGTCCGCACACTCAGTTTATCACGTTCATGCCAGATCTGCTGGTGCAGTCCGCACACTCAGTTTATCACGTTGATACCAGCACTGCTGGTGCAGTCCGCACACCATGTATATCACGTTGATACCAGCACTGCTGGTACACCCCTCACATTCAGTTTTTCACGCTGATACCGGCGCTGCTGGTGCAGTCCGTACACTCAGTTTATCACGTTGATACCAGCACTGCTGTTGCAGTCCGCACACTCAGTTTATCACGTTGATATCAGCACTGCTGGTGCAGTCATCACACTCACTTTATCACGTTCATACCAGCACTGCTGGTGCAGTCCGCACACTCAGTTTATCTCGTTGATACCAGCACTGCTGGTGTATTCCTCACACTCAGTTTATCACGTTGATACCAGCTCTGCTGGTGCAAGCCGCACACTCAGTTTATCACGTTGATTCCAGCATTGCTGGTGCAGTCCTCACACTCAGTTTATCACGTTGATACCTGCACTGCTGGAGCGGTCCGCACACTCAGTTTTTTCACGTTGATACCAGCACTGCTGGTGAAGTCCACACACTCAGTTTATCATGTTGATACCAGCACTGCTGGTGCAGACCGCACACTCAGCTTATCTCGTTGATACCGGCACTGCTGGTGCAGGCCGTACACTCAGCTTATCTCGTTGATACCGGCACTGCTGGTGCAGTCCGCGCACTCAGTTTATCACGTTGAAACCAGCACTGCTGGTGCAGTCCGCACACTCAGTTTATCACGTCGATACCAGCACTGCTGGAGCGGTCCGCACACTCAGTTTTTCACGTCGATACCAGCACTGCTGGTGCAGTCCGCACACTCAGTTTATCTCGAAGATACAAGCACTGCAAGTGCAGTCCCCACACATCAGATTATCACGTAGATACAAGCACTCGTAGAGCAGTCCGCACACATCGGTTTTTCTCCTAGTAACATGCACTAGTGGTACACTCCGCACACATCGGCATATCACGTAGATACAATCACTGGTAGTGGAGTCCGCACATATCAGCTTATCACGTAGATACAAGCACTAGTAGTACACTCCGCGCATATCAGTTTATCACGTATATACAAGCACTGGTAGTGCTGTCCACATACATTAGTTTATCACGTAGATACAAGCACAAGTAGTACACTCCGCACTCATCAGTATATCACGTAGATAAAAGCACTGGTAGTGCAGTCCGCACACATCAACTTAACACGTGGATACACGCACTGGTAGTGCAGTCCGCACACATCAGTTTATCACGTAGATACACGCACAGGTAGTGCAGAACGCACACATCATTTTTACACATAGATACAGGTCCTGGTGGTACTCTCCGCACACTTCGGTTCTATCACGTAGACACCAGCACTGGTGGTACATTCCGCTCACATCAATTTATCACGTATATACAAAGACTTGTGTTATACTCCGCACAGATCACATTATGACGTATATACACGGACTGTTGGTACACACCGCTGACATCAATTTATCACGTAGATACACGCACTGAAGTTACACTCCGCACACATCGGTTTTATCACGTAGTGAACGGCACTGCTGTGACAGTGCGCACACTCATTTTATCACGTAGATGAAAGCACTGCTGGTGCAGTCCTCACACTCAGTTTATCACGTTGATACCAGCACTGATGGTGCAGTCCGCACACTCAGCTTATCACGTTCATACCGGCACTGATGGTGCAGTCCACACACTCAGTTTATCTCGTTGATTCCGGCTCTGCTGGTGCAGTCCGCACACTCAGTTTATCACGTTGATTCCAGCATTGCTGGTGCAGTCCTCACACTCTGTTTATCACGTTGATACCAGCACTGCTGGTGCAGTCCTCACACTCAGTTTTTTCACGTTTATACCAGCATTGCTGGTGCAGTCCTCACACTCTGTTTATCACGTTGATACCAGCACTGCTGGTGCAGTCATCACACTCAGTTTTTCACGTTTATACCAGCACTGATGGTGCAGTCCGCACACTCAGTTTATCACGTTGATACCAACACTGCTGGAGCGGTCGGCACACTCACTTTTTCACGTAGATGCCGGTACTGCTGGTACAGACCGCACACTCAGTTCATCACGAAGATACCAGCACTGGTAGCACAGTCGGCACCTATCGGGCTTGTCCCGTAGATACCGGCACTGCTGCTAGAGTCCGCACACATCGGTTTTATCACGTAAATACTGGCACTGCTTGTACCTTCCGCACACACCGGTTTTATCACGTAGTTAACGGCACTGCTGGTAAAGTCTCCACACTCAGTTTATCACGTAGATGCAAGGACTGGTAGTACAGTCCGCCCACATCAGTTTATCACGTAGATGCAAGGACTAGTATTGCTGTCCGCACACATCAGTCTATCACGTAGACACAAGCACTGGAAGTACAGTCCGCACACATCAGTCTATCACGTTGATGCAAGCACTGGTAGTACAGTCCGCACACATCGGTCTATCACGTTGATGCAAGCACTGGTAGTACAGTCCGCACACATCAGTCTATCACGTTGATGCAAGCACTGCTGGTGCAGTCCGCACACATCAGCCTATCACGTAGATACAAGCACTGGTAGTACAGTCCGCCAACATCAGTTTATCACTTAGATGCAAGGACTGGTAGTGCAGTCCGCACACATCAGTCTATCACGTAGATACAAGTACTGGTAGTGCAGTCCGCACACATCAGTCTATCACGTAGATACAAGCACTGGTAGTGCAGTCCGCACACAACTCTTTATCTCGTAGATACAAGGCCTAGTAGTGCAGTCCGCACACAACTGTTTATCTCGTAGATACAAGGCCTGGTAGTGCAGTCCGCACACAACTGTTTATCTCGTAGATACAAGGCCTGGTAGTGCAGTCCGCACACAACTCTTTATCTCGTAGATACAAGGCCTGGTAGTGCAGTCCGCACACAACTCTTTATCTCGTAGATACAAGGCCTGGTAGTGCAGTCCGCACACAACTGTTTATCTCGTAGATACAAGGCCTGGTAGTGCAGTCCGCACACAACTGTTTATCTCGTAGATACAAGGCCTGGTAGTGCAGTCCGCACACAACTCTTTATCTCGTAGATACAAGGCCTGGTAGTGCAGTCCGCACACAACTCTTTATCCCGTTGATACAAGCACTAGTAGTACAGTCCGCACACATCATCTTAGCTCATAGATACAAGCACTGGTAGCACACTCCGCACACATCAGTTTATCACGTAGATACAGGCCCTGGTAGTGCAGTCCGCATACACCATCTTATCTCGTAGATACAGGCACTAGTGGTACACTCCGCACACATCAGTTTATCACGTAGATACAAGCCCTTGTAGTGCAGTCCGCGAACAACTGTTTATCACGTAGATACAAGCCCTGGTAGTTGCAGTCCGCACAAATCTTCATATCTCGTAGATACCAGCACTGGTAGTGCAGTCCGCACACTTCATCTTATCTCGTAGATACAAGCACTGGTAGTACACTCCGCACACATCAGTTTATCTCGTAGATACAAGCACTGGTAGTGCAGACCGCACACATCATCTTATCTCGTAGATACAAGCACTGGTAGTACACTCCGCACACATCAGTTTATCTCGTAGATACAAGCACTGGTAGCGCAGTCCGCGCATATCGGTTTATCTCATAGATACACGCACTGGTAGCGCAGTCCGCACATATCAGTTTATCTCGTAGATACAAGCACTGGTAGAGCAGTCCGCACACATCAGTTTATCACGTAGATACAAGCACTAGTGGTACACTGCGCACACATCAGTTTATCTCGTAGATAAAGAGACAGCTAGTGCATTCCGCACACATCACTTTCTCACGTAGATACAAGCACTCGTGTTACACTCCGCACACATCATTTTATCTCGTAGATACAAGTAGTGGTAATGCAGTCCCCACACATCTGTTTGACACGTAGATACAAGCACGGGTAGTGCAGTCCGCACACAACAGTTTATCTGGTAGATACAAGCACTGGTTGTGCAGTCCGCACACATCAGTTTATCTCGTAGATACAAGCACTGGTAGTGCAGTCCGCACACATCAGTTTATCTGGTAGATACAAGCACTGGTAGAACAGTCCCCACACATCAGTTTATCTCGTAGATTCCAGCACTGGTAGTGCAGTCCGCACACATCAGTTCAACATGTAGATAGACGCGCTGGTAGTTAAATCCACACATTTCTGTTATCACGTTGATACAAGCATTGGTAGTGCAGTCTGCACACATCAGTTTATCTCGTAGATACAAGAACTGGTAGTGCAGTCCGCACTCATCAGTTTATCACGTAGATACAAGCCCTGGTAGTGCAGTCTGCACTCATCAGTTTATCACGTAGATACAAGGACTAGTCCTACACTGTGCACTCATCAGTTTATCACGAAAATACAAGCCCTGGTAGTGCAGTCCGCACTCATCAGTTTATCACGTAGATACAAGCACTAGTGTGCACTCATCAGTTTATCACGTAGATACAAGCCCTGGTAGTGCAGTCAGCACTCATCAATTTATCACGTAGATACAAGCACTAGTGGTACACTGTGCACTCATCAGTTTATCACGTAGATACAAGCACTAGTGTTACACTCCGCACTCATCAGTTTATCACGTAGATACAAGCACTAGTGTGCACTAATCAGTTTATCACGTAGATACAAGCCCTGGTAGTGCAGTCCGCACTCATCAGTTTATCACGTAGATACAAGCACTGGCAGTGCAGTCCCCACACATCAGTTTATCTCGTGGATACAAGCACTAGTGGTACACTGTGCACTCATCAGTTTTTTCTCCTAGGTACTGGCACTGCTGGTACAGTCCCCTTACAAAAGTTTATAACGTAGGTACTGACACCTCTAATACAGTCCCCTTACATCAGTTTATTACGTAGGTACTGGCACTGCTGGTACATTCCCCATACATAAGTTTATCACGTAGGTACTGGCACTGGTGGAACAGTCCCCTTACATCAGTACATCCCGTAGGTACTGGCACTGCTGGAACAGTCCACATACATCAGTACATCATGTAGGTACTGGCACTGCTGGAACAGTCCACATACATCAGTACATCACGTAGGTACTGGCACTGCTGGAACAGTCCACATACATCAGTACATCACGTAGGTACTGGCACCGCTGGAACAGTCCACATACATCAGTACATCACGTAGGTACTGGCACTGCTGGAACAGTCCACATACATCAGTACATCACGTAGGTACTGGCACTGCTGGAACAGTCCACATACATCAGTACATCACGTAGGTACTGGCACAGCTGGAACAGTTCCCTTACATCAGTACATCACGTAGGTAATGGCACTGTTGGAACAGTCCACATACATCAGTACATCACGTAGGTACTGGCACTGCTGGAACAGTCCACATACATCAGTACATCACGTAGGTACTGACACCTCTAATACAGTCCCCTTACATCAGTTTATCACGTAGGTACTGGCACTGCTGGTACAGTCCCCATACATCAGTACATCACGTAGGTATTGGCACTGCTGGTACAGTCCCCATACATTAGTTTATCACGTAGGTACTGGCACTGCTGGAACAGTCCCCTTACATCAGTACATCACGTAGGTACTGGCACTGCTGGAACAGTCCACATACATCAGTACATCACGTAGATACTGGCACTACTGGAACAGTCCACATATATCAGTACATCACGTAGGTACTGACACCTCTAATACAGTCCCCTTACATCAGTTTATCACGTAGGTACTGGCACTGCTGGAACAGTCCACATACATCAGTACATCACGTAGGTACTGGCACTGCTGGAACAGTCCATTACATCAGTACATCACGTAGATACTGGCACTGCTGGAACAGTCCGCATACATCAGTACATCACGTAGGTACTGGCACTGCTGGAACAGTCCGCATACATCAGTACATCACGTAGGTACTGGCACTGCTGGAACAGTCCCCATACATCAGTACATCACGTAGGTACTGGCACTGCTGGAACAGTCCGCATACATCAGTACATCACGTAGGTACTGGCACTGCTGGAACAGTCCGCATACATCGGTACATCACGTAGGTACTGGCACTGCTGGTGCAGTCCGCATACATGAGTTTATCACGTAGGTACTGTCACTGCTGGTACAGTCCCCATACATCAGTACATCACGTAGGTACTAGCACTGCTGGTACAGTCCCCAAACATCAGTACATCACGTAGGTACTGGCACTGCTGCTAAGTCCCCATACATAAGTTTATCACGTAGGTACTGTCACTGCTGGTACAGTCCCCATACATCAGTACATCACGTAGGTACTGGCACTGCTGGAACAGTCCACATACATCAGTTTATCACGTAGGTACTAGCACTGCTGGTACAGTCCACATACATCAGTACATCACGTAGGTACTGGCACTGCTGGTACATTCCACATACATCAGTTTATCACGTAGGTACTGGCACTGCTGGTACAGTCCCCATACATCAGTTTATCACGTAGGTACTGGCACTGCTGGAACTGTCCACATACATCAGTACATCACGTAGGTACTGGCACTGCTGGTACTGTCCCCTTACATAAGTTTATCACGTAGGTACTGGCACTGCTGGTACAGTCCCCATACATAAGTTTATCACGTAGGTACTGGCACTGCTGGTACAGTCCCCATACATCAGTTTATCACGTAGGTACTGGCACTGCTGGAACTGTCCACATACATCAGTACATCACGTAGGTACTGGCACTGCTGGTACTGTCCCCTTACATAAGTTTATCACGTAGGTACTGGCCAGTCCCCATACATCAGTTTATCACGTAGGTACTGGCACTGCTGGAACAGTCCACATACATCAGTACATCACGTAGGTACTGGCACTGCTGGTACTGTCCCCTTACATAAGTTTATCACGTAGGTACTGGCACTGCTGGTACAGTCCCCATACATAAGTTTATCACGTAGGTACTGGCACTGCTGGTACAGTCCACGTACATCTGTATATCACGATGATACAAGCACTGGTGGTACAGTCCCCACACATCTGTTTATCAAGTTGATACCGACACTGCTGGTACAGTCCGCACACCTCAGAATATCACGTAGATCAAAAGACTGGTAGTGCAGTCCGCACACATCCGTTAGTCACATTGATACAGGAACTGGTGGTACACTACGCACACATCAATTTATCACGTAGATACAGGGACTGGTGGTACACTCCGCACACATCAATTTATCACGCAGATACAAGGACTGGTGGTGCAGTCCGCACACATTTGTTAACACGTCGATACAAGCACTGGTGAAGTAGTCCGCTCACATCTGCATATCACGTAGATACACGGACTGGTGGTGCAGACCGCACACATCTGCATATCACGTAGATACAAGGAATGGTAATGCAGTCCGCACCCATTTGTTTATCACGTAGATACCAGCACTGGTAGTGCAGTCCGCACACATTTGTTTATCACGTCGATACAAGCACTGGTGATGTAGTCCGCTCACATCTGCATATCACGTAGATACACGGACTGGTGGTGCAGACCGCACACATCTGCTTATCACGTAGATACAAATACTGGTAGTTCTGTCCGCGCACATCAGTTTATCACGTAGATACAATCACTGGTGTACAGTCCGCACACATCTGCATATCACGTAGATACACGGACTGGTAGTGCTGTCCGCGCACATCAGTTTATCGCGTAGATAAAAGCCCTGGTAGTGCAGTTAGCACACATTACCGTATCTCGTAGTTACAAGCAGTGGTAAAGCAGTCCCATCATCAGTTTATCTCGTAGATACATGCACTTGCAGTGCACTCCGCACACATCAGTTTATCACGTAGATACAGGCCATGGTAGGGCAGTCCGAACACATCATGTTATCTCGTAGATACATTCACTGATAGTGCAGTCCGCACACATCAGTTTATCATGCAGATACAAGCACTGGTAGTGCAGTCCGCACACAACTGTTTATCTCGTAGATACAAGGCCTGGTAGTGCAGTCCGCACACAACTCTTTATCTCGTAGATACAAGGCCTGGTAGTGCAGTCCGCACACAACTCTTTATCTCGTAGATACAAGGCCTGGTAGTGCAGTCCGCACACAACTGTTTATCTCGTAGATACAAGGCCTGGTAGTGCAGTCCGCACACAACTCTTTATCTCGTAGATACAAGGCCTGGTAGTGCAGTCCGCACACAACTCTTTATCCCGTTGATACAAGCACTAGTAGTACAGTCCGCACACATCATCTTAGCTCATAGATACAAGCACTGGTAGCACACTCCGCACACATCAGTTTATCTCGTGGATACAGGCACTAGTGGTACACTCCGCACACATCAGTTTATCACGTAGATACAAGCCCTTGTAGTGCAGTCCGCAAACAACTGTTTATCACGTAGATACAAGCCCTGGTAGTGCAGTCCGCACACATCTTCATATCTCGTAGACACCAGCACTGGTAGTGCAGTCCGCACACATCATCTTATCTCGTAGATACAAGCACTGGTAGTACACTCCGTACACATCAGTTTATCTCGTAGATACAAGGCCTGGTAGTGCAGTCCGCACACGTCAGTTTATCTCGTAGATACAAGGCCTGGTAGTGCAGTCCGCACACAACTGTTTATCTCGTGGATACAAGCATAGGTAGTGCAGTCCGCACACAACTGTTTATCTCGTAGATACAAGGCCTGGTAGTGCAGTCCGCACACATCAGTTTATCTCGTAGATACAAGCACTGGTAGTGGAGTCCGCACACATCTGTTTATCTCGTAGATACAAGCACTGGTAGTGGAGTCCGCACACAACTGTTTATCTCGTAGATACAAGGCCTGGTAGTGCAGTCCGCACACAACTCTTTATCTCGTAGATACAAGGCCTGGTGGTGCAGTCCGCACACAACTGTTTATCTCGTAGATACAAGGCCTGGTAGTGCAGTCCGCACACAACTCTTTATCTCGTAGATACAAGGCCTGGTAGTGCAGTCCGCACACAACTCTTTATCTCGTAGATACAAGCACTGGTAGTGGAGTCCGCACACAAGTCTTTATCTCGTAGATACAAGGCCTGTTAGTGCAGTCCGCACACAACTCTTTATCTCGTAGATACAAGGCCTGGTAGTGCAGTCCGCACACAACTGTTTATCTCGTAGATACAAGGCCTGGTAGTGCAGTCCGCACACAACTGTTTATCTCGTAGATACAAGGCCTGGTAGTGCAGTCCGCACACAACTGTTTATCTCGTAGATACAAGGCCTGGTAGTGCAGTCCGCACACAACTCTTTATCCCGTTGATACAAGCACTAGTAGTACAGTCCGCACACATCATCTTAGCTCATAGATACAAGCACTGGTAGCACACTCCGCACACATCAGTTTATCTCGTAGATACAGGCACTAGTGGTACACTCCGCACACATCAGTTTATCACGTAGATACAAGCCCTTGTAGTGCAGTCCGCAAACAACTGTTTATCACGTAGATACAAGCCCTGGTAGTGCAGTCCGCACACATCTTCATATCTCGTAGACACCAGCACTGGTAGTGCAGTCCGCACACATCATCTTATCTAGTAGATACCAGCACTAATAGTACACTCCGCACACATCAGTTTATCTCGTAGATACAAGCACTGGTAATGCAGTCCGCACACATCATCTTATCTCGTAGATAAAAGCACTGGTAGTGCAGTCCGCACACAACTGTTTTTCTCGTAGATACAAGCACTGGTAGTGCAGTCCGCACACATCATCTTATCTCGTAGATAAAAGCACTGGTAGTACAGTCCGCACACAACTGTTTTTCTCGTAGATACAAGCACTGGTAGTGCAGTCCGCACACACCTGTTTTTCTCGTAGATACAAGCACTGGTAGTGCAGTCCGCACACATCAGTTTATATCGTAGATACAAGCACTGGTAGTACACTCCGCACACATCATTTTATCACGTTGATACAAGCACTGGTGCACAGTCCGCGCACTTCTTTTGATCACGTAGATACAGGCACTGTTATTGCAGTCCGCACAAATCAATTTATCACGTAGACACAAGCACTGGTGTACAGTCCGCACACATCTGCATATAACCTAGATACAAAGACTGGTAGTGCAGTCCGCACAATTCAGATTATCACGTTGATACAAGCACTGGTAATGCAGTCCGCACACATCAATTTACCTCGTAGATACAAGCACTGGTGGTGCAGTCCGCACAGATCATTTTATCACGAGGCTACTGGCACTGCTGGTACAGTCCGCACACTTCATTTTACCACGTAGATACAAGCACTGCTGGTACAGTCCGCACACAGCAGTTTATCACGTAGGTATTGGCACTGCTGGTAAAGTCCCCATACATCAGTACATCATGTAGGTACTGGCACTGCTGGAACAGTCCACATACATCAGTACATCACGTAGGTACTGGCACTGCTGGAACAGTCCACATACATCAGTACATCACGTAGGTACTGGCACTGCTGGAACAGTCCACATACATCAGTACATCACGTAGGTACTGGCACAGATGCTACAGTCCGCACACATCAGCCCGTTACTTAGGAACTGGCAATGCTGGTACAGTTCCGATACATCAGTTTGTTACGTACGTACAATCAGTGCTGTTACAGTCCCCTTACATCAGTTTCGTACGCACGTACAATCAGTGCTGGTACAGTCCACATACATCGATTATCACGTGGATACAAGCACTGGTGGTACAGTTCTCACACATCAGATTATCACTTAGCTAATGGCACTGGTGGTACAGTCCGCACACCTCAGTATATCACGTAGATACCAGCGCTGGTGGTACAGTCGGCACACATCGGCTTATCACGTAGATATATGCACTAGTAGTGCAGTCCGCACACATCAGTATATCACGTAGATACCAGCAATGGTACAGCAGGTCGCACTTATCAGTTTATCCTGTAGATACAAGCCCTGGTAGCGCAGTCCGCACACATCAGTTTATCACGTAGATACAAGCACTGGTAGTACAGTCCGCACACCTCAGTATATCACGTTGACGCAAGCACTGGTAGTGCAATCCGCACACTTCAGTTTATCACGTAGATACAAGCACTGGTAGTACAGTCCGCACACCTCAGTATATCACGTTGACGCAAGCACTGGTAGTGCAATCCGCACACATCAGTTTATCACGTAGATGCAAGGACTGGTAGTGCAGTCCGCACATATCAGTTTATCTCGTAGATACAAGCACTGGTAGAGCAGTCCGCACACATCAGTTTATCACGTAGATACAAGCCCTGGTAGTGCAGTCCGCACACATCAGTTTATCACGTAGATACAAGCACTAGTGGTACACTGCGCACACATCAGTTTATCTCGTAGATACAAGCCACGGTAGTGCAGTCCGCACACATCACACTCTCATGTAGATACAAGCACTAGTGTTACACTCCGCACACATCATTTTATCTCGTAGATACAAGCAGTGGTAGTGCAGTCCCCACACATCAGTTTAACACGTAGATACAAGCAGTGGTAGCGCAGCCGCACATACCAGTTTATCTCGTAGATACAAGCACTGGTAGTGCAGTCCTCACACATCAGTTTGACACGTAGATACAAGCACTGGTAGTGCAGTCCGCACACATCAGTTTATCACGTAGATACAAGCACTGCTAGTGCAGTCCCCACACATCAGTTTATCACGTAGATACAAGCACTGGTAGTGCAGTCCCCACACATCAGTTTATCTGGTAGATACAAGCACTGGTAGTGCAGTCCCCACACATCAGTTTATCTGGTGGATACAAGCACTAGTGGTACACTGTGCACTCATCAGTTTATAACGTAGGTACTGACACCTCTAATGCAGTCCCAACACATCAGTTTATCACGTAGGTACTGGCACTGCTGGAACAGTCCACATACATCAGTACATCACGTAGGTACTGGCACTGCTGGAACAGTCCACATACATCAGTACATCACGTAGGTACTGGCACTGCTGGAACAGTCCACTTACATCAGTTGATCACGTAGGTACTGGCACTGCTGGATCAGTCCACATACATCAGTACATCACGTAGGTACTGGCACTGGTGGTATAGTCCCCATACATAAGTTTATCACGTAGGTACTGGCACTGCTGGAACAGTCCACGTACATCAGTACATCACGTAGGTACTGGCACTGCTGGAACAGTCACATACATCAGTACATCACGTAGGTACTGGCACTGCTGGAACAGTCCCCTTACATCAGTTTATCACGTAGGTACTGGCACTGCTGGTACAGTCACGTCACGTAGGTACTGACCTTGCTGGTACAGTCCCCATACATAAGTTTATCACGTAGGTACTGGCACTGCTGGTACAGTCCACGTACATCTGTATATCACGTAGGTACTGGCACTACTGGAACAGTCCACGTACATCAGTACATCACGTAGGTACTGGCACTGCTGGAACAGTCCACATACATCAGTACATCACGTAGGTACTGACACTGCTGGTACAGTCCCCATACATCAGTACATCACGTAGGTACTGGCACTGCTGGTACAGTCCCCATAAATCAGTACATCACGTAGGTACTGGCACTGCTGGTACAGTCCCCTTACATAAGTTTATCACGTAGGTACTGGCACTGCTGGTACAGTCCCCATACATCAGTACATCACATATGTACTGGCACTGCTGGTACAGTCCCCATACATCAGTACATCACGTAGGTACTGGCACTGCTGGTACAGTCTCCATACATCAGTACATCACGTAGGTACTCGCACTGCGGGAACAGTACCCTTACATCAGTTTATCACGTAGGTACTGGCACTGCTGGTACAGTCCCCATACATCAGTACATCACGTAGGTACTGGCACTGCTGGTACAGTCCCCATACATCAGTACATCACGTAGGTACTGGCACTGCTGGTACAGTCCCCATATATAAGTTTATCACGTAGGTACTGGCACTGCTGTTACAGTCCGCATACATAAGTTTATCACGTAGGTACTGGCACTGCTGGTACAGTCCCCATACATAAGTTTATCACGTAGGTACTGGCACTGCTGGTACAGTCCCCATACGTAAGTTTATCACGTAGGTACTGGCACTGCTGGTACAGTACCCATACATAAGTTTATCACTTCGGTACTGGCACTGCTGGTACAGTCCCCATACATCAGTACATCACGTAGGTACTTGCACTGCTGGTACAGTCCCCATACATCAGTACATCACGTAGGTACTGGCACTGCTGGTACAGTCCCCATACATCAGTACATCACGTAGGTACTGGCACTGCTGGTACAGTCCCCATACATAAGTTTATCACGTAGGTACTGGCACGCTGGTACAGTCCCCATACATAAGTTTATCACGTAGGTACTGGCACTGCTGGTACAGTCCCAATACATCAGTACATCACGTAGGTACTGGCACTGCTGGTACAGTCCCCATACATCAGTACATCACGTAGGTATTGGCACTGCTGGTACAGTCCCCATACATAAGTTTATCACGTAGGTACTGGCACGCTGGTACAGTCCCCATACATAAGTTTATCACGTAGGTACTGGCACTGCTGGTACAGTCCATATACATAAGTTTATCACGTACGTAATGCCACTGCTTTTACAGTCCCCATACATAAGTTTGTCACGTATGTACTGGCACTGCTGGTACAGTCCCTATACATAAGTTTATCACGTACGTAATGACACTGCTGGTACAGTCCCCATACATAAGTTTGTCACGTAGGTAGTGGCACTGCTGGTACAGTCCCCATACATAAGTTTATCACGTAGGTACTGGCACTGCTGGTACAGTCCACGTACCTCAGTATATCACGATGATACAAGCACTGCTGGTACAGTCCACGTACATCTGTATATCACGATGGTACAAGCACTGGTGGTACAGTCCGCAGACGTCTGTTTATCACGATGATACAGGAACTGGTGGTAAACTCCGCACACATCAGTTTAGCATGTAGATAGACGCACTGGTATTAAAATCTGCACACATCTGTTTATCACGTTGATACAGGCACTGGTGGTACAGTCTCCACACAACTCTTTATCACGTAGATACCAGCAATGGTGGTACAGTCCGCACAAATCATTTTATCACATTAATACAAGCAGTGGTGGTACAGCCCCCACACATCTCATTTTCACGTAGATACCAGCAATGGTGGTACCGTCCGCACACATCTGGTTATCGCGTTGAAACAGTCACTGGTGGTACAGTCTGCACTCATCTGTTTATCACGTTGATACAAGCACTAGTGGTACAGTCCCCGCACATCTGTTTATCACGTAGATAGAAGCACTGGTAGTACAGTCCGCACACATCAGTTTATCACGTAGATAGAAGCACTGGTGGTACAGTCCGCACACATCGAATATTCACATAGATACAAGGACTGCTGGAACACTCCGCACACATCAGTTTATCACGTAGATAGAAGAACTGGTGGTACAGTCCGCACAAATCATTTTATCACGTCAATACAAGCAGTGGTTGTACAGTCCCCAGACATCTCTTTTTCACGTAGATACCAGCAATGGTGGCACAGTCCGCACACATCTGGTTATCGCGTTGATACAGTCACTGCTGGTACAGTCCGCACACTCAGATTATCACGTTGATACCGGCACTGCTGGTACAGTCCGGACACTCAGTTTATCCCGAAGACACCAGCACTGGTGGTACAGTCCGTGCACATCGGTTTTATCAAGTTGATACCGACATTGCTTGTGCTGTCCGCACACTCAGTTTATCACGAATATACCAGCACTGGTAGTACTGTCCGCACACATCATTTTATCGCGTAGATACAAGCACTGGTAGTACAGTCCGCACACATCAGCCTATCACGTAGATACAAGCACTGGTAGTACAGTCCGCACACATCATTTTATCGCGTAGATACAGGCACTGGTAGTACAGTCCGCACACATCAGCCTATCACGTAGATACAAGCACTGGTAGTACACTCCGCTCACATCAATAGATCACCTAGATACAAGGACTGGTGGTATACTCCGCACACATCATTTTATCACGTAGATAATGGACTGGTGGTACACTCCGCACACATCGGTTCTATCAAGTCGATACCGGCACTGCTGGTACAGTCCGCACACATCCGATCATCACGGTGATAGAAACACCCATGGTACAGTCCGCACAGTCAGTTTTCACGTAGATAGAAGTACTTTCCGCACATATATATAGAAGCATTGGGAGAACAGTCCGCACACCTCAGAATATCACGTAGATCAAAAGACTGGTAGTGCAGTCCGCACACATCCGTTTGTCACATTGATACAGAGCTGGTGGTACACTACGCACACATCAATTTATCACGTAGATACAGGGACTGGTGGTACACTCCGCACACATCAATTTATCACGTAGATACAAGGACTGGTGGTACACTCCGCACACATCAGTTTTTCACGTTGATACAAGCACTGGTAGTGCAGTCCGCACACATCAGTTTATCACGTTGATACAAGCACAGCTGGTACAGTCCGCACACATCAGTTTGATCACGTATTTACCAGCACTGCTGGTACTGTCCGCACACAGCTCTTGATCAGCTGGGTACCCTCACTGCTGGACAGACCGCAGACGTTTTATCACGTAGATACAAATACTGGTGGTGCAGTCCGCACACATCAGTTTATCAATTACGTACCGGCACTGCTGGTACAGTCCGCACACATCAGTTTGATCACGTAGTTACCAGCACTGCTGGTATTGTCCGCACATATCACTTCATCACCCAGGTACCGGCACTGCTGGTCAGTCCGCAGACGTCGTTTTATCACATAGATACAAAGACTGGTCGTGCAGTTCGCACAAGTCAGTTCATCACCTAGCTACCGGCACTTCTGGTACAGTCCGCACACATCAGTTTGATCACGTAGTTACCAGCACTGCAGGAACAGTCCCCTTACATAAGTTTATCACGTAGGTACTGGCACTGCTGGTAATGTCCCCATACATCAGTTTATCACGTAGGTACTGGCACCGATGGTACAGTCCCCAAACATAAGTTTATCACGTAGGTACTGGCACTGCTGGAACAGTCCCCATACATCAGTACATCACGTAGGTACTGGCACTGCTGGAACAGTTCACATACATCAGTACATCACGTAGGTACTTTCACTGCTGGTACAGTCCCCATACATAAGTTTATCACGTAGGTACTGGCACTGCTGGAACAGTCCACATACATCAGTACATCACGTAGGTACTGGCACTGCTGGTAATGTCCCCATACATCAGTTTATCACGTAGGTACTGGCACCGATGGTACAGTCCCCATACATAAGTTTATCACGTAGGTACTGGCACTGCTGGAACAGTCCCCATACATCAGTACATCACGTAGGTACTGGCACTGCTGGACCAGTCCACATACATCAGTACATCACGTAGGTTCTGGCACTGCTGGAACAGTCACATACATCAGTACATCACGTAGGTACTTTCACTGCTGGAACAGACCCCTTACATCAGTTTATCACGTAGGTACTGGCACTGCTGGTACAGTCCCTTTACATCAGTTTATCACGTAGGTACTGGCACTGCTGGAACAGTCCACATAAATCAGTACATCACGTAGGTACTGGCACTGCTGGAACAGTCCCCTTACATAAGTTCATCACGTAGGTACTGGCACTGCTGGTACAGTCCTTTTACATCAGTTTATCACGTAGGTACTGGCACTGCTGGTACATTCCCCATACATCAGTACATCACGTAGGTACTGGCACTGCTGGTACAGTCCCCATACATCAGTACATCACGTAGGTACTGGCACTGCTGGAACAGTCCCCTTACATCAGTTTATCACGTAGGTACTGGCACTGCTGGAACAGTCCCCTTACATCAGTTTATCACGTAGGTACTGGCACTGCTGGTACAGTCCACGTACATCTGTATATCACGTAGGTACTAGAACTGCTGGTACAGTCCCCATACATAAGTTTATCACGTAGGTACTGGCACTGATGGTACAGTCCACGTACATCAGTACATCACGTAGGTACTTGCACTGCTGGTACAGTCCCCATACATCAGTACATCACGTAGGTACTGGCACTGCTGGTACAGTCCACATACATAAGTTTATCACGTAGGTAATGGCACTGCTGGTACAGTACCCATACATAAGTTTATCCCGTAGGTACTGGCACTGCTGGTACAGTCCACGTACATCTGTATATCACGATGATACAAACACTGGTAGTACAGTCCGCACACATCAGTTTATCACGTTGATACAAGCACAGCTGGTACAGTCCGCACACATCAGTTTGATCACGTATTTACCAGCACTGCTGGTACTGTCCGCACACAGCACTTGATCAGCTGGGTACCCTCACTGCTGGACAGACCGCAGACGTTTTATCACATAGATACAAATACTGGTAGTGCAGTCCGCACACATCAGTTTATCACCTAAGTACCGGCACTGCTGGTACAGTCCCCATACATCAGTACATCACGTAGGTACTGGCACTGCTGGTACAGTCCCCATACATCAGTACATCACGTAGGTACTGGCACTGCTGGAACAGTCCACATACATTAGTACATCACGTAGGTACTGGCACTGCTGGAACAGTCCACATACATCAGTACATCACGTAGGTACTGGCACTGCTGGTACAGTCCACATACATCAGTACATCACGTAGGTACTGGCACTGCTGGTACAGTCCCCATACATTAGTACATCAGGTAGGTACTGGCACTGCTGGTACAGTCCCCATACATCAGTACATCACGTAGGTACTGGCACTGCCGGTACAGTCCCCATACATATGTTTATCACGTAGGTACTGGCACGCTGGTACAGTCCCCATACAGAAGTTTGTCACGTAGGTACTGGCACTGCTGGTACAGTCCCCATACATAAGTTTGTCAAGTAGGTACTGGCACGCTGGTACATTCCCCATACATAAGTTTATCACGTAGGTACTGGCACTGCTGGTACAGTCCCCATACATAAGTTTGTCACGTAGGTACTGGCACGCTGGTACAGTCCCCATACATAAATTTATCACGTAGGTACTGGCACTGCTGGTACAGTCCCCATACATAAGTTTATCACGTACGTAATGCCACTGCTGGTACAGTCCACGTACATAAGTTTATCACGTACGTAATGCCACTGCTGGTACAGTCCCCATACATAAGTTTATCACGTAGGTACTGGCACTGCTGGTACAGTCCACGTACGTAAGTTTATCACGTAGGTACTGGCACTGCTGGTACAGTCCCCATACATAAGTTTATCCCGTAGGTACTGGCACTGCTGGTACAGTCCACGTACATCTGTATATCACGATGATACAAGCACTGGTGGTACAGTCCGCACACATCTGGTTATCGCGTTGATACAGGCACTGGTTTTACAGTCCCCACACATCTGTTTATCACGTAGATACCAGCAATGGTGGTACAGTCGCACAAATCATTTTATCACGTTAATACAAGCAGTGGTGGTACAGGCACCACACATCTCTTTTTCACGTAGATACCAGCAATGGTGGTACCGTCCGCACACATCTGGTTATCGCGTTGATACATTCACTGGTGGTACAGTCTGCACTCATCTGTTTATCACGTTGATACAAGCACTGGTGGTACAGTCCCCACACATCTGTTTATCGCGTAGATAGAAGCACTGGTAGTACAGTCCGCACACATCAGTTTATCACGTAGATAGAAGCACTGGTGGTACAGTCCGCACACATCGAATATTCACATAGATACAAGGACTGCTGGAACACTCCGCACACTTCAGTTTATCACGTAGATAGAAGAACTGGTGGTACAGTCCGCACAATTCATTTTATCACGCTAATACAAGCCGTGGTGGTACAGCCCCCACACATCTCTTTTTCACGTAGATACCAGCAATGGTGGTACAGTCCGCACACATCTGGTTATCGCGTTGATACAGTCACTGGTGGTACAGTCTGCACTCATCTGTTTATCACGTTGATACAAGCTCTGGTAGTACACCCCGCACACATCGGTTTTATCACGTAGATGCCGGTACTGCTGCTAGATTCCACACATCCGGTTATCACGAAGATACCAGCACTGGTGGTACAGTCCATCACATCGGTTTTATCACGTTGATACCGGCACTGCTGGTATAGTCCGCACACTCAGACTATCACGTTGATACCGGCACTGCTGGTGCAGTCCCGACACTCAGTTTATCACGAATATAGCAGCACTGGTAGTAAATTCAGCACATATCGGGTTTGTCCCGTAGATACCGGCACTGCAGGTACAGTCCTCACACACCGGTTTTATCACGTAGATGCCGGTACTGCTGGTACATTCCGCACACACCGGTTTTATCACGTAGTTAACGGCACTGCTGGTAAAGTCTGCACACTCAGTTTATCACGTAGATACCAGCACTGGTGGTACAGTCCGCACACCTCAGTATATCACGTATATTGAAGTGCAGTCCTCAGATAGAAGTACTTTCCGCACATATCATAATATAACGTATATAGAAGCATTGGGAGAACAGTCCGCACACCTCAGAATATCACGTAGATCAAAAGACTGGTAGTTCAGTCCGCACACACATCTGTTGGTCACATTGATACAGGAACTGGTGGTACACTACGCTCACATCAATTTATCACCTAGATACCAGCACTGGTGGTACACTCCGCTCACATCAATGTATCACGCAGATACCAGCACTGGTGATACACTCCGCTCACATCAATGTATCACATAGATACAAGAACTGGTGGTACACTCCGCACACATCATTTTATGGCGTAGTAACAATGACTGGCGGTACACTCCGCACACATCAGTTTATCACGTAGATACGAACCCTGGTAGTACAGTAAGCACACTCAATTTATCACGTGGTTACCGGCACTGCTGGTACAGTCCGCACACATGTGTTTATCACGTATATTGAAGCACTGGTAGAGCAGTACGCATAAATCATTTTATCACGTAGATACAAGAACTGGTGGTGCAGTCAGCATACATCAGTTTATCTCGTAGATACAAGCACTGGTAGTACAGTCCGCACACATCAGTCTATCACGTAGATACAAAGACTGGTAGTGCTGTCCGCACAAGTCAGTTTATCACGTAGATAGAAGCACTGGTAACGCAGTCCGCCTGGTAGGCAAGACCGTTAGTAGTTCAAGTCTATACTGTGGTCTGCCGGTTCGTTTTCCGTCTTTAGAGACAATTTTCACCTTCAGAATTTTGGCCTGCTGTTTGGGAGAATTGCAAGTATACAATTTCTAACCACTAGCTTGCTTTCCAAAGCTCACCACGGTGCTCATAAGGAGTCCTCTGATGTGTCCCATTGTCAGTTGGAAATCGTAAGCCACTCCTTGGTGCAGTAGATTATACATCACGTTCTTCATTTCTCCTCATTAACTCCTCTTCCGTACGCTAGGGTTTCTCCTGACCATGTCATTCCTCTAGGAGTTCGATAAGAAACAATTGATCTACATTTTCACTCGTAGGATAGTCTAAAATATAAAAGTGTGAACTAATTATGTTCTAATTGCCCACAGGTTACAGATTTTTTGGAGGTTACAGCTGTTATAAGGCATACTACGAAAGAAAGCCCTGGAGGAAAGCCAAGGATGATTGCAAGGGAGACGGAGCTGACCTCTGGATGGTGGAGAGTGACCAGGAGAGGAAGGAGATTTTCCCTAGAATATACCAGGTTTGGTGGCCAATCTGGTACCAATTCCCCTGGGCGGGAGTTTACCGAAACAAATGTCGCTGGATGACTGTGCATGGTGAGTTCTTCTCTCTGGCTCACTTCTACTCATGAAATTCTGAAGATTTGTTATACATAATAATAATAATAGTAGTATAATTGGGTGGTTCTAGCGCCACCACCGCCATAGGCCCACCGCTGAGGCTTCGAACGCCACCGCACTGGGGGCCCTCCCAGGGGCCCGCTCCACCGCCACCACCCGGGAGTCCTTTCCAGGGGCCTGCTCCTCCTCCCACAGGAAATTTGAATTGGTAAACAAAGCCACGTGCTTTTTGTCAGACAACAACGCATCGCTAACCTCATTACTGCCATCTTAACGGGCCTATACCTCAGTGGTACCAACTTAACCTAATTAGCGGGACATTTGAATCGGTAAACAAATCCACGTGCTTTTTGACAGCCACATGCTTTCTGACAGACAACGACGTATCGCAAAACCCAGTGCTGCTATCTTGACGGGCCTTAACCTTAGTGCTACCAACTTAACCTTACTAGCGCGAGATTTGAATCGGTAAACAAAGCCACGTGCTTTTTTGATATCTGTCATCCGCTATCTTTAATCAAGAGAGCACCGTGCTGCCTCTTGTAGGTAGTTTCGTCAGCTGTCATCCGCCATATTTAATCTACAGAGCACCGTGCTGCCCTCTTTGTGGCTACTACCTTAAGCACGTAGTAACGGGCAATTTGAAAAGTTCCGTTAGCTGTCATCAACCAAGCTGTCATCAAGTGAGCACAGTGCTGCACTCTTTAGCTACGTACCTTTGAAAATTTGTGGTTGCAAATTCCACGTGCTCTTGTTTGGAAACAAACCCACGTGCATTTTTGACAGCTGTCAATCGCCATCTTTAAACAAGAGAGCACCGTGCTGCATTCTTCAGCTACTTACCTTTGAAACGTGGTGGCGGCAATTTGAAAAATTCGACGTGCTCTTGTTTGGAAACAAATCCACGTGCTTTTTAGACAGCTGTCATCCGCCATCTTTAATCAAGAGTGCACAGTGCTGCACTCTTTAGTTGGAATGTGGTGGCGGTCAATTTGACAGAAGCCATATTTAATCAATAGAGAATCGTGCTGCACTCTTTAGCTACATACCTTTGAAATGTGGTGGTGGGCAATTCCACGTGACAGCTGTCATCCGCCATCTTGCACCGCAAACCTCTGTGCTGCCCTCCTTATTTGGAATGTAGTGGCGGATAATCTGAAAAAATTTATTTGGCAAGCGTGCATCTTTAATCAACACAGCTACCGCTATCTTACATCGCTTACCTCGGTGCTACACTCTTTAGTTGAAATGTGGTGGCAGACAATTCTATTCGACAGCAGCCATCTTTATTCAACAGAGTACCGTGCTGCTATCTTTACGACTACTACATCGTTAATTACCACTTAGAGACTACTACAAAAGATGGCGGTGGCTGTTATAGCCTCGTCCTCTGTTAAGGCATAGCTTTATCGAACAAGTTTAAACATGCATCGGGAAAGCTAGAGTAAGCACGTGCTGCAGTGATGACGTCGTTGTGCATGTTTAGACCTGATCGTTTTCTTAAGAGTAAGTGGGTGAAAGGAATGCAATAAGTATAACGTTTTGAATGCGATCAAATATTTATTTACAATGTACTACAACAGTGTTCGTTTTGCTGCTCACAAGGTTGGTATGCTTCTTAACAACGTTTTTGCAGTATGCCTCCTGTAACATTCAAATTAAACAAAACATTTAGAAATATATTATACTAATTATATAGTGCTTTACAGAGAAGATTATATACTTTTTACCTTGTTGTTATTCCTTTTCTGAATCATCATCATCATCATGAGGTACTAGAGAAAGTTCATTCATACACTGTGTACAGTGTTCAATCCTCGGATTTGGTCCTTACCAATCATCATCACCATTTTCTCCTCGATGCTTGTAATGTCGTTCACAAGTTCTGCATAAAGCTACTTCGATCGACATCTTACTGTGTAGAGGAAGGATGACCCAAAATTATGTACGTAAGAAGCACCGTTCGTAGATAAAAATCCTGGTGGTAAGTATTGAATAAGATGTTTCGGCATCGACGATCTATGTTTATAGAACATCTTAATAGCCTCACTCACTCGTGTAAGATAAAGAAAATGTTGCGTATGAGCATGCAAACAGCATGCACATTTACAGTTTTGTTCCATAGCGTACGATGTCGAAGCACACACTAATGTAAATGATAACGAGCTATTCTTATTTATAGTCTCGTAACAATATTCGTTAGCGGATGGTAAGTAACATCACTCCTATGAATAATAAGACAATAGACTGCTGTGTTAGCAGGAATGTTTTCAGATGTTTCAAATTCTAAACGAATATCAACTGGAGATTCTTTTATAGATTCTTCATGATAAGAGCAGTCTATAACTACAATCGGTGCTTTTTTTTAAATTCTTGAGGTGTAAATAGCGGACGATCTTCTTTCTGATAATACGATGATTGAAATTTACAAAACATGTCATAGAGCATCCCAAAGTTATTTTTCTCAAAGTTAATGTCTATGTTTCCGTAGGGATACGCAATTCCGTTGAGATATAGTCTAATGTGTCTTACTTTACAGTGATCAAACAGTGAGCTATGTTTTTCGTGATTGAATTTACGATTAGTTTGAAATAAAAAAATAATATACGAGGGCTTCTCAGTAAAACGTGATGTTTTAACAGCCTAGCTATCCTTGTTTGTAGGTGGTAACACAGGATATTCATGCAGTTCCCAACTTCGAAAACGTATAGGTAATGGTGTATCATTTTCTACAATCATGAGCAATCGAGGTTTTTCACGATCAGATACGGTTACATGTCGAATCCTCCACAATATACGATGAAGTGTAATTTTCGATTCGACTGATGTTTCTACTGCTTTAAGAGAATTGTAATCACCTCGATCACCGATTAGAATAAGCTCTTGTTTTGCGTTGATTATAATACGTGTAAAGTCTTATGCGAATCCAAAAATATTTTTCAGTGATAACATACCCGTAAAAGTTCCATCCTCATTAATCATCCAGTTGTTAGTAGCTTTTGGACACCATCCAGCCATCCGCAAAAGATTACTTTCTTCATCACAGAAAGAAGGGTAGAGTCTCATTGCACTTCTAATACCAACATTCTTCGTTCGATCTATTTCAACATGATTTACTTCATATCGCGCTTCAGAAAAGAGAAAAGCTAGAGCATTGTTGTTTAGTTGTTGTGTGCTAGGTCCACTTCCATCCGACGTTTCTAGTCGTCCTTCAATAAAGAGGTAGCTTTCGTGCGGTAAGGTGTATATATCTTGCTGATTAATAATAAAATGAATTTCATCATTGTTATTTAATCCAAACGTAAAAGGTTGATAGGAATGAAGCTCACTTCGTACTACACCTTCACGACTTTCTACTGTATTCGTAATGTCTAGCATTTCTTCCATTCTGTTGTAGTAGTGTATATCCTAAATCTTGGAGTATCTGTTTATGGGTATCTGTTAACTCGATGAGTCTCTGCACACATGTAGTATGTCTTCGGAATGTACACCGTGTTTTATAGATGGTTTTCATACTAGTTTAAGATGTAGTTTGTAAGCTACGTACGCGTGAAGATCTAAATGAATAAGCTGATTATGTTTATTTACAAGTCTAAGAGTAATGTTGCTAATGTGTTTTACAGACACAGGATGATAAAGAACTACTGATGGTTTCTCACAAATAGTATATCCACGTTCCTCTGTAACAATAAAGTCGTGCAGGACGTGCGATGGTTGTAGATTACTATTCAAGTCTATAATAATATTACAAGTAATGTTCACATGATAATCATCGAAGAATGTTATAGGTTAATCAGACTCGTAACGTACGTTTGGTAGGAGCTCCCTCGATGAAAATTCAAGCAGTGGTCCAATCGAATCAGGTTGTGATTTGAAGTCAATCTTAAATGATGATTCAATAACACATTTATGTGTAATGTTGCTTATAGTGATTGAGAACTTGTAATTATGAGTACTAAAACTATCTTCCCCAAACTGATCAATTAACGTACTTTCAATATAGTCATGCATATCGTCTACTGAATAACTACCTGAGGGTAGCGTTAGCACATACTCATCGTAATAGAACTTGTTTACACCATCACGCACATTATAGATTTTTTTTGTAGCTTTCAAACGATACTAGTCCAAGACTATGCGGCTGATAACCAAGTTCGATTTGTGGATTAAAATAGACGGTTGTTTCAGGTCCTTCTCCACGTACAGCAAACGTTCTTTCACTGTTCGTCATCACGTAGACACGAATGCACTTTCTCTACTGTCTGGGTTTGATATAAGAACATAAGACATAATCGTCCGCACATGTGTGTATTAAAGTTTTGCACACGGTTTTTATTGTAAACAATGTCTGCACTGCTTCCGAAATAACGTATGAGCTCAAAAGGAGGAGGTAAGTCTCCATAGCTATCAAATACCATACTTTAGATTTACGTTTTACATAAGCAACGTAATGAGTTCCAGGTCCACGACTGTCGTCCAAGTTAATTACGGCACTTTCACGTTCACGTGGGCGCGCTGGTAGTTGATCGCGCATATACACTCCTCGAAAATAATGAATTCCTAGTTGTTTAGCAAACTTAAAAACTTCATCATGCGTTCGAGCTCGATGTGGCAGTGCATTCAGTAGACGTTTTTTTGGAGAAATGTAGATACCAAGCCCTTTCTTGTATGGCACTAGCTTCATGTTCACACCTTTGCCCAGTAACGCAATTGCCTCCATCGTCTTGTTATAACGTTCACTCTCTTTCAACTGTTGTTTCGCTTCTTCTACAGCTTTGACAGTTCTCGCTACAGCACTAGCACCACCTAGCAATGACCCTAAAGCTGCTAAGCCAGCAAACAGCGCAGGAAGAAATCCTCCTCGTTTTGGTACAGGAATAATTCGTGCACGTTTACTAAATATTGCTCTGCACTTTGGAGACATTCTCGCTCTTGCTGCGCGTAATGCCTTAGTAATAGCTGCACGAGGATTGTATTCCCCTCGAATAGCTTTTTGCGCAGCCTTTATAACATCTTTCCATCCAACAGTTTTCACTTTCTTATTCTTCATGTCGTTTGGATATCGTTGTTTCACCATGCTGTACACGACTTTACTAGTCAAGAGCAAATCATAAACTAACCGTTACCTCTTGTTTCGTTTAATATATATATTACTATTACGTACTTTATGATTCAGTTATCATGAAGTTTATAAAGCAGCAAGACACACTACCTATTACCGACATTGTACCACATCTCTTACCTAGATCTAGTACAACTACAAAAAAACGTCATGGAACGTTGTTTCCTTTTACTGTTCGATGTATTATATCAGGTCCGTCGGGATGCGGGAAAACAAATCTTTTACTTACACTTATAACTTCTGTAAATGTTGTACGCTTCGAGAATATTTACGTTTTTGCAAAGTTACTCTATCAACCGCTATATACTATTCTACAAACTGTAATGCACGATCCAGTTAAAGATGGAATAAGACATTTTAAATTTAATTCGCATGAGCAAGTACCATCACCAGACGATGTGCTTCCTAATTCTCTTATGATCTTTGATGATGTCGCAACAGAACAGCAAAACGTTATTCGTGCATTCTTTAGTATGGGTCGGCATAAATATGTTGATTGCATCTATTTGTGCCAAACCTATTCTCGTGTGCCTAAGCAGTTGATATGCGGCAACGCAAATGTTATTGTGCTTTTCCGGCAAGATGAGCGCAACATGCGACATGTGTATAACGATCATGTTAACACTGATATGACATTCGATGACTTTAAACGTATGTGTGCTAAATGTTGGTCATTACACCGTTACAGCTTTTTAGTTATTGATAAAGAAAGTGGTGTTCAGCATGGACGATATCGCATGGGTTTCGATCATTTATATGCATTAACACAGAATTACAGTAACTACTAGATAAAAAACCATCATCATGTTAACATCTGGCAAGGAGATCACAAAACATATCATCAAAGCTCGAAACAATATTCGATGGAAATTTAAAGGGCTTAAACGTATTCAAGCAGACACGGATTTATTTTTAAAAACACAACTAAGTACACCACTCAAAGAAATTTGAAATTCTACTTCATTACCGCAGTTTACTTCAAGTTTTACTTCTATGCAAACATCATATCCTAAAGAGAAGCATGAAGAAGAAGAAAAGCATGAACAAGATATGGAAGGGAAGAAACAGGATGTAGATCAAGAAGAGGAAGATAAGGAAGAAGAAGAAGAACTTAATGATACATCACCATCTAAGCGTGTTGAGTTTTTAACTCCAGATGTTATTGATGAAACACCTACTACATCAACACAAAATCTACCATATTTGTCTGAGATTATGATTACACCAGAGTATCGCAATCAGTTTAGAACTTTTATTCAAAATACTTATGGATCTCTCCTTGCACCTTATATAGAAAACTTTTTACAGGACAAACTGACACTACCTACGGTATTCATTGTAAAAGGTGTTACCTATAAACCTACGAAAGGACTCTTAGAACACCTTTTCTCACGAATACCTGACAAGGATATAATTTTACAAGGTGATCTTAAAAATACAGTATAAAGCAATACTTTTTGCTACTGACGCAACACGACGTAATTACAAGAGAACAGAAGCTGTAAATGCGAATAAGAGTTACAAGTATCGTGAGTTGATTTCTAAGCTGTTTCCGACTGCACGTAGTCTTGATGTTATCTACAAGCCTTTGTTGCCGTATGTGGATGTAAGATACTGGAATGACCCAAACTTACTCGTTGAACGATTACAACTTTTAAGAGCATCGCAAGATGCTGGTCACACAGGTCACGGATCAGAAATTCTAGAAATAGAAAGAGAACTACGTTATACCGGTATTATTTTGTAATGGCTCGTCAAGAGAAGATCTCACCTGTAAATGTAAACATCGCACATGAGTTACATAAACCAGCACGTCGCACCTACTGTCGCAGACGCGTTATTACACGAGGAAAAGATGATCTCTGGCAAGCAGACTTAGTAGAAATGATTCCATATGCCTCTAGTGATAAGGGGTATATGTATCTACTTACTGTTATCGATGTGTACTCGAAGTTTGCTTTTGCACAACCCGTGCGTATTAAAACAGCAGCTCAAGTTAAAGAAGCATTTAAACATATTGTTGAAGAATCGAAACGCTGCCCAAGGCTTCTTCAAACTGATCAAGTTAAAGAGTTTTACAACAAGGATTTTTCTTCTTACCTCAAGTTACTTGATATTCAACGCTATTCTACGTTCAGCAATCTCAAGGCAAGTGTTGTAGAACGCTTTAATCGTACTCTCAAAACAATGATGTGGCGAGAATTTACGACGCAAGGTTCATATCGTCGCATTGATCTGCTACCTAGACTTTTATCTACCTACAACGATACACCTCATCGCACTATCGGAACAAAGCCACGTCTTGTTACAAGGAATACACCTCGTCTAGATGCTATTCATCTTGTAATTAAAACAGCTGATCCACGTCGCTATCGCTTTAAAGAAGGCGATTTTGTTCGCATCAGTAAACACAAGTCTATTTTTGCAAAAGGATACACACCTAACTGGAGCACTGAAATATTTCAAATCAGAAGGGTTAAGCTTACTAATCCAGTTACGTATTTACTTCGCGATCTCGAAGGACAGCCTATTGAAGGAGGATTCTACATCGAAGAACTCCAGAAAACAAAATATCCCGATCACTATTTGGTTGAACATGTTGTTTGACGTCGTGGGAATAAACTGTATGTTAAATGGCTTGGTTTTAATAAGAGCTTTAATTCATATATTAACAAAGAGTATGTACCTTAAATCTTATGTGTGTTTTCTTTCAATCCTCTACCTCTCCTCTCTTCTAAGTCACTAGGACATGCTGTAGGATTAAACAACACCTGTAATATGTTTTAACAATTCATATTTATTTTAGAATATATATTGCACCCGCCCCCTCCGTAAATGGCACCGGCTTGGAATCTACAGGGTCGCACATGGGTCAAGAAGAATGAAATAAATAGGCGCTGAACTAAAGTAAACTTAATGGCATACAGGGGTGGAGAAGCGGGGCGTACATAACTAAAATGAGAACACATTCGAATTAAAATATTTGACTCACAAACCTGTTTATTCAACCTTAATGATGGTGGGAAATGGCGCATTAAATAACACTAATGAATTACATTAAAATTTATAAATGTTTGTTGTGACGTGTTATGTGAACATCTGTTCGTTAGGCTTGATAGAAATGAGTACGTTTACCGCGAAGTGGTGTATCGTGACATGTAGCGAATGGTAGTTTAATCATAACACTGAGGCTATATTATCACTAACACATAAAACTAACATGCACCCGACAACACGTCTGAGCAATTCCTATTCTTATGAAGACCTAGATTCCCCAATGAAATGACGTAAAGGAAAATACACACATATGATACAGCACCTGGGTTCGAACCGACCCTCGTTATTATAGACATCGCCAAGCTGATGGACAGAACCACCACTAACCTTATTTACAACCACACATGACATAAAGAACACATAAATCATACATGATATGCAACAAATACGTAAGGGCACTTTGATCTTTCATCTGACGTTGTAGGCCTCCTATGCCTACGTTGAGCATCGAACTGACAACCTCTTGCGATGAAGGCAGGGTCCTGTAATCCCTATCTATCTTATACTCGAACAATTAACAATGATTCATTGGCAAACATTATCATTATCGGCCGGGTCGCTTGTTAATTACTACACTGCTCTGGCGTGTTAGGTAAATCACATATTTTGCCGTTCAAAGAAGCCAACTTCTCTTTAACAGCAATGTCCCTCCTTCCTCAGCTTACGGGACACCCAAACAAAAAAGAAGGAAACACAACCCGGGCAAGGTCAGACGGGCGGGTCCGCCACCCCAAGGGTCAACAGCCCACATAACACGCGTGACATTCCCTTTTCAAAGGAAACAGTAACACTTCACTCGGAAGTACGTCTACAATAAACTGCGGTCTCAAAGACTCGCGCAAATCACCTTGAATTCAACACATATTTACCCAACAGTATCACGTCATTTTCACAACGCGACTCCGGTATTACAATGGTAATCTTCGCCCGATCACTATTATTATTATTGTTATTTTTATTATTATGATTCCTGCCGTCCTACATGGCTTACCCACTACATTAATTATGCATGGTCATCGTGCGGAATCTATTCAGCAATTACAACACAATTTAGTGCTCGCGCGGCAATTAACATCTGATTACTGACTGCTAATTAATCGATGGTCAGCACATGGTTGCTTGATCGTCACACGGCAGTACATTCATTAATTAATTAATATTCACACGGCTTGATATTTGACACACGCATTATGATCACTTCCTGGTCAATTTAATCACATAATCAATTTAAATCATATCACTTCCTATCTAAGTATTTCAAAGGGTGGGGTTTTTGGCTGTCAGTTCGGCCGCTGAGCCTCGTAGTATGGCACATACGCACTGTAGTACTTACCGTTTTACTTGCCATGCACTTATCAATTTAATGATTACTCTAATTAACAACTACTCTCACTGCACTCCCCTAAACTGATTACTCCTGGTCTTCTGACGCCAATAAACAAACAGAATCTCCCAAGAAAGAAATAATTGAATAAATCTCTACCCCATGCAAAGCTAAAGTATTATATTCCCTAAATTATTTACAGTCAATTACTCAAGACCTGTCGTCGTTTTCCTAAACTAAGAATTAACAACTACGCGCCCATTTCGGCGCTCTACATCTTTAATCTCTTATAGCGTCCGTTTACAATAAACATTCCCGTCCCCTCTATGCATGCCAGATATTGAAACTTTGTACTCATCTCTATCACATGATGACACCTTCGTCAGCTTAGGAGGTCCATCCTGAGCTTACTCCTGGTCCATGGGCATCGCGATGATTACTTCCATTTCCATTCCATCTTGAAGTTGAAGATCCATTGTTCGATGCTGGTGGAGCCGCTGGCAGTTAATCCTGTACACACACAACGTCACTGTTTAATTCACACTCCGGTTAACAGCGTTCACTGTGAACGTCCGGTCACGATCTCGTAAGCGACTACGTAGTCCGCGGTTCAGTACCGAATCGCGTCTATCTCTCGGCCACTATTCAGTCTGCTGCTACGTAAGATTATTATGCTATAGTAACGATAATAATATTACTTTACACATCACGGTTTTATAAAAAAGTTAACACTGGCGTCACAGAGACCAAACTATACACTGTTTATGCGAATTCTATCCTTTCACTTAAAATGGGAGTTAACTTCACTTGAACAAAGAACTAACGAGGGCTTAACCGAGCATAGCTTCGCCGTCGATGAGCCGCTAGGCCCGAATGACGCTCGTCCCTTACTGCAGTAGTTTTTACAAGGGAGCGATACCCCTTCCACTAATTTGCGTATCGCCTATTCACGGCATACTCGAGGTATAATAGTACGGCTAATCGGTGACCAATATATAGTTGATGCGATTGAGACATAACCATTCCATTATCCTTCGGTGGATCTTCTTCAATTAATTAAAATCTGTCCGGCTTCCCCATCCTTGCGTGGTGAACTCCCTTCTTCGAGGACGTGTCATGAGACTAACCAGATGGCCCAGTACTTTTCCACGCAGAAACCACACAGTATTCTTTCTTCTTCTGAAAGTTATCGAGAAAAGGGACATTAAACACTCTAAATAAATGTCCCAGTGACATTTATCCCTTTTAAATCGGGAGACAACTCCATAATTTGAGTTTCATTAATTTTCTGGATCGTAGGTAATTAAGTTGGCTAGTCTGAGTCCACGATGGCTCCTATATTTCGTTTCGAAAATGTTGGTTTCCCCTCATTCTGTGAGTCTTGAGGAGGGATGACTTCCCTCGAGTGATGTCACGGGGAATCCCCATTCATAACCCCTCCCGGGTCTAAGTTGGCTTGGCTTCCTCTGCGGGCCCACGCTACACAAAGGATAATACTGCGCAATAAGTTGCAGACAAAGAAATCTCGTAGAATAATTTTAAAGGACATAATTTATCTATCTCAATGGTATGAATATTAATTAGTTTCGGTATTACCTCTATCAATGATATGAATATTAATCAGTTTCAGCATTATTTCCCTTAAATAGCATTGCGTGCGTAATTGCGAAGTTCAATATCAACCAAGGGTCCTTGGATCATGCCCCTGTCGGGTTCAATATATGCATTTTTATCCTTTGTTTATTTTACGGTCTTTGTCACTCAGTTTTCGTTTTATTCCACCAACAACGAAAAGTGCTGCTATCTTCTGAGCAGCTAAAGCACTAGGTAATAACACACACACACACACACACACACACACACACACACACACACACACACTCACACACACACACGCAACATAACTGTACGAAGCAGATTTTAACAGTTACACGACATACTCTATGCAGGCAGCATGTAATTACGTGTCAGGCGAACGTGTTCTAGGGCCGCAGGGGAGATGAAGCTCGAAGAAAGGAAGATCAATCACTTTATTGATGAGTCCACGCCCAACATGCTTCCTCATCTTTTTCCCAGCACGTTTCTTCACCTTTTCCTTGTTTACTCTCTCCGCAGCCATGATAAGTGTTTATAAGCGAAGACAACTCGTTAGTTTTAGGTCCTTGATACAGTTTAATTAGTTGACATGTACGGCACTGTCTCACAGAAGGTCTTCTACCTAAACTCACGTGTTCATGATGTAAACTACACGTTTGAAGCTCTGACAAAACAGGATCTTGAGTCCACTCACGAGGCACCTTATCCCAAATCTTCTTTACAACATTCGCAGCTACATTAACCAAAAATGCCTTTGGTAATGCATTTAACTCTTCTTCAGTAAAAGTGTTTAGTTTCTTTTTGCATGCATAAAACTTTACGATCGCCTATTCAACTGCATTACACTTAGTATCTGTTAGAAATGACATGATGTCTTTACTCTACAAATGTTTCTTTTACACTAAGGTTATTTCGACACTGCAGTTTATATATGTTGTTCACTTCCCGGCATGCACTGCAACACAACCAATCAAAGAGCATGCATACATGTTGTCAAGGCTGTTTACTTGTTTCTCTACTATGCTCTTTCGGAAGAGTTTTAAATGATGGACACCCCAATTCATGCATGTCGATAATTTCACACGATGATGGTAGAAAATCACGCCACCATTCTTTCTTTTCACAACCCTTTAAAAGAACAAGATCTGCTCTTGACAAATGTGCATTCGTTACAAAATGTAGAAAACGATAAGGTATTCCGTTTTCTTCCCACTTCAAACCTAACTTGTTTTCAATCCACTGAGCCTGCTTTTTATCTTCATCTGTTTGCAAACAGTAAGGGAACGGTGGGCTAAATACTAAACTAACAAGTTTTGGTGCCCACAACACACTGCAATCTAACACAGCCACCTCTTTAAACACAAATTTGTTTCCGTTTACTTTAAAGCCTTGCACATTAACTATTAATGTTTTCGTCATGTTTGCACTCCACTCTCTATCACTCTTTCTCGAAGACTAAAGCGTTTAGTCAACGAACGGGTTTAAACATGCGCACCTACAATAACGTCATCACTGTAGCACATGCAAACTCTTGTTTTTATGATGCGTACTTATTGCATTCCTTACACCTACTTACTCTTAAGAACACGATCAGGTCTAAACATGCACAATGACGTCATCACTGCAGCACGTGCTTACTCTAGCTTTCCCGATGCATGTTTCAACTTGTTCGATAAAGCTATGCCTTAACAGAGGACGAGGCTATAACAGCCACCGCCATCTTGTGTAGTATGCTCTAAGTGGGCTCTAAGAGGGCAGCACTAAGGTTTGCGATGCAAGATGGCGGATGACAGCTGTGATGTAGAAATTGTCCACTACTACGATAAAGAGTGCAGCACGGTGCTCTCTTGATTAAAGATGGCGGATGACAGCTGTCGGAAAAGCACGTGAGTTTGTAAAGTACTTGGAATTTACCGCCACCACATTTTAACTAAAGAGTGCAGCACTGTGCTCTCTTGATTAAAGATGGCGGATGACAGCGGTCAAAAAAGCACATGGATTTGTTTCCAAACAAGAGCACGTAGAATTTTTCAAATTGCCGCCATCACATTTCAAAGGTAAGTAGCTGAAGAGTGCTGCACGGTGCTCTCTTGATTACAGATGGCGGATGACAGCTGTCAAAAGAGCATGTGCGTTTGTTTCCAAAGAAGAGCACGTGGAATTTGCCACCATCACATTTCAAAGGTAAGTAGCTAAAGAGTGCAGCACTGTGCTCTCTTGATTAAAGATGGCTGATGACAGCTAACGGAACGTTTCAAATTGCCCTCTACTACGTGCTTAAGGTAGTAGCCGTAAAGAGGGAAGCACGTTGCTCTGTAGATTAAAGATGGCGGATGACAGCTGACGAAATTACCTGCAAGAGTGCAGCACGGTGCTCTCTTGATTAAAGATGGCGGATGACTGCTGTCAAAAAAACACGTGGCTTTGTTTACCGATTCAAATCTCGCGCTAGTAAGGTTAAGTTGGTAGCACTAAAGTTAAGGCCCGTCAAGATAGCAGCACTGAGGTTTGCGATACGTTGTTGTCTGTCAAAAAGCACGTGGCTGTCAAAAGGCACGTGGAATTGTTTACCGATTCAAATGTCGCGCTAGTTAGGTTAAGTTGGCATCACTGAGGCTTAGGCTCGTCAAGATGGCAGTACTGAGGTTAGCGATACGTTGTTGTCTGTCAAAAAGCACGTGGCTTTGTTTACCAATTCAAATTTCACGCGGGAGGCGGAGCAGGCCCCTTGAAAGGCCTCCCGGGTAGTGGCATTTGAGCGGGCCCATTGGAGGGCCCCCAGTGTGGTAGCGGTGGAGGCCTCTGCGGTGGCCATGTGGCGGTGGTGGTGCTAGAACCATCAATTATACTACTACTTCTACTACTGCTACTACTACTACTACTACTAATAATAATAATAATATTAATTTCGTGTGGCTATTTCTAGCCGAGTGCAGCCCTTGTAAGGCACACCCTCCGATGGGGGTGGGCATCATCTGCGATTTGTAGGCAACTGCGTGTTATTGTGGTGGACGATTGTGTTATGTGTGGTGTGTGAGATGCAGGGATGTTTGCGACAACACAAACACCCAGTCCCCGGGCCATTGGAATTAACCATTGATGGTTAAAATCCCTCACCCGCCCGATAATCGAACCCGGGACCCTTAAAGCAAAGGCCAGTACGCTGACCATTCAGCCAACGAGTCGGTCTTATTATAAATCAATTGGATGTTAGTGATGAGAAAAAGGAAGCTTTAAAATCATCACGAAAATTCAGAATAAATATAGAATCAGAAATTCAAAAATAAATATCTGATTATTTTACTACACATTTAGGACAATTAATTTCCAAATATTTACCTTTAATGACTAATCGTAAATTTGGGTTAAGTTATGTTAAGGATTTCCATAATTATTTTATAGGTGATTCAAAATTGAATTTCATACTGATGATATTTTAATTAAAGGTAGTAAATTTAAAGCCACAAAAGGCTTAATGTTATTTTTAACATCAAATGATGTACCAAACGATGATGTTTATACTGATGAAGACAAAACTACTTTGAAACAATTTTTAAAATGACAAGCGCAATGCATCGAAATAATGATCCGAATATTCCAAAAACTAAACGTACTGTGGGTAAAAAGTATAGTTACTTGATCAGTGATACATGGCGCTCAGAGAAAACAAATAGAACACAAAGATCTACATCTGTGTCCACCCCTCCAAAATGTTGATTTGGTTTGTTAAAAATCTACAGAAGCAACAATTGGATGGATGACGTTAGAGATTTAATATATAGTTTAATGGTTATTCACGGTGAAGAAAATGCCGGAATTATGTCATATCGTAATGGAATGACAAAGATGCTTGCGAGTAAATTTAATGATTTTGTTATTAATAATCCTAAAGGAATTCCATACCTAATTAGATTTTTAAATACCACTCTTCATACTTTCTGGAAATCAGAGAAAAGGATTAGTTAAATGGTTTTTAAATTATTTACCAATGAATGAAATGCATTTGCCAGGATATTCGTACTGCAGTCCATTTACTAAACTTGATGAAAGATTAGCCGGAGGAGATAAAGTAATAAATAAATTAGATGAATCTTATAAATATTATAATGCGTATAGAGATTACAATGATTCGGAACATAGAGACGTGAAGCTGATAAAAAAATTACAAGAAGCCGCAAAAGAAGGAATATTTATTAATGATGCAGATTTTAGAGAAAGGTTAACAGCAACAGCTGGGAACATGTCTGGAAACTGTTTGGTGTCTTTCAATATTTATATTCTCCAAAAGTGAATGAAACATTAAAATAAAACACTCAAACGAAGATTTAAAAATGAGTAACGTTTTAGATACATGCTTAACAGATACACAGAAGAATCAGAAATAAAAACTGAAAGAGTGAAAGTTTGTTGTTAACATTGGGAGAGATAGAGAAAGAATCCACAAGGGATAGCTGCCTTAGAACGAGGGGGACGGTACGGTAACAGCATCAAATTATTATCTATTTCGCACTATTTATCTTAGAATAAAATGAGCTTACATATATATTTTAATTTTGAATTTCCCCCGTTGTAGCCGTACAGCTATCCCCGATCAGGTAATACATACCGTACAAATGATGATTTACCATTGCCAGAGAATCTCGTAAAACATATAAACAAATATCTTTTAGATATGAAACGGGAATACCAAAACGAAGGAAAAAATTCATTGAAAATTTTGTGACAGATCCTCGCGTACCGAAGAGTAACCCAGTCACTTCAAAGCAACTGGCGGGTATGTAATACTTTTCCTCAAAGTATTTAAAACAGGGTTCGTAGCGTCTCTTCTTTTCAGAAACAAATTATATGATTATCTGAAAAAGATTTACCAATTTTAATTGCTGTATTAGGAGCTCTTGGATCATTAGCTGGTGGAGCAGCAGGAGTTGCAATTTCGGCTCATATTAAACAAAAAATGATGCTGAACTAGCTGAACAAGAAAGAAAATATACCGAAATGGAAAATAAATGTTGTTTAGTTAGAACACAAACTTGTAAACTAATTGAGAAGATAATGAAAATATATAATAAACCACTGAGTAATCTCGGTTTAGAAATTTTAGTTAAAAAATTAAAAATGAAGTATTTCGGAAATGTTTTAAAGATTGATAACTCACCATCTAAACCAAAAGATTTGAATCAGGAATTGTTAATTTAGATACTTCTGATCATGTCGGTACTCACTGGATTTATTTTAAGATAAATGATCATAAATTAGTTTTTGATTCATTTCGAGGTGATATACCTATATAATTAGTTAATAATCTGTGTTCATATTTTTTATTATACACAAAGAATTCAAACTTTTGATGAATATACACATGATAATTTGTGTATCTTTGTTTTAAAACTGTTTTCAGAAGATTATAATTTAATGACATTTTAAATAAAATAAATGAATATAGTCGGAAATAAAATTAAAGATGGCGATAATGTTATAACAGGAGATATAGATGATAATATTAAGCCTTTGTTATCAGATGAAAGGTTTGACAAAGAATCCAAAAATATTAGGATTAATAATTAATACTAGTAATAATGTATATAAAAATACATATTGCACCCTTCATGCCGGGCTCAGCTCGGCCGGTGAGCGAGGATCTCACGGGGTAGATCGGTCGCTTATCGGCTGTGCGGAATTTTTAAGTGCAGGGATAGACGAAGAACTAGTGGCAAATGAAAGAAAGCTATTTAAACTACTGCTCTTCAAATTTGACATAGAATTTACAAAATCAGGGAAAAGGATTTTTTTGTGTAAATCTTCTTCCATTATGACGTTGCTAATACGAACACTTCTTCAATTAACGGGTTATCAGATGCCTGAATCTGCAAGTATAACGTAAAATTCTTAGTTTAAATTTAATTAAATGACAAAATAATAACTATTTTGAGATTATTTCCTCCAATAATAATAAATTTACTTAAAAATTAAATTTATTTCATCACCGGATTTCATTAGAATCGTATTGGAAAATGATCATTTTCTCTCCCTTATAAAAATAAAAATAAAAATGTTCTTCCATAAACTTATGATCATATCGTCTTCCTTAGACTTTAAGCTTGTCAATTTACTAATTTTCATAATTACTTAGTGACTGATCTTTATACAATAACCTTAAATTTGACGTTATGTCAACCTACATGTCATTCGTTAACTCGTAATAATTTGTTATGTTGCGTTTACAAATTCCATTTTTGTGAATTCAATCCACTGACATTGCCTTTACTTATCTGATTTTATTCGCTAGCTAAGACCCTATTATTACTTAAAAACTAATAAAATTCACAACAGATTCATATTCCGTCAAACTGTGAACTAATGAAATTGGCATAGAATCGGCCAAAAATCCACGCGAATAGCGAAGAGCATCGTCACAAATATGGACAATCAGAAATCACAATAGGCAAAATATAGACAAATCATACACACAATATTCACACAAAAGTACCCGGTAATATTATAAATATATTTTACACGAATGCTAGCCCATGATAATTAATTTTCAAGTTTATTCAAAGTCGGGAAAAATATTATTACGATGACAATATCATGAAAAATTCCTCTCGTCAACTCAATATGTGATAGAGTACAGATTATCACTTTATTGAAGAATTTAACCATACGACGATGTTCATGGGAATTTTACGAACAGAAATCATCCAAAATTATTGGTCAAAATGCCTATAACACCTGTCAAAATCAACAATACACGCACGCGGTTCATGAGCTGCGGTATTTATTTTTATCCTCCTAACCTAATTGTGGCTCTCAATTAATCTGCGCTCACACCGATGAAATTATGTCAGATAACATATTTCTTCTCAAATTGACTCAACAATGGATGTACAAATTATCCTCTAAAATTTATAATGTCCATCTACAAGTCAAATAATTATAATAGCACAGCGAAATATACAAGTGTATCGTTCGGATACTGCCATTTTACAGGCCTATATTTATACAAAACGAGCACACATTAATCTTGTTTAATAATAAATATCATTATGCTCATGACCTTATATGTTCTTTTAGCCGGTAATTAGTTTGGTTTATTATTATTCCTGGCCGCGCAAGATTACACATGCGAAAGCTACTGTGCGATAATATCTAGATGACTGTGACGCACTCAAATCCAACAATACGTCGTATACTTGAGGAATGAAATCTCATATAATGAAATTTGCGGACATACTGTCAGATCTGGTCTTAATTCAAATATATAAAATCATTTAAACCATCCTAGTTTAACGTTGAGGTCAAGTTAATTTTATTTCTCCTGCCACAATGAACTCGGGCAGTTGAAATATCTCTCGGTGACATTCACTCCAAAAACAAGCTAATAGATTCCAAAATACACACTCAGCATCACAAACTACCGTCACCAAGGAAAGAAGGAATGGAAAATTCTAACTATGACAACCTAATAGAAATTACACTAAACAAATAAGTAGAGGCTATATCATTACAACTTTTACATTTACAGATAGAAAGAAAGAATAACTTGGGTGACAGTCGACTTCTGAATTCGGACTGATGACTTAGTGCATTACCACATTACGCACCATCAAACCTGGTCTCGTCCGCGTCTGAGGTGCCTCACTCGTTCATTGAGGACACGTTGGCGTGCAGGAAACAACAGCATTCATATTGTAGAAGGACAGGCATCTTGACTTGCGCTCGAACCAATAGTTTCCTCTGTAGAAGTTCTTCGTGAAAGCTGAAACTAATAAATAAGTCTTAGATAAGTCCAGGACACACACCGATGCTTGTTGAGATGAATGGAATAACTTAACTTTTACTCAGTTAATTGTAGGCAGAATTTAAGCATGTCTGAATTGCAGTCTGATATATATTGAAGGCTTTTAAATGAGGTGAAGTTCTCCAGTGAAGTAAAGTACGTCTTATCTCGTCCGCAGTTGTAGTCAGAATAATTCCCAACCGTTCAGTTCAGAAGTAGAAAACCAGGATAAAATTTCCTTAGGAATTACCACGATTTCGTCGTCTTAAGACAGAGGTGTGTCCCTTAGTTACACTTGATTGGTTATCTCATTACATTAACACGAATATTGTCATCTGATTGGCTGTCATAGTCCCCCGTCACGCGACCTTGCCAGTACTGATCGGATAATAGAAACATATTTCGCCTGGTCACGTGGCACGCACGGCTGATTGAAGGTCGACCGGCTAACAGTATCTCTGCTTGCCTTCCTTGAGTTCTGGCCCAGCTGGAATTCCCGTCACCTGGTAACTGGTTCTCGCCGACTCGAAGTGATGAAACTCCCTTCCTGGCGTACGAAATAATGTTCCAACTTACTGTAGGAATGAAATATTTTCCCTAAATAAATTTTTTCCACTTTTGAAGAGGTCAATATATAGATAGTAAAATTAAAGATTTGTAATCTAGATTTAATAGAGAAATCTTCGATATATCAGATTTATAAGGAATTTTTATAAGAGAGATGCAGATGATAAAATTAAAGATTTTCTACCTAAAAGAAATTTGATGATGAATCCAAAAATCTATCAGATTCTATACAAACTTTAGATGATAATGTCTATAAAAAGACAGATGTAGATAACAAAATTAAAGATTTGTTACCTGAAAAGAAACTTGATAATGAATCCAAAAGAATATCGAAAGTAAAAAACTTAAGATGATAATGTTTATAAAAAAAGGAAGAGATAGATGATAAAATTAAAACTTTTGTATCTCAAGATAAATTTAATGAAGAATCTACAAAATTATCACATTCAATGAAAACTATAGATGATAATGTTTATAAAGCCTGACATAGGTGGTAAAGTTAAAATAAAATTTTGATGATGAATTCGGAAGTAAAATATGGTACACTGGTCACTGTTTTGCATTTAGGAATAAGATATTAAGAAATATTGATTATCGTGTTGAAGATAGTGATACAGTTAATTTTAAACAATTTAACACAGTATTAGAAAATGTCACCAGATCAAGAGATAAATATGAGATGCATATAGATGAATTTAAAAATATTATATAAAAGAAGAAATTAAATATTTGTTTAAAGAACATTTAGCAGTTTTCGAACCAAGAATAGATGAATTAAAAGAAAAGGTAGATAAATTAGAAGGAAAAGTGTTTGATAAAATTGAAATAGAAATTAGATTTACAACAAAGGAAGATACTGAAATAAGCTACTTATTTTGATATAAGCTGTATATTACAAAAGTAATTGTTAAAGTTATTGAGAACAAATATCCCATTCCATATTTATATTATGGATGTGGTAACAACTAAGTTCGTTCTGCGTATCTCCTAAATAATGCGACGGAAAAGACTATCACTTATTTAAATTTGGGAAAGCCAGTTACTGTTAATCCTTACAACAAAATAGTATTTAAAATTGGTGTCAGTCTTAAGATATTGCTTTCAGATGTTAAAATTATTATGTTTGGTGAAATAATACTTGATGCAATTGAAACTGATCCTGAAGAAGGTGTTCATTAAATAATTATATTATATTTTACCTTCTAATTAATGCATGATTATATTTGGTGTTTGAAATTCAACAAAATACTGAAACAGTTCATCCTAATAGAATTACGACTGAAAATGGACGAACTAGAATTGAAGGTTTATGTTCAGAATGTAAAAGTAAGAAAAGCAGAAAAGTAGAAAATTTAAATAAGAGAAAAAATAATAAAGGAACTTCATAAACCCATGACAAAAAGTTTACGTAGACAAAAAGTTATAACTTACGATATCGATGACCTTTGGCAAGCCGATTTAGTAGAAATGGATTCCGGAAACATAAATGGTATATCAGAAGTTAATAAAGGATAAATATAGTTTTAACAGTTATATATATTTTTCAAAATATTCTTGGACTGTTCCTGTTGAAGATAAAACTGCTAAATTATTGTTAAAACTTTAAAAACTATTTTAAAGAGAGGTTTCCAAAAATTTTACAAACAGATAAAGGTAAAGAATTTTAATAAAGAATTTTCTGAATTTATGAAAGAATGTAATATTAACCATTATTCAACATATTCAGAGTTAAAAGCTTCTGTTGTAGAAAGATTTAATAGAACATTAAAGGAGAAGATGTGGAAACAGTTTGATATTCAAGGTAAGTATAAATGGGTTGATATCTTATATAAATTAGTAGATAGTTATAATAATACAAAACATATTACAATAAAACTGAAACCGAAAAGTAAAAGTCAAAATAATAAATTTTAGAAAATATTTTAAATAAAGATATCACTTTGAAATATAAGCTAAAATATAAAATTTGTGACAAAGTTCGAATAAGTAAAATGAAAAAGTATTTGAAGGAGGTTATACATCAAATTGGTTCACAGAATTATTTGGAATAAAAGACGTTTTACTAACTAATCCAATTATATATAAAATAAAGGATAAAATATCGAGTATATTGAAGGAAAATTTTATGAATTAGGGTTGCAGAAACAAATCCAGATATATATCTTGTTTAAAAAGTTTTAAGGAATAAAGATAATAAAGTTTATGTTAAATGGTTAGGATTTGATAATTCACATAATAGTTAGGTTGATAAAAATAAAGTAAATAGTTAATTCTCTATTTTAATATTATTTATTTCTCTTATAGGAATATCGTCGCTTAAACTTGTTACGAAATGATTTATATGAGAAATTATTGGTAATATTTCCTTCGTTAAATTATATAAATTTATCGAGTCTGGATTTCTGATTCTTAAAATTATTTCTATTTCTGGATAATCTTGTTGTACTTTATTCAATCTACAATTTACAGAATTATTTTGAGTTCTAAGAACATAATATCGATATTCCCACATATGATTTTCTTGATCAAAATAATTAATTATTGGTTATTGATTATTGGTTGGAGGAACAGCATTTCTCTCTTGAAATATATTCCGTTGTAAGTGGACAGCAGCATTGCTGAACCTGTCTATACTCTGAATTGTGATATCCTTATTTTCTAGTTGATCGTCTAAGTATTTCATTCGTTTATACAGCATTTCTATTTCTTTTTAAGTTTATATTCACCAGGTTTTCTTAGTGATGGTAAAACTCTTTTAGTTCCCAATCTGTAAATTTCTCAGCAATTGGCATTTAAGAGATGAATGCGAGTTTATAAATAGCTGATTCATTAACAAAACTAGTGTTTCGTTGCATATTATAAGATGTCGGTCGGTGACCGACGTCTAATTCTCTATGTGTTTTCTGTCTATATTATCATAAATAGTATTTCTTGGTCTCTTATATTTTAAAATTCTAGCTATATCTGTTCCTTGAAACCATGGATTATCTTCTTTATCAATAACCATAAATACATTTTTGTCATTGAAAACGAGTTGGTTGCTTTGGATATCGGTAACTACTTCAATTTATTAGGAACGAACTTTTTATAATCCCACAATTCTTACATTATACATATTTAAAAAATAACTTAAAATAACTTCTATAAAAATAGTGTTTGTATGCATTTTAATAACCTCTTAGCCACTGCTGGAAAAGGGATCTAAATTTCCATGTATGTTCAGTCTTCAGCCCTAAGGCAGGTTGGATCCTCAATAGCTGTGCCATCAGCTGTCATAGAAGGCCTAGGCATCACTGAAGAGGCATACTAGGGAAATGAGGAGTGAGGTAGTTTCCCATTGCTTTCCTCACCGAGCCAGAAGTTACTAGTACATATCAGTCTGCCAAGCCCACTGAAATGCATGCACAAACCAACCCTATGAGCAACGTTTACACACCATTCATACCAGGGACTGGCTGCATAAGGAGTGGCATTACTAGCATCGCTCATACCTCAGGCACTTTCATATTGTCAAAGCCAAGGATAAGACAGAAACAGATCAATGAAAGTAACAAAATTGCTCTAGCCCATACCAGAAGACATAGTGCTCTGTAAACACTATGTCCTGAAGCAAAGGAAACTAAATTTCCATAAATATTATAAATAATTTGAAGAATGCCATGTCTTAGAACATCAGTAATCAGTAATTAAATATTCGTCTGTTTAATTATACACTGCTATTTGTTGAAAGTGAAACACCAAGACCGAGAGCTGTGATCACTCCACACATTAGGGACATGACAAGACACAAATGATTCCAATTACAGAACTGTACATGCACGGTGACCGTGGAAATTCAGCACGGCGAAGCATCACAACGCGCTGCAATCAGAGCCGCTAGACGTCGTGGCATGGAATGAAAGAGCGCCTGAATATGCTGCTGGGGAATATTCTGCCACACGGTTTGAAGGCGCGTTCATAAATCATCAACAGTGGCTGCAGGACAACCCGAACGAACAAGTTGCCGACTGACCATATCCCAGATATGTTCAATGGATGACATATCCGGCGAACGGGAAGGCCAGGGAAGCAGTGGTATCCGTCGTTCTTCGAAGAAGGCTTGCACATTCCTCGCCACATGCGGCCGGACATTGTCCTGCTCGAATATGGCATCTGGAACGGCCTGCAGGAGGGGCAGTACCTCGGGCTGTAAAACCTCCCTGATGTAGCGGTAGCTGTTCAGATTGCCCTCAAGACGTAGGAGGCAAGATCACATGTTATAGGCAATTGCGCCCCAAACCATCACACTTGGCCGCTCAACAATACAGTCTGCCTGATGGCATTCACCACGGCGGCGACTAACACGTATGGGGCCATCACTGTAGGACAACTTGAAGCGCGACTAGTCCAAAAACACTTCATTTTGCCACTCAGCACGTCAGTTTCGTGTTCACGTGCCCACTGAAGTCTGCGGCGTTGGTGGTTGCTAGTCAATGGAAGCTGGCGCAGTGGCATGCGTGCCACCAGTCCGGCTCTCAGAAGACGGCGTCGAATCGTCGACGCAGACATCCCCACACCCGTTGCAGTGCTCCAAGCTGTTCTGTTCGTTACGGCCAAGCGGACAAGATGGCGGTCATTGTGTCGTGTCGGCGGTGTGTACGGTCCTCTTCTCTCCACTGGTCCCACAATGGAGAGGCCCATCTCCCCGGAGCCCTATCATTCTCACATGCTGATATTCCCTCCTGTGATGTCGGCGAAGCATAGTGGCACTGAGGTACACGTTTCCACTTCGTATGACGGCTCCGCACTGACTGAGCGTTACGTAACACTGCCCTGGCCAGTCACACACAGAAGGGCACTGCTGGTCCTACGTGCACGCCTTCTCTCTGCAATTTAAATCACTTATTATGGTTCCAGTGTTCTACACGTCATCTGATTTTGGCGTGTTTCAGACCTTTGCTTCTGAGTATTTCACTTTCTACAAACAGCAGTGTATATATTATTATCTATATGATAATGATGATTATCAATTATCAGTTGTATAGTACTCCGACACATTCGGCAAGTATTATGCGTTTTTAACAATTCGTCCACGCATTCTTTGTGAAAAAACATGATCACATTTTGTTTTTACAAACATATGACTCTGCTCGATTAAACATATACAACATTCTAGTTCTGAAGTGGCATCTGACGATAAAATGTTATAAGGAGATTGTATCTCTTGTATAAACTCGTCGGATAATATTTGACTTACCAAAATCGAATTCCAACTAACTTTATCTTTAAATTCACGAAAAAAACTTTCTGATATTTTTGATATGTATAAATATATTTCCAATTAACTTTATCTTGAAATTCACGTATAAAATCTACCGATAATTTTTGATATACAGAAATATAACCCCAACTAATCTTGTATTTGAATTCACGCCTAAAATCTTCGGATACTTTCTGTTATTCTGAAATGTGATGCCAGTGAAGTGTACCTTGAAATTCTCTCATAATATCTTCTGATATTTTAGTTTTACCATAAATGTATTTGCGATTGCGTCTTTTTATTTCATTTCTAACAACCTCCCTAAGCTACAGGTCTTCGTATAAATTTATCACATTTCTTAACGAAATATTTCAAACTAATTTTGCTATCGACTCTTCCAGTTATTAATTAAATGCCGCAACTTTTCCATTTCCTTTATCAATACAATTTTCAATTTATGTCGATAAAAATTTTCATATACAAATGGAAGCCGAACTGAACCAAAAGACTGTCTGAAAATTACAAAACATTAGTACACAAAAGAAATACAAAGTTGAGAAAGGATTAATTAACTTATCTAATATTACAAAAAACCAATCAAACAGAAGACCAATTAAGTTATAAAAATAGAGTATTAAGACGTTTGGGTAGGCAGTATAAATTTAAAAAATTAATATAATATAAAAGATCTGATGTCGTTGAAGCAACAGGAAAGAAATGAGAGAACCTCCACAAATAGAAGAACAAGAATAACACCAGGAAGTTCCAGAATTATGTGATATCTGTGAAAAGAGTACCAAATTAAATAATAGATGTCATAATTGCGAACCGGATATAAATAATAGTAACCATAATACAAAATCATACACACTCAATGGTTTTCGTTAATATTTATTAAATGTAATCGAAAATACTAATAGTAGAAATAAAATTGAACGAGTATTTTCTGCTATTATGAATAATTGTAAAGGAAAGTCAGTACCTTATGAATTTATGAATTAAAAGATCTCTGATTATTTAAAAAACTAATAATGTTAAAATTAGGGAAACTAAATGAAATACTAAAATATGGAATGATTTTATAAGTAAAATTGAAATGGGAAGACGATTTCATGAAAACATGTTGAGGCAGATGAGAGAGAAGTAAAGAGTTGCAGGGTTTTAAGAAGTTCATTCTTAATAAAAGGATATCTATTTTGAATATTGTCAGATCTGTCGAAGCTCTAGTATAGTCGATGCTATAGTTTTTATCCACCAAATGTAAATCATCATAACATATATAACTGTAGACAGAAACGTTGTCATGAGTACCTGTTAGAGTTACGAGATAATTCCTATGCTATAATTAAAATTGAAAAAGTATTTGAAATTTTGAATGATATTTGTACAAAGAAAGCTTTACCCTATAAGTTTTTATTGCAACCTAACAACCTCTCGAAGCTGCAGGTCATCGTATAAATTTATCACATTTCTTAATGGTATATTTCTAACTAATTTTGCTATGGGCTCTTCCATTTATTAGCGATGAACTTTTAAAAATCCTGCCATGTTTTCGTTTTCTTTATCAATAAAATTTTCAATTTATGTTGATAAAAATGACATATATAAATGGAAGCCGAACTGAACCAAAAGAGAGTCTCAAAATCACAAAACATTAGTACACGAAAGAAATACAAAGGTTATTCTAAGTTGGGGAAAGATGAATTAATAAATCTAATATTACAAAAATCTAATCAAACAGAAGACCAATTAAGTGATAAGAAATTAGAGCATTAAGACGTTTGGAAAGTCAGTATAAAGTTAAAAATTACTATAATATAAAATTCTGATCTCGTTAAAGCAATAGAAGCAAAGTGAGAGAACCTCCACAAATAGAAGAAGAACATTGGATATTAAACATAGTATTAGTGTTATTAACTTTCAAAGAAGTATTGATTTACCTTTAGAGATAATTAAAAAGATGAACTGTCTATAAATATATTTTGGATAAGTTTTAAGATGAAGCAAAAATTAAAATTAGGGATTTTGTAGGATAAATAAATACAAATGTTTTACAATATTTCGTACATCTTCTTGAGAAAACAGTTCCACATTGGTTATGTCATTGAAGGAAAGGCTGATGGAGTCTTCCAATGTCTTGATGATACTTCTTAATTTGTTCACACACATTAACACGTATTGATGATGTTCCAATGTGCTAACTTATCTTTAATTATACCCAGATTGAGGTTGACATGGTTCATTTCTTTATAAAATTTATTAGCAATAGAGTTACTAAATGATACAAGGCTATTAATGTGTTGCATTTCTTTAATATTTCCTTATATTAATGATTTAATTTGTTTTTGTAAATTGTCTAAATCATCTAGATCTAAATTACCTGAGATAAATATTTAATTACTTTACCTAGGCCATTAATGAGTCCACGTTTATTTCTGTGTTTTATAGGTAGAAGTTTATTTAGCTCATCCTGCGTATCTTTTAATGTATTAGTTAATTCTTGAGATAGATATGGGTAAGTATTTTTAGAATACGTTATACGAGATGAAACTGCATCTTGAGTATTAATGTAAGATTGGAATAAATTAGCTAGGATGAAATGAAACATGAATTTGTGATAGTTATTGATTATTACCGCAGGTCCAAGTGAATTTGCGTAGAATTCCTGGGTTCTTTATTTTTCTGACGTTAATTGAACCATATCCTGAGAGGAATGTGGAAGAGAAGAGATTTTCCTCTTAGGTTTGATGTCTCAAAAATTTCTGACATGCACTTTGCCATTTTTCATTGTACAGTGTACTTTATTACCTTCTATTTTAGTTATGATACCTTCGTTGTACAAATTCTTTGACTTTTTATTTCTAGTCAATGGATTTGCTACGTAAACAGTTTATCCGATCTTGTAGGAGTGTTTAAAAGTAGGATTGTTTGGCTTAGGGTACTTTTAATTTAGGATTCGTGATTGGTCACTTTGCCTTTGAATGTATTCATTTTTTGGCGTGGGAGAGAAAATGTGATCTAATACGTCACAGTAGGGTCCATAGAGTTTATTAAAAGGTGGTTTTTAGGTTGTCGAGTGTACTGAAGAGTTGTAGTTTATGATGATATTCACTAAGAGTTCGGGTATAGGAGAGAACTTGTCATTGTCTCTTGAAATGCGTAGTTTTTCGAGCAGTGTAGAATTGATCCTCTCAACGGGAGAGTTAGATGAGGAGTTCAGTGGAGTGGTTGCGTGATACTCGTTGTTTGAGGCTTTAAAATATTCTTTTATAATATTGTTTTCAAATTCTCCGCCTTGATCGTGTGTGATCTTTTTAGGCAGGCCATGGTGTGAGAAGTAAAGTTGTAACTTATTTAATACAGCAAGGGCTGTGCCATCTGACAATATGTAGGCTTGTCCGTATTTGGAGAATACATCTAGTATTGTCAAAATCCGCATTTGCTCAAAATGAAATGTATCTATGTGGACTTGAGAGAAATTATGGTCTGCTGTTATCTGGCCTTGGTTCTCAACCCGGTTGGGATGTCTTTCATACTTATTTTGCTGACATAGATTGCACTGATTGATCAAGTTTCGAACTTGTTCTCTTACGTGAGGCCAATTGTACTTGGTTTGCAAGTATTCTATGGTCTTTGAGGTTCCATTATGATTAATTGAATGATATTGCAATATTAAATGCTTTTGTTTTTCGGAGTTTCCGACATCTTCTAACAGTTTTGATGCTCTGATAATTATGAGCTCAGAAGTGAACAGTTGCTGGCAAGTTCTAATAAAGGGAATTTCTAAGGTTATATCGTCAAAGAAAACAGCATATTTGTTTGAAGTTATTATTACTTTTAGTAAGAGATCTTTCAAGTCTTGATAAAGGTTTGTTTTTGTGTCTATGATGTAGTGTCGTGTGTTTTTTCTAAATAGTGTCTGTTTAATTAATTTGGGAGAGTTTCCATATTTCACAATAATTTGATTGCGGTTTTGATTTAAGTTCCTTTTCGAAGCTTTTAAAGTGAAAATGGGATCCGCCTGGTTAGAGTGTATAGTTTGGTGTTCAATGTCATCTTGATATCCGTCATTTTCAGGTATGGCTAGATTAGAGTCTGTTTCTTCGTTTGCGTTTATCTCAATTCGAGACAAGGAATCCGCGACATAGTTTGATTTTCCTTTCACATAATTGATATCGAAGTCAAATTCTTCCAGTTTAATTTTCCAGCGATACAGTCTCGAACTCGGGTCTTTCAAAGTGAAGAACCACTGTAGTGGTCTGTGATCACTTTCTGCTTGGAAATGTCTTTCATATAAGTAGGGCTTGAAATGTTTGGAACTATCTACTATGGCGAGTAGTTCTCTTTCGATAGTTGAATATTTTCGTTCGGTTGGGTTTAGTGTCCGTGAATAGTAGGCAATAGGAGAGAGAACACTTCCAATTGCGAAGTCTGAACTATCAGTTGTCAGAGTGAAAGATTCATTAAAATCTGGATAGCTTAGGACAGGGCCATTTATTAGAAGGTTCTTAAGTGTTCTAAACGCATTCTGATATTCAGAATCCTCTGTATCAATTTTGGCTCCTTTCTTTAAATATCGTGTTATAGGTTGTGCAATTTTCGGAAAGTTCTGAATAAATCTCCTATAAAAATCGGCCGGCCAAAGAAATTGCTTAATCTCTTTGGTGGTTTTTGGGACGGGATATTCTTTGACTGCTTTAATCTTGTTTGAGTTACAATGAGGCGGTTTCGCTAGGAACTACTATGCCTTGTTCTAAAAGCTTTTCTACATCTTTGTTAGTTATTTCCTTCAAATGAGGTGGATATGGATAGTTTCTTAGGTATACTAGTTCTTCGTCAGTAGTGCGTATGTAATGTTTAACTACATTGGTAAACGATAAATCGCAACCAGGGTAATAAAATATATCAGAGTATTCAGAACAGAGACTGTGAATGCCGTCTCTTTCTAAATCATTTATGTGTTGTGTTCTGAGGTATTCCATTATCTGTTATAGAATTGATTTCTAGTGGTTGAATGTCCACGTTTTCAATTGGTTCGACCAATATGGGCTCTTTGAAATTTAGTTTTTGATGTGTCTTACTTGATAGTCCTTCGCATTCAGGATTGCGTCAGGAAAGTGAAGTCCATATTCATTTCCCTTTTTAATGTTAATTGGAATGAGATGAAGTGTGGTTCTTCTGAAGGGTGTGCGAGTTTCTGCTCGGTAAGCGGGTGAAAATGAAGTGGTATTTCCTGTCCTGATAGAGTAAGTTTGTTAGTACTGTAGTCTATCTTTGCGCCTAGTCTGGCGAAATCTGCGGTACCAATTAAAGCATCGAAATACCTATGCCATTTCATTACTCTAAATTTCACTGGAGAGTCAATATTGTATTCAGAAAAAATTGGAAAGCTTACATTATCATTGCCTATTGTTTGGGCATGAACTGACTGAATACAAAACGGTTCCTTAAATAAATGATCAGCAAAACATGCGAATGCTACGCTTGGATTCATGATAGAATTAGACGCTTCACTATCAACTAGGATTTTAAGTCCGTGCAAACTAATAAATGGTAGTTGAGGTGCATTATAAGTATTGTTTAGGTCTTCGATCGTGACGGCTGGGTAAAAATTGTGGTCTTCAGCTTCTGACTCTAATTGCTCTACTGACTCTAAATATGAGTCGTAGCTGTACTGGAAATCTTGTTCCAATTCTTCGGCATGTGGAATTTCAGACTGACAGTTTTCAAATTCTGTGCGTTGAGAATTCTCTGTCAATTCCGCGTGAGAATTTAAGTTACCTCTGATTGTTGAGACATCTGACATGGGTCTTGGAAGGTTTCGATCTGGCGGGGCGAAACGTCTCCCGATATTATTCGGAGTAGGGTAAGGGCGATTTGTCGGCTGTGATGGTCTCATGGGTATTGCGTTTCTTTGTTGTGAAATTTGTGGTGGTGTATTGGACGAGACAAAGTTGGTCCGATTGTTGGGTTGACTTTGTGTGTTCTGTGGTAGAGGGTTATGCGTATTATGCGTAAATTGAGGAACTGACCTCGGTAAGAAACTCTGAGGTGTGAATTGATTGTGATTCGCGTTACTGAAGTTGTTAGGCGAGTGTTTGGGAACAGGTTTGTGGAGAAATTGCTTATGTCCTCCTCTTAATTGATCCATATAGCTCTCATGTGCTCTATCATTATCATAAGATCTGCAAATTCTAAGTGCATGACTTAACTATGGGACATGAGTGTAACGTAAGAATGCTCGGTATGGTTCTAATATTCCGGCTTTAAATGTGCTCAGACCTAATTCTTCTATTTCTCCCAACTTTAAGTCTAGAACCTGATCTCTGTAGTTGAGTTTACACAGGCTCTTATATCTAAGAATTAGTGCTTCTAATCGTTCGTGGTAATTGGTGTAAGATTCGTTATGCTTTTGGAAACAGTTAGAAATTTCTTGGAGCAGAAGTCGCTCGTTTCTAACATCTCCGTATTTTGAGACGAGCTTTTCTTTGAATCTGTCATGGTTAGTGTTAGCATCTAAATCCAGTATACTTCGCGCTTCTCCTTTCAGTTTTGATTTCACTGAATAGGAAATCGTTAAATAAGTCAGCATGAGGGACTGTTGCTACTCTTCTGAAGTTATTCAGAAATGAGTCGCACCTAGCAATAAAATAATCTAAGCTACAAGAAAATGTGCTATCAAATTCTGGCAATAATTGTATGTGGGCATATTCAAACTTAAAGAGTAATTATCCTTCCATTTCTTAAAAAAATTGTTTTGCCGTAAATACAATTATTTAATTAATTACCTAATGTAATTGATTGTGAAGAGTAACGTATCTGTTCGATCCTACTAATTCACATTCAATTAAAATAAATATGTAAATTATGTAGTTAGTAATTCATTGGTTTAATTCAATTGACTTTGAAAAGTAACGAATTTATTCGATCTTACTAGTTCGCGTTCAATTGAAAGGAAAAGTATGCTTATATAATGTGTTATTTGGGTTTAATTCAATTGACATTCGAAAAGCAACGCATCTATTCGGTCTCACTAATTCCCATTTCAACTGAAAGGAAATATGCTTATTTATTCTTTTTAGTAAAGTTTTAATTCAATTTGATATTGAAAAAGCAGCGCATTTATTCAATCCCACTAATTCGCAATCTAATTAAAAGGAAATATGCTTATTTAGTGTTTGTATAATTGTATTATTCTTATTACTTAAGTTAATTAAACTTAAAAATGAACTTAAAAATGAACCAGGCTATTCTGAACTTGGGCTCACAGAATAATATTTCTAAATGTGAAGGCGGCAGTTTACCGTTAGCACTTATAGTGAAGACGGCTGTTTTACCGTTAGCACATATTTAGAAAAAATTTGTTGATATTCACTTACAGGCTTGAAAAGATGAACAGCAATTTCAGCATTCTCGGTCTGCAGTGGATAGTCGGCGGCTTCCCCTCTGGTGGTCAGTTGCGGCAGTTTGGACGGATAGGCAGGCGGGCAGCAGCAAACTCCAACTAGTGTGGTCAAAGCCGAAAGCCTCTTGTAGAATTTGTCGCTCACCTTCAATCTGCTCTGTAGTCGATCTGGCTAGGATAGATGGCTTGCCTATCCTGGGGCGGGCCCCCAGTTAAGTTTTTGTAGTAGTTTTTGAATTTACTACAATGGTCACAAGTTCGACCGTCGGTTCGCAGTACTGACTGGTAGAGAGAGAGAAGCCACAAATTTTATCAATGTTTTATTCTCAAGACGAATATGACCTGGTGGTCTACACACTAAGACTTAATCCAATGTTGTGAGCCCCGATACATATGTGGAGCTTGTTTTTATACCAAGATAACTTTTACTTATCATTAATGGGTGAATAACAAGTATGACAGAAATATCATTAGAGCGGATGTTGGTTTAGGTCAACAGTGCCGCTGGCTCCAGTATGACCCTCATAAGATAAGAGGAAGTAGCTGTTGCCTCAAGCGATAAATACATTAGTAGGCGGTAGCCTTCCTTTTGTCTTGCGACATGATAACATTAATCAGCTATTTACGGTCTTAAGGTCGGAACAACACATTCCTTGTGTCCTGCGACACGAAAATATTAATCATCTATTTACAGTTTAAAATTGATATCTGGTTTCTGGTTTCCTCGAGCGGTCTTGAGTGAATATTACTTGCCGTCTCGGAAACTGTAGGCCGGGAACATAACTCAGGTGCGGGATTTCGATGAAGTGGTTAAAACAAAGTGGGAGAGAACAATGTGCACACCTCACTTAAGCCTCGTTGTCACATTCCAAATCACTTTCGCATTCACGCAGTCCAATACCAAAAGCCAAACTAATTACATTTTCAAACGATGATGTTGGTGTGTCAGTGTCATAACCTGACTTTCGGTTAGCATATTGCAACATAGGCTTATACGTAGGTGCAGCAAATTGATTGTAAATCACAGAGTGAAATAACGAACATGTAGTCTTACAATATCAGAAATCATTCTGCTATGGAGTTTATATTGCCGAAAGAAGTAAACATCAAAGGGTTTATTGTTTCCGGTGTCAATATCTTGAGCGTAACATCTTTGTTTGGAAAACTTGCACCTAAAAGTAAGACCCGCCCAGGAATCACACAACAATAGGCTCTTTTCGTTTGTTACATGTTCGCCCAGAAAACGTTTCATGTGTTCTTTAGTCATTTTTCCTCTCGTGCTTGCCTCCTCGTTAATGTTTCGTGGACAGGTTGTTTCAAATTTCTTTAACATATTTGGACCGAAAGTGCCTTGTGCCTCTTCAAGAAAGATGTACAACTTGTTTGCTAGTCCGCTTGCCATTGATAAAGCCACATCAATTGCGTAGTTGTGAGTAGAGCTATGTACACACTACCTGTAGTTTTCTCTCCTCTGTAGGACAGTGTTGATGATGAAGAAATTTAATACTGGAATTGACTCTGGCCACTTTTCCAAACATTATCTTTCTCGACAACCTCCTCTGTTATAAACATATTCACTTCTTCCACGTGCCTTCTGACGTATAATATTATCGTCATCTATGTCCTTACGTGTGACAAATGTAGTAATATGCCTGGATGAAATTCCATATTCAGCCTTGAAATGGTCGATAAAGGAAATGGAAGCCTTGAAATTGACCAAGCCAACCATTTTAGCCCCTTCTAGTGCCAATATCTGCAGATACCAATAGTGAACTGTAGATCCATACTTCCTTGCATCACAAAATTACAATATTACACACACTTTTATAGTTTGCAACTGCGGCAGTCTGTTTCCTCTGAAACGACCACCTGCTCCCCGTTTCCTAGACACATCATATAGAATTAATGGCAATTTGATTTACTTTTGATGCATTTATACCGCTTCATTAGAATTGAAGCCACGATTGTAATAGTCCTCATAAATGTTCTCTAGTACGCTGTCATCATTATATTTTCATGCACTAATATTTTCAAACTTCTAACATTCAACGCTTCGACTCGCAGAATGTCATTATCCATCGTTCTGATGATCGCCCCCTCTCGTGTAGTCCCAACCCGGAGATCCGAATGAGGGACTAGTTTACCTCCGGAAAATTTTACCCGGGAGGAAACCATCATCAGTACATCATTCATACAGAGAGAGCTCCATGTCCTCAGGAGTTAGTTACGGCTGTAGTTTCCCGTTCCTTTCAGCCGTGTAGCAGTATCAACACAGCTAAGCCATGTTGAGTATTATTACAAGGCCGTATCAGTCAATCATCTAGCCTGCTGCGTTTACAACTACCGAAAGGCTGCTACCCCCTTCCGATGAACCATTCCTTAGCCTGGTCTGTCAACAGATATCCATCCTATATGGTTGGACCTGCTGCTCGGCTATCTGCTTCATTGGGACACACAAGCCTCCCCACCGCGGCAAGGTCACATGGTTCGCAGGGGAAGCTGTTTACAAATATGGTATCAGATTTCCTGTAACACCCACACTTTTTATGTAATTACGTAACTTTCCTTCTTTAAATTTGCGCGTAACAATGTGCACTGATCGATAAAATAAGTACATTAGAGTAATCGAAAACGATCAATTGCGGTAAAATCGACAGTCTGCTGTCTATGTTTACAGAGTGTAATTTATGTTAAAAATAATGATCATAAATGTTTTCTATTAGCAATAAAATTATATTTATACCATCCAGACCGTAATGCAGATAGGGCTAGTAAATATAAAAATACATTTCCAGAATTAGATAAAATTCGAGAAAAATAAAAAGTTGTGTTTCCTGTAGAAATAAGAAATATAAGCAAACTTGAGAAGAAATCAAACATGTCAACCAATGTATACATTTATGATGAAAATGAAAATTATCTTTATCATACTAAAATAAACGAGAAAACATGATAATTTGCTTTTGATAAAAAATGAAAACAATTCACATTATTGTTGGATGAAAGATTTATCTAGATTAGTTTCAACTCAAACAAATATACATAATCTAAAATTTATACTTGTGATGGATGTTTGATATTTTATTATTCGCAAAAAGAATTAGATGAACATGAAAACAGTTGAAAAGAACAAAAAGCAGTAAAATAGATACGCCTAAGACAGATGAAAAATAAGATTAAAAAGTTTTATTCATTCGTTTAGATTACCATTTGTAATTAGTGCTGATTTTGAGTGTTTATTAAAAGATATTATTACTTGTCTACCAAACCCTGAAAAATCGTACACTAATAAATATCAAAACTTTCAGCCCATTTCTGTTAGTTATTAAATGGAATATGCTAATTGGGATTATACAGTAAACCTCCAATTGAATATGTTGGTAAGGATGCTCCTCAAAATTTGTAGATATGCTTATAAAAGGATAACAATATATTTATAAATTATATAAAGTAATTAAACCAATAATAATGACAAAAGAAGATGAAATACTTTTTTAAGATTCTAATAGTTGTTTTCTCAGTGATGAGAAATTCGAAGTTAGAGAAAAGAAAGTAAGAGACAATCATCATTTAACAGGAAAATTTAGTGGAGTGGTCCATGAAAGTTGTTATATTAATTATAAAGATCCAACTTTTCTACCTGTTTATTTACATAAATTAGCGAATTGTGATGATCATTTATTCACAAAAGGATTAGGAACTGATTGAAATGATATTGATTCAGTACCAAATAGTGGAGAAAAATATATATCATTTAGTGAACAAGAAGAAAATGGATTAATATTATGATTATAAAATATATTTAAATTTATGGCTTCTAGTCTAGGTAAGAAAGGCTGAGCGTCGAAGAATGCATTTGAACTATGGTGTTGGAGGAAACTCCTTAGAGTTCCGTGGACTGCGAAGAGATCTAATAAGTCCATATTACAGGAAATCAACCCAGGCTGTTCAGTAGAAGGTCAAATGCTCAGACAAAAACTTAAGTACTTCGGTCATATTATGAGAAAATATGATTCACTGGAAAATACCTTAATGCTGGGGAAACTGACGGTAACAGGAAAAGAGGGCGACAACGGACGAGGTGGATTGATGGCATCAAGGAAGCCACGGCTCTCAATTCAGAAAGACTTCGGAAAATAGCATATGACAGGAAGAAATGGCGCACTTTGGTCTATGGGGTCACGGGGAGTCGAAAGCGACTAAACGACTAACAAAAACAACAGTATAGGTAAGTGATCAGATGATCTAACAAAGGACAATTTTCAGAAACAGGTAAATATTTTAAAGGTGAAAATTTGGTTTTAGTGTTTTAGTCTCCAAATATTCATCACGAATTCGAGGCTGATAGCGAACAACGTAAGTGTGCTTATCCTTATGATTATATGAATTGTAAAGAAAACTTAAAAACAGAATTACCTAACAAAGATGTTTTATACCTAACTTTTAAAATCTCATATAACTACTGAAGAATATGTTCATGCAAAACTAGTTTGGAAGAAATTTAACAGTAGAAACATGGAAGAATATGCGAGACTATATAATAAATCTGATGTACTAATATTAGCAAATATATTTAAACATTTTAGAGATATTGTGTTAAAGCATATAAATTAGATCTTGCTTGGTATTTTACTGCTCCTGGTTTAGCTTGGGATGCTATGTAAAAATGACTAAATTCGAACTAGATTCATTAAACGATTATGATATGGTATAAATGGTTAAAAGAGGAATTAGATGCGGTATATCGCGAAGTAAAAACGATATGCAAAAGCTAATAATATATATTTAGAAAATAATAATCCTAAGGAAGAATCAAATTATTTAGCCAATTCAGATACTAATAATTTATATGGTTGGGCTGTGTCACAATATTTACCCTATGGCGGTTTTAATGGATAGAGTCATTTTATTTTAATAGTAAACAATATATGAAATACCTTATAATTATAGATATGGCTTTATATTTGAAGTTGAATTAGAATATCGAGAAAAATACATCATTTACATAAATATTTACCTTTAGGACCAGAAGGAGGAAACAAACTATAAACAACTTTAAATGATAAGGAAGAGTATGTTTTACATTATGGGATTAAAAACCGTATCTAACTCTCGGATTAAAATTAACAAAAATCATAGAATTTTAACTTTGAAGCAATCAAATTGGTTACAAAAAATATACAGCCTTGAATGCAGACATGTAAACGACGATAGCTAATGATTTTGAAAATATTTCTATAAATAAATGAATAATTCCGTCTTCGGTAAAACAATGGAAAGCGTTACAAATGAACAAAATGTTAAAATAATAACTGATCCAGAAAAATACACAAAACATATTTGAAAACAAAATTATAATCACACAATATTTTCAGAAAATTTAGTTGCTGTTCATAGTAAACAAATAAAAATAAAATTTGATAAACCAATTTATATTGAAATGAGTATTTTAGATATTTCAAAGATAAAAATGCATCTAAATGAAATATGAAACCAATATTATGAAACCAAAATATGGAAAAATATTGATTTGTGTTATATGGATACTGATTCATTTATATATGATAGAAGAACTTATAATTTTTATAGCTTTATGAAAAAACGTTAAATGAATTTGATACAAGCGAATTTGGAAAAGATAGTAAATTTGGAATACCACATCTAAATAAAAAGTATTTGGAAAATTAAGAAAATATATAAATTGTGGGAAAATAATGGCTGAACACGTTAGTTTGATATCAAAAATGTACGCTTATAGACTAGAAGACCAGGAACATGAAAAATCAAAAGGAGTTAAAATCAGTAATTATAAATTATATTACCTTTGATGATTATAATAAATGTTTAAACATTAAAATAAAATAATGTAGAACAATGAATTTAATTATATCTTATAAACACGAATTATGTTCTGTTGAATGTAATAAAATAGTGTTAAGTCCTGATGATTGTAAAATATATACTGTATATGAGAAAATGGAATTTATATATTACCTTGGGGTAATTACAAAATAAAAGACATTGAATAGAACTTTTATTTATATAAATGAGTCATATGGGTATGAAAAGCACCTTGCCTTGCTTTCTGCTACCTCAGACAGGTAAGAAAAGCACTGCACTATATTATCGAATGCCAAGATTTCAACTACCTCAGATAAGCAAAAAAAGCCACTGCACTATGCTATCAAATTGCAAGGTTTCAACTACCTTTTGGAAACCTGGTTTTATTTTAATCTTTTAATTTTATAGAAATAATAACTTTTGTGATTTTATTAAAATAGGTAATTTAATTATTTTTACTAAAATATTTGAATATTTTCAAAATTTTTAATTTTATAGAAATATTTACCTTCGACATTTTCCTTAAAAGTGTCAGATTTGCGGGGAAAAGTATATGAAATTTTGAGAAAACATCCGCAAAATTATGAGAAACTTAAATGTTTTTGCCAGAATCCGCCATAAAAAATATTTTAACTAAAATTATGTGATCATAGAACAGTTATGAAATTCCGAGAAAAATACCAAAATCGTATTTTTTATTTTTGATTAAAAGAGGTGATTCTGGAGGGAAAAGATATGAAATTCTGAGAAAAAATACGCACTATTATGAACAAGGTTGAAAAAGGGGTATTCCGCAGTTCAGTACAACTTTGTGCAAAGTTAAAATTTCTCTGGATCTCGATAATACCCATGATTTTATTTTAAGTCCTCGCTTGGAAGTCCATTTACACGTGTATCAAGAGAAATGTTAATAAATTTATATGAGTCTAAAAAGCGAATGCTTATATTGCCTGCACGTTAACTAAGTGATATGAAACGTTCATGATGTTGTGCAATTACATTGAATTTTGTGCATTGTATCGTGAAAACTAGCGAACGATATGTGAGTCGGAGCCTGACAAGTTACACAAAAGCAAGGAATAAATTTAGGAAAACGACACAAAATACTGTATGACTGATGTTCAGATCCAGGATATTCTCCAGTAAGATGGCAGTGGTCTCTAACCTTAATGTCGGGGAATGTAATAGGTTGTATTGCATGACTGATGTGCAGATCCAAGATATTCTCCAGTAAGATGGCAGTGGTCTCTAACCTTAATGTCGGGGGCAGATCCAGGATATTCTCCAGTAAGATGGCAGTGGTCTCTGACCTTAATGTCGGGGAATGTAATAGGTTGTATTGCATGACTGATGTGCAGATCCAGGATATTCTCCAGTAAGGAGACAGTGGTCTCTGACCTTAATGTCGGGGAATGTAAATAGTGTAAATAGGGTGGTTCTGCGGCCTCCTCCTCCTCCCGCGGCGCGGGAAATTTGAATTCTGGCGGGAAATTTGAATTTTGGCGGGAGATTTGAATTTGTAAACAAAGCCACGTGCTTTTTGACAGCTGTCATCGACAACAACGTATCGCTAACCTCACTGCTGCCATCCTGACGGGCCTAAACCTCAGTAGTGCCAACTTAACATAACTAGCGTGAGGTAAACAAAGCCACGTGTTTTTAACAGCCACGTGCTTTTTGACAGACAACAACGCATCGCTAACCTCAGTTCTGCCATCTTGACGGGCCTAAACCTCAGTAGTGCCAACTTAACCTAACTAGCGCGAGATAAACAAAGCCACGTGTTTTTTGACAGCCACGTGCTTTATGACAGATTTGTAAACAAAGCCACGTGCTTTTTGACAGCTGTCATCGACAACAACGCATCGCTAACCTCAGTACTGCCATCTTGACGGGCCTAAACCTCAGTAGTGCCAACTTAACCTAACTAGCGCGAGATAAACAAAGCCACGTGTTTTTTGACAACCTCGTGCTTTTTGACAGACAACAACGCATCGCTAACCTCAGTACTGCCATCTTGACGGGCCTAAACCTTAGTGGTACCAACTTAACCTAACTAACGCGTGGTAAACAAAGCCACGTGCTTTTTGAGAGCCACGTGCTTTTTTGACAGCTGTCATCCGCCGTCTTTAAACTACAGAGCACTGTGCTGCCCTCTTTATCGTAGTAGATGTAAAATTCGTCACCTGTCATCGGCAGTGCTGCCATCTTGGCGGGCCTAAACCTTAGTGCTACCAACTTAACCTAACTATAGCGAGATAAACAAAGCCACGTGCTTTTTTGACAGCTGTCATCCGCCATCTTTAAACTACAGAGCACTGTGCTGCCCTCTTTATAGTAGTAGATGTTAAATTCTTCACCTGTCATCGGCAGTGCTGCCATCTTGGCGGGCCTAAACCTTAGTGCTACCAACTTAACCTCACTAGCGTGAGATAAACAAATCTACGTGCAACTGTCATCCGCCATCTTTAATCACAGTGCTGCTCTCTTTAGCCACTTACCTTTGAAATGTGGTGGCGGATAATTTGAAAAATGCTTTTTTTGACAGCAGCCATCTTTGAGCACCGTGCTGCCCTCTTTAGCTACGTACCTTTGAAATGTGGTGGCAGGCAATTCCACATGACAGCAGTCATCTTTAATCAAGAGAGCACCGTGCTGCCCTCTATGTGGTGGCGGCAAATTGAAAAATTCCACGTGCTCTTGTTTGGAAACAAACTCACGTGCTTTTTTGTCAGCTGTCATCTGCCATCTTTAATCTATAGAGCACAGTGCTGCCCTCTTTAGTTTGAAATGTGGTGGCGGCAAATTCCACGTGCTCTTGTTTGGAAACAAAGCCACGTGCTTTTTTGACAGCTGTCATCCGCCATCTTTAATCAACAGAGCACCGTGCTGCTATCATGCGGGCAATTTCATCACCTGTCATCCGCCATCTTTAATCCACAGAACACCGTGCTGCCGTCTTTATGGCTACTACCTTAAGCACGTAGTAGCGGGCAATTTAAAAACTTCTGCTAGCTATCATCCACCATCTTTAATCAAGAGAGCACCGTGCTGCCATCTTTAGCTAGATACCTTTGAAATGTGGTGGCGGCAAATTGAAAAATTCCACGTGCTCTTGTTTGGAAACAAACTCACGTGATTTTTGTCAGCTACCATCCGCCATCTTTAAACAACAGAGCATAGTGCTGCCCTCTTTAGTTTGAAATGTGGTGGCGGCAAATTCTACGTGCTCTTGTTTGGTAAACATAGCCACGTGCTTTTTTGACAGCTGTCATCCGCCATCTTTAATCCAGAGAGCACCGTGCAGCCCTCTTTATCGTAGTAGATGTAAATTCGTCACCTGTCATACGAATTGCTGCTATCTTTAGCTAGATACCTTTGAAATGTGGTGGTGGATAATTTAAAAAGAAAAATTCTACAGCAGTCCTCTCTCGACGCTAATTGCATAAGATGGTGGCTATACATGACTCCTTAAGGGTGCTTACGCAAGATGGCTGCTATACACAGGTTCTTATGAGACGCCCTTGGGATGCTTGCGCAAGATGGCGGTTATACAGGGCTCCTTATGAGACGCCCTAGTGATGCTTGCGCAAGATGGCGGTTGCGCTTATGAGGCGGCTTAAGGGTCCTTGCACAAGATGGCTAGAGACGCCCTAAGGATGCTTGCGCAAGATGGCGGACATAAGATGGCGGCTATACACGTCTCCTTATGAGACGCCTTAAGGGTGCTTGCGCAAGATGGCTGCTGCTCTTAGCTTAGAGGCTAACGCATCGTGCTAGTTCGATTCATTAAATTTGGGGCTTAAATGCAAAATGTTAAATATCTCGAAAGCGATGCATCGTAGAGTAAAACGGACAAAAAATTTCTGCACAGTACCTCGGTTCGCAGTACGAGGAACAAGAAAAACATAGTCTAATGATGAGATCAACGGTTCGGTTCCTACTTAGGCCCTTTAGCATTCGCTCTGTTTTAGCTTGTATTGAAGCAAGTCTTCGTAACATGATCAGGTTTAGCTATGGTAGAGAGTATAACGTGCCGTGCAGGTTCGATTCATTAAATTTGGTGCTTAAATGCAAAATGTTAAATATCTCGAAAACGGACAAAATTTTTCTACCTGATACCTAGGTTTGCAGTATCAGGAACATGAGAGCAAAAGAAAAACATAGTCTAATGATGATATCGACGGTTCGATCCCTACTTAGGCCCTTTGGCATTGGCAGCTATCTAATTCTACAAGATGGGGGCTATACATAGCTTCTTATGAGGCAGCTTAAGAGCGCTTGCACAAGATGGCTGATGCTCTCATGAGACGCCCTAGGGGTGCTTGCGGGAGGTAGCAGCGACAAGACGATTACTATACACAGCTGCTTATGATACGGTCTAGAGGTGCTTACACAAGATGGTGGCTGCTCTGATGAAGAAAGCTAGCTTTGCATCGTGCAGGTATCTTTACAGCACTAAACCTCATACCTTTGAAATGTGGTGGCGGGCAATTTGAAAAATTCGACGTGCTTTTTCTTCACAGCAGCTATCTTTCAACAATAGCGGCTATACATAAGCTGTTAAGGCCTCCTCTTATGTCAAGGCATAGCTCTATCGAACAAGTTTAAACCTGCATCGGGATAGCTAGAGTAAGCACGTGCTGCAGTGATGACGTCATTATACATGTTTAGACTTGAAAATCACTAAAGAAACATAACAAGACTAGAATCGAACACCGCACTCTATGCCGTTAACTTTATCATGTGATCGGAACATTGATTGAAGTGTTTAGAACACTAAATAAGTGATCAAGACTATAATAGAACACTGTACTCGATACAACATGTGTTTAGAACATGTCAGGGGATACCTTTGTTCTAAGAAGATTAGATTACCGCACATTCCTTGTAGGGCTAATAGGCTAAAGGGCTAATGGGCTAAAGGGCTAAAGGGCTAAAGGGCTAAAGGGCTAATGGGCTAAAGGGCTAGGGCGCCTCTCCTCTCTTTATCCGGGCTTGAGACCGGCTCTACAACTAGAGGCGGAGTTAACACTCTAAGGAAGGGAGAATGTCGGGAAATAATCTATACGAATATAGCTACTCGATCGACTATATACTACAGATGGATCACTTAGGTGAGGGTAAGGGCTTACTTAATAATACCTACACGACGTAATGCATACTCTATTTCAAAAATATCTTCTTTGTACTCTGTGTAACCAGCATCATGATAGGCTCTTAGCAGTTGTAAACGTTTTACTAGTACGTTGGGGTCTTTACAGTAGCTTATATCTACATAGGGTAACAGAGGCTTGTTGTGAACTTTGCGTCTATATGTAGAGAGTTGATGTGTAGGGACTTGTTTTCATGTAATACGTGCTTCAGCAGTAGCGTTTCTAGGTACAAACATAACTTGTTTCGATAGCGATGAAGCGTTGAAATTTCCTTCTTCTTTACCTTGCATCTCTTCTTGAGATGTTTGCACTTCGACAGAACGTGTAGTAGGCTTAGGAAATGAAGTAAAATCATCAAACTGTAATGGCAATGAATTCTCTTCTTCTTCTACTTTCCCTTTACTACTGTTTTGATCAACATCATTATCCTTATTATCATAATCATGATCTTGCCTCTCTTTATCTTGAAGTTTGTGCTCAGTAACAGAACTTGCAGCAGGCCTAGACAACAAGGGAGAATTAAAAATCTCTCGCAGAGGTGTACTTATAAACATAAATCAGTGTTCGCTGGAATATGGTTGAGCTCTTTGTATTTTGTTCCCGATGAAGCTACATTACACGCGGCTTCATGACGTTGAGCGTTGTATGCGTTCTTGAACTCTCTTCTACAATGTTTGCATTGAAAAATCGTTCTACATGATATCTCATGACGTCTCCTGTGATAGCTTCGGGAAAATGCTTTTCCACACTCTTCGCAAATATACCTAGAAATAGGTTTTTCCATGACGGACTTTTATCTTCTGCTAACAGATTCTTCTTTAAATCTACTCGACATTTGTTACTCTCTACTTCGATGATGCGAACAGCTTAGCGATTAACAGTAAACTAACACAAAAGCGTATAACCAAGGTAGCAACAGTAAGGTTTAAGCCCATCAAGATGGCAAGAGTGAGGTTAGCGACGTTCTGCTGTTGGATTTTAAATTCCGCGCTACAACATGCATAAGGTGGCAGCCTTGAGGTTTACTGCCGTAAAGATGGCAGCAGTGAGGTTAGCGACGCTCTATTGTCCTTCAAAGTGAGGTTAGGGTTCGTCAAGAAGACAGCTGTCAAAAAAGCACGTGGCTATGTTTACCAAACAAGAGCACGTGGTCGTGACGTCACGGTCACGTAATCAATCCTTAGCTCTACGTCGTCAAGATCAGCATTAGGATTAGCTATGTTTAAAAATCTTAGGAACAGAGCAGCAGTATGAATAGCCATGTTTTAAAGCGTGTAGGCATCACCTATCGATTTTACATGCATGGACTCTCGTACTAAACTTCTTCCGCTAGATCGTGCTGCTATCTTAGCATAACCTATACGCATGACCTTAAAGTACAATGAATAGTCATGTTTCAAAGCGTGTACGCATCAACTATCGATTTTGCATGTATCGAATCTCGTACTGAACTTCTTCAGGTAGATTGTGCTGGTATCTTAGCATAACTTATACACTTGAAATTAAAGTACAAAGAATAGCCATGTTTCAAAGCGTGTACACATCACCTATCAATTTTGCATTCATCGAGTCTCGTACTAAACTTCTTGCGCTAGATTGCGCCGCTATCTTAGCATGACCTATTCCCATGAACTTAAAGTACAAAGAATAGCCATGTTTCAAAGCGTGTACATATTACTTATCGATTTTGCAAGCATCGACTCTCGTACTAAACTTCTTCCTCTAGATTGTGCTGCTATCTTAGCATAACCTATGTGCATGAATTTAAAGTACAAAGAATAACCATGTTTCAAAGCGTGTACAGTTCACCCTGAACTTCTTCCGCTAGATTGTACTCCTATCTTAGCATAGCCTATACGCACGAACTTAAAGCACAAAAAATAACGATGTTTAACAGCGTGTACACATCACCTATTGATTTTGCATGCATCGACTATTTTTTACCGCCAGAGTGTACAACGATCGCATATGTGTATTGCTAACGTATGTGTATAAAGTTAAAGCACAAAGGATAGCTATGCTCCAAAGCGTGTACACATCACCTATCGATTTTGCATGCATCGACTATCGTACTAAACTTCTACCGCTAGAGTGTACAACGTTCGCAATTGTGTGCTGCTACCTATGTGCGTGAACTTAAAGCACAAAGAATAGCGTGTACACAACACCAGTCAATTTTGCACGCATTAACTCTTGTACTAAACTTCTGCCACAACAGCGTGCGATCATCGCTTATGTGTGCTGCAATCTTAACATAACCTATGTGCACGAAGTTAAAGCACAAAGAATACCCAAGTTCAAAGCGTGTACACATCACCTATCGATTTTGCATGCATCGTCTTTCTTACCAAACTTTTTCCACTAGAGCGTGCAACAACCTTATAAGTATGCTGCTAACTTAGTATAACTTATACACATGAACTTAAAGCATAAAGAATACTGATGTATAAAAATCTTGTGAACATAGCAGCAGCAGCAGTAAGAATAGCAATGTTTTAAAAGCGTGTACACATTGCCTATCGATTATACATGCATCAACTAGAGTACAAAACCTCTCCCGCAAGAGTGTGCTGCTATATTAGCATAACCTATGTGTACGGATTTAAAGTATAAAATAGTTGTGAGTAAAATTTTTGTGAACATAGCAGAGTGTTTACTACGTAGGTGTAGACATTGAACTTTGCATGCTGAAGCAGCATACTACGTGACCGTGACGTCACGACCACGTGCTCTTGTTTGGTAAACATAGCCACGTGCTTTTTTGACAGCTGTCTTCTTGACGAACCGTAACCTCACTTTGAAGGACAATAGAGCGTCGCTAACCTCACTGCTGCCATCTTTACGGCAGTAAACCTCAAGGCTGCCACCTTATGCATGTTGTAGCGCGGAATTTAAAATCCAACAGCAGAACGTCGCTAACCTCACTCTTGCCATCTTGATGGGCTTAAACCTTACTGTTGCTACCTTGGTTATACGCTTTTGTGTTAGTTTACTGTTAATCGCTAAGCTGTTCGCATCATCGAAGTAGAGAGTAACAAATGTCGAGTAGATTTAAAGAAGAATCTGTTAGCAGAAGATAAAAGTCCGTCATGGAAAAACCTATTTCTAGGTATATTTGCGAAGAGTGTGGAAAAGCATTTTCCCGAAGCTATCACAGGAGACGTCATGAGATATCATGTAGAACGATTTTTCAATGCAAACATTGTAGAAGAGAGTTCAAGAACGCATACAACGCTCAACGTCATGAAGCCGCGTGTAATGTAGCTTCATCGGGAACAAAATACAAAGAGCTCAACCATATTCCACCGAACACTGATTTATGTTTATAAAGTACACCTCTGCGAGAGATTTTTAATTCTCCCTTGTTGTCTAGGCCTGCTGCAAGTTCTGTTACTGAGCACAAACTTCAAGATAAAGAGAGGCAAGATCATGATTATGATAATAAGGATAATGATGTTGATCAAAACAGTAGTAAAGGGAAAGTAGAAGAAGAAGAAAATTCATTGCCATTACAGCTTGATGATTTTACTTCATTTCCTAAGCCTACTACACGTTCTGTCGAAGTGAAAACATCTCAAGAAGAGATGCAAGGTAAAGAAGAAGGAAATTTCAACGCTTCATCGCTATCGAAACAAGTTATGTTTGTACCTAGAAACGCTACTGCTGAAGCACGTATTACATGAAAACAAGTTCCTGCACATCAACTGTCTACATATAGACTCAAAGTTCACAACAAGCCTCTGTTACCCTATGTAGATATAAGCTACTGTAAAGACCCCAACGTACTAGTAAAACGTTTACAACTGCTAAGAGCCTATCATATGCTGGTTACACACAGTACAAAGAAGATATTTTTGAAATAGAGTATGAATTACGTCGTGTAGGTATTATTAAGTAAGCGCTTACCCTCACCTAAGTCATCCATCTGTAGTATATAGTCGATCGAGTAGCTATATTCGTATAGATTATTTCCCAACATTCTCCCTTCCTTAGGGAGTTAACTCCGCCTCTAGTTGTAGAGCCGGTCTCAAGCCCGGATAAAGAGAGGAGAGGCGCCCTAGCCCTTTAGCCCATTAGCCCATTAGCCCATTAGCCCTTTAGCCCTTTAGCCCTTTAGCCCTTTAGCCCATTAGCCCTTTAGCCCATTAGCCCTTTAGCCTATTAGCAATACAAGGAATGTGCGGTAATCTAATCTTCTTAGAACAAAGGTATCCCCTGACATGTTCTAAACACATGTTGTATCGAGTACAGTGTTCTATTATAGTCTTGATCACTTATTTAGTGTTCTAAACACTTCAATCAATGTTCCGATCACATGATAAAGTTAACGGCATAGAGTGCGGTGTTCGATTCTAGTCTTGTTATGTTTCTTTAGTGATTTTCAAGTCTAAACATGTATAATGACGTCATCACTGCAGCACGTGCTTACTCTAGCTATCCCGATGCAGGTTTAAACTTGTTTGATAGAGCTATGCCTTGACATAAGAGGAGGCCTTAACAGCTTATGTATAGCCGCTATTGTTTAAAGATAGCTGCTGTGAAGAAAAAGCACGTCGAATTTTTCAAATTGCCCGCAACCACATTTCAAAGGTATGAGGTTTAGTGCTGTAAAGATACCTGCACGATGCAAAGCTAGCTTTCTTCATCAGAGCAGCCACCATCTTGTGTAAGCACCTCTAGACCGTATCATAAGCAGCTGTGTATAGTAATCGTCTTGTCGCTGCTACCTCCCGCAAGCACCCCTAGGGCGTCTCATAAGAGCAGCAGCCATCTTGTGCAAGCGCTCTTAAGCTGCCTCATAAGAAGCTATGTATAGCCCCCATCTTGTAGAATTAGATAGCTGCCAATGCCAAAGGGCCTAAGTAGGGATCGAACCGTCGATCTCATCATTAGACTATGTTTTTCTTATGCTCTCATGTTCCTGATACTGCAAACCTAGGTATCAGGTAGAAAAATTTTGTCCGTTTTCGAGATATTTAACATTTTGCATTTAAGCACCAAATTTAATGAATCGAACCTGCACGGCACGTTATACTCTCTACCATAGCTAAACCTGATCATGTTACGAAGACTTGCTTCAATACAAGCTAAAACAGAGCGAATGCTAAAGGGCCTAAGTAGGAACCGAACCGTTGATCTCATCATTAGACTATGTTTTTCTTGTTCCTCGTACTGCGAACCGAGGTACTGTGCAGAAATTTTTTTGTCCGTTTTACTCTACGATGCATCGCTTTCGAGATATTTAACATTTTGCATTTAAGCCCCAAATTTAATGAATCGAACTAGCACGATGCGTTAGCCTCTAAGCTAAGAGCAGCAGCCATCTTGCGCAAGCACCCGTAAGGCGTCTCATAAGGAGACGTGTATAGCCGCCATCTTGTGTCCGCCATCTTGCGCAAGCATCCTTAGGGCGTCTCTAGCCATCTTGTGCAAGGACCCTTAAGCCGCCTCATAAGAGCAACCGCCATCTTGCGCAAGCATCACTAGGGCGTCTCATAAGCAGATTTGTATAACCGCCATCTTGCGCAAGCATCCCAAGGGCGTCTCATAAGAACCTGTGTATAGCAGCCATCTTGCGTAAGCACCCTTAAGGAGTCATGTATAGCCGCCATCTTATGCAATTAGCGTCGAGAATGGACTGCTGTAGAATTTTCCTTTTTAAATTATCCACCACCACATTTCAAAGGTATCTAGCTAAAGATAACAGCACTGCGTATGACAGGTGGCGAATTTACATCTACTACGATAAAGAGGGCTGCACGGTGCTCTCTGGATTAAAGATGGCGGATGACAGCTGTCAAAAAAGCAAGTGGCTTTGTTTCCAAACAAGAGCACGTGGAATATGCCGCCACCACATTTCAAACTAAAGAGGGCAGCACTGTGCTCCATAGATTAAAGGTGGCAGATGACGAATGCTCTCTTGATTAAAGATGACTGCTGTCATGTGGAATTGCCTGCCACCACATTTCAAAGGTACGTAGCTAAAGAGGGCAGCACGGTGCTCAAAGATGGCTGCTGTCAAAAAAAAGCATTTTTCAAATTATCCGCCACCACATTTCAAAGGTAAGTAGCTATAGAGAGCAGCACTGTGATTAAAGATGGCGGATGACAGTTGCACGTAGATTTGTTTATCTCACGCTAGTGAGGTTAAGTTGGTAGCACTAAGGTTTAGGCCCGCCAAGATGGCAGCACTGCCGATGACAGGTAGGGAATTTAACATCTACTACGATAAAGAGAGCAGCACAGTGCTCTGTAGTTTAAAGATGGCGGATGACAGCTGTCAAAAAAGCACGTGGCTTTGTTTACCACGCGCTAGTTAGGTTAAGTTGGTAGCACTAAGGTTTAGGCCCGCCAAGATGGCAGCACTGCCGATGACAGGTGACGAATTTTACATCTACTACGATAAAGAGGGCAGCACAGTGCTCTGTAGTTTAAAGATGGCGGATGACAGCTGTCAAAAAGTACGTTGCTGTCAAAAAGCACGTGGCTTTGTTTACCACGCGTTAGTTAGGTTAAGTTGGTGGTTGTCAAAAAACACGTGGCTTTGTTTATCTCTCGCTAGTTAGGTTAAGTTGGCACTACTGAGGTTTAGGCCCGTCAAGATGGCAGTACTGAGGTTAGCGATGCGTTGTTGTCGATGACAGCTGTCAAAAAGCACGTGGCTTTGTTTACAAATCTGTCAAAAAGCACGTGGCTGTCAAAAAACACGTGGCTTTGTTTATCTCGCGCTAGTTAGGTTAAGTTGGCACTACTGAGGTTTAGGCACGTCAAGATGGCAGTACTGAGGTTAGCGATGCGTTGTTGTCTGTCAAAAAGCACGTGGCTGTCAAAAACACGTGGCTTTGTTTACCTCACGCTAGTTAGGTTAAGTTGGCACTACTGAGGTTTAGGCCCGTCAGGATGGCAGCAGTGAGGTTAGCGATGCGTTGTTGTCGATGACAGCTGTCAAAAAGCACGTGGCTTTGTTTACAAATTCAAATCTCCCGCCAGAATTCAAATCTCCCGCCAAAATTCAAATTTCCCGCCAGAATTCAAATTTCCCGCGCCGCGGGAGGAGGAGGAGGAGGAGGCCGCAGAACCACCCTATTTACACTACTAATGTAATAGGTTGTATTGCATGACTGATGTGCAGATCCAGGATATTCTCCAGTAAGATGGCAGTGTTCTCTAACCGTAATGTCTGGGAATGTAATAGGTTGTATTGCATGACTGATGTTCAGATCCAGGATATTCGCCAGTAAGATGACAGTGTTCTCTAAGCTTAATGTCGGGGAATGTAATAGGTTGTATTGCATGACTGATGTTCAGAACCAGGATGTTCTCCAGTAAGATGGCAGTGGTCTCTGACCATAATGTCGGGGAATGTAATAGGTTGTATTGCATGACTGATGTGCAGATCCAGGATATTCTCCAGTAAGATGGCAGTGCTCTCTAACCTTAATGTCGGGGAATGTAATAGGTTGTATTGCATGACTGATGTGCAGATCCAAGATATTCTCCAGTTAGATGGCAGTGGTCTCTGACCTTAATGTCGGGGAATGTAATAGGTTGTATAGCATGACTGATGTTCTGATCCAGGATATTCTCCAGTAAGATGGCAGTGGTCTCTAACCTTAATGTCGGGAGCAGATCCAGGATATTCTCCAGTAAGATGGCAGTGGTGTCTGACCTTAATGTCGGGGAATGTAATAGGTTGTATTGCATGACTGATGTGCAGATCCAGGATATTCTCCAGTAAGGAGACAGTGGTCTCTGACCTTATTGTCGGGGAATGTAATAGGTTGTATTGCATGACTGATTTTCAGATCCAGGATATTCTCCAGTAAGGTGGCAGTGGGCTCTAACCTTAATGTCGGAGTATTTAATTGGTTGTAATGCATGACTGATGTTCAGATCCAGGATATTCTCCAGTAAGATGACAGTGTTCTCTAAGCTTAATGTCGGGGAATGTAATAGGTTGTATTGCATGACTGATGTTCAGATCCAGGATATTCTCCAGTAAGATGACAGTGTTCTCTAAGCTTAATGTCGGGGAATGTAATAGGTTGTATTGCATGACTGATGTTCAGATCCAGGATGTTCTCCAGTAAGATGGCAGTGGTCTCTGACCTTAATGTCGGGGAATGTAATAGGTTGTATTGCATGACTGATGTGCAGATCCAGGATATTCTCCAGTAAGATGGCAGTGCTCTCTAACCTTAATGTCGGGGAATGTAATAGGTTGTATTGCATGACTGATGTGCAGATCCAAGATATTCTCCAGTTAGATGGCAGTGGTCTCTGACCTTAATGTCGGGGAATGTAATAGGTTGTATAGCATGACTGATGTTCTGATCCAGCTTATTTTCCAGTAAGATGGCAGTGGTCTCTAACCTTAATGTCGGGAGCTGATCCAGGATATTCTCCAGTAAGATGGCAATGGTGTCTGACCTTAATGTCGGGGAATGTAATAGGTTGCATTGCATGACTGATGTGCAGATCCAGGATATTCTCCAGTAAGGAGACAGTGGTCTCTGACCTTATTGTCGGGGAATGTAATAGGTTGTATTGCATGACTGATGTTCAGATCCAGGATATTCTCCAGTAAGATGGCAGTGGGCTCTAACCGTAATGTCGGGGAATGTAATAGGTTGTATTGCATGACTGATGTTCAGATCCAGGATATTCTCCAGTAAGGAGACAGTGGGCTCTAACCGTAATGTCGGGGAATGTAATAGGTTGTGTTGCATGACTGATGTTCAGATCCAGGATATTCTCCAGTAAGATGGCAGTGTACTCTAACCTTAATGTCGGGGGCGGATAGAGGATATTCTCCAGTAAGATGGCAGTGGTCTCTGACCTTAATGTCGGGGAATGTAATTGGTTGTATTGCATGACTGATGTGCAGATCCAGGATATTCTCCAGTAAGATGGCAGTGGTCTCTGACCTTAATGTCGGGGAATGTAATAGGTTGTACTGCATGACTGATGTTCAGATCCAGGATATTCTCCAGTAAGTTGGCAGTGGTCTCTGACCTTAATGTCGGGGAATGTAATAGGTTGTATTGCATGACTGATGTTCAGATCCAGGATATTCTCCAGTATGTTGGCAGTGGTCTCTAACCTTAATGTCGGGGAATGTAATAGGTTGTATTGCATGACTGATGTTCAGATCCGGGATATTCTCCAGTAAAATGGCAGTGGGCTCTAACCTTAATGTCGGAGATGTAATAGGTTGTATTGCATGACTGATGTTCAGATCCAGGATATTCTCCAGTAAGATGGCAGTGGGCTCTAACCTTAATGTCGGAGAATTTAATAGGTTGTATTGCATGACTGATGTGCAGATCCAGGATATTCTCCAGTAAGATGGCAGTGGTCTCTGACATTAATGTCGGGGGCAGATCCAGGATATTCTCCAGTAAGATGGCAGTGGTCTCTAACCGTAATGTCGGGGATGTAATAGGTTGTATAGCATGACTGATGTGCAGATCCAGGATATTCTCCAGTAAGATGGCAGTGTTCTCTAACCTTAATGTCGGGGAATGTAATAGGTTGTATTGCATGACTGATGTTCAGATCCAGGATATTCTCCAGTAAGATGGCAGTGGTCTCTGACCTTAATGTCGGGGAATGTAATAGGTTGTATTGCATGACTGATGTGCAGATCCAGGATATTCTCCAGTAAGATGGCAGTGTTCTCTAACCGTAATATCGGGGATATAATAGGTTGTATAGCATGACTGATGTTCAGATCCAGGATATTCTCCAGTAAGGAGACAGTGTTCTCTAACCTTAATCTCGGGGAATGTAATAGGTTTATTCATGCATAATCATATCGTAAAATGTCATTTGAATTGGAACTGGATTTGGTATAAGCAAATTAACACGGTCTGAAAAATCTTGTAATTCATTTTAAAAGGCCATTCACTACAGTTTTCTCGACGATACGCCTTTAAATATGATAAAGATGAATCGTATGAACAAAGAACTTTATAAGCAACGTAAAACGGTATATGTTATCGGTACACGGCAGAGACATGTCTGGTTGGCAATGATGAAAATGTGCTGTAAAACGTTCAAAATCTGCATAAACAGTAGAGGGAACGATAATAATTCTCATATTTTATTTCTGCAATTTCACTATTTGGAAGAACAAGCTTTGCGGCTGGGTGTGTTGTACAATCAATGAAGTGAGTAGCTAATATGCTTTCTGATGAAAATTACTGCAACCACCCGTCACACACACACTTCATTTGTCCGTATAATGAAAGTCGAGAACTTAACGAACGTGAGAGTTTTGTTACGAGACAGTCGTAGCCTGACAAGTTATGAAAAAACCAAGGAATAAATTTAGGAAAACGATGTATAAAGCATAAAGCGGACCGACAATTCTCTCTCTCCCTCTCTCTCTATACACCGTACAGAGAAAAAGAAAAATCAGGATTGTTTTCCTCAAATTTCGAAATGTTTGTTAAGTCCATTGGAAAAGTAACGTCATGAAAATTTAAGGTATGTAGTAACTCAATGAACAAATCTTCATACTGTGATGTTCTTGATGGAGTATGTGTTACCGATTTTAATGCCATTGCGACACACCATAAACGCAATAGTCATCATTATTCTATATATTGATAACAGTTTTATATCAACAATGTCTCTCGGAAGTGGGATATATTGTCTTCCTGAATTTAATGATCAAACTTACAGATATTAAGATGAAGATAAATATTTTTGTAGTGCCCTACTGCTCGCACCCTCTTCAATTTTTGGCCCTACAGCAATTCTTCTACAATGTGTTCACGAAACCATTCTGAAATATACCTTTGTAAATTTCGATGTTATATAAAAAGTTTCATGAATTTTATTATCTTTCAATGGGGCATTTAGCTTACATGCAGAATGTGTAGATAGTAAAGGAGATACTTCATCATTAAACACATTATAAAATGATATTGTGATATAGCATATGTGCCCCATCAAATATAATGTGCAATATTGCGTAACACTGTGGACTCATTGCAAGAGGGATGGCAGTTACACAACTGCGCGGAGTAATGTTGCCTAGCAACAGCGCTCAGTTTGAATATTTCGAGTAAGTTAGCTGGGAGTGTTACGAGATCGCCTGAGTGCATTATATTTGAAAGAGACCAATCGTGAGCTTGGAGGCGGAGTTGGAACTCAGAACTACCAACTTCGATTTCTGCACTGTGGGACCATCATCATCTCACCGTCCGGCTCCACGGCTAAATGGTTAGCGTACTGGCCTTTGGTCACAGGGGTCCCGGGTTCGAATCCCGGCAGCGTCTGGAAGTTTAATCAAAATTGGTTAATTTCACTGGCACTGGAGCTGGGTGTATGTGTCGTCTTCATCATCATTTCATCCTCATCACGACACGCAGGTCGTCTACGGGCATCAAATCGGAAGACTTGCATCTGGCGAGCCGAACTTGTCCTCGGACATTCCTGGCACTAAAAGCCATACGCCATTTAATTTCATCATTTCACCAGGCAATCTGTTATCAAGCCACAGCCCACGGTTTTGAATGAATTTAGAACTACCTGTAGGCAGGAATATTTATTAATTATGATTCTGGTAAAGAAATAACATATTTTATTGAATCAGCGGTATATCCCTCAGTAGGCGGTTGGACTATTGAGACATTGCTTCAATGGAGTTCCTCTCGTTTGAACGAGGACGTGAAGTCTTGAGAGAAGCGTGTAACGTGGGACGCGTTCTCGCACTCACTCTGCTTCGGATTTTTGGGTGTGCACTTTGTACTATTACAAGTGACGCTTTCTAGAAACTGAGTGTAAGGAACTATGTATCGTTAATTGTGAGACGTTATAGCATGCACTATCCCTATGCAAGTGACTTAAAATAAATATGGGAGTGAACAGTACGATTCATTTATATTTACAAAGGATTGAAATAGGCTAATTCTTCTATCTAAGACATGCTTAAAATTGAGTCATGATGAACTTAACTTGAGCCGATCTCAGCTTCCATAACGGTCCCCAGAGCCACTACGTCTCGTAGTTTACACCATCATGGCGTTACACACTGCTGGTCCTCGTTGCTGCCGACACCATCTTTGAAATTTGGTGCTCAAGTTCACACCGTCATTTTCGGTTCGAGTTCAAGCATAGCATTATACAGAGCGGTCAATAACGAAACGTACTCAATTCTCGCGACCACGGTACGCGAACCGATTATAGTTTATGCATTACGTGAATGCAAACTTAGTCCACGGGCTTTGTAATATCGATAACATATGGCGTCTTATTCAGTCAATTGTTTCCGTACCAAGCCCGCACTTCGGCAATACCGTAACGTAACACACAGGACCCAAGTCCTCGACGGTTAGCACAACCACCAAAGAGATAAGTAGCGCCTCCCAGGGCGGATTCACGCCAACTACGGAGGGAATGGCCTCGATAAAACACAGATCAGAATTGGGAAGCGATTGAGTTTGGGCAAGGCCAAAAGGTCAACGACCATAACAGAGGGTGGAAGAATTAAGGGGCAGAGCATTTCACTATAATGACTCTCACCGTAAGACTTAAAGGACAAAAATTTATTACAATACAAGTCCGGTGGATGGTGCAATATAAGTACATAAAACAAATTAAAATCAATTAAATTTAAAAGGAAAACTATTGAAAAAGCGCATTTTCAAAGAATTACCACCAAGCGTGGTCACCAAGCTAGAATACTTTCTGTCTCAACCATTTTAAAAGGTTCAATAATATTTTCCAGAAGTAATTAACTTGAGTTTGACCATTAAGTTCATAACAATTTAATGTTCGAGCTCGAACCCTTTTTTCTTTTAAAATAAGATGTCTTCTAATGTCATTTATGCCTTATGTGCACTTTTCTGGGTTCGCGTGCCCCTTTCAATTTACCCATTTACAGGTTTTAGAATTGTTATTAAACAATTAAAACCAACAGACATTAATTTAATTAAAATAATTACATGGTTTGAGATCCCTAGTGATCACGGAAGCATTTCAAATGAAAACATCTATCCGTATAAGTATCAACCAAAATTTAAAGAAAGGAAATTTGATAATAATAACATTAATAATAAAAGAAAATTTATTTTAAAAAGAAAATGGAATAAAATTTAATTCAACCAGAAACACGCTTCAGTATTCACTTGATTTTAAAGTCGGCAAACTTTTAAATACTCAGTCGCCTTTATGAGGCTAATAGTACCAGCAGACTGCACACAGTTTTACTTGCCACAGCTCCTGTTTAAAGAGCAGGTCATATTAAAACCACACGGTTCTCGTGACCAAGAAGTATGTCCATCAATAGAAATTATTCACTTGTTCAATTATAGCATAACAGGTTAGACATTTCTAAATTGGCGGAATTCAACAATGTTAACCACAAAAACTTCAGTTTCAATGCCTTAACGTAGTCGTAAGTGCGAATGAATCTTCAGTCCACCCAAGAAGAAAATAATTAATGACAATGGCGAGCAGACATGTTGGATTGCTTACAGCAGCAAAATGGCGAAGTGTCGCGGAAAAATCTGGCCTAAACATATTATATGGTATACAAGGTTGGACTTAACCACGGTGCTGCGGCCTTTTCGCAATGTACATATTTTAAAACTTACAACCGTGGCGACGGTATATCCATGTATTAGGGCATGCTTCAATGGTGAAAGGAACGGTCACATTAAAACCTTTAAAATAAGAACTGCACACGACCCACCACTAATATTAATTCAGCTTGCGACACAACACATATTAGGGTGGTTTGAATACACGCACAGACCGTTTGCTGGCCACAATAACAGGAGTCCTCACCCAAGCCATCTTTCCTAAAGCGAAACTGGCCACCAACAACACGGTACCAGCAGCTTACGCCAGGGCGCGCTGTGGAAAAAAGTCAACAGTCAAATTGCGCGCTAACCAATACCAACTTCATAACAACAAAGCTCCACAGAGCATCGAATGGTGAGGAATTAGCCCACCGTTAAATTACAATTTACACCAATAAGAACCTTAAATGTACGACAATTAGTTATTGCAGAGTTGTGTAACATTGGGCAAGGTTAAGCAATAGTTTCCTTTCTCTTTTTCTTTTAAATTCCACACGAACAGATTTCTGATGTAGCGGTAATTCCACATAGTCCTCATAACTATACCGCTACAACAAGTGATGCTTTCTTCAAACTGAGTGTTAAGAACTATGTATCGTTAATTGCGACAAGTTATTTTAGAGTGATTAGCATGCACTATCCCTGTGCAAGTGACTTTAATTTTATACGAGAGTGAACAGTACGCGTTGGAGGCGGTTACTTATGCTCTGTGTGTTACGTTACGGTATTGCGGAAGTGCGGGCTTGGTACGGGAACAATTAACTGAATAAGGCGGTATATGTTATCGATATTACAAAGCCCGTGGACTAAGTTTGCATTCACGAAATGCATAAACTAAAATCGGTTCGCGTTCCGTGGTCGCGAGAATTGAGAGCGCTTCGTTATTTACCGCTCCGAATAATGCTATGCTTGAACTCGAACCCAAAATGACGGTGTGAACTGGAGCACCATATTTCAAAGACGGTGTAGGCAGCATTCAGGACCAGCAGCGGGTCTTGTAAGGCCATGCAATGTGTTACAACGATGGTGTAAATTATGAGACGTAGCGGCTCTGGGGACCGTTAAGGAAGCTGAGATCGGCACAAGTTAAGTTCATCATAACTCAATTGTAAGCATGCCTTAAATAGAACAATTAAGCCTATTTCGATCCTTTGTAAATATAAATTAAAAATAAATGTCAGTATTTTTGTGGCTGAGCTGAATTTTTATTTAAAGTAGAGTAATGGTTGATTCCAGGGTTTTTCTTTTTTTCGTTTTTCATTAGATAGGAAAGAGGGAAATGATTAGGTATAGTTAGGTATAGTCAGGAGTGTGTGTGTCTATTATGTCATTAGAGTGTACTTTATTATGCGGTACGAGATGAAGGAGAGAATATTTTATTGAAGTGGCTCCGCAGCTTGAAGTTTGATTGGGAACATATTTCAGTAGGGATTAGGTTACTTTTTAATGCATGAAGCATGCTTATCAGGTGAATTGCGTGGCAAATATATCCAGCATGAAAGTTCACGTTGTAAAGTTAGTGTCTTTCAGTTATGGAAACACGAGAAGCTTAATGGGAATATGATGTGTGTGAAACATGGGAGAAAGGCAATGGTAGTCTGAGAAAATGAGATTTATTACAGATAAGTTAAGACAGGGCTGAGATGCCTGTGAAAATTTATTAAACGGGAAAGGTACATGTTATATGTTAGTTTCCCTCAGGCAAGCAGTAAAAGCACCAATAACTGATGTCACCTTTGGCTAGGCAGGCAGTCTTACAACTTGAAGCAGTAAGATGTGACAGCAGAAATATGCAATGACGTGCCAGATGATGTGATCTGCCCTCGACGTGAGTAGTATAATACAGGGATTCTGCGGCCACCACCTCCTCCGGGCTCCCAGGGCACCCTCCACCACCCGCGGGAAATTTGAATTTTGGCGCGAGATTTGAATTTGTAAACAAAGCCACGTGCTTTTTGACAGCTGTCATCGACAACAACGCATTGCTAACCTCACTGCTGCCATCTTGACGGGCCTAAACCTCAGTAGTGCCAACTTAACCTAACTAGCGCGAGGTAAACAAAGCCACGTGTTTTTTGACAGCCACGTGCTTTTTGACAGACAACAACGCATCGCCAACCTCAGTACTGCCATCTTGACGGGCCTAAACCTCAGTAGTACCAACTTAACCTAACTAGCGTGTGGTAAACAAAGCCACGTGCTTTTTGACAGCCACGTGCTTTTTTGACAGCTGTCATCCGCCATCTTTAAACCACAGAGCACTGTGCTGCCCTCTTTATCGTAGTAGATGTAAATTCGTCACCTGTCATCGGCAGTGCTGCCATCTTGGCGGGCCTAAACCTTAGTGCTACCAACTTAACCTCACTAGCGTGAGATAAACAAGTCAACGTGCAGCTGTCATCCGCCATCTTTAATCCATAGAGCACAGTGCTGCCCTCTTTAGCTACTTACCTTTGAAATGTGGTACGTCACAGCTGTCATCCGCCATCTTGCATCCGAAACCTCAGTGCTGCACTCTTTAGCTAGATACCTTTGAAATGTAGTGGTGGCGATTTGAAAAATTCTTTATGCTCTTGTTTGGAAACAAAGTCACGTGCTTTTTTGACAGCTGTCATCCGCCACCTTTAATCCAGAGAGCACCGTGCTGCCCTCTTTAGCTACTTACCTTTGAAATGTGGTACGTCACAGCTGTCATCCGCCATCTTGCATCGCAAACCTCAGTGCTGCACTCTTTAGCTAGATACCTTTGAAATGTAGTGGAGGCAAATTCCACGTGCTCTTGTTTGGAAACAAAGCCACATGCAGCTGTCAACCGCCATATTTAATCCAGAGAGCACCGTGCTGCCCTCTTTAGCTACTTACCTTTGAAATGTGGTACGTCACAGCTGTCATCCGCCATCTTGCATCGCAAACCTCAGTGCTGCACTCGTTAGCTAGATACCTTTGAAATGTAGTGGCGGCAATTTGAAAAATTCTTTATGCTCCTGTTTGGAAACAAACCTATGCGCTTTTTTGTCAGCTATCATCCGCCATCTTTAATCTAGAGAGCACCGTGCTGCCCTCTATGTGGTGGTGGTAAATTCTACACGCTCTTGTTTGGACACAAACCCATGTGCTTTTCTGACAGCTGTCAACCGCCAGAGAGCACCGTGCTGCCCTCTTTATGCCGGTGGCAAATTCCACGTGCTTTACAAACTCACGTGCTTTTTGACAGCTGTCATCCACCATCTTTAATCAAGAGAGCACCGTGCAGCCATCTTTAGCTAGATACCTTTGAAATGTGGTGGCGGTAAATTCCACGTGCTCTTGTTTGGAAACAAAGCCACGTGCTTTTTTGACAGCTATCATCCGCCATCTTTAATCAATAGAGCACTGTGCTGCTATCATGCGGGTAATTTCGTTAGCCGTCATCCACCATCTTTAATCTACAGAGCACCGTGCTGCTCTCTGTAGTAGCGGGCAATTTGGAAAGTTCTGTTACTTGTCATCCGTCATCTTTAATCAACAAAGCATCGTACTGCTATCTTTAGCTACATACATTTAACATGTGGTGGCGGATAATTTGAAAAAAACTTCCGTTAGCTATCATCCACCATCTTTATTCAACAAAGCATCGTGCTTTTATCTCTAGCTACATACATTTAACATGTGGTGACGGCAATTTGAAATTCTATCTAGATGCCATCTTTAATCAACAGAGCACCGTGCTGCTATCCCTTTGAATTGTGGTGACGGATAATTTGAAAATCCGTTAGCTATCATCATTAAACATTAGTGCATTCGCTAACCTAACCTCTCATCTACTATCTTGAAGGAGACTATACGACACCTCCTCTACCTCCTGCTCTTCCTCCTCCTCCTCCTCCCCCCTACCACCCCGCCTCCTCCTCCTCCTCCTCCTCGGTCAAGGCATAACTTTATCGAACACGCATCGCGCAGGCAAGAGTGTGCAGCGATATGCATGTTTAGACTTAGATCATACACCATAGTTTTACGACCGGTTACCCTTCCTGACTAGGATTTTAAATCGCAGTATACGCGATAAATATGTTGTAGCGGGTTTTATAACTAGATATCCCAGTGCCGGCACATAGCCTACTCCTACCGAAGAAGCCTGGACACAGCTTAACGCCTCCATCCGACAAATGAATCACCCTCAAACACTCCAGTACTCGCAATCATTCTCGCTACTTCGGGAGATAGCGGGTTCGAACTCCTACTGTTGGAAGCCGTAAAAAATAGCAAATGCTAGGCGAGGGACCTGCGCGATCGTCATAACATGATCTAGCTGGATGCCCTTCCTGACGGCATAAGTTGCCAGGATTTGAATCGCGGTATCCATCATTGTGTCTGACTTGCGTGTATGCAAGCTCACGCGTATTTTTTTGCTGAGATATCATGCTACTTCCGTTCGCCAGCTATAGCGGAAACTCGCAGTACTGCGTCTATTTCGTCTTACAACTTGGAGGAGACAACATGTGTACATATAATTTATGATCTTTCATCCCCCTATTTTTTTAAAAAAACATGTAAGTATGTAGTATCTCGCAACATTCTTATCCGTGTGTGTGTGTGTGTGTTTCTAGAAAAAAAGAGTAACGTGTATCAGTGTTTTAGTCGTGTTGCAATTACTAAGCGATTGACCCGAGAGTGTTGGCTACGCAGTGTGCTTTCTTGATTTTCGTATGACATATATCAGTGTATTTGCAATTACTAAGCGTCTTAGCAGTGCGATGAACGAGTTAGCTACGCGGTATAGATTTTTATTTCCGTACTAAGCAAATCATTTGAAGTGTTGCCGAGTTAGCTATGCGATATGTGCACAGTGTGTTTTTGATTTTCATACTAGGCAAGTGATAGGCGAGGTAGCTATGCGATATGTGCACAGTGTGTGTTTTTGATTTTTACACTAGGTAAATCATTGAAGTTGTACTTTTGCTCTGAACACATCAAACAATGTTCTTACAGTGTTCGATTCTAGTCTTGCTATGTTTCAATCTAATTTTCTTAGAACAAAGCTATCCCCTAACATGTTGTATCGGATCACATGTTAAGGTTAACGACATTGAGTGCAGTGTTCGATTCTAGTCTTGTTATGTTTTAATCTAATTTTCTTAGAACAAAGGTATCCCCTAACATGTTGCACAGTGTTCGCTTCTACTTGTTTAGTGATCTGAACACATCAATCAATGTTCTGATCACGTGTTGTATCGAGTGCAGTGTTCAATTCTAGTCTTGTTATGTTTCAATCTGATCTTCTTAGAACAAAGGTATCCCCTAACATGTTGTTCATTGTTCGGTTCTAGTCTTGTTATGTTTCAATCTAATTTGCTTAGAACAAAGGTATCCCCTGACATGTTGTACAGTGTTCGGCTCTACTTGTTTAGTGATCTGAACACATCGATCAATGTTCTGATCACATGTTAAGGTTAACGACATCGAGTGTAGTGTTCGATTCTAGTCTTGTTATTTTGCAATCTAATTTTCTTAGAACAAAGGTATCCCCTAACATGTTGTACAGTGTTCGGTTCTACTTGTTTAGTGATCTGAACACATCAATCAATGTTCTGATCACATGTTAAGGTTAACGACATCGAGTGCAGTGTTCAATTCTAGTCTTGTTATGTTTCAATCTGATCTTCTTAGAACAAAGGTACCCCCTAACATGTTGTACAGCGTTCGATTCTACTTATGTAGTGTTCTGAACACACCAGACAATGTTTTAATCACATGTTGAAGTTAACGACATCGAGTGCAGTGTTCGATTCAAGTCTTGTTATGTTTCTTTCGTAATCCGCAAGTCTAAACATGCATATCGCTGCACACTCTTGCCTGCGCGATGCGTGTTCGATAAAGTTATGCCTTGACCGAGGAGGAGGAGGAGGAGGCGGGGTGGTAGGGGGGAGGAGGAGGAGGAGGAAGAGCAGGAGGTAGAGGAGGTGTCGTATAGTCTCCTTCAAGATAGTAGATGAGAGGTTAGGTTAGCGAATGCACTAATGTTTAATGATGATAGCTAACGGATTTTCAAATTATCCGTCACCACAATTCAAAGGGATAGCAGCACGGTGCTCTGTTGATTAAAGATGGCATCTAGATAGAATTTCAAATTGCCGTCACCACATGTTAAATGTATGTAGCTAGAGATAAAAGCACGATGCTTTGTTGAATAAAGATGGTGGATGATAGCTAACGGAAGATTTTTTTCAAATTATCCGCACCACATGTTAAATGTATGTAGCTAAAGATAGCAGTACGATGCTTTGTTGATTAAAGATGACGGATGACAAGTAACAGAACTTTTCAAATTGCCCGCTACTACAGAGAGCAGCACGGCGCTCTGTAGATTAAAGATGGTGGATGACGACTAACGAAATTACCCGCATGATAGCAGCACAGTGCTCTATTGATTAAAGATGGCGGATGATAGCTGTCAAAAAAGCACGTGGCTTTGTTTCCAAACAAGAGCACGTGGAATTTACCGCCACCACATTTCAAAGGTATCTAGCTAAAGATGGCAGCACGGTGCTCTCTTGATTAAAGATGGTGGATGACAGCTGTCAAAAAGCACGTGAGTTTGTAAAGCACGTGGAATTTGCCACCGGCATAAAGAGGGCAGCACGGTGCTCTCTGGCGGTTGACAGCTGTCAGAAAAGCACATGGGTTTGTGTCCAAACAAGAGCGTGTAGAATTTACCACCACCACATAGAGGGCAGCACGGTGCTCTCTAGATTAAAGATGGCGGATGATAGCTGACAAAAAAGCGCATAGGTTTGTTTCCAAACAGGAGCATAAAGAATTTTTCAAATTGCCGCCACTACATTTCAAAGGTATCTAGCTAAAGAGTGCAGCACTGAGGTTTGCGTTGCAAGATGGCGGATGACAGCTGTGACGTACCACATTTCAAAGGTAAGTAGCTAAAGAGGGCAGCACGGTGCTCTCTGGATTAAAGATGGCGGTTGACAGCTGCACGTGGCTTGGTTTCCAAACAAGAGCACGTGGAATTTGCCGCCACTACATTTCAAATGTATCTAGCTAAAGAGTGCAGCACTGAGGTTTGCGATGCAAGATGGCGGATGACAGCTGTGACGTACCACATTTCAAAGGTAAGTAGTGAACCGACTTACTCTTCACTGTGATGTCAGTCTCTCTTCCAATCAACAACACGCCGGCGTTCAAGAAAATCTCCAGCTAGCTATTCCACACAACTCAGGGATTATCCTATTTCAAACTAAAATGTTGTATTTTCCTTTTTTAACGTGAATCCGACTGAGATACGCACCTCGAATATATCCATCATGTTTGCCTGACTGACAGGTCAATAATTCAAAATACGATCAATCTTAAATTCCATTATTTCCATATGAAATTAACTTAAATTATTCTTATATCCTATAAATAATATTAATAAGTTAAATTCTTAAATACTAATTTTATTCAAAAATTATTTTTGTATTAATAAGCTGTTATTTAAATGATTCTTATGTACATGTAGGTATCTCATCAAAAATAAAAAAAAATATTGACTTGAAGATATTACTCTCATTATTGGTTTACATTTCATTCACATTATTAGTATTTTTTTTTAACATCCACGGTCTCGTCTATTCTGATAATCAATTGTGAAGTGGAATCGGGAAACGGTACAAGTGCCATAAAATGAAAAATGCGGTTTTTTTCACTAAAAGTGATCTATGTGCCGTCGCCAATAATATGGAAAAGGATGTAAGTTGAACCAACCTCCCTTTTGTAGTTCAAACTCTTTCCGAAGGATAGAGCCTGATACAAGTCCAACGGCATTTTTGTAGGGAGTGATACAAGTGCCAGCCAGAAATTGTCACGAAAGCCACGGCAGCTGGGTTGTAACCAATCTTCTTAAAATAGTTGCTTACTTCCTTCTTGATTTCCTCAAAACGAGCCTCACTGTAAGGGGGGTTAGTAGAGACCATTTTTGTTAACATCTACAATCAGCTGCTTGACACCCAGGGTGAAAGCAAACAGAGCATATTCACGGGTTTGACCGTTCTTCGAGATACAAGTTTCGAATTCACCCATACCAGCTGCTACAATCAGTGCAGCACCGTCAGCCTACGAAGTATCCGTAATCACGTTCTTGATGAAATCTCTGTGTCCAGGAGCGACAATAATTGTAACATAATATTTACTAGTTTCGAACTTCCACAGAGCAATATCGATTATAATACCACGTTCACGCTCAGCCTTCAGTTGTCCAACACCCAGGCATATTTGAAGGAACCTTTGTGTAAGAAATGTTATGAATGAACAATATTAGACCTACTTCGCTGTCTCATATATTTGTCATCAGTTGCATAATATAGTACGTTCTTTAATAAATGCCGTTCAGTGTAATAATATTCACTGTCGATATCGTGCTCCGTGCTCCTCACACTTGTATCACTTTCTAAAGACATTTCGCATGGCACCTATATCCTTCCCGAAAACTGTACATTTGTTGCACTTCTGTGTCTCAATGAGCAGGACTGTACTACACTGTTCTATATCATTATCTTTCTTTTAACCTAAATGATACCTTGAAATTGTCAAAATGTAGTAAAACATATCAGTTTCAACGTAATATAGTTTTCTTTAATTTCCCACGATTTTATTTTTTTATTTTTTTATTTTGGCATATATATCGCCCCCCAGCTCCACTCCAGAATTATCTTCCTCAATTTCTCTGGGGAATTATATTATTTCAGGAAGCTCTCCTGACCTGACATGGATTACCTCCTGTATCTCCTCAGTCTCATATATAAAAGAATTAAAATGATCAGTCCACTAAACTACCATAAAAATAATTCTATGATTCCTTTGGCTACTTCAAAATTAATGAACTGTTATATTAAGAATGAACTAACATGAAATTATCTGAGAATAGGACTCTCAAATTCTCCTTAAATATCAGATTCTAACTTGTTATTAACTTTTATCAAGATCTTGAATAATTACATAATATTATGTCCTACATATGTACGTAATTATTAAAAGGTTTGTTCGGCCTTGTATTTAAAGAATGCTTCTTTTTGGTGTCTCATCCTAACATTATTTCATTTTTGTAACTGTATCATTAATAACGTAGATGGAGTAAGCAATGTTTCACATGTGTAGCTTTCAATTGCTACCTAGGCTGATATACCAATGAACATAAAAAATATATATATATATATATATCTATATATGTTTGATCATACTTGGACATATACAAAATATTCCCTAAGAAATATGTAATAATTGTTCAATAAAATCTCAACAAGTTTATGTCTAGGTCAAATAAAGGTCGAAATGCTTTATAAATCCAATCATTGAGTGCTAATGGTCAAGGGCTACCGTTGATGAAACTTTCACACTCGCAAATAGCAATAACATAACAGTATGAAGACACTACTGTCAATGATTTGCTGTTCCGACTTAAGTCATTTTAAATATTGAGTAACATGTAAAATTTTCTTAGAAAATGCCGTCATTATACTCTACTATAGGTTATCTAGGGTTATTTTTGAGGATCGTACGTTATTACCAATCTGCAAGTTCACTAACCAAATGTCAATAACTCAAATAATAAGACAAGCCATGTTACATATCCCTATATGCGTCAAATATATCCTGATCCATAGCTGCTTGAAATAAACGGACATCAATTCCTTATTCGTCGTCGTATTAATCACAATTCCACGCCTAATATCTCAATGCATATATTATTTATAACATTGACAAGTCTTACCTCAATATTCCCGACGTATATGAGCTCACCGTAAATATAAACATCATTAATTCTTTTCAAAGTACCGCTCAATTCACTATATTCAATATCTCATCAGAATTCACATTATATGGATCAACAACTATCATTTATATAGACGCATACTTCTCTCATTAAAGTATGAAGATACTAGGCCTGTACCAATTTACATTAGGTAAAAGTTGACGTCGTATCCGTACGTTAACCTATAATTCAATATACTATATATTCTCGTTTGAAATATCTCATTTCACATTATGTACGGCAATATTCTTTGAAAGAAAACTAAACATTGCAAGCAAAGCACATCATTTGCGAGTGTTATCTTTCCTACACATGGGAGTGTTTATTAGTTTTGGAAGATTACCTAAATCCATCAGTTAAACATCAACATTGGTACATTCGCGCTGAAACTCGATATTGAGATCACCTCTCGAAGATATATATCGACCTAGCTCTCGTACAATCACCATCGACAACTTGATATCACCATATAACTACAATTTAAGAAAAGAAATTTGTGAAACTTAACTTAATCCATCTGCGTTTCTGGACTGGGATGGCTGCTTCCTGGTTCTCCTAGGACGTTCATCTCCGGGTTATCGCTGCATCATGACCGGGCTGCGGCCACGATCCTCGGGTCCGTAGGAATGGTTGGCGGGTTACCGTCAGACTCTCGTCCCATCTTCAGTTTAGCCGGTCATCACGTAGCTCTCGAAGACATGCATAGAACACATATTTGAAGACATCATTAGCTTCCTTAAACTATACTTAAGTTGAGCAGAGTAGGTTATGTAACAAACGTCAATATTATAATTTGAATGATCTTAAGAGGTATCTTAAGTGTTGCTGTGTCTTCACTAGACACATTAATTGATCGATTTTCGCTAGTTTATTCGGAACCTGCGCTCCACTATTTTCTTTGTTTATTCCTTTTTTTTTTGATACTCTGCTTGAGATTTCCGTTACGACTACGAAAAATATATTCTTCTGTTCTAGCTGCCTATCAATTCATACGTAAATCTCTTCCTGGCGACTTCATGCGATGTTCACCCGTTCTTATTGTTGTTTCTTCCAATTAAAAGTCACTGCATTCATTTAAATCACGGCCATTTGGATTCCACATGTCTGCACTTTCTTCTAAGATATTCATGGCCTATTTAATTCTGCACGCCTGTATATTACAAGTCGTATTTTCTGCCGCATGATTTCCGACACTTTATCGCTATTCACGGCAAAACGGCGATTTCAACATCGCGATTCCAAACGACCAGGGCAATGAAATGGTACATTTTTCTTCCCTGCTACGGACAAATAAATGTACTGCTCGCAGTATATTTATTTCCATTTCATTTTTGTATATAAATGGAGCTTTCATTGACTTGTTTATATTATAGTGTCCTGCATAGTTCCAATGAAGCATTCTACATTCTATTCTCGGTCTTCTTCATAATTGACAAGTTTGGGTTTTCGTATTCAATTTCTGCTCTTCTCTATCTTTTCTTTTATCCTCCTGAAGTTCTAGACTCTCGGCTTCCTCTATATCTCCATTGATATGTCGACCTTTGATCGCTCCTTCCCATCTCTTCTTTTCTCTGGTTCCTTTTCTTTTATTTCGGTAATCCATTCCATTCTTCCTTTCCTTCGGAAATTTCCTTGTCCGTTTGACATTCGTTCCTGCCTGTTCTGCTTTTATTTTCACCTTTGGATTCGGTTCACCTCCTCCATGGTGATGTACTTGATTTACACCTGTTATAGTTGTAAGCTCTCTCACGATTCTCTTCATCATTATTTGGTCTGACTCAAATAAGTATCTTCCTTCTTGGTCCTGTTCGTTGATTTGGTTCCTCTCTAATTCGTTCTGCATTTGCCAAATTTCTGCTCGGACTATTCGAATTTCCACCTTTCTTCTTTTCTTCTGCCTCTCTTCCGTTCTTCTTATTTGTCCTAGCTGCTTCTGCCGCCATTCTTCTTGCTTCTTCTCCTGCTTCCCGGTTTCTTCATATAATGATTTTTGTGGACTTATATGTTCTTCTTCTTTTGTTTCCAATTCACTAGCTTCTTGATCTTTCTCGTTATTTTCTCCTCTCAAATTTTTCATAAATTTTTGATGATTCTCATCTATTTGTCTCATGAATTCTTGATGTCTCTCCTCCATCCGTCTCATGGACTCTTCCATCTGGTTTCGATAAGTTTCTTCTTGTTTCTTCATCATTTGTTTTAACAATTCTATTATTCCCTTCTGTTCTTCTTTTGCCTTTTCTAACTCCTCGGTTATCTTCTCTATCTCCTCATCCTTTTCCTTTTGGTATTCCTCAACTTGTGACCTCAATTGACTAATAGTCGCCATTTTATGTCTATTATTGCTTAGCTTCGCTAAAGATTCTATTTTGCTAATTGTTTATAGTTTGCAACCAATAAAATATATCAGTATTTCAATTCAGTATGGGACTGACAGTCTGACCTCCCCCAATAAACCAACCATCCTACTATCCCAGTCACTCATGACACTCAAAAAGAAGCATTCTTGGTATTTCTTAAATTATTATCCTATTAACCATCTCTATCTTAATATAAAATCCTATCATAATCTGAATTAATATTATCAATCAACTTAACCTATCAATTATTCAAATTATTATTGTAACTTATCTATCTCTTCTTCCGCTCCCATATGCATCTGCATATCTTCTCGCTTGATTCTTGATTTGCCCTTCTTTCCTCTCTTTCTTCTATGTAGCAGCGTGAAATAATTTCTGTTCTACTGTGCTTCTCTTCCCTTGATCTCAATCATAAATGTCCAATTCTAATCATTTTCTTCTTCCTCTCAGCCTTACTTCACAATTGTACATCAAGTTCTCTTAATTATTCTTTCTCTTGGTCATGCTACGCCTCTTTCTCAGTTTTGCCTCATTGGTGGGCATTGATTTTTCTTGATGCACCCTACATTCATTTTGTAACTGTGCTGGGCGTTCTCAGTCTTGCTCCACTGTTGGGCGCCAATTTTCTTGAACCGACTTACTCTTCACTGTGATGTCAGTCTCTCTTCCAATCAACAACACGCCGGCGTTCAAGAAAATCTCCAGCTAGCTATTCCACACAACTCAGGGATTATCCTATTACAAACTAAAATGTTGTATTTTCCTTTTTTAACGTGACTCCGACTGAGATACGCACCTCGAATATATCCATCATGTTTGCCTGACTGACAGGTCAATAATTCAAAATACGATCAATCTTAAATTCCATTATTTCCATATGAAATTAACTTAAATTATTCTTATATCCTATAAATAATATTAATAAGTTAAATTCTTAAATACTAATTTTATTCAAAAATTATTTTTGTATTAATAAGCTGTTATTTAAATGATTCTTATGTACATGTAGGTATCTCATCAAAAATAAAAAAAATATTGACTTGAAGATATTACTCTCATTATTGGTTTACATTTCATTCACATTATTAGTATTTTTTTTTAACATCCACGGTCTCGTCTATTCTGATAATCAATTGTGAAGTGGAATCGGGAAACGGTACAAGTGCCATAAAATGAAAAATGCGGTTTTTTTCACTAAAAGTGATCTATATGCCGTCGCCAATAATATGGAAAAGGATGTAAGTTGAACCAACCTCCCTTTTGTAGTTCAAACTCTTTCCGAAGGATTGAGCCTGATACAAGTCCAACGGCATTTTTGTAGGGAGTGATACAAGTGCCAGCCAGAAATTGTCACGAAAGCCACGGCAGCTGGGTTGTAACCAATCTTCTTAAAATAGTTGCTTACTTCCTTCTTGATTTCCTCAAAACGAGCCTCACTGTAAGGGGGGTTAGTAGAGACCATTTTTGTTAACATCTACAATCAGCTGCTTGACACCCAGGGTGAAAGCAAACAGAGCATATTCACGGGTTTGACCGTTCTTCGAGATACAAGTTTCGAATTCACCCATACCAGCTGCTACAATCAGTGCAGCACCGTCAGCCTACGAAGTATCCGTAATCACGTTCTTGATGAAATCTCTGTGTCTAGGAGCGACAATAATTGTAACATAATATTTACTAGTTTCGAACTTCCACAGAGCAATATCGATTATAATACCACGTTCACGCTCAGCCTTCAGTTGTCCAACACCCAGGCATATTTGAAGGAACCTTTGTGTAAGAAATGTTATGAATGAACAATATTAGACCTACTTCGCTGTCTCATATATTTGTCATCAGTTGCATAATATAGTACGTTCTTTAATAAATGCCGTTCAGTGTAATAATATTCACTGTCGATATCGTGCTCCGTGCTCCTCACACTTGTATCACTTTCTAAAGACATTTCGCATGGCACCTATATCCTTCCCGAAAACTGTACATTTGTTGCACTTCTGTGTCTCAATGAGCAGGACTGTACTACACTGTTCTATATCATTATCTTTCTTTTAACCTAAATGATACCTTGAAATTGTCAAAATGTAGTAAAACATATCAGTTTCAACGTAATATAGTTTTCTTTAATTTCCCACGATTTTATTTTTTTATTTTTTTATTTTGGCATATATATCGCCCCCCAGCTCCACTCCAGAATTATCTTCCTCAATTTCTCTGGGGAATTATATTATTTCAGGAAGCTCTCCTGACCTGACATGGATTACCTCCTATATCTCCTCAGTCTCATATATAAAAGAATTAAAATGATCAGTCCACTAAACTACCATAAAAATAATTCTATGATTCCTTTGGCTACTTCAAAATTAATGAACTGTTATATTAAGAATGAACTAACATGAAATTATCTGAGAATAGGACTCTCAAATTCTCCTTAAATATCAGATTCTAACTTGTTATTAACTTTTATCAAGATCTTGAATAATTACATAATATTATGTCCTACATATGTACGTAATTATTAAAAGGTTTGTTCGGTCTTGTATTAAAAGAATGCTTCTTTTTGGTGTCTCATCCTAACATTATTTCATTTTTGTAACTGTATCATTAATAACGTAGATGGAGTAAGCAATGTTTCACATGTGTAGCTTTCAATTGCTACCTAGGCTGATATACCAATGAACATAAAAAAAAAAATATATATATATATATATCTATATATGTTTGATCATACTTGGACATATACAAAATATTCCCTAAGAAATATGTAATAATTGTTCAATAAAATCTCAACAAGTTTATGTCTAGGTCAAATAAAGGTCGAAATACTTTATAAATCCAATCATTGAGTGCTAATGGTCAAGGGCTACCGTTGATGAAACTTTCACACTCGCAAATAGCAATAACATAACAGTATGAAGACACTACTGTCAATGATTTACTGTTCCCACTTAAGTCATTTTAAATATTGAGTAACATGTAAAATTTTCTTAGAAAATGCCGTCATTATACTCTACTATAGGTTATCTAGGGTTATTTTTGAGGATCGTACGTTATTACCAATCTGCAAGTTCACTAACCAAATGTCAATAACTCAAATAATAAGACAAGCCATGTTACATATCCCTATATGCGTCAAATATATCCTGATCCATAGCTGCTTGAAATAAACGGACATCAATTCCTTATTCGTCGTCGTATTAATCACAATTCCACGCCTAATATCTCAATGCATATATTATTTATAACATTGACAAGTCTTACCTCAATATTCCCGACGTATATGAGCTCACCGTAAATATAAACATCATTAATTCTTTTCAAAGTACCGCTCAATTCACTATATTCAATATCTCATCAGAATTCACATTATATGGATCAACAACTATCATTTATATAGACGCATACTTCTCTCATTAAAGTATGAAGATACTAGGCCTGTACCAATTTACATTAGGTAAAAGTTGACGTCGTATCCGTACGTTAACCTATAATTCAATATACTATATATTCTCGTTTGAAATATCTCATTTCACATTATGTACGGCAATATTCTTTGAAAGAAAACTAAACATTGCAAGCAAAGCACATCATTTGCGAGTGTTATCTTTCCTACACATGGGAGTGTTTATTAGTTTTGGAAGATTACCTAAATCCATCAGTTAAACATCAACATTGGTACATTCGCGCTGAAACTCGATATTGAGATCACCTCTCGAAGATATATATCGACCTAGCTCTCGTACAATCACCATCGACAACTTGATATCACCATATAACTACAATTTAAGAAAAGAAATTTGTGAAACTTAACTTAATCCATCTGCGTTTCTGGACTGGGATGGCTGCTTCCTGGTTCTCCTAGGACGTTCATCTCCGGGTTATCGCTGCATCATGACCGGGCTGCGGCCACGATCCTCGGGTCCGTAGGAATGGTTGGCGGGTTACCGTCAGACTCTCGTCCCATCTTCAGTTTAGCCGGTCATCACGTAGCTCTCGAAGACATGCATAGAACACATATTTGAAGACATCATTAGCTTCCTTAAACTATACTTAAGTTGAGCAGAGTAGGTTATGTAACAAACGTCAATATTATAATTTGAATGATCTTAAGAGGTATCTTAAGTGTTGCTGTGTCTTCACTAGACACATTAATTGATCGATTTTCGCTAGTTTATTCGGAACCTGCGCTCCACTATTTTCTTTGTTTATTCCTTTTTTTTTTGATACTCTGCTTGAGATTTCCGTTACGACTACGAAAAATATATTCTTCTGTTCTAGCTGCCTATCAATTCATACGTAAATCTCTTCCTGGCGACTTCATGCGATGTTCACCCGTTCTTATTGTTGTTTCTTCCAATTAAAAGTCACTGCATTCATTTAAATCACGGCCATTTGGATTCCACATGTCTGCACTTTCTTCTAAGATATTCATGGCCTATTTAATTCTGCACGCCTGTATATTACAAGTCGTATTTTCTGCCGCATGATTTCCGACACTTTATCGCTATTCACGGCAAAACGGCGATTTCAACATCGCGATTCCAAACGACCAGGGCAATGAAATGGTACAGTAGCTAAAGAGGGCAGCACGGTGCTCTCTGGATTAAAGGTGGCGGATGACAGCTGTCAAAAAAGCACGTGACTTTGTTTCCAAACAAGAGCATAAAGAATTTTTCAAATCGCCACCACTACATTTCAAAGGTATCTAGCTAAAGAGTGCAGCACTGAGGTTTCGGATGCAAGATGGCGGATGACAGCTGTGACGTACCACATTTCAAAGGTAAGTAGCTAAAGAGGGCAGCACTGTGCTCTATGGATTAAATATGGCGGATGACAGCTGCACGTGGATTTGTTTATCTCACGCTAGTGAGGTTAAGTTGGTAGCACTAAGGTTTAGGCCCGCCAAGATGGCAGCACTGCCGATGACAGGTGACGAATTTACATCTACTACGATAAAGAGGGCAGCACAGTGCTCTGTGGTTTAAAGATGGCGGATGACATCTGTCAAAAAAGCACGTGGCTGTCAAAAAGCATGTGGCTTTGTTCACCACACGCTAGTTAGGTTAAGTTGGTACTACTGAGGTTTAGGCCCGTCAAGATGGCAGTACTGAGGTTAGCGACGCGTTGTTGTCTGTCAAAAAGCACGTGGCTGTCAAAAAACACGTGGCTTTGTTTACCTCGCGCTAGTTAGGTTAAGTTGGCACTACTGAGGTTTAGGCCCGTCAAGATGGCAGCAGTGAGGTTAGCGATGCGTTGTTGTCGATGACAGCTGTCAAAAAGCACGTGGCTTTGTTTACAAATTCAAATCTCGCGCCAAAATTCAAATTTCCCGTCAAAATTCAAATTTCCCGCGGGTGGTGGAGGGAGCCCTGGGAGCCCGGAGAAGGTGGTGGCCGCAGAATCCCTGTATTATACTACTGACGTGTACGTAATTGGGTCAGGATTTCTCAGTGGTTTCCAATAAGAAGTGCATCATCTCATGTATGATTTTATTTGAGATATGTTGATACACAGTGATTTTCTCTTTGTCTTTCTATTTTATTTACAGGTTTAATTGAGTAATTTTGTGTTCATATTTAATAGTGTCAAATTTATTTTATTTGTGTCAATGTCAACGTTGTTTAAATATATCATAAATATGAGCCCGAAGCTCATTTTGATGCGATGTCGGTTTTCATGCTGTCCAAATCGAGACAGGGAGGTCTGTCTGTAAATTCAGTGTAGCTATTAGTTGAGGACCCCTAGATAAACTTGATTTGTTCATAATTGAAATTATGGACCGGATCTAGTATAATTTTTTCTTTCGTGGGATGACTTAAAACGAAACCCGTGCGAGATTAGACATGTTGAGCTTAACTACGCCGACTCAAAGAGAAGTGTAGTTTTCCCCAAGATTCAATTGTATATATTTTATTATTTATTCGGGACATTGCCCGACTTTCATGTATTTGTAATTAATTTGTTTACGATATGCTCGGCACATATGTTTGCTGTGGCAATTATTTGAGCCTATTTCAAGTGTTTCTTTATTTTGTTAAAATATTTGTAGAATGAATATTCAATAATGTTCTTACCTAATAAGTCCATCTTCCCCCTCTATTTTCGCGGATTTATGTTGCTGTTTCCCGTTCACTTACTCACGGTATTTGTGCGAAAGATGTTTGACTTATTTATCCCTCTAGTTTTATTTACGCACCGTTGACACGCAGCTCATCGACGGCGCCGGTAGACGTTTCTAGGACAGGAAAGGTACAATATTATGAACGAGTTGGATCTGAAATTTTCAATGAATTTCTTATAGTACTACTTATTATACCGATAGAAAAGCATGTATTAATAGTGTTACCGTGTTTTTGCGTTCCAAATAACGAAATAACAATCATGGCAGGTACAGAGTAGCAAGGCAATAAAAATATAATTACAATATTTACAGGATTTGGGCTTCGAGCCCCAGCCTCACACTTCTTGAGCAATTAGCCCAATTTTACCCCAAAACACAAGTTTCAACAGAGAGGCAGAAAACCCCATTCATGCCTAGGAGCACTAGCTCCAAATTATACACAGAAAAGCCTCCTCGAGGCATACAACACTCAATTTTCAAGAAAGAGCCGCTCGCTCTCAAACTTTAAGCCTCTCAAAGGCCACACAAAACTCCACCTTCAAGTTGTCCTCTCAGGACATAGACACAGGGGTAACATACCCAACCTACTGAGGTCTATTAAATGAAAAAGGGTAATTACATGACCTCTAAAATTACAATTTGAGAGGAGGCGATCTGCACTCCTAATGTATTTGTTTCAAAACCTAATTTGGCTCTAGGCCACTGATGCAAGGGCTAATCCCATACTACGGAGGTAACTTTAGAAAAGAAACAAATTTACATAATGTTAAGGAAGAACAGGTTGAGAAAATAAAATAAGTTCACCTCAAAACAATATGAGTGGGAGCTCGAGAGGGTTAAGCACTCTCTATCCCAATATGTAGTTTAAAAGATAGAATAGATGCAAGTTTCTTTACATTTTAAGGAAGGTTACATAATGGAAAAACTTCGGACCCGCCCCGAGAGTTAAACTGCTGAGCAAGCAAGAAAAGAAGTAATTAATCGGCCATTACCTGGTTGTTGACTGCCGCCGAAGAAAGAGGCGCTTCCCGCCCCCTGCTATGTACTTTACACACTGAAAGATGGAACAGAAGTGGCGTAGAGACCCAAAAATCAGCAGTTTATATACTCTCGCGGAAAGTTCGAGGCGTTTTAGGGAAGAAAACACCCGCCCACAATCACTTTATTGGGTAGGATACAGCAACATATTCAAGTTGGGGGAAGATACATCAGATTGGTCAGAAATTAATAAAAGAAATTCGGGATTGGCTAAATACAAAACAAGGGGAAAGAGAGGGGTATACAGCCAACTTAAACAATGACAGAAAGAAATTTAACAAAGAACAAACTTATGAATTCAAAATTTCTCCAAAAAAAGACAGTTCTTTCACTCCGCACTAGGGTGCACTATTGTTGATCTTCAGTAGTGTCTTCTAGAAGAGAAAGTTCACACTTCCTTACTACAAGCAAAACAAAAATACGTCGTAAATGACACAGTTCAAAAACTCCAAAATTTCCAGGTAGTGACATCTTCTGAGAATGTAGAAAATTAATACCGTAGATAAAGTTCAGACTTCCTCCAGCAGAGGAGTTTCAATTGGCGCACATTTTAAATTAGCGGCGTGGAGGTGTACCGCCCGGTACAGACCTCCCCCCCCCCAAAAGTTCCTCCAGGGGTGACACTGGCAATTTGTTTGGAAACAAGTTTCAAGTTTTGATGTTGATATGGAGATTGATTGCAGAAGTATTTATAGGATTTTCTTAATGTGGTTTGATTCAGTTTCAAAATTTTTGTTGTGACAGGCGAAGTAAAGTCTTTATGTTTGTAGAAGTTGAATTCAGAAGGAAAACTTTAGTTTTTAAAGTTGAGGAAAATTTTCTAAGTCCACCAAATATTGCAGTAGAATACCCAAGAAAAGGTAGTAAAGTTGATCTGGAATGTCCATATAGTTGATGTTGATTAAGTTGGATGGCCAGACCGGCCGTTGCAGCTTGCGTCCAAAGGCGGCCGCTCGGACCCCTCAAGTACCCTGAGATACCGCTCGCCCGCACTATGAGGGGAGCAGTGGTGTTGAAGCACGCCGCGCCCGCGGTGAACATATACAGGCTGTAGCAGGTCGTGCGCCGCACATCAGCCTTGGCCGGGGGGAGGGCTCCGGCTCGCCGTGCACATGTCGTCCTCGCTGGGGCCGAGGGGGCCCTTCCTCTAACCCAGTCGCAGCACGGCGCCGCGCGGCTGCGGGGGCACTGAAACATTAAAGCTAGGCGGCAGAATTGTTGGACCATCATCATTTTTTCAGGGCACAGGCTTTGTGGAGAGGTTGAGGGGCCAGCGGCGTGCAGAAATTCATTTCAGATGCGAGCCACTGTGTGTAGTGGAGCAGGAGACGGGAGCGTGGTAATGGCCGTGGCAAGGACAGGATGGCAGTTTAATGGTTCGGGGCAGGTTTCACAAAAATGCTTACATATAAAACAAAATACTAGAGAAGGGGCAGAAAGCCTTAAAAGTGAAACTCAAAAAAAATATAACCTTCATATTCCTTTCACGATTATATGAAGCAAGTTAACCCAGAAATTACACCGGTTTCACCTGTGACAGGTGAACCCTAAATATCCTCGCGGTGGCTGGATTGCTTAATAACAACGTAACCGGCGTAAGGAAATCGAGAATGACACACGGCCCATGGAATCTGGGGGCAAGCTTGCCCGCGGGAACAAAATTCTTGACCATTACTTGGTCACCTACCTTCAAAGGGGTGGGTCTCCGTCCACGATCATACCTTTCCCTAACCTTTTCATGAGACACTTTAAGATTGGCTTTAGCCTTCTTCCAAAGATCTTTAATGTTGTCCGGATCTATTGTCTCAGGTAGAATGTCACTCAGGGACCAGAGGTTAGAGAGCGGTGTGTTGGGAACAAACTTGAACATCAAATAGGCTGGAGTAAATTTATGTGATTCATGAACCGCCGAATTCAAAGCAAAAGCTAACCAATGCAGGGACGTGTCCCACCTGGAATGATCTTCATGATGATAGGCAATAAGCGCGGACCTGAGATTACGGTTAACCCGTTCAGCCAGAGATGGTTGAGGGTAATAAGCAGAAGTAGTTACATGAGAGATGGACAAGTCAAAACAGAATTTACGAAAAAGATTTGATGTGAACGCCTTAGCATTATCAGACACAATATATTGGCACGGACCAAAAGAGGCAAAAATAGAATTTAAGCAAGTAATGGTGGACTGAGCGGTAGCCAGCTTAGTCGGAAATAACCAGGAAAATCTTGTGAAACCATCTACGCATACAAAGATGAACTTGTTGGTATTTCCCTTTGACTGGGGAAGGGTCCTACATAATCAATATACAGGCGTTCGATGGGGCGCGACGCTTGATGCGAAGACAAAAGGCCTACCTTGGTGGACATGGTTGGTTTACTAAGCAAACAAGATTTACAAGCTTTTACTAGTTCACGGATTTCACCGTCCATACCCTTCCAGATGAACCTTTCACGAATCTTTTCACGAGTTTTAAAGATTCCAAGATGCCCCCCTAATGGGGTCTCATGATAGTATTTGAAGATCATAGGCACAAGAACAGCTGAAACGACAACCTTCATCATCTTATCATGCCTCAAAGGGCAACATAGAACACCATTCCTCAGAACATAAGGGACAACATGTTCCCCAGAAGAAAGGGTTTCCATTATCGGAGCCAGCGTCGGATCTTCACGTTGGTATTTCTCGATATCCCTAAAGAGCATGGGAGCACCTGTTAAGATGGCATTAACATCAGATAGCATGGACTCGGGAGGAGATGAACTATCGACCGGTTCATGGTTCTCAACGTCGTTGGAAAACATTCGGCTGAGTCCATCAGCAACAACATTTTCGGTACCTCTGATATGACGGACATCGAATTGGAAGGCAGAAATACGGATGGCCCAACGGGCTATACGACCAGTACGACGCGGCCTACCTAAGACCCAGCTTAAGGCTTGATTATCTGTCTCCAGGTCGAATTTGACATGTTCCAGATAGAGACGGAACTTCTCTAAGGCAAATAAGACTGCCAACCCTTCGAGCTCATAGATAGAATACTTGGCTTCTTGAGCCGATAGAGTCCTAGATGCATAGGCGATGGGTCGCCTCCCTAGTTCAGTCTCTTGAAGAAGGACTGCAGCTACTGCTGACGACGACGCGTCGGTTTGGACGATGAATTTCTTCGAGAAATCAGGCATAGCAAGTACAGGGGCATTAGAGAGAGCTAATTTAAGATCTTCAAAAGCGGCTTGTTGAGTAGGTCCCCACTCGAATTTGATGCCTTTCCTACGAAGAAGGTTCAAGGGCGCCGCTCTATTAGCGAAGTTAGGAATAAACTTCCCGAAGAAATTGACCATTTCAATGAATCTGGCGATACCTTTAACGTCCTTGGGAGGTTTAAAATCTCGGATGGCCTGTGTTCTGGAATGATCGACGGCAACACCATCAGGTGACACAATATGCCCTAGGAATGACATAGAGGGCTTAGCAAAGGCCACCTTGGACAACTTGACAGTTAGCCCAGCCTTACGAAGGCGATTGAGAACTTCTCGCAGATGATCTAGATGTTCTTCAAAAGTCTCTGAAAATACGACGACATCATCCAAGTAGTGATATAAGTACTCAAATTTGATGTCGGAGAAGACCCTATCTAGCAGCCTAGTTAGTACAGCTGCTCCCGTAGGGAGCCCGAACGGCACGCCTTTGTATTCATACAAGTTCCAGTCCCTGGCAAACGCTGTAAGATGTTTAGACTCTTCGGCAAGGGGAATTTGATTATAGGCCTGATTCAAGTCCAAGATAGTAAAGAACTTGGCCTTACGAAACCATGAAAAACAAGAATGAAGGTCAGGAAGGGGCACGGATTGCAACACCACCTTCCGATTGAGAGCGCTATAATCAATGACAGGCCTGAAGCCTCCTTGGGGTTTCGGGACTAGAAAAATAGGTGACGAATACGCCGACTTAGAGGGCCTAATAATACCGTCCTTCAACATCTGATCGATGATTTCTTTCAGAGCCTTCATTTTAGGTGGAGATAGCCTATAAGGTGGAAAACGGACAGGAATCGAATCCGTGACCTCAATTTTGTATTCAATAAGGTCAGTAACACCAAGAGTATCCGAGAACACCTCTGGAAATGACTGACATAATTTACGAATACTATCAGCCTGCTCCTCAGGTAGATGTCTAAGGTCTAACAACATCTCATCCTGGGTAGGCGAAATAGATGAACATGATACAGAATTACACTTTAACAAGGGAATTTTACAATTGGACGCAAATTTGAATGTGCACGACTTACTCTGAAGATCGAGCACAAGACCAGTGTGAGAAATAAAGTCCGCTCCCAGTATGATGGGGCAAGACAAGTGCTTAGCCACAAACAATTTGATTTTCCATGTAAATTTAAAAATACGAATTTTGACCTGTACAGAACCTAGAATTTCTAATGGAGATGAATTAGCCAAAACATATTGAACAGTAGATGAGCCATAGTCAGATAATTTACAAACAGACTTCAATTTTGAATACCATTGGTCCGAAATAATTGAACAAACACTGCCTGAATCTAACAGAGCGGTTATAGGCTCGTTATTTAACTCAATCTTAAGAAAAGGAACAGGTGCGGGGGTATCCGCCGCAATCCTAAGACATTCTTTGGGGAATTCGAAAGATGGATTTGTAAATTGAACGTTCCCTGAATTCACGACCTTTTTGCCAGGGGCTGAGCCTTGGGAAGCAGAATTAGTCTACTCAGCCGAAGCCGCTAGTCACATTTTATTATTGGCATTGGTGGAATTTGCACCAGAAGTTGAGCAGGAGGGGGTGCTATTTGAGTTTGGGCAATTCTTGGCGATATGTGAGAAAGCCCCACATTTAAAACAGCCTTGTGATGAACCAGCTCCATTATTTGCCCTACTAGGCTTGATCAGTGGACACTTATTGCGAAGATGGTCAAGCGACCCGCAAGCATAACATTTACGAGGTGTGACTGATCGGCGAGGTGGAGGCCGAGTATTACTAAAAGAAAGCGGGGGTTCTTTCGCGACACGCAAGGAATCGGCGTATCTCACTCCTTCCGCTGAGATGGCCAACGCTTCAAGTTCAGAGAAAGTTTGCGGGCACGCCGCGAAACACAAATATGACCTATAGGGTGGTGAAATTCCTTCTACAATAGCCTGTACAATCTGATATTCAGGAAAATGAAGGGCAAACACCCTAGTATAAAACTTAATGTCTTGTATGAAATCAGCCAGATTTTCATCCAATCTCTGTACTCGATAATAGTACTTCTGAATCAGAGATGACCTCGCGCGGGCGGGAATAAAATTTGCAAGCAAGTGTGCATGAAAATCTTCAATAGATGACTGTTCAGCTATGGCTCTTACTATTTTGTCAGAGAGAATACCAATTGCATAAGGATAGATGATTTGCAAAATTTGACATGGAGAAAGAGAAAACACAAGGGCATGATCCTGAAATTCAACTAAAAATCTTAAAAATGAAATTATGTCACTGGTGGTATTAACGGAAAACTTAGAAATACCTCTGAGCAACATTGCCAATGGATGAGGCAAGCTGCTAAACCCGGGCGACATAGTAGGTAAAAGTTTCAATGGCAAGGAAGTTAATTCCGAACGTATATTATTGAACGATGCACGGCGTTCAGACTCGTTGTCCAATGGGGCAGAGATAGTTTGAGCAGCAACGGTTATCCTATTGGCTTCTCCCTTAGGAGGCTCTTCCTCGCTACCTACATTCACTGTGGTGGGTAGATTGCTTTTGGGAGGAACCTCCCCAGTTAACAATTGAGTGACCTTGCTAGATAATTCCGAAATAGTTTCAAGCTGCGTACTAGCTTCCTTTTTCTGAACGTCATTCAGCTTTAGAGACAACAGATCGTTAACTCTATTTGAACAATGAAACAGCCTGGCTTGCACACGCTTAATTTGATTAGGAGAAGGATCATTTTCATCAAAAAAACTAACTACAGATGCTAGCCCAGTAATATTCTCGACGATCGTGGAAAGAGAGTCGTCAATTTCTTTCTCTCCCAAGGTGGGGATGGAAATGGGCAAATCAAGGGACTCTCTAAGTTTGTTGGTGTCTATCGCAACCGTGCCTCCAGATTGCACATTTCTGATAGTTAACTCATAGATCAACTCCTCCTTGCGCAAATAGTTAAGATGGAGAACATCGCGAGGGCCGGGCATGATGAGAGAACAGTTTTGAAAAACTCAAAAAATTCCAGCAACTGAGAAAATGGTTAGAGTTCGGAACAAAACAATGTTTAGCCGTCAAAAGGGTCTAAATTGAGACCCATTCAACCACGCTCTGCTACCACTTGTTACCGTGTTTTTGCGGTAGTTATGCGTGAAAGAAGGTGCGGGTGTGAACGGGTCTCAAGCTACGAAATTATAGTGCATGTAAAATTAACAAGGTTATATTTTCTTTTCCAAATAACGAAATAACAATCATGGCAGGTACAGAGTAGCAAGGCAATAAAAATATAATTACAATATTTACAGGATTTGGGCTTCGAGCCCCAGCCTCACACTTCTTGAGCAATTAGCCCAATTTTACCCCAAAACACAAGTTTCAACAGAGAGGCAGAAAACCCCATTCATGCCTAGGAGCACTAGCTCTAAATTATACACAGAAAAGCCTCCTCGAGGCATACAACACTCAATTTTCAAGAAAGAGCCGCTCGCTCTCAAACTTTAAGCCTCTCAAAGGCCACACAAAACTCCACCTTCAAGTTGTCCTCTCAGGACATAGACACAGGGGTAACATACCCAACCTACTGAGGTCTATTAAATGAAAAAGGGTAATTACATGACCTCTAAAATTACAATTTGAGAGGAGGCGATCTGCACTCCTAATGTATTTGTTTCAAAACCTAATTTGGCTCTAGGCCACTGATGCAAGGGCTAATCCCATACTACGGAGGTAACTTTAGAAAAGAAACAAATTTACATAATGTTAAGGAAGAACAGGTTGAGAAAATAAAATAAGTTCACCTCAAAACAATATGAGTGGGAGCTCGAGAGGGTTAAGCACTCTCTATCCCAATATGTAGTTTAAAAGATAGAATAGATACAAGTTTCTTTACATTTTAAGGAAGGTTACATAATGGAAAAACTTCGGACCCGCCCCGAGAGTTAAACTGCTGAGCAAGCAAGAAAAGAAGTAATTAATCGGCCATTACCTGGTTGTTGACTGCCGCCGAAGAAAGAGGCGCTTCCCGCCCCCTGCTATGTACTTTACACACTGAAAGATGGAACAGAAGTGGCGCAGAGACCCAAAAATCAGCAGTTTATATACTCTCGCGGAAAGTTCGAGGCGTTTTAGGGAAGAAAACACCCGCCCACAATCACTTTATTGGGTAGGATACAGGAACATATTCAAGTTGGGGGAAGATACATCAGATTGGTCAGAAATTAATAAAAGACATTCGGGATTGGCTAAATACAAAACAAGGGGAAAGAGAGGGGTATACAGCCAACTTAAACAATGACAGAAAGAAATTTAACAAAGAACAAACTTATGAATTCAAAATTTCTCCAAAAAAAACCAGTTCTTTCACTCCGCACTAGGGTGCACTATTGTTGATCTTCAGTAGTGTCCTCTAGAAGAGAAAGTTCACACTTCTTACTACAAGCAAAACAAAAATACGTCGAAAATGACACAGTTCAAAAACTCCAAAATTTCCAGGTAGTGACATCTTCTGAGAAAGTAGAAAATTAATACCGTAGATAAAGTTCAGACTTCCTCCAGCAGAGGAGTTTCAATTGGCGCACATTTTAAATTAGCGGCGTGGAGGTGTACCGCCCGGTACAAATAGTTTTCCAAATATATGCAATATTGTTAAAGAGTAATAAAAAATAAAATATGTATATAATTCATATTCAATTCATTCTATGTGTTCGTTGATGTTTTACGTGACATAATATTCAATTCAATATCGTTAAAACTAAGAATGCATGTGTTGTTTTTTAATCCGTGATAGAGAAGGCAATTGTTCGTTGATTTATTTTCTCAAGATCATAATTGGTTAGCGTATTAAATATGTTAGGGAGAAATAATTTGACTTCTCCGCAGTGCACAATATTCTATCTTGAAATCTCGTAGATATTCTCTGAAGTGAAATAACTCCAAATTGTTCATTAACTGGAAGATCGGTTAGTCTTTTTATAGGAGTTCCTGTGAATTGTCGAAGATCGTTAATTGCATGCATACTATGAAGAAAATACTAATATTATCCTATTTTTACAATATTCAGCGCACAGTTATATCAATGAAAATATAAAACGTACCTTGAAAAAGATAAATGACGTATGCGCCGAAAGTGGTTACGGCTAAGCGCCCAATATTTTTTGCGATTTGGATAAAGCAAAAAGTACCTAGTCAGTAAACGTTTTCATACAGCGTTTGTCGCTCTGATATTATGTGTCTTCTTTTTAACAAAATGGAGATATTTCTTAAATTTTAAAATCAACTTACTTTTCTAGATGATTGTATAAAATCAAGACACAAGATTTTTGTTGATAAGAGTATACAGCAAATAACAATCACCGATGATGATGGTGATGATGACGAAGATTTTCCGAAATGAAAGATATCGTAAAAGTATAATTCATTTTACTTTTTTAAATATAAATATATATTCTTTTTACAAATATTATACACATGCTTACCTCAGCTCATCTTGTCGGAAAAGCTGTTTTGATAAAAGTGGGAGGGGTTAAGAATTGATTGTCCTCTTATGCACACGTATCGTCCACGTTTACACACTCTGCTGGTAACGAATAATAATAATTATTGAATTTTACAACACTAAACGATAAAATAACAATTAGCTGATAGACAGAGCGAGTGACTGAACATAACCACACAAGTACCGCGCCGCTGTCTTTCGTTCTCACAAACGAAAACGGTACGCCATACACGTGAGACAGCGGGAGCCAGAAGAGATGAATTTTGGTTGCCACGACATGAATAAGCCATAAAATTATTATTATTATTATTATTATTATTATTATTATTATTATTATTATTATTATTTTCACAGACATGTTAAAAAAGCTTGAGTTTAGTAGCGAGTCGCAGTATTTACCCTATGCTATAATCAATTACTCTGTTATTAGTCAACGTGCTCTTGTTTGTGGGCATAATCGTACGCCCTTTTTCACCGGTCACTTACAAATAGGCAGGGGATACCTTTACAAGTAACGCTAACTATTGTCGTTTTCCGACATGGGGTTCTTATGGCATAATCCTTACAGTGCTGGTCTTTAGTCTCGAGTCAAACTCACCACGACATTCAGGTCACCTACGGGGCGTTAAATAAAACAGACCTGCACCAGGCCTTCTCCGATGGAGGATACATGCTATTATTAATTAGAAATTGCTTCTTATACCTTTAGAGGGCAAAAAGACTGGGGGTATTAAAATATATATTTTATTGTTAATTTTTACATGAAATATATGTATGACTAAGGATGTACAAATACTTTATGGAATTACACCATGTTTCATGATTTATGGGGTGGGAAATTATTATCCCACTGACCGTTCCAGATAGGAAATGTTTGTGTGTGGGCAGTGGGATAAAATAATGGGCTCATTACGTATTAATTATTTCATTCACATCAATATAATACAATAATATGATATACTACATGGCGAATGGAATAATAAATGATATTGAAATCTCTCAAAACTAATTTACTTTGGTTGTAGAAAAAATTGAAAATACTGTCAATGCTTTGTGAAATGGTTTAAAGCATGATTTATATAACCTAACATTACATTTCGTGTTACTGCGTTTCTCCTTCTGCTTGGTACTAAACTGTGCATAGCGACGATGTGTTTTTATTGGCTCAGGTAGGTGGCTGACGATGTCTGATAAACTCACCGTATTTTCCATCGTTACTTGCCCATCAGTCCTAATTCTCTTCCTTCCACGCCCGTTCGCTGGGGAATAGCCAGGGCGTTTCTTGCTCGAAAATGAATGTATCAGTTCATTTACTACTTGTGACCTAATGTTCAGGTGTGGCGTATCATTTGTCTTCTCCTCTTTCAATTCTTTTTGTTCACTATATACTGTATGAATTGACAATCATATTCTCCAGGAAGTAACAATAAATCTTGAGCTACCATCTTCTTGAATTCTTGACCTGAAATTGAAAGATAAGATGAACCTATAAGACTATGCATATGAATTCCAAACATAAAACATAGTAGCCTGTGTGGGTTGAACGTTGTATTTGGTTATCAGAGTACTGGGCATATTCTTCAGCATAAGAGTATCCACCTTCCTCCGAGTCCACAGCTTGTTCTTCCGACATTTCATCCAGCCAGATTTCAATCATTGCTTCCATATTCAGAGCAGTAGGAATCAGCCTACAATTGGTTCCAATATAATAATAAATTAAAATTATTAATATTATGATATTAGTATTATTATTGTTGTTGTTGTTCCGGAGTTATCTGTGGAGGTGAAAGAAGGTGCTGGTGGGAATGGGTCTATCTGCGATATCAAAGATGAATTTAAAACTTTAAAATAATAGTTATATTTCTTTTCAGATCTCAAACTTAACAAAATTCTTCACTGGGTGAATGAGCAAGTTAACGCGCACAATAACAATTTCGATACAAGAATAGAAAAACGTAAACATAGGGAATTTAACAGTTATGAGCTAAAAGCTCCAAATTTTCAAGTTTAATAAGACGCAAAATTTGCGTTTAGTTAGATAAGTAGAGATACACCATTTTCACGAGCACAGTAAGAATTTACTTCCAAAAATACCACTCGAAAATTACACAAATCTCAGAAAAGTGTGTACATGCTCTACAAATTCAACCAAGGAGGCTGCGCTCCAGAACACATATAGCTACTCAAAGCACCTTTACAAAGAACTTTACAATCTGGTTTCTCTAGGCACAACCTGCAATTTACATTCTACTCGATAGAGGGGTACCTAGTACGCATAACACTGGACCTTCGTGAAAAGAAGAACAGGTTAAATTAATGGCCCCAGTTCAAAATGTATGGACACCTACACTTGCGCTCCTTGAAAACCAAGTTTTAAAACCCTACTTGGGCTAGTGGCCCGACGATGCAGAGGCTAATCCAAAACTACTGAGGTGACTCGAAGGACAAGTTCAATTATGATTTACGTAAGAATAACAGTTACAAAGTCGTAGTCACCTCCAGATAAGATGAAAGGGAACTCGAGAGGGGAACGCATCCTCTATCCCCGATTTACAGTTTAAGACTATATGAAATATTACTTTAGAAGAAGAAGTAGTTTACATTTTAGGAAACAGGTGGTTGCATAATTAAAGATTAGAAACTTCCCCTTGGGTTATTTTACGGAGATAGTTACAGCGATAGAAAACTGGTGACCATTACCTGGGCTGATATACTGCCTGCCGAAGAATGAGGTGCCCCGCCTCCTGTTTTATAACACACACATACTCAGTAATACGACGATCAGTAAGACAATGTAACTTGGTAAATTCGCACCTTATATACCCGAGAGGGGGTTCAAGGAGGCTCTTGACTAAATTCGGACACACTCTCTCATTTTTGTTGGATAGACGAAAAACCTACAATAATCCAGTGATTGGATGAAAAATAATTACCGAAAATTTGTAATTGGCCAGATTCAAAAGCTGGGGTTATGGGAAGGAAGTGTTGCAAACCTTGAAATACCAAAATAATTGAAAGTTTATTTAGTTGAAGAACTTATAAACACAAAACTTCTTTAAATCACTCATTCTTCCACCTTGTACCAGAGTGCATGACCTCAATTTTTGTAGAGACATCTATGGGGAAAAGTTTAAACTTCTTGATGTACACTAAAACAAAGCCAATAAATCAATCAGTTTAGGAAACATAAAAAAAACATATTACTCAGTTATCCAGTAGTGACATCTTCTGATCAATGTCTCAATTTCATGCATTAGCTGTTTCAAGATTTGTTCGATAGATAGTGTTCCGTAAGGCGCTTCTTTTAAGAGTGCGGGGTTGAGGTGTACCTCACGGTACAGGCCTCCCCCAAAGGTCCTTCCCTGGGATGACAGATTAGAACTTTTAGAAAGAAAAATATTGTTGGAAATTCAAGGATCAGATATATCTTGCTGAGTGAATTTTTTAGAAAATAGTTGGAAAACTCGTTTTGAAGTCTCCTTGCAGTCGTAGAAGTTTGAGTGATACAGTCCAAGTTTGACCGCAAGAGCGGCCGCCGTTGCCGATAAACGGGCGGGGTCCCCCGGATCCCCAGTACCCTACGCCTACAGAATAAGGATACATAATTTGAAGTATTTGGGAATGCAATAGGGAAAACACTAACGCATTGTCTTGAAATTCTACAAAGAACCTTACGGAGGAAATAACTTCATTAGTTGAGTTTACTGAAAATCTTGAAATTCCCTTGAGTAACACAGCCGATTCATGAGGCAAACTACTGAAACCGGGTGACGGCGTAGGAGGTTGAGAAGCTTCAAACACAGCGTTATTGATAGAAAAGTGGAATTTGTCTAGGATGACCAGACTCACTTTCCAATGGGGCAGAATGTTGTTGAGTAGCAACAGATTTCCTACTTTCAATAGAATTACTAGGATCTTCCCCAGTAGTCAAGTTTATCAAAGAGACTTCGTTGGTTTTGGGAGCAGCGGCCCCAGACAATAAGTGACTAACTCTATTAAGACATATCTGACAGATGTTCAACAAAATTGCTAGCCTCCTTAACATGATCCTCCTTCAACTTTAGAGACAATAGTTCCCTAGCCCTATTATATAAATGAAACAGTCTAGCTTGTACTCTCTTAAAACTTGGTTAGAGGATGGGCGCTCCCTTCAAGAAACTAACTACGGATGCTAGCTCGGTGGTATTACCTGTCATGGTGGAGAGAGCCTCATCAATTTCTTTTCCCCCAAAACTGCGATGCAAATAGGAAGTTATAAGGACTCGTTAAGTTTGGCAATATCTGCCACAACCGTGCCTCCAGATTGGACCTTTCTAATGAGGAGCTCATAAATCAATTCCTCCTTGTGCAGGTACCCGAGAGCGAGGACTTGGCGACGACCAGACATGTTGAGAGAAATGGTTAATAATATGGAAAGTTCCCAGCAACCGAGAAATTTCTTAGAGCTCGGAGCTGATCCTATGTTTTGCCGTCAAATGGAGCTTCATATAGACCCATTCAACCACGCTTTGCTACCATGTGTTCCAGGGTTATCTGTGGAATGCGGAGGTGAAAGAAGACGCTACGATATTAAAGATGAATATAAAACCTTTAAATAAACTTTAAAATATTCTTCTGTACGTGAAGGCGCAAGTTATCAGGTAATTTAACAAAGTTGACACAAGAATAGAAAAACCCAAAAATAGGGAATTAATCAGTTTTGAGCATCAATCTCCAAACTTACAAGTTAACCACGAGCCAAATGTTGCGTTTCGTTAGATAAGTAGAGATATCTCCCAATACACCATTTTCATGAGCACTTGGCTCCAACAATAACGATTTACTGCCTTCCAAAGGCACCACTAGAAAATTACACAAATCTCAGAAAAGAGCTTACATGCTCTACAGATTCAACCAAGGAGGCTGCGCTCCAAAACACTTACAGACTACTCAAGGCAACTTTACAAAAACTTTACAAGCTGGCCTCTCTAGGCACAACCTACATGTAGTGTAGTATAGGAGATCGATGCGTTTGTTGTAAGATCAGAGAGAAGAGAATTGTTGTTTATGCTTTGGATGTAATGGCGACTGTCAATAAGGAGGTATTTTATTTCGTATAAATCGCTAATTATTCAGTACATTGGCGCAGTCAGTAAAATCCATTCGTTAAATCCGTAAACTAAACCTTCAGAAGATATTAATATGGAAAGAAGCAGCACTAGCCCTATACCAATTTTCGATGTAAATGGAGATGTCACCAGCCTTGCTTCTAGATGGAAAAAATGGAAACGTTCGGTCGAATTGTATATTGCCGCAAAAGGAATAACAGATTCTGCTAGAAAACATGCAATTTACCTACATTGGGGTGGTGAAGCCTTGCAAGACATGTTTTATTCCATCCCTGAACACAAGCTGTGCATGAATATACTTTAGAATTGTTAGATAAACATTTTTACCGAAAAGCAATCCGCTATTTGAGCGGCATATTATGAAGTCTATGAAACAGGATGTTAGTGAAACATCTGACGCCTTTATATCTAGGTTGCGTCAAAAAGTTGTCAAATGCTAATTTAAGGATACCACAACAAAAATAGAATTGGAGGACATGTTTATTTGTGACCAGTTCGTAGAGTGTTGCAAATCATCTGAAGTCAGAAAAAGAATATTGGAAAAATCCTCTGTCACAGTAGACGATTTGGTTGACATTGGACGGGCTCACGAAATTATAAACATACAGACATCACATTTTAGTAAGCACGACGTTTCTGAGCAAGAGGTGTATAGTATGTCGAATAGGAAGAAATATGGGATTTCACAAAGAACTCTTTCCAATAGTGGCAAAAACACTGGTGCTCCGCCGAAAACTAGTTAATAATAGTTATCAAAATAGAGGAGAAAGGAAATGTTATCGCTGAGGGGAAACAAATCACTTAGCAAGTGACCCGCAGTGCCCTTCAAGAAACAAAGTTTGCCAGGCTTGTAATTTAACCGGGCACTATCGGAAGTGTTGTAGAACAAAAAGGACATATACGTTAGAATCGGGGGAGTCAAATGTTGATGACGAAGTTTCTTACGTGGGCAACGTCAAATATGAAGTCGGCCCTGGATGTAGTAGTGATTTAGACTACACCTTTCTCACAAATGACAAAAAAACGGGAGACAACGGGGAAGACCACTTGTCTATTGTTGGGGGTACCCTTCGTTCTTATTATTGACTCAGGATCTACTTGCGATGTTATTGACCAAGAAACTTGGAAGGAATTTGAAAGGAAGCAGGTAACCGATAAAGTAAAATTACTAAATAGTTCGAAAATAATTTTCACTTATGGTAGAACCGATCCGTTCGAGGCGGACATAACGCATTCCAATAGAAAATTTAGTACCACTGTTGTAGTTATTAAGGGTAGGGGACCACCTATTTTGGGACGTTCCTCGGCTACAAAACTAGGAATATTACAAATTTCTGAGCACGTTAACGAGACGCTTGATGCAACGACAAATGCCCTAGCTTATTGGACAAGGTGGGCTTACTAAGCAAGCAAGATTTACAAGCTTTCACCATTTCTCTAATTTCACCGTCCATACCTTTCCAAATAAGCATCTCTCGGATCGATTCCCGAGTTTTGAAGATGCCTAAATGCCTCCCGAATGGAGTCTCATGGTAGTATCTGAAGATCAGAGGCACAAGCACAGCATTCATCGTTGATCGTGTCTCGAAGTGCAACACAAAATCCCGTTTCTCAACACATGAGGGACTACATATTCTCCAGAAGAATGGGTTTCCATCTTCACGTTGATATTTCTCAATATCCCGAAATAACATAGAGGCATCAGTCAGGATAGCATTAATACCCGAAGGTATGGGCGTGGGAAGAGAATAACGATCTTCCTGTTCAGAGGTCTCCACTTTATGTGGAAACATGCGGCTTAATCCATCCGCAACTACATTTTCGGATCCTCTCATCACATCAGATTGGAAAGCCGAAATCCTGATGGTCCAGCGGGCTATATGACCAGCACGACGACGCCTATCTAACACCCAACTTAAGGCTGGGTTACCCGTTTGTAACTCAAATTGGACATGTTCCAGATATAGGCGGAAATTCTCTAGTGAACAAAACTGCCAAACTCTCAAGATCATATATTGAATATTTGGCTTCTTGAGCCGATAAGATACTAGAAGCATAGACGATGGGTCGCCTACCGAGTTCCGTTTCCTGAAGCATCACAGCGGCAACAGCCGATGACGAGGCGTCTGTTTGAACAATGAATTAGAGAAATATGGCATGGCTAATACACGGGCATTACAAAGAGATCTCAGATTTCAGGCGGCTTGCTGAGACGGCCCCCATTCAAATTTGACGCCTTTCCTCCGCTGCAGGTTCCGGGACGCCGCTCCGTTAGCGAAATTAGAAATATATTTTCTGAAGAAATTCACCATGCCTATAAACCTAGCAATGCCTTTGATGTCCTTAGGGGGTTTGAAATCACGGATAGCCTGTGTTATGGAATGATCAATGGAAACATCGGTGACACAATATACCCTAAGACCGACAACGAAGGTTTAGCAAAGGCTACGTTAGATATTTAACAGTCAACACAGCCTTAAGAAGGAGATTGAGTCCTTCCTTTAGATGATATAGGTGTTCTTCAAAGGTCTCAGAAAACACAACGACATCATCGAGGATATTCAAATATGATGTCCGATAAGATCCAGTTTAGCAGTCTAGTAAGAACTGCTTCCCCCCATGGGGAACCCGGAAGGCACGCGGTTTTACTCATACAGGTTGCAGTCCATGGACAGAGCCGCTAGGTGTTTCAATTCTTCTGCTAGAGGGATCTGGTTGTATGACTGATTAAGATCCAGAATGGTAAAGAACCTGGCATTTCAAAAGCATTAAAATGGGCGATGAGTACGCCGACTTAGAAGGTCGAATGATACCATCGTTTAACATCTGCTCTACGATTTCCTGAAGAGCCTTAATTTCAGGAGGGGACAGTCTGTATGGCGGATGCCTAACTGGGATAGAATTTGTTAACTCGATAAGGTCAGTACCTCCAAGAGTATCAGAGAGACTGACACAACTTTCGAATACATTCAGGCTGCTCCTCAGGTAGATGTCTAAGATATAACAACATCTCACCTTGGGTAGACGAAACAGATGAACATGGCACAGAATTACACTTTAAGAGGGGAATGATACACTTACTAGGAAATTTGAAGATGCACGACTTGCTCTGAATGTCGAGCACAAGACCAGTAGAAGACATGAAATCGGCCCCCAATATTACAGGGCAAGACAACTCTTTAGCGACCAACAATTTCACTTTCCAGGTAAATTTTGAAATACGAACTTCAGCCCAAATGAAACCTAAGCTTTCTAATGGAGAGGAGTTAGCCGAAAACCATTTAACAGAAGAAGTATAGAATACCATTCTTCCGAAATGATGGAACTCACACTCCCTGAGTGTGACGGGTTCATTTTACTTCAATTTTCAGAAACGGCACGAGTTCAGGTTTATCTGCCTCAATTCTGAGGCATTCTCTGGGGCCTTCAAATGATGAATTAGAAGAAAATTCACACTTACCCGAACTTTTCCTGGGTTAAACAGGGCCTGAGCCTCGAGAAGGTGAACATGCTGACTCAGCCGATTATCCTAGTCATTTCCTGTTATCAGGGTTAGCGGAGGTAGCCCCACAAGTTGAGCAGGCCGGTGTGATGTAAGTGCAATTCTTGGCGAGATGAGTAAAAGAGCCACATTTAAAATGGCCTTGAGATGAACCTGCTCCGTTCTTAGTCCCACTCGATTTTATCAATCGGCATTTATTGCGAAGATGTTCAGTTGAACCGCAAGCATACCATTAGAGGGTGGTGAAAGTTCGGTGAGGTGGAGGCCGAGAACTGTTAGAAGATGGAGGGGGCTCCTTCGCAACTCGTAAGGTGTCGGCGTACCTTACTCCTTCTGCTGACAGCCATTGCCTCTAATTCAGAAAAGGTTTAGGGACGAGATGCGAAACATAGATACGACCTATAGGGAGGAGAGATGCCTTCAACAATTCTTTGCACTATTTGGTCTGCAGAGAAATGAAGAACGAACACCCTGGTGTAAGTTTAATATCTTGAATGAAGTCTGCAAGATTTTCATCTCATCGCTGTACTCTAAAATAGATCTTTTGTATCAAAGATGACCTTGCTCTGGCCGGAATAAAGTTTGCCAGGAGGTTGGCGTGGAAGTCTTCTATGGATGATCGATCAGCTATTTGCTTCGACTATTTTGCCCGATAGGACGCCTACAGAATAAGGATACATAATTTGAAGTATTTGGGAATGCGATAGGGAAAACTAACGCATGGTCTTGAAATTCTACAAAGTACCTTACGGAGGAAATGATTTCATTAGTTGCGTTTACTGAAAATTTTGAAATTCCCTTGAGTAACACAGCCGATTAATAAGGAAAACTACTTAAACTACTGAAACCGGGTGACATAATCAGTGACGGCGTAGGAGATTGAGAAGCTTCAAAAACAGCATTATTAAAAAAGGTGGAACTTGTCTAGGATGACCAGACTCAATTTCCAATGGGGCAGATGTTTGTTGAGTATCAACAGATTTCGTACTTTCAATAGAATCCTCGGTAGTCACCTTTATCAAAGGGACTTGGTCGGTTTTGGGAGCAATAAGTGACTAACTCTATTAGACATATCTGACAGATGTTCAACCAGATGTTCCTTAGCTTTAGAGACAATAGTTCCCTAGCTCTATTATGAAAAGAAATAGCCTGGCTTGTACTCTCTTAAAAGTTGGTTAGAAGATGGGCGCTCACTTCAAAAAACTAACTACGGATGCTAGCTCGGTGGTATTACCTGTCATGGTGGAGAGAGCCTCATATATTTATTTTGCACATAAACTGGGATGCAAATAGGAAGTTTCAAGGACTCTTTAAGCTTGGCAAAATCTGTCACAACCGTGCCTCCAGATTGGACCTTTCTAATGAGGGGCTCATAAATCAATTCCTCCTTGCGCAAGTACCCGGGAGCGAGGAATTCGCGAGGACCAGACATATTGACAGAAATGGTAATAAATAATAATAATAATAATCGTATGGCCTCAGCTGTCGTTTTGCAGACATTTCGATTTGACGCCATCTGGCTGTCTGCTCGTCAATTTCGACGTTCCGGTTTACTCTGTCTGCCATCTAGCGGACCTAGAGTAAACCGGATCTCTCTTGGGCGTCTATGGCTGAGATTGAATTAATTTTGTCGGGTAAATACCAAATGTATCACCAGAGATCTTTTACATGCCGACATCGTACGACATGGAGTGTCGAATGGACTTTTTTCCGCCCTTCAAAAATCCGACTACCTCTGCCGGGTTCGAACCCGCTATCTTGGGATCCGGAGGCCGACACTCTACCACGGATCCACAGAGGCAGCTATAGAAATGGTTATCTAATATTATAATAATATTATAAAGAGGAAAATGTGTATATTTATTTGTAACGGCCAGACTCAAAAACTACTCAAACGATTTTTAAAATTACTTCACCTACAGAAAGCTACATTGCCAGTGAGTCGGCTATTTGCTTTATGTCGCACCGATACAGACAGATCTTATGGCGACGATGGGACAGGAAGGCCTAGCAGATGGAAGGAAGCGGCCGTGGCCTTAAATAAGGTACAGCCCCAGCATTTGCCTGGTGTGAAAATGAGAAACCACTGGAAGCCATCTTCAGGGCTGCCGACAGTGGGGTTCGAACCCACTATCACCCGGATGCAGGCTCACAGCTGAGCCACCCTAACCGCACGGCCAACTCGCCCAGACTCTTACCTTTCTGCTAGCGGGCGGGGCTTGTACTGGTTGCTATGACAACGTATGACGTCATGCAGCGGTAAGTGCTCGCTTTGGAACCTAGCTGGGAGTCTAGTCTCCAAGTCTCGAGTTACGAGTTAATGTTTACGTTCTGATCTGTTGATCTATGAAGTTTACAACTTATTAGGAGTGGTCTGTGTTTTGTGAAGAGTTGCCAGTATTTTTTAAATCCGTGTATAATGAATGAAAGTAATGATCTTGTATTACATACTTGCTTCGAACTCCATTTTCTTCTTTGTCTTTCGAAGAAAAATGTGCCCTGAAAGACAAGCGGCCACAGCCATTATTGAAAATTGTGCAAAAGGATGGAAACCAAATAAGAACTTTCCAGTCCCAATGGTATAAGGATTATACATGGCTTACAGCAAGTGTGACAGATTGTAAGTTTTATTGTTACATTTGCATATTATTTGGAGGTGATAGTGAATGGAATGAGGGTGGCATCAGTACCCTAAAAAATTTTCATAGAAGAGCACGTAAACACCAGATTTCAAAAAGACATATTCAGAACAGTGAGCGTTTTCTTCTTCTCGGCAGGAGTAGAATAGATCATGCGATATCAGAAGCGGCTCGTCTTGCAGCTCTAAAGCATAATGAGTTAGTAAATCATAATAGACGGGTTCTTGGCAGGTTAGTTCAAGTGGTGTGTTTTCTCGGAGAACAAGAACTTCCATTCCGTGGGCATGACGAGAGTAGTGACTCCGTAAATAAAGGTAATTACCTCGAGACCTTGGAATTGCTAGCACAAGAAAATTCATGAGAGAGCATCTGGGAGCAACTTCGGGATTTAAAGAAACTTCGAGTGACATTCAGAATGAACTTATTGACTGTGTAACTCAAGTGATGAATGAAGAGATTCAGAAATAAATTTCTATTTGTGAATTTGTATCAGTTCAGGCGGATGAAACATTAGATATATCTTGTCAGAATCAGATGAACATTATATTTCGGTATTGTGTTGGTTATAACGTTCAAGAGAGGTTTGTGGGGTTCTACGACGTCTCAAAAGATAAAAGTGCCACTGGACTGTCAGCCGTAATATTGGATGTCTTACGAAACTGGGGTGTAGAAAAGAAGTTAATATGTCAGACTTACGACGGGGCTTCCGTAATGGCGGGTTCTACAGGGAGTGTTCAAACTATCGTAAAGCAAGTTTGCCCACATGCAATGTTTATACATTGGTATGCACATAAGCTTAATTTGATACTCTTGTATGGAGCAAAATCTATAAAGAAAGTGCGTCTCTTTACTTATGATTTGACTGCCTTCCATACATATTTCAGCAAGTCATCAAAGAGAACTCAAGTCCTAAGGGATAACTTCCCCCGGCATGTACGACACGTTGGAACTTCCACTCCAGAGCAACACTAACAATAGCATCCCATTTCAAGTACTTGAAAGAAGCTCTTATACACATTGTTGATAAAGATGAAGAATGGGATGGCGAATCTGTTAATGGTGCTATGGGACTGGTTAAGAGATTAGATGACCCTAATTTCCTCTTCCTGTTGTGCGTCTTCAACAAGATATTTTGCTACACGGATCATTTATTCAAGGTGCTGCAAGCAAAATGCACATCTAATGTAAATATCTGCAACCATGAGATAAAGCAAACCATAAATAACTTAAAAAATATGAGAAAAGAAGAAACAGTGAATGAATGCATAGACTCCAGCAAAGCTCTCAATACCGCAATGGCAACAGAATCATTTGTAGTGCATTAGCATATGAAATAATTGATACCACCGTGGTACAGATGGAAATACGGTTCTGTGACTTTGAAAACTTCCATTTTGCAGAATTATTGGATGAGAATCAATTTAAGGCTTACAACACAAGTTTTCCCTCAATTAAAATGAAATAACTCCTGAAGATGTACCCTTTTTTCGAAAGTGAACAACTGACAAATGAACTTGTGAATGTGTACTCTGATGAAGTTAAACATCTACCAAATACTGCTAAAACATATGTTGGATAATGGTCTGGACAAGGTTTACGAACAAACAACACGTTTGGTTCGTTTAGTTCTCACATTTCCAGTGACAACATGTTCGATTGAGAGAAGTATGAGTGCGCTAAAACGCATAAAAACCTTCCTGAGGAATTCAGTGACAAACAGTAGACTATGTAATTTCAGTACACTTGCGATAGAGAAATCTCTATTCCACGAACTGTCAAATAATCAGAGCTTCAGGGACCGTGTCACTGATGCATTTGCAGAGAGAAAGGAGCGCCCCATACACTTGCTGTATAAAAGAATTTAAGGTAAGCTTGAACAATATTCTTAGACTCCCCAAGTAATATAGCTAGCTTCGCCACTGGATATCTCCCAATACACCATTTTCACGAGCACTTGGCCCCAACAGTAACAATTTACTGCCTTCCAAAGGCACCACTCGAAATCTCAGAACAGAGCTTACATGCTGCGCTCTCCAACTCTTATAGCCTACTCAAGCTAACTTTACAATCTAGTCAATACAGGGGTATCTAGTACCCATACTCCTCGGCCTTCGTGAAAAGAAGAACAGGTTAAATTACTGGCCCCAACTCAAAATGTATGGAGACGTACAATTGCGCTCCTTGAAAACCAAGTTTTAAAACCCTACTTGGGCTAGTGGCCCGATGATGCAGAGGCTAATCCCTAACTACTGAGGTGACTCGAAGGAGAAGTTAAATTATGATTTACGTAAGAATAACAATTACAAAGTCGTAGTCACCTCCAGATAAATTTAAGGGTACTCGAGAGGGTAACACACTCTATCGCCGATTTACAATTTAAGACTTCATGAAATATTACATTAGAACAAGAAGTTTACATTTTAGGAAACAGATGGTTACATAATTAAAGATTAGAACCTTCCCCTCGTGTGAGTTTGCGGAAATATTTACAGAGATAGAAAACGGATGGCCATTACCAGGGATGATGTACTGCTTGCCGGAGAATGGGGCGTCCCACCTCTTGCCTTAACACACACACGCTCAGTAATACGACGATCTATAAGACAAGGTAACTTCGAAAAGTCGCAGCTTATATACCCGAGAGGGGTTCGAGAAGGCACTGGACTAAATCCTCACACACCCTCTCATTTTTATTGGATACACCAAAAACCTAAAAGAAGCCTGTGATTGGCTGAAAAATAATTACAGAAAATTTTTAATTGTCCAGATTCAAAAGCTGGCGGGTTGAGAAGGAAGTGTTGCAAACCCTGAAGTACCAAACTAATGAAAGTTAATTTAGTTGAGAAAACCTATAAACACAAAACTTCTTTAAATCACTAATTCTTCCACATTGCACCACAGTGCATGACCTCAGTTTTTTGGAGAGACATATATGGAGAAGTGTTTAAACCTCTTGACGCACACGAAAACTAACGAAATAAATCCAATAAGATTAGGAAACTTCAAAAATAACTTATTACTCAATGATTCAGTAGTGACATCATGTGATCAATGTTCCAACTTAGTGCATTGCCTGTTTCAAGATTTGTTCCTTAAGGCGCTTCTATTAAATGTGCAGGGTTGAAGTGTACCTCACGGTATTATTATTATTATTATTATTATTATTATTATTATTATTATTATTATTATTATTATTATTATTATTATTATTATTATTATTATACCGGGTGGTACACCTCCACGTCGCTAATTCGAACTTTGCGCCAGTTGAAACTCCTCTACTGGAGGAAGCCGGAACTTTATCTACTGTGTTAATTTTCAAGTTTCTCAGAAGATGTCACTACTTGGAAATTTTTAAGTTTCTGAACTGGGTCGTTTTCGATGTATTTTTGTTTTGCCTGTAGTAAGAAGTGTCGACATTCTCTTCTAGATGGCACTACTGAAGAAATACAATTATGCACCCTGGTGCGAAGTGAAAGAACTATGTTTTTGAAGAAATTTAGTGTTCATAAGTTTGTTCTTTGTTAAATTTCTTTCAGTCATTGTTTAAGTTGGCAATATTAACCCTTTCTTTCCCTTTGTTTTGAATTTACCAATCCCGAAATTCTCGAATTAATTTTCCACCAATAATGTGTTTCTTCTTCATCTTGTGTAGGGGTTTTCTTGGTTAGCCAATAAAATTCTTGTGGGAGGGTGTTCTCATTCTTGAAACGCCTCGAACTTTCCGCGAGAGTATATAAACTGCTGATTTTTGGGTCTCCGCGCCACTTCAGTAACATCTATCAGTGCATAAAGTACGTAGCAGGGGGCGGGAGGCGCCTCTTTCTTCGGGCAGCAGTTCAACCACAAGGTAATGGCCGTTTAATAACTTCTTTTCTTGTTAGCTCAGCAGTTTAACTCTCGGGGCAGGTCCGAAGCTTTTCCACCATGTAACTTTTCCCCTAAAATGTAAAGACACTTAGTATCTATTCTATCTTTTAAACTACATATTGGGATAGAGAGTGCTTAACCCTCTCGAGCTCCCACTCATATTGCATTGAGGTGAACTTATTTTTCACAACCGTTTCTTCCTTAACGTAATGTAAATTGTTTCCTTCTAAAAGTCACCTCTTTAGTATGGGATTAGCCCTTGCAGTAACGGCCTAGTGCCAAGTAGGTTTTATATAAAGTGTGTTAGGAGTGCAAGAACGCCTCCTCTCAAGTTGGTATTTTAGAGGCCACGTAATTAACCTTTCCTTACTTAATAGGCCTCAGTAGGTTGGGTATTTTACCCCTGTTTTCATGTCCTTGGAGGACAACTTGAAAGTGGAGTTTGGTGTGACCTTGGATAGGCTCGTACTTAAGAGCAGATTGCTCTTTCAAAAAATTTTGTTTCCTGCGCGCCTCGAGGAGGCTTTACTGTGTAATTGGGAGCAAGTGCTCCTGGGCATGATAGGGGTCTTCTGCCCCTTTGTTGAATTATGTATATCGTAAAGTTGGGCTAATTGCTCAAGAATTGTGAGTCCGGGGCTCGAAGCCCAAATCCTGTGAATACTGTAATTGTACATTTGTTACCTTGCTACTCTGTACCTGCCATTCTTGTTATTTTTTGATTTTGCTAAGAAAATATAACCTTGTTAAATTTTATCTTAACTTTAATTTCGTATTCTGAGACCTGCTCACCCCCGCACCTTCTTTCACCTCTGCTGTTCCACAGATACCTCGGAACAAGTGGTAGCAGAGCGTGGTTGAATGGGTCTCAATTTAGCCCCTTTTGACGGCTAAACATTGCCTTATTTTCGAACTCCAACAATTTTCTCAGTTGCTGGAATTTTTTGATTTTTCCGTTTGTTTTCAAAATTGCTTTGTCATCATGCCCGGCCCTCGCGATGTTCTCCATCTTAACTATTTGCGCAAGGAGGAGTTGATCTATGAATTAACTATTAGAAATGTGTAATCTGTAGGCACGGTTGCGGTAGACACAAATAAGCTTAGAGAGTCCCTTGATTTGCCCATTTCCATCCCCACTTTGGGAGAGAAAGAAATTGACGACTCTCTTTCCACGATCACTGACAATACTACTGAGCTAGCATCTGTAGTTAGTTTTTTTGAAGAAAATGATCATTCTCCTAATCAAATTAAACGTGTGAAAGCCAGGTTATTTAATTTTTCTAATAGAGTTAACGATCTGTTGTCTCTGAAGTTGAATGACATTCAGAGGAAGGAAGCTAGTGTGGTTCTTGAAAATCTTTCTGAATTGTCCAGTAAGGTTACCCAATTGTTAACCGGGGAAGTTCCTCCCAAAACTGATCAACCCACTACGATGAATGTAGGTAGCGAGGAAGAGCCTCCTAAGGGAGAAGTCAATAGGAAAACCGTTGGAGCTCAAACAATCTCTGCCCCATTGGACAACGGGTCTGAACGCCGTACCTCGTTGAATAATGTACGTTCTGAATTAACGTCTTTGCCACTTAAGCCTTTACCTACTATGTCACCTGGGTTCAGCAGCTTGCCTCATCCATTAGCAATGTTGCTCAGAGGTACCTCTAAGTTTTCTGTTAATACCACTAGTGAAGTAATTTCATTCTTAAGGTTTTTAGTTGAGTTTCAGGACCATGCTCTTGTTTTTTCTCTTTCTCCGTGTCAAATTTTGCAGATAATTTATCCCTATGCAATCGGTGTTCTCTCGGACAAAATTGTTAGGGCAATAGCGGAACAATCATCTATTGAAGATTTCCATGCACACCTTCTTGCAAATTTCATTCCTGCTCGTGCGAGGTCATCTCTAATTCAGAAGTACTATTATCGTGTACAGCGGTTGGATGAAAACTTGGCAGATTTCATCCAAGATATTAAGTTCTATACCAGAGTGTTTGCTCTTCATTTTCCTGAAGATCAGATTGTACAGGCTATTGTAGAAGGTATTTCACCTCCGTACCGATCATATTTGTGTTTCGCGGCGTGCCCGCAAACCTTCTCTGAACTTGAAGCATTGCCCGTCTCAGCGGAAGGAGTTAGATACGCCGATTCCTTGCGGGTCGCGAAAGAACCCCCTCTTTCTTTTAGTAATCCTCGGCCTCCACCTCGCCGACCAATCACACCCCGTAAATGTTATGCTTGCGGGTCGTCTGACCATCTTCCCAATAAGTGTCCATTGATCAAATCTAGTAGGGCAAATAATGGAGCTGGCTCATCACAAGGCTGTTTTAAATGTGGGGCTTTCTCACATATTGCCAAGAATTGCCCAAATTTGAATACACCCCCTCCTGCTCAACTTCTGGTGCAACTTCCACCAATGCCAATAAGAATAAGTGACTAGTGGCTTCGGCTGAGTCGACTAATCCATCGTCACGAGGCTCAGCCCCTGGTAAGCAGGTCGAAAATTCAGGGAAAATTCAGTCTTCAAATTCATCTTTTGAATGCCCCAAAGAATGTCTTAGGATTGCGGCGGACTCCCCCGCACCCGTACCTTTTCTCAAAATTGAGTTAAATAATGAACCTGTAACAACTCTTTTAGATTCAGGCAGCGTTTGTTCAATTATTTCGGCTCAATGGTATTCGAAATTGAAATCTATTTGTAAACTTCCTGACTATTGTTCATCGTCTGTTCAATATGTTTCGGCTAATTCTTCTCCATTAGAAATTTTACGTTCCTTATATGTCAAAATTCGTATTTTTAAATTTACATGGAAAATTAAATTGTTTGTGGCCAAGCACTTGTCTTGCCCCATTATATTGGGAGCTGACTTCATTTCTAACTCCGGTCTAGTGCTCGACCTTCAGAGTAAGTCGTGCGCATTCAAATTTGCTTCCAATTGTAAAATCCCCTTGTTAAAGTGTAATTCTGTATCATGTTCCTCTATTTCGCCTACCCAGGATGAGATGTTGTTAGACCTTAGACATCTACCTGAGGAGCAGGCTAATAGTATTCGTAAGTTGTGTCAGTCGTTTCCAGAGGTGTTCTCTGATACTCTTGGTGTTACTGACCTTATTGAATACAAAATTGAGGTCACGGATTCGATTCCGGTCCGTTTTCCACCATATAGGCTGTCTCCACCTAAAATGAAGGCTCTGAAGAAAATCATTGATCAAATGTTGAAGGATGGTATTATTAGGCCCTCTAAGTCGGCGTATTCTTCACCTATTTTTCTAGTCCCGAAACCCCAAGGGGGCTTCAGGCCTGTCATTGATTATAGGGCTCTCAATCGAAAGGTGGTGTTACAATCTGTGCCCCTTACTGACCTTCATTCTTGTTTTCCATGGTTTCGTAAGACCAAGTTCTTTACCATCTTGGACCTGAATCAGGCCTACAATCAAATTCCCCTAGCCGAAGAGTCTAAACACCTTACAGCGTTTGCCACGGATTGGAATTTGTATGAATACAACCGCGTGCCTTTCGGGCTTCCTACGGGAGCAGCTGTACTCACTAGACTGCTAGATAGGGTCTTCTCCGACATCAAATTTGAGTACTTAAATCACTATCTTGATGATGTCGTCGTATTTTCGGAGACTTTCGAAGAACATCTAGATCATCTGCGAGAAGTTCTCAATCGCCTTCGTAAGGCCGGGTTAACTGTGAAGTTGTCCAAGGTTGCCTTTGCTAAGCCCTCCATGTCATTCCTAGGGCATATTGTGTAACCTGATGGTGTTGCAGTCGATCATTCCAGAACACAAGACATCCGTGATTTTAAACCTCCTAAGGACATCAAAGATATCGCCAGGTTCATTGGTATGGTGAATTTCTTCAGGAAATTTATTCCTAACTTGGCTAATAGAGCGGCGCCCTTGAACCTTCTTCTTAGGAAAGGCATCAAATTTGAGTGGGGACCTTCTCAACAAGCCGCTTTTGAAGTTCTTAAATTAGCTCTCTGTAATGCCCCTGTCCTTGCTATGCCGGATTTCTCCAAGAAATTCATCGTCGAAACCGACGCGTCGTCGTCGGCGGTAGCTGCAGTCCTTCTTCAAGAGACTGAACTAGGGAGGCGACCCATCGCCTATGCATCTAGGACTCTATCGGCTCAAGAAGCCAAGTATTCCATCTATGAGCTTGAGGGTTTGGCAGTCTTATTTGCCTTAGAAAAGTTCCGTCTCTATCTGGAACATGTCAAATTCGACCTGGAGATGGATAATCAAGCCTTAAGCTGGGTCTTAGGTAGGCCGCGTCGTACTGGTCGTATAGCCCGTTTGGCCATCCGGATTTCTGCCTTCCAATTTGATGTTAGGCATATCAGAGGTACTGAAAATGTTGTCGCAGACGGACTCAGCCGTATGTTTTCCAACGACGTCGAGACCCATGAGCCGGTCGATAGTCCATCACCTCCCGAGTCCATACTATCTGAGGTTAATACTATCTTAACAGATGCTCCCACGCTCTTTAGGGACATTGAGAAATACCAACGTGAAGATCCGATGCTGGCTCCGATAATGGAAACCCTTTCTTCTGGGGAACATGTTGTCCCTTACGTACTGAGGAATGGTGTGTTATGTTGCCCTTCGAGGCATGATAAGATGATGAAAGTTGTCGTTCCAGCTGTTCTTGTACCTATGATCTTCAAGTACTATCATGATACCCCATTAGGGGGCATCTAGGCATCTTTAAAACTCGTGAAAAGATTCGTAAAAGGTTCATCTGGAAGGGTATGGACGGTGAAATTCGTGAACTAGTAAAGGCTTGTAAATCCTGCTTGCTTAGTAAACCAACCATGTCCACCAAGGTAGGCCTGTTGTTTTCTCATCAAGCGTCGCGCCCTATGGAACGCCTGTATATTGATTATGTAGGACCCTTCCCCCAGTCAAAGGGAAATTCCAACAAGTTCCTCTTTGTATGTGTAGATGGTTTTACAAGATTTTCCTGGTTTTTTCCGACTAAGCTGGCTACCACTCAGTCCACCATTACTTGTCTAAATTCAATCTTTGCTTCTTTTGGTCCGTGTCAATATATTGTGTCTGACAATGCTAAGGCTTTCACATCTAATTTATTTCGTAAATTCTGCTTTGACCTGTCCATCTCTCATGTGACAACTTCTGCTTATTACCCTCAACCATCTCTGGCTGAACGGGTTAATCATAATCTCAGGTCGGCCCGTATTGCCTATCATCATGAAGATCATTCTAGGTGGGACACGTCCCTGCATTGGTTAGCTTTCGCTTTGAACTCGGCTGTTCATGAATCTCATAAGTTTACTCCAGCTTCTTTAATGTTCAAGTTTGTTCCCAACACGCCGCTCTCTAACCTCTGGTCTCTGAGTGACATTCTACCCGAGACAATAGATCCAGATAATATTAAAGATCATTGGAAGAAGGCTAAAGCCAATCTTAAAGTGTCTCATGGAAAGGTTAGGGAAAGATATGATCGTGGACGGAGAACCACCAATTTGAAGGTAGGCGACCAGGTGATGGTCAAGAATTTTGTTCCCGCGGGTAAGCTTGCCCCCAGATTTCATGGGCCGTGTACTATTCTCGATTTCCTTACTGCCGTTACCTTATTGCTAAGCAATCCAGCCACTGAGAGGATATTTAGGGTTCACCTGTCACAGGTGAAACCGGTGTAATTTCTGTGTTAACTTGCTTCATATAATTTTGAAAGAAATATGAAGGTTATATTTTGTTTGAGAGGTTTCACTTTTAAGGCCTTCTGCCCTTGGAATCTGTGTCCTTTGTGTGTAACCATTTATTGTATACCTTCTCCAACCAGTTAAACTGCCATCCTGTCCTTACCACGGCCATTACCACACTCCCGTCTCTTGCTAACATAACACACAGTGGCTTATATATGAAATGAATATTTTCACGCCGCTGGCCCCTCAACCTCTCCACAAAGCCTGTGCCCTCAAAAATGATGATGGTCCAACAAAATTCTGCCGCCGAGCTTTAATGTTTCAGTGCCCCCGCAGCAGCGCGGCGCCGTACCGCTACTGAGGCAGGGTAAGGGCCCGCCCTTCTCCAGTGAGGCCAACATGTGTACGGCGAGCCGGAGTCCTCCTCCCGGCTAAGGCTGATGTGCGGCGCACAACCTGTAACTGGCCCGCGACCTGCTTGTTCGCCGCGGGCGCGGCGTGCTTCAACTCCACGGCTCCCCTCATAGTGCGGGCGAGCGGTATCTCAGGCTACTTGAGGGGTCCGAGCGGCCTCCTCTGAACTCAAGCAGCGGCGGCTGGTCTGGCCGTCAAACTTATCAACGTTTAAAGTACTTATTTAGCTATATGGACGTTCCAGTTCAACAATTACTACCTTTTTTTCGATTTTACTGCAATATCTGGTGGACTTAGAGAATTTTTCCTCAACTTTAAAAACTAAAAGTTTCCTTCTGAATTCAACTTCTACAAACATAAAGACATTACTTCAAAAGTTACTACAAAAATTCTGAGACAGGATCCAATCATTTTAAGAAAATTTGTTGGTAAATACATCTGCAATTTACTTCAATATCAACATCATAACTTGAACCTTGTTTTCAAACAAATTTGATGTGTCACCCCTTGGAGGAGCATTTTTTTTTGGGGGGGGAGGTCTGTACCGGGTGGTACTACTCCACGTCGCTAATTCGAACTTTGCGCCAGTTGAAACTCCTCTACTGGAGGAAGCCGGAACTTTATCTACTGTGTTAATTTTCAAGTTTCTCAGAAGATGTCACTACTTGGAAATTTTTAAGTTTCTGAACTGGGTCGTTTTCGATGTATTTTTTTTTGCCTGTAGTAAGAAGTGTCGACATTCTCTTCTAGATGGCACTACTGAAGAAATACAATTATGCACCAGGTGCGAAGTGAAAGAACTATGTTTTTGAAGAAATTTAGTGTTCATAAGTTTGTTCTTTGTTAAATTTCTTTCAGTCATTGTTTAAGTTGGCAATATTAACCCTTTCTTTCCCTTTGTTTTGAATTTACCAATCCCGAAATTCTCGAATTAATTTTCCACCAATAATGTGTTTCTTCTTCATCTTGTGTAGGGGTTTTCTTGGTTAGCCAATAAAATTCTTGTGGGAGGGTGTTCTCATTCTTGAAACGCCTCGAACTTTCCGCGAGAGTATATAAACTGCTGATTTTTGGGTCTCCGCGCCACTTCAGTAACATCTATCAGTGCATAAAGTACGTAGCAGGGGGCGGGAGGCGCCTCTTTCTTCGGGCAGCAGTTCAACCACAAGGTAATGGCCGTTTAATAACTTCTTTTCTTGTTAGCTCAGCAGTTTAACTCTCGGGGCAGGTCCGAAGCTTTTCCACCATGTAACTTTTCCCCTAAAATGTAAAGACACTTAGTATCTATTCTATCTTTTAAACTACATATTGGGATAGAGAGTGCTTAACCCTCTCGAGCTCCCACTCATATTGCATTGAGGTGAACTTATTTTTCACAACCGTTTCTTCCTTAACGTAATGTAAATTGTTTCCTTCTAAAAGTCACCTCTTTAGTATGGGATTAGCCCTTGCAGTAACGGCCTAGTGCCAAGTAGGTTTTATATAAAGTGTGTTAGGAGTGCAAGAACGCCTCCTCTCAAGTTGGTATTTTAGAGGCCACGTAATTAACCTTTCCTTACTTAATAGGCCTCAGTAGGTTGGGTATTTTACCCCTGTTTTCATGTCCTTGGAGGACAACTTGAAAGTGGAGTTTGGTGTGGCCTTGGATAGGCTCGTACTTAAGAGCAGATTGCTCTTTCAAAATATTTTGTTTCCTGCGCGCCTCGAGGAGGCTTTACTGTGTAATTGGGAGCAAGTGCTCCTGGGCATGATAGGGGTCTTCTGCCCCTTTGTTGAATTATGTATATCGTAAAGTTGGGCTAATTGCTCAAGAATTGTGAGTCCGGGGCTCGAAGCCCAAATCCTGTGAATACTGTAATTGTACATTTGTTACCTTGCTACTCTGTACCTGCCATTCTTGTTATTTTTTGATTTTGCTAAGAAAATATAACCTTGTTAAATTTTATCTTAACTTTAATTTCGTATTCTGAGACCTGTTCACCCCCGCACCTTCTTTCACCTCTGCTGTTCCACAGATACCTCGGAACAATTATTATTATTATTATTATTATTATTATTATTATTATTATTATTATCATTATTATTATCATTACCGAGCTACGATTTGAGGAGGAATCATGCAGCAGCTATGTTTATGATTTGAAACTACTTATTAGGAGGACTAAATAGCACAAATACAGTCCAATGAAATTTAGGCCTAGATCTTACATAAAACCCAAGTAGGCCTACTGACTAGGTGCAAATGACTATAACCTCCTTGCCTGTCGTCATGAGGGGAACCTTAAAATAATTTTAGAATGACGAATTGTATACGTTTGAAAAATAGGTAAATAATTTTGAAATATCATCCTACTAAGTTAGAGAGAAACTATGAAATTACCATCGATTGTGTTATTTGTATTGTGAATGACACTACGGATGGATCATTATTATATTATTGGCACAACTAGATTTGCTCCTTGAATCTCTGAAGTACACTGACTGACAGAGCAAATGCAACACCAAGAAGGAGTGGTCAGAACTTTATGCCAATTGCAGGGTAGACTGACGTCACTGAGGTATGCTCATGATGTGAAATGCGCCGCTGTGCTGCGCACGTAGCGAACGATAAATGGGACACGGCGTTGGCGAATGGCCCACTTCGTACCGTGATTTCTCAGCCGACAGTCATTGTAGAACGTGTTGTCGTGTGCCACAGGACACGTGTATAGCTAAGAATGCCAGGCCGCCGTCAACGGAGGCATTTCCAGCAGACAGACGACTTTACGAGGAATATGTTGATCGGGCTGAGAAGGGCAGGTTGGTCGCTTCGTCAAATCGCAGCCGATGCCCATAGGGATGTGTCCACGGTGCAGCGCCTGTGGCGAAGATGGTTGGCGCAGGGACATGTGGCACGTGCGAGGGGTCCAGGCGCAGCCCGAGTGACGTCAGCACGCGAGGATCGGCGCATCCGCCGCCAAGCGGTGGCGGCCCCGCACGCCACGTCAACCGCCATTCTTCAGCATGTGCAAGACACCCTGGCTGTTCCAATATCGACCAGAACAATTTCCCGTCGATTGGTTGAAGGAGGCCAGCACTCCCGGCGTCCGCTCAGAAGACTACCATTGACTCCACAGCATAGACGTGCACGCCTGGCATGGTGCCGGGCTAGAGCGACTTGGATGAGGGAATGGCGGAACGTCGTGTTCTCCGATGAGACCCGCACGCCACGTCAACCGCCATTCTTCAGCATGTGCAAGACACCCTGGCTGTTCCAATATCGACCAGAACAATTTCCCGTCGATTGGTTGAAGGAGGCCAGCACTCCCGGCGTCCGCTCAGAAGACTACCATTGACTCCACAGCATAGACGTGCACGCCTGGCATGGTGCCGGGCTAGAGCGACTTGGATGAGGGAATGGCGGAACGTCGTGTTCTCCGATGAGTCACGCTTCTGTTCTGTCAGTGATAGTCACCGCAGATGAGTGTGGCGTCGGCGTGGAGAAAGGTCAAATCCGGCAGTAACTGTGGAGCGCCCTACCGCTAGACAACGCGGCATCATGGTTTGGGGCGCTATTGCGTATGATTTCACGTCACCTCTAGTGCGTATTCAAGGCACGTTAAATGCCCACCGCTACGTGCAGCATGTGCTGCGGCCGGTGGCACTCCCGTACCTTCAGGGGCTGCCCAATGCTCTGTTTCAGCAGGATAATGCCCGCCCACACACTGCTCGCATCTCCCAACAGGCTCTACGAGGTGTACAGATGCTTCCGTGGCCAGCGTACTCTCCGGATCTCTCACCAATCGAACACGTGTGGGATCTCATTGGACGCCGTTTGCAAACTCTGCCCCAGCCTCGTACGGACGACCAACTGTGGCAAATGGTTCAAAGGTATCTAGCTAAAGATGGCAGCACGGTGCTCCCTTGATTAAAGATGGCGGATGATAGCTAACAGAACTTTTCAAATTGCCCGCTACTACGTGCTCAAGGTAGTAGCCATAAAGAGGGCAGCACGGTGTTCTGTGGATTAAAGATGGCGGATGACAGCTGGCGAAATTGCCCGCATGATAGCAGCACGGTGCACTGTTGATGGTGGATGACAGCTGTCACATGGCTTTGTTTCCAAACAAGAGCACGTGGAATTTGCCGCCACCACATTTCAAAGGTATCTAGCTAAAGATGGCAGCACTGTGCTCTGTTGATTAAAGATGGCGGATGACGGCTGTCAAAAAAGCGCGTGAGTTTGTTTCCAAACAAGAGCATGTAGAATTTGCCGCCACCACATAGAGGGCAGCACGGTGCTCTCTGGATTAAATATGGCTGCTGTCATGTGGAATTGCCTGCCACCACAGGTATCTAGCTAAAGAGAGAATGGAGAACCATCCCTCAGGACACCATCCGCACTCTTATTGACTCTGTACCTCGACGTGTTTCTGCGTGCATCGCCGCTAGCGGTGGTCCTACATCCTACTGAGTCGATGCCGTGCGCATTGTGTAATCTTCATATCGGTTGGAAATAAACATCAATTATTTGTCCGTACCGTCTCTGTTTCTTCCCCAACCTTCATCCCTTTCGAACCACTCCTTCTTGGTGTTGCATTTGCTCTGTCAGTCAGTGTATATACTAACCTTTAGTATTCCACACTTTCTTCTTACAAACACCGTCTCACTGCAGACTGCCACTGTATCACTGGGATATATACTTCCCACCTAGTGATCTAAGTGGCAGTAGTGATCAGGTTATTAAATTTAAAATGAAACTGTGCAACCCTCTTACACTAGCGGGTGCAACTCCATGCTCTGAAACAGCTGGGAGGATAATATCCCAAAGACCTATAAAGAGTTAATTAATATCACATGTCTGTAGTCAAAATAAGAGACCACAGAAACTATCTTCAGGGCTGCCAACAGTAGGGTTCAAATCCCGGATCCAAGCTCACAGCTCCGTGTCACCCTATCCATACAGCCAGCTCACACAATCATAGGGGCCTAACTACACAAAGTCATCATCTTGGGGGCGCAGTTCAACGGTTCGATACCCCATCTTACGACCGTTTTTCGAAGAAGCCTACCGAGTTTTCGTTATTACGACACGCAGGAGAAATATAGGCGTGAAATCAAAAGACCTGCACTGTTATAGTGGTATAACTACACGGTGTTACGTGTTGGATGTCTCTTCTAAGATTATTTTTGGAAGGTACGTACTGAGTCATCCATATTACGACGTGCAATTGCTTCTTAATTAACATACGTTTGTTGTGAAGGTAGGAAACCACAGAAAACTAGCTTCAGCTGAGCGCCACGCAATCCACACAGCCAACTCACATAGTCATAGAGGACACATACACAATCACCATCTTGGGGCACAGTTTCACGGTTAGATAACCCTCCTGTCACATTTTCTTTAAGGAGCCTACCGAGGTATCCTTATTACGACACACACGACGTCTGCGGGGTGTCAAATACTGTTATAGTATTCTAACTAGACACATTTCTCACCTTGAAACAGTTTTACGGTTAGATGTCCTTCCTAGCACTGTTTTTGGAAGTATTTACTGTGTCATCCATATTACGATGTGGAGAATGTCAACGGGCAGGGGCCTAACTTCGCCTTAAGTGCGTGCACACACGAAAGAAATAACTCTACTTATTTATTATTTCTGGCCGTCTGCACCCGTAAGTCCGTGCAGTTCCATTACACATCCACGTAGCTGTACCGCCAAGTGGCTGCGTAGTGAACAACATACATTCGGGAGATGGTCGGGTGGTTCTCGGCCGGGTTTGAATCCCGAAGCAGGTCAGTCATTTTTACCACGTGGTAAAATAATCTCGGAGGTGCAGGCTGCCTCCTGGGGCCGAAACTTTCTGCCATGAAATACTACTGCCCTATTTTACAGAACTGTTTTTATGTAGCTACAAGCGACTTCTCCACCAGGATAGCACTAGCTATCAGAGGTTGAGCAGCCCTATAGTCGTAGGTAAAAATTCCCGACCTGGTCGGGAATCGAACCCTGAGGGGGCTCCAAGTAAGTGTTGGGGGAACGCCACTCTCTAAAAAGCCGCAGCTCCATGTAACTGATAGTGTTCTTACTGTATCAATCTAACAGCGACACTGCGACGTGCATGTGGACTCGGTGTTCCGTAATATTTAATATCCAGTTGTGGACCCCGATGTGTAGGGGTAGCGTGCCTATCTCTTACCCGGGTTTGATTCACAGGTTGGCCAGGGATTTTACCTGGATCTTCGGGCTGGTTCGAGGTCTACTCAGCCTACGTACTTTCAATTAAGGAGCTATTTGATGGTGAGATAGCGGCCTCGGTCTCGAGAGCTAAGAACAACTCTCGAGAGGATTCGCTGTGCCGACCACACGACACCTCATAATATGCAGGCCATCGGAGCTGTGCAGCGGCCCCTTGGTAGGTCAAGACCCCTCAAGGGGTGTATTGATATTTAGTTTGCTTTTGTGGTCTTGGATTAAAATAACAAAATTAATGTAAGGGACTCCTAGATTTCGATTCTTGACAATAACAATATTTAAAAAATTCAACCTACGAAACTTGAAGATAATAACTACAGCGAAAGATTTAACGATTATGGCTACATTTGTGCAGAGCAGTGCTAAGCGCTAGTTCGCAGCCTGCTACCTCTAGAGTCCTGCGTTCGATTCCCGGACTCGCATTTGTAGAATTTAAAACATTTGAAAATATTCCCGCTAACACAACAGCCTATTGTCACCATTTTTACAATATTAGTGTGCGCTGTTACAGCGTACACTATAGAATTATAAGCAAGTGCTGGACGATTCCTTCTATCTCCTTGTAAACCGTGAGATGATATTTGCTACGAATCGCACCATGAAGTATGTATTCGTGGTTTCTTATTTTAATAGTGGGGACGTTAAAACGAAACTTTGATATGCAAGAACGTACAGACTTTCTTTCTTGCCACTAGATAAGGGGCTTCATTCATTTCTATAAATAGATAGATAAAGCCTGCCATACACATATTATTATTATTCCCTTAAAATACTAAGAACTACAAATAACACTAATTTTTAAGACAAAATATGAATATATACACGCAAAGAAGAAAGAAAGAAAGAAAGAAAGAAAGAAAGAAAAAGGAACTGCCTATATAGTACAGGTTTAAAAAAAAAAAAACATTTCAATACACAACGAAGGAAATGCGAACGTAAAAATACTAGTAAGCTTAATAAAAATATTAAATGAAATTTAACTAATTGTATGCTTGCAATACTAGATCTAAGTAGTTACTACTAGCTATCTATCTATCTATCTATCTATCTATCTATATATATATATATATATATATATATATATAAAAAATAAGAGTTTTGTCTGCACATTGCTCAGAATTTGAAAAGAATTGTATTTCTGTATCGGTCATGTCCATAGTAACAAGAAAATGTACTTTTTAATTTTCCGTAATTTCTGTCTGTCTGTCTGGCTGTCTGTCTGTCTGTCTGTCTGTCTGTCTGTCTGTCTGTCTGTCTGTCTGTCTGTCTGTCTGTCTGTCTGTCTGTCTGTCTGTCTGTCTGTCTGTCTGTCTGTACACGCATCACGAGAAAACGGCTGAAGATAATTTAATGAAAATCGGTATGTAAAGTTGGGAGATGAGCCGCTACAATCTAGGCTATAAATAATTTTCTTCACGCCGAGTGAAATGGTAGTTTAGGGGAAGGCCTTAAATTTAATTCTCGAATATTTATATTATTAGCTGTCCTATCGATAAATACTATATAACTAAAGTTATATAGAATTAAATTTGCAATCAGTTATGTCTTATAAATTTTTACCGTACCGGCTCTGATAACATAGATATTAATGCATTTGTAGTTTTGTTGCTAAGTCCATATCAACGCCTAGCCACGAGAAAATGGGTCAACAGAATTTAATGAAAACCGCTATATAGAGTCGGGGAATAAGAAACTACAGTCTAGGCTGTAAATAATTTTATTCGCCCGAGATGAAATGCTAGTTTAGGGGAAGGGGCCTAAAATTTAATTTTTAAATACCGGTACGTATGTTATTCGTGCAATCGATAAGTACTATATTACAAAAGTTATAGACAATACAATTTCCGATCATTTATGTTTCATTCAGTTTTACTGTACCACCTATGATAAGAGTGGTATTTCAGAAGGCCTACAATATCGAAAGCGCATAACACTGATCAACAATAACTTTACATTGACCATTATTAGTTGTGACCTTCGTTTCTTATGGTCCCGCTCAACTCCGATAGATGGGATTACTACTGCGTACCGAGTATAACAGCCCGAATGAACATTGGCGGGAAATAATTCATCTGGTTCATGTAGCCTCCGTGGCTCAGACGGCAGCGCGTCGGCCTCTCACCGCTGGTAACCGTGGTTCAAATCCCGGTCACTCCATGTGAGATTTGTGCTGGACAAAGCGGAGGTGGGACATGTTTTTCTCCGGGTACTCCGGTTTCCCTGTCATCTTTCATTCCAGCAACACTCTCCATTCTCATTTCACAGCATCTACCAGTCATTAATATATCACTGGGAGTGGCGACCCCATCGTACTAACAGCCTATATATGCTTCATTTATTACACCCCTGACCCGGCCAATGACTGGAAAACAGGTTGTAGGTTTTCATTTTCATTTTCCTCTGGTTCATACATTTTCTGATACTGCAGGTACGTAACACACTGGTTCATCATAGTATTCCAGTTATTCGACCCCTACTCTGACGCGTTGTTTTCAATGAGCTGTATGCACACTTACGGCAGAGGCTCACTTAGTAGTAGTAGTAGCAGTAGTAGTAGTAGTAGTAGTAGTATGACCTGGTCTAGAATTACTATTTAAGCCTATTTCCAAATATAGCAGTACAGTAGTATCACCTGGTCTAGAAGTACTATTTAAGCCTATTTCAAATTATAACACCACAATTCACTAAATAACTCAAACGTCAATCCTGAAAAGAGCCGTTTCTTAAGAAAAACTTCTTCCTCTTCACTTTTATTAAATTCTACATTCATTTAATTCCAAATTAGCAGTGAAGAGGGGGCTTCTCCGCTGGCTTGGAGGAAAAAATTGCCTCCAAATCAGATAGGTTTTTCCCGTTGCCATTGTAGTGAATTGAGATTTTCCGACTCATCGGGTACTCCTCGGAAACAGATTAGTAAAAAGGCATAGTTTTTGCCCTGGGACTCTCCACTATTCGCCTTCCCCTCCCCCCCGCACCGCAGAAAAAGACGAAGAGTGTTCACGGATCAGAACTGTCTGCGACATGGTCATTCCAGCTCTGGAATTCCAGCATAGTACTGTTCGCTAAAAGTGAGAAAGTGTGTGGTCTTTCATTTGATGGAGTATTTCATATGAAAGTATTGCTTTTAATCGCGCCATTCCCACTGACGTCATTGCAATGACCTATGTTCATTTCAGTTGGAAAAACCACTAAGACAGTCTTTCTGAGGATGTAAAATGGCTGGTGGAGTGTGAGTGTCTGCCATTATAATGAAAACTCCCCAACCTGGTGGTGACTGATGGTAGGCAAGCGGGCCTATCATTACAATGAAAATTCCCTAACACAGTCTTCATACCTATGAGAAAAGACGTTTGGTGACTTCCCGTCGCGTTTCTAGGGTAACGTTAAGAGCTATGCAATTTAATACAATCTTGCTCACAACGTGTACACTACCTAGCCTAGAATTCTGTATACAATGTAGAATTCCGTAGCGAAGCACGGGTACATCAGCTAGTTTTAGGCTACTTCTACTTCGTAAATACAATATGGATGTTTTTAATTTAATTTAAATTATATTAACCCAATCTTTTATTTTTTTGTGCAATAATCTCATATCATTGTCACACACAATCACTCGTTCCACTCATACAGGTACCTTGCTGGAAGCACTTAACGAGGAACTGCTGGTAACAGGTTCTAAATATACTTTTTGATGCAGCATCCTTGATGTATGTGGGAAGAGCATTCCACCATCCCGAAGCGGTGGTAGTAAATGATCGATGGTATGTGGTTGTTCGGTGGACAGGTATTTCTAGGAGGGACACTGAGCGAGTATCATGAAGATGTAAGGAACCAAGGTGACGAAAATTGCTGGAGAGATAAGCCGGGATGTCTTCCGAAAGTACCTGGTACACAAGCGTATTTGAATGTCGTCTAGTCGTAACCAAGATAATTGTTTATAGTAGGGAGACACTCGAGCGTCATACCGTAAATCCATAGCATATCTAAAGCAAGCATTTTAAGTGCATTGTGGTTTCAAGCTTAATTCATTTGTCATATCCGTAATAATGACTGAAGAAGTTGAATTTTTAGTGATCGAGGGAATACATTTCTGAACCGTTTTAAGGGATGCAAGCCACAATAAACCTTTTTGCAGATATTCTCATACAGTTTCCGTTATAATAACTCCAAGGTTAGAAACTGATTCACAATAAGGTATAACAGTATTATTTAAAGTTATGGGAGGAATGCGATTTTGTTTTAAATGTGAAGATTCTTTGATGTACCGATGATAATAGCTTGCGTTTTATGGGGGTTTAATTTAAGGTTGTTTTTAATTGCATAGCCATTAATTTGCTCAAGGTCGACGTTTACATTACCTATTGCTTGTTGTATATTATTAGTTCTATTGTGGTAATAAATTTGCAGATCATCAGCATAAAGATGGTACTTGCAGTGCTTAATTGATCTGGTGATATCATTTATATATAAAGTGAATAGGAGAGGGCCCAGGACTGACCCTTGTGGGACACCAATATTTTTTGTTCGCCACGTTAATTTGTTATTATTTGCAAACACACACTGCCGGCGGTTTGTGTAGTAAGAATAGAAAAATTCCAGCACTTTCTGGCTAACGTTTAAGGACTGTAATTTAAGAAGAAGCAACCTAGGATCTCGGTTGCAGTCGAATAACTGGAATACAGGCTGTAGAGTTTTTATTCTCTACACATAACATTGCAATCCACATCCGGTAACAATTAAATAGCAAACGAAAGCATTTTTGATTGAGTCACGTATGACTGTATGCATGGCCGTTCCAAACTCACATACAACAGAGACAAACATAATGTTAGGGGGGCCAGCCATCCCTTAACTAGTAACCCACCAGAGTTCGAATCCTGACTAGTTCAGGAATTTTTACCTACAACTATAAGTTGGCCTTGCAGGCCCAGGGTTCGATTCCGAACCAGGTCAGAGACCTTTTATCTAAGTCCCGGGGTTCTATTCCAGGCTCCACCTCGCACGCGCCACAATCTGTGCTCATAATATTTAATATTCAGATAGAGGTTTATTCCTCCCGGCTCTGCCTGTTCTCATAGCCGCAAAGGTTTTCGGGTTCGATTCCCGGCACGGTCAAGAATTTTATACATTATTGTTTAATTTCGCTGGTGTATGGCACATCACTACGCGAAGGTTGCCTACGGATGGCCAACATGCCCGATGATTTGGGAATAGGCCCTAACAAGAAGGTTTAGTATGAGGTTAGTGGAAATGTTCTTTCTTACACGTACGCAATAACGTAAAATCACACCCACCTCTAAGGGTAGATAGAAAAAAGCACGTTAGATAGCGGGTAGTACATCCAACTCTCTCAACAGACTGCGCTATAAAACTTCGAGAGGTAACTTCGCTGTTGTGTAAACTAATCGACTATCGTAAATTTCGAGATGAGATTACCCGCTTAACGATGCAATAAAGAGAGATGCATAAGGCAGAAAACCCTTTGTTGGCTCGAGAGATGTAACCACGTCCTGGCTTCTAAGCCGGGTCAGTATTTTTTGGTAGAGGAATCATCGCCAAGCACATCTCTCACTCACCCATCCCCTATTTTGGGTAAGGGGCAGGGAGGAGGGGACAACCAGTCTACCCTCCCCCAACAAAGCAAAAAATCCTCGGTTCCCTAACCTAACCTAGCCTCTGAGGTTAGCCCTGCACTCTTGATCGCCTCAGCCCGTGGTCGTGTTAAGTGCTGTCAAACAAGATCACGTGGCCGTGTTTTGTAAACAAAAGCACGTGGAGTGACTTTAAGTCCCTTCATGATGAAGTCTGTGAGGTTAGCCATGCACATTTGTTCAAATTCCGCGCCACACACCACTCAGACAAAGATCACGTGGTCTTATTTTGTAAACAAAATAACGTGGAGTGAGGTTAGGACACTTCAAGGTGACGTTTGTGGGGTTAGGGTCATTCTCTTATTCAAATTCCGCGCCTAACAAAACAAGAGCACGTCGTCTTTTTTGTAAACAGTAATATCTGGCAGTGACGTCATTAGAACGTGGCCGTGACGTCATGGGGTCAAATGACCTTGCCAGGGCTCAATGACCTCGTGGTAAAATGCTGATTCAGCACCCATTGATTCTGAAGCGCTGTTGCCCTGCTTTTGGAATCCACCGTGACACTATGGACAACAAAAGTGAAGATTGTAACCACGCCAACACCCCTGCAAGTACCTTGAGGCAAGAACTCATTCTAGCATCAAGTCTCACTGTCAACATACATGGGTTTGATTGATTTTAATGATCTACCCTTAATCCCATATTCTCCCAGTGAGGCTAACATAATTTCCCTTAGTACTCTGTTATGTGCCTTATCAACAACTACGAAACATAAGGTGATTTCATATTACAGCACTTTTTATGTATCGGATGCATGCTGAAAATCTGACCCTGACAACCCCTCAGAGGTCTGAAATCACACTGATTTTCAACCAAATTACACTCAACCATTAACCGCTCTCTGCATCCCAAAACTTTTAGTGAACACATTTCCTGGTGCACAGAAGAACCACCATCATCAGTCTCGTTGACATACCTTGATATTTATAGCAGTCCTTCCCTTGCTTATAGATAGGTGCCATTACTGCTTTCGTCAAATCAGAAGGTACATTACTACTCTGTGAGCTGGGTTGTTCGCGACCTCAAGATAAATATTTCGTCTTACATTCCTCCCACCTGTACCGTGATTTGCTACTAAGAGTTCACTAGATTAACCTAAAACATAACTTTTTCCCTGCATAATCCACACACTGCTCACACTTGTTAAAAGCATTTGATTATCTCATTATCTCCGCTTACTGGAATATCATTAACTCCTAACTCATACTAACTTGCTCAATTTTACTTTGTTCCTTGTACAAGCCCCATTAATATTGATAGATGCATATGCTGTTTTCTTTGTTTATGGACGATCTACCGTCCGAACTCAACGAAACAGCGAATACCCTACTCTTTGCTGACGACTGCAAGATATTTAGGGAGATCAGGAATCCAGTAGATGCAGCTCTGCTACAGTCCTCACTTCATGCTCTCTCGAACTGGTGCCGTACTTGGAAACTTATCTCCAATCCACAAAAATGCAGCCACATGACCATAACACTACGTAAATCTCTTCTACCGACATCATATTACCTACTCGATAAGCGTGACCTAGTTGTAATATTCGATACAAAATTACAATTTAAGGCCCACATAGAAACATATACAACCAAGGCTATGAAATTACTAGGCATTCTCTATCGCTTCACAGAAATTTTTGACCCCATCGCTCTTCGTCACTTCTTCCTCACTATCATTCAACCTCTCTTAAACTACTGCTCTCCTATTTGGACAACAGCCGCCCCCTCCAATACTAAGCAGTTAGACAGAGCAGTGTCCTTCTTTGCTACAATTGTAAGGAACATAAACCCCAAGCTCAGAAATCTGTCTACGCAGCAGGTATTAATGGCAATTAATATGTCACCGCTGCACATCAGGCGACAGGTAGCTGACCTGAGTTTCCTTCACGGGATCTTAAATGGGCATTACCGCTCGGAACATCTGTGTAACCCTTCTCCCTCCGTGTTCCTTCCCGCTCCACCAGAACCAAAGACCTTCTCCACATTCCCCACACACAGAACTCAATACTTCAACGATCTTTCCTAATCCGCCTCCCAACACTCTTTAACAATAATAATAGGAGACAAGAGCTTGATATAGCATCAAATAAAAGTGTTTTCGAGAGGTGTGTAAATAGTTTCTCAAAGATAAGTTGATGTCAAGGGATTATACCGCCATAATGACCCACGACGACATGGCTATGAACATGGACATTCTCATGGTTTTCGATTCGGACAGTTGTTTTTAGTAGGCTGTGTTTCTGATCTTGTTATATTTTGTTATGTTTGTTATATTTTATTATGAAAGTTTACGTTTGCTAAATAGTCTGTTGACAGTGCAAATGAAATTTGTTCAGTGTAGCTGTATCTTGTGCTTCGTGAATAAATAAATAAATTCCATTTCTTTCACCTATTTGCTTACATTGAGTCCTGCACTGTGTAAGGAAAGTGGGAATCCTTTGCTCCCATGGGCTTTCTTAAAATATTCTCAGCTCGGTAAATTCTGTGAAGCAGGCTGCTACCATACTTACACATAGCCCAAGTGAGAATTTCTCCTCTAACAAGGAGAGACATGACTCAGAATAAGTCCGAGGTGCCCAATACTATTCCATAGCGATTGGTATCCCGATTCTCAGTACCACTTACTCGACCCCACAACCGTTGCCCATGATTCCTGAACTAGGACTTGATTATAGTCACTCCCACCGGGGTAATGTTTGGGTACACAAGTGCTTCAACAAGGATGCAGCCGTCAAAAACGCCTCCGAAATATTTCTCACTAGGAGACGGTCGGACATCTAGGAAACGGGTGTGAATGCACCTGCATCGCGTAGGGGAAATTAAATTGGTTTAATGATGCAAATTCTATCTAATAAAAAATTTCCTCGTCATGCAGTTGCCGTTGTGAGAAACTTTACTACCAACTAGCAGCGTACATCACCAACACACTCATGGGGGGAAGAGGACTCACGTGTGCGACAGTAAGTATAACAGGTAAAACTCGTAGACAAACGGAACGAGTGATGTGTCGCTTCCTGTATAAGTGTACTGCCTGTCGTAATATTTTATTATTCTCATTATATTCATTATTTTCACAATCACCAGCAGCTGTCAGTTACTCTGAGGTCCATTTGTAGCTGACGTCGTGTTTTACCGTTTTTTTACTAAACATTTCATTATTTTCTGTGGATCACTTGAAGTAATTCGTGAGGCAGTACCCAGAATGTTCACATTTCACTTTGCACGACTACAATATACTTTTCGGTTTTCGCTCAGATGGTTCCGAAAATAATTTTATGTATAACGAATAGTTTGGAATTATGACGAACTGACGGAAATGCTTTCTAAGCTTCAGAATATATCACCGTGAAGTTGGTAGAAGGATACGCACATCGCCCTGATTGATATTATTCAGCAGAGCCAGAGCATGTGAACATGCTTTAGTCAGCCTTCGCAGACTTTAATAGTTCTCACACGCAGCAAGCTACAACTTCTAGATTACCAGATTCCAAGGTCACATTTACATCAACTTTATATTCCTCAAGGATACCGATTTATCTCAGTCTCAACTCAAATTTAGCGGATCGATGTTTTGAGTGCGCGTGACGTGAAATGTTCAGCTGCCTGCGAAAAGCGTCGATAAAATGGACATTGCTCCGATTCGTGTATCTGTGAACACATTAACCGCAGTCATCTCAACAAAACTGTGCACTCAATTGCTGGTGGTTATTGTTGTAATAAGAATACCACCGGGCAACCATCCTCCGTGTCCGACTCGTTGGCTGAATGGTCAGCGTACTGGCCTTCGGTTCAGAGGGTCCCGGGTTCGATTCTCGGCCGGGTCGGGATTTTAATCTTCATTGGTTAATTCCAATGGTCCGGGGGCTAGGTGCTTGTACTGTCCCCAACATCCCTGCAACTCACACACCACACATAACACTATCCTCCACCACAATAACACGCAGTTACCTACACATGGCAGATGCCGCCCACCCTCATCGGAGGGTCTGCCTTACAAGGGCTGCACTCGGCTAGAAATAGCCACACGAATTTAAAAATTAACCATCCTTTGTCAACTCCAATCAGAATAGTTCCGGCACTTCTAAGAATTGAATGTTATCGAAGAAAGACAGGAAAACACCACGACGGTTGGGAACATGATAGAATAAGTGTTGACCAAGAGAGGTCGCATAGAAAAGATGATAGAGAGGTGCCTCACAAAATTAAGTGGGAAAGGTGTCTATCCCAGCCAGAAGACCCGTGGTCTTCAATCCACTGTCTAAAGTGGGAACTAATGTCCCCTTACGTCAGGGCATACCGGGGATGCTATTCTTACTCCCCATTCAGTGGGATCCAGAGGGCTGAGGTTAGAATGGAGGTCTATTCTGGTTCGATATTTTCATCTCCAAATGCGCGTGTCAAGAAGGGCATCCGGCCGTAAACCAAAATGAGGCTGGTATTATCTGAACAAAGATAAAGTTTAATGTATCTACTGTTATGTCCTGTGTTTCCAGGTGAACCCATTCGCCACAATTGGTGGTGGCATGGTTTCCCGGTGCATAAACATCATTTCTGCGCACACATTGACGATCGTGGCTACCTGCGGAACGTGAACTGTGGAGAACACCGGCCCTTCTTGTGCGAGATCAAACTGTGAAGAGATCCCTTGTACAGCGTTCAAAGTTAATAAAGATACTTCTTAATAAAACGTGATATTCTTTATCCTGTTTGAACACCAAGTGCAGGGAAAAATAACAAAGTCATTAAGCATTAAAAACAACAAGGTCATCAGACATGTAATATGCTATCTCCCTTTAAAAGGCCATCAGATATTAATGTTCTGTCTTCCTTTAAAAACAACAAGAGCATCAGATATGTAATATTCTATCTTACTTTTAAAAGAAGGTAATCAGACATGTAAAGTTCTACCTTGCTTTAAACAACAAGGTCATCTGACATATCAAGTTCTACCTTCCTTTGAAAACAACAAGGTTATCAGACATGTAATGATCTACCTCCCTTTAAAACAACAAGGTCATCAGACATTATTGTCCTACATTATTTTAAAAACAACAAGGTCATCAGACATGTAATGTGCTATCTCCCTTTAAAAACAACAAGGCACTCAGATATTAATGTTCTGACTTCCTTTAAAAACAACAAGAGCATCAGATATGTAATATTCTATCTTACTTTTAAAAGAAGGCCATCAGACATGTAAAGTTCTACCTTGCTTTAAACAACAAGGTCATCTGACATATCAAGTTCTACCTTCCTTTTAAAACAACAAGGTCATCAGACATGTAATGATCTACCTCCCTTTAAAAGGCCATCAGATATTAATGTTCTGTCTTCCTTTAAAAACAACAAGAGCATCAGATATGTAATATTCTATCTTACTTTTAAAAGAAGGTAATCAGACATGTAAAGTTCTACCTTGCTTTAAACAACAAGGTCATCTGACATGTCAAGATCTACCTTCCTTTGAAAACAACAAGGTTATCAGACATATAATGATCAACATTCCTCTAAAATAACAAGGTCATTAGACATGTTATGTTATACCTTCCTTTTAAAAAAACAAGGTCATCAGACATGTAATGATCTACCTCCATTTAAAACAACAAGGTCATCAGAAATTATTGTCCTACATTATTTTAAAAACAACAAGGTCATCAGACATGTAATGTGCTATCTCCCTTTAAAAACAACAAGGTACTCAGATATTAATGTTCTGACTTCCTTTAAAAACAACAAGAGCATCAGATATGTAATATTCTATCTTACTTTTAAAAGAAGGCCATCCGACATGTAAAGTTCTACCTTGCTTTAAACAACAAGTTCATCTGACATGTAATATGCTATCTCCCTTTAAAAGGCCATCAGATATTGTGCCCTTTTCAAGGCAACAACTGCGGTGAACTTCTTCCTTCTTCTGTGCGCCGGCTGCTCCTGTAATAAATGACATTAAATGATACTCACCGCTGCATGTAGCCTCTTCTTCCTCAGTCGCGGACCGTCCGTTGGTATCCCCGAAGATAGGCCACACGTCGATCAGGGAGTGAGGAAATGAAAAGATGGGGTAAACTAACTATAAATGACTGTACCCAAAGACTGAATTAAAATTTAAATAACAAACTGATTTATTGGATAAAGTGCAAAGTGCCAAAAAAAAGTAAACTAAACTGGTGAAAAAATGTAACAAAGTGTAATGAAATAGAAATTAAAAAAAGATTGAAGATCTGTCTTACAATAACTCAAATGTCTGCCTAATAAAATTGACTGAAAGTCGATCAAAATAATTATGTTCCAGATTATGTTGACACTGTCTTCAAGTTGATAACGTGAATAAATTCAAACCTCAGGTCAGAAAATACCATTTCATTTTAAGTACAGAATTGTATTACGTAGTAAATGTCACTCAAAATAAATTAATGTAGTTGAATAATTAATTAATTAATTACGTCATCAAATCAACACTGACTCAGAGGTATTTATCAAATCTTTAAAACATGTGGCTTAGTTGGGAAACACCCAGCTTTTAAATAATCGTGGATTGCGCTAACCATGTGTAACAAATAAGGAATAATTCAAAGAAAACAGCCATGAACATTACACTTCATTTACCACGTAACCACTGCTATATTCAAACTACTCGTGGTTGAAAAGGAAATTATTGACACATGAACCTGAGTGTTACAATCACTCATTTAATTATTTAAACTTCACCTGCATGACTGTGATAGCCTGGACTTCTTTAAAATAATCCAAATGATTAGGCCAAGTGCCCCATGTTTACATTTCAAATGAAAGCGATCCTTGTACATTAAAATTTTACTTAATTTGCCACTGACTGCATTTCATTATGAACTCATTATTTGTGGTACCACCACTAGATGCAGACCCCATCTTATTAACGTCATTCATTGCGGCAGTTATTATACAACTGGTTCATTAAAGATCGCTTCATTTCCTAATTTAAAATGTAGTGGATTTTTTTTAAAGGTTTGGTAATTACTGAATGCCTGGTATGAGCATACCACTACTATGGTTTTGACTGTGACCTAATCGATGATCTCTTATCCTAACAAATGAAATCTTATTTACATAATTAAATCTGTTAATGGAAAAACACTGCTCCAACAAAAGAAATACAGAAATCAAAACTAGCCTAACTACACCTATCTATTTACATCAAATCAAAATATAAATAATTCACATACGATCACATCCTACAAATAAGCGGTAATAAAAGGTACACTCAGAAAGAATAACAAATAAACAAAACTAGATCCCAACGTCGCTGCCTACTGAAAATTATAAGGATGAAATGCGCAAAATATCGGAGTCTACAGAAAAATTTACCCCCGCGAGTAGCAAAATATTGTGAATTTGACGGCAATCTCTAACCTCAGACGACAAATGTCTGGCCACGACACTATTTAACCTTTATGGACAATAATTACTGCTATTTCATGTCATCCATGACTTTACATGACTATCAAAATACACATTGACTCGTCGCTCTGCTCACATGTACTACGGCTAGCATATTTGCCGAGCGTCTACTTTCCCTGGAATTATTTGAAACAAAATACAGGCTTCTGCCTACAATCATGACCCATGTCGCAACGTATTTAACACTCTTGGTTAAATCATTCATCTCTCAATTCTATTTTACTCATCATTAATCTCGACGTAATACTTCATAATACGGCCTCGCTCGTATCCGGCGGGCGAAATATCTGTCGTGCACATCTTAATTTCTTACGACAGTTCATGACATGGTCCAAATATCACATTTCCATTATCAACGTAGGTCATCAGGGATATTGTTCATTTTAGCTCGATCTCTAGATCATTCTCTGCTTCACATATCACAAAATATCAGAGTTGACTCCTCAATGGCTTCCTGGCACTACCTGTTTACTAAAATGACGAGATTGCCTCTCAAAACACAGCTATTGAAAAATGTGTAACCGCAACTACACAGAAATATATACTCGCGTCTACCAAAAACATCGCATAATACACGGGATAAGAACTACCGGAAACGGTCATCTGAAGGATGATTCCACAACATAACAAGCTGATTGCGCAAAATAGCGAAATAAGCATTAAAATCAAGAAGGCGGCGTCTACAAAATCACAACTCCAACAGAAATATTGCTCAAAACTAAAGTTATAATAACATGATGATTATTATTATTATTTTACAAATCGGCATTACACTCATTGAGATCAAATAATATAGCATTCTAAACTGTCAAAGTGACATACTACAGAATAGTACATAACAATACGCAAAACCATCTACGTAAGGGAAGTGCGCAAATAACCCTAGCTGAAAGTGCAAAATAATAATAATAATAATAATAATAATAATAATAATAATAATAATAATAATAATTATAATTATAATAATTATAATAATAATAATAATAATAATAATAATAATAATAATAATAATTATTATTATTATTATTATTATTATTATTATTATTATTATTATAATGATTATATTATAACGTGAATTATTTACAATCCTACCTAACAGTCTAAGCTACATTTGATCATCGATTAGGCACGGTCCTACATATTTATATTATTTTATTGATGCTCATACCTGGGTGATGGAGGCATGTTGGATCACCCTCCGGGCTCCATCATGGTGAATTAGAATTCCATCTTGAAGCTGATGTGATATTCCAAATTTTTACACACGCATACTTGATACATTTTTATCATGGCGTTACACACGCTTACATTAACATATACACTCGCATTTTCTCGCACTCCAGTGAAGATTAGACGGTAGCACTGCATAGACTCCTGACGTGAAGTCGGAAGTTTCCTCTCCGCTACCTGCCTGAAAGAACACCTGCTGATCCCCACACCGCTCTCTCAGCTTTGTTTACCTTCAGCTTACCGGCTGTTCACCCCTTCGGAACATAACAGTTTGCTCAAGGTCTTTAACACAGCGGCCTTTCATTAATGAAAAGACATTCTGCTCCCTGTCTGCTTTAACTAGTTTCTCCCCGCAAACATCTCGCTTGCCCAAACAGTTTATTGTAAGTGGTAAAAGCAAGCTAAAGTACAGTTTCCAATGATACGGAGAAATTTATGCTGATCGTCCTCCAAAAAAAATGAAGAATAAAATTGCTTTCCAACAAATGTCAAACTACACGTGGATTAGAAAGGTTTTATGCAGCTACGCTGAAAACATGGACTTGTCCCTCTCGATTCGTAATGTGAGTTCATTTAAGCCAAGTGTTGAAAGTATGGCTATTGCCTGTTATCTCTGCATAAATTCAAAGTAAAGTAAAGTTTGTTAAAGTGTTCATTTCTGAAATGTTACTCTCCCAAGTAAAATACATGGCTCACTCGGATGCCAAGTGTCTCAGATCGCTTTCTTACCAGACAAAAGTAAAGTTCAAAGCTGACTAACTGAATTAGCTGACACACTCTAAATACACTGAAGATTCAATTAACCCACGTACACAGGATACACAGTGAAACACACGGCCACTGTCTCACACTGTCACACTGAAGATTCAGCACCCTGCTCGCTGGTTTTGTAATGAGTTCGCCCCCCATCTTAAAAATAGTTCTGTGGAAGGGATGTGGCGTAGTGATCCAGCACCTGGGAGCGCTTTATCATACATCCGTAGGTTAAAGTTTCAAAATTTATGTACAAAATCTTCCTAATTTCGGTCTGACTTACTTGTTATATTGCGCCGCGGGAAACGATCACAGGATAATCCACACGACGACGTGCGTCACCGGCGTTATTTTCTTCCAGCGAATGGCTCCTTCCCGCCATGCCAGTTCATTTCCTGGGCGATACTACCATTCCGTGTGAAGTTAAAATTTTATTAATTAGCCAATAATTGACCACGCCTTCGCACTGAAAAATTTTCAAATATTGTTAGGAAGTCAGGACACTGTTTTACACAACTCTTCCGGGCTCCAAATAGCGAAATACTGACTGTAGATTCCCGCTATGACAGGACATTCAAATTTAGAATTTTGTGATTGGCTGAGACTTTCGCGCTCTTCGCAGCATGGACGCTTCCATTTTGTCCCTAGGGTTGGTGGGTATTATCGTTGTCTCTTTGTCCTTCTAAGTAGATCAGGCCTCAACGCGTGATATTCTCGTGAGAACCAAATAGAAAGTTGTCACTCCTAGGCGGTACCATAAAATTTATTGGATGCAGTACCGAGGGCGGTTTACAAGATGCTCGTGCTCTAAGAAGAGTTTCGAGGATTTTCCTTGCCGACAGACTGGCGCCAGAAAGTTCCTTTGTGACTGCTAGATTCACAGCCTACTGTAGTATCCCAATATGCGAAATATTCAACTTTTAATTTGTAAATTAATTACGTAAATTCGCTTATGGGTGCAATATTAATGTTCTGTCTTCCTTTAAAAACAACAAGAGCATCAATATTCTACTTTACTTTTAAAAGAAGGTAATCAGACATGTAAAGTTCTACCTTGCTTTAAACAACAAGGTCATCTGACATGTCAAGTTCTACCTTCCTTTGAAAACAACAAGGTTATCAGACATGTAATGATCAACATTCCTCTAAAATAACAAGGTCATTAGACATGTTATGTTATACCTTCCTTTTAAAACAACAAGGTCATCAGACATGTAATGATCTACCTCCCTTTAAAAGGCCATCAGATATTAATGTTCTGTCTTCCTTTAAAACAACAAGAGCATCAGATGTGTAATAATCTACCTTTCTTTTAAAAGAAGGTAATCAGACATGTAAAGTTCTACCTTGCTTTAAACAACAAGGTCATCTGACATGTCAAGTTCTACCTTCCTTTGAAAACAACAAGGTTATCAGACATGTAATGATCAACATTCCTCTAAAATAACAAGGTCATTAGACATGTTATGTTATACCTTCCTTTTAAAACAACAAGGTCATCAGACATGTAATGATCTACCTCCCTTTAAAACAACAAGGTCATCAGACATGTATTGTCCTACATTATTTTAAAAACAACAAGGTCATCAGACATGTAATGTGCTATCTCCCTTTAAAAACAACAAGGCACTCAGATATTAATGTTCTGACTTCCTTTAAAAACAACAAGAGCATGAGATATGTAATATTCTATCTTACTTTTAAAAGAAGGTCATCAGACATGTAAAGTTCTACCTTGTTTTAAACAACAAGGTCATTTGACATGTAATATGCTATCTCCCTTTAAAAGGCCATCAGATATTAATGTTCTGTCTTCCTTTAAAAACAACAAGAGCATCAGGTGTGTAATATTCTACCTTACTTTTAAAAGAAGGTAATCAGACATGTAAAGTTCTACCTTGCTTTAAACAACAAGGTCATCTGACATGTCAAGTTCTACCTTCCTTTGAAAACAACAAGGTTATCAGACATGTAATGATCAACATTCCTCTAAAATAACAAGGTCATTAGACATGTTATGTTATACCTTCCTTTTAAAACAACAAGGTAATCAGACATGCAATATTCTACATCCCTTTAAAAACAACAAGGTCATCAGACATGTATTGTTCTACATTCCTTTGAAATAACAAGGTCATCGGACATATAAATTTCTACTTTCCTTTAAAAACAACAAGGTCATTATACATGCATTGTTCTACATTCCTTTAAAACATCAAGGTCATCAGACATATAAGTTTCTACTTTCCTTTAAATACAGCAAAGACATCAGACATGTAATGTTCTACCTTCGTATTAAAACAACGAGAAATCAGACATGTAATATTCGACTTTCCTTTAAAAATAACAAGGTCATCGTACATGTAATGTTCTACTTACCTTTAATAACAAGGTCATCAGACATGTAATATTTTACCTTCCTTAGAAAACAAGATGGTCATCAGACATGCAATATTCTACCTTTCTCTTTATGAAATAAGAATGTGTTCAGTCATTTCATTTTCGATAAGAAAATCAAAAACCACAAGGTCATCAAACATAAGTAGTGGACATTGAAGGCTCAAGACGATGTTGACAAAATTGTGCAACTGATGTTTTCTCCGCTGAAAATAGAAAAGTTCTTCGACTCGCTCAGCTACCGCCATCATTCTAGAGCTCTACGAACAGCGATGGAACGACTGCGAACAGAGCGGCAGATCTCTGTGATGGAAGGAGCGCGAGCAACATGAAGTATGAAGCACCTTTTGTGAGCGCGTAAACAAAAGTAGTAATAACAATAATGACAATAAAATGAATTAGAAAAAAATAGGAAAAATGTCAATGTAGCAGCTGCATTGCATCTAGGCCTGGAAATGAGACGGTTAATTTATCAAAATGCTCAAAATACGCGAGTTAAACATAATTTAAGAGTCTAACAACGACAAGTACGGAAAGGACGTGGAAAAGTTTCCCGACAATCACCCTCGAACTATTAATTATTAACAAAAAGAACATGTTTACAAAGTCAACACAAAGCAAAAGTAAATGTCAGTTAAATCACATCAGTCGAAACATATTTAAATAACTATAAACCGAAACCTTAATCTAATCAAGCTCTTCGGACAGTAGGAAATTAACTCCAGCATAGAATCAACACTGAATGACGTCAGGCAATCGCAGATAAGATCGAAATTTTAATATGGCATACAATATCGCTTTACAAGTCAGAAAGTTATATTTACATCAAATTACACAAGAATGAATTTAAAAGCAATAACATAGCGCTTAGCGTGGGACTGACACCGGGCGCTCGCTACTTAGCTCTCACGAGGAGCCCGAAACCGGAAGTCGCACGATTACAACTAGCCAATAACAACACTCCAAATTGCCACATTCGCCAATGAAAAAGTTTATGTTTTGGCCAATAAGAAACACTGTTACAAGGACCTTCTAGAAAAATCTTTCCTGCTGAACCCGCATATCAGCGGATATTAGGAAACGACGGGAATGGGCCACATACACGTGGCACACCCTGCTACACAAGTCATGTACCAAAATGAGCATGCCTTTATACCACATCACAAGCATCAATAGAATGAGAGTAAATAGATACACTTACCTTGGGGAACGCAGGCAAGAGGCTCAAAGGCCGTAGAGAAGAAAAAAGCAGTGCCAGAGTTGAATCAGTGAAAACAAGTGCAAACCAACACCCATGAAATAACACACAATACTTAAATCACATCATGATTAAGACAATTCAGATGGAAGAAAACAATTATATTGCCCTCACCTAAAATTTAAGATAACTACTAATTAAGATAAAAATTATGTATAACTTACAATTGTGAGCGGTCAGCTAGCTAGAAGTGTTTAAAAAACTTTACTCTTAATTCCATTTCGTTACAGGGTAGTTCATTCTATGGAAGTAATTCTTCACCGAGTCCATAACACCTTGATGTGAACTGGTTAACTTATTTCCACCAAGGGGTCAACGCAAGGATGCTAAATTAATTCTTCTTCTCAATTCTCAATCCTAAGATTGGTTGGCAGCAATTCGTCTTCTCCATTCTTCTCTGTAATCCGCTAATCTCTTCATTTCCACACACGAGCCTGTTCCTACGTCATCTCTGATCTGTCTTGAATATTGCAGTCTAGGTCTTCCTCTTCCACTTTTACCTTGAATCATTCCTTCCACGACATTAACTATGAAACCATTGTGCCTATAGAAATGGCCAATTAATTGGTCTCTTCTCTTTCTTGTTGTTGCTAAAAAGGATATTTTCCACCTATTCGTCGAAGAACTTCTTCACTGCTGAGTTTTGCTGTCCATGAGATCTTTTCCATCCTCCTCCAGCACCACATCTCAAATGCTTTCAGACGTTTCTTATCACATGCACTAATAGCCCACGTTTCTGAACCATACAAGGCTACACTCCAGACAAAGCACTTAATAAATCTCTTCTTGGTCTCTACATTTAAATTCCTTTCCTTGTAAAAAAGCAATCTTTGCTTGGAATATTCTTCTCTTTATGTTGCCTGAACTTTTGCCATCTGGAGTGATTTCACTTCCTAGGTACGTCTGACGTCGACTGCAATATGCTGGCGGTTGCATACCATAATTTCGGTCTATTTTGTATTAATTTTCATGTTATACTTATCTCTCAATATCTTACTCTGCACTTTGTATGACAACTACGTCATCAGCAAATTTTATCATTTTGATTTCTACTCCATTTACCTTCATCCCTTCCATATCCTATTTACATTCCTCAATGCCTTTCTCAATATACAGGTTAAACAGCACTGGTGAAATACTACACCCCTGTCGTGCTCCTTTCTTCATATAGGCCTCCCATACTTCACCATTTATGTTTATGATGCCTCTTTGGTTGTTATAGAGTTCATATACTATTCGTTAATCTCTAAAATCTAGACCAAGACTAGTCGTAATCTTCATTAACATATTCCAGTTCACATTATCAAAAGCTTTTTCTAAATCCAAAATGCAATAAAGTAGATATAGTGGAGAGTTCGGCGACCACCTCCAGCTCCGACTCTCGGGAGAGGCCTCCACCCCCCGCGGGAAATTTGAATTTTGGCGGGAGATTTAAATTTTGGCGCGAGATTTGAATTTATAAATAAAGTCATGTGCTTTTTCAGAGATGTCATCCGCCATCTTTAAACAACAACGCATCGCTAACCTCTGTGCTGCCATCTTGAAGGGCCTAAACCTCAGTGCTGCCAACTAAACCTTACTAGCGCGAGATTTGAATAGGTAAACAAAGCCACGTCCTTTTTTGACAGCTGTCATCCGACAACAAAGCATCGCTAACCTCAGTGCGCCATCTTGACGGACCTAAACCACAGTGCTGCCAACTAAACCTTACTAGCGCGAGATTTGAATTTGTAAAAAAACCACGTGCTTTTTTTGACAGCCACGTGCTTTTTGTCAGTGTCATCTGCCATCATGCATCGCAAACCTCAGTGCTACACAATTTAGCTACTACCTTTGAAATGTGGTGTCGGATATTTGAAAAATTCCACGTGCTTGTTTTGACAGCAGCCACCTGTAATCAACAGAGCATCGTGCTGCCACCTTTAGCTGCTACCTTTGAAATGTGGTGGCGTCAATTTGAAAAATTATCTGTGCTTTTTTGACATGCTGCCATCTTAAATCAACAGAGCACCGTGCTGCTATATTTAGCTACTAACCTTGAAATATGGTGACGGGAAATTTCCACGTGACAGCTTTCATCCGCCATCTTGCATCGCTAACCTTAGTGCTACCCTCTTTGGCTACTTACCTTTGAAATGTGGCGGCGGACAATTTGAAAAATTCCACAACGTTAGTGCTGCTATCTTTACGGTACTGCGGGTAATTTAAATTCCACGTGCTTTTTGACAGGTGTAATTCGCCATCTTGCATCGCAAAACCTAAGTGCTGCCCTCTTTAGCTACTTACCTTTGAAGTGTGGTGACGGCAATTTCCACGTGACAGCTGTAACCCGCCATATTGCATCGCAAACCTCAGTGCTGCCCTCTTTAGCTACTACCTTTCAAATGTGGGTGGAGGCAATTTGAAATTCTATCCTGCTGCCATCTTTAATCAACAAAGCATTGTAATGCTCTCTTTAGCTACATACATTTAAAATATGGTGGTGGCATTTTCAAAATATTCCGTTAGCTATCATCAACTTTAATGCATTTACAAACCTAACCTCTCATCTACCATCTCGAAGAGACTATCCTTGGTTTACAACAAGATGCCCCTCCCGACGCTAATTACTACTTAGAGGTTACTACACAAGATGGCACACATTCACCTCCCCCTCCTCTACGTCCTCATCCTCTGTCAAGGCATAGCTTTATCAATTGTGCATTGCTAAGGCGTGAGTGTGCAGCGATAACATCATCGTGCATGTTTAGACTTGCGGATTACAATAGAAACATAACAAGACTAAAAACGAACACTGTACTCGATGTTGTTAACTTCAACATGTGATTAGAAAATTGATTGCTGTGTTGATAACAATCCCGTGTTGTTCCTCACATAGTGGGTACTAATGACAGGTAAAACCTAGACCCGTGGTGTTCCTTGGAAAGCTATCCTATGGTTTTCGTCACGTAGGTGTGCAAGTCTCATGGACCCATACTGTCCCGTGGTGTTCCTCACATATGGGTACTAATGATAGGTAAAACCTAGACCCATGGTGTTCCTAGAACGCAATCCCGTGGTGTTCGTCACATAGTGGTTCAAGTCTCATGGACCCGCACTATCCCGTGGTGTTCCTCACATACGGGTACTAATGATAGGTAAAACCTAGACCCGTGGTGTTCCTAGAACGCAATCCCGTGGTGTTCGTCACATAGTGGTTCAAGTCTCATGGACCCGCACTATCCCGTGGTGTTCCTCACATACGGGTACTAATGATAGGTAAAACCTAGACCCGTGGTGTTCCTAGAACGCAATCCCGTGGTGTTCGTCACATAGTGGTTCAAGTCTCATGGACCCGCACTATCCCGTGGTGTTCCTCACATACGGGTACTAATGATAGGTAAAACCTAGACCCGTGGTGTTCCTAGAACGCAATCCCGTGGTGTTCGTCACATAGTGGTTCAAGTCTCATGGACCCGCACTATCCCGTGGTGTTCCTCACATACGGGTACTAATGATAGGTAAAACCTAGACCCGTGGTGTTCCTAGAACGCAATCCCGTGGTGTTCGTCACATAGTGGTTCAAGTCTCATGGACCCGCACTATCCCGTGGTGTTCCTCACATACGGGTACTAATGATAGGTAAAACCTAGACCCGTGGTGTTCCTAGAACGCAATCCCGTGGTGATCGTCACATAGTGGTTCAAGTCTCATGGACCCGCACTATCCCGTGGTGTTCCTCACATACGGGTACTAATGATAGGTAAAACCTAGACCCGTGGTGTTCCTAGAACGCAATCCCGTGGTGTTCGTCACATAGTGGTTCAAGTCTCATGGACCCGCACTATCCCGTGGTGTTCCTCACATACGGGTACTAATGATAGGTAAAACCTAGACCCGTGGTGTTCCTAGAACGCAATCCCGTGGTGTTCGTCACATAGTGGTTCAAGTCTCATGGACCCGCACTATCCCGTGATGACCACAACCGGATGCTGAAACACAGGAGCAAGGTCTGGGCAAGTGTTACCCTCCGTCATAGTGGTGGTGATCATCCAACAAACACATGGTATTCCTCACTTTGTTGTACTAATCACAAGGATGATGGAGCTAAACACATGTAATTTTTTACAAAGTTCAGCATCACTTGGTCACCTCCCCCTCCCACAGGGGTCCGCGAGAGCCATTTTATTTCGCTCAAGTCGGCCAGAAAACCAGGTTGAACCACCTGCGAGTAACACCTCTTCCCCTGCTACGACAGCGTAGTAGGTTCGTAGTTAATCTGCTGTAATCTGATGTCTTTTATCCCTCCTGTCTTACCGCTCTTATAGCTGCAATGGCTGGCTTGCACAAAAGCCGCAAAAGATGACCTTACCATAATTCTTCTGACCGTAAAATTTTGAAGTCCGATGGTGAGGTTTCTCACTTTTTGCGCTATCGGAGCTCAAAGGATCGTTGCCAAAGAGATCATATAGTTTCTCAATATTTCCCTAGTTTCTGTATATAGTGTGCAGCGTCAAGGAATTGAGATACGAGAACAATGCTTCACGATATTTATATAATTACCATATGATTCAGGAAAATGCTCTATATTCAGAATGTTCTCATCCAGTGAAATGGTACATTTCTCGCATCAGTCTTCTTAAAATGATATCTTTTTCGAAAGGAAAACGAACTCAGATTCTTACTATTTAAGGATAAGACGTATAGAAATAAGACGAGGCCACAGAACTAGTTGCAAATAGAGGATTGTAGTGGCGTTTAGTAAATTCACAGAGGGTCGCAGACTGAACGCTGAAAGGCATAAGAGTCTGTAATGAAGATGTATGAAAAGTAACTGTCTGCGGTCTGATCGCAGCATATATCTGGCATATAACAGGACGATGAGGGATGGCTTACCCCACTGATTCCGCTGATAAATGAGATATGTGTTTGCTTACGCAGATACTATAAGTTAATATCTGGATTGTATCCATGCCTCCATCTCACACTGTTGAATGATGCTGGAAGTCTGTTATCATGCAGCAGGATTAGATCACACTTATCTTCCCATTCTACCCCAGCCTCTCCGCTTTTGTAGGTACCTGCGTAGCCCCATGTTATATTATAACTGTTGAAATCAGCAACAACAAAATTCACATATTGATGCTGCAAAGCTCCAGAAATCTCAATACAGTACCTGGTGGCTTATTAACTGTGCTCTACTGTGACAGTTTCAATGTCATCACGGGATAGGATCTGTATGTTGGATAGCACTGAGTGTGTTCAACCACTAAACGCATGCTCTTGATTTTTCGACGGCGAAGATTCTAGTGTCGGCGAGTTTCCTGAATGCATATTATTGGCGTGTGGAGAAAATTGCGACGGTATATATTTTGTGTTATCTTTCAGACTCCTAGAATTAAGTCAAAAATAAGTATAAAATAAAATAATCAAAATGCAAAGTATTATTTTTCAAACTTGCATACAATAAACCAGTAAATGCTTACATAGAGAAAACGACGATGAGTAGAAATGGGAGCTGAGAAGAGTTAAGTAAGGCCTGTGATTTTAGTAGCATCTACAACGTAGTCCGCTGCATTTTGTTATGTGTAGGGATGATTTGACCTTGTATTATATTAGTAGAAGTTTATCGCAGTTCCAACTACCAATTTTTGTGCTGAGAAGACACGAGACGAAATTCACGATGCTTGCGTGTTTTAAAAGGGTCACTATATTATAACTGAAAATTTTGACATACCTTTCTTCAAGGTGGAACATTAAATTTAGTGGATTTCTCATCGAATTTGTTCAGACGTAATGAGGTGCAACGCCCTCAAACAATACAAGAAAATGACAAGCGTCATTGGGACGTGCGCATACAAGATAAACAGTAAACAACATCATCAAAGCCAAAAATGGAAGAGTGCAGGACATAACCCAAAAGAAATAAGATTAGAGGATGGGATCATTAGGTATTGCGACAGACATCGCCCAAATAACACCAACGTAAGGTTTTAGATTAAATTTATACTTAAAAGAAAATTCATTCTTACATATTATTTAAAAATTAAAAAAAAACATCAGACCCCAATTAACATAATGAACTTGAGATAATAAAATTATTTAATTTTTGGCATCCCTGAAAATAAGTCAGATAACTAATCTAGAGATAAATAAAATTAATCTTATTTAAAATAAGTCTTCATTGTAAAATAAAATTCTGGTGCACCAGACAGCAAACTAAATAAATTACTATTAAGTGTTCGTGAACAAACATAAAATTTTAATAAAATTTATAACAAATTATTTAATAGAGGGCTTCCGACACATCCTAGTGGAAGGATCATTCCCCACAAAACCACATAACGTAAACCAAACAATGCATGAAAATAAGGGGACTTTACACTACAACCGACCAATATGAAAACACATATCGTACAGTAGTTAAAATAAAATCAACACTAATACATTATAAAAAAAATCACTCCACATAGTAGATGTGGTAATTAGTAACAACACGACCTGAAATGCACAATTTAATGAGGCGGAACCCACATTACAAGATAGAAAAACACACGATTTTGCCTCAATACCGCAAAACAAAACATCATAATAATTACAGCGGTCCACAACAGCGGATGCTAATGCCCACAAGACAATAATGACCAATGACATTTGCGTAACTGCCACACGGCGATAAGATAAGATAAGCAACAATACAGAGAAAAGTAGATAAGCCCCAAGAAACAACCACTCCACACTAGGGGTGCCCAAAACCCTTAATTAAATCTTCAAACTTATACATTGTTAATGAATTTCATCGTTGTAATAACTGTAGGCATCCTCATATAATTAAGCAATAATAAAACAAAACCACCCGCAGAAATGCAAGAAATATACAATCCAATTCCCTAGTCATACGTATGAATCAAAAAAATCTATGAAAAATCCAACTAATAATAATAATAATAAAAATAATGATGCCCTTTAAAAGAAATGGGTGGTGTTCAGTGCAATCGCAGTAGTTAGGTCGTAACACGAGTAACGGGAGGCCGAATCACACGAACCGAATCACAAAACAATAGTATGGGAACAAAATATCAGAGAGAACGGACGATAGTGTATGTACCGGGCGGTACACCTCCACGCCGCTAATTTAAAATGTGCGCCAGTTGAAACTCCTCTGCTGGAGGAAGTCTGAACTTTATTGACGGTATTAATTTTCTACTTTCACAGAAGATGTCACTACCTGTAAATTTCGGAGTTTTAGAACTGTGTCATTTTTGATGTGTTTTTGTTTTGCTTGAAGTAAGAAGTGTGAACTTTCTCTTCTAGAGGACACTACTGAAGAACTACAATAGTGCACCCTAGTGCGAAGAAAAATAACTGTTCTTTGGAGAAAATTTTATTTCAAAAGTTTGTTCTTTGTTAAATTTCTTTCTGTTATTGTTTAAGTTGGCTGTATACCCTCTCTTTCCCCTTGTTTGTCATTTAACCAATCCCGAATTTCTGTTATTAATTTCTGACCAATCATAGGTATCTTCCCCCAACTTGAATATGTTGCTGTATCCTACCCAATAAAAAGTTTGTGGGAGGGTGTTTTCATTCCCCTAACACCTAGAACCTTCCGCGAGAGGATATAAACTGCTGATTTTAGGGTCTCCGGGCGACTTCTGTTCCATCTTTCAGTGTGTAAAGTACATAGCAGGGGGCGGGAAGCGCCTCTTTCTTCTCCAGCTGTTCAACATCAGGTAATGGCCTCTTAATAACTTCTTTTCTTGCTAGGTCGGCAGTTTAACTCTCGGGGCGGGTTCGAAGCGTTCCCACTATGTAACCTTTTCCTAAAATGTAACTACTCTTTTCATCTATTCTCTTTTAAAGCTGCATATTGGGATAGAGAGTGCTAACCCTCTCAAGCTCCCACTCATATTGTTTTGAGGTGAACTTATTTTCTCAACCTATTCTTCGTTAACGTAATACAAATTGTTCTTTTCTAAAGTCACCTCTGTAGTATGGGATTAGCCCTTGCATTAGCGGCCTAGAGCCAGATTAGGTTTAAAAAAAAAACAAAAAAAAACAAGTGTATCAGGAGTCCAAGTTCGCCTCCTCTCAAATTGTTATTTTAGAGGTCATGTAATCAACCTTCTTTTCATTTAACAGACCTCAGTAGGTTGGGTATTTTACCCCTGTGTCTATGTCCAGCGAGGACAACTTGAAGGTGGAGTTCGGTGTGGCCTTTGAGAGGCTTAAAGTTGAGAGCGAGTGGCTCTTTTTGTAAATTGAGTGTTGTATGCCTCGTGGAGGCTTTTCAGTGTAATTTGGAGCTAGGGCTCCTAGGCATGAATGGGGTTTTCTGCCCCTCTGTTGAAACTTGTGTTTGGAGGTAAAACTGAGCTGATTGCCCAAGCATTGTGTTTTCAGGGCTCGAAGCCCAAATCCTGTAAATATTGTAACTACCCTTTGACTTGCTACTTTGTACCTGCCATGCTTGTTATTTCTTTGTTTTTGAAAAGAAAATATAACCTGGTTAAATTTTAAATTAATTTTACTTTCGTAGTTTGAGACCCGTTCACACCCGCACCTTCTTTCACGCATAACTACCACAAAAAGACGGTAACAGTGTACACCACAATAAACACGGCAATATGAAGATGCAATTTATCAAAAGAAACAGCACACGATTCAAATAAAACATGAAAATATACGTAGATACACCAGAAACAAGAATAAACAAAGGGAATCACAAAATTTAGAAAAGGCACGAACGAATTTTGACTGTTACCTAGAGCAAACACTGCACTTCGCCGTTACGCAGCACACGCTTCAAATATGAACACTATAATCAAGCCGTAGCTTAACTACACTTACAATAAATACACTCATAGAATACTGAAATCTACACCAAAACAATATATACACAGTAATAAGACCTAAAGGCGAACTTTTGTGGTAATCAATAATGCCCAGGTAACATCCTCGTGCTATAACCAACTACTACGGCACTTCACAAATAAGAAATTTAAAGAATGACTTACATACTAAACACAAATATACTTAAATACTGTACAACACCATTTAGACTTCCTCGTTAGGCGAGGTGTACTCTCCTTTATCACCCAATTCCCACAGCTTCCATAATCATTATTTGAGTTACAGAGTAGCCGTTAAACATTGCTTAGCTTCCAGTCACGAGCGCGTCCAGTCACAAGCGAGTCCAACAGCTTAAAAGTGCCTTTCACACATTGTCACTAGGCGCGACACAGTCTCAACCCCGCTACACGCTCTGGCGGAGACCGCCGAACCACCAAGATAAGTTGCTAGCCACTCTCACAGATGGCGTAGGAGTCCATGTATCGTTCTACTATGTATTAATAGCTCGTAGAAGCATTACCAAGCAATAAACAATGTTCCGAAAAGTCACAATTGCCACGTTTAGACAGAAAATATGACCAATATTCCAACAGCTCATAGCGGTCATGCATTGAAATAACCAAGTCTACCAGACTCAGGGTTTTAGTCTTTCCATACAGTAGAATAACAGTTCAATATGAACGGGAAAATCACGGCTCAGTACAGTACTTAGCCCGTGAACATAATGTCCGTAGAGGAATTAGTTAATTTACCAAAATACCAGTTCCGATGAGAGACACCATATAAATATATGTCGCGTAGACAGTAGATAGTTCACACACATATATATATCACAGGTAGCGTATTTGTTAATAACGCTACAGAGGAAAGTGTTCGTAGTATATCTGTGAAATATAGAGGGAATTTTAACTATGTTAATTTGCGAGATTTCATGTCCATAGACGTAGAATCAGTTGTGTATGCAAGTAGTATAGCAAAGTGCATCCCATGGCCCTGCAATCAGAGGCCGCGGAACGAATCACGTGATGCTGACATCGGCAGCGCGGAAATTTGAATTTTAGTGGGAAATTTGAATTTTGGCGGGAGATCTGAATTTTGGCGCGAAATTTGAATTTGTAAACAAATCCACGTGCCTTTTGAACATCCAAGTGCTTTTTGACAGCTGACAGCTGCCATCATTAAACAACAACACATAGCTAACCTCAGTGCTGCCATCATTACGGCACTAAACCACAGGCTACCAGCTTTCCACATGGTTATCGACAGCGGCCATCTTTAAACCAAGCCACGTGCTCTTGTTTGTAAACAAAGCCGCGCGCATTTTTGACAGCTGCCATCTTTAAGCAACAAGCATCGCTAACCTCAGTGCTGCCATCTTTACGGCACTAAACCTCATGGGTGCCACCTCAGGCACCTGGGCGCACGAAATTTGAAATTCCACATGCTCATGTTTGTAAATAAAGTAACGTGCTTTTTGGACAGCTGCCATCTTTAAACAAGAGAGCATCATGCTCCCATCATGACTGGGCTAAATCCTCATGGGTGCCATCTTAGGGACGTGGTGGAGGGCAATTTGAAATTCCACGTGTTCTTGTTTTGGAAACAAAGCCACGTGCTTTTTGCCAGCGGCCATCTTTAAGCAACAGACGATCGCAATCTTCAGTGCTGGCAGGGGCTAAATCCATATGCCTGCAACCTTAGGCATGTAGTGGCGGGCAGTTTGAAAAATTCCAGGTGCTTCTTGACAGCTATCAGGCGCCATCTTTAATCACATGCAGATGGCTGACTTGAGTGCTCCTATCTTGTGGGAAGTAAACTTTATAGCGCGGAATTTAAATTGATCTTAACGGGACTTAGCCACGCCGCAAGAAATCAAGCTGCCCTTCTCAACTTACTACGACCATGGTTAAAAAGCAAGCTGCCCTTCACAACATACTTACCGATCTTCTCTTCTCAACATACTATTATCTTAGAGAACTTAGTTTTTAAACCAAGATGCTGTTAGATATGCCGGCTATGGGCGATTACACAAGATGGTCGCTGCTCTTATGAGACGATCTAGAGGCGATTGAGCAAGATGGCGGCTGCTCTTATGGAGAAAGCTAGGTTAGTGGCTACTGCACACACTGCTATACATAGATTGTTATGACCTCCCCCTATGTAAAGGCATAGCTTTATATCTCTATCGAAAAAGTTTAAACATGCATTACTTACGTACACGCTCTAGCGGTAGAAAATATAAAACTTATGTTTACAAGATTTTTAAACATCGCTATTCTTAATGTAGCTATCTCGACAGATTCTAACCTTATTCCTACAACACGTGTTCAGATCACTAAAGAAGAGATTGAAACATAACAAGACTAGAATGGAACATGTCGTTACTTACAACATGTGTTCAGATCACTGGTTGTTGTGTTCAGATCACTAAATAAGTGATTAAAACATAACAAGACTAGAATGGAACAGTGTACTCGATGTCGTTACTTACAACATGTGTTCAGATCACTGATTGTGGTGTTGAGCACATGTTTACTGGTTAGCAGGGGATACCTTTGTTCTATGAAGGTGGAATCGAACAGAAAAAATATATCGCTTACTGCAATGCTAACAAGATTAGCGCAGCAATCTCGCTTTGTATACGATAATTTACAAAATATGAACGTACGTACAACTTCAATGATTTGCTAGTGCGAAAATCAAAACTACGGAAAACACCATACTGCGTAGCCAACACGCTCGGTAAACGATTATTTTCAAATTATGAATACAACAAAATTACAATATCAATGATTTGCCAAATCATTTGCCTTACAAAATTACAACTTGAATGATAGAGCGACATCATCTATCATTGCCTAGTGCGAAAATAAAAAAAACTGTGGGGAAAACATACTGCGTAGCCAACTCGCTCGGTAAACGATTATTTACAAATTATGAATACAATAAAAGTACAACTTCAATTTTTTGCCTAATGCTACATCTTCCATCATTTGCCTAGTGCGAAAATCAAAACTACGGAAAAAATATATTGCGTCGCCAACTCGCTCGGTAAATGATAATTTACAAATTATGAATACAACAAAAGTACAACTTCAATGATAATGCGACATCTTCTATCATTGCCTAGTGTGAAAATAAAAAACTGTGGGGGGAAAAACATACTGCGTAGCCAACTCGCTCGGTAAACGATGATTTACAAATCATGAGTACAATAAAAGTACAATTTCAATTTCTTGCCTCGTGCGACATCTTCTATCATTTGTCTAGTGCGAAAATAAAAAACTACGGGAAAAACATACTGCGTAGCCAACTCGCTCGGTAAACGATAATTTATAAAATATGAGTGCAACAAAAGTACAACTTCAATGATTTGCCTAGTGTGACATCTTCTATTAATTGCCTAGTGCGAATATAAAAAACTACGGAAAAAACCTGCTGCGTAGCGAACTCGCTCGGTAAACGATGATTTACAAATTATGAATACAACAGAAGTACAACATCAATGATTCACCTAGTGCGACATCATCTACTATTTGCCTAGTGCGAAAATCAAAAAATATGGAAACCATACTGTGTAGCCAACTCGCTCGGTAAACGATGATTTACAAAATATGAATATAGCAAACGTACATCTTCAATGATTTGCCTAGTGCGAAAATCAGAATCCACGGAAACATAGTGCAAAGCCAACACGCTCTGGAATTGCAAATACATCACAACACGGGTTATCGAGCAGATCACTGATATAGCATACACATCACTCCTTTTTTCGAAACACACGGACAAGAAAGTTGTGAGATAGCACTTACACACACAGAGATATATGAATTACCTATGATACTTACATGTAAAAATGGCAAGGAAAAAGATTAAATCATAATTTCTTGCATGTATGCTGCTCCAAATTATAAGGGCAAATGAGAACAGTACTATGTGTTTTTGCTACTGCTTACGAAAACGTGAACGGGTGTGACATGTCAACACAGCAAAAATACACATTACCTTGGTCGCCCACACGTGATGGATACTGCGATTCAAAATCCCGGTGAATTAATGTCCTGTCCCTTGATAGACCTTAGGCTTTAGGAAGGGCATCGGGTAGTAAAACGGATTCTTGCGTTGTCCTCAAGAAGGCAATCTTTGATTCTAGCTAAAAGCTCAGCGTACACAACGTTTGTTAATGACTCTTACTCGAAAGCGCTGATAGAATTGCATAATCATAGGTACACCAACGACGAAGACCCAGTGCGGTGGATTTGGTCAAAACTAGCAAAGACTGCCAGGAACTGGACCGGGGCCTCTTAAAGATAACAGAAGAGCAATGAAGATAACCTATCGGCAAATTAAAGGCAAAGACGTAAAAAAGAAAGATATCCCCAATTTGAAATGCTAAAGTCAGAGAGCAAGAGCTAAAGAAGTGCAGAGCCTGGATCAAGTATATGGGACCCTAGGGTTCCCTAGTTAGTCGCCTTTTTACAGATACTGAGGATGTATTGTGGACAGGCCCTCGACATGAAGGTCACATATGCCCGTAAAACTGGAAACCGAAGTAATATTGGGAAATTGCCAGGAAGAAGAAACCCTCACTATATATAATATGTGTGTATGTTTACCACGGGATCCTGATGCTAGCTGAGATGAACATTATATGGCAGTGGAGCAGCTGATAAAGATGAAATGAAACTGGATAAGGAGGTGACCCGACATTTACCTGGAAGTTAAAACGGGAAACCACGCAAAATCATCCTCAGGACAGTGGAGTTCTCCCGAGGTCAGAGCTGCTCGTTTCCTTCGGCCTACTTCTCTAACGTTCGACTCGTTGGCTGAATGGTGAGCGTACTGGCCTTCGGTTCAGAGGGTCCCGAGTTCGATTCCCGGCCGGGTCGGGGATTTTAATCTTAACTGGTTAATTCCAATGGCTCGGAGGCTGGGTGTGTGTGGCGTATTCAACGTCAGAAATCATCCTAGATAGGGCCTCCATCTTCACAGACATGCAGGTCGCCTAATAGGCCGTCTACTAGAAAAGGACCGGCACCAGGCCATACGCCTTTATTATTACTAGTTCTGCAAATCTTAAAAAGGTTCCTCTACACTTTATTTGGACTTCCAGCAATCAAAGGTATTGGGCTACAGGGAGTAGAATGAGTTCTTGTTCAAGGAACTTAAAGGAGTTACGACTCATGAACTACTTTTACAGATTTTGGAGACGCCGAAGGGCCAGGATTTCGTCCCGCAGGTGTTCCCTTGCGTGCCTGTAAATCTGCCGATGCCGGGCTGACGTATTTGGGCACTTTCATAAACCACCGGATTGAGTCTGGTTCGAACGTGCCCGTAAATAGTTATAAGCTGTACAGAGATCCTACTGACAAATCTTAACATTTTTCTTACAAGCGATACAAATCTCAGAGCAATGATACAATGAACGTGTAGTTGCCACGGCCTATAAATCTAAAATACGTTTTCCTGGAAAATAAACATTCCTCACTTTTCAACTTGGACTGGAAGTATTTTCGAAATGATTGTTCTTGAGCTATTGTATCCTCAGCAGGGATGTTAGGGAACATAAACATAAACACTTTTCCGCTGTTTTTGTATGGGTGCAAGTATTTGACATCCACATCCCTTGAACGAACATTTCAGGCCAGGCCAAAATACTGCCTGTATGCTCTTTGTTTCTCAACTTGTATTTATAATCTGCAACAAGGAAAGCCTCTTCTTGCAACACCAGAACGTCATTACATTCACTGCGTGCTTCATCGCATTCATTTTCACTGCTGCTGCCAGCGCTTTCATCTAGGCGGAAGTCACGGCCAAAAATCGACTTCCCAGGAAGAACATTTTATTTGCTGCGGCGGCGGGAAATAGCAGTTTGTGTTGGGTTGGAGCATGGCCGGAGGGTGACGAGCTTCCTCGATCATTTCCTTCTTCCTCATTTAGCATTGGGTGTCTTCCCATTTTTGGATGTACATTCCGCACTTTATTTTGTAGGGTGGACCAAGGCATACCATAGAAATCAAATGCTTTCCTATAAGACAACTTGCCACTTTTAATATCACGTACGGCTTTTTCTAATAATTTTGGTTCGTAATTACCCATCGAAGCAGCTTCTTTCTGCCTCTGATAATTTCTAGGCATTGTCCGAAATCACCCAGACAGCTTTCAATTTTCAGTAAAATGTGCGTAAAACACTATTCTTTACTAAATCACACCAAAATTCCACAGCAATCGTTTATGAACACTTCAGTCAGTTGATCTCAGTTCATGCATTATCATTAAGAGGATACTTTCAATTGTGCATTCCATCCGACCGCGACGCTGGCGGCATACTGCCGTACTATTAGGAAAACACAGAGTAACGTTATAATTTATTTATAACTCGCAGGCAGTTCATGGAGACGGAATCACGCATAACCATGTTCCAGGCACGCTGGACTGCCAAACACATTCAAATTTAGTAAAGTTCGTTATACGCACAACGTGCAGTTCACTCAAAATACTTCCAGCGAATGGGGCCACTTCCCTCTCCTCGGGGGTTTAAATAGACACACAGTCCTTTTGTAACGTCAAGTGAATCCCCGACTTACAGAAGCGATGGCTCGTTACGGCTTTCCTCCAGCCAACAAGTTCTGATATCAGAGCGCTCAAGTAGCCATCATTTTCACACAGAAGTGGACGATAAATCGACTTCCAAGTTTTTATTAATTCGGACCTGTGGAATTTTAGCTTGGTGGTGAATATCGCTACATCATTCGGAGATCCCAGTCCTGTGATGATAAAGTTGGTCAACTTGAGTTGCTTGTAATGGGGTTCCCGACATTCAAATATTACCTCCACCTAGCTCGTATCAAGTGAATTTGAAAGGTGGAGTGGGGTAGACGTGCCTAGATACCAAGCCAACTGCTCGATCTGAATTTAAAACGTTCCCTGCTTGATGGAAAACACTGGGTTCACCACGCTTACATCGGCGTTCAATGGATTGTCTACCTTCCTACACAGCTCCTTGCATATTCATCTAATATATTTTTCCAGAGTGTTATAATTCATTAATTGAGGCATCTAGGGGATGGCTCACTACGCTACTACTACTTCGAGGTGGCCCCACTGTGTAGATTGTAATAGGGCACTGCCCAGTACCTTTCCACTACCTCTCTTCTCCACCAGGTACCTCACCGCCTCCAACTTGCCCTCCTTGGCAGACAAGAGCAGTGCAGGCAGTCCTCGAATGCGGGTAGCAATGTGTCGTAGGTCCGATATCCTAATTGTGTTAAAACCTCCAATAATCATATTTCATACAATAGATAAAATAATAGGAGTTACGATGGTCTATAAATTGTGTTAATATATATAAATGTTTTGTGTCCCTGGAGGGGATCCGTTGTGCTGACCATACGACACCTCATAATCTGTAGGCCTTTGGGCTGAGGAGCGGTTGCTTGGTAGACCATTGTCCTTAGTGGCTGTTGTACCATAGGTATTTTTTAGTTTGGACGTATAAAACCCACATACTTTTCTGACTATATATTAGCATACTCAGTTTACGATGAATAAGGTACCAGTGGACAGGATTTTTGGAGACTTGTGACGTAGCAATAGACGTACTAATACAAAAATACTTCCAATATGGTGCCAAGAAACATCACCAATAGGTCATTAATGTAAAACATGTACATATTCTTTGTAGACTGTTAAAAAAGAGCGATTGTTTTTAGGGAATAAAAAAGTACGAAGAAGATAACAGTATATGTATCGTAGTGACAATAAAGTTTTTTTGCTAGAGGCTTTACGTCGCACCGACACAGATAGGTCTTATGGCGACGATGGGATAGGAAAGGCCTAGGAGTTGGAAGGAAGCGGCCGTGGCCTTAATTAAGGTACAGCCCCAGCATTTGCCTGGTGTGAAAATGGGAAACCATGGAAAACCATCTTCAGGGGTGCCGATAGTGGGATTCGAACCTACTATCTCCCGGATGCAAGCTCACAGCTGCGCGCCTCTACGCGCACGGCCAACTCGACCGGTGACAATAAAGTTGTTATATAAAGAAATAAACGTGTTCTTGTATGTTATTCTTTCATAAAAAGTCGCATATTGGGAAAGATAAATTGTCGACCGCGACAGGACTTTCTAAACTCAGCGATGAAAATTGATCAAATGACCATACTGATTTCATGGAAGGCGCTGGCATCCCGAGGTTTACCGACGTCTGGAAGCATGGCGGAGTTACAAGAGAGGCTGCGCCAGGATGTGATAGAAAACGAGAACCCAGGCAATTTCGACTTCGAAGTCACCTCGGAGAAGGAAACCAACAAGCGGGTAAGCAAAATGCTTGCTAAACTAACTACTTTGATTGAGGATCAGTCTAAACACATCGAGACCCAATCTGAAAATCTCGAAGGAAAAATTGAGGCCCAGTCTCAATAAATAAAGGGCCGACAAAAATTAATGACAAAATCAGCAGCGTAGAATTGGCTGTAGATAAAGTAGTAAGTGATATGCACACCTTGGAAAAGAAAGTCTAGGAGGGTTCGAGAATTCGAGCGGGAATCTAACAGTTTTATAACCGAAGTAGGCCAGAAATTTACGAAGTTTAAATCCGAGGTTAATAGAAAAATTTCAATCCTGGAGAGAAATATTTCTGTTGGCAGTGGCCACTCAAGCAGAGGTATTGACCTCCTCATGGGGATACGGGTCGATGACACAGTAATCAAAGACAGCCTACCGGAATTTCAGGGGAGATTCGAGTAGTGTCCTAAAGCATTTCTAAGGACATCGGAGTCTCTACTGGGTAGGACAAATATACCTACGGAAATATACTTGCAGATTGTCAGCCAGCAGCTGAAAGCGTCATCAGGGGCATCGTGGCAGAACATTAAAGGACTCAGCCTCGACTGTGAGGAATTTAACAAAGAATTCGTCCAGTGATTTGACTAGGAGTCTGTCCAAACTTATGTACAAAAAAGTTCCTAACTGTAATTGAACTGCTAAATGATAAGGTTCGAACCTTTGAAGAGCTCCGTCACATTGTAGCAAAATTAGACAAAGAAACAAGTTACCATACCACAGAAATGAAAACCTAACAGCGGAGGAACCACGGAAATGATACCGATACGGCAGCCTGGACATTTTGAAATGCAAATGCCCGGAAAACTAGCCTGGGATCGTTCGAGTTGGGGTAAGGAGGGTATCGAAGAATTAAGAAGTCCCAAATACATGACACCTGGCTAGAAGGTAAACATATTTGTCAAATCTGCAGTGATAATGACCCTAATCCACCCCACCCGGCTATTAACTTGACGATTGATGATAAGCCTTCAGTCGATATCCTTGACACTCAAGCTTCACACTCGTTTGTGAGCATGAATGTGGAAAAATTGTTAAAACCTCTTAGCCCTGCTAAGGTGCAACAGTCAGATGCAATAACAGATTGAGGGTTGTACCTTTCTTCAAGGCTTGTCCTCTACTGAAGTCATAGATATACCGGTGAGGGTGGTAAAGGATTTGATCCCTGACATAAAATTAGGACACGACATCTTAGCTAACTATGGGTTAGTGATAGATTATACAGCCAATGAAATATTCTTTGGTAATAGAAACAGAATTATGTTGACATGTGTTGAAAATAAAGCCGTTGAGTCGGAAACTTTAGAAACCAATGTATTGGCCGAACTTAAAACAGGACTGATGAGGGTAAAAGAGAAGAAAGACCTTGAGAAGTTGCTGAATAAGTTCCCTGAGGTCATTAATGACAGAATCGGATTTACTACAACGGTAAAACATAAAATAATTTGTAAGGATTATTCCCCAGTTAAACAAAAGCCCTACCCGCTGAACCCAGATAAACGAAGGACGAAGTCTTGTCCGGATACAAGGGAGAATTCTGCTAGGACTATCGGGACGACATCCTCGTGTACAGCAAGAGGTTTTTGGACCATTTGGAACACCTATCTAGAATATTAGAAAGGTTAAAGGATTCACGGACTTACCTGTCAGTTCAAAAAGTGTCAGTTTGCATCAAACTCAGTTGAATACCTATGTCATATATTGAAAGAAACGGGATTGGAGAGACAAACTGAGAAGAATAGGGCCCTTCAGGAACTGGAAAGGCCTCGTACGAAACGCCAGGTACGTCAATTTTTAGGCCTCTGTGGATGGTACAGTATCTTTGTACCACACTTCGACCTCCTCAATAAAAACATACCATTTAAATTGGACCCAAAGGGAAGAAACAGCCTTTCAGAAGAAAAAGGATCTATTTGTGACGCTCCAAGTCTAAGCCGCGAGGTCTGCGAGTGACATCGGTCTTGGGGCTGTACTGTTCCACGAGAGAGGAGGAGGAATCCTTGTGCTCCCGAGAGAAACTATTGCACAGGCGAGAAGGAGGCATTAGCGGTTGTATGTGCTGTCGGCAAGTTCGGAGGTTACCTAGAAGACTCTTTGCAAACAACTCTTCACGTCAGTGGTTGAACCACGTTTCTGGAACTAATTCCAAGCTAATGCGATGGGCCTTGATCCTTGCCCATTTTGACTTCGAAATTTGTCATGTTCCTGGCGTAGACAATTAAGTTGCGCACAGTCTATCAAGAAATCCTGAGGACGGACAGAAATCAGCCACGAATTTATTTGAGAGAGGGATTCCTGGGCCAACTACGAGGTCTCAAACCGACCCTGTGCTCCTTGTTATCCGGCGAGGAAATAATGAGATATATTTACATGTAATAAGGATGTGGCAGACTGAGGACACGCCCTGTAACAGAACGACATCATGGATTAGCAAACACAGCACTAATTGTCGACATGTCCCAGTTCAGTTTCAGATGTGCTACAAGAACTTCCGACTCAAAGACGGCATTGTTAAATATACTTCCAACCTGCCTGCATCTTCTCTGGTCATCGTCATTGCGTAGTCGCAAACTGTGAGGATTTTTAACAAATACCATGATAATACAGAAGCCGGTCAAAGAACTACCTTCAAGCCTGTGCAATCTGTGCTCGCACTAAGGCGAACAACCAGAAGGCGAGTACCAGCATGAGAGAACGCCAACCACATCAACCTTGGGAGATCCTCACCCTTGACCTTACGGAACCCTACCCTAGGGCATCTCGGGGAAACACGGGGATCCTCCTGGTGACTGATATATTCACTAGATGGTGGAAGCATTCGCCATCCCTGAAGCTAGGTCGGGACGTATCGTACGACACTTAAGGACGGAAGTCTTCAGTCGGTATGGGTATCCTCAGTGTCTACTGACGGACAATAGTAGTCGGTTCAATTCGAAACAGTGGTTGCAAACTTTGTTGGAGTGGGGAATTGAACACTGGACGACAGGCGAATCCCACAGAACGGAAAAACCAGGAGCTAAAGAAGATGTTTCGGATGCACTTGGTCGACCGAGAACATACCAAGTGGGACGAACAACTACATGAGTCCCTTCTGGCCATCAGACAGCAGGTTAATCGCGTCACGAGTTTCTCACCTGCAGAACGTTTTCTTCAACGCCCAATCAAGAGAACTGGTGACTGGAACTTCATCCATGGACAAGGAGAGGAATCGGAGGATCCTGATGGATGGCATGTGCAGAACCAGCGGTAGATTCAACAGGCTCACCACCAAGCCGAATAGTGTCCAAGGAGAGGAGCCGAGAGCAACGATGCACCGGAGGAAAGGGAGTTCAGACCTGGAATACTCGTTCCTCGTCGAAACCATCACCTCAGCAACAAGCTTCAAAAGTTCCACTCTGGGATGGCTCCAAAGTAGCTCGAACCTTTCGAGGTGGATAAAAAGTTGGGAAATCGTGGCTATCTCCTGAAGACTACACCACCGACGTCGGAATTGAAGGCGTTACTTCGACCCCTACAAGAAGGCGGAGACCGTAGAGTGTCACTCTATAAGGGGCCCCAGAAGAATGCGGACTCCAGGGAGGATAAACGCACACTGATACCTATCTCGGAGGATATGAGAGATGAAGACAGAAATCAGAACACCTAGATATAATTTAAGACCTAGAGAAAGTACAGATACTGAAGCTTTTAGGGTGGATAATTGTCGTTGGTCCGATATCCTAACAGTGATAAAACCTTCAATAATGATGTTTAATATAATAAATAAAATAAATGGATTTACGATTATCTATAAGTTGTGTTAATATATTGGAATGTTTTGTGTCCCTGGACGTATAATATCCATATTCTTATCTGCTTATATATTAGCATGCTCAGTTTACGATGAATAAGGTACGAGTGGACAGGATTTTTGAAGACTTGTGACATAGCAATTGACGTACCAACACACAAAGACTTCCAACATGGAACCGAGAAACATCTCCAATACGTCATTGGTGTGAAACATGTATATATTCTTTGGAGACTGTTGTTGAAAAGAGAGCGATTGTTTTTAGAGAATAAGAAGATAACGCAAGTCCGAGAATATCAAAAAGGAGTAACGAATATAACAGTATATGTATCGTAGTGACAATAAAGTTGTTACATAAAGAAGTAAACGTGTTCTCGTGTGTTACTTTCCTTTTCTAAAAAGTCGCATATTGAGAACTATAAGTGTTCATGTCAATGTCACATATTCCAAAGCAGAGACAGTCTTGTTATCCTGATTTTTTTCCTCTTCTAGCAGAGCCTTTACAACATGCAACTGCCCCGTCTCTGCAGCGTTGTACAATGCGGTGCGCCTCCAGTCCACACAGGGTCTTGCAAGGATGAAATTCACCACATGGATGTATCCCTCTTCAACTGCCCAATTTAGAGTTTGCAGAAGGATTTGATGACCTGGTTCGTTCTGAGAGATTGGTTTCCGCCACTGTGGACCCTCTTCCCTGTACCGCCACTCCCTATCTCTCTGCCGGGAAAGTTTCTCTCTCTTCTCACACGCCACCTCTCGCTGCTCAACAATCTTCTCTTTCTCCTTACATGCTTTCTCGACCTTCTCCTCTCTCTCTTGACAATCCCTCTCCATCTTCTTTAGTTTCTTCTCAAATGCCTACTGTCTTTGTCCTATCAGCGCCTCCCTTTCCTTAGTGCTTCTTCATACATACTCAGGATGTTCTCTCTCTCCAATTCTTCAACCACTGCACCTCCCTCACCTGCACATTTTCTGCCAGTGATCCATAGAGTGCCGCATGAAGTTTGCAACGAGACTGGAACGAAAAAAAAAAAAAAAACAACATATTAACAAATACTCCAAGTACATGGCATCCCTTTTAGTGACACTGGTTACTCTTAGAATGGGGAACATATATGTTTTAATTAAAATGTACTAATCTGATTAAAAATTTCATGCAAATTAAAAATGTGTCCAGAACGTAGAAATAATAACTCCAAACAAGATAAAAAGCCGAATTATTGGGCGACGATGTCACGTGATGCAAGTACGCAACCTCATTGGTCTGACACCATCGTACGGATTGACTGTATTAGCAGAAGAAACAGTAGATAGTGTGCTTTGAGCAACAGGATACACTTCACGTATTTCTCCTTTATGTTAGTGGCTGGTAAAGTTATGTTCAATTGCTCTATGTAATTATTTAAGTGTTATATTTTGGAATGGAAATTAATCCTGTGCAGAAGTGAAGCAGAAATATTATAAATGGTGTGGAGTTCAGATATACATGGAATATCACTCCAAACAAATTGTATATCAATGTACCAAATGACAGTAAAACTAGGAACAAATGCCAGTGATATATCGAAAAGTTAGAGATTATTGTAAATTGAAATTGTTTGAACTTTTAATCACTTTTCTATGTCTGCTATTCTAATTGTTATGCTGATTAAAGTATTCTCCAAGCCTAACCCAAGTTTTCAGTGATCAGTGTCAAAGTAATAAACCAACAGGTGTGTGAATCTAATTGATTACCAAATTCATACCAACATATATTGACATGCGGCAATTTTTTATTTATTGAAGAACTTACATTTGTAAATAAATTTAGGCTACAAATAAGTACACTATCTATAAGATCGAGGGATTTGTTCCTGAGCAGCTGTGAGCTTGCCTTTGGGAGGTAGTGCATTCGAACTCCACAGACGACAGTCCTGAAGGTGGTTTAGGTGGTTTCCTACTTTCACACCAGGAAAATGCTGGGGCTCTACCTTAATTAAGGCCACGGTCACTTCCTCCAGATTCTTAGCTCTTTCCTATCCCGTAGTCGTTATAAAACCTATCTGTGTCGGTAAAAATATAAGAAAAATATAAGAAAAATAAAGCATGTACACCATAAAAACAACGTGAATTTAGAAATAAGAAATGTACTGTATATCTCTACAAAACCAATGCTTGGAATTATATTCTAGTCTCTCATATCGCTAAAAGCAACAGTCTACTCTATCATCTTAAATCCATGGACTCACACATACATTTCACCGTAGAGCCAGAAAACAACAATGCCGTTACTTGCATTCATATAACCACAACAATACTCTGCCCTTTAATATATACAGAAAGCCCACCCATACTATCAACCTTCCAGAAAACTTCTCTGCACCCAGACATACACAAGAAAGCAGCCTACAATAGTAGTAGTTTACTCAGATCCTTGACTATTCCATTATCTCGCAAAAATTACAAGAAGGAATTAAACATCATTCAAAATATAGCAGAATGTAACGGCTTCAGCAAAGCCTTTGTCAACTGAATCGTCAATAGATATAAGAGCAGATTCAAGACGACCCTAATGAAAGATTCTGCTCTAAAGGAAAGTTCTCTACATTCACCTTCAACAACTAAAATATTTATCAAGTTTCTATTCTCTTTAAAAAACATGCCATTGAAATGGCGTTTAGAACCCCCGACACCAATTCCAGATCAATTTTCAATTCACATACTATCAACAACAATTAAAGGTACACCAAATATGGGGTTTACAAATTACAATGTTAGTCTTGCAGATCGTCGTATGGTATGTCACACAAATTTGCAATAAGACACAATGAACATCGTAATGCTCTTAGCTTTTCAGCTATGAGTGAACATCATGAACCAGGAGGCACCTTGCTCAGTATCAATATTGAACAATTCAGGAATCCTTCTCACAACTTAACTGAGGTTAACAAAATAATACTTTACTTGAAACGTGCATTACATTTGTTTGCCAACAAACCCCGCTTTGCGACGTAAAGCCCCTAGCAAAAAAAAAAAAAAAAAAAAAAAAAACCGCTTCAAGCTCACCAAGGCAGCAACGTCCTTCCTCCCCGCTTTCCACACACACTTCCTCCCTCCACTCTTTCTTTCCTATATACATACCAATACATTTGAGCCTGCCACACACACACACATACAGCGGAAACAAGACCTCGAGACCATGACACGCCACCTCACACCAGTGATAACAAAATGGCGTCCGGCTAGCGACACCATGGGTAAGGGCATCACAACAAGGAAACAACAAATACAAAATGCCACCCCAAAAACAGAATAAATTTTAAATGAATGTTAAAGAATGAATATTTGACACAAGGGACCCATTTCGCAAGGAACTAAAAGGTGTGGGATCAACAAGGGAACCAGAACAAGCATCTACAAGACAAATTTCTACACCATTTTCAAACAAAATAACTGTACCTACTATAATTAATTCAAAAATTAATACAGACAATTACATCTTTAGCCACAAATAAGTAGGTAAAATAAATCAATGTTATCTAGTTAAAAGAAATATTTGGAATTTCAAGTAAATGTAAATAAATACATAGGTCTAAGTCATATCTACATTTTTTTTAAGGAAGAGAAATTAGAACAAATAATTTATAAGTTCTGAGGTGAGGTTTTTAACAAATAAATATACCATCTCTTAATTTGAATAAATAAATAAATAATTTATATAAATGGTAAAAAATTTGTAAAAAAATATATAAATTTCTAAAACTAAATACTAACCCTATTGACCTAACTAAAAAAGGAGCTCCTTGAATAAACCTAAAATATATCATATAACATGCTATCTATACTTAAAATAAATAGATGGTCTAAAGCCCATTCTTAATGGAGGGTTCACAACACCGCACGCGTAGCAGAAGAAGATAAATGCAAAGCGCGTCGCACGAATCAATCACCAAGACATGTCTGACGAAAAATATCAGTCACATAGCATACCCCAGAAATAGAACCGAATAGCATAGTAAAATTAAGCATCACCAATATAAAACCATAAACAGAAAAAAAAAAAGCGAGAAGTCATCTTTCATGTGCCGTACACTTCAAGAGAGAACCGGGCAGGTAATTCCAAAATGTTAGTAATCACATACTCGAATATACATTCATAAGAGAGCAACAACAATTGAGAGATCCGTACACAACAGCATCCAGACGCAGACTCCACACGCGATATGATAACATTAATAACAATACAACAGTAACGTAACGACCAGGAAAAGATAAGAGCAGATAATAAACAATGGTAGACAGACACGGTTCGAGGAGGTAAGCCGACTCAACAATGCAAGAATGATGACGAAAACGTTATTAAAACCCTCCATTAACAATGTCCTTACATTCTACAGAAGCACTACACGTAAAATAAATAATACAGAAAATTACTGCCACCAAATAGCCCAAAATATAACCATCTACTTTAAATTACTTTTAATAATAATAATTATTATTATTATTTTGAAAAATGAGTGTCAACGGAGATTGTTAGGTCCACAATTCAAAATGTACAGTTACCGAGGAGAACTAACCCGTATGAAAATAATGAAAATGAATAGAACAAGATGTCGCAATAAAATTTAAAGTCACACACCGGTAGAATTTACAAGTACGGGCAGCAATAAATCAAATGAAAACACCAGCATGAATGGAACGTCACGAGAAACACACACAAAAATAGCAGAATAAAACTACATACATACATACATACATACATACATACATACATACATACATACATACATAATCATTATAGACTGTTATGCCTTTCAGCGTTCAGTCTGCAAGCCTCTGTGAATTTTCTAAACGTCGCCACAATCCTCGATTTGCAACTAGTGTTGTGGCCTCATTTAGTTCAATACCTCTTATCATTAAATCGTTAGAAACCGAGTCTAACCATCGTCGTCATGGTCTACCTCTACTTCTTTTACCCTCCATAGCAGAGTCCATTATTCTCCTAGGTAACCTATCCTCCTCCATTCGCCTCACATGACCCCACCACCGAAGCCGGGTAATGCGTACAGCTTCATCCGTCCAGTTCATTCCTAAATTAGCATTTATCTCCTCATTCCGAGTACCCTCCTGCCATTGTTCCCACCTATTTTCCCAGCAATCATTCTTGCTACTTTCATGCCTGTTACTTCTAACTTATGAATAAGGTATCCTGAGTCCACACAGCTTTCGTTCCCGTAAAGCAAAGTTGGTCTGAAAACAGACCGATGTAAAGATAGTTTCGTCTGGGAGCTTACTTCCTTCTTACAGAATACTGTTGATCGCAGCTGCGAGCTCACTGCATTAGCTTTACGACACCTTGATTCAATCTCACTTACTATATTACCGTCCTGGGAGAACACACAACCTAAATACTTGAAATTATCGACCTGTTCTAGCTTTGTATCACCGATCTGACATTCAATTCTGTTGAATTTCTTACCTACTGACATCAATTTAGTCTTCGAGAGGCTAATTTTCATACCATACTCATTGCACCTATTTTCTAGTTCCAAGATATTAGACTGTAGGCTTTCGGCACAATCTGCCTTTAAGACCAAATCGTCAGCATAGGCCAGACTGCTTACTACATTTCCACCTAACTGATTCCCTCCCTGCCATTTTATACCTTTCAGCAGATGATCCATGTAAACTACGAACAGCAAAGGTGAAAGATTACAGCCTTGTCTAACCCCTGTAAGTACCCTGAACCAAGAACTCATTCTACCATCAATTCTCACTGAAGCCCAATTGTCAACATAAATGCCTTTGATTGCTTTTAATAATCTGCATTTAATTCCATAGTCCCCCAGTATGGCGAACATCTTTTCCCTCGGTACCTTGTCATATGCTTTCTCTAGATCTACAAAACATAAACACAACTGCCCATTCCTCTCGTAGCATTTTTCAATTACCTGGCGCATACTGAAAATCTGATCCTGACAGCCTTTCTGTGGTCTGAAACCACACTAGTTTTCATCCAGCTTCCTCTCAACGACTGATCGCACCCTCCCTTCCAAGATGCCAGTGAATACTTCGCCTGGTATACTAATCAATGAGATACCCGATAGTTATTGCAATCCTTCCTGTTCCCTTGCTTATAGATAGGTGCAATTACTGCTTTTGCCCAATCTGAAGGTACCTTACCAAAACTCCATGCTGATTTTACTACTCTACGAAGCCATTTCATCCCTGCCTTCCCACTATACTTCACCATTTCAGGTCTAATTTCATCTATTACCATCCTTTCCACTTCCTCAAGCATAATTTCACCAACATCATTTTCCTCCTCCCCATGAGCCTGGCTGTTCACAATACCACCAGGATGATTTCCTGTCACATTGAGAAGATGTTCAAAATATTCCCTCCACCTCTCCAGTGATTCCCTGGGATCTATTATGAGTTCACCTGAATTACTCAAAACACTGTTCATTTCCTTTTTCCCTCCCTTCCTAAGATTCTTTATCACTGTCCAGAAAGGTTTCCCTGCTGCTTGACCTAGCCTTTCCAGGTTGTTACCAAAATCTTTCCACGACTTCTTTTTGGATTCAACAACTATTTGTTTCCCTCTATTTCTTTCATCCACGTACAACTCCCTGTCTGCCTCGGCCCTTGTTTGGAGCCATTTCTGATAAGCCTTCTTTTTACGTTTACAAGCTGCTCTCACTTCATCATTCCACCAAGATGTTCGCATTTTCCCAGCCGTACACACAGTTGTTCCCAGGCATTATCTTGCTGTTTCTACTACAGCATCCCAGTATGCCACCCATTCACTTTCTATATCCTGAACCTGCTTACTGTCTATTGTTCGAAACTTCTCACTAATCATATCCATGTACTTCCGTCTAATGTTCTCGTCCTGGATATTTTCTACCCTTATTCGTTTGCAGACAGATTTCACTTTCTCTACCCTAGGCCTAGAGATACTTAGTTCACTACAGATCAGAGAGTGGTCTGTATCATCGAAAAATCCGCGGAAAACTCGTACATTCCTAACAGATTTCCTGAATTCAAAGTCTGTTAAGATATAGTCTATTATGGATCTGGTACCCCTAGCCTCCCATGTGTAGCGGTGAATAGCCTTATGCTTGAAGAATGTATTCGTAATTGCTAAGCCCATACTAGCACAGAAGTCCAGCAAACGCTTCCCATTCCCATTAGCTTCAATATCTTCCCCACATTTACCAATCACCCTTTCGTATCCTTCAGTTCTATTCCCAACTCTCGCATTGAAATCGCCCATTAGCACTATTCTATCCTTGCTGTTGACCCTGACCACGATGTCACTCAATGCTTCATAAAACTTGTCAAATTCATCCTCATCTGCACCCTCACATGGTGAATACACGGACACAATTCTAGTCCTAATTCCTCCAAATGACAAATCTACCCACATCATTCGCTCATTTACGTGCCTAACAGAAACTATGTTGCGTGGAATGGTATTCCTGATAAAGAGCCCTACCCCAGACTCTGCCCTTCCCTTTCTAACACCCGTCAAGTACACTTTATAATCTCCTATATCTTCCTCGTTATCTCCCTTTACCCGAATATCACTTACTCCTGGCATATCCAGATGCATCCTCTTTGCTGACTCAGCCAGTTCTACTTTCTTTCTGCCATAAGCCCCATTAATATTGATAGCTCCCCATCGATTTCCATTTCGTTCGCCAAGTTGTTTCCAAGGAGTCCCTTGCCTGTCAATCAGAGTGGGACTCCGTTACTCCCATGGTCCGAGGCTTGCTTAAAATGTTCTGAGCTCGGTAGATTCATGAAGCAGGATGCTACCCTACTTGCACATAGTCCAAGTGAGGATCTCTCCTCTAACGGGTTATGGACCACCGGTGAATTGTATAGTCCTAGCCGCCTGAGCACAAGGAGGGCCATGACTCAGAATATGTCCGAGATGCCCACTCCCATTCCATAGCAACTGATATCCCGACTTCAGGACCACTTACTAGGCCACTCAGCCGTTGCCCATGGTTCACGAACTAGGACGTGACTACAGTAACCCACAAACATGAAGAATAAAACAAAATAAGATAAAGAATAAAATGGGAAACGATCAAAACACGCCAAGAGTTCAGCGGACATCACAATGCACATACGACGGCTCCAAAATACAAGTCCACATGACGAAAATGAACGAACATAAATTACGTCGCACAAGAATTATGAACGCAAACCACGAGGCGCAAACAAAATTTAGAAAAACATATCCACAAATAAAGAGAAGCGGTACTTACCGAAATGAAGAAAATTACATTACCATATAATCGATAATGAATTCAGCAACCGAACAATCACTATCACCCACAAGGCAACACTACATTTTAAAACAAATACCTCACCATATTCATCTTATACACTAATGTTATACACATTATTTATAATTCAAAATCCCTGAAAGGGACACAGAATGTTTTTCACCCAATCCCGGAACTAGGCATGTTGAATACGCCAGCTGGCATGAGAGACCCAGTTCTCAGCGTCATTCTCCAGCGAGTTCAAATAGCAGACAAAAAAACAGTCGTTTTCAGAGCGCTCGGCGCAGCAGCCGACAGTTCACAGAGTCAGGCGCTATCTGTCTAACAGCGTTCATACTCACCACAACTACCACTGCGCGCGCATAGATGGCGTTAACGTACACATTTCAGGCTGTTGAATACACTATGTTACCAACACAGGAGTGTAAAATGTGCCGTGAAAATGATCCAACAACTCATACGAAAAGTCCGAATATATTATGCCGATATACGAAGATGTACACCGTCAGATTTCAAATTTATTCATTAATTATAACGCCTCAACCAACAAGGTCAGGCCATTCGAGAGTGCAACTACTCAATAAGTCACATGTTTATTTCATTACTAGCAAATGTACCCGTGCTTCACTACGGTTTTCTACACTGTATTCGAATATCGAAGTAAATACTGTACATGCAGTAAATAAGTTTGTTTAAAATTGCATGTCTCTTAGCGCTATCCGAGAAACAGCATGGGGGAGGTCCCCATACGTTGTTTCCAGTGTAAAGTGTTTGTTAACGATGTGTGAAAACGGCAGGCTCATTTACCTACTGCCATTTACAATCGAGTTGGGAAGTTTACATTATAATTGCAGGCCCCACTGCCTACTACGCAGTCACAATCGATCTGGGGAGTTTTCGCTACAATAGCAGGCCCCTTACCTACTTTCAGACAGATTACAGTTGAAGAGTTGTTATTATAATGGCAGGCAACGTCCCTACTATCAGTCTAAATTGAGTCGTGCAGCTATCATTATAATGAGAGGCCCCTTTTCCTACTGCCACCCAGCTTACTGCCAGTCACACCAAGCTGGTGAGTTTCCATCAAAATAGCAGGCCGCTATGCCTAATGCCAGTCAGATTTTATATGAGTACATTTGTTTATAATTGCGGGCACCCATGCCTACAGCTGAACACAATCGGGTAGGGGATTTTTAAACAAAATTGCATGCTACCTTGCCTTCTGCAAGTCAAATCGAGAAGTGAATTATTCACTAAAATGGCAGACCTTCCTTACTAATGCCAGTTACACAGGAGTTGAAGAAGGACCCCATTCCTACTGCCAGTCAAAGTCGGTGTGGGGAGTACTGATTACAATGGCAGACACATCCTTTCTCGATCGCTACATGTCGACACCAGTGAACACATATAGATCGACATACGAAAGTATATGCAAGTTTACATTATTGCAGACCTTCATGCTGCTAAACGGTACGTCATATCGACAAAAGGATTGTACCATAAAACGCCGGATTTATCGGCCTAAGTGGCTGGTCCTATGATATATCATCAATTCATGGGCAATATTGAGTTAAAACGTTGAATATGGTACATTTTTTGTAAGATCATCTAACATTGCATTACATTTCGGTAATTATGTGACAGCTACATATATAGCATTTGGCTCACATATGACTACTTGGTTGGCCAATTTTCGTGTACAGTTTAATGATTCTATCTTTCCTATGAGCGATTGAAAGTATGAATTATGCACAAGGATAGTTCAAATTTACTTAACATTGAGAAAAAGCAAAAGAAAAGTCACCTCCGCACAGGCCATGAAGGCCCTTGGAGGGGTGGAAGGTAAAGGCTTCCGCCATTGTTAAACTAGGCACGTGATGGGGTAGAGTGGTTAGCTCTACGCCCGGCCGCCTTTTCCCCCAGGAATTAACCTGGTACTCATTTTTGGTGTAGGCTGAGTGAACCTCAGGGCCATATGCACCTCCGGAAGAGGAAATCTCGTTTCTCAAATTTTACGACTTCCTGACGGGGATTCGAACCCACGTCCTCCGGGCGAACCGAGCAAGCCTTTACCACCTCGGCCAGGCAGCCCCTTAACATCGAGAAAAATCAAACGTAAACGTTTTGGGCCATGTCCGCTGCTTTTAACCTACAAAGCCGACCATTCACGATATCTCCTTGTCGAAAAAATGCACATGAAAGTAAAAAGTTTTAGAAATGGATTTCCACCAAGTTAGGTCGATTTTCAATCAGCTTGGTCTTGTACTGTATATATTGTGGAAGAGTAAAATCACCATTTGGGTTCCCTATAAACCATCAGTCCATTCCGGGAACATGAAATGTTATTGAACTTTGAAGCCTACATTTGGACAGGTGGATACTAAATATATAGTTTGATTCAAATATCTTCATTAGTTTCCAAGTTGTAAGAAATACGCTAAACATGCACCCGCTCTTGAGTTAAGTCCGGTGGAACTTGTACCGAAAAACGGCCCGTTAATGATATCTCCCTTATTAATCCTCGTATCGAAACGATGCAAATGAGAAAAAAGGTTAGAGATTAATTTCCATTAAGGCAGGTAGATTTCCATTAAGTTCGGTTGTGTAATTTTGTGGGAGTGCAAAATCACGGTTTCAGTTTCATATAAACCCCCAATGTTCACGGATTTAGAAACAATATTTGCCCTGAAATGAAATGCCATGGCATATGACTTTCAGTGCCGGGGGTGTCCGAGGACGTGTCAGCTCGCCAGGTGCCGGTCATTCAATTTGACTCCCTTAGGCGATCTGCGAATCATGATGAGGATGAAGTGATGATGAAGGCGACACATACAACCAGCCTCCGTGCCAGGGAAATTAACCAATGATAGGCAAAATTCCCGACCCTGCCGGGAGTCGAACCCGGGACCCCTGCGACCAAAGGCCAACACGCTAACCACTTAGACATGGATACGGACAATATTTGCCCTAAAACCTACACTAGGACACGGGAATTCTAAATATGAAGTTTGGTGGACGGACAGACACACAGACTCCAAAGCTAAAATTATGCAGATGGTCATTATTACACCTGAAACGGATAACTGTACGGAAATTTCGCCAAAATAGTCAATGTACAGACACACTGTAAGTAGTATAATACAGAGATTCTGCGGCCACCGCCACCGCAGGCTCCCAGAGGCCACCTCCACCACCACCACAGCCAGAGGCCTCCTAGATGCCTCCTCCACCACCACCACAGCCAGAGGCCTCCCAGAGGCCACCTCCACCACCACCACAGCCAGAGGCCTCCCAGATGCCTCCTCCACCACCACCACAGCCAGAGGCCTCCCAGAGGTCTCCTCCACCACCCGCGGGAAATTTGAATTTGTAAACAAAGCCGCGTGCTTTTTGACAGCTGTCATCGACAACAACGCATCGCTAACCTTAGTACTGCCATCTTGACGGGCCTAAACCTCAGTAGTACCAACTTAATCTAACTAGCGCGAGGTAAACAAAGCCACATGTTTTTGACAGCCACGTGCTTTTTGACAGACAACAACGCATCGCCAACCTCAGTACTACCATCTTGACGGGCCTAAACCTCAGTAGTACCAACTTAACCTAACTAGCGCGTGGTAAACAAAGCCACGTGCTTTTTGACAGCCACGTGCTTTTTTGACAGCTGTCATCCGCCATCTTTAAACCACAGAGCACTGTGCTGCCCTCTTTATCGTAGTAGATGTAAAATTCGTCACCTGTCATCGGCAGTGCTGCCATCTTGGCGGGTCTAAACCTTAGTGCTACCAACTTAACCTCACTAGCGCGAGATAAACAAATCCACGTGCTTTTTTGACAACTGTCATCCGCCATCTTTAATCTATAGAGCACAGTGCTGCCCACTTTAGCTACTTACCTTTGAAATGTGGTGGCGGATAATTTGAAAAATTCTACATGCTCTTGTTTGGAAACAAACTCACGCGCTTTTTTGACAGCCGTCATCCGCCATCTTTAATCAACAGAGCGTAGTGCTGCCCTCTTTAGCTAGATACTTTTGAAATGTGGTGGCGGCAAATTCCACGTGCTCTTGTTTGGAAACAAAGCCATGTGCTTTTTTGACAGCTGTCATCCACCATCTTTAATCAACAGAGCACCGTGCTGCTATCATGCGGGCAATTTCGTCAGCTGTCATCCGCCATCTTTAACCCACAGAACACCGTGCTGCCCTCTTTAGCTAGATACCTTTGAAATGTGGTGGTAGACAATTCCACGTGACAGCAGCCATCTTTGAGAACAGCGCTGCCCTCTTTGTGGTGGTGGCAAATTCCACATACTCTACAAACTCACGTGCTTTTTTCTGACAGCTGTCATCCGCCATCTTGCATCACAAACCTCAGTGCTGCACTCTTTAGCTAGATACCTTTGAAATGTGGCGGCGGCAATTTGAAAAATTCTACATTCTCTTGTTTGGAAACAAACCTATGCGCTGTCATCCACCATCTTTAAACCGCAGAACACCGTGCTGCCCTCTTGCGTCAGCTGTCACCCACCATCTTTAAACTACAGAGCACCGTGCCGCACTCTTGCGTCAGCTGTCATCCGCCCAGCAATTCTCTTTCTATATAATAATTTCGTGTGGCTATTTCTAGTCAAGTGCAGTCTAAAAATAAATCCTAGAGTTGTTGTATCAGGAAGGGTAACTGGCTAAATCCCGGTCTTTCAGCGTTAGGAAGGGCAACCGGTCGTAAAACAGATTCTTGCGATTTAAACTCTTACGTCAGGAGGGGGAGGGCACTCGGCTGTAAAACATATATTTAATCCCAAGAGAATCGAACCCGAGACTGCCGGGTGAGAGGCAAGCGCACTAAACCAAACTGTAGGAGCCGGTAATTCTCTTTCTATATAATAATTCCGTGTGGGCTATTTCTAGCCAAGTGCAGTCTAAAAAAACATCCTAGTCTTGTTGTATCAGGAAGTGTAACTGGCTAAATCCTGGTCTCTCAGCGTCAGGAAGGGCAACCGGCCATACCGTGAAACAATAGTGTATGATGTAAGAGGCTAGATACTGCTTTTTAAAATCTAAGAAGAGCATCTAGCTGTAAAACCCCGATTCTCGTGTTAGAAAGGGTAACTAGTTGTAAAACAGATTCTTAATCCCAGTTCTTTGATGTCAGGAAGGGCAACCGGTCGAAAACAATAGTGTATGATGTAAGAGGCTAGATACTGCCAGTTTTGCGTCAGGAAGGGCAACCAGTCGTAAAACAGATTCTTGTGATTTAAAATCTCGCGTCAGGAAGGGCATCCGGCCGTAAAACAATAGTTCGTGATACAGCGATTTAAAATCTTAGTTCCTGCGCCAAGAAGAGCATCTAGCTGTAAAACCCCGATTCTCGTGTTAAAAAGAGCAACTAGTTGTAAAACAGATTCTTAATCCCAGTTCTTTGACGTCAGGAAGGGCAACCGGTCGAAAACAATAGTGTATGATGTAAGAGGCTAGATACTGCTATTTAAAATCCTAGAAGGGCATTTAGTTGTAAAACAGATTCTTGTGATTTAAAATCTCACGTCAGGAAGGGCAACCGACCGTAAAACAATAGTGTATGATGTAAGAGGCTAGATATTGCTATTTAAAATCCTAGAAGGGCATCCCGTTGTAAAACAGATTCATGTGATTTAAAATCTCGCGTCAGGAAGGGCAACCGGCCGTAAAACAGATACTTGCGATTTAAAATCTCATGTTATGGAAGGGGGTACTCGGCTGTAAAACATATTTTTAATCCCGGTCCTGTTACGTTAGGAACTACATCTAGCTGTAAAACAGGAGCTGCAAACATTTGCAGTGTTAAGCTTTAGTAGCATGCTATGGGTTACATTTTTGTTCTACCGCATAGAACACTATTTTTGAAGTTGTATCGGCGCAGTCATTCAGAGCGAAGTGCGGAATGCATGTGTTGGCTGAAATTGTACACGCATCTTCCGGCTGCACTAACCTTGAACGGGGACACGGCGCACAGTGTGTCGAATCCCATATCTAGGTGGAAAAAATTCACTGTCACAAATCAAAGCGAAACCAGGCTCATTCGATAGTGAACAAACCAGATGGTGACCTTCAGTCTTTCTTTCCGCTTTCTGGTGCGTACGAGGGTGGGGACAGGTGCTGAAACGTCTTCCTGGCAGTTATCAACTCAGTTGATAGGAGGTGTCAGAGTGAACCGAACGTTGTGTTTCTAGTGATTTCAACGAGGTTTTGTATTCTGTGGCTCATGGAATAGTGAAAAGAGGTGTATGTTCTCACTTTTAAGCATAATACAAGCGTTCTGCACTGAATAAATTATTTACAGTGCGTTGTAAAAGGAAGCAGTTGTAGAAAATTAGATTGTTTTTAGGATTTGCTCGAAAAAACCTTTATGAGTGCCTCATAGTGCCACTTTACTTTAAACGTCATTCGATGAGAAATTTAATGTAGATTCAGGATCTGTAGTGGTTTGGTTGCGCACGAATGTGCATAATGGTTTATTTTCTTATTTTCAGTGCCTATGTGGGCGTTACCACGAGAATAATATTTCAACGCGTGGCGGTCATGTCGTAAAGAGGGGCGTTTAGAAGTCATATTTCAATGTTATGGATAAATTAGAGCCTACAACTCTTACTGACACTCAATTTCAGGAGCTAAGAAACAAAATTAAATTGATATCCCGTAATATTAACAAAAAATAGGAGAGTGCAGGAAGAAGAGAACAACGATTCCGAGAAAAATTCTGTGATAGATTAAATGTGACGGATTTGATCGTGTTAAGTGAACAAGACGACATTGATCCAGCGTATCATCTGAAAACAAGTTGTGTCCCTGACAAAGCCGGCCGTCACCCTAAGGAATTTAAGGACTCGTCCGTAAAGACGAAGAAGCAAAATGTTTGTGATATTACCGAATCGCGTAGTTTGGAGGAAGTCGCGTTTGCTGCTGAAGATTCTTTTCGATCAAACGGGAAAAGATGAAGGCTTAATAAAAAGATATTATGTATTACTAGCTGTTCTTTCTTCTGGCTCTGAAATAAATGTGAATAAATTCAAGGAATTTGGTGCACAAACTGCGGCTTTGTATGTTAAACTATATCCATGGTATAATATGCCCGTAACTGTGCATAACATTTTAGTACACATTACTCAAATAATTAAACATTTTCTTGTGCCAATAGGAACTTTATCTGAAGAAGCTCAGGAAGCTAGAAATAAAGATTGTTGGAGGTTGCGTGAACTTCATACTCGAAAATGTAACAGGAATTCAACGAATAGAGACTTGGTTAAGATATTGTTGATTACATCAAATCCCTCAATAAACAAGTACCGAACAATGCCACGTAAAACTCCTGGTAATCTACCTATGGAAGCTATTGAGTTACTTACTGACTCCCAAAATCCTTTCACATCAAATGAAGAAGACCAGTATAGCAACGACTACGATTCTCTGGACTCTACAGACGAATCAGAGGACGAATGAACATTGGACATGTTGTTATTGTGAACGGGATGAGATTGATGAGACAGTTATAAATACTGTAATATGATCCTTTCACGTCTTTTATGAAATGTTTCTGAGTGTAATCTTGACTTTTTATATGGAAATAATATATATAATTGTTTTCGTGTGTAAGGTGTGTTTTACTAGAACTACGTCATTAACAGGGCTCGAAAATGAAATTTTGCTATAAAGAAATATTCTTATGGTTTTGACGAATATATTTTTATTTAAAAAATAAATGTTTTTTTGTTCATATTTCCTTGTTCTATGTTTAATAACAATTTAAAATAACTTTTCAATCTGGAAGAACTTACATACAGTGCCTTCGTCTATTCCCTCAAATAAGGTATAACAAGAATACTGGACTGAAATTCTCATTGTTATTCATATTTTATCCAGTTTTAAATAGTATGTTTACCACTGTTATAAACTATAACATACATATCCAAATCGTGTTTTTACTCCCGTAAATGGACGATTCTTTTGTTGCTTTCGGTCATTTTTCAAACCTCCCCTTGCCCCTTACCCCTATATATTTACCCCCGAACATCGTACACTTTAGACGATGCCAGACATGAATTCAGCGACCTCGAAAACGGTATAGTGCCAACTTTTAATAGGATCCCAGCACTATTAACGACGTTATTAATTTTTTCCACCTAGAACGGGGATTCGGCACACTGTGCGGCGTGCTGATAAGCCACTTGTAACTCACGGAACGTCTTCTTAGCTGTGTGTAGCATTCAGCTGGTGTAAGCTCCTAACATAAAATATTATGGTTGTACGGAGAGGTTAAAACACAGTGCCAGCATATAGCCTACCCCTATCGAAAGAGCCTGCACGGTGCTGGTATATAGGCTACTCCTGTTGAAGGAGCCTGTACAAGGTTTAACGCCTCCATCAACAGCCCTTACTTAATGCTGGCTTTTTGCACGCCCTCGAAACTACCTAAGAATGTAATATACAACAGTAGGGAGAGGGTAAAACCCTGTGCCGGCACATAGCCTACTCCTACTGAAGAAGCCTGCACACAGCTTAACGCCTCCATCCGACAGAAGAATCACCCTCAATATCTTGTACTCACAATCATTTTCGAAGGAGTCTGCACAAGGTTTAACGCCCACATCAACAGCCCTTACTTAATGCTGGCTTTTTGCACACCCTCGAAACTACCTAAGAATGTAATATACAATAGTAGGGAGAGGGTAAAACCCGGTGCCGGCACATAGCCTACTCCTACCGAAGAAGCCTGCACACAGCTTAACGCCTCCATCCGACAGATGAATCGCCATCAACATCTTATACTCATAATCATTTTCGAAGGAGTCTGCACGAGGTTTAACGCCCCCATCAACAGCCCTTACTTAATGCTGGCTTTTTTGCACACCCCGCCTCTTAGATCATACACCATAGTTTTACGACCGGTTACAATCCTGACTAGGATTTTAAATCGCAGTATACGCGATAAATTTGTTATAGCGGGTTTTATAACTAGATGTCCCGTTATCGGCACATAGCCTACTCCTACCGAAGAAGCCTACACGAGGCTTATTGCTTCCATCCGACAGATGAATCACCATCAACGTCTTGTACTCACAATCAGTTTCGGGGAAGCCTGCAGAAGGTTTAACGCCCCCTATCAACAGCCCTTACTTAATGCTGGCTTTTTTGCACACCCCGCCTCTTAGATCATACACCATAGTTTTACGACCGGTTACCCTTCCTGACTAGGATTTTAAGTCGCAGTATACGCGACAAATCAGTTGTAGCGGGTTTTATAACTAGATGTCCCGGTACCAGCACATAGCCTACTCCTACCGAAGAAGCCTGCACAAGGCTTATCACCTCCATCCGACAAATGAATCACCCTCAACACTCTTGTACCCGCAATCATTCTCGCTACCTCGGAAGATAGCGGGTTCGAACTCCTACTGTTGGAAGCCGTAAAAAATAGCAAATGCTAGGCGAGGGGCCTGCGCGATTGTGATAACGTGTAATTACATGATCTAGCTAAATGTAGTTTTAGCTCAATACTTTTAAGTGCCTACAGGTAAGGAATACCGCGGATGTAGCTTAGTACCCTCCCGTTTAAGTCCAGAGGTCGAGGATCGCGCGCTAACTTTCTAAGGCTCGATCCGCTGCAGAACTCTTAAATTCTGACACCTCGGCATCAACAGCAGGTTCGATTCCGGCTTAAATACGTCAGCCTGCAGAACTCAGCGTAAGACCCTCAGGAGAGCTCTTGTTGCATAAATATTTAGTTCCAACTGTACTGCAGTTGTCAGCGACTTTCACATCCGCTTGGTAACAAGCGGCATATTGACTCGCTGCAGTCTGCGTGAAGCGCTCACAGTTCTCTGTATGCGTTTATTACGTACACATCTCCCGTCTAAGTACTGTCTGCTGTGAATATTATTCTTCAGCCTTTATCTTAAGGTAAGCTAGAACTGTTAGTTACTGTTTGCAAAGCAACTTCTACGCTAGGTAATATACATCTACATTCATATATGTTTGTTCTTTTCTTTTTTTAGGTACCGTTCGAGTTACAGGCTTGAAAGTACGCATTTTATTCATCCGAGTAGCAGTCTGCAGCACGTGCATTTTTAAGGTATGTTTTCGAACTTTGGGTTGTAAAGATAGCTAGGTTAGCTGATGTACCCTACACTACATTCATATATGTTTGTTCTTTTTCTTTTTAGGTACGACCAGAATATTATCATTCGAGTTTCAGGCTTGAACGTACGCATTTTATTTATCCGAGTAACAGTCTGCAGCTCATGCATTTTTAAGGTATGTTTTCGAACTTTGAGTTGTAAAGATAGCTAGGTTAGCTGATGTACCCTACACTACATTCATATATGTTTGTTCTTTCCTTTTTAGATACGACCAGAATATTATCATTCGAGTTTCAGGCTTGAACGTACGCATTTTATTTATCCGAGTAACAGTCTGCAGCACATGCATTTTTAAGGTATGTTTTCGAACTTTGAGTTGTAAAGATAGATAGGTCAGCTGATGTACCCTACACTACATTCATATATGTTTGTTCTTTTCTTTTAGGCACGACCTGAATATTATCATTCGAGTTTCAGGTTTGAACGTACGCATTTTATTCATCCGAGTAACAGTTTGCAGCGCGAAGATTTTAAGGTATGTCTGACCTCTATACGTTGAAACTTGGTTTCTTCTAAAACATCGTAACTTTAGTCTATTGATAAATAGTCTTTCTCTTTAATCCTCATGCTATAGACGAGGTTAATTTTATAATTTCAAACACACACATAGCTATGTCTGTCCTCAACAGGCTGAAACTTGGTTTCTTCCGAACATCGTAACTTTAGTCTATTGATAAATAGTCGTTCTCTTCAATCCTCATGCTATAGACGAGGTTAATTTTATAATTTCAAACACATACATAGCAATGTCTGACCTCAACAGGCTGAAACTTGGTTTCTTCTAAAACATCGTAACTTTAGTCTATTGATAAATAGTCGTTATCTTCAATCCTCATGCTATAGACGAGGTTAATTTTATAATTTCAAACACACACATAGCTATGTCTGACCTCAACAGGCTGAAACTTGGTTTCTTCTAAAACATCGTAACTTTAGGCTAATCTCTATTGGTTGTTCTCTTTTCAGATGTTTCCCTGCTCGCAGTGCGATGTAACTTTTACAAGACGTGATGCCCTTACACGACATTTAAAAATGAAACATGGAGAAGCGTCTACTACGTTCACCTGCGAGCAGTGTGAGGCATCGTTTACGAGGGTAGATACCCTTACGCGGCATAAAAAAGTAAAACACCCTAGGATAACATCCGCTTTATGTGATGTTTGTGGGCTGTACTTCGCTAATGTAGAGCAATATCAGGCTCACTTAGCAGAGGTACATCAAATATCTACTTGCCCTCAGGTAGTAGTAGGGAAAAAGCGTGCAGCTACTGATGTAGCTGTAGAATGTACTAGTAGTAAAAAACCTAGGAAAAATGAACTTCAAACTATTCACTGCGAGCACTGTAACACTGATGTACCATCTTCACATTTTCAGGGACACTTACGGCGTAATGCACATAAAAATAATGCGTGTAGAAGTGGTAGTAACGCAAACATCGAGGAAATTACTACAGCATTTAAAAGTAGGATTGCTAGTTACAGAATTCGCACTAGTCAAAAGTTTCAGAGCACTTCAAACTTTTTAAATTGCGTTCAACCGGATGTACAACAGCTTCTTGCTAAATCTTTGTCCAATCATAATTTATTTAAAGATAATTTTGAACTTTTCGCCTTGTACATTAAAAGCACGGATGAATCCGAAATAACGGACATTAAATCATTTAATACGAAGAATTTTGTCATAAGTCAGTCGACTAATTTTGGTGATGTACTTAGGGATGTCTCTAACATTATTTCAACTAAGAGCGAGGAATTTCAGGAAAAGGAATCAGGGTGGGCTTTAGTTGAAATAATGTATCTAGAAGTTAACATCAATAAGTACAATCCTATGCGTGGATTTTCGCACATCGAGCTGCCGACATGGATTCAGCAAAGAAAAGCTGTTGTAAACATCCAAAACAATGACGAAGCATGTTTTCATGGGCGGTGATGTCGGCTTTAAATCCTGCAAAATCAGACGTAGCTAAGAGAATATCATCGTATCCACACTATTCAACGCAACTAAATTTCGATAGTATAGAATTTCCTGTGCAGATAAAGGATATTAAGCGCTTTGAGGAACTCAATAACATTAGCATTAATGTGTATGGTGTAGAGAAAAAGTCTGTAGTAGGTCCTCTGTATTATACATGTCATAAGAAGAGTACTCATGTTAACTTACTCTATATTGAAAACAGTGAGAATAGCCACTTTTGCTGGATTAAAAATCTGAGTAGACTTGTTGGTAGTCAGTTGTCAAACAGGTGTAACAAAAAGTGGCTATGTGATGGATGCTTGCAGTATTTTAGAACTGAAGATCAGTTAACGAAGCATTCCAAGAATGACTGCAATCATGTACGTACAGAGATACTTACTACAGGCAATGATGTTTTAAAATTTACAAATTTTCACAAGCAGATGTGGGTACCGTTCGTGATTTATGCAGACTTTGAAGCTATCCTCACGCCATGCAACACATGCTTACCTAATCCTGACAACTCTTTCACTAATACTACGCACATGCATGTCCCGTATAGCTTCGCGTATTACATCAAGTGTAGTTACGATAGTACGCTTAACAAGTTAGAGCTGTATCGAGGACATGATGCTGCTAAAGTATTTTTAGAAAGACTTGAAAGTGATGCAGTTCGTCTTGGTCGTATTCTAAATAGTAATATTCCTATGAAGCCACTCACCGAAATTCAGTTAAATGATCATGAACTTGCTACAAAGTGTAGCATTTGTGATGGGGAATTTTCCGAAAATGACCCTAAAGTTTTTGATCATGATCATTTAACTGGTTTCTACGGATGTGCCGCTCATTATAGCTGTAATCTTAAGTATAGAGTTCCTAAATTTATCCCTGTAATTTTTCATAACTTATCTGGTTACGACTCTCATTTCAATATTTCACAATTTGGAGCTTCAGATGAAAAAGTAGATATAATCCCTCAGAATAAAGAGCGGTACATTGCGTTTGCAAAGTCTGTAAAAGTAGATGCTGAGCATTCTATAAAACTGAGATTCCTTGACTCGTTTCGCTTTATGGCGAGTAGCCTCGATAAACTTTCTAGTCATTTACAGCCTGAACAATTTACGGGAATTCGACGCGTTTTTCCTGAAGAAGCGCAGTTTAATTTACTTCGGCGTAAGGGTGTTTTTTGTTATGAATATCTTGACTGCTTAGAACGCCTCGAAGAACGTGCCTTACCATCGGAACAATCCTTTTACAGCTCGCTGAATTCAGCAGATATTAGTGATGATGACTATTTACATGCACAACATATCTGGGAGCAGTTCCACATTCAAACGCTAGGTGAATACTCCGATTTATATTTAAAGACGGATGTACTTTTGTTGGCTGATGTTTTTGAAAATTTTCACTGTGTTTGCAAGAAATCCTACAGCCTTGACCCATGTCAGTATTTTACTGCGCCTGGGTTAAGTTGGGACGCGATGTTAAAATACACGCAGGTGAATTTGGAACTGCTAACCGATATTGATATGGTGCACTTTATAAAATCATCTATTCGAGGCGGTCTAAGTCAGTGCAGCGGGCGGTATTCCAAGGCAAATAATAAGTACATGCCGAGTTTCGATTCTAGTCAGGAATCTCAGTATATCGTTTATCTCGATGCTAATAATCAGTATGGATGGGCGATGAGTCAGCATCTACCGGTGAGTGGTTTCCGCTGGCTAACGCAGTGCGAAATTGATGCTTTACAGCTGCACGCCCTAGGCGATGAAGCTGATAAAGGCTATTTCCTCGAAGTTGACTTACAGTATCCTAAAGAGTTACACACTTCTCATAATGACCTACCGTTCTGCCCTGAAAATATGAAGCCCCCGTACATCGCATCAACGACGAAAATGCTAATTGCTAATTTGTGTGATAAATCTAAGTATATCACTCATTACCGAAATTTCAAACAGTGTTTGCAGCATGGTTTGAAGTTATCCAAAATTCATCGCGTACTAGAATTTAATCAGTCACCGTGGCTAAAGCCATTTATCGATCTGAACAATAATTTAAGAACGAATGTGGTTAACGAGTTTGAAAATGATTTCTACAAGGTCATGATTAACAGTGTGTTTGGTCAGACTATGGAAAATGTTGACAAACGCGTTGATGTAAAATTGATTACAAATTGGGAAAATATTAAGAAAAGGTATGGTGCTAACTAATTAATAAGTAAACCAAATTTCCACAGCTGCACCATCATACATGAGAATTTAGTTATTATACAGATGAATCGTGTTAAGGTTAAGTATGACAAACCTACCTACGTCGGCTTCGCAGTACTTGAATTGGCTAAAACACTCATGTATGAATTCCACTACGATTATATGATGAAGAAGTATGCGCATAATGCGCAATTGCTCTACACAGATACCGATTCGTTTATTTATCAAATGAAAACTGATGACAATTGCAATGATATAAAGCCAGACTTGGGTAGGTTTGATACAAGTAACTATCCTGCAAATAATCAATATCATCTACCGCTAGCGAACAAAAAGGTTCTGGGTAAAATGAAAGATGAATGTGCTGGGAATATTATCGATTCATTTGTAGGTACTAAATCCAAGTCATATTGCATAAAACTCTTAAATGAATTACAAATAAAGAGATTGAAGGGGGTTAAAAAGAATTTCGTTCAGAATCAGCTAAGTTTTGAAAACTATAACAATTGCATTAAAAGTAATCCACCTGTTTTGCATAAGCAAATGTCTGTCATTAGAAGCAAGAAGCACCAGTTGTACACTCATTTAATTAGTAAGGTAGCCCTTAATAGTGATGATTGCAAACGGTTTGTCATTCCAAATTCTACCAACACTCTAGCCTGGGGGCATAGTAGTATTGATCGGTACTACCTTACCTAAAGCAGATATGAGTAAACATTATGCTAGAGGTGTGTACTTACGTTACGCTGTCTTATATCACAATTCACTGTACATATTGTAGGGAGAGGTACGCTGAGAGCGTAGTACGGCAAGTTTAAACTTGTACATATAAGAATTGCGTCGAGAAATACGCAAACATCACTACGGTAAAATGATTCGAGATAAAACTTCTACATACAAGATGTAAATAAATAATGTAGAATTGGCATATTCTTTTATTTTAGGTTAGGTATTACCTTCCTCCCGCTCCTTATTTGCAAGATAGAGTTTTTGTTTATTACTCATAGAAGGAAAGCAAGAAAGAAGGTGATGAGCAGATTCGTAAGTATAGTATCGTCTAGTTCGGTAAGTATGTCGAGAACAGAACTTTTTCCTCTAAAGTGCTTGATTCTAGTCTTGCAATGCAGTGTTCTACAATATCGAACTATGAACAGCAGTATGTGTTCAAGTATAAACATGTAGGTACACGATATGTGCAAGATTGCGTTGTATGTTCGATAAAGCTATGCCTTAGCAAAGTAAAGGAAGTTATAAGAATTGCTATCTTAAGCAAGCTGTTCAAAATTTTAGTCTTACTTTTTCTCTTAGAACAAAGGTATACACCAGATATGTTGTAAACACATCAACCGATGTTCTAATCATATGTTGTATCGAGTACCGTGTTCGATTATATTCTTAATCACTTCTCTTGTAATATCTTCTTAGAACAACGGTATTCTTTGACATGTTCTTTTAAATTGCTTACCGCTACTACAAAGAGTGCACAGCACGGTGCTCTGTTGATTGAAGATGGCTACTGTCAAAAAGCATTTTTTAAATTACCCGCCACCACATGTCAAAGAATAAAGGTACCAGCACGATGCTCTCTTAGCAGCTTTTCAAATTTTCCGCCACCACAGAGTGCAGCGCGGCGCTCTGTAGATTAAAGATGGCGAATGTAGAATATGTCACCACCACATAGAGTGCGGCACTGCGCTATCTTGATTAAAGATGGCGGATGACAGCTGACGGAATTGCCCGCAAGAGTGCGGTACGGTGCTCTGTAGTTTAATGATGGCGGATGACAGCTGACGCAAGAGTGCGGCACGGTGCTCTGTAGTTTAAAGATGGCAGATGACAGCTGACGCAAGAGGGCAGCACGGTGTTCTGCGGTTTAAAGATGGCGGATGACAGCGCATAGGTTGTTTTGAAACAAGAGAATGTAGAATTTTTCAAATTGCCGCCGCCACATTTCAAAGGTATCTAGCTAAAGAGTGCAGCACTGAGGTTTGTGATGCAAGATGGCGGATGACAGCTGTCAGAAAAAAACACGTGAGTTTGTAGAGTACGTTGAATTTGTCGCCACCACAAAGAGGGCAGCACTGTGCTCAAAGATGACTGCTGTCACGTGGAATTGTCTACCACCACATTTCAAAGGTATCTAGCTAAAGAGGGCAGCACGGTGTTCTGTGGGTTAAAGATGGCGGATGACAGCTGACGAAATTGCCCGCATGATAGCAGCACGGTGCTCTGTTGATTAAAGATGGTGGATGACAGCTGTCAAAAAAGCACATGGCTTTGTTTCCAAACAAGAGCACGTGGAATTTGCCGCCACCACATTTCAAAGGTATCTAGCTAAAGAGGGCAGCACTGCGCTCTGTTGATTAAAGATGGCGAATGACGGCTGTCAAAAAAGCGCGTGAGTTTGTTTCCAAACAAGAGCATGTAGAATTTTTCAAATTATCCGCCACCACATTTCAAAGGTAAGTAGCTAAAGTGGGCAGCACTGTGCTCTATAGATTAAAGATGGCGGATGACAGCTGTCAAAAAAGCACGTGGATTTGTTTATCTCGCGCTAGTGAGGTTAAGTTGGTAGCACTAAGGTTTAGACCCGCCAAGATGGCAGCACTGCCGATGACAGGTGACGAATTTTACATCTACTACGATAAAGAGGGCAGCACAGTGCTCTGTGGTTTAAAGATGGCGGATGACAGCTGTCAAAATAGCACGTGGCTGTCAGAAAGCACGTGGCTTTGTTTACCACGCGCTAGTTAGGTTAAGTTGGTACTACTGAGGTTTAGGCCCGTCAAGATGGTAGTACTGAGGTTGGCGATGCGTTGTTGTCTGTCAAAAAGCACGTGGCTGTCAAAAACACGTGGCTTTGTTTACCTCGCGCTAGTTAGGTTAAGTTGGTACTACTGAGGTTTAGGCCCCTCAAGATGGCAGTACTAAGGTTGGCGATGCGTTGTTGTCGATGACAGCTGTCAAAAAGCACGTGGCTTTGTTTACAAATTCAAATTTCCCGCGGGTGGTGGAGGAGACCTCTGGGAGGCCTCTGGCTGTGGTGGTGGTGGTGGAGGAGGCGTCTGGGAGGCCTCTGGCTGTGGTGGTGGTGGAGGTGGCCTCTGGGAGGCCTCTGGCTGTGGTGGTGGTGGAGGAGGCATCTGGGAGGCCTCTGGCTGTGGTGGTGGTGGAGGTGGCCTCTGGGAGCCTGCGGTGGCGGTGGCCGCAGAATCCCTGTATTATGCTACTACTGTAGAAGTGCAGACCTTTATTTCGAGAGTTACTGCTTTGAAACTGTACGACATACCTACAAACGTACTCCACCATCAGACGCCTCTTTCGGTGTTTTAGATGGCTGATCCCATGACATCTTCTCGTATCTCCTATATTTATGGGTTAGATTGAGTTAAGAGTCATTGAATGGGATGAAATTTTATACAGTTTTCACGTACTGCTTTATACTTTTGATACTCATGTGACAGCTAGAATCATAAAATTTGGCTATCACATGGTCACTGGTCATGTCAATGTGCGTGGCGAATGTCATGATTCTATCTTTCCTATAAATGTACCAAGTGATAACATATACCTGTAAAAGTACAAAATTAACTTGAAATCGAGAAATACAGTTCGATTTAACGTATAAGGGATAGAAATACTACAAAAAGTCATAGAACCAAAGTTGTAGATTTCTCCAAAATGAAGCGAGATTGTGCTTTCTGATATATGATACGACCTACCAATTAGCCACCAATTATCCCGAAACGAAGGTCTGCACCGTCGTTAAAATTGCATGCATATTTCGATATTTTCCGGAGAAAAAACTATACATTTGCATAGCTTAGAATATTTCCTCAGAGAAGAGAGTGTCTAGCTTTCGGGATTAGCACTCGCATACATACGGAGTAATTAAGGAAGAAAATAATACAGTTGAGTTAGCTAACATTAATAGAAAATGTATTATAACTGAGGATAGCCGGATGACGACAAATATGTAAATACCAATTGAATGTATTGGAAAATCAAATGCCCCTCAATAAATTATGCTGGTGTGTGTTATGGATGTAAAAAAGCTGTAACAGAGGAGAATAGGAGCAGGGATTGTTAGGTGAACAGATAAGATGATGACTAATGGTATTATTAGCTAAGCTGTTCCAGGACGGTTATAACCTCCAACGATATTCTGCCAATATTCCGCAGATAGCCCGATTGACGCCTCTTTTGCCTTCTACACAAGGAACAACCACGAATTTAAAGGCATGATGTGGAAAATGGCAATACGTTACTTCTCTGCTGGCATGCAGTCAGAGACGTTGCCATGGTAACCTGTAGGTTCGTTGTTGGTCTGCCGGTCACTCTATGCAGAGCATGATACCCGCAGATATTAGTAAACTTCTCCGTCATTTGAAGAGTAACGTAAATTATAAACATAACGAAAGTTGTTTGTAATGAAGATGCGTTTCACATACGGTCTCCGGAGTTCACAGAAAATCAATAGTATAAGAGAAAATGGAGGAAAACCATACTAGTTTTCCTACAAACCCCCTGTCTATTCAAATATTTTAAAATGATATGCATATCGAAACCTTCTTCGGGATGAGTATAATCTAAATTTGAAGTTTGGTTGAGATCTATCCAGCCGTTTCACCGTGATGGTGGAACAAAGTGACAAACAGGCACGAAAAATAAAACCCACCGATTCGGTCTTGAGTTGACCTAAAAGGGATAAAAATCTGAAAAATTGGATAAACAAACGAAATTAAAGACAGCGGACCCACTACAACTTTATTTATATAGATTGCTTTTCATCTCTTAGTTTCAGCTTTTTACACTCATTCATTCACCTTCCCGTTACAGATCTACCCTGGGCTTTATAAAACCAACATATTGACGATTGCCTTTCATTGAGTTCCTATACACTGTACCAGGCCTTTTATCTCACATTCTAGTTTCACTAGCTTTTGTTGCTCTCTGGATCATATGCATACGTGATATATTGACGATGGACAGTTCCAACTTTATGAAGTAGATTTTACCCTCGTTTTGGTGTAATATAACGTTTTTAGACAGAGATTTCCAACTTTGCCATACCCTGCTTGTTTTAGATATATTATTCACGTTCTGCTCGGATATTACCTGCCCCTTCGCATTGTTTTGTGTAACTTATTCAACATTAATTAATGAAAATTTTTAATATGTTTCACTGAAGATGGCTCAAAGATGGAGCTGAAATATCCAAAATTGGATCTATGTATTGAATAGGAGGAAATAATAAAAGCCTTTCGACGGTAAAATGCCAAATAAATAAATCAAGAGGTAAGAACCACATGATCCAACGTCGTACCTATGCTGAGTACTACAATTTCACCACGAACATTTTCCTACTTTATGTGTTCAGCAGGTGAAAAACAAGAGAAATGAACTAAGGATATTTAATCAATCTATATTTTACTTAAAAATTCAAGGGGCATTCTTTGTTATAGTCGACGTTGGATGCTGTGGTTTTTACCTCTTGAATTATTTATTTGGCATTTTACCATAGAAAGTTCATTTGTGAGAAGCCCCTTTCATATCCACCTGTCGAATTTGGGATGCTGCGCATAGTGTTGAAAAGGGGCAGGAAAGAGATTGGGTATTTCTTCTCAGCAAGATATTCACGGAAACTTCTTAAAACGTTTACACAAGTTTCTGCTTCTCCAAAGTTACATGAGGATCTTCCAGCTCCAAAACTGTAGCCAGTTCAGTGATTTGAACGTCTTTAGATGTTACAGTGCGGTTATCCATACGCCTGCCCTAGCATCCATAGAACTTCACAGCATCAATATGATTCCCTTTATTTCTTGCTCCTTCTTAGAGATTCTCTTGAATATTATCAGTGCTTCTGCTTCCAAAGTTCAAAGCATTATGGGCCATGTTTTGTCTTCTTTCCGAAAACACCTTAACTTGCTGGCATATCTTCTTAGGGGCTCAATAAATTGTTATGTCACGAGCTTGCAAGTGAACACTAATTTCTGCCTTCTCCTGAAGAGCATCACACACAATGCAAGGTATAATATAAATTTGACATGGGTTATGCGTTTAAGGAGTCCTCCATACACGACTTGCTCAGTTTTGTCATTATGGAATCATCTTTGGTAATTTTGAAATGTGCCACGAAAAATTCAAAAGTTTTCCACACAGTTGAGGCCGCTCTAAAGTTAGAAGCAACACATCTTGTAACTAGAATCATCCCAGTTTTTAGAAGTACAGTTCCAAGTTCCTCTGCACGAGCTTACAATTCCATGGAATTTTTAGGTGACTGGTGGTAAACTGTAAACAGTTCATCAAGTAAAGATTTCAAGTGGTTTACATGTGAGGGAAAATATTGACTCAAAACATCACATACGAAAAGCTCTAGCCTGTGATTGCACAATGCCAGAACAAACCATTGGGAGACTGTGGCTTTATTGAAGTAATTACACCCTTCCCCTTTCCCACTATTACTGCAGCCGCATCAGTTGGGACTGCAACAAGATTCTGTTTCAGAAACTCATCATTCAACCCCAGTGCTCCTAAATACGTCGTCAATGCACTAAATAAATTAAATCTCGAAATTCGATAATTCCCCCAAAAATGCTGTTTTGCTGATCCATATCTGAAAGTGTTGTCAATAGGTAAACTCTCAGTGATGACAGCTGACTGAATGTGGTATTTTCAATCTATAATTTTACTACTCCCATGCACTATCACGTTTGCTACGTCATTTCTCATTTCTGTTGCGGCATGAAAATCAATATTTATGCATGCATGCATTCAATGAAGAATGCGGCCCACATCAATGCCATTCAACTCCTCCACGTCAATTTCAATTTCGAAGTCATCGAAGGATTGATTTTTCTTGACTACGTTATGTGCTGTTCGTAATAAATTGGCAGTTATTTCTTTCCTTTTTCGAAAGCCTTACTGCATGCAGTTTCCAAAGTTTAAGTTTTAATGCTGCCTGATGAGCTGAGCAATTGCTGACATCAATTTACAGTTCAATCAGTTGCACAAGCAGGAACTCAAACCTGTTGCTGTGAAATGTTCATCCCTCGTGATGTGCTTTCAGTTCGCAAGTCGTCAACATCGTTACAATTTGCGTCAACATGTTTACAATTTGCCGGGCTGAGGCACTTGCCTTCTGACCACAACTTGACTCAGTCCGGTGCTCAAATATGTCAACCTCGTATCGGTAGATTTACTGGCACGTAAAGGAAATCATGTGGGACAAAATTTCGCCACCTAGGCGTCTCCGAAAACCGTTAAAAGCAGTTAAGGTGACGGAAAACAACATTATTACTTTTACAAATTTTTCAGCCGAATCTCTTGTTTTTTTACCACCAACCATTCGTACTTACTGCAGAATGTCTTCCGGCCCACTGTCAAACGTTCTTGTCTTCACCACACGACAATGTTGGTGTTTGCCCGCCATCGTTTACGTTCGAATAATTAACTTTCAGTCCCAGGTCGGATTTCCGTCAGTGTCTAGAATTTTAACAAAGGCACACAACATAAAAACATTGTAATCGTACATTAAATTGAAGAAAATAAACATACACTCAACTTTGGAGAAAACAATAACCAATACCACCATTAATAATGGATAGATGTAAGCTCGAACGTGAACACGGATCACAGCACTTATTTTAAAACGTAATTGAATGTCATATTGTAAGAATAAAGAAACGGAGAAACAATAATCACTACTACTATTAATGATAATAGAAGATGGATATATAGTTGTACTTCCGGTAACCAGGCTAGGAATCGAACCCAGCCTCACGAAGTAAATACCAAGCAAATGCTAGGACCGTATGTTTCAGCACCCGACAATATTGTTCCGTCTCAATAATAATAATAATAATAATAACAATAATAATAATAATAATAATAATAATAATAATAATAATAATAATAATGTTATTGGCTTTTCATCCTACTAACTACTTTTACGGATTTCGGCGTTTGCCGAGGTACCAAGCCTCTGACTAAGATAAAAGGATTGTATACTGTTATTCATAACTGGTTAATAACCTTGACATTCCGTGGTTTGACATTTTCACACCGGGCAAATGCTAGCTACCGACTAATCTCCATTACAGAACAGAAAGCATGTTTACTTGCATAGCTTGCCTCCGGAGTAGAAAAAACAGAATTACATTGCCTTTAACTTAGAGAAAAGTATTTTATACTGTTATTCATAACTGATTAATATATTTGGCTTTCGTGGTTTTACATTTTCACGCCAGGCGACTCGAACCCCGTGACCTGCGTCTAAGAGAAAGGAATTATAATTACGTAGGCTGAGTAGACCTCAAACCGGTACGAATAATAAACATGGATATATTACGCGCACACTCACACACGCACACATAGCAAACGTATTCCACTACGTAGATTTGTTTCTATTTATGATGAAGCACAACATATTGCACCCACGCATTACGTAACTCTATCTTCTAATGTAGTGGAGACATACACATGATCGCATTTTTTATACTCACATGTAGAAGAAATATGTTTTGAAATGATAAACGTAATCTCTAAAGCGTAAGTGCTGGGCTGCAGGCAGAAAAAGAATGGAACAGGTCTGCTACTGCGGGCAGAAACAGGAAGTCGATTCAGCATTTTTCTGCATGCACATTGACCTTTAATTATCTCTGCTAATTGTGTTAGTGTATGCGAATGTTATAATGTCTTTTAAATGTAAATTGTGTTTTATAATTTTTTCATACTGGTTTAAGATGAGGTTTATAAGCTATGTATAGCGGATCTGGGAATCGAACCCGAGCCGTGTATTTTGCCTGTTAGTCATAATTAAGATACAGTTTTTATAATTGCCTGTTGTAAAAATAGGAGCTGATAACATGAGACTTCAACGTTCAGCTCTACACTATTTTGTCTGATGTGAAAATAGAAAACCACGTAAAACTAATTTTTAGAGCTATCAACATAGCGTTTATGTCACGTCGGAGTGGCTATTTCAATTAGCATTGTTCTGTGTTGACTACACTATAAAATGTAATTAAATGATCGAAGGAGGGGTCTAGAAACTCTGAACTTTGGAACACATGCATAACAAAATAATGATAATTATTCTTTTACTTTTATAAAACAAGAATAATAATATTAACATTAATAATAATAATAATAATAATAATAATAATAATAATAATAATAATAATAATAATAATAATAATAATAATCATACCGCACCTGGTGCGAGTGCTTTTGTGCCAAGTACGACCTCTCGTATCAGTAAGCCCAAAAAACGCATTAAATGGAACAATGATATGAATGAATCTATCATGCGGGCATATCTTCGAATAACTCGTCTTGAAACTGAAATTGCAGGATATAGGCAACAACTACACGCAGCCTTTACAAATCAGTACCCAACAATGAAAGTTACTGAACAGCGCGTTGCAGATCAACGAAGATCAATCATCAAGAACAATTTGATCCCGGGTCCTGTTCTTAGTAGAATCAGACAAGAAGTAACACAAGAACTCTTTCCACATCTTGAAAGTACCGAGTCTGACTCAACGGTTAACAATCCACCTGATACTGATATAACAGTACATACAAGTACTCCCGAAGTGATACTTTCAGATAACTCTGACCTCCACGACAAGACAAATGTTGAATTCTACAAGGCCCTTCTAGAATATTCTGGTACCGATCCCACACAAAGACCCATACTGCCATGGCAGCAATCATCCAAAAAGTTTGCAAAAATCATTGAAGATCTTAATTCGAAAGTCTTGCCAGAATATCTGAAAGAACATCAGACGTTCCCTGAAGTACATACTGCAATATACTGTGCAGCACTTGCCGCAGTACGACTGAACAATGGAAAGCCATTTTTGCCTAACAATAAGTCTGTCAAGAAAAAATTGAGAGAACCACCTTGGGCAAAACGCCTGAAAGAACGCATCATCCAAATCCGCCAGGACGTAAATCGCCTGCAGCAATATAAGAATGGAGTCAGAGGGAAACGCCTAAATAACAAAATTATTCGAATTCTGAAAATCAGTTCAAGGCAGAGTCTGGAGGAACCTGGAAGCACAGTACTACAAGAAACCCTCGAAACCATGAAGCAAAAGTTGGCCGCATTATCCAAGCGCCTCAAAAGATACCAAAACACCACAGAGAGAAAATCACAGAACGCAATGTTCGAAAGAAATGAGAAACAGTTCTACAACAATCTGAACGAGAGAACACAAGATGCAGCACAAGATGGAAATACGCCCAGCGAAGAAAAAATTCACAGCTACTGGTCGGGAGTATGGTCGAACCCAATAGAGCACAATGCGGAAGCCCATTGGATCAGTGAACTGAAAGATAGAAGTAATGAAGTGAAGCATATGGCAACCAAGGCTGTTGAGATCGGAGAAATACAACAGAGCATCAAGAAACTGCAGAACTGGAAGGCCCGAGGCATTGATCGTATACACAATTATTACTACAAGAAATTTACATGTACTCATTTCCTTCTGACTCAACATTTCCAGAAATTCTTAGACAACCCGGCAACATTCCCAGCTTTCCTGTGCACTGGCATCACATATCTGAAACCAAAGGATGAAAATCTGCAAAATCCAGCGAAGTATCGGCCTATAACATGTCTATCTACTCTATATAAGATATTTACATCTATAATAGCCAACAGAATTCTGAAACACTGCGAGGAAAACCACATCATTGCCGAGGAGCAAAAGGGTTGCAAGAAGAATACCAAGGGGTGCAAGGAGCAACTGATTATCGACACTGTGGTCCTGGAACAAGCACACCATAAATCCAGGAACCTATACACGTGCTTCATTGACTACCAAAAGGCCTTTGATTCAGTACCACACACTTGGCTCATACATGTTCTGGAACTATATAAAGTTGACCCCTCAATCATTCACTTCCTTAAGACGGTAATGGCAGACTGGAACACCTCACTTCACGTTTCTCTAAGAAACTACAGTGTTGCAACAAGACCCATACCAATACGACGAGGGATCTTCCAAGGGGACTCACTGAGTCCATTATGGTTCTGCATGGCATTAAATCCACTATTCTATCTACTGAACACAAGTGGGTATGGAGTTAGCATTAAGAATAAGCGAGAAGAGCTATTCAAAATCAGCCACCTACTCTATATGGATGACATTAAACTGTATGCCTCTACCAAACCCCATCTCCAACATCTCTTCTCAATTACCAAGACGTTTTCTTCAGATATAGGCATGCGGTTTGGATTGGACAAATGCAGAACCCAAACTGTCATCAGAGGATCCTACTCAGCACAAGGGGCACCTTTGAGTTTAAGCGACGAATCCATACAACAGCTGGAGGAAGAAGAAATGTACAAATACCTCGGTTTTCATCAGAGCACTCGTATGAAACACCCCGACATCAAGAGAAATGTCACGCAGCAATATATAACGCGTCTCAACAAGGTACTATCATCAAAACTGACAGCTAAACATCTTACCAAAGCAGTCAATACGTACGCCGTACCACTGCTCACATACTCCTTTGGTATCATAAAATGGACCCAAACAGAACTTCAGCAGTTACAAACGAAAACAGCAGTTTCACTCACCCGGTACCATATGCACCATCCTAAATCTGCAACCGAACGTCTTACACTCCCGAGATCAGAAGGTGGTAGGGGCTTCTTATCCATTGTCAATTTACATAGCAATCTGATATCAAGTCTAAGAGAATATTTCCACTCGAGATCTGATACATCGTGTCTTCATCATGCTGTTTGCAGAGCCGATATAAACTATACACCTCTCAATCTGTCGTCGCCAGAAATGCCTGTTTCTACCCCACCTACAAAAGAGATGAATATGGCCATGTGGAAGCAAAAACCTCTTCACGGGAAATACCCCCATGAACTGGATCAACCTCATATCGACAAATCTGCGTCGCACGCTTGGTTGACCTACTCCGGTCTTTTCCCAGAAACAGAAGGATTTGTTCTGGCCATCCAAGATCAAGTAATTGCTACACGGAACTACCGTAGATTTATCATGAAGGATCCAACAGTTGTCTCAGACAACTGCCGCCGCTGTTCCAGAACTACAGAGAGCATACACCACGTCATCTCTGGTTGCCCACACTTGGCCAACACCGATTATAAGCACCGACATGATCAGGTAGCAAAAATCATTCACCTGAAACTTTCTGTAAAATGTGGATTTCTTCAGTCACCAACTGCATATTGGAAATATACACCTCCACCCATTCTCGAAAACTCTTCATATAAACTACTATGGGACCGAGAAGTCATAACCGATGTCACGCTCAGCAACAATAGGCCAGATATTATTCTAATCGATAAATCAAAAAGATCCGCATCCCTTATAGAAATTGCTTGTCCAAATACCTCCAATCTGCAAACAACAATAGCCACAAAGATATCAAAATACACAGAACTGGCAATAGAAATACAACGCCTGTGGAAACTAGAATCAGTCACCACAGTTCCAATAGTAATATCATGTACCGGTGTTATTCCAAAATGCTTGCACAGCTCTCTGGCCGCATTAAACCTGCATCATCACACATACGTAGAACTACAGAAAGCCACCCTCCTGAGCACCTGCCACATTGTGAGAAAGTTCCTAGGAACGACTTTTCCTCTGACTCACGCCAAACAACATGAAGTTCCAGGTCGCAGTTCCAGTAATACTGAAGAACAGATTCCCAAAACGGGGACATAAGAAGTCTGAAGTTGTTTGTATTTATTGTATAAATGTATATGTTGTAATTATTTCTGTTGTAAATATTTGTACATATATGTACCTGTAGTTTCATAATCAAGAGGGTGACTCCTTGCTTAGGCCGAGTCAGCCCATTATGTTACCGGCACAAGCCGAGCCTTCCTAAATTGATACAAATAATAATAATAATAATAATAGCCTACTAATCAACCGTCTCGGCCGTGCTATGAGGCTTTCATGGCTTTCCGTGGTATGACACGTTCACTCCAGGCAAATGCTAGGGGTTACACAATCACATGTTCGGATTTTCTGTGTTGTCTACACTATAAAACGTAATTAAATGAATGAAGCAGGGGTCTAGAGGCTCTGATCTCGGCTGTGCTGGCCGCTTACTTCCCACTCCAAGGCCTTTCCTGCCCCACTGTTGTTATAAGACCTATCTAGTTGAGAAAGGTCGAAGGAAACACGTCCTGCTTTACTCTAGGGCTAGTAGATAGCAGATAAACCGAATCTCTCTTGGGGTGCCTATGGCTGAGTTTTAGTAAATTTGTCTGACAAACACGAGATGTGTTATTAGACACCTTTTTACATGCCGACATCCTACGACATCGTGTGTCAAATGGAATTTTTCCGTTCTTCAAAAATCCGACTGCCTCTGCCGAGTTTGAACCCGCTATCTTGGGATCCGGAGGCTGGTACTCTACTACTACTACTACTACTAATCCCCAGAGGCAGGTATAATAATAATAATAATAATAATAATAATAATAATAATAATAATAATAATAATAATAATAATAATAATAATAATAATAATAATAATTATAATAATTATAATAATAATAATAATAATAATAATAATAATAATAATAATAATAATAATAATAATAATAATAATCCTTAGAGTACACTTACTATAAAAATACTTAGGGTCTTTTGAGTTGAACAAGATAGCCCGTTTCTTCGAACACACTAACTCTCTCTCGGATGCAAGCTTTACAGCCGCACGCCCTCTAACCGCATGGAATACAACTAGAGATAATGTCCTCGCTCCCTAGGTAGTTTTCACCTGCTATGCAGAACAGAGGAATATGTAGGAGGATAGGAAAACGTAAAGAACATTAATAAACACTGTTATAGATTGGCCTTCAGTAAATACGTTTTAAATCCACTATCTCTCAGTGTAGGAATTTAATCTGTAGAAGAGTAGTCACCGTTCTTGTTCTGTTAAGAGCCGCAAATTAAACGCGCGCCTCTTCTGTGTGAGTATTATACAAAAAGTTACTAATTATGTTCATGAAGTACTTTTTGATCATGAAACTAAACAAGATAAGGAGGAGGAGGAGGAGGAGGGAAGAGGCATCTATCTGTAAAACTAGGCCTAATAAGGAGGAAGAGGCGGGAAGGGGTATCTGACGATACAACTAGATAAGGAGGAGGAGGAGGAAAGGGGATCTATCCGTAGAGCTGGGCCAGACGATGAGAAAGAGGAGGACATCTATCCGTATAACTAGGTCAGATGATGATGAGGAGGAGGAAGAGGAGATTGAATTTTATCAACGAGATACCGCGCGCTCCTCGTTCCAACATCAAATCAAGGTAATTTTCCTGTTTAGAACACGATAGGGAATTTATGATGACTATTCAAATCTTTACTGTAAGACAACAACAGGCTATATATGTTCTATTGTCCTTGGTAGAGGAGCACAGCGCAATGCCTTCTACCGGTCCTCTGTAACAGGATTAACAACATGCCTTCATCAACTGTCTATAAAGCTTGCACGACCTCTTATCTTTCTCGACACCAGTTAGCTGCTCTCGATTCAGAAATGGTGATCCTTTCCATCGACTGTGGTCCTGCACATCCTGTGGATGTTCCTGTGGAGAATACGCAGTTAGAATTTCTGCCCGCTAACTGCACATGCAAGCTGCAGCCTATGGATGTAGGTATTATACACCCTTTCAAGTCATTCTATAGGGAGAAGCTGGTACAGCTTATTTTATTCCTTATGGATGCTGGAAATGTTCTGTCATCATTTAAAGTTTCAATCTTGGGTGCAATTCACTTCATTGCAATGTCTTGTAGAGCTGTGAAGCCAACTACGATCTCAAATTGTTTCTTGAAAGCAGGATTCTTCAAGAATCGTCCCGACTCTTGCCTGCCAACGGAAGAAGCAGAAGAACAAGGGCACAGTGAATTGGTGTCTTAAAATGTGATCGCTTGATAGGCTATGGCTATTAATATTATTATTCTTTTTTCGGAAAGGTAGGAAAAATATTATTATTATTATTGATTAACCATGAATAACACGAACATGGAACACGTTTAATGGCGTATAATCGTTGATTACATTTAAGAAATTGTATACATGTAGAATCAGCCCTAAGCATTTGCCTGGAGTGAAAATAAGATACCATGGAAAGCCATCTTCATTGACCAGTTATTAATAACGGCCGAGATGGTCGCATGGTAGACTATGGCTATTAATATTACTAATCTTGTTTCAGAAAAGTAAGAAAAATTATTATGATAATTGATTATCCATGAATGATACGAACATGGAACACGTTTAATGCCGTATAATCGTTGATTACAGTTAGAAATTATATAAACTTACCTTAGATAACGTAATATAATCTTTGAAGGAAAGATCTCTGTTGTGTAGCGAATAATGCAATTAGCTAGGACTCAGCTAAGTGCACTGTGGTCGTCAACCAGCGTTCGACTGTGTCTGCTGTTTGCCAAAAGGAAAGCGGATGTACTCAATTTCATTGTGTCAGCATACTGCATGCACTGGACATCGTTGTGTTTCAATCTTACACATACAGTACTAGCTAATTGCGTTATCCACTACACAACAGAGACGAAATAATAAAAACAGTATTCGTATTGTCTCATTTATTATGTGCAGTTGCAACCGGGTTGATGGTAGGTTCGACCCCTCCAACCCTACTGTCGTTAGCTCCCATGATGTTAGTTTTCCGTGGTTTAACATTTTACACCAGGAAAATGCTGCGTCGGGTTCGATTCCCAGTCAAGTTAGGGGTTTTTACCTGCATCTGAGGCGGTAGTTTATGGGCGGGTTCGATTCCCGGTCAGGTTAGGAATTTTCTTTTTACCTGCACCTAAGGCTAGTTCGTAGTCTACACAGCCTACATCGGATAGTTCATGGCCGGTTCGATTTCCGGTCAGATCAGGGATTTTTCTGAGTAGAAATGCGTTCGATTCACACATCAGCTAACCGCGAAGTAGATCTCCACGGTTTACCGCTTCCCGTCTATGCAAATGCCGGATTGTACCTAACTTAACGCTGCAGCCTGCTACCTCTAGAGGCCTGGGCCACAGTGATAGACCAAATAGACTTAACTCCTTAACGAACATGGCTACCATGCCGACATAGATACGGGGAGAGGGGGGAAAAGATCATGGAGAACTCCATGATGATGATGATGATGATGATGATGATGACATGTAAAAGACCATCGGTAAAACATTCAGTGTTTTCCCGACAACATTAATAAACTCTGTTGTAGATCGCCCTTCAGAAAATTAGTCTTTCCGAACCGACTATCTCTCTCGGATGCAAGCTCACAGCCGCACGCCCCTAACCGCACGGATACAACTAGAGAGAATGTTCAGTACCTCGCACCCTAGGTGGTTCACACCTGCTATGCAGAACAGAGGGTATGTAGGGGGATGGGAAATGGAAAACCACGTACCTGTCTCCACTCATTAGACTATCCATAGCTGAGTAGTCGACGTCATGTGCAGTCTCTAGCATGGCAGACGCTCCGGGCTTCTCCGGAGGTCACGTGGCATTATTATTATTATTATTATTATTTAGGAATTGTTTTACGTCGCACCGACACAGTAAGGTCTTATAGCGACGACGGGATAGGAAATGTCTAGGAGTGGGAAGGAAGAGGCCGTGGCCTTAATTAAGGTACAGCCCCAACATAATGCCTTGTGTGAAAATGGGAAACCATGGAAAACTATCTTCAGGGCTGCCGACAGTGGCGTTCGAACTCACCATCTCCCGGTTGCAAGCTCACAGCTGTGCACCCCTATCCGTACGGCCGAATCGCCCGGTCATGTGTCTAACTATACAATCGCCACCTTGAGCCCAGATTTACGTCAGATGTCGCTCCTGTCGCTATTTTGGAGGGGTCTAACTACACCGGACCTATGGTCAGATGCCCCTCCCATCGCCATTTGGAAAGAGCCTAACTACACACTCGCCAACTTTGACCCAGTTTTACGGAGAGATGCCCCTCCCATCACCATTTTTGAGGGGCCTAACTACACAGGGCCTAGTTTTACAAACGGATGCCCCTCATGTCGCTATTCTGAAGGGCCTTCCTACACAGAGCCTAGTTTTACGGACAGATACCCCTCCCGTCGCCATTTTGAAGCGCTTAACGACACAGGGCCTAATTTTACGGAAAGACTGCCCTCCCGTCCCCATTCTGGTGGGGCTTAACTACACAGGACCTAGTTTTAGAGATAGATGCGTCTCCCATCACCGTTTTCACCACAACGCTGTTCACTATTCCCCTTATAGACTTGGTAGTTCTATAATAATAGGAAATGTGTTATTACTTACATTCACATGACAATCAGTTCAACTTATGATAGATGGACAGTTGTTATTGTCGGTTGCAGTGTAAAACTATACATCATATCTACCAGAGTGTGCACGATAACACTATAGCATCTATTATTTTTATGTATAATTTCTGTAGTGTGATTTTTCAAGACGAGACAATTTTCAACGACATAAAACTGTAAAGGGTAATTTCGGAATATTTCCATGCAAACGATGTACTGCTACGTACAACAGGCGTGATAATCTCACACGACGTGTGAATTCTTAACACATTGTTTAAGTAATCTACCAGCAGAACGCTTAGAAACTTTGACTAAATGTCGAAAGCGCAGTATAAAGAAGCGTGATCCAAACGTTACGACATCGTCTCAACCTACTACAAGATCTGTTACTAACCTCACACCACTCGATATAAAGCAGGGGTTTCCAATTTGCAAGGGCCATTTTGGAGACCTTAGTCATGTTCGCGGGCCGCACTTGACTAGGCCAATTTTTGTAAAATTCTGCAAATAGTACAGAAGCACCATTATGAAATAATATGCATAGTTCAATTGAAATGAGGGTTTGATCATTTTAATTGCTTAGAACATTATTTTAAAATTGCATAACAGAGTGTAATTTGGAGCCGGGCTGAGTGGCCGAGACGGTTCAGGCGCTGGCTCAGTCCGGTGGTATTTGAAGGTGTTCAAATACGTCAACCTCGCGTCGATAGATTTACTGGCACGTAAAAGAACTCCTGTGGGACACCTCGGCGTCTCCCCAAAACATCAAAAGTAGTCAGTGGGACGCAAAAATAATAACATTAAGACTTGAAATTTGGATTTTAAATGTTTTAAAATAAAAAAAAATAATCTGAAAAGAGGAACTAGTATTAAAGTTCTGACCTGGATCTGTAAGGTGTATACAAATGAATACGTTTTTGAACGAACTTTGTGACTTTCCTTCACATTATTTCTTACAGTGCTCTCGCGGGCCGCAAAAATGGAAACCCCTGATATAAAGAAGCAAGGAGAGGGGATGCATAAGGAGGTAAAGGAAGAACTCAACATTTCTTTACCATAGGAGCTTTTTCATTCTACTTTATTTTATAAGCCAACTACACGTTCTGTCACTGTGCAAATATCTCAATAAGAGAAGCAAGATAAGGAAGATTTTACCGCTTCTTCACAATCAAACCGTGTTAAGGTTTATTGCAGAACCACGTACTACATCAAAACGAGCTCTTTCGATCTCTATGCATCAGCTGACTACACGTATTAACAGCAAAACTCTGTTTCCCTATGCAGATGTAAGATACTTACTCGTTGAACGATTACAACTACCAAGAGCTTATCAAGATGCTGGTTACACAGTGTATGGACGAGAGATTCACGAAATAGAGGAAGAAGTACGCCGTAATAGCGTGTAATAGCTCTTTAAAGATAAGACGCACATGAGTTACAACAACGAACTCATTGCACCTGCCGTTGTAGACGGCGACATCACATATAGAAATGGGATAAAACCGGTAGTAGGTTGTTTAATTTTGTAAATAATAAAACAATAACTATTTCATTAATTTACAAAGTTCTAATTATTGCGTTCCCTTTGCCTCCGAACACCTATCGTTAAGGCTTGAGTTTACTAGAGAACGAACAATTCAAAACATGCATAACCATGTACCGTCGGGCAGGGCATCTGTACGTAATACTGCGCAAGAAGATTAGGAGGAGGGCATCTATCTATCGGTTGGCGACATGAAGCCATGAGCAGATAACACAGATGCACAACTAAGTAAAGATGCGTTTTAGGAAAAGGAGGAGGAGTGTTCATCGTAATGGATACGCTCACCACTCGAGAGCATAGCTGCACAACAAAGTACTCCATCAGATGGAGACGTAAATCCTTGACATTTGTCATACTGTGATGTCACAGCTCTAAAGGCCTGCGCCAGTCCGCATTAAGATCATGTCGCCATGGTTATGTTTGGACTTGCTCGTCACTGTCGGATGGAGACGTAAAGCCTTGAGCTGACCTCCCAGCAGCTGGGACTGCGTAGTTAGGGCCCTCCACAATGGCGCCTAAGAGGAGAGAAGGGTATCTGACCGTAAAACGGGGCCCAAGATGAAGGCTGTGTAGTAATGTCCGTCCAAAATGGCACTTGTGATAAAGGAAGGACATCTAACCATAAAACTGTGCACAAGATAGCCATTGTGTTGTTAGGCCCTCAAACTGGCGCCTGAGATGAGGTTAAGTGTATCTGACAGTAAAACCTAGGTCCAAGATGGCAACTTTGTAGTTATGCCCCACCAAAATGGTGGCGGGAGGGACATCTGACCTAAAACTGGGCTCAAGAAGGCGACTGTGTAGTTAGGCCCTCCAAAATTGCGCCTGTGAGGAGGAAAGGGTGTCTGACCGTAAAACTGGGGCCAAGATGGCGACTGTGTAGTTAGGCCACTTAAAATGCCGCATGTGAGGAGGGAGGAACATCTAACCGTAAAACTGAGCCAAGGATGGCGACGGAGTAGTTAGTACCCTTCAAAATGGCACCTCTGAGGGGGGAGGAGCATCTGACCGTATGACTGGGCCAAGATGGCGACTGTGTAGTTAGGACAGTCCAAAATGGCGCATGTGCGTAAGGAGGGACATCTGGCCGTAAAACTGCACCCAACATGGCGACGCATCCAAGATCGCGTCGGGAAGGGCATCTGGCAACATGGTCTCGCGAAGAGTATCTGGTCGTAAAACTAGGGCCCTGTGAGGTTAGGCCCCTCCAAGATGGCTGTGGGAATGACATCTAGCAAGATGGCGTCGGGAAGGGCACCTGTCCGTAAAAATAGGCCCTGTGAGGAAAGAACCCTCCTAGATGGCATCGGGAATGGCATCCGGCAGTAAAACTAGGTCATGTGAGGTTAGGCCCTTCAAGATGGCATTGGGAATGGCATCTAGCAATATGGCGCCGGGAAGGGCATCAGGCCGTAAAACTATGCCTTGTGAAGTTCGGCCCGTCCAACATGGCGTCGGGAAGGGCATCTGGGAAGATGGCGACGTGAAATGCATCTCACCGTAAAAGCGATTTAGGCGTGCCTAACATGGCGTCTGTGAGAATAGGCTTGCTATTCCGGCGGGGACAGTATGTATGCTAGGGGTCAGTGACCTCGGGTGCTGGCTCGCTGACGATTGTTTGTTTTAGGACATACATAGCCCTACTACTACCACCATGATTAGATCCCATCACTTAGATGTGGCGCCGTGATGAGCATCAGATCGTAAAACAGAGTCAAATACACATGTGAGACACATGTCGCACCCTCTGCTGTGGATAAAGAGATCCATGCCATGGCTACAATTGACTGATTTTAAATTATCGACATGAAATACCAGCAGCCATAGACAATTGTAAAAATAATACACGATTATGTGAATGCGTTGCGCGCAGTTGGTGCGACCCTCTTCCTCTCTCCTTATCAGACCAAGTGTTGTCACGGTACATATTTCATTATTCACTTACGTAGATTAAGTATTGTTCATTGTACATTTAATAGTTAAATATTTCATGAACTTTATATTTTATCGTTTTAAGAACGTCGAACATTTTATTCAGTGAACTGGACTTAGCTTCGAAGCGTTCTCTTTCATTCCGAGATGGAAGTGCGCTGAGTGTCGACACAGTGCTGAATGTTTCGAAACAGTCTCTAAGATAAACTGAAGGAGGTCACTTCTTCATTAGAGCCACACACTACAGTGGTGGTGCCTAGTATCAGGTGGATGTTCTTCTTGGACGTCCCAATTCGCAGTCTGTTTGAAGTCGTCCAGGACTCTTCGTAGTCACAGATCAGCTTCTATTCAAGTTCCTCAAGTCCTCAGCGATCTGAGTATTTATGGTTGCTGGCGCAAACATGGTTTTCTCTGGATCTGCAACTAGAGCAGGAGAGGGCGAACATGTCACGTGGAGCTATGCCCACAAGGGAGTGCAACATAGTTGTAGGGGTTGATTTTAGACACCCTGTGATCAGTCAGTAAACTTCGATGAGTACAACGTAGATCTTCCTGGATGTACAGCTTTATACCATACAGCTGTGGCAGTTGTCGCTGTTTCTGGACGAGCAGCCAAACCTGATCATGTCAAATCAGTGTGAGAGGACTTTTGCCTAGGTATTGGCGCAGTGATACGTGCAAAGCGTGACCTCAGATACTTAGCCGTATCACTGTGTTCCAGTAGTTTTCCCAATCACTTCATCTCAAACTTTCAGGATGTTTCTCTTTACCGTCGCGAAAAGCACATGTCTGGTTTATGATGGACTTGTTTGAAATTATTACTCTTCAAAGGTATAAACCAATACACTAGCTCATAATTTCGAATGACATGGCCAAAGTACTCTACATTCTGATATTTTACGTGAGTACTGTAGCCCCACATCTCGAGGGATGGTGTTGGGGCCTCAGCAACATAAGGTAAGACAAGACATACACAACACCGAAATAAACTACAACGGAGGAAAAGAAGTCCCTGTAACAGTGGATTTAAATCATTCTCTTGAAAGCAGTTCTCAGGACATAGTTTCAACAGGACTGCTCATGGTGTGATTAAGCACGCAGGTGAGAAACCTAAGGTGCACTGTACATGTGCCAGGTACTGTCAAGTTTATAGGTTGAATGACATGCTTTCTTACGGTCACTAAGTTAGTATTTTTCGTGTTTAAACGCAGAACTGCGTTCGACCAATCAGATTGCTCATATTTGTGGATCTTGAGCACTTATTGCAAACAGAAAAGAATCATATGCATATTGCAGATTATTTATTACGATTCCATTAACTATGATGATATCCCCTTTTCCTTGCAGTGCTTAAGAGAAACACACTTTCACAGTAGATATTAAAGAGGAGTGGAGTTAACAGAGCCTTGCCTCATCCCTTGCTTTATTTCGCTAACACAGCTGTTGGTGTTATCAACCTTAACAAATGAGGACTCATTTCAGTACTGGTTGGCAACGGTTCGTACATGTTTTCTATTCAGACCAATATCGTATAGTTTAAGCAATTTATTAGACAACCAAAAAGTCTCTGGACAACTGGAAATAAAACAACACACCGAGATGAACCAGTCTCTTCTGCAAGGAAACTTGCTGTCTTTCATGAACATAGATACCTTCATCATGGCCAAGGGTTTCTAGTTTAATGTGGAATCTGAACCAGAAGGAAGTCTTCTTCATTTCATAACTCCCATATTCCGTGGCTGGAACTCCAACCGCAGCCAGCTCAGCGACAATGATACTAGGTTATCATGCCCCTTGATCTTTATCCTCAGATTAGATCAGCATAACATTATGATAGAAACCTCTGTCTTAGTCGAAATGGGCCTGAACTTTGATGTCATCATCTAATGCATCTTTTGGGTGGTCCAATGACAGAGAATATAAGCAAACGAGATGTGTATCTACAGACAAGGGACCAAGAGAACATGGAGTTTTGGGTAAATGTGTTGTACGGAAGATGCCCTTGGTGATGCGGGTCGTCACTTTACCACTGCCCGCTCCTAATGCTCGAGAGTTTCCTGAACTCTTTGAGATTGTCGGTTTAGTTTTTCACGGACGGTGACTTTGCTGTATGCCATGGTTTCATTGCATTAGGAGCTGCCAAAGTTTCGCCGGAAACTGAGCGCAACATTCTCAGGAATACGCTCTGTATGAAGATCAGTAGCGTACTCAGGGTGTGGCATCTAGTAAATGGAAGGGTAACCCGAAGTGGCGAGAAATTTCTCTGAAAGGAAACATAAAACATTTTTTTGGTGTAGCTCCGAATACGTAGTAGATGGAAACTGCCATGAAAGTGGGGATCTGGCAACGCTTGAGGCCAACGTGTGGAATGGACGTGTTCCTACAAGCTGGGCCCAGCTTACCTCGTCTGTCCGTCACGTATACCAGAGGAAGGACTGTTCACTACTCGGCCATGTGAAGATATTTCAAACTGCACTCGACATACAACCAGAAATCTCCCGAGCTGTGTAGTTATTGCATTCCACACGACGGAACTACAACGTGTGTAGCAAAGTGTACTCCATCTGTTCGTGATATGATTATTATTGTTGTTGTTGTTTGAAGCGGCCTAGAATCTAGGTCATCGGCCCCTAATGGTACGAAATGTAATTACAATAATTTTAAAGTCCAAAAATTCATCCATCGAACACAATTCAAAAATTTGATCATGAATAATGAATGGATGAAAATGAACTTAAAATTTCGGAAGATCCAGCTCACAGTATTAACATTTACAAATAATTACAAATCAATGCCCCGAATAGAATTTAAAATGACGACGATGAACAATGATTAGGAACATAAAACAATCGGTGGATCCGATACGCAATGGCCCACCTTCCCAGAAGCTAACTTAAAACAATGGCATGTACTGACCAAGGGACTGCTTCCAAAGCACATCCCTGTATAGACGATGCTTTTTTCCCAAAGGGGTCCAAAATCCAGGTCAACGGCACCTCATAAATGTACGCATCGCTAGAAAAGCAGAAACATGGTATTTCTCTCACAAGTAACGCAGACTCACGGTGTGCCTCACATCGCGGTACTACTCACAGGTAATGTACTACGCAGACGTAATGCAGACCTATGGTGTTCCTCACACAAGAGCGCCACTCATAGGCAACGCATAACCATGGTGTTCCTAACAAAGGTACCACACGGAGGACTCGTACTATCCCGTGGTGTTCCTCACATAGTAGGTAAACACCAGACCAGTTGTGCTCCCCGGAACGCAAACCCATGGTGTGCGTCACATGTTTGTACAAATCTCAGGGAATCGTACTATACCGTGGTGTTCCTCATTTAGTGGGTATTAATCACAGGTACTAAACACGGGTAATTAGGTTAAAAATTCAGCATTCCTTGGACTCGTCCCCACCCACAGATGTTTATGTGTTTGGTCCGCGAGAGATATTTTATTTCGCTCGAGTCGGCCGTCAAACCGGGTAGGGCCCCTCTATATGCCACCTGGGACGCGCCATGTGGGAGTTATCACGACAGTGTAGTAGTTTCGTTGTTAATAGGCAGTAATTTGATGTCGTCTAACCCTCCTCACTTACTGCACTTACAACTGTCAATGGCTGCCATACAGAAAACCCGCATAAGATGACTAGACTCTAATTCTTCTGACCGTAAAATATTGAAGTCTGATGGCGAGGTTTACCATTTTCTACGAGCTGGTGGGCAATCTGTTTGGCTGTTACATTCGCATGAACCTCTCTAGCTGTTCGGTCACAATTCAGACGCTTAAAAAACCTACAGACTTTCTGGCTACTATTCCTAAGATCAGTCTCCTCCATCGCTCCTGTTAATAGATGTCGCTTTTAAGAAATCTTCCCCAGCTAGAAAGGTATCGGAGCTGAAAGGATCGTTGTCAAAGAAATTGCGATAGTTTCTCAATATTTCCTTAGTTTCTGTATACAGTGTACAATCTCAGGGAACTGAGATAAGGGAACAATGCTTCACAATATTTACAAAATCATCATATGATTCAGGGAAAGGCTATATATTCGGAATGTTCTCGTCAAGTGAAATATGACATTTCTCCCAATCAGCCTTCTTAAAATGATATCTTTTTCAAAAAATGAATTCAGATTCTAACGATTTAAAGATAAGACGTATAGAACAAAGACGATGCCACGGAACTAGTTGCAAATAGAGGATTGTGGTGGCGTTTAGTATTCACAGAGGGTCGCACACTTAACGCTGAAAGGCATAACAGTCTGTAATGAAGATGTACTGTATGTATGAAGAGGAACTCACTGCGGTCAGACTGCAGCATATATCTGGCATATAACAAGGTGATGAGGGACTGCTTGCCCCACTGATTTAGCTGATAACTGAGGTGTGTCTCAGATATTGTAAGTTAATATCTACATTATATCCATGCCTCCATCTCACACTGTTGAATGATACTAGAAGTTTGTTATCATGCAGTAGAATTAGAACACATGAATCTGCCCATTCTACCCCAGCCTGTCCGCTTTTGTCGGCACCTGGATAGCCCCATGTTGTATTATGACTGTTGAAATATCCAACCATAAACTTCACATATTGATGTTGGAAGGCTACACAAATCTAAATGCAGTAACTGGTGGCTTATTAATTGAGATCAACTGCGAGAGTGTCAATGTTATCACGGGAGAGGATCTGGATGTTGGATAGCGCTGAGGGTGTTGAACCACAAAACGCATGCCCTTGATTTTTGGTCGGCGAAGATTCTTGTCTCAGTGAGTTTCCTGAATGCATATTATTAGCGTGAGGAGAAAATTGCGAGGGTAAATATATTGCGTTCTCTTTCAGATTCTTAGAATAACGTCAATAATAGAAATAAAATAATCAAAATGCAAAATATTACAATGCAAACATACTGTGCCATTTCACTGTTCTCAGTGAAGTTTAATTGGAACGAAAATGGAGTCCAGGCCGTGAGAACGTCAGTAATAAAACATCAAAGTATTCCTAAATATCAAAGGAATAATGCTTTCGTCAGGTACTTGAGGAGAAGGAAGTGTAGAAGGCGGTGATAAAGAAAGACGCGAGAAGATTGTTAAAATTTATTTTTGAAAAATAACATTCGATTTTCACTGAAGACACATAAGTAGAAAGCCACTCAAGACTGCAAGAGAGGAAGGCTAATATGAAAGGAAGAAAGCTAAAGGCGTAAATAAAATAAGAACAACTGTCTACGGGTTATACTCAATATACCGGCGTTGAAGGATGAATTCAGCTCCGTAAAATTAAAACAATTCCGCCGGACTGGAAGATTTCCGTATTACCACGTCACAACAACCTACCAAGATGACGCGTTAGATGACAGAGTTGATTTTTGAAGGCTACATAGTAATAACAACAGTAGCGCAAGACAGAGAAACGTTATATCATAGTCAGATTGGAATATTTACAGACACACGGAAAGATTCTAAAGCATTATAAAAGATCATTTTTAAGAAGCGGTACTCGTAAATTACCAATAGATTGTAGCAGGCTGTGTCCGTAAGATGACGAAACTAACCATGCTGACGTATTATTCTTTATAACTGCGCAAGAGACCGAAGACATCATGTACTAAAGAAGTGGAGGCAGAGCTACCTAGGTTATGGCGACACAAGATTACGAGTCCAGCCCATGATGATTGGCAACGAGCCGAGACTGTCCCAGATGTTCCCAAAAGGCTGAGGGAATGCTGTGAACTAAGCCCCGCATGTCTAACTACCAGGACATGTGACGACACGATGGAGCCAGAGAAAGATAAGTCATTATAGTCACTAGTGTAAATGATATTTATTTTCGTTTGGAAGCGCTATTCTATATTTTTATTCTCATTTAGCAAAGGATGAACAAAGTGCTATCTTAAAGGAGCGATGTTACATGAGAAGACTAAAATATGTTAGAGGTTATTAGGTAATCATCTGACATGAAGTGCTTAACCGTTCGTAATGCTGTCAATATTGAGTAAGAGGCGGTTAAGTTAGTTTCGATGTGTATACAATACGACATTGTGGTAAACACCAGGATTATGTTAGAACATGTGACGTGAAGTTAACAAGAAATGAGATCGTACGTAGGATTGGATAGTAAAATTTTATGGAATTTTAGAAAGGTTGAGAACATAATAGAATAATCAAATGGATGGTCAATGATGACGGTATGGTATACGTCAAGTTGAAATGATTTGATATGTTTATTGTAATGTGGAGTGTAATACGAGATGAGTAATATGAAGTGAGTGATTTATATGTGAATAATGGTAAGAGGTTATGATGAATAATGTTGGTGATGATTATTGTTTCGTCGTAAATGGAGTTATGGATTATTTTTAGCGATGATATTATTTCAATTTGCATGTTTTGAGATGGAGGATGGTTATAATTTGTTCTCAAATGCCCGTTAATCCTAGCATAAGCCATATATAGCATTAATTACGATCCAAATAATGTTCTTATGTAGACACTTACCTAGTAGATTATCAGATAATTCCTGATAAGAGGAGTAGCACAGAATTAGCCTATATATGTATGATTCTTCTAACCACAAGTATTCTCACTCAGATTAGGAAAGCTAGGAAGCTTACCGTACTGCATTAATCGATATCACTGGTAACGCTCCTTCATAATTGAAGGCTATTAGTAATTGATAGAGTCTCCTTACAAGCTAGATCACCAGATATCCGGGATAATCTAGTTGAATGATTGTCAAATATGGATGATAGCACAGTAATACAACATATATAATCACTATATAAGCACTTAAATTAATTTTTTACATTAATAGTTACCTCAAGCGAACAATTTGAGTAAATATTAGTCATGATGTTTCAATCGTGTTATTGTTAAGGGAATAATGACTTAATGAATTATCTTTCTCTCCATACGAAACGTGACACGACGAGTTTTGGAATATCGACAAAGTGTGATACAAATGAACCATGTTAAATATTTAAATTATTTATGATAATTGAGAAAATATTTCCTGACAACAAAGTTATTGTCGATAATTAAGTCAAGTGGATCTATCGCACCATGATGTGATTAGTAAATGTTTGAATGAAAGGAAGTAAGATTTTCAGGAACAATTTCACGCAATGATTGATATAAGATGAAAGATGTGATTTTAGTAGTATAATACAGGGATTCGGGCGCCGCCTCCGCCTCCGCCTCCCGAGGGGCCTTCCCAGGGGCCCGCTCCTCCTCCCACGGGAAATTTGAATTGGTAAACAAAGCCACGTGCTTTTTGACAGCTATCATCGACAACAACGCATCGCTAACCTCACTGCTTCTATCTTGACGGGCCTAAACCTCAGTGCTGCCAACTTAACCTCACTAGCGCGAGATTTGAATCGGTAAACAAGTCCACGTGCTTTTTTGAGAGCCACGTGCTTTTTGACAGCTATCATCCACAACAACGCATCGCTAATGTCAGTGTTGCTATCTTAACGGGCCTAAACCTCAGTGCTGCCAACTTAACCTTACTAGCGCGAGATTTGAATCAGGAAACAAGACCACGTGCTTTTATGACAGCTGTTATCCGCCATCTTTAAACAACAGAGCACAGTGCTGCGCTCTTTAACTACATATCTTTGAAATATGGTGGCGGATAATTTGAAAAATGTTTTTTTGACAGCAGCCTTCGTTAATCGACAGAGCAGCGTGCTGCACTCTTTAGCTAGATACCTTTGAAATGTCGTGGCAGGCAATTCCACGTGACAGCAACCATCTTTAATCAAGAGAGCACCGTGCGGCCCTCTTTAGCTACATACCTTTGAAATGTGGTGGTGGAAATTTGAAAAATTCCAAGTGCTCTTGTTTGGAAACAAAGCCACGTGCTTTTTTGACAGCTATCATCCGCCATCTTTAATCAACAGAGCACCGTGCTGCTATCATGCGGGCAATTTCGTCAGCTGTCATCCACCATCTTTAATCAACAGAACACCGTGCTGCCATCTTTATGGCAACTACCTTAAGCACGCAGTAGCGGGCAATTTGAAAAGTTCCGTTAGCTGTCATCCGCCATCTTTAATCAAGAGAGCACCGTGCTGCCACCTTTAGCTACTAACTTTGAAATGTGGTGGCGGCAAATTGAAAAATCCCACGTGCTCTTGCTCGGAAACAAACTCACGTGCCTTTTGACAGCTGTCATCCGCCATCTTGCATCACAAACCTTAGTGCTGCACTCTTTAGCTACATACCTTTGAAGTATGGTGGCGAATAATTAAAAAAATCTACAGCAGCCATCTCCCGACGCTAATAGCACAATATGGTGGCTATACATGACACATTAAGGGTGCTTACGCAAGATGGCTGCTATACACAGGTTCTTATGAGACGCCATTGGGATGCTTGCGTAAGATGGCGGTTATACATGGCTCCTTATGAGACTTGAAACATGCTCGTTTAGCATGTTCATAACATGTAGGTTTATCTGTGATTGCTAAGAGCTTGCATTAGCTCTCATTTGACTTCACTAAACTGACTATTAACTATTTCCCAAACTGTACCGCAGAGGGCAGCGCCCCTGCTTTGTAAACGGACGGTCCTTCCTTCCGCGAGTCTTTGACTTTTATCTCCTTGTCATGATGTCTTTGTTGTTGTCATGACCAAAAAGAAAGGAAGATGGAGTCGCCTCTACTCGGAGTAGCATTTTTGAATTATCGACGGGTTTTTATCAGGTTTAAACTCTGCCTGTATTCATATTCTGATTTTTAATTGATCAGCTTCAACCTCAGGTAATGTGAGCTGTGTTTTCGCTTTTATTTTATGTTTACCTTGTGGCCGTTTTAAGTGCCTTGTAATCGCGACTGACTGATATACGTCTTTGCCCCGCGATATGAATGGGTGTGTGTTTGCGGGCATTATTGTGGTGGTGGTGGTGACTAGGTAACTGGGTCTCTACGACAATTGTCATCATATGCACGGCATTATACTTCTTTATTGCCACCAAATGTTACTAGGCTCTGGGTGTCGACACGGAGATACGTCGTACCCAGCGCCTGTGTTGGTGGGCTTGTACGTGGGCCGTGGGTCCATATCGTCCTGCTTATATATATATATTTGCAGTGTGCACGTTCCTACGTCGTGTGTGGGAACTTACTTATGACCAGGTGAGTCATACTACATGTGTTTACGATCTGTTTTGAAAAGAGGTTATTGACCCTATTGTTGCCCGATATCGACAATGCCTGAATGTTTGTGTGTATGTGTGAGAGCGAGCGAGGAGCTAAAAGGATGTCGTATCGGTCAGTTAATTTATGTTTCCTTTTATTTATTTCTCGTACACTTGGTTTTCACTTCGAGTGCTGTATTTATTATTTTTATCTTGGTCTATTTTATGACCGATTTGCTCGTTCTTATGGCCGCCATTTTGTTTCATTTTAATTCGGGTGATGCGCGCACTCGCTTTATTTTCTTTGCCTTTTGTGTGCTCTTTGGTACAGAGATGCTGCACTCCTGGCCATCTCGATACCTTCATTGCCTTCATGTAACTATTGTTCGCTCTACTCCGAGAGGCTGCGTTATCTTTTATCCTTGTGTTGGTCATTGTTGATGCTGTAATAACGATGGAGGTTTGAGTAGTGTTTGTGTGAATGGGAACTCCTTCGCGGAAAGAAATGACCAAAAATAAGTCTGTGAGGATCCTTCCTGTTGTAGGTGTTTAAAGATGTTGTGAAAATATCAATTAAGCCGTGAGCACGTCTCAAGGTGTTGTTTATCCATATGTTTATGGTATGTTGTGCTCAAAAGGTTACGATGCTAGCTTCTACTAACCTGAAGGACAAAAGCATGTATGTAATAATGTTTCAATTATTTTGTTATTTTTTTGGGTGGCTTCCTTTTTGCATTTACGTTTTATCTTAACAAACCCTCGTTTAATTTCATTTGATTTTTATTGCTGGTAGTTAGTTGTTTTTCCTTGTCATGAATTATTATTATTATTAATCAACGTCTTCAGTTCGAGGCTGTTATCTGCCTCTCCTGATCGGAGTCCACGTCCTCGAATCTCCCGTCGGTTATATATGTGTTTTTTTCGTATTGGGTCCGGTGCAAATGGTAGCAGATGCGTGCTCGATCAGGACGTCTCCTCTGTAATAGACTCGGACGAGATGGAACTGGAGGTGGTGATTTATGCTTATTTTATTATGTGAAGCCCCAATTTCTCTTAATTTATCTTGTGAAGCCACTATTATTGTGACCTTAATTTTGAGTCATATATTCTATTTATCTGCATTGTTGTGCCAATCGGCGTGTATGCGTTGTGTTTATTTTAGTTGAATAGCATTGTGTTGATAATGGAGAGTCAGAAAACGATTGAGATGAGTAAACATACCGACGTTTTGACTACGGAAATGCCCGACGCTGTGAGAGATAAAGGGGAGGATACTGATGAGCTTAATCCTTCAGTTGCGTCCGACAATGATAGTGCTAGGTGCCCTGATCGTGGAAATGTTATGGAGTGTCCTAATCGTGCCCTTGACCTGAACCGTGAGGAGCCCGTTTCTCCTATTTCCAGAGCTGCTTGTTATCCGAACGCTAATGCAAATATTAATCCTGTATTTGATGTAGTCCGTAAATGGAAATTAAATTTTTCGGGGGAAGGCAATAGTTCTAGCGTGATTGAATTCTTAGAGTGGGTGGAAGACATCGCAGAGTGCAGCTCGCTACCCCTCGATCTGTTCGTACCCGTCATCCCCGGAATGTTAGAAGGGCCGGCGTTGAGATGGTTTAGATTGACGAAAGGCAATATTCGGTCGTGGGATGATTTCGCCGTCCGCATTAAGCAGCGATCTGGTTTATCAGACATGGATTATTGTTTGAAACAGGACATTTTTAGAAGGACTCAGGGAATGGGAGAAGGTATCGACGATTACGCCACAGGCATTCTCACCCTATTCAATCGTTTAAGCGTTAAGGCACCGGAATATGAAGTCTTTGACCAATTTTATCGAAATCTGGTCCCTGACTACAAATTATATATAAAGAGGTCCCAAGTTGACTGTGTAGAAGACATTATAAATTTAGGCCGTGAGTTCGAATCGACAGTAAGTCAGAACAAGCTGTATCGTCCACCTCCTACTCCTTCCGATTGTTCTTTTCCCGATGTTGCCTGTCGTGTACCCATCAAGACGGTTTCCTTTGGTGGCACCCCCCTCTTCATCTCGGCCTTGTGGCAGTCCCGATCGAAAGTCCGACCTTGCATTCCCACCTCGGCGCTGTGTCAACGCCATTCAACCCTCTAATCCGTCTACCGTAAGCAACGCCACTACTAGAAAATGCTGGAACTGTGGTGAACTGGGACATATTTCAAAGTACTGCCGGTCTAAGAGTCCTCTCAAATGTTTTAATTGTGGTCTTACTGGTGTTACTCGGCGCGTGTGTCCGCGATGCAACCCTGAGCAGGGAAACTGAAGGCGCGCTGGCGTGATGGCCCGCCGTTGGCGCCTGATATTGGTGTGAATAAACGGATCTGGGGTCTCCCCTCGTCTACACCCTGGGCCAAAATTTTGATAGGATCGCGAATTGTTTATGCCTTATTGGATACTGGGTCGACTGTTTCGTTCATCAGCCAATCCCTTGTATCTTCCCTCAATTTGACGTATCTGCCTGCCTGTGAGAACCTGGGAAAGTTCATGACCGCTGATGGGCGTCAGGTGTGTGCCGTGGGTCGTGTCGAGTGTCATATCAAAATTCATGGTTTGTCATGGGACTGGACGTTCAATAATGTTCCCGACTTGTCTGTCCCGGTCATTTTAGGATCTGATTTCATGTTGGTAACAGGGTTGTCCATTGATTTCATCAGTCGTACCTTTGCCTTTCGGTTCAAATCTGATGTGAGTTACCCCTTTGAAACCCCCTTTCAGCGTGGCACTGCATGCGCCATCGTGGAATCTCCACTGCCCAACGCCTCATGTGAATTGACTGAGAATCAAACCTTGATGTTGAACGGTCTGTTAGAAGAATTTTCCGATGTGCTGACTGCCGATCTGGGTTGTGCCAAGAATTTTTCCTATTCAATCGAACTCAAAAACGACACCCCTGTTAGGTCCCCTCCGTTTAGCTGTTCACCCCCTAAATTGTGCGCTATGCGCGAAATGGTAAACGAGTTGTTAGAAAGGAAGGTCATCAGTCGCCCAAAAAGGACGGTCGATTTAGGTTCGTGATCGACTATCGAAAAGTCAATAAGAACATCGTCTTTGACAGTTTCCCGTTGCCTACCATCGAAAGCGCATTTGAACATTTTCATGGCGCAAGGTTCTTCACTGTTTTTGATTTCAATTCGGCGTACTATCAAATCCCCTTAGACCCCAAAAGTCGTCCTTGCACCGCCTTCGCCACTCCTTTTGGGCTTTTCGAATTCAATAAAGTGCCTACGGGTATCTCAATTGGTGGCCAAGCGCTTAGTCGGGTGATGGACTCGATCTTCGGAGACCTAAAATTTTCTTATGTATTCAATTTTTTGGATGATCTTCTCATATATTCCTCGAGCTTCGACGAACACCTAGCTCACCTGCGCGAGGTACTCACCCGTTTGCGCAAGCACGGTTTTACCATCAATCCCAGAAAGATGTCTCTTTGCTCTAAGCGCCTGAATTTCCTTGGCCATGTCATCTCCGAGTCCGGCATTGCTGTGAACCCTGACAGAGTCAAATGTATTAGAGAATTTCCTCGCCCAAAGAATGTACGTGGCGTTAGAAGATTCTTGGGTATGGTTGGCTTCTACAGTCGTTTCATTAAGGATTTCTCCCAAATTTTGGCCCCCTTAAACCTTCTCAAAAGGAAAAATAGTCGCTTCGTCTGGGACGAACCCCAAGCCCATGCCTTCAATCAGTTGAAAGATGCCCTCTGTCAAGCCCCTGTTCTTCACAGTCCAAATTTCTCCCGTGATTTCGTTCTACAGTGCGACTCTAGTGAACTTGCAGTTTCCGCCGTATTAAATCAATCCGATGAGGATGGGAAGCTGGTCCCCATTGCATTCTTCAGCAAGTTGTTGCACGGAGCTGAATTGCGGTACTCTGTCTATGAAAAAGAATGCCTAGCTGTAGTCTTGGGAGTTGAAAAATTCCGGTCTTATCTGGAACACAGCCATTTCTTCGTCCATACGGACAACCAAGCGCTATCTTGGATGAGCGCTAATGTCAAACGACTCGGTAGAACTGCTAGATGGACACTCCGTTTGTCAGCTTATAAATTCACCATTGTTCACGTTCGAGGAAAAGAAAATGTGGTGGCCGACTGTCTGTCGCGCATGTTCGACGGGGTGCCGCAGAGTGAGGTCGAACCCGAAGACGATTGTCATCCATCCGAGTTTGTTGAAAGCGTCAACATTTTGCAAAGTTATCCCTGGTCTTTCACAGACATCTCAGAACATAAAAAAAATGATATTGAATGTCAGGAGCTGATGAAGGGTGTCGCCGATGGGTCTCTTCGAGGCAAATCATTTGGTGTCAAACGAGGGCTGTTAGTCCACCGCAGCCGTAAAAATGGCAAAGACAAGGTTTTCGTTCCTCTGGCATTACGATCCATGATGTTACACTACTACCATGACTCTTTCCTAGGTGCTCATCTGGGTCAATTCAAAACCCTGAATCGTATCTCTCGGGATTTCTTTTGGCCCAACCTGAAAAAGAATGTACTGGAGTATGTGAAAAGTTGCGACATATGTTAAAGGTGCAAACCTGCGCAGTCCTGTCAAACTGGTCTTCATTCCGCTGACATTGCATCCTACCCCGGAGAAAAGATGTTTGTAGATTTCTTGGTCCTCTCATGAAGTCCAAAAATGGCAACATCGGAATTCTGTAGGTAGTTGACGCCTTCTCTAAATTCGTCTGGTTGTTTCCGGTTAGAAAAATTAACTCCAGCAGCGCCATTCGCCTTCTATCTCGCCATATTTTCGGACTTTATGGCCCCCCCGAAAATGTTAGTAACTGACAATGCGTCTACCTTCAGTGGCAATAAATTTCGCCATCTGTGTTTCGGATGGGGAGTGAAGCAGGTTTTTCTGAGCCCCCACTATCCCAAACCCTCACACGTCGAAATATTTCATCGCAATCTCAAGGCCTGTCTGAGTGCTTACCATAGCGCTGATCAGCGGACCTGGGATGAAAATCTTGATTTTTTGTTCTAGCTTTCAACAGTGCAGTCCACGAGTCTCATCGCCGCAGCCCGGCAGAATTATTCATTGGTAGAAATCTGGCTGACCCACTGGAGTTGAAGTGAAATATTGAATACCTGAGCAAACCGTCAAGGAACGTAGAGATTGAAGAGAAATGGAAAGAAGCACTCACCCACTTGATCCGTGCACGAGACCGGGTGGCTGAACGGCTCAACCGGGGCAGAAGAGAGGTCACCCTGCAAATTGGAGACTTGGTGGTGGTGAAAACGTTTCCTGTCAGTTCTGCAGCTGACCAGGTCACCGCCAAACTGTGTCATAAATGGTCAGGCCCCAAAAAGATAGTCAGATTCTTGGGACCTGTCACCGTTGAACTACAGGACCTGAAAAGTAACAAATTTAGTAAGGCTCACGTGTCTTTGTTGAAAGTTTATCATCCACGGAGCCAATAATACTTCATTAATTTGCCATATTATGTTTAATACTTGTACACGTTCTATTTTGTTTGTAGCAAAATTGGCAATTTTTCTAAAATTCCTTTTATTTCAGGGATAATATTGATGAAAAAGAGAGACCGGAAAGGAAAAATAACAACCGGATGTCGTGAATTGGAGATGAGACGAAACGAATGCAGATTCCGTGGAGAGGAGAGGACTCCCAATCTCACTTTCGCTCAGCTATTCCGACCATCACTGGTGGAGATATTAAATAAATTGCGTAAAAAGAAGGGATAAAAAAGGGAAGAGAGAGACTGATTAATTCAGCCTGTTATTGTTAATCAAGAAAGTAGTGAACCTCAAACTGAACTTGATTTCATGATACCTTGTTGTGTACATAGCTCGTAACTTTATCTGTCTTGTGTGTTTCATTTAGTTGTAGTTAGGATGTAAGATTCTTTAGGTTTAGATGTGTGCACACACTAGTTATTAGGTTTGAGTCTCATTTTAAAATGTGTCTCTTGGCTGATCACCAAAGGAAGACACATTTTAAAACGGGGCTGTGGGATGATGAAACATGCTCGTTTAGCATGTTCATAACATGTAGGTTTATCTGTGATTGCTAAGAGCTTGCATTAGCTCTCATTTGACTTCACTAAACTGACTATTAACTATTTCCCAAACTGTACCGCAGAGGGCAGCGCCCCTGCTTTGCAAACGGATGGTCCTTCCTTCCGCGAGTCTTTGACTTTTATCTCCTTGTCATGATGTCTTTGTTGTTGTTATGACCTAAAAGAAAGAAAGATGGAGTCGCCTCTACTCGGAGTAGCATTTTTGAATTATCGATGGGGTTTTATCAGGTTTAAACTCTGCCTGTATTCATATTCTGATTTTTAATTGATCAGCTTCAACCTCAGGTAATGTGAGCTGTGTTTTCGCTTTTATTTTATGTTTACCTTGTGGCCGTTTTAAGTGCCTTGTAATCGCGACTGACTGATATACGTCTTTGCCCCGCGATATGAATGGGTGTGTGTTTGCGGGCATTATTGTGGTGGTGGTGACGAGGTAACTGGCTCTCTACGAGAATTGTCATCATGTGCACGACATTATACTTCTTTATTGCCACCAAATGTTACTAGGCTCTGGGTGTCGACACGGAGATACGTCGTACCCAGTGCCTGTGTTAGTGGGCTTGTACGTGGCCGTGGGTCCATATCGTCCTGCTTATATATATATATTTGCAGTGTGTACGTTTCTACGTCGTGTGTGGGAACTTACTTATGGCCAGGTGAGTCATACTACATGTGTTTACGATCTGTTTTGAAAAGAGGTTATTGACCCTATTGTTACCCGATATCGACAATGCCTGAATGTTTGTGTGTATGTGTGAGAGCGAGCGAGGGGCTAAAAGGATGTCGTATCGGTCAGTTAATTTATGTTTCCTTTTATTTATTCCTCGTACACTTGGTTTTCACTTCGAGTGCTGTATTTATTATTTTTATCTTGGTCTATTTTATGACCGTTTTGCTCGTTCTTATGGCCGCCATTTTGTTTCATTTCAATTCGGGTGATGCGCACACCCGCTATATTTTCTTTGCCTTTTGTGTGCTCTTTGGTACAGAATGCTGCACTCCTGGCCATCTCGATACCTTCATTGCCTTCATGTAACTATTGTTCGCTCTACTCCGAGAGGCTGCGTTATCTTTTATCCTTGTGTTGGTCATTGTTGATGCTGTAATAATGATGGAGGTTTGAGTAGTGTTTGTGTGAATGGGAACACCTTCGCGGAAAGAAATGACCAAAAATAAGTCTGTGAGGATCCTTCCTGTTGTAGGTGTTTAAAGATGTTGTGAAAATATCAATTAAGCCGTGAGCACGTCTCAAGGTATTGTTTATCCATATGTTTATGGTATGTTGTGCTCAAAAGGTTACGATGCTAGCTTCTACTAACCTGAAGGACAAAAGCATGTATGTAATAATGTTTCAATTATTTTGTTTTTTTTTGGGGGTGGCTTCCTTTTTGCATTTACGTTTTATCTTAATAAACCCTTGTTTAATTTCATTTGATTTTTATTGCTGGTAGTTAGTTGTTTTTCCTTGTCAGGATTTATTATTATTGTTAATCAACGTCTTCAGTTCGAGGCTGTTATCTGCCTCTCCTGATCGGAGTCCACGTCTTCGAATCTCCCGTCGTTTATATATGTGTTTTTTTCGTATTGGGTCCGGTGCAGACACCCTAGGGATGCTTGCGCAAGATGGCTGCTGCTCTTATGAGACGGCTTAAGGGTCCTCGCACAAGATGGCTTGAGACGCCCTAAGGATGCTTGCACAGGATGACGGACACAAGATGGCGGCTATACACGACTCCGTATGAGACGCCTTAAGGGTGCTTGCGTAAGATGGCTGCTGCTTTTATGAAGAAAGCTAGCTTAGAGACTAACGTGTCGTGCTAGTTCGATTCATTAAATTTGGGGCTTAAATGCAAAATGTTAAAAATCTCGAAAACGGTGCATCGTAGAGCAAAACGGACAAAATTTTTGCGCCTAATATTTCGGTTCGCAGTATGAGGAACAAGATAGCATAAGAAAAACATAGTCTAATGATGAGATCGACGGTTCGATTCTTACTTAAGCCTTTGGCATTGGCAACTATCTCATTCTACAAGGTGGCGGCTATACATAGCTTCTTATGAGACAGCTTAAGGGTGCTTGCACAAGATGGCTTCAGACACCGTAGGGATGCTTATGCAAGATGGCGGACACAGAATGGTGGCTATACATAGCTCCTTATGAGACAGCCTAGGGGTGCTCGCACAAGATGGCGGCTACTCTTATGAAGAAAGCTAGCTTAGAGGCTACTGCGCAAGATCACGGCTGCTGTTATGCATGCGGTGGAGGACAATTTGAAATTCTATGTGCATAATCAACAGAGCACCGAGCTGCTATCTTTAGCTACTACCTTTGAAATGTAGTGGTGGTAACAGCTGTCATCTTTAAACAATGGCGGATATACGTAGGCTGTTATGGCCTCATCATTCTCCTCCTCCTCTACCTCCTCCTACTCCTCCTCCGCTTCTTATGTCAAGGCATAGCTTTATATCTCTATCGAACAAGTTTAAACCTGCATCGCGAAGGTAAGAGTGTGCAGCGATAACATCATCGTGCATGTTTAGACTCGCGAAACATAACAGGACTAGAATCGATGTCGTTAACCTCAACATGTGATCAGAATATTGATTGATGATGATGATGATGATGATGCTTGTTGTTTTAAGGGGACTAACATCGAAGGTCATCGGCCCCTAATGGTACGAAATGAAAGAACAGAAATTGCAAAGGCATCCACTGACCAAAATAATAATAAAATATGGCATGAAGAATGAATGGATGGACAGGAACTCAACAAAACACAAAACAAACAAACAAAAACCAGTGGATCGGACTCAAAACAGATAGAAAATAACATTATTACCGACCAAGGAACCACTTATAAAGCACAATGATGCTTGGTGTCTAAAGGGGGTGCAAAGCCACGTCTAAGGCCCCACAGAATGGTACATGTTGCGAGTAAAATAGAACCATGGTATGTGTCATGTTGGGGTATTAATCAGAAGTAGCGAAGACGCACGGTTTTCCACAAAAGATGGTACTACTCACAAGTATTGCAATACGTACAAGTACCGCAGACCTATGGTGTGTCTCACACAATGGCCCAACTCAGAGTCAACGCAAACCGAGAAGGTTCCCCACCTAGGTGTACTAAACACGGGCGCCGGTATTCCCGTGGTGTTCCTCACATAGTGGGTACAAAGCACAGGCAACGCAGACCCACGGTGCTGCTCATATAGTGGTACAACTCACAGGCTACGCCCAGACTCGCGGTGTTGCACACATGGGTACGACGCACGGGTACTGGAATCCACCAGGCCAGGCTTTTACTGCTACTGATCACAACCCTATTTCGTACCGAATTTAGTGGTACTACTCGCAAGTACAGGCAACCTATGGTGTTCCCCGCGTGATGGTACGATTCAAAATTAGTTTCATGGTTCTAATTCAGTCAGGCCTTGGTCGCCCCTTTTAGTCGCCTCTTACGACAGGCAGGGGATACCGCGGGTGTATTCTACATGTGCGTCCCCACCCGCAGGGGGTAGTGTGTTTGGTCCGCGAGAGGTATTTTATTTCCCTCAAGTCCGCCGGCAAGCCAGTTAGGACCCCCCTATCCGCCACCTGGGACGCGCCACGTGGGAGTATCACCTCTCCCCCTGCTACGCCTGCGTAGCAGGTTCGTGGATTGATTGATGTGTTCACAACACTACATAAGTGCTTAAGACTAGAATCGAACACTGTACTCGATACAACATGTGTTTAGAACATGTTAGGGGATACCTTTGTTCTAAGAAGATCAGATTGAAACATAACAAGACTAGAATCGAACACTGTAATCGATGTTGTTAACTTCAACATGTGATCAAAACATTGTTTGATATGTTCACTGCTCCTCGTCCAGCACACGACCTTACTGCAACACCTGCAGGCTATTCAATCAAAGCTAGACTCCCTAGCACTCACCCAGACTACTCTCCATCAACGGGTAACAACTCCCAGAAATGAACGACACAGTCCAGGACGCTCATCAACGCCCAGAGACGCAACCTTCGGCCGGCCGACTACACGTCCGGATGGGTCAACCCCGACCAGAACCGACTTCTACAACTGGCCACCACGTTACAACAACAACTATTGGTGAGCACCGCCGGCAGAGACAAGAGAGACCATCCTCTAGGGTCTCAGTGCATGGGAACACCTCGACGACGCCCAGCGCAGCTACTTCGCCACCCGAGCGAATCTTCTCTACGTAGCCATCAGCAAAGGGTGGCAAGCTGCCATTCAGCTGGACGCGGCCACATCAGAAACACTCGCATGGACCCCAGAGGGGTTTTCCTTCAGCCAGTGCAACGCCCAGCCCCGGTCACCCGCGGAATGGCCCGTGGACGGGACGCGGAGCTCGGGGGGGGGGGGCGCTGCGAAGTGAAACAGCACGATCGTCAGGAGGCAGCCGTGACCACTTCCAGGACCAACCCGTCCACCCTGGATGCAGCTCCGGCTCCGGTGACTAACAGGCCTGTTCGATCCAAACAAGAGCAACAGCGACTCCGGACACGCCGAGGCAAGAACAATCAGCGGGCAGCTCCTTCTTAGTTTTTTATTTGATAGTGTTCTTTATTTGTTTATGCATGTCTGTACTCATATTTTGAATTTGTAATATTAATTTTTAATAAAGCACTGTGGCCTAAAGGTTTCTGGATGGCCATCACTGCATACCTCGCCAGCTCGCGGCTGCGCCTGTGCTTTCCCCTGCCTACACGCGAGCCTTGGCTCGGGTATAAAAGGACGGCGGGGGCGAGTTCAGGTGCAGTCGTGTGCTGGATGAGGAGCAGTGAAGAAATTTAGTACGAGACATGGCTATTTTTACTGCTGCTGCTATGTTCACAAGATTTTTATACATAGCTATTCTTTGTGCTTTGAGTTTTTACACATAGGTTATGTTAACATTGCAGCACACACAAGCGATCATCACACGCTCTAGTGGAATACGTTTAGTACGATAGTTGATACATGCAAAATCGATAGGTGATTTGTACACGCTTTGAAACATAACTATTTTTTTTGTGCTTTAAATTCACGCACTTAGGTAGCAGCACACAATTGCGAACGTTCTTCACTCTGGTGGTAAAAAATAGTCAATGCATGCAAAATCGATTGGTGATGTGTAAACGCTTTGGAAAAATAACTCTTCTTTGTGCTATAAGTTTATGCACATAGGTTAGTAGCACACAATTGCGATTGTTGTACACTCTGGTGGTAAAAATTAGTCGATGCATGCAAAATCAATAGGTAATGTGTACACGCTGTTAAACATCGTTATTCTTTGTGCTTTAAGTTCATGCGTACAGGTTATGCTAAGAGAGCAGCACAATCTAGCGGAAGAAGTTTAGTTGTGACTGTCGGTGCCCCCGGCTACGACCAAACTGACGCTCCGGTCTCCGGCGCGCTGCCTGTTATCAGTTCAGGCGAGCGCGTATAGAGAGGAAAGGACTGCCCGAGACGGAGCGTCAGCGAGGTTCGCAGCGGAGGGGACCCACAGCCACGAGAGGCGAATGCCTCTCCGTGCTGTTTTATTGAGCAATCTGACGTACAATGGTAACACAGATGTATATGTATACAATAACGGCCCTCGGCCTGTCTTAAGAGTATAAAAGGCTACATTAGGTTTCGTTCTATCACTATGTCCAGCACCCGCGTCAAACCATACAGTGCGGCCGCTACTTCGGCCGCGTTTATACGAGTGGATGTTCGGAAAGCGTGTGCCCAGGCCATGGATAATTCTGGGGGGTAGTACGCAATACTCTGTGGAGTAGCGTCTGTGTACACTGCAATGTTCAACCCGCGAGATGAGAGATTACGCACTGCTTGTAGGGTCACAGGATTTAACACTTGGCGGGGCCAGTAGGCCTCACGACTGAGTATGTGGCGCACTAGAAACATTGGCCACTGCATCACATATAGAATCCACGCGATGTATCCGGCGTTCCTTGCAAGATCATCAGGGACGACACGTGGGAGGATATCCAGATAAGTCTTCACTCTATCAATCACTTCTGGTGTCAAAGACACCGTTTGCTTATCAGTGTCGATGATAACACCTAAATACACTAGTCTTGTCGTAGGTTGCGGCACTGACTTGGTTCTATTCACTGTTGTGCCCATCGCTAGTTCGAGATAAAGAAGTATATCTTCGACTGGTATGTGTTCATGGTAAATGAGCCAGTAGACAAGGTAGCACACGGATTTAACGCCAAACTGTTCTTCCAAGATATTTGTTACTGCTATTGCCCACCTCTGCATTATGAATGGCGCGAGTGGGTGGCCCATTGGAAGCCTGGTGAAGGCGTAGATTTTCCCTCTGTAATAGAGTCCGTAAAATCGTCTGTGTGGAGTTCCGATCGGAATACTGTATGATAAAACCCCGAGCGCAGATCAATTTTAATCATCTGTGCGAAGGGTGGTATCCGGGAAAGGGCCTTCGCTGGTCCCGCTAGGGAGAACTTGGGTGTCTGGTAGAATGGCGTCCATCAACTAAGGTCCTGGATGATGCGTGCCGTTCCGTTGGGTTTCGCCACAAGGAAGAAGGGGTGAGCGTCGGTGACGTCTTGTTGCACTAGTAGGCGGTGTTGGAGAAAGTCTTGTATCACCTCGTCCATCAGCGGAGATGCCGTTGTTGGGATGAAAACGTGTGGTGCCTGTGCATCGACTCTCGTACTTCTTTGTGTCAAGTTTAAAAGCGTGTACACATCACGTATCAATGATGTACGCAGTACTAAACTTAATCCACTAGAGTGTGCTAAAATCGCATAAGTGTGCTGCTATCTTAGTATAATCTATGTATGCGAACAAAAAGCACAAAGAATAGTCTTGTTTAAAAGCGTGTACACATCACCTATCGACTTTGCATGCATCAACTATCATACTAAATTCTTCCGCTAGATTGTGCTGCTATTTTAGCATACCCTATGTGTGTGAACTTAAAGCACGAAGATAGCTACGTTTAAAAGCGTGTACACATCCCCTATCAATGATGTATACATCTTCCACTAGAGCGTGTGACCATCGCTTGTATCTGCTGCTATCTTAACATAAAATATGTGCGCGAACTTAAAGAATAGTTATGTGTAAAAATCTTGTGAACAAAGGAGAGTGTTAACTACGTAGGTGTAGACTTCGAACTTCGCATGCTGACGTAGCATATCGCGTAATCCTGACGTCACGATCACGTGCTCTTGTTGGTAAACAAAGCAACGTGCTTTTTGACAGCTGTCTTCTTGACGGACCCTAACCTCACTTTGAAGGACAATAGAGCATCGCTAACCTCACTGTTGCCATCTGTACGGCGCTAAACCTCAAGGCTGCCACCTTATGCACGTTGTAGTGCGGAATTTAAAATCCATCAACAGAACATCGCTAACCTCACTGCTGCCCTCTTTACGGCGCTACACCTCAAGTCTGCCACCTAATGCATGTCGTAGCGCGGAATTTAAAATCCAACAACAGAACATCGCTAACCTCACTGCTGCCTTCTTGAAAATTTCAGTGTTCCAAACACTAAAAACTATCGAGCAGATACTGATTTCTGTTAGAAAAACGCAACTCATTGCACCTCGGGGATTTTGTTAGGTAAGACGTGACCCCTAGGTTCCATTCCTTGTTCTGAACATAAAACCATTTACCAATAAAGATTAATTTTCTACACTTAACAAAGTAGAAGCGTTCTTGGTGATAGCGATCGATGAGAGCGTTAAAATGTACCTACTTCAGCTAACTCCTTCCGGAAGGAGGAGGGCGTAGTAAGGTAGTGGAGGAGCCCTTTTGCCCTTTAGCCCTAGGAGGAGGTGGATGAGGAGGAGGAGTAGGATGCAGTCAGGAGGAGGAGGAGGTAGAGGAAAAGTCCTTTCGTTCTGAACACATCAATCAATGTTCTAATCACATGTTGAAGTTAACGACATCGAGTAGAGTGTTCTAGTCTAGTCTTGATCACTTATTTAGTGTTCTGAACACATCAAGCAATGTTCTAAACACATGTTGTATCGTTCCGCATGAGCTACATGCTTGTAACCCAAGCCAAAAGATTGGCTGATAATTCATGCTACATGTTTATGCGATAACTTGTTCGACTGCTAGAGACTTAAATGTAACCAATGTATTACCTATAGCACCAATCGTTCTGTTTAATTTTACTCTCCGTGTTTGCGATAATAGAACAGGGTTAGAATCTATGTTTTTTCTACTGTAACTAAATCAGATTATCGTTTACCGAGGGAGTTGGCTACGCAGTATAGTTTTTTCTGTAGTTTTTGATTTTTACACTAGGCAAATCATTGAAGTTGTACTTATGCAATATCGTTTACTGAGCGAGTTAGCTACGCGACATGTACACAGTTTGTTTTCGATTTTTACACTAGGCAAATCATTCAAATTGTTCTTTTGCTCTGGACACATCAAACAATGTTCTGATCACATGTTGAAATTAACATCGATTACTGTGTTCGATTCTAGACTTGTTATGTTTCAATCTGATCTTCTTAGAACAAAGGTATCCCCTAACATGTTCTAAACACATATTGTATCGAGTACAGGGTTCGATTCTAGTCTTAATCACTTATGTAGTGTTGTGAACAAATCAATCAGTATTCTGATCACATGTTGAGGATAACGACATCGATTCTAGTCTTGTTATGTTTCGCGAGTCTAAACATGCAAGATGATGTTATCGCTGCACACTCTTACCTTCGCGATGCAGGTTTAAACTTGTTCGATAGAGATATAAAGCTATGCCTTGACATAAGAAGCGGAGGAGGAGTAGGAGGAGGTAGAGGAGGAGGAGAATGATGAGGCCATAACAGCCTACGTATATCCGCCATTGTTTAAAGATGACAGCTGTTACCACCACTACATTTCAAAGGTAGTAGCTAAAGATAGCAGCTCGGTGCTCTGTTGATTATGCACATAGAATTTCAAATTGTCCTCCACCGCATGCATAACAGCAGCCGTGATCTTGCGCAGTAGCCTCTAAGCTAGCTTTCTTCATAAGAGTAGCCGCCATCTTGTGCGAGCACCCCTAGGCTGTCTCATAAGGAGCTATGTATAGCCACCATTCTGTGTCCGCCATCTTGCGTAAGCATCCCTAGGGTGTCTGAAACCATCTTGTGCAAGCACCTTTAAGCTGTCTCATAAGAAGCTATGTATAGCCGCCACCTTGTAGAATGATATAGTTGCCAATGCCAAAGGCTTAAGTAGGAATCGAACCGTTGATCTCATCATTAGACTATGTTTTTCTTATGCTATCATGTTCCTCATACTGCGAACGAAAGTATAAGCCGGAAAAATTTTGTCCCTTTTGCTCTACGACGTACCGTTTTCGAGATATTTAACACTTTGCATTTAACCCCAAAATTTAATGAATCGAACCGGCACGGCACGTTATACTCTCTACCATAGCTAGACCTGATCATGTTACCTAGACTAGCTTCAGTACAAGTTAAACAGAGCTAATGCCAAAGGGCATTTTCGAGATATTTAACATTTTGCATTTAAGCCCCAAATATAATGAATCGAAATAGCACGACACGTTAGTCTCTATGCTAGCATTCTTCATAAAAGCAGCAGCCATTTACACAAGCACCCGGCGTCTCGTATGCAGTCGTGTATAGCCGCCATCGTGTGTCCGCCATCCTGCGCAAGCGTCCTTAGGGTGTCTCAAGCCATCTTGTGCTAGGACCCTTAAGCCGTCTCATAACAGCAGCCGCCATCTTGCGCAAGCATCCCTAGGGAGTCTCATAAGGAGCCATTATAACCACCATCTTACGCAAGCATCCCAAGGGAGTCTCATAAGAACCTGTGTATAGCATCCATCTTGCGTAAGCACCCTTAAGGAGTCATGAATAGCCACCATCTTGTACAATTAGCGTCGAGAGATGGCTGCTGTAGATTTTTCAATTATCCGCCACCATATTTCAAAGGCATGAAGCTAAAGAGTGCAGCACTAAGGTTTGTGATGCAGGATAGCGGATGACAGCTGTCAAAAAGCACGTGAGTTTGTTTCCAAACAGCACGTGGAATTTTTCGATTTGCCGCCACCACATTTCAAAGGTAGTAGCTAAAGGTGGCAGCACGGTGCTCTCTTGATTAAAGATGGCGGATGACAGCTAACGGAACTTTTCAAATTGCCCGCTACTACGTGCTTAAGGTATTTGCCATAAAGAGGGCAGCACGGTACTCTGTTGATTAAAGATGGCGGATGATAGCTGTCAAAAAAGCACGTGGCTTTGTTTCCAAACAATAGCACGTGGCAATTTTCAAATTGTCGCTACAACATTTCAAAGGTATCTAGCTAACGAGTGCAGCACTGAGTTTTGTGATGCAATATGGCGGATGACAGCTGTCAAAAAAGCACGTGAGTTTGTTTCCAAACAAGAGCACGTGGAATTTTTCAAATTTCCGCCACCACATTTCAAAGGTATGTAGCTAAAGAGGGCCGCACGGTGCTCTCTTGATTAAAGATGATTGCTGTCACGTGGAATTGCCTGCCACGACATTTCAAAGGTATCTAGCTAAAGAGTGCAGCACGGTGCTCTGTCGATTAAAGATGGCTGCTGTCAAAAAGCATTTTTAAATTATCCGCCACCATATTTAAAAGATATGTAGCTAAAGAGCGCAGCACTGTGCTCTGTTGATTAAAGATGGCGGATAACAGCTGTCAAAAAGCACGTGGTCTTGTTTACTGATTAAAATCTCGCGCTAGTATGGTTAAGTTGGCAGCACTGAGGTTTAGGCCCGTTAAGATAGCAACACTGACGTTAGCGATGCGTTGTTGTGGATGATAGCTGTCAAAAAGCACGTGGCTGTCAAAAACGCACGTGGATTTGTTTACCGATTCAAATCTCGCGCTAGTGCGTTTAAGTTGGCAGCACTGAGGTTTAGGCCCGTTACGATAGCAACACTGACGTTAGCGATGCGTTGTTGTGGATGACAGCTGTCAAAAAACACGTGGATTTGTTTACCGAATCAAATCACGCGCTAGTGAGGTTAAGTTGGCAGCACTGAGGTTTAGGCCCGTCAAGATGGCAGCAGTGAGGTTAGCGATGCGTTGTTGTCGACGATAGCTGTCAAAAAAGCACGTGGCTTTGTTTACCAATTCAGATTTCCCGCGGGAGGAGGAGCGGGCCCCTGGGAAGGCCCCTCGGGAGGCGGAGGCGGCGCCCAAATCCCTGCATTTTAATTTTTATTTTCAACTCATTTAGCTCAGAGAATCTGCGACCGACACATTTTATAATCCCTAATTGGTATTGAAAATACTGTAACCACTTTTATTTTCCTTTTATACATTTGATGGCCTCTGAGTTTAAGACATTTTAAAGACTAATTGATGAGACATAAAGTCAATTACGTCTTATTTATTTTTTCAACGAATAATTCGTAATACACAAACCATTTTCTGAGATACTTTATTTTCAAATAAATATAATCTTGTAAAGCTGAAAAATGAAATGTCGTATGGCTTTTGGTGCCGGGATATCCCAGGACGGGTTCGGCTCGCCGGGTGCAGGTCTTTCTATTTGACTCCCGTAGGCGACCTGCGCGTCGTGATGAGGATGAAATGATGATGAAGACAACACATACACCCAGCCCCCGTGCCGTCGGAATTAACCAATTAAGGTTAAAATCCCCGACCCGGCCGGGAATCGAACCCGGGACCCTCTGAACCGAAGGCCAGTACGCTGACCCTTCAGCCAACTAGTCGGACTTGGCAAACTTAATTATTCTTTTAATGACTTCTTAGCATAAGCATTTAGTTGTAAGTGATGATTGTTCTTTGAGTACTACAGCATGTTATGCAGAAACCAACCAGATTACTTATAGGAGACATCCATTACGTAGGTTAGGTTTATCTGTCAACATAGCCCGGTGATCCTTTCTTCTATGCGGAACACATAGACTATAAACTGATTTATTTTGGAATTGACATGGTATTCGATCAGTAAGAAATTGATGTATTCGAGTTAGCCCGGATCTTATGCCACTCGAACTGGACGCTGGAACGGCGCAATACATATATACAGAGGACGACGATGAGCAGAAAATGAGAGCTGATAAGATATAAATGAGGTTTCTGTATTCCAGTAACTTCTACAAGGTAGTCCGGTGTATTTTGCTATGTGTATGGATGATATGAAATTGTATTATTACAGTGGAATTTTATCACAGCTTCAACTATTAATTTTTGTGCTGAGAAGACACGAGGCGAAATTTATGATGCCTGCGTGTGTTAAACGGGTCACTGTGTTATAACAGAAGTTCCGTCATATTTTCTTCAGGATGGGACGTTAAATTTAGTGCATTTCTCATCGAATTTGTACAGACCTTCAAGAAATCAGCATAGCAGATGGAATTATATGGGACACGCCTAGCTATCGAACGTTCGTGAACAAATACCATTTTGCTAAAACCGCAAGATGAGTACACCACTGCATAGACGGAAGAACGGATGAAAAACACAGAGAGGGAAGAAGAGAAGAAAGCACACTCAATCGCGCTCCTTAGTTGGGGACAACGTTTTGAAATAATATTAAGTAATATTAAGTTACTAACCATGTGGTGTGCTTAGTTTGTGAAGGGTCAGTCAGCGGTACATTTGTCAGGTGGTAATAGCACGGGGTTCAGTCTGCAGAGGTTTGGGGTCGAAGTTGAAGTCAGTGTCATATGTGTCTGGAGTGTTGTATTTCGAAATGAAGTGAGAAATTTCTTAACTCTCCATAACTGTCGGTGGTAGATATGTTCTATTTGTCCATGTAGTTATGAAACCTTGATACTCAGTTAGTGGGATATGTTCCTAGTATATACTCCAGAGGTAATAGTGTAGATAATGCCGAGGTTTCTTTGTAAAAAGGCCAGAGGGAAAATCGTCAGGAGAGAATATTTTGAAATATGGTAAGGGGCATGGTTAGAATATGGAATAGGGTCCTATAACCAGAGGGACCCTTTGTTCATGCAATAAGTACATTAATACCAGTGAAACGCATACCATATTCCACAGGTCCCATTAGACATGAGTGCATTTGTGATGGCAATAATGTTGACCAATAAATTGTCTGACAATTCAAGGATTTGGATGTAGATCTGTGCTGCAGTAAAAGGCCACCTGTGGCGAGATTTGCTTGCTCACTTGTAAACCAGTGGAGAGCGGCAGAGTAAACCCATTTGACGAGATAACGGGTGTTCACATTTATATGAGGAGGACCCTGTTGGGAAATAGAGGGCCATGTTACAAAATTATTGATATTAAAATAAATGGGTAGTTATTTGAATTTCATTTCTATTGCATAGGCAAAAAAGAGTGGATTCTCAGTAACATTCCCGAATATTTGACTAAGTATTCTAGTTTCGATGTTTCCATAACACAGTCATAGTTTGTATTGCCACTGAGCATTTGAATAATTATTTTGGTGTCAGAAGGTTGTCCTTAGATATTTAGGATTTCTATTTCTTGAAATATAAGTCGTGCACTTGGGTGTTGAGGATTGCCGATGGCGTGTCCTCCAATGCATAGTAGGATGGTGTTTGAAGTGCATGGAAGACATTCATGGGATTGCTCGACCAAGCTAGACCGTGAAATTATGTAGCTAACCAACTGCTCGTAGATCAGAGGTGAGTATCCTAGTTTGACGCAAAGATGTAGTAGCACTTTGCCATTAGTGCATGGGCTACCCATGATTTATGGTCATGTTGTTCATAAGGGAGTTGTAATATTTTGTGTGTTTATATTTTAGTAAGACTATATAAGTGGATGTAGTTGAACTCCATGACCTATAATATGTAAGGGTTAGCCATGAGTCGAGTTTATTTTTGGGTTTGATTGAACGTTATAAGTAAATGTTAACAGGATTTCGTTTCACAGGTTTTCATGAATTTGTTCCAATCACTGACTTCAACCTGTTGTTTTGGTTCATGAAACTTCATTCATTTAATATAAATAACACAATTTTATGTTGTGTAATTTTACGCTATTAAATCACTGGCACCTGAAGTCCTCTTGTCTTGGAGGGTCACTTTGATCATCAGGCAAGTTTCTTGAACCTTAAGTATTAATATAGTGGATGACAATGATAGCTCAGTGATGTAAATTCGAGGTTATGCAGATTCAATTGAGGGTCCACGTAACTCGTCCTATGCAGATGGTCAGTTAGTGCATGGTGTAAATTAAAACGGTATGGAGAACACTTCCGATTTCTCGATCGTCTAAATGTCAGGAAGTATAATGCAAAGTTGTTTATGGAGCCGAGCAGATTGAATCTCATGTTGTTGTTTTGTACTTAACCACAAAGTGGTTTTCTGTAAATAGCCCTTCAGGCTCTTTTGAGGTGGATATTAATATCAACCTGAAATCTTCCAGCTGCAGCGTTATATTAATGCCTCTGACCACAGAACACTGTTTATGGCCAGATTTGTAAACACACCCGCCATCATAATTCATTGCTTTTTATTGAATAAACGTAGCCAGATTATGTAAGTTTTAAATTATATAGGCCTTCCCTGAAACCCAGTAGTAATGTCTGGAAGTGACGAAGAGCCATTAACACCCCCTGAGGCACAACAGTTAACAACTCACGCAGCAGACGTGGAAGAGGCAAACATCAGTTTGACTTGAGGAAAAGGGTTCAGTACTCAGTATGTCCCTTCAACACTTGCAATGTTGATATAAGAGATTTTTACTGACTTTCTTGTGGCTTCATTAGAGGAAAGCGAGTGGCCAATTCTCTGCCACCAGATAAACAAGAATGGAGAAACTTAAAAGAGAGTATACTGCAGCTGTCGACATACGAGTCCCTACTCAAAGACGTACCTCGAGAACTACGTGGCCTTCATGATTAGCTACGGGAACTGAAGTAGAACTTTAAATTTGCATTAAGAACCGGTTGAGAGAGACAATATTATCGTACAAGTGCCGAGGGAGCATGTACAGTTTTGAGATACTGGTCTACTCATTATTAAAGGAACACACGACATGTAGGAAAGGGGAGCTCAGAGGGCCGTTTTCAGCAACAATTTCTTCAATTGCATACCCTATTATGACTTGATTCGGCACTTATTTATTCCCTTGAATTGTTTATTCAAACGATTGAATATTTCTTTCCTGCGCTTCTAGTTCTTTACCACTTGCCTTTGCCGTATGATTCTTCTGTGTTCATCCGGATTACTTCTTATCCTCGCACCTGGACGGCTACCCAATGAGCACACTTCCACTTTAGTCCGAAAACAGAAAAAGGTCGTCCATGGTGGAGAAAAAGTGGTTGCATATATCTGTGATTGGTTAGGAAACACATGAAATGTCCTTTGCTCTTTTCGCACTCAAACCTGGCATTACGTTACCTGAAGAATTTTTTTTAAAATATGGCCCAAAGGAATGGACTGCTCTCCGGTGTACATCATGAGGTGTGCAGAAAAGGTGCCGTTCTGACTGGAGAACTTATTACTTCTCTGCTGTGAGCGATCGCATGTGCCACGCTACATCTCCAGAATTGGAGAAGATCTTGTGTAACTCCGAACTCTTGTGCAGTAGTTAGTGGGACGTAAAGCAAAAGAACATTATTATGAAATCACGTGCGGCTTCATCACGACGTGACGAAACGCTCGTGCGCCGTCTCGCCAGTGTGCACGGACAGCGTTGAGCTGCGTGCGAACGATTTGGCCCAAAACACGGAAAATTTCGGCATCTGTCCACAGTGGTTCACATGTGCATGGTTAAGTTACATGTTTCTCTGAACATTTTATCGCATTACTGAGCACTCATGCGTGTTCAGATCTGAACTGTTACACTGACTTTCTGGCTGAAAATGAGCCACTGACATTACATCAGTACCTACAAAACTCGCCTGTGCGAGACAGCATGTGAACTGCTAGGTCGCCTTTCTGGATGAATGACTTTTCTCCAAGATTGCAGGAGTGTGCTTTTCGCTCGTGTGATTCAACATGTGAGTTATTAGTGGCGAACTACTGCTGAAAGACTTGCCACAGATATCACAACAGTACGGCTTCTCACCTGTGTGAGTCCGCAAGTGAACTACTAGGTTGACTTTGAAGCTGAAGAATTTGCCACAGACATTGCATCGGTAAGGCTTCTCTTTTGTGTGACACCGCATGTGTATACCTTGATAAGCTTTCGTGCTGAAGGATTTGCCACAAACATTGCAGCAATAAGGCTTCTCGCCTGTGTGAGACAACATGTGGTTAGTAAGACTGCCCTTCCGGATGTATGATTTGCCACAGACATTGCAGCAGTGTCGCATATCGCCAGTGTGAGTACGCATATGTTCTGATACATAGACTTTCCTGGTGAAGGATTTGCCACATACATTGCAGCAGAGTTGTTTATCACCTGTGTGAGTTCGCATATGAGCTGTTAGATAGACTCTCCGGCTGAACGATTTACCACAAACATTGCAACAGTATGACATATCTCCTCTGTGAGCATCCACGTGATCTGTTAGATGGACTTTCCGACTGAAGGATTTGCCACAGACATTGCAACAGTGTGGCGTTTCGCTTGTGTGAGTACGCGTATGATTTGTTAGGTGGACCTTCCAGCTGAAGGATTTGCCACAGATATTGCAGCAGTAAGGCTCCGTGCCTGTGTGAGACAGCATGTGAATATCTTGGTAGGCTTTCGTGCTGAACGATTTCCCGCAGATGTCGCACCTGTATGACTTCCAGTCTATATGAGACCGCGTAAGGTCTGAACATTCCCTCTTCTCATGACATACTGAGCATTCGTTTTTAATCACAGCTGTATCTAACTGCGTGTGCTCTGTCAGCTTCTTCCTCTTTGTAAAGCATTTCTCACAAAATCCTGAATCTACAAGCTGATGGATCCTGAGATGTTCCGACAAGCTGTTTCGGCTACCAAACACCTTTCCGCAGTGATCGCACTTGAAGGGACGATCATCCTTGTGTCTCTTCAGATGTCGCAAGAGGCCCAACTTCCCAGTCAGGACTTCACTGCACACACTACACGTAAAACTAGGTGATCCGCCAGCCGGAGTTTGATGATCTTTATAGCCCACCTCTGGTCTCGACCTACAGTGACAAAGTAAAACCATGTGACCAATAGTTCAACAGCCAACTCCACTACAATTCTCACACAAGTGATTTGCTACTGGATATTGCAATCACTAATATCCAGTGCAGAGAGCTCGTTACACATAAACATTACATTCCTGAAAGTTAAACTTCATCTGAGGTCAAATTCAGTGTGTACTGTTAAATTTCAAAAGCCTCACTTGTTACGAGGATGTGTTGCTTCTCTCCTTTCGAATCACGATATTACGAGCAAGAAACTTGTCACGATTTAGGAATATACGTGTTAATAGACAACCACATTTAAAGAATGCATGAGAAGTGGTCTGAACTAAAAGGAGAAATACAAGCTCTTTAATCCAGCACACATTATTCTATTGAAATCCGTAGTCTGTTCTCCTACATAAAGGACGGCACATGCTTTGGTGTCTTGATTTCGTTGAACCACTCCTTGCTTTATGGCAGGAAAGTAATAATTTTTGTAAAGGACCTTGTTTTCAGGTTGTTTGAGAGAAAGTCAGTGTTGTAGATATGAATAAAATTGAGAAAATCGTTAGCCGACAGTCAGCAAGATCTGCTGAACCTTGGTTAATCTTTTATGAATGTTATTTTGTCACACAATTATACATATTGTATTTGTACATTGCTATCATATCACTATAGCATTTTATTATGTCACTGTGTCGCTTTTCCGAAATATGCCGCTTTGGTGTGCAATCAAACAGAGCCAACCTATATATAGGACAGTAGGTTTACACAAGGACGTTCATTCTTACTACCATGTAATACATCAGTCTACGTCTTAATTACTGTGTTTAACACAAGCCGTATGCAACACTGAAACCACTAATCTTGATGAAATCCTGGAAAAGCTGAAAGGTAACAAGTATACGACGGCTCTCTCCCTAGCATTAATACTGTCTTTTCTCCCCAAGATACTGATGTTACAGACATTATGAAGGCAACACAGAATATGGATATGGTGGTAGCGTTTTATTACAATGTTCGAATATCCTGAATTTGAAACCAAACGCAACCTATCATGCCCTTGAATATTCTTACAAGTATTACTTTAACAATACGGATAGAAGGAGCATGAAAATCTAGGCTTGAGCCAAAATTCGAGATGACAAAACGTTGAATTGCACCGTAGTGGATATTGCTGCTATGTAAAGGAAGGAATGATATTCCATTTCTTTCAAAGGTCAAGGGCAATGTGATTATTTTTAGTGGATTGGTAACACAGTTGGATAGCATCCAATTCTGTGTCTGTCTCCCCACCGCAGAGTAGTTCTACATATTCTAGGAAAGAAGGGCGATAAGGGCGGATAAGGGTGGGATCCACTTACAAACCAGCACATGGGAAAATCGATCACGCATGCTACAATATATCGTAACATGAACTGGTACTTTCCAATTCATGCTCTATGAACCGATTTCACATGGCCCAGTCGAATGCATGACTGCCTCACAAGCAAAGTAACAGGAGTCTCGACCACGTATTGTTACTGCACTCTTAGGAGAAAATAAGTGGACAAATAAAAGGGGGACATTGTTTTCAGATATGACAGACTAGACCTCTTGATCATCTAACAAGATATTGATGTTGATACCACTAGAGAACGGGGGCAGAAAATACGACACTGGAATGTATGCCATGCGTTCTGTGGCATATCACGCAAAGCAGAAGTGCAAAAGTCTGTAACCGTTCTTCTTCACGTGATTACGTGATTCTTGTGACAAGTGATTTATCACGTTCACAATTAGTTTTTCAGTAAAATAATGTTTCATTTTGCATTGATAAATATTCTACACGAACCAGCTATATTGCTGTAACACGTGGCGCGTCCCAGGTGACGGATACGGGTTCCCCGGTGGCCTGCCGATGAACTTGAGCAAAATATAATAGCTTTCGCGTAACAAACACGTACAAAGTCTTTAATGGCAACTTTGGCGGAGATGGAGACGTTCAGTACGGAGCAGATGGCGGAAGAGGTACACTAAATTTCTGGAAGTTAATGCAGGAAAGAGGGTAGCATTTCTTCTCTAGAGGAGTGGCTGCAAAAGGCCGGAGCTGCGATACTACCTTCTGTCATGAGCTCTAAAATGCTTCAAGACAAGCCGGTCGTAAAATAATACCGTCACATCATTACAGAAATACGTCTCATGGTATCGGAGCCAAGGTTAGTGCGGCCTCTGGAAGGAACGCCAATGGCAGGGCCCAGTCAGCATGAAAAGTATGCTAGGGTTACCGTCGCACGGGCTGTGACGGCTAACCAAGCAAGTACCCCATTCTGTATCCCATCATTGAAATCTGTCTGGATGAAGTAGCAAATAAGCCACAGCACTTAAGAGAAGGCATATAGGCTTCTGTGAGGTGCAGGAAAAAGATGGAGTGGAAAAAAGTCATGGGAAAAGGGCTGTGGATACTAACGGATGTACAACAGAAGCCGATGAACAGCTCATGGTGTTGACATTGTCATATCAGCAAAATTTGACGGTTCAGTCTCCAAGGTGCAAACGTTTGACAATCGCTTTATGTAACTCCTCCGCATTGGGGACAGAAGGACATTCTAATTTTTCAGCGCAACGTTCCACAAACTGACGTGCGCACGGAAACCAAAGATGAGTTCTGGGCACTGCCTGACAAGAAGACCGCTGACTATCTCATCGCTGCCGATTATCTGAATGGACGTGTCGGACGGAGGAAAGAAGAACAAACAGTCCACGGCGTTCATGGACACGGAGAAAAAAACGACGATGGCCAACGAGTTCGCGATTATGCAGAAACTGATCATCGCAAACACACGGTTCAACAAGAGTGACATTCACCTATAGTACTCTGTACTACAGTGGCTCCCATCCAATTCGCATTGACAACATCCTAGTGAGGGGATGAAATCTCAAAGATGTTCTAGAGATAACAGCTGTTCTTTATTAAATCCTTGCGATGCAACAACGACCATTCATCTAAGCTGCGGATAAAGTCACCAAGAGCCCAATACTTTACAGGAAATATACAAATTGGGATCAAATGGTGGGTCCTGAAAAAGGAGACTAACTTTGTTGCAAAAGCTACAGAGCCACAAATCACCACAGTTGAACCGGACTAAACTGAAAGACGCCGTTCGCTCTATCCTCGAACAATTAAGTCACGGCGACGACAACGAAGGATTAACCATGATATATGGCTAAGGAATGAAGATGTTAAATATGCAGTACGGTTGAAGAAGCAGCTGCACCACGAGTATCTTGCTCGTTGGAATGCCTACAAAGCAGCCAGTAGTAAACTGAAGGAGGTCTTTGCCGTAACAAAAGCAAACCGGTAGGCAGGTCTATATGTGAAACTTGACATGCGCGAATACGAGCCGAATTTTTAACGGCTAGTCCAATCGAGCCATTGCAAAACGGCTGAAGTGCAACGTTTTTACGGCATCAGTGAGGAAACAACGATTTGCCACTGGAATGGCGAGAAGCGCGAGTACACTGGCGGAACTATTTTGACTAAATTTCAATCATGGAATTTCCGTATCTACCAATCCTTATCACCTCCGCTGTTGAAGGTCCAATGTAGGAAAATGACGTCACTAATGTCCAGGCTATGCTGAAGGAAATGAAACCAGGGAAAGCCATCTGTCCCGATTATCTTCCGGCAGAGTTTTATTTCTCTCGATGGAGGGATGCAGCAGTGTGGCTGAAACAAGTTTTTCAACCAGATCATCAAAGAAGGTCAAAAACAAACAGACTGGCGACGGAGTATCCATTCAGAAATAAGTGAAGCCCTGCCTATTTTTCTAATAACGGCCCGATCATACTTCTGAGCCATGCAATGAGAGACTTAGAACAAATCTTTGGAAAAAGGGTTAGCGATTTAGCCAAACATACAACAAGCCAAGCTGGATTTGTGTCAAAATTGTGGCGCAATAGGAGAAACCAACGCTGCCGGGCTGTTACTTGAGAGACAATGTGAAAAGAATAAGAGGCTTCATCACAAATTTCTGGACCCTGAGAAGGCCTTCTATCGGGTACTTCATGACCTAATCAGTCAGTCCTCCAAGTACATGGCATTCCAGAGCACCTTTCTGAGAGGGTATAATTGCTCTACAAAGAACAAATGAGTTGTGTTCAAGCTGCCGCAGGAGCGTCTGATGATGTGCGCATAACGGTAAAAGTCCCACCTTATCACCAGTGCTGTTCATTCTTGTGATAGACACAATTACCTCAAACCTGCGCAGTCCATTACCATGGACACTTCTCTAAGCAAATGATATCATTTTGGCTGAAGAGAATAAGCTTGATCTGCAGCGTCAAACAGAAGACTGGAACAATCGACTAGCGCAATAAGCCCCGCGCCTTAACAAGAACAAGACAGAATACATTGCATTACATCGTCGAGAAGTTGGAACCATGCATGTTGACGTTGAAGATATAGCACGAGTAGGGAAATTTAAGTATATTGGCTCCACAATCGATGATGATGGCCGACTTACTGATGAAGTCAACTTAAGGATATACAAAGCCTGACTGAAGGGGAGAATGACAACAGGCGCCCTTCCAAACTTTGGACGAAGGGCCATCTCTAAACTAAATTCTACCGAACTGATGTCTGTCCTATCATTATTCATCCTGTCGTTTTCTACGGCAACGAATGCTAGCCTGCTCTAGAGGTAGAACGCCAACTAAGCATCACGTATACAAAGTTGCTTAGGTGGAAGGCTGGCATAACTAGACTAGATCACATTTCAAATGATGTTATTCAAAAACGTTTTGGCATTGCCCTGATCCAGAAGAAAATTGGGGAAAGGCGTGTGCGCTGGTTTGAACATGTGTTGCGTGCAGAGGACGATATATTGGGAAAGTCATTGTATACACCGAAAGTTGGTGAAAAGAGGCGCTAGACGAACCAGACAGCATAGACTGATAAAGTGCACAACGGCCTCAAAGTTGGAAGACTACATGCAGACATGGCCCGAGACCGAACTAACTGGAGTCAATGAATCACAACACCGGACCCTGCCACCAGGCAGGTCTAACAGTAAAGAAGCAGAATAACAAGAATCAGATTGATGAATATTCTGTTATAAAAATGGCATGCAATGGATATTTTACACATCCTGTCATTCAAGTTAGTTTATTGTATGTTCAAATTTTCTCCCCTAAAGCCTGGGTCCGATATCTATAAAAACTTATTTTCACAAAATAGTGTCTGAATGGCCGAACGCTTCTGGATTTCGTGTTTAAGTGACTCCTATAAATGCATTGTAAAGAAAAACATATAACTCAACAAAATAAAAAAATGGGTATATCTGTGTTAAATGGGAGGGACAGTTTGAATATCTGGTGAAATTCTAAGAGTACCAACAAGAGGGGAGTCCGTCAGTGTATTCTAGCCTGAATAGAATTTTGCAATTCATATTTCTGCTTACATACATCATAGACAGTAGACGATCATATTAATCAGTTTGTTATTTTCACTCCGATCACGTCTATAAATATGAAGACCATGGAGGAGTGGCACAAAGTGGTCAGCTCAGGGCCATGTGAGACGCGAGACACTAAAGCTGGAAGGAAGCCACATAACTAAGTGGTTAGTTCAGGACCATGTGTCTCTCCTCAAATGGAAGCTAATCTCATCACTAATTGGTAAGCTCAGAAATATGCGTATCTCCACAAGTCAGCAATTAGGAAATTGTATGAATCCTAACATCTTTTCTAATGTAATTCAATACCAAACTGGCATGGCAAATATTTTAGACATTTTAGAGGAAGTCATTTAAGTTGCGGCATGATATTTGTAGACTGCTGAAATGAGAGTGAGGAAAAAATAGCGCCTGAGGTGAGATATAAAACGAAGTGGGAAGTAGCAGATACGATCCGGTCGACTGAATCCTTCAGAAGTATCTAAAATCTATGAAGTAAAATGGACTAAGCTACGCAGACAATGGACTGTTCTCTGCTATATATGCCAAGGAAAAAGAAGACACATAAAATGCATGTCGCTTTGCTGGTCCGAGAGTACCTGTGCACAAAATATGTTTAGAAAGTAGAAAGCTAATTTAGATTCCATCAGAAAATAGAAATATGCATTTTGTGTGTGAAAAGCATTCATTAGCAACATTTTTACTGGTGGTCATAATACGAGATTATTCTCTAACGTAGCCTATTGTGTCCTGTTACACATGAATTAAAAATAAACAGCAGGATTTAAACCTCGAAGAATTGACTATTCGGGCGATCTTCAGTTGTGTGCATGGTTCTACTCTGACTAATCAGAGAGTGTGAGCTGGTACTGGATAGTTCTGAGGACCGTCATGAATATTTCTTGCCACTAGTTGTGAATGTACAGTAGGAACAAATCAATGCATCACATAAGAGTCAAGAAGACTCTAACCACACACAAAATCAAATAAACCATACAGAATTCGTAGTTTCCATCACAAATCTGCTTTGGAGTCAAACCTTAGGCCACGACTAGCCATTGCATGACCTGCGAATACAAGGGCTCGGTTAAGAGCACCAAACCGAGACTATACAATCATTTCCCAGGGATTATCAAAGATCATTTCACACAGTAACCAATAAAGGCATGACAGCAAAAAATTAATTAGCAATGGCACAACTACAGTTCAAAAACACTACTGCATTACAAGTTTTAAAACAGGACATACATTTGTGGTACTTTGTGAGGTCAGTGACAATAATTACAATTTTGAAAGAATATTATACCTCTACGTTATTTAGCTATGATTATTATTATTATTATTATTATTATTATTATTATTATTATTAGCATAGGGCAACAAGTTAGATATATATATGTACAAGTATATAATATTTACAAATATACACAGACAAGAAACATGATTTTTTAGCAGAATGTCCAGTTGGGTGATCCACTGTATGGCTTCCTCTATTGGTTAAAAAATTTTCCTGTGTAGGAACGTCGTGTACATTCACTTACAATAAGGAGATCATCTGCCGAGAAGCACCACAGTCGCACTCTGGTGATGAGATATATTTCCACTTATATCGGGCATCCCTGCAACGTACATGATTTGTTCTCACCCGATTCAGAGTTAAGTCGATATTCTCCAATGTTTCAATTCACCGTTCTCTCCGGGTAGTACCCATGCTGGAAAGAAGTTCATCAGCTATGTCTTCATCACCAGTCTGCAGATATTCGTTATAGAGCGCATTAGTTTCAACATTCCAACCAGAGATGTATTCTTTCTTTATGGCCTCCAGGCATACTCTTCTTAGCCGCCATCATAACTGCATCTACGAAACGCTTGTAATTGTTGCGCTTGGAAGCAATCCACCGAACGCATTCATCCAGTTCAGTGGTGAATGTTGACAAATTTGCTTTTCTGAAGGAAGTTTGATGCCAATATCCACTATAATGGGGCCATGTTAACTGTGGGGAAAATGTCTTAACACTTTACTACTGGTATGTAAGGGCTGTCCTCCCTCATTGCAGCTAACAAAACACAGGTCAGGATTGGAATCCCTATTCCAGGCAGCTGATTGGAAAGTACGAGGTTCTATTAGGTCAAAAGTCAGATGGAGATTGTTCACTTCTGTCCATTCTAAGATTTTCGTTCCACATTCATTGTTATTCGAGTACTTCCATAGTTCGCGATGGCTGTTGAAGTCGCCTATATAAACTGCAGGGTGTTGAGCAGTCGGGAGTACGGTACTTGACCACTGTGCATTTGGGGGTTTATAAATGTTAAAAATAGTAACATCTGCCACTCGCACAGCAACACAATGGATGTCTTCGTCTTCACTTTGAAAGAGCAGTGAGGCATCTTGGATATTATTACGAACATAAGTAGCTATACCATGTGCACTGTGATATGTTGCACCAAGAGCTGTGTAACCATTAATGAGGCCCCTTTTCCGAAACTCTACTTCATTGGCTGTATGGGTTTCATGTACAACCACAACATCTATATTATTATTATTCAGGATAACTTTGGATAGATAGTCACATTTTGCTCTGCTGATGCTTTCTACGTTAAGCTCGAAAACATGGATGAAAGGTGCGATGTTTCTTGTTTGGTAGTTCTGAGAAGAGCCATTTCCATGAAATACTTCTGCCACTGCTGGAGGATCTTTAAAAAGATAGGTCCAGTAGTCACAGTTATTGCTTCCTTAGCACCACCCGGGGGTTACATGTAGGGCACTTTGAGGGTAAACCTACGGATGTGAAGCAATAATGTACCGCCTATTTATCTACTTTTGTGAGATAATAAATTCACTTACTTCAAGAATTCTGAATTTTTTTAGGCAACCTGCACAAATTTAAAACTCCACTTGTACCTGTCCATTTTATTACTTTATACTAATTGTGTAAGTATGTTTGCAATCAACACACTAGAAGCACTTGACTGACAATGAACACTAAAATGAATCAGCAAGTGTGACCACAACACTGGAACGAACATAAATTCAATACCACAATTTTTTTATGCTTACAACAATGCAGACGTTTTATTTGAAAACTATGATATGGAAGATGTAGCACTACCGATCTGAACGTTTCATTTCTACAACACATTATCTGCTTTGGCGTCCACAAATGGAGGAATCTGACTTAACATTCAAGAGAACAGAAATGATCAGAAAAAAGGAATCTAACCAAATTATTTAAAAACGACATTCATTGAGTTATCACATTATTGAACTCAGCCATCATTATATTGATTAATGAAACTGATTATGTTAGTTTGAAATAATTATATTGTTTACAATGTACATAAAACTTAACAATTTCGAATTTGTAGATTTAATTTTTAATCTACAAACATGGCTTTTTCTGTGTGTCACTGTTGGCAAGAACGTATAAAAATATTACTCAGAATATCTGGAAGCAACAGTTTCAGATAGCATTTCAGATGATAAGAATGTGATGAACAAATGATGCAGAGAAAGTGAAAGAAAGAACACTTTTTCATGGTTGCTTAAAGTTATTGTAAACAAATACACTTCAAAAATATCTAGCTTTACCAGAGATTCTTTTTGTAGATATATATTGAATAAAACTACGAGTACATGATGGAACATTAAATATGATCTTAAAGTTCCTGAATATTTTAGATAATTTTAACCAATGGAATTTTCAGATATTAGTGTTTAAATGTAACCTTGTAAAGACAGCATTAAACTGATGAAAATGGCCAGTTTTGGAGATAAACCAACCACTACTGAACACAACTGTGAATAGGTACAACATATTCCATATCGTATAGAATTTGTAGTGTACGTACTTTGTTTCTTCTTTGATGTATGGCAAGAGCTGATCATCAGTTTGTTCTTCTATGAATATTTCCTCCTTAATATCTTCAGAAGGCTATAAGTACGAAATAAGACAAGTAGAATAAAGAAGTAAGGGAATAAAATATATAGAACTAACCAAGAATCAGCTGAGAAAATAAACTTCATAATGGTACAAGAAGAGTATAATTAATTTATCTCCCATTTAAAAAATATATATTGGAAAGGAACAATCAAATCAAAATCCCATTAAATGCAAGAGAGGTGTCTACCTTGGAAGCAAATGGTACACAAAAATACATTTTTATCAATCACCAAATTTTAAAAGAACAGAGAAGAAAACAGTTCCCTAAAATACAGTATCACACAATTTATGCAATTTTTTCTATTAAGCTCACAGCTCATCTTTAAAAAATGTATAGAATTTACAAACTCTTACTGATAATATTTTCTGTTTTACAAACATAATCAACACACATACCACTTGTGCAACTACTTCAAATAATACTATACAAATTCTATTAGGTTAAAATTTACATTGCATTTATTTATTTTATTTTTTACCCTTTTTGGAACGTAACTTGCATAATGACCTGCTGCGTTTTAACCTGAGTCCCTTTTGCCACTGCTTTTCAGACAATTGATGAGATATAAGAACATGAAAAGGAACACACTGCTGGACAGCAGTAGACACAGTAGCATAGAAAGGGAGGAACATTGCAAATAGTAAATCTGAAATCACCTACATATTTGTGAATATTCAGCAGAGTATATGTACACATACATGTATGGGTGTAGGTACTTCCATGTATGTGAACACGTACAATTTTAGGAAAATAAATAATAGTAAGCAGTATTTCCAAATCATTACCCAATACCATTCCTTGCTTCTGTTTCTCTTTCTGTTGATCCCTATTTCCACAATGACTAGCTAATTTCTTCATCCTCTTATATTCACATTCCCCTCTTCCCATCTTCCTACATATGACTTGACTTGTCACCTCTTTGTTCATTTCCATGTTCCTATGTACTTTCTTTCCAAAAACACTTCACTCCAACATTATTCCCACCACTTTCCCAACAAGTGGACAATGCTTATATCATAAGCATAGAAATATCCATCATCCCCCTCTGTACAACACATTAAGACCAAAAGCATAAATCCGTCAATGTCCCAATCAATGAATGAATCAATCAAACCACAGCAATTAGGGCTGTTAGTTGTTTATGTAGAAAAAAGATTGTGGAAATATATGAAACAAATTATTTCAGTCACTAAATCATCTTCCTATAAGTGAACATTTGCCAAAATTTGTTCCCATGAATTCCAACTTACCTTCATGTTGTGACCTTTCCTACACTTAAAGAACATGACTTAAATGTATTCATCAATTAATGTCATTCCAAGCCATCTCTCCAATGACATCTCAGAATATACTGCTTGATGAAACAGCTTGTCTCCTTTCTCCAAGTTTCCCCAGCTGAAACTTTGCAACATCTCTGTAACACAACTCTTTTGTTAGAATCACCCACAAGAAATGGAGCTACTTCTGTGGATCATTTCCTGTTCTCTACTCAAGTAATACTGGTGATGGTCGCATACTCTCATTGTGGCTTTGCTGGAGATTTATATGCCCTCTCCTTTACAATCCCTAAATAACCTCATAATCATATTAAAAGATCTGTAAATTTTAATTTCAATATGTTTAAATGATTACCATAATGAAGCTATATCCTTATTATGAATAGCTAGGTACTTACAGAGATCCCCATGAAGAACTTTCACCCATCAACACAATAATTAAACCGAGAGGACTCTTTCTATTTGTGAAACATAGAAACTGACTTTACGCCATGTTTACAAATATAGCATTGCCCGATGTCCATCTTACAATATTGTCAAGGTCTTTTTGCAGTTACTCACAATCCTGAAACTTATTTATTACACAGAGCCTCATCACTTTTTTCAGTTCATTATTCATATTGTTTATATATATCAGGAAATAAAGGTCTCATAATACGGCACTGTGGGACCCAATCCCATATTTTTTTACAGGATCAAATAAAGCTTCACCTACACTTATGCTATTCTATTTTGTAGAAATACACCAGACGCGGCCAAATTTTAATGGTAAAAGGTATATTTCTACCTTTATGTAAACTATCGACCTTTATAGCCTAATCCTTGAACTTGTTTCGTGGCAAAGTTACCACTTCGGATATCCTGCTCCACACTATTGTATTTTTTTCATACAGTGGCTACAGTGAGAACCACAATGTAATTTCGTTATTCACATGGTTTTGTGTCCTTTTTGTTAATGAGCATGTTCTGTTGTTTAACTTTATTATCTGCATATTGTTGCTGTTTGGAAGTAAATAATGTGACCTATTGTTAAGACTGTGCATTCTGTAAGTTACGTGTAAGTTACATGTATTATTGATATTATTCAGGAGTTCAGTTGATATTTCTTAAGAGTGGTTCTAGAGAACTGTCAAATTTTGAGGTTATGGGGAGACTAAGAGACCTTTCGCCAAGAAAGGCTCTGTCAGAGAGCTACTTCTTGAGAAACGTCATTCACAACAAGAAATAGATTCCAGATTGCAAATACCACAGCAATCTGTAAATAGAATTTTAAAATGTGAAGATAACGGGAAGACAAAGTGTCAACAACGTGTTGAAAACTGTGGGCAAAAGAAGAAACCAACCCCAAGGAGGAAGCAAAACTGATTAATTTGTCAGTAAACAACCGCAAGGTTACTAGTTTGGATTTATGTAAGAAATTAGAAGAGTATGGGTCATTTGTATTTGCCAGGACTCTGCGGCGAGAGCTGTTTAATGCTGGCATGAAAGCAAGGCGACCTCAAGGAAAAGTTTACTCCTGCTATGGCTGCAAAGAGGTTCCAGTGTGCCAAGACACTCCAGAATTGGTCATCTGATGAATGGAAACAGGCTAGTCCATGACAATTACTGTAATTCCTTAATTATCATTCATTATTCCATTATAACCCAATCTAAGTGATGTAACCGTACAGCACAGTAAATGTATGAAATTCTTCTTTGAAACCATACAGCTTGTTGCATTTAATGCTAGGCTTATTTGTTTTATTTATTTCAGGTTTGCTTTAGTGACAAATCGGTATTTCCTGTCGAAGAAGAGACAAGTCAATATATCGGAAGATAAGGAGAAACATTCCATCCAGATTGAGTGAAGCATCCAACTTCAGTGATGGTCTGGAGTGTGTTTTCTTGGTACGGCTGTGGGCGCTTATATATTGTAGAAGGAGCTATGAGACGTGAACAGCGTAGTATTAAGAACCCGTTTGGTACTTCAGGTGCAAGAGTGGTTTGGCCACAGTGAATTTCTTTTTATGCAAGATGGGCCTCCTTGCCACAAAGCCTAGAAACAGTCCAGACATGAACGCCACAGAACATCCTTAGGCGATAGCAAAGTCCAAAAAAATATAATGACAAAAATTTGCTTTATTGAGAAGCTCGTTCAGATCTGGTATCATGATGACGATTTAAAGAGTCAGTGTAAAATACTGTTTGAGGGTATGCCTAGTGTAATCAAGTCACTCATGAAAGCTAAGGGGGTGCATACCAAGTACTAATGTCATCAACTTAAAAATTGGTAACATCTCATGTCTTCAAATCTCAAATTTTTAATGTTTAATAATTTGGCCACATCTTCATAGTCACCCATTTAGCCACAATTTTATCTATCCCAACCACACGAATTTTTGTTAGTAGTTTTCCGAGATCTGCCCTATGAAAATCCTTAGGTATGTCAATCGTGATACATTAGACCACATGAATCTAATATATCTGCTATATCTTGCTGGAATCTAGAAGATGAGCTTCCGTGGAATAATGCTTCCGAAACCTGAACCACCTTCTATCAAACCAGTTGGTAAATTCGTAAATGAGTATAATGTAATCAGAAAGAATGCGTTCCAAGGGCTTGCATGCAACAACGGTCAAGGTGACTAGTGTGTAACTATTGGCGTTATATTTAGCACATTTTTTTAATACACAGAGTGCTACTACACTAATTATTCATTCATCTGTTATAGCTGCTTCATACATGCTCTAATCAATATCTCAAAGACTGAGCTCGGTAGCTGCAGTTGCTTAAGTGCAAACAGTATCCAGTATTCGGGGAGATAGTAGGTTCGAACCCCCACTGTCGGCAGCCCTGAAAATGGTTTTCCGTGGTTTTCCATTTTCACACCAGGCAAATGCTGGGGCTGTACCTTAATTAAGGCCACGGCCACTTCCTTCCCACTCCTAGCCCTTTCCTGTCCCATCGTCGCCATAAGACCTATCTGTGTCGGTGCGACGTAAAGCAACTAGAAAAGAAATCTCAAAGAATTGACTTTCGTATACGCCCAGAAATTTTACCCATGCCAGCAGCATTTCTAGTTTTAAATCTTTGTATATTACTTTCAATGTTCCTTATAGTGGATATTGTAAAGTAATTTCAAAAGATTAGGTGAAATTGTCGACTGCGTCAGTACTACAAAAGGACACGACCGTACCATTGGTGACATATCCTATGCCTCACGAGTGACGGCTGCGATGCCCACTGACTAATGAAGTATACACATTCCCATGTTGTGTAGTTGCTACTTAATACCTCTCTAAATCTGTCAACATTTAACACGGCTGAAAGTAATTCCAGTATCAAGGAAGACAATGTACACTGCCGGCTGGTGCTCTCAGTGCTTTTCAAATAGCATTCTGGCAGTGAAAATTGCATGAGTTGTTCCAACACCCTTAATGAAGTTGCATTGGATAGCAATAATGCCGACAATTTCACCCAGTCAATAATGAAAGCTACTCTAAAAGATCTTCTCATGTACAACTGGGTGCAATTGGGTGCAATTTGGATGGTAATTTGCACACTCTGCTGAATCGTCATTTTGCTTAAAAATAGGCACAAGGATGTTTACAGCCCAATGACTGGGAACAGAGCCAGAGTCAACTCTGGCACTGAATAAACTTGTCAGCCAGTTGATAATGAGTTCTTTAAACTGCCTCATCTTCCAGAAGTTTGCTGGATGGTCATCCGGTCCTGGCGCTTTTTGGTCCTTCATACTCCTAATGGCACTCTCCACTTCCTTTGATGTGATGCATAAGATGGGACTTACCATCAGGAATAGGGTGATGTGGTAATTCAATGCAGGAAATATCTACAAATGTTGTTGCCAATGATCGAGGATTTCTTGTTTGTCCTCTAATCACTGGTCATCTTTGTCTCTAATGCAGACAGTGTGCTCAATACTTGTGACAATTTTTGTCAGATGAGAAACAATTCTCTTCTTCTTCCTTGAGCTCAGTGGTGTACAGTGTTTATCAGAACTACACCGACAAAAATTCAAGGATGCTTTCCGTGTTATGTTAAGAACAATGGTTCGATCAGACTGGCGGGGAAATGAGGTTAAATTGTTACTTCCTGGTGCGCGATGCTGCTGCCCCTTTCAGGGAAGATAAGGGTAGGGAGGTGTTGTGGAGTGTATGAGCAGACAGTCATACGACTTCAAAATCGTTGTCTCTAACAGGCAACATCCACAGTCCATTTATCAAATAGCCGTAACCGCACACACAGTTAAAGAACACACTGTATTTAAGACACGCATGTTAGTCAAGGAAAGCACCAGATTATTTCTCCTCTCGTCTGTTTGTCACAGTAATATTCTATATTAATTAATATGCTCGAAGATTGTGTATTCCTTCCCTCATAACATTGTAAACTCAATGAAATACTGAAGGAAGGAATCAAGACGCCCAATGGTTTGATTACAGTGTATGTTCAATAAGGCCCCCTCCTACTTTGGCGTAGTAGTGAGTGACTATGGACTATGTACAGGATGTGTAGTGGGTGGCTGCCTGTATTCTTGTTACAAGATGTCTTCTCTTTTATAGGGTTCACATACTAGTCAGTTCGTGTACAGTGCCTACCGGAGTTTGGAAGCGACTATGCGAAAAGAACGAGAAACTTGTGCTTTCGCATCGAGAATTACCTCTGTCTCCAAATTTCACTTCCCCTCCCTTCTCTTTTCTGACGCAAAAAGGCTGACTCTCTGACATAGCAAATAGAGCAAGTTCATCAATCTGAACTGCATGACCGGAAGTAACAAGGTCACTTTCATTTCCTCAAAACGAAATATTTCCCCGAGAATCTGACTGCACCATTATTCTCAACATTACACGAAGAGCATCCCTGATTTCTCTGTCAGTATAGTTCTGATACACCTTGTACACAGGTCATTACAGTGAGTGAGTCTCGATTCAGCGACAGATTTCTTAGCCACAGGTTCAATCAATCAATCAATCAATCAATCAATCAATCAATCAATCAATCAATCAATAATGATCTGCATTTAGGGCAGTCGCCCAGGTGGCAGATTCCCTATCTGTTGCTTTCCCAGCCTTTTCCTAAATGATTTCAAAGAAATTGGAAATTTATTGAACATCTCCCTTGGTAAGTTATTCCAATCCCTAACTCCCCTTCCTATAAATGAATATTTGCCTCAGTTTGTCCTCTTGAACTCCAACTTTATCTTCATATTGTGATCTTTCCTACTTTTATAAACGCCATTCAAACTTATTCGTCTACTAATGCCATTCCACGCCATCTCTCCGCTGACAGCTCAAAACATACCAATTAGTCGAGCAGCTCTTCTTCTTTCTCTCAATTCTTCCCAACCCAAACATTGCAACATTTTTGTAACACTACTCTTTTGTCGGAAATCACCCAGAACAAATCGAGCTGCTTTTATTTGGATTTTTCCAGTTCTTGAATCAGGTAATCCTGGTGAGGGTCCCATACACTGGAACCATACTCTAGTTGGGGTCTTACCAGAGACTTATATGCCCTCTCCTTTACATCCTTACTACAACCCCTAAACATCCTCATAACCATGTGCAGAGATCTGTACCCTTTATTTACAATCCCATTTATGTGATTACCCCAATGAAGATCTTTCCTTATATTAACACCTAGATACTTACAATGATCCCCAAAAGGAACTTTCACCCCATCAACGCAGTAATTAAAACTGAGAGGACTTTTCCTATTTGTGAAACTCACAACCTGCCTTTTAACCCCGTTTATCATCATACCATTGCCTGGTGCCCATCTCACAACATTTTCGAGGTCACGCTGCAGTTGCTCATAATCTTGTAACTTATTTATCACTCTATAGAGAATAACATCATCCACAAAAAGCCTTACCTCCAATTCCACTCCTTTACTCATATCATTTATATATATAAGAAAACATAAAGGTCCGATAATACTGCCTTGAGGAATTCCCCTCTTAATTATTACAGGGTCAGATAAAGCTTCACCTAGTCTAATTCTCTGAGATCTATTTTCTAGAAATATAGCAACCCATTCAGTCACTCTTTTGTCTAGTCCAATTGCACTCATTTTTGCCAGTAGTCTCCCATGATCCACCCTATCAAATGCTTTAGACAGGTCTATCGCGATACAGTCCATTTGACCTCCAGAATCCAAGATATCTGCTATATCTTGCTGGAATCCTACAAGTTGAGCTTCAGTAGAATAACCTTTCCTAAAACCGAACTGCCTTCTATCGAACCAGTTATTAATTTCGCAAACATGTCTAATATAATCAGAAAGAATGCCTTCCCAAAGCTTACATACAATGCATGTCAAACTTACTGGCCTGTAATTTTCAGCTTTATGTCTATCACCCTTTCCTTTTTACACAGGGGCTACTATAGCAACTCTCCATTCATCTGGTATAGCTCCTCCGACCAAACAATAACCAAATAAGTACGTCAGATACGGTACTATATCCCAACCCATTGTCTTTAGTATATCCCCAGAAATCTGATCAATTCCAGCCGCTTTTCTAGTTTTCAACTTTTGTATCTTATTGTAAATGTCATTGTTATCATATGTAAATTTTATTACTTCTTTGGCCTAAGTCTCCTCCTCTATCTCGACATTTTCCTTGTAACCAACAGTCTTTACATACTGCTGACTGAATACTTCTGCCTTTTGAGGATCCTCACATACACACTCCCCTTGTTCATTAATTATTCCTGGAATGTCCTTCTTGGAACCTGTTTCTGCCTTAAAATACCTATACATACCCTTCCATTTTTCACTAAAATTCGTATGACTGCCAATTATGCTTGCCATCATGTTATCCTTAGCTGCCTTCTTTGCTAGATTCAATTTTCTAGTAAGTTCCTTCAATTTCTCCTTACTTCCACAGCCATTTCTAACTCTATTTCTTTCCAGTCTGCACCTCCTTCTTAGTCTCTTTATTTCTCTATTATAATAAGGTGGGTCTTTACCATTCCTTACCACCCTTAATGGTACAAACCTGTTTTCGCATTCCTCAACAATTTCTTTAAACCCATCCCAGAGTCTGTTTACATTTTTATTTACCGTTTTCCACCGATCATAATTACTTTTTAGAAACTGCCTCATGCCTGCTTTATCAGCCATATGGTACTGCCTAACAGTCCTACTTTTAAGACCTTCCTTTCTATCACATTTATTTTTAACTACCACAAAAACAGCTTCCTCAACATTACACGAAGAGCATCCCTGATTTCTCTGTCAGTATAGTTCTGATACACCTTGTACACAGGTCATTACAGTGAGTTGTTCCTCAAAGACAATTCTTTCCCTGTGTTCTGGAGTCTTTTGTGAAAGCCAATTTATATACAGTATGCCTTCATCTTATCCTACAACTCTTCTTGCACTGCAATCATCCATAGGAACATTAGATATTCAATACAATAGGAACGAGGTTCTTTCCTACCCAAGTTTACTGTGACGGTTGCAGTGAATGATCTGTGGAATGTGTCCACATGTTGTCAATTGCATTAAGACCAACAAGAGGAAAATTTATGTTGTTGCTAGGGTCTCCTTCTAGTCTTTAAGCTTTCACCACTTGATGTTCCCGGGGGCGTAGAGGTCCTTAAATCCACTATGCCTACCTTATGCAGAGGTGGAATACAGTCAGATGATATGACATTCACATGCTTTCTTCGTCGGAGATCACGGTGCTGAACAATGATAAGGTCAATTTGCTTGCTGCAGTCACCACAAGTGAAACCTCAAATATGAATTCCATCAGCACATCAGATACCGAAGGTATTACCACCATGGCAGCTATAAAAATTCTTAGTGACCATCATGCCCATTAAGGTCATCACAGAGAAGTGGAAACTCATCTTCAAGATACGCTGCAACATGACCTCATAGCTCGTGCCAATGCCCTTCCTTATCCAGGTCATCACAGCCAGATTGTGACATAGAAAACACAAGTTCGAGAGGATGCAACGTCGAATGTAATTTACATAAGGCTGTCAGAATAGCGCTGAACCTCAGCAACTCAGTCTTGCACGCTTGCGCACACAATGAAATCAACACCATTCCTGCTGGATGTAACCTGGCAGATAAGTTCACAGACATCTTTGATGTCATGAGATTTCTGGCCTTTCCAAAGCGAGCAACTTAAAATCTAACTACATAGCTACACTTCAATTCTGAACCGGACTTACATTATCCAAATTGCAACAGGTTAACAGGAACAATGGAATGAAAAGATTAATAATAAAGCAAGAATGATATTTACTAACAAAATAACTATTCTACAATAACTCTAAGCCACATTCAGATGTATCCTAACTACAATAGTTTAACTGAAGCAACAAATATTCCTAAAGTATGAATCTATGGAACTTATGAGAATGTAAACATTCATTGACTATGTACATAAAATTTAGTTTCCTTGATTTATCAAAGAGACAAAAAAGGTGAAAAGTTTGAATGTAATTATCAGTTAAAGAACAGTGGCCAATGATAATCATAAATTTAAGCCTTATTAATGAAAGTTAATTGAACATAACCTACGACATATTGTTTGTTTGATGGTTTCTACCATTTCTCTTTCACACCGACACAGATAGGTCATATGCCGATGATGAGCTAAAAATGGCTAGGGATGAGCAGGAAGCAATTGAGGCCTTAATTAAGGTACATTCGCACCATTTGTTTGCTGTGAAAAAGTGAAATATGCACTTCAGGGCTGTCGACAGTGGGTTCGAGCCCAGCATCTTATAAACGCAGACCAAGAGCTACATGGCCAGTTATTCAGTACAACAAGGAAGCAATTGCTTGAATTCCTTCTCTTCGAATACTTACTGTGAGAGTATGTTAATATGTAATTTAAAACAATACGTTAAAAAGTAAGTTTTTATTTTAGAAATTCAGCTTTCACAGTTCCCCAGATGTACATGCACATTTGGACATAAGTTTTCATACATATGTCCAAAATTTTATGATACATGGGGTTACTTTGGAAAAGTAAAGAGTAAAGTAGAATCCCAAAATTCTATGCAGAGCATGCTTTCTTCCCTTGAAGTCAAGATGGGCTGCCTACGTATGCTCTTCGGATCGAGGTGGCCCTTACTTCTTCGCAGCTTCTCTGTATGCCCTTCACCAAGAATCCCTTTAAGAGACTTATCAAGCTTATCGGCATTGTAATTATGATAGACAATGCTTCCAAATTTATGCTTATATTCTTGCAACACATTCCGAAGTAACCCCATGAAAGATCCCTGCTCAGAAGAACAGCCAAAGACATGATTCTTGAGGTGATCAAGCTAACGCTAGTTGAACCTAACAGAACTACAGTTAGAGTACAACAATTCAATTCAAGTAACATTTCTTGACAATGTGAACATTCGGTACCACACGATACAACAAGCAAAGTCTCCACTGAGGGACAAAGAAAAAGGGACAACAATCAAGAAAAAGGTTTATTACAATAGTTCTATGAACTTTGACTGTCCTACATCAACACAGATCTATCCATATTAAGAAACAAAGTACACATTTCTGTGGAGATAAACCGACGTCCAGAATTATCGCATGGAATATTTCGAAGAGAAGTGTACGAAAATACTAATAAATTGCAGGGTATATGCTGTAAACGGGAATCATGGATCAAAGGTATCTGGGCATAGAGAAATACTCACGGGTCAATTTATCTCCAAAATTGATGAGACAGGGTTGGATCAAACACATTTCAATGACACTTGGGTGAAATATCAATTAAGAAATAGTAAATGTAATGATTATCATTATTTTACTGTAAAACCAATTATAGTATTAACACTAACAGCTAAACGATGGGCATCTCAGAGAAGTTAACCGTTAATAATGTAGAATGACACTGTACAAGTCTACAGATAGTTTCACCTTAAAGTTCTACACAACACTTTATACTGAAAATGCAGTTTTCACACCACACACAGGATTTCTACACACCAATTTTACTAATTCAACAACGCATCAATATATCGAAATTTTATTACTTCTGCATCATTTATACAGCAGTGTATACTGTGGAAAGAAATCTTTCACCTACAACATATTGTAACCAAAAATGGCATAACTGGAGTTAAAATTGAGATTGCCGCAAAAGCCAAATTTAATTCGGTCAGTGGGTCATTTACAACAGCTGTGGTGAAGGCCAGGATCTGATAACCTTGGAGAAATTCGCCTTTAGGCTCATTGCTGCATGGCCGTGTGGCGATCCACTCCTTTTCTCTTATTGGTCAGGAGGTTAGCATGCAACAGATATGAACAGTTAACATTTTCAAGGCTAACACTGCCCGGCAAGTTTTCAGAACTCTTCACAGGAACAGTTTTGAACCATGATACTTTAAGAAGACGTGAAAAAAAATTATGATTGGTTTCCAAGTAATCACACTTTCTAGGCTGAGAACTGGTAAAAGCAGTGTGTAATCGATGCTCAACTTACTCAGCCCTTACACTACTGATTTCATACTGCTCTACTTTACAGCACAACTTCACTTCGCTTTCCCACTACAATTCTATAAGATATTCTTCGCCAAGAGACATTTATTCGTAGTGATGTCTCATAAAGGGAATACTTTATTCCGTCTTCTATAAGACATAACCACGACTATATTAATTCCAGAACACGTGTGGTATGCATAAATCATCTGAACCTGCAAGTTAAGTGTCGACTGACATTTAAATAGGCATGGTTGGAACATATATCAATGTGCCACTTCAGTTACAGTGCGTGTGTTTGTGTGTGTGTATGTGTGTGTGTGTTTGTGTGTGTGAGGAAGCCTACTGTTACGAGAAACCTGCAAGACAAGGAACAAGGGGAATCATCATGTTGCTTGCAAGAGGAATCTTTACTTTCATCATGGTGCACCTTGCAAGGGATATTCCTTCCAGAATGTCTAACTTAAAGGGGAGACAACACCACACCCGAAAGGATGGTAAAGGGACCAATCGTGAGACACTGCCAGCCAGGAATATATCAACTTCCATCATAAAATTTTAAGTAACTTTTTTAAATATTAATTTCCTTTCAGAGGGACTTCATTCTTGAAATAATATTTTCTATTACTTTCTGCTGTTGCAGATTCTTATCGCTTCTGATCTACTTATTGATGTTGGTAAATTTTGTGAATGACTGAAATACACTCATGTCCTTAAAATCCAGAACACCTTGAAAGACTAGAGGTAGGAAGTCTATATTCATAGGACATGTGCATTAGTATGTTCTGAAGAAATGATTAGCATTTGAACCAAGTCGACCCTCAGGTTCAAGGTCCACATTGATATCCCTGCGCAACACCACCGACTGGTAAATTGTGCCTGCGGCTCCCGTTGTCGCTATAAACCAAAGGTGGGCCGATGACCTTAGATGTTAGGCCCCTTTAAACAACAAACAACAAGCAACAAACATAAACCAAAGGTAATGCATCAGTGTGCTTGAGCAGACGTGCATGATGCCTCGCAGACGTATGCAAGAAAAGTACTGTCAAATTAGTGAGTTTGAAAGAAGGCGAATTATTGGCATGAGAGAACGTGATACATCTATCTGGGAAATTGCAACTCGTGTGCGAAGAAGTGTGTCGCCAGTGCAGCGGGTGTGCACAGAACACTCACGGAAGGTCGTGGAACACGACGAGATGGATCCGGTCACACCAACCAGACCGCCCCCCCCTCCCGAGGAGATCGAGACCTCATCCGGATAGCATAGCAGCACAGATTTGCGTCCCCCTCGGCTCTGGCATAAGAGTAAAACAGTCTAACACATCGTACAATATAAGGAGTGACAAACCGTCAACATTTATTACGATATGGGTTACCGGCGCGTCGTCCATTTCTCCGCCTACCTTTGACTAATGTTCATAAACATGCTAGACTGCAATGATGTACAGAACGGCGTCACTGGTGACAGGAATGACAGCAGATAGTGTTTTTGGATGAATCCTGGTTCTGTCTGTTTGAAAATGATGGCCGCATTTTAGTTTGCCACAGACAGGGGGAGAGGCATCACACCGACTGTTTTCACACAAGGCATACAGCACTAACTCAAGGCTTTATGGTGTGGGGTGCTATTGGGTACAACCCCAAATCACATTTGGTGTGTATCCAGGTCACTGTTACCAGTTCGACCTAAGTGAATGACACTGATCACCGGACTTGTCGCTAATTGAAAATGTGTGGGATATGCTGAAAGGACTGATGCGGCACTGTGACCCAATGCCAACCACCAAAGATGAACTGTGGAACGAGGTGTATGCAGCATGGATGGCTATACCCCAGGACGCCATTCATGCCTTGTATGTGTCGATGCCATCACACATGGAATAAATTATCAGTGCCCCTAGAGGACCCAGTGCCTACTAGGCAACGGGCCACATGCCAGACCTGGGTGACTGAAATGCTAATCGTTTCTGCAGAAAATACTAATGAACATGTCCTGTGAATATGAACTTCCTATCTCTAGTCTTTCAAGGTGTTCTGTATTTTATGAAGATGAGTTGAAATGTGTTGATAATTTAATTGTTCTGTTATTTGAATTTCATTAACAGCGTAGTGCACTAACAATTAAGTGTTAAAAATCATGGACCAATTTGTTTAACTTAGAACCTAAAAGACTAACTGGGATGGATACGACGCATTACTTCGTGAATTTGTTACATAATATTACACCTAACCTTGCATAATTTCATCAACGAAGTATAAATTGTCACCCAAATGTTATTCAGGTACATTAGGGACTAAACTTATCATATAAAGTAAGTTACGTTATAAGTAATGAACATGGATGTAAATGATTGAGTGTTAATGACACAGGATGCTATATTTAAGAAGGCGGATAGTGCTCAATGGACATAGCCTAGTCCTGTTGGGATGATAGCTTATGAACATGAGGAAGCAGCATTATGGAGAGTATATTACTGAGCACATGAGGCAACACTCTGTGCTCACTCAACACCAAGCTTATCTAATTAAGGAAACGTATCTAATTAACGCAAATTTAAAACCTTACTAGGCCGTCTTCTCTAATGTGTGAAGATAGATTGACAAATCTTCTTAATGTGCTAAAGTGATCATTCTTCTAGGTATTCAATCATGATTCTTACAGTGAGGGGGACATAAATACTAGAATGTTCATGAAGTTAAGGTTTTTAATAAATGATGAACAACATACGTAATGTACTAATCCTGCCTAAATAAAATAATTCATTTCACATAACCTAACATTTCGGGGAAGGGAATTGAAAAGTAGGGCCTGGCCAAGAGTGCAAGCTTAACCTAACAGGCATGGACATCTAACTCAGCAATATTTCTGTTGGGCTGCTGACTACCATAGTAACTAAATTATTGTTTGTTAAATTCAGAAACAACTAATGTTTGAGCTACAAGAAAATAAAAAATCCCCACACCAACTGGGAATCTAACTCGGCAATCCTTCCCTTGGACAGCTGACTTCCATAGTAACTGAATTATTGTGTATTAAATTCAGAAACACGTAAGTTTTGAGCTACAAGAAATGAAATTTCGCCGACACGACTAGGATACGAACCCGGGAGTCACTTACTTGGGAAGCAAATAAGCATGCAAACTAAATGGCTGTACATCAACAGCTTATGTGTTTCACTAAAACACCTAGCTTTAGCGTCACAAGATTCAAAGGAAAAAATCACCAGCAATACTAGGATTTGAACAAGGAGCTCGCTTGGACCCAACGCTGAAGTGCTATTCAAATATTTAACTAAAAAAAATTCAAATTTCTAATTCTGAGCAAAGAAAATAATCGCTGATTTGGGTTCTCAAACCTGGAGCTAACTTTTACTCAGAATTAAAGTTCATAAGAAGAAAAAGTATTATAAGTCCTCAACCCGACCCAGAATCGATGATGACCTTTTCTTTCACTGAAGACTAAGTGTAAACAATTGGCATAAAGTATGTTAACTGAATGTGGAGAGAGAATGCAAGAAATTTAGTATTAAGTAAGGGCGTGACATATGTGCATCTCAGCAAAAAAAATTATAGGATCATTCTGATTGAACTAGGAAATATTTGTTGTGACATTAAATAAGAAGTTCATTGTTTATGCAATTAGCCTAGTATGCACATCTCAGAAAAAGAACATCGGCGGTACGAGAAAGCTGACCAGACTTGGAAGTAACTTATTTGCTAAGACAGGGAATACAAAGTTTATTGTTCCCACATTGAGCTCTGGGCTGCAGATTTGAACCCTGGAGACGTGTAATTGCCTGCTGTAATGTTTATATCACTTGGTGCGTAGCACTAGAGCAACGAACAATTAAAACATCCTCAGGCCGCCCAGGAATCAAATTCAGAACACTTCCTTTGGACTGCTATCATAATAGCTAAAGGATTCAAAAACACAACCTTCGGGCTAAATGAAATTAAAAAAAAACACCGACCAGACCAGGAATCGAACCAGTGGCTTTTTACATGGGCAAGAAACGAGGATGCTAATTAATGACTGTACATTAAAAGCTTCTGTGTTTAATTGAAACACATCAAGTTCGACTTCCTTTCATGGTGGGGGGGGGGGGAGAGCATAATAATATTCGCTTTACGACTTACTAACTACACTCGAACGTTTTAAAAGTTTGCAATCATAATTTTGAAGATCCAAGCTGCTTTCATGCTGAATACTCAACATCCATGCACAATAAGAAAAGGCCAGCACTTCAACTGCCTGAGCTACTCAGCTTGGCAATTAAACTATTAAGTACCAAAAACACACTCTAATAATGATGATAACTGTACCGGGAGGTACACCTCAACCCCGTGCATTTAAATGAAGCGCCCTGAAGAACGCTATCTATCACATAAAAGTTAAAACTAGTGCAAGAATTTGGGACATTGGTCAACAGATATCACTACTAAAGTGATAAGAGTAATGTGTTATTTTTAGGTGTCCTAAACTGACTGGAATATTTTTGGTGTATCGCAGTTGGTAACAGCTATTTCAAAAACTTCGGACATATCTCCATAGATGTCTCTATTAGAAACTGATGGCATGCACTCTGCTGCAAAGTGGAACAACTAGAAAATTTGTGTTTATTGGTTTTATGAACTGAACGGACTTTCTTTGTTTTTGATACTTCTAGGTTTTCAACAGTTCTTACTCATCCCGCCAGCTTTAGAGTCTGGTCAATCAAAAAATGTTGTGTATTTATTTTTCTGCCAATCATCGGCTTCTTGTAACTTTTCGACTGTCCAATAAAAATGAGGGTGTGTGTCTAGTATTAGCCCTTCCTCTCGGGTATAAAAGGTGACGCTTTTCTGAGTTAACTTGTCTTACTTATCATGGTACTACTGAGTGTGTGTGCTAAGAGAGGAGGTGTAGCCTCATCCATCGGCAGGCACAACATCGCCTAAGGTAATGGCCACCATTTTCCTATCTCAGTAGTTATCTCTGCAAGCTGATTCGAGGGGAAGATTCCAATCTTTAACTATGTAACAGTCCATTTCCTAAAATGTAAATTTCTCTTTCTTCTCATGTAAAAGTTCTAGTCAATCAAGTGTACTCAACTGAAATTCGGGAATAGAGAGTCTGACACACTCTCGAGTTCCCTATCAACTTGTTTTTGAGGTGACTATATGATTTTGTGACCGTTTTCTACCTGTAGCCTTGTAATTTAAATTTCCTCCATCTAGACACCTCAGTAGTGTGGGATTAGCCTCTGCATCTTCGGGCCAATACACCAAGTAGAGTTTTAATACTTTATTTCAAGGAGCGCAAGTTTCCGCCTCCACACTTTTGATTTTTGGGCCAGTAATTGAACCTGTAATTTTTCAAGAAGGCCCCAGGGAATGAGTACTCGATACCCATGTATAAACTTAAAAATCAATTTATATGGCCTTGTTAAATTTTTGTGCCTACAGAGGCCAGAAAGTGTAAATTTGATTAAGCAAGATGTTCTAATCACTTGTGTAAAAGTTAAAGGCTGTAAGGGTTTGGAAGCGTAGTCTCTTTGGTAGAATTGTAGAGCATTGAGGCTCTTTTCTTCAAATGTAAAATATATTTGTGTGATATTGAATGCTGTCTTTGGAAGGCCATAACTTGTAAACTTTGGAGAAAAATGCTCTTGAAAATTGTGATTTAAAATTTCCTGTAAAATGAATTGGGAGATTCGTCTCCTTGCCTATCTAACTAAACGCAACAGTAGTGATGTAGGAACCTTGTAAATAGGGAGCTGGAAGCTCGAATTTTGTAATTAATCTTTTCTAGGCTTTCTGCTTTTCTAATTTGTAAAAAAACCACCCCTGTACTTGAAATATTATTGTTTGTTAAAATTCAATATCTCAAAAGTAATATAACCTTTATTTTATAGCTTTAAATTAATCTTTGACTATCGTGGCACCTTCTGACTGCTAAACGTAGAATTCACTCCGAACTCTAGGAATGTTCTCGATTGCTGGAAATTCTCTAAATTGTTTCATTCTTCTGTCAACATGTCGGGTCCTCGCGAAGTCCTCGCTCCCGGGTACTTGTGCAAGGAGGAATTAATCTAGGAGCTCCTAATTAGGAAGGTCCAATCTGGAGGCACGGTTGTGGTAGATATTGCAAAACTTAAGGAATCTCTAGAACATCCTATTTGTATCTCGGTATTTTGGAGAAAAGGACACTGATGAGGCTCCATCCACTATCACTTATAATACCACAGAACTAGCATTTGTAGTTAGTTTTTTAATGAGTGACCCTTCTGCCAACCAAATTAAGAGAGTTTACCCTAGACAGTTCCATTTTTACAATGGAGCTAGGGACCTATTATCTCTAAAATTGAAGGACGATCATGCTGAGGAAGCCAGTAATCTATTAGAACACCTCCCTGATATGTAAAATAGGGTTAGTCAACTGTTGTCCGGGGCTGCTACTCCTAAAAGCGACCAATTCCCTACGATAAACTTGTCTATTGAGGAGGAATCTAGTATAGTGATTGAGAGTAGAACATATGTGGCTACTCAGAAAACATCTCCCCCATCGGAAACAGGGTCTGGTCATCCAAGACAACTTCCAACGTTATTTATGTCTAATGCTGTGGTCGAACCTTCTTCACCTTCAATGCAGTCCCCTATTATATATCGCCCAGTTTCAGCAGCTTACCATTTTCAGTTAATTCAACTAATGAAGTCATTTCTTTCTTAAAATTGTTAGTGGAATTTCAGGACCATGGTTTAGTGTCTGCTCTCTCTCTCACTCCCAAATATTTCAAAATGATTTACCCTTATTCTGTAGGCGTCCTCTCGGGCAAAATAGTTAAAGCAATAGCTGATCTATCATCTACAGAAGACTTCCAGGCCCACCTACTGGCTAACTTCATTCCAGCTAGAGCCATGTCTTCGTTTATCCAGAGTCCAGACTTTAGAGTCCAGAGGTTGGATGAGAACCTGGCAGACTTCATTCAGGATATTAAGTTTTACACCAGGGTATTCGTTCTTCATTTCAATGAAGACCAAATTGTGCAGGCCATCGTTGAAGGTATCTCTCCGCCCTATAAGTAGTACATATGTTTTGCATATGGACCTAAAACCGTCTCAGCCACCACATCGCCGAACTTTCCCCACTCGCAAGTGTTAGCCATGTGGATCAACTGAACATCTTCGAAACAAATGCCCCTCGATAAAAGCTAGTGGGGCTAGGAACGGAGCAGATCCATCGCAAGGTTGCATTAAATGCGGCTCATTTGCTCACCTTGACAAGAATCGCACTAATCTTGTTCGACTTCTGATGCTGCCTCCACAAATCCATGTGATGGGAAGTGACTAGTGTCCTCGGCTGTGTCACAATGTTCACCTTCTGGAGGCTCTGGCCCCATGAAACCAAGTAACAATTCAGTTAAGTGTGAAATTTCTTTTAATTTATCATTTGAAGGCCCTAGAGAATGCCTCAGAATTGCCGCAGAGACCCCAGATTCGTGCCATTTCCAAATATTGAAGTAAATAATGAACCAGTGACGACTCTGTTAGACTCACAAAGTGAGAGTTCATAAATTTCTGAAGAGTGGTATTCTAAATTAGAAACATGTAAATTTCCTGAATATTGTTCTACTTCTGTTATGTGTGTTTCGGCTAACTCCTCTCTATTAGAAAATTAAGGTTTCGTTTTTGCTAAAGTTCGTATTCCAAAGTTTACCTGGAAAGTTAAGTTGTTTGTACCTTGTCCTCTAATATTAGGGGCCGACTTCATGTCTAAAACTTGTCTTGTGCTCGACATTCAGAGCAAAGCGTGCATCCTCAAACTAGCTAGTAACTGTAATATTCCCCTATTGAAATATAATTCTGTATCATGTTCATCTATTTCGCCTATCCAGAGTGAGATATCGTTAGATCTTGGGCAGCTACCTGAGGAACAGACTGAAAGTATAAGAAGGTTGTGTTAGTCCTTTCCTGGCGTATTTTCTGATACCCGTGGCATTAGTGACCTTATTGAATATAGGACTGAACTAACAGTTTCTGCTCCAGTTATGTTTCCGCCTTATAGGCTGTCCCCACCCATCAGGAAAGCTCTTAACGAAATCATCGACCAGATGTTAAGGGACGGTATTATTAGTCCTTCAAAGTTGGTGTACTCATTGCCCATTTTTCTTGAGTCGAAACCCCAAGCAGGCTTCAGGCCTCTTATTGATTACAGGGTTTTTGAACCGTAAGGTGGTTTTACAATCTGTGCACCTTCCTGATCTTCACTCTTGTTTTCCTGGTTTAGAAAGGCCAAGATCTTTACCATCCATGATCTTAATCAGATATATAACCAGATACAAGAAGAATCGAAACATCTAACGGCTTTCGCTACGGATTGGAACTTGTATGAATATAACTGTGTGCTCTTCGGGATCCACACGGATGCAGCTGTTTTTGCTATACTGCTAGATAGGGTATTCTCTGATATAAAATTCGAATATCTGTATCATTACCTCGATGATGTCGTAGTGTTTTCAGAGACCTTCGAAGAACAGTTAGATCATCTGAAGGAAGTCCGCAATCGCCTTCGGAAGGCTGAGTTGACTATTAAACTATCTTAGGTAGCTTTTGCTAAGCCTTTATATTGTTCTTAGGGCAATTTATGTTGTTCGATGGTGTTTCTATGGATAATTCCAGAACACACGATATCCGTGATTTCAAGTCCCCTAAAGACATCAAAGGCATTGCCACGTTCATAGGCACGGTGAATTTCTTAGAATGTTTATTCCTAACTTCGCTAATAGGGCGGCACACCAGAAACTACTACGGAGGAAAGGCGTGAAATTTGAATGGGGGCCGTCGCAGCAAGCCACTTTTGAAGACTTCAAATTAGTTCTTTGTAACGCCCCTGTATTATCCATGCCAGATTTCTCTAGGAAATACATAGTCCAAGCAGATGTCTCTTCATCTGCTGTTCGCGCTGTCCTTCAGGAAACCAAACTCGGAAGGCGGCCCATCGCCTATGCGTCTAGGACCTTATCGGCTCCAGAAGCTAAATATTTTATCTATGAACTTGAGTGTTTGGCAGTACTGTTTGCCGTGGAGGAGTTCCGCCTTTATCTGGAACATGTCAGATTTGAATTAGAGACGGATATTCAAGTTTTAAAATGTGTATTACAGTAGCTAGGACTCATCATACTGGACGTATTGCCCGCTGGGCTATCAGGATTTCTGCATTTTAATTTGATGTAAGATACATTAGGGTGTCAGAGAATACAGTTGCTGATGGAATAAGCCGCATGTTTTCCAATGAGGTTGAAACCGGTGAACAGGAAGATAGTTCTGTTCTTCCCACACCCATACCTTCATGTATTAGTCCTATTCTGACTGATGCCCGTATGTTATTTTGGGATATTGAGAAATATCAACATGGAGATACAGTGCTGTCTCCCATTATGGAAACATTTTCTTCTGGGTAACAGGTTTGTCCCTTATGTATTGAGGAATGGGCCTTTGCGTTGCCCTTCGAGGCACGATCACAAGATGAAAGTAGTGGTTCCTGCCGTGATTGTACCCATGATCTTCAAATATTATCATGAGACATTTAGGCACCTTTAAAACTCGGAAAAAGATCAGAGAGATGTTTATTTGGAAGAGTACGGACGGTGAAATTAGGGAAATGGTTAACGCTTGTAAATCTTGCTTGCTTAGTAAGCCCACTTTAGCCAATAATCTAGGGCTATTGTCGTCGCATCAAGCAGCTCGTCTCATGGAGCGCCTATATATAGACTACGTCGGAACGGAAGGGGAACGGAAATAAATTCGTTGTGGTCTGTGTACATGGCTTCACTAGATTTTCATGGTTGTTTCCGACTACGATGGCAACCGCTCAGTTAACTATTTCTTGTCTTAATATTGTCTGTCTTTGCTTCTTTTGGTCCCTGTCAATATATTGTTTCTGATAATGCTAAGGCTCTCACATCTAACTTATTCCGAAAATTCTGATTCTACCTGTATATTTCACATGTAACAACTTCTGCTTTTTACCCTCAACCATCTCTGGCTGAGCGGGTCAATCGTAACCTTTGATCGGCATTGACCCCTTTTCATCATGAAGATCATTCCGGTGGGACATTTCTCTGCATTGGTTAGCTTTTGCTTTAAATTCGGCTGTTCATGAGTCACACAAGTTCACTCCTGCCTCACATATGTTTAAATTTGTTCCCAATACACTGCTTTAGGCGGCTTGTATACAGCACCTACTAAGCATTTCACAGTAGAGACCTGTATCTCTATGAACATGTACTCAGGTTTCGCTCATACTGTTGAAGCGACTGACAGATAAATTGAGGTTACAAGCGCGAAGGGACAAAAGCACAGACCCCAACTCCCCCTTTGCTAAGTGTGTCATTCTTCAGAAGGCAGTAGCCAGATAATTCCAGTTTCTTAGCCCGATGTTTGAATTTCCATCAACTTTCACTGCATAAGATTATATCAAAGGACAATGGTATGAAAATCGCTTTTAGTTCATCTATAGGAGTTTGAGAAACTAAACTCTGGGCATTAAGGTGACATAAGTGAAGTGCAATTTTATGTCTATTTAGGGCTGACTGGAGAATGTGTGTTGTAGCTTCAAGGAGGGGGAGGTTAGGTAAAAGGACTAGCAGGTAGACAGGTTGATGGGATAGGTGGGGAAGGGGAAGTGTGGCAAGGGAAAATATTCCTATGGTAAGAAAAATTACGGCTGTTTGTGGTATGCATTGCCAATTGCTAAAATGAAACTAACTAAAACACAGCATGTGACTACATCCTATTAATAGTCAGCAATTAACATATTTTAGGTAATTAAATTGTCAGTAATAATAATAGTGATAACATGCAACAGCAGATTAGGCACACAGAATACTCAAGTAGGAGCTTATTCTACGTAGTTTGATGTTAGAGCTATGTACATGTAATATGGAGGCCTGACTTAAAAGAGAACCAGTTAGGAAAATTTCATTAAAGCGTAAGTACATCAACAGGTGGTAGGATACGAAGACAGATTAAGTGAATAGATATTTAGACAGATAAATAAATATGGTAAATGTATAGGTAGATAGATGATAGATAGCTAGATAGATAGACAAATTACTCGAAAAAATTAAAAAGCTAGGGATAAATAAGGTATGTCCATTTTACCTGGCCGAAGAACGAATTTCCAGATTTCTTCTGAATTAACTGACATTTCCTGGTTTTACCGTTATTAATCGAATTCTCTGACATTCCCTGATTTGCGGTTTTCCATACAGGTGGACACCCTGTTAAACCCATATTTGTATGGTGAGGCCACTCTCTTCTTATTTTTCTTGAAGTGAAAAAAGTTTCATGACTGTGTGATGCTGCATATGTTTTTACTAGCTGATGTGATAGCCTCCATTTGTCCAATTAGTCAAATGGAGACGCTCGTGCTTGAAATTGGCTACAGCTTCAATGTTAAAAAATCAACTATTGAGGGATGTGTAGTGAAGAATCAGTAACGGGAGGAGGGTAGGACGATATTTAAGATCAGAGAAAGAAGGGTTAAATTTGGTGAAAAACGCTGTGTATACATTTACTTACACCATCGACCTTTCTGGTGTGAACTAGTTGCCTTTGCAGCGTCAGAACAAATGACAATTGCACTTCTTGTATTGTATATGTGTGGTATTGGAGGAAGGGGGTGTGGCGGAGGAGAGGAGATGGGCAAAACATTGAGCTTATGCGCTATTTGCTGAACATTTACAGCGATAATGGCACAAACTTCTTCGTTGTAGCTAAAGAAATCAAGGCCTTCCTGTAAAACAACCCTCAGAAAACCAACTCTTCACACAACGGCAGGCATGGCACTAAGTTTCCTCCTATTTATAACACACATAGAGGAATAATTAATGAGAGATACACAAATAGTGCCTTTAACCCCAACATACCCATTCCTTAAAACTAGAGCAGACTATGTTGGCCCAATTCTAATAAAAAAATTGTGTGAAATCGAACAAGACCAGGCTGCCTAGCTACCAAGGCTGTCTACTTAGACATGATACCTGATCTCACCACAACATTTCTCTCCACACTTTATCAACTTAGTTCTCATAGAGGTCAACCCCTGAACATTTAAAGCAATAATGGCACAACTTCTATGGAGCAGAAGGCCTTCCTGCAAAATAACCATCAGAAAACCAACTCTTCACACAACTGCAGGCATGGGACTGATGTGGCATTTCATCCCTCCTGCAACACCACACTTTGGTGGAATCTAGGAAGCAGCTGTCAAGAGTCTGATTTAACGCCCCAGACAAGTGATGGATTCTTATCGCTTCACCAACAAAGAATATACCATTCTTGAAACACATGCATCCTCTCACCAAAGTTAAATGATGAACCTTTTGACACTTCTTACCTAACTACAACCAATTTCCTTATAGGAGAGCCAATTACTACACTCTCTGATCATGATTATACTTCCTCTCTCATCACAACCTTGCCAACATGGCTATATTTTCAGCAGCTAACCCAGAACTCCTGGATGAGATGGTGAAATGAATATCTCAATAAATGGGCAATGAAATACCCAATAGCAACATAGTCATAGTGAAAGAAGATGACACGCATGCTATGAAGTGGATGATGACAGTGATCAAATGTGCATCATGGTAATGATGAATTCATCCATGTAACAAATGTTCAGGTGAGTAATGGTGAACTTACAAGGCCTATTCACAAACACTATCCCTTACAAAGTATGAAACAGAAAGGCAAGATAAAACTTGAATGGCTTATTTATTCATTGCATGTTTAAGTAATATTGTTCTGGGATTATCTGTGGAATGCAGAGAGGTGAAAGAAGGTGTCAGCATGAGTGGGTCTATCTATGATATCAAAGATTAATTTAAACTTTAAAACAAAGGTTATATTTGTTTTCAGATCTCAAATTTAACAAAATTCTTCACTAGGTCAAGGAACAAAATGTCAGGTACAAAATAGCAAAGAAGAATAGAAACCCAAGGGTTGGAAATTACAAGTTTTGAGCTTCCAGCTCCAATTTACAAGTTTATAATGTCACAAATGTTGCATTTGGTTAGATAACGAGAGATATCTCCCAAGACACAGTTCAAGAGCACCTTGCTCCAAAGGTTACATGTACGGCCTTCTGAAGGCCCCACTCAAAATTGCACCAATACCAGACAAGAGTTTACATGCTCCTTAAATTCAACCAAGGAGGCTGTGCTACAATTCCTTACAGGCTACTCAAGGAAACGTTAGACAAAAGCTTACAATTTCCGGCATCTCTAGGCACAACCTACAATTTACAATTCCTTTACACAGGGGTATCTAGTACCCATACTACTGGGCCTTCATGAAAGAGAACAACAGGTTATATTACTGGCCCAAACTCAAAATGTATGCAGTTGTAAACTTGCACTCCTTGAAAACCAAGTTTTGAAACCCTACTTGGGCCTGTGGCCCGATGATGCAGAGGCTAATTCTACACAACTGAGGTGACTCGAAAGAGAAGATAATGAGTGATTTACAGGAGAAAAAGGTTACAAAATCGTAGTCAGCTCAAGAAAAACTGAAGGGGAATTCGAGAGGGTAACACACTCTCTATCCCCAATTTACAGTTTAAGTCTGTATGAAATTTTACATTAGCAGAATGAAAGCTTACATTTTTGAAAACAGATGGTTACATAGTTAAACATTTTTGAAAACATTAGAAGCTTCCCCTCCTGTGCGTTCGCGGAGATAGCTACAGATATAGAAAACTGGTGGCCATTACTGCCAAAGAATTAGGCACCCCGCCTCCTCTCTTAACACACACACTCAGAAATTTGACGAGAATAAGACATGGTAAGTAGAAAAAGCTGCGGCTTTTATACCCTAGGGAGGGATCGAGAAGGCTCTGGGCTAAATCCGACCACACCCTCTCATTTTATTTGATACTCAGAAAGTTACAAGAAGCTAATGATTGGCTGAAAATTAAATACAGAAAATTTGTGATTGGCCAGACTTCAAAGCTGGCAGGATGAGAAGGAAGTGTTGCAAAACGTTGAAGTATAAAAATAAATGAAAGTCAATTAAGTTGAGAAAACTTATAAACCCAACACTACTTTAAATCACTATTATTCTGCCTTGCAACAGAGTGCAAGACCTCAGCATTTTGTAGGGGCATCTATGGAGAAAATTTCAAACTTTTTGATGTACACCAAAACAAAACAAAGAAATCCAGTCAGTTTAGGAAATGTTAAAATAACATATTACTCAGTAATTCAGTAGTGACATCTTCTGATCAATGTCCCAACTTTATGCATGGCAGATTCAAGTTTTGTTCGAGAGATAGTGTTCCCTAAGGCGCTTCTTTTCAATGTGCAGGGTTGAGGTGCACCTCCCGGTACAAATATTATAAGTCACAATGGACTAGTACCATCACAGACTACATTAGGGAGAAAAACAATATTTTTGACTTGCCAAGAGATGGCTACAATATGTGAAGTATACAAGCAAACAAACACAGTACACAAGCATATCACCTGCAACTTGTATCAATAAATTACTGTATTATTTAGAAAACAATAATTAACATAACCAATAAGATAACAAAGGTGTTTCGTTTGGAAACAACTAGTAAAATATCCTGTAACAGTAACAAAAGAATGTACCTTTCAGCTACATTGTGTTCAAAACTAATTAACGAATTCAAAAGTATTAGTAGGAATGATACCAGCTACCAAATGACACAGAGTAGAGGTCTTTGGAATAATCCTAACTGCTGCACAATTCATAACGCAAGATCATGGAGCAACTTGAAGGAAAAGTGAAAACTAGGTATGTAAACAGTCAATCTCATAAAAAAGTATATTATCAGTAGGACTGTCAATCATGTGCACTAAAAAGCTGGATCAAACCCCAGTATCTGTTGAGCCACTTTCTACCCATTTCCATTATCTGACGATGGCTTATCAAATTATGTACATTACCTCAAGAGAGTTTTCCTGCGATGACTCTGGCTCGGTTAACTCTGATTTAACTTCTTCTTTCAGAGCTATCACTTCTGATACATGTTCAAAATTTTCCTGTGGAAAATAAGATATATTAGGTATGCTCATAACACATATCTACAAATACAGTCACTAACAAATGTGCATGTTCATTCACTAATTTCCAGTATTACAGGTACTTTTGGAATTTCACTAATGTTTAAGGAAGATTTCTACCAGCAGAGGATTGTTATAACCAAAGGCTGTACTGAAAATGGTGTTACTATTCTTGCTCCTGATGTCAGAGAAAGAATGAGACTGAGAACAAAATATAAAATGCGAAACATTTTCTAGCCATATCAGAAGATATACTGCCAGGGATGGAATTGGGGCCATGTCACACAGAATTTGGAAGAAAGCAGCCATAGAAAAACACTAAATTGTATGAACTGTTTTTATACGTTCAATCATATCAATCAAATCATAAGAGTTGTCTGAAGCAATTAGAAGTGTTACATTTCTAAATGATTTTTTGTTCTCAGCATAGAGCTTGTTTATATACAGATTAAAATTACTTGAAATAATGGAATCACATTAACTACTATGGTTTTGCTGAGATCACAGGGGCTACATAAAACATTAATACAGTTCTGTTTCAAACAGCGTATTTCAATGATGCCAAGTGTAAAATAAAAAACATAAACATGAAAGAAGCAGACTTATCACATTCATATAACAGTGAAAAATGTGATGTAACCCAAAGTCAAAGCAGCTAGAAATGAATTATTTTACTACTATAAGCATGTTAGGAGGAGCTGAGGGGATGAGGACACCGTCAGTGGAGAATCAGCAGTGTTGGAGTGTATATCTGCAGTTTCAGAAGATCTTTTATGATCTACTACGAAACATTTAAATTTCAATCTTCGATTCATAAAACCTTGTCAGAACTACATGGGGGAGGGACTGTGATTAAAAGCTTATGTTCTCATGTAAATAAAGTAACTAATAAAAGTGAATTAAAGTAACAAGTTCTAGAATATACCAACTTAATGCATTCAATACAGAAGAGAAGAGTAGCTGAACTAAGGAATGGATGAAAAGGATGCACACAAAGGACAGGGAAATAATGACAAAGAGGAAAGAAAAAATTCTGTTTAATGGGCCTTAAATCCTTAAAGTGTCAGAGCCCACTAAGAAGGGGCATATAAAAGAAATAATTCTCAGAAATCATACATTGTAGAGCCCTTAGACATGGTTCTCTATATAATATAGAAACTGACCTTTATTTGAGGAATAAAATGAGCTAATCACTATTCTTTCTAGAAGAATTCAACATCTGAGCAAAATACTTATTTTGAGAAAAAGTACATTCAGATTTTGAGCTATTTCATCCCTCGTAAGTCATAGGCAAATCTGCTCGTTCCTTAAAACACTTAATATCTTCCAGCACATTGTGGATGTGAGGGTAACCCAGAATAATCACACCTGTGCTGACATTATGTTTAGCAGACTGGTGTATCCAGGCTCAAAAATACTAATGAAAGATTTGTGATTTAACTTCTTCTACACTAATTATGGTAGGTGTAATAATTTTTAATATGTGGTGCTAATGCTGGTGCAGTAGTGTAGGAGGATATTAGTTTTTTAAAGTACAATTGGCCAACCATCTTCTATTTTAATCAGAGGGGAAAAATTAAAAAGGTGCAACCCCTAAACCAAAGTAATTTCGATACTGACAGTATAATAATAATTTTTGTGTGGCTATTTCTAGCCGAGTGCAGCCCTTGTAAGGCAGACCCTCCGATGAGGGTGGGCGGCATCTGCCATGTGTAGGTAACTGCGCGTTATTGTGGTGGAGGATAGTGTTATGTGTGGTGAGTTCCAGGGATGTTGCGGACAGCACAAACACCCAGCCCCAGGGCCACTGGAATTAACCAATGAAGGTTAAAATCCCTGACCCGGCCGGGAATCGAACCTGGGACCCTCTGAACCGAAGGCCAGTACGCTGACCATTCAGCCAACATGTCGGACGATACTGACAGTAAAAAGTACAGACTAATCCAAGCCCAACCTAAAGTTCCTAAGAGTTGGCACCTTTGTGTAGTGCGTTGTGGTGTATTCCCAGACAAATAAACAAAACAGAGTTATACTACGCACAGATGCTCATTCAGCAATTGGTGACTGCTGGTGTTAATACTGAGGAAGCACATACAAAATTATGCCCCTGCCAAACCCATTCAGCTATTAAGGGTTAATTTCTGACCTCTATAAAGTTATCTGGAAAGAGACCTACAAGTGATGCAGTAGTTTTTCCTTCGAGCCAGGCTGGTTCCTCTTTGACCTTTGCTTCCAGGTCCATTTTGCACTGCAAACTGAAGTAGTTAGAAGGTACTGGTATGGTTGATTACTTCCACTGACCTTACGCTGAAACATAAGCCAGAAAAATATATTACCTTATTGATGTCATTGATACTTATGGTGTTTGTCAACAAACTAAGCAACAACCTTGTCATTTTATATGACCATCAATATTATGATCATACCAATAAACCCAAAATTTTACATGACTGTTCATATTATGATCATATCTATAAGACCTCAAGTTTTCAATGACTGATACTTCGATCAAAGCTAAGGACCTGCAGTTTTACATGATTTCTAAAACAGTGATCACTTCCATAGGAAATATAATTTAACTTATCTGTCGATATCAAGATCATAGTCAAAGGACCCCTAGTATTAAATGACACCTTATATCGTATTAATAGCTATCTAACATACAGTTTTATATGGAACTGAAACTGCAACAAGATGACCTTTCTTGAAAATTCAGTGACTGTATGGTTTGCATATCACTCTGATCACCGGGGTCCATATACTGGAATCTTCCTACCATTTTTATCCTTTGCAATCAGGTTCAAAACTAACTGAACAAGTTCACAGTTCTTTGAGATAAGTTCTATCAAAATTTTCCTTCCCAGGATCAAATTCTCTCAAACCATTCTCCTCTCATTGAGCTTATTCACTATCTCTTTATTTGAGACATGTTCTATCAATCTGATCTTCAAGAACTTCTGATAACATGGCATCTAAAAGGCTTCAACTCTGTTTTTCCTTAGCACCAGTTATTATCTGTGTTTCACTTCCATACAGTGTCATACTCCTTACTCAGTGTAAACATAATTTTAAAAGTTTTCAATCTGTTCAACATAAAGAACATGATATTGAACAGATGGGAATTTAGGCTGGATTCAGTGATGATAATTATCGATCTTGAGAAGGCATATATCAGTGTACCATGGCAAGTGGTCTCGGATGCATTGATAAAAAAGAAGGCAGGAAGAGGTGAAGAACATATTATAAAAGCCATGAACGAATAGTAAGTAGTATGAATACTACGATAGGACATACAAACTGGTTCAAAGTAGAAACAGGACTGCAAAATGGATGTGTTTTATCCCCTCCAATCTTCATTACAATCATGGATGAAATCCACAAGAGTATACAACAAAAAATGGGAACCAAGGAGGCAAAGGCCTCACTCTTTGCAGATAAGACGGTAATATGAGGAGAAGATGAAATGGAAGCACAAGAACAAGATAATGTAAGGAACCAGGAGATGGAGGTATATGGAATGAAAATCAGTGTGGAAAAGAGTACGATAGTAGTGGTGACAAGAGGTAATAGAGAAGGAATTGGGAATATTGAAGTAAATGGAAGACCATTATAAGTTGTGGAAAGCATCAAGTATTCAGGGAGAATAATTGAAGAAGACAGGAAAATAAATTAAGAAACTGGATAGAGACTTGAACAAGCCAATAAGTTTTACCAATGTGTGAGATGTATAGTCTGTAACTGGGACATTCAACGGAATGCAAGAAAATTTTGCACCCAATGTATTACACACCATGGACAACAAAAATACATGATGAACGCAGAATGCAAGAGGCCAATATGAAATTCTTTAGAGAAATAATAGGGAGGGCATAAAGGGATAAAGTCAGAAACATAGAAATGAGGGAGTGAATTGGATTCCCTGAACTGAAAGGCAAGATAGAGACCCATAAGCTGAAATGGTATACACACATGATGAGAATGGAAGAGGATAGAGTTCCACAGTAAGTATTTACAGAGAAAGTCATAGGAGAATGAAAGAAGAGTGGAGTAAAAGTAGAAACAATATTCGAGGAGGGAAAGGAGTGGTGGAGAGAGAAAAACTGAGGAGGTTCTTGATTCACATTTCTACCAGAAGACTGGAAATAGAAAATGAAGAAAATTCTGTTGAAATGAAGACAAAAATTTATACAATACTGCTATCAGCTCATTTCATCGAACAATGCCAGCAAACTTTACTTAAGTGCCTTTTCTTTATTTTTCTATGCATATCATGCCTAATGACACAACCAAGTGGTGTTTACCAGAGTGCCCCTTGTAGGGAGTTCCATGTCAAACGAGTGGTTTAAATGTTAAGCAGTTTTTATTGTTTTGCAGGTGGTACGGAAATTGTCTATGTTGAATACACACAATATTAAACAGAAGGAAGGATTCACCTTTCAATACTCCGTTGTTAAGTTGAACCAAATAGAGGTTACAACTTGTTCATTTGGGACTGGTTTCAACACATTTGAAGTGTCATCATCAGCCAATTAGCAAAGCAGTGCAAAAATTAAGTCATAAAGGTCTAAAAACAACTAACACAGTGATCACAACTTAACAACGGAGTATTGAAAGATGGATCCTTCCTTCTGTTTAATATTGTGTGTTTCTCTATTCAGTACGGAACAATCATTAAATTTTTAATTTTATATGTTGAATACCTCGAGTAGTGCCGCAGAGAATTCATTTCGCCCAATAGCAGTGTCCATTAGTCACTTTGTGATATTTTACTATAAATGTAAACATACTGCACAAACAATGAATATGATAATTTCTCCTACAGGTAATACAAGCTTCTTTCCTGTGGCTAATTTTGTCAATTCTTACACATTGCCAGGGAACAGATTTCTATATAAACACATGTCTATTCAGGAAACTATTTTCAATTGTATTTTGTATATTTTAATGTAGGGGCAATACTGAAATGTGCTGTGTTTACTTGTTCTGACTACCGTTTACAGTTTCCACAGCCAGAATTTATTCCTGAAGATTATTCTTCCATTCCTGGAAGCAGTTTAATGTTGCACTAACAACTCCAAGGTAAAGGGTTAAGATTAGGTATGCAGTGGCATTAATTAAGGTTAATTAATGATAAAATGGGGAAACCACGGAAATGATTTTCAGGGCTGCAGGTACTAGTATTCGGCCCCATGCAATCTCACCACCACTCACTCCTGAAAATCTTTTACACAGCAATAAATCAGAAAAAAGCCGACAGTAACCTAAATCATCACAAAAAAATACCAGAAATAGCTGCTGCGGGGTATTCATGTGATACAGAAGCATCTCCATAACAACACTGATGAAATAAGATACAGATATCCTAAATGGAAACCTCTTAAGAATTTGAACCCTACTTCCATTTGTCGTATCATACAGAGTAATGAACAACTCAACATTCACAGCCTCACAATAAAATTGCACACAGAGGTAAATAACACAGCAAAACAATACCGGTAATTAAAATTACACACTAAATATTGCAATTTTTTGTCTAACTACCATCCGCATTTCTTCATGTGCGATGCTCTTCAGAAAAAAAATCCTCATTCCACAAAATTTAGATACATGATAGATTGCTACTACACAGAACTTGCAGGCACTTGCAACGCAAAGGCTGAGAGTTTTCTAAAAAGCAAGCTAGTTATATGCGTATTAATTTTTAATGCTTAATTAAAAATAAAATTTAAGAAAACTAATAACTTTAAATATTAAAAATATGTAGAATGCTGAAACTGAGAAGGATTAATATTAACTTCTAATATTCTCACTTGAGATCTATACATTTAGCAAATGTACATTATTGAACTTGAACATTACCGACAATATTTGTTGAGGTTGTGGACGCAGTGTAAAAAGACATAAATCACAATTCCTCAATGAAGAAAATCCGTAGCTTCCTTAACGGAATAAGCTGTAGAATTGGCCTTATACAACAACATACCAGCCACTTAGAAACAAAACCGGATATTTGAATGTTGTTTAATCACTTAAAACAAACTCTTGAAGAACAAATGTGATTTGTAACAGTCAGTAGAACAGGCTGAATTTAGGAAATTATGTATTACTTGTGACAACTACAGAGTGTGAGACACTTCTTCCGCTACTTGAAATGTCTGTGAATGGGCTTGTTATATCGCCCAGTTCCAATACTTTTAATAAATAACACTGTAACACTCATATATACTAAAATACACAACTGTGGGGAGAGTTGTAGTTGAACACATCCGTAATGTCTACAATTGTAGTATGAAACACTTACTGAAAAGGGCACTGGCGGCACTGAGTGCAATATCCCGCTCACGGGTGGCCCAGATTGGTTGCGCAGTAGATGTTAGTTTTCCCTCGTCCTGCTCGTGACGTCATCACAGGAGCACCGTGACTCATTTCATTGTTTATATAAGCTGTCTTATAAAGAAAGGATTTCCACGTAATAACTATACGTAATTTCTTTCCGTATATTGCTGTTGGTTTATACAGTGGCCTACTGCATTTTGCGGAGTGTGTGTGTGTCGTAGTTCGTTTCTGTGAGATCTCTGTTAAGTTGCAGTGTTTCGTGCAGTGAGGTACACATATTTTCTTTTCGTTAGTTGCGTGAACAGTGTAATAGTAGCTGGAGTGAAATTTATGTGTTCATTGTACAGTATCATTGCGATAGAAAACTGTGCCGTTAATGATTCACCGACCGAGCTCGATAGCTGCAGTCGCTTAAGTGCGGCCAGTATCCAGTAATTTGGAGATAGTGGGTTCGAACCCCACTGTCGGCAGCCCTGAAGATGGTTCGTCGTTGTTTCCCATTTTCACACCAGGCAAATGCTGGGACTGTACCTTAATTAAGGCCACGGACGCTTCCTTCCCATTTCTAGGCCTTTCCTGTCCCATCGTCGCCATAAGACCTATCTGTGTCAGTACGACGTAAAGCAAAAAAAAAAAAAAAAAAAAAAACAGAAGATTCACCGCAATCTACAGCGACTCCTGATTGTTCAGCAAAGGTATTTCGGTACCTCGCCAGCTACATCGCCAACCAGGAAAGAAAATATGACATTTCAATGCGAAGTCCCACTGGGGAAATGCTTTCCATTTCTTCTGGTACAGCCCATGTGGGCTGGATACAAATGTTATCTCGGGGAGGTCTACTCGTTCCATCGTTAGAATGGTAAACAAAATAAAAGAATTTGAGTTAATTTTCAGGGACACTCACGGACGTGCTGAACTATGACGCATACCTAATATTATACGCAAAGTGTGTCAAATAATTAGCAGTAAATTCCTCGCTGTACCACTAGAAGTACCTATTAAAAATGTATGTTAGAACGAGAATATGTATACGCATACGACAAATGAACATTCGGACAAGAACTGAAAAATCCATAGCAGCTCTCCAGCGAAAGGCACGACAGTGGATTTCATCTTCAAAAGCAACCACTTCATGACATCTATCTCACAGGTAGGACTGTGTTCTAATGAAGTGCTATCCATGCGGAGCCTCCGGGGCTTAGACGGCAGCGCGTAGGCTTCTCACCACTGGATACCGTGGTTCAAATCCCGGTCACTCCATGTGAGATTTGTGCTGGTCAAAGTGGAGGCGGGACAGGTTTTTCTCCAGGTACTCCGGTTTTCCCTGTCATCCTTCATTCCAGCAACACTCTCCTTATCATTTCATAGCATTTATCAGTCATTAATAAATCACTTTGGGAGTGGCGACCCCATTGTAATAATAGCCTATATGTGGTTCATTCATTACATCCCTGACCCGGTCAAAGACTGAAAAACAGGCTGTAGGTTTACCAGGACTATCTATGCATGGTTTCGAATATAAACTTACTTGTGCTGCTGTTATAATATGTGTTAAGCTTTAAACTCCATACCTGCGGAAGTGAGTCAGTATATCGTATGTTAACATACGGTAGTTCATCACGGAATTTCTGCTGTAAAGATTTAATATGACAAAGATTTCATATCTCTAAATATTTATGTTTACAAATTTGAAAGCGCGTAACCTTCCTCAAACTAAATAGAGGAACTTTGAAATGTTAATAAATTTCAAGCTTTGGTTAGATTGCCGTCACGTTTACGCCTTATTCGTAATGGAAATCATGAAAAGTTACTATGCTGTACTCTTTTTCTATCTTATAACTGCAGTAATCTTTATGTCTGGTCTGCAATTAGTTCTGAGAAACTGTAATATTAGCTGATATTATGAGATTCCTACTGATTTGCGCGCTCCGGGCTCGGCTGCTTTGCTCCTACTGTGACGTCATTTCGTTAACCAATAGCAGCTCGGTTCGCGTTGGGCCCAACATTTAGTAGTGCTTAAGAACCTTGTGTCCCGCTATGTCTGGCTCAAAGAGGATATATAAGGGAGAAGGAACCTCTCCGGGTGAATGAAAGAGAATACGAAAGCAGGTCCGTAAGTCTAAACGTATGTGGACAGCCTTGGAAGGAGGAATCAACTGCCTGAACTTTATGATCGAATTCTTCGTACACTAACGGAAATAAAATCGTACGGTTTTTAATACATATATACATGCATTATCTTTATAGTCCGTTATGCCATTCAGCGTTCAGTCTGCAAGCCTCTGTGAATTTACCAAAACGGCACGTCGCGACAATCCTCTATTTGCAACCAGTGCCGTGGCCTCATTTAATTCTATACCTCTTATCATTAAATCGTTAGAAACTGAATCAAACCATTGTCATCTTGGTCTCCCTCTACTCCTCTTACCCACCATAATAGAGACTATTATTTTCCTAGGTAACCTATCCTCCTCCATTCGTCGCACATGTCCCCACCACCGAAGACGGTTTACGCGTGCAGCTTCATCCATCGAGTTCATTCCTAACTTAGAGTAGGCCTACTCTCCTGTCATTGTTCCCACTTGTTTTAAAAGCAAGAATTCTCGCAACTTTCATGTCTGTTACTTCAAACTTATGAATAATATATCCTGAGTCATCCCAGCTTTCGTTCTCGTAAAGCAAAGATGGTCTGGAAACACACCGATGTAAATATCGTCCGGGAGATGACTTCCTTCTTACAGGACAATGTTGATCGCAACTGCCAACTCACTACATTGGTTTTACTAGACCTTGATTTAATCTCACTTACTATATTACCATCCTGGGGGAACAACCAACAAAAATACTTAAAATTATCTACCTGTTCCATGTTTGTATCACCAATCTGACATTCACTTCTGTTCACTTTCTTACCTACTGACATCAATTTAGACTTGGAGAGGCTAATTGTTATTCCATACACACTGCACCTATTTTCAAGTTCCAGGACATTAGACTGCAAGCTTTCGGCACAATCTGCCATTAAGACGAAGTCGTCAGCATAGGCCAGACTGCATACTAAATTTCCACCCGCCTGAATCACTCCTTGCCGATTTATACCTTTTAGCAGATGATCCACGTAAACTACGGAGAACAAATGTGAAAGATTATAGCCTTGCCTAACCCCTGTAAGTATCCTGAACCAAGAACCCGTTCTACCATCAATTCTTACTGGAGCCCAATTGTCATCACGAATGCCTTTGATTGATTTTAATAATCTACCCTTAATTTCATCCCCCCCCCCCGCAGTATTGTGAACATCATTTCCCTCGGTACCCTGTCATACGCTTTTATATACTAAACCAATATACAGCTGTCTATTCATTTCCTAACATTTTACATTCACCTGGTGCGTACTGAAAATTGGATCTTGACAGACCCTCCATGCTCTGTAACCACATTGGATTTCATGCAACTTCCTCTCTGATCGCACCCTCTCTTCCGAGATGCCGGTGAATACTTTGCTTTGTATAGTAATCATACAGGGAACGGATTTGTATGTACTAATATTTATTGAAATATGTACATATATATTTAGTTATTTTTATTCAATATGGAATTATATATGGACTTAAAATTGCACATATAACATTCATTTCTATTTTATCAAAGTTCAAAGAAGCTAAACAAAGTAGATCTACATGCAACATAATGTTGCACTTCTCATTTTAATATATTTGAAGAACACACAATATTTTATTCTCTGTTACCAAAAGAATGGATTACAAAATGTTCCTTTAAGTGCTGCAAAGTGAATCTCCTCCTATTATCTCTAAGGACAGTTTTATATTGACTGAAACTGCGTTCAACATCGGAAGACGTAATGGGGGCATAATTCAACTTCACAATATCTGCTGGCGTTAAATCCAGTGTTAATTTTACAGTTAAATCTCCATACAGCATTGCAGCAACCATTGTCCGGGGTTATTTGAAAGCACAGTTTGCTTCGTTCGCAGGATTTAGTTGTTCCACAGTTTTATTCACAATTTCACAACTTTCAGAAAGTGGGAGATGCGAGTTTTGGAGCCTCTTCAGTGTTTTTGTGATGCTTAAAAAATTATGCTGAATAGGTAACATAAGTCATTTTTCACATATATGTCGCAAACAACTGTTTTCGCGGCTTCAATTGAAGCTGCATCTGCAGAGTCCATGGTATGCAGAACGTTCTTAATACAGTCTATATATATTCAACATAATATTCAATCGCTTGCAGCCACGTACCCCACCTAGTTAGAATCGGCTTAGGCGGCACTGGAATCTCTGGGTACATTTCTTTCAAAAGATGAACTCTTCTGTGGGCTTTGAGAAAAACTTTTTTCACTGAGGAAATCAATAACTTTACCTTGGGGTTATTAGTGGAATACTGTGTAGGAGGGATACTGACTGGAGGGTGATTGGGGATTTAAATGAGACTATGGAGTGGGTATGTGGGAAACTGGGAGTGAAATTTCTAGATCCTAATGGGTGGGTAGGAGATAGGGATCTGCGCTCAGATGGCCTTCATTTAAACCGCAGTGGTACGTATAAGTTAGGAAATTTGTTTGGAAGGGTAATAGGGAGGTACATTCAGGGAAGCAGGATGGCCTAGGGAGCGGTGATAAGGGAACAGGGAACTGGAAATCAAGTAGGGATGACATAAAATTGTAAGTGTTGAACTGTAGAAGTATTGTAAAGAAAGGAATAGAATTAAGTAATTTCATAGATATATATTTACCAGATATTGTAATAGGAGTTGAATCATGGCTGAGAAATGATATAATGGATGCAGAAATTTTCTCACTGCACTGGAGTGTGTATCGTAGAGATAGGATAGGAATGGTGGGAGGGGGAGTGTTCATTCTGGTGAAAGAAGAATTTGTAAGCTACGAAAAAGTCAAAGATGAGACACATGAAATTTTAGGTGTAAGGCTTATTTCTAAAGATAATAGGCAACTTGATATATTTGGAGTGTACAGATCGGGGAAATGTAGCACTGACGCGGATTCGGAATTATTTGATAGGATAGTCAGCTATGTGGGAAACGACATGGAAAGAAATGTGATTGTAGCGGGAGATGTGAATTTGCCAGATGCCAATTGGGAAGGAAATGCGAACGACAGGAAGCATGACCAACAAATGGCAAATAAGTTATTATGGGAAGGACAGCTGATTCAGAAAGTGATGGAACCAACCAGAGGGAAAAATATCCTGGATGTCGTGCTGATAAAACCAGATGAGCCCTGTAGGGAAACTGAAGTAATAGATGGTATTAGTGATCATGAAGCTGTTTTTGTGGTAGTTAAATGCGATAGAAAGGAAGGTCTTAAAAGTACGACTATTAGGCAGTACCATATAGCTAATAAAAATGTAAACAAACTCTGGGATGGGTTTAAAGAAATTGTTGAGGATTGCGAAAGCAGTTTTCTACCTATAAGGGTAGTAAGGAATGCTAAAGTCCTACCTTATTATAATAGAGAAATAAAGAGACTAAGAAGGAGGTGCAGACTGGAAAGAGAGTTAGAAATGGCTGTGGAAGTGACGAGAAATTGATGAAACTTACTAGAAAATTGAATCTAGCAAAGAAGGCAGCTAAGGATAACATGATGATTTATTGAACATTGAACATTACAGGCTGTTCGCCCCGATACATGTTCACCGTACTATAATACAGAAAACACAAAGAACCATAAGATAAAATAAACTAAACAATTAAAACAGTTCTATAAGCACATCAACTATTCTACTGAGCTGTCCCCTACATGGGCGGATGACCAGTCCACATGTAAGGGTCAACCCTGCAATCCTGTCAGCTAAGTTGGTGGTCCCTCACACGAGCGGTATACCAGTCTCCATGTGAGGCACCACCCTAGACTAATTCTACTAATTTTCCCCTACTAATAACAAAAGGAACCAATAAAATAAACAAAAAGGAAAAACAGTATAAGCATAACTATCAACTAAATCTACTGATGGACTCTTACATGGGCGGATGACCATACCACATGAAAGTGCCAACCCTATAACCATAAAAACTAATCTAAGGTAAAACAAGATCCAAAATTAAGCATCTACCCCTACTGTCCGGCCGTGTCATCACCCCTGGTGAGAAGAAGCCGCCCTCCCGATGATGACACGACCGGCCCTATCTACTAGGCCCTAATAAGGACCCCCACAACTAACCAGATGACCGTGTGTCCCTCTCACCATTCCATTGCGGCCTGCCCCGTAAAGCTGAAGCCGCTCTCTTTCCTACCGACTAAAACTGCTGGGTGGACCCCCACATTGGCGGATGACCAGTCCACATGTGAGGGCCAACCCTACTTCCCTATACTCTTCCAACATACTTGGTGGCCCCCCGCACGAGCGGGATACCAGTCTCCATGCAGGGTACCACGCCCAGTCTAAGTCTACTAAGTTGGCACTTACATCTTTCGGGTGGGCCCGTCCCACCCCATTTTAACGGTTATATCCTGAGTCCCCTTTCCCCTCATTCCTAATTCTATCTTAGTACCTCTAATTATTAACTAATACTATTCTTCCTACTATCTCCTACTCAATATGATTCCTGGTTTACATATAATCCACTATACATAGGAATGTATATTAAGAATAAAACCTAACTCCACTCTATAGGGGTACATATCTTCCCTCATCATTATTGTCAGCAACACTTGTCCATGATCCATTTTGATGCACACACATGGCAGATCGTTAAGTCATATACTAACTACTTCTAACTCTAAGACTCCTAAACCCTAAGAGCAGCATTGACCCGATCCTCCTTCTATTTTACTCACACATAATTTTTTCACCGCACAAAAGAATTTATTTCAATTACCAGCTCTTAACCATTCTTTCACTACCCAACTAATAATTTTATGATCATCCCCCTGCTTAATTATGGTTTGCTCTTCTTGATTCAACAGTTTGTTTCTCACTTTATCTAGAGCCACACATTCTTTCACCAAGTGCAGATCATTTGCCACTTTTTCACATAATATACACCGTGACTTGTCCGCTCTTCTTATCCATCCCCTATTTTTATGCAGCCCCAATAACCACCATACCATTCCTCTTCTCTCTGCTCTGTTTACCTTGGTGATGCTTATTCTTGTTATTTTGGCAATTTCGTAATACAGGCTAAGGGAACACTTCTCCCTACCTTCCTCTATCAAGCGCTGTCTTTGGATGTCTTTAACTCTCTCTACTATCTCACTCAGTCTACCGCTCTCTTTCCCGTGCCAGACTGTCTTCCAGATATACCCCATACCAATCCTATTCAGATACTCTTTAACTCTCGTCAACCAACACCCCTTATACATATGTTTCAACTGTTGGATATATGCTGCTTGTAGGACAGCACCCCTTTCTCCTAGTTTAAGTCTCATCCAATATTTTGGTACTCTTTTCACACAATCAGCTTCAATACACTCCCCACACATAAGTAGTGCCCCGGCATTGGCCGTGCATTGTGGTAATTGCATTATTATTTTACTCAACCTGGATATAATCTGTTTCAACATGTCTTTTTTGTCCTCTAAACCCCATAGCTCCACCCCGTACAGAGCTCTGCCCAGCATCAGCGTTTTCAAAACCATTCTCTGCAGACTGTAATTTACACCAGGGAATTTTGACTCTAGGATGTTGACCACCGAAAGTGCTGCGGTTTCTTTCCACTTCGCTGCCCTCACTTGGTCGTTCCAGTCTCCTTTCCTGTTTAAAATTACCCCCAGATATTCTAATTTGCTTACCTCCTCAACCTTCTCTCCCTGTACCGCCCATATCCTTTCATTCTTCCTTCTCTTAGTTTTACTTACCACCAACACCTTCAACTTACTTCCATTGATTTTCAGGGACCATTTCCTTGCAAAATCCTCAACCATGTTGAGGCTTTTCTGTAAGCCTCCCCCTGTCAGGGCAAGTAGGATCACATCATCTGCAAATATTAAGCCTGGTATCTCAAGCCCATTTACCGCTGGCACCGCCCAGCTATCTCTACCATGGCCCTGGAGGATGTCATTAATGAACAGGAGAAATAGTATGGGCGATAATTTACAGCCCTGTTTCAGACCTACCTTACACTCTATTAGTTTGCTCAACCGATTGCCCTCCAATCTCACCCTACAATATACCTTCCTATATATAGCTTCAATCGCTAAGATCATTTTCCTAGATACCCCTACGTTCCCTAATTGTTCCAATAAAGCTCTTCTACTAACCGTATCAAATGCTTTCTCAAAGTCTATTGCAGCTATGTACACTTCCCCCCTTTTCTATCCAGATATTTTTCTATGATCATCTTGACAGTCATTATGCTGTCTGTTGTTCTGCGACGTCTCCTAAACCCCCCTTGGTAGATTGACAATATCGACTGACTCTCCGCCCAGTCGCTTAGCCTATTCGCTAGTATCCCTGTGTACACCTTACTCAACAAGTCTAGCAGTGTAATTCCTCTATAGTTCTTTGGTAGATTTCTGTGTCCTTTTTTTTTTGTAAATAGGACATACTACACCAACTTCCCATTCTTTTGGGTAGTCCCCTCCTTCGAAAATCTTGTTAAAAAGTTTAACTATACAATCTACTATCTGAACGTGCTTACCTATTTCCTTCCAAAAGACGTTATTTATTCCATTACATCCTCCTGCTGATTTACTCTTCAGATTACTCAGTACCCTCATCACTTCTTCCCTCGAGATCTCTTTATCCAGTTCCTGGATGCGTACCTCTTGATTTTGTCCTCCTGCCATTTCCATATGTACCTTTTCCCATTTATCTTCACCACCTAGCAACTCCCGAAAATAATCTAACCATAGCTCGTCCGCTATATTCGGTTTGCTAGCCTTTTTCCCTCCTTTGTTGATTTTATTAATTCTGTCCCATACTCTTTCCACTTGATTCATTTTACATTCCTTGTTTATTAGCTCTGTTTGCTCTTTCATCCATATTCTTTTTCTCTCTGCAATTCTTAATTTATATTCTTTTCTTAGGTTGCAGAACGCTATTCTTTCTTGGCACCCTCCCTTCTTTCTAAACTCTTTTAGTGCCACTATTACTGCTTTTCTTTTTTCTTTACATTCATTGTTGTACCAGCACTCTTCATTGTACTTCGCTCCTTTAGGGACTCTATTCACCTTTGCCACTCTTTTAATTGGGTATTCGATTAATTCAAGCGCTTTATCAGTCTTACCTTCTCTCAGTGCCTCTTCCCATCCAATCCTAATTATATCCAGCTCCTTTTCTAAAAGGGCATTTAACTCCTGTGATGCCTTTTCCGTCCACCTGTACTTAGTGAGACTAATGCCCTTCCCCATGCATCCCTTTGCCTCCTCCTCATCCTCTATTTTCCCCTCGCTTCTTTCTAACATTACCCATACTGGGGCATGATGGGACTCGGCCCAGTCTCCAATCTGTATCTTTTTGATATACTCTAACATGTCCTCTGTGCACAAAATTAAATCAATCACACTCCCCCCCTGTTCCGTAATGAAGGTTAGCTTACCCCTTCGATATCCTTCCCACCAGCCATTCAAAATATAAAATTGGCCTGTCGCACATAGCTCCAATAGTTTTGATCCATACCCATTCCCTTCTTTGTCTGCACTTTGCCTTCTTACCCTCATCGTCATCTCGTCTTCTTTACTATAGACAGGGCACAATTCTCCTATCCTGGCATTCCAATCCCCGAATAACAACAATCCATCTTCATCAAATTTCCCTCTTATGGTATTCACTTCTATAACTAATTCCTCATAGAAATTTTTCGTTCGCGTAGGCAGAGTTCTATGGGTGGCAATAAGCAAAGGCCATACATATCTTCCTTTCCTACCCTCTGCTAAACCTGACCCAGATTACTTCTTCCATCTGATTGTCAATCACTTCTACTAATTCGCTAATCTCTTCTTTTATTAATAGCGCTATTCCTCCCGGAACTCTCCCTTTGTTGCTCTTTTTTCTCCTAGATTTATACTTTACCTCATACCCTTTCCATTTTATCTCTTTCCCAAACTCAAGCAAGGTCTCTAACAGGGCCACAATGTCAAAACTTTCTATCGTTTTAATAATTGCCTCATTACCCAGTTTATTTAATAGCCCTTCAATATTTATAAATCCTACCTTCCAGTCTAGCTATGACTTCCCCTCCCGTCCCTCTCGATTATCTCCCTTATTTTTACTTCTTGTTATTATGGCCCTTTCCTCATCTGTTCCGTTTCCAATTTTCTTTTGACCTTTGGCACGCAGTCTGTCATCTTTGTCTTCTGGAAGCCTATTTTTTTTACCCCACAGATCTATTAGGCTTAAACTTCTCCCTCTATTCAAGACATCTCTACCTTTTGATTCCTCGCGTGTTCCTTGTTCTTTATTGGACACTTGTCTACTTATATTTAAACTGCCTTGATCCTGTAAGTCGACTTCTGCCGGCACTTGCTGACTCCCCATTTCGGCTTCCGCACTGCTTACTGGACTGCTCGGTACACTGACCCCAGACATACGCTCCTTACTTGCTTCCCTGACCCGCGTTGTTTCGTCTTCTGTCCTCCTGTCTGTTGACATATTTTCTTCTCGTTTTAGATTTTCGTCAATCACCTGTAGCTTCTCCACTGTCCATCGCCTTACCCATTTTCCGTTAGAAACTATCAACTGCTGTCCCCTGATGTGTGCTCTGAGCCCTTGCCTTCTAGCTCTAAAAAGGTGGGCTCTTAATGTATTGAAGCACTTACTACCTTCACTTCCCATGTCTTTTCTCACCCATACTTTCCCACCTTGAAGATTGTTCGCGTTTCTTACTATAATTTCCGCCATGAGTGTTGATATCAATTTCATTCTGATCGGTCTGTTCCCTCTCACTTTTCCAACCCTTTCCACATCGTCGATATCGGCTTCGCTAAAGTTGATCTTCATCTTAGTCTGAATTACATCGACCGCCTTGTATATAAGTTCAACTTTGTCTTCTTTTGCCTCTTCCTTCACTCCATATATGAAAATACATTTCTTCACTCGTTCTCGTCCACTATTAGCCTCTTCTTTGTTCGATTTAGATACTTCTTCTTCCAGGTCTTTGACTTTTTCCTTCAATTTTCTGATTTCTTCCTCATTCTTTCCTGCCTTTATAGCTACCTCTTCGGTTCTTCCCTTTATCCATCTCTCCAACTCTTCGAACTTTGATGACTGGTTCTGGAACATCTGCTTTAGTTGTTCTGTTGTACAGATATCCTTCACCTCTTCTCTTACTATTCTTTAATAACCTCTATGTCATCCCAATTCATATTACCGTTCTCATTCGGACCTGGATTAAGTTCCACGCCCCCAACCATTAACAAAGTCGAAACCACCACAGCCACCAGCATCATCTCTCCTATCTTCTATAAGTCAGTCTTATGCACTCTCTTCTCAGTTTTTCTCCATTTCATTCTCCGAAGCCACCTTCCAATCGCTGCTCGGTACTGCTCCACGCCAATCATTATTCTGCACACTTTTCCGCTTCCTTCGGTAGTTGGAGTTAGACTGAGTTGTGTTAAGTATGGAAAAATATGTAAATAAATACTCCATTTTTCAACTCCACGCGTCATGATTCGTAAACATAATGAAAAATATAATTAATTTTATCTTCGTAAAGAGATATGCATTTATAAATCCGTTCCCTGCGCAATCAATGAGATACCTCGATAGTTGTTGGAATCCTTCCTGTTCCATTGCTTATAGATAGGTGCAATTACTGCTTTTGTCCAATCTGAAGGTACTTGACCAACACTCCATTCTAATCCTACTACTCTATAAAGCCATTTCATTCCTGCCTTCCCAGTATACTTCTCCACTTCGTGTCTAATTTCATCTATTCCTGCTGCTTTAATTCAATGGACTTTATTTACCATCTTTTCAACTTCATCAAGCGTAATTTCACCAACATTACTTTCTTCCTGCCCATTAGCTAGGTTGTTCACGACACCACCAGGAAGATTTCCTTTTACATTGAGAAGATATTCAAAATATTCCCTCCACCTCTCCAGTGATTCCCTGGGATCTATTATGAGTTCACCTGAATTACTCAAAACACTGTTCATTTCCTTTTTCCCTTACTTCCTAAGATTCTTTATTACTGTCCGGAAAGGTTTCGCTGCTGCTTGACATAATCTTTCCAGATTTTTACCAAATTTCTCCCACGGTTTCTTTTTGGATTCAACAAATATCTGTTTCGCTCTGTTTCATTCAACTACGTGCAATTCCCTGTCTGCATCAGCCCTTGTATGGAGCCATTTCCGATAAGCTTTCTTTTTACGTTTGCAAGCTGCTGTCACTTCATCAATCCGTCAAGATGTTCGCTTTTCCCCACCTTTACACATACGCATTCCTAGACATTCCCTTACTGTTCCTGCTACAGCATCCCTGTATGCCACCTACTCTCTTTCTATATCCTGAACCTGCTTACTGTCTACTGTTCGAAGCTTCTCACTAGTCATATCCATGTACTTCTGTCTAATCTCCTCGTCCTGGAGATTTTCTACTCTTGTTCGTTTGTAGATAGATTTTATTTTCTGTATTTTAGGCTTAGAGATACTTAGTTCACTACAGATCGGTCTGTATCACCGAAAAATCCCCGTAAAACTCGTACATTCCTAACAGACTTCCAGAATTTAAAATCGGTTAAGATATAGTCTATTTTGTGGATCTGTTACCCTTAGCTCCCCATCTGAAATGCCGTTTGCTTGAAGAATATATTCGTAACAGTTAAACACAAACTAGCATAGAAGTCCAACAAACGCTTCCCGTTCCCATTAGCTTCCATGTATTCCCGACATTTACCAATTACCCTTTCGAATACTTCAGTTCTGTTTCCAACTCTTGCATTGATATCGCCCATTCTTCATCGGCTAACGTATGCGGCTGTTGGCCGCAAAATTTGTAACCAACTCGCCGTTTCGTCTCTGCACATCACAGTGTAATGGAAGGAGCCAGTATTCCTAAGTTACACCCTTCCCCATTAGGCAGCACCCAGGACAAGGAGGCGCCCAGTGTGTCTTCTAAGTTCATAGGTGTCAGATCGGCGGCTGTCTGCCAGTGTGTCTCAGCTCTTCGTCACAATGTAAGTGTATGTTATTATTATTATTTTGAATTAAGGCCACGGCCGCTTCCTTCCAACTCCTAGGCCTTTCCTATCCCATCGTCGCCATAAGACCTATCTGTGTCGGTGCGACGTAAAGCCCCTAGCAAAAAAAATATATTATTTTGTTTTGTGGATTGCTTTGTAAATAAGTGTTTTCAACGACATTAACTCTAAAATTATTAATGTCTAATACAAATAAGTACATATTATAAAACTTTTGTCATAATATAATATATACGCATCCTTACTTAGAAACTTGACCAGCTACTACTACTTCTGTAGCTAACCGCTTGCTGAGCATCTTCTGAAGAATAGCATTACATTCCTTGGGATTCTGCGTGAAGTCTTCGCAGGGCGATTTTCGGAAGTTCCAGAAATTACTTAGTGCCTTTACTTTCTTTTGTACGAGCGTCAATCAATCAATCAATCAATCAATCAATCAATCAATCAATCAATCAATCAATCAATCAATCAATCAATCAATCAATCAATCAATCAATCAATCAATCAATCAATCAATCAATCAATCAATCAATCAATCAATCACTCAATCAATCAATCAATCGATCAATATCAATCAATCAATCAATCAATCAATCTGTCCCACCAGCTAGCTAACCCGGTACCAAACTAGCTGATTGAGAGTAAAAAAAACTACACTACACCGGACAAGATCCAGTGTAAGAGGAACAAAATAGGAAGCGTCACATACACTACACACCCAGAACCAAAATAAAGTAAATAGGAAAAGGTGAACTTACCTCCAGGTGGTAGAAACCAAACGGGTGAATCAAGCTACCAACTGTCAGTGTGCCAAAATAAATGTTGAGTAGAAATCAAGACAAAACTCTCTTTTTCTTAAAAAAAATATTATTTTATGAAACTCAAAATTAACAGATAAATAACAAGACATCCTCGCAGTAGTTTACCAAAATGATAGGTACCAGAAACTGACTAAAATCAAATTGACATGTTTTTAAAATGAAGAAGTCTTTAAAATTAAAGTAAATTAAATTAAATTAAATTGGATTAAATAAGGTAAACAGACCTCACCGAACTACAGGAAACTTCAAATAAAATACCAAGAAACACCTAAAGGTAAGTTAAGAAAATTATTTGAAAACCGCCGGACGGTAAGAAATAAAATAAGGAAATTTAAATGGAACCTTCAAGTTTTGAACCAACCTAAAATAACGAAATTAAATCACCAAAAAGACGGTCAGCAAGAAACATTTTAAAGGAGAATATGATACAATTAAACACTTAAGTTTACCTTCTTAACAACCAACAAATCTTTTCTTAAGAGAGGAAATAATTCATTTTTAGGGAATACCATCATGTAAGAAACGGGGAAAAAACTTTCTTTGCTCTCACAGATATTCGCTGAGAGAAGGAACTCTCTCTCTTTCGTTTGACATCAGTTATAGGGTAACCAAGATACAGTGGGAGGTCCAGCAGAGGCTACTCAAAAATATTCAAGGGAAAGGAAACCCGTCACAACAAAACCAGAAGGGAAAGGGAATGAGAATGAGAGCAATGAGGGGCAAGAAACAGTAAACACACAACACGGTTTCTTTAAATGGCAGAACAATCTACGGCAGGGGCAACTCCCAGCCTTCAAAAATCATCATCACCGTCACGTCTCTCAGAAAAACAACATCGTCCCCAAGGCAACCATAATCCATAGTTAAATCAGGAAAGAACCAATCCCGTTAGTGGACCAACAATGGCACGCAAAATAATGGAACAAACTATCCCAAAAACCAGGGACAAACCCCAAAAGGAACGGAATTAATTAAAAAGCAGAAAAAGAAATTTAAAACAACCCGAAAATGCACCAAAATCCTTACTGAAACTCCCCTGTATTACCCCACTTTAAAACAAATTTCGGAACAGCAGTAACATCATTACCGGATAATAATAATATTTTACATTTATACCTCTTTTCAAATTTCCCTTAGAAACATTCAAATTTCTTGTGGTGACACGTTACACGCTAGTTGCTTTAAACAAACAAATTAACATCTTTTTCAACCCGATACGTTAGTTTTGAAAGGGTAGTACATTTTCACTTATCAAATAATGGTCCACCAAATTTTCCGGAACGCATCACTTATTTTGATGATTGATAGATTTCTCCTAAATAAGCGCAGAAGCAGTTCACCACTGATGCAAACAAAAAAATAAGTATAAAGGTTGACTTACAGGTTGGTTTGTAGTTTCAGCAGTAGCAAAGTTAAACAACATGGCCAGGCCATGTGCTCCTTACCGTAGAGGTTGGTGTTTTCAAGGTAAAATAAAAATCACACACTACGAGGATGTATTAGATGTACGCTGAGGGTGTGGAGCACAACCCTACATCCTTTTAAATTCACTATCCACAGTCCATTATACTATGCCAATGCATTGCCTGGAGCTCGGTACACCAACGTCTTCTCGGCATGATAGAAAAGCAGCGACTCCTCGCTTCGCTTCCCTCTCCGGAGACGGACTATTTCAAAAATGGCCGACACCAAGCGCTGATTGGCCGGAGCATTGTCAAAGAATAAGACGACGTATAGTTCCTACTATAGCCGTAAGATTGCAGCATCAACCAGAGCTTACACGCCCTCGTAGAATTAAACTTTAAAAACAGTGAGAACACCGATTAAGCAGTAGAAAATAAGAATACGGTTTTCTATGCCATAACAGGCGATCCCAAAATGTAGATGCAGTGGAGGCAAACACGAAACCTCGGTTTAAGCCTCCCCCGCTTTAAGGGTTTCATATTTTCATACATCACCCCATGACGTAGTCCAGTGTATGAAATTAAGCTGGTTTTTAGGTGTTTCAGTCCACAACAAATAAAAGTCACTGGTACCAAGTCCATCTTTAGATTTTCATAGCATGCAGAAGTGAAGTCATTCCTAAACGGGCAATGTACATAGCTCACCACCAATCATACCATTAAGTTCATTGAACACAGTTCCAGGTCCAGAAGTTATAGGTTACGATTAAACTTACACAGCGCCACAACACAGTTCTTCTTTTGAAATCCACAATTTCGAAACAGTTCAGGATTCAATTTTCCTACGAGCTGCTGCCGTGTTTCAGGGAAGTCAAGGAAAGCACCAGATTGTTCCTCTTCTCATCTCTTTTCGCACTAATATTCTATATTAATTAACATGCTCGAAGATGCAAAGTTGCCGCGTCGCGATTGTGTATTCCTTCACTCACAACATTGTGAATTCAATGAAATAACGAAGGAATCATCACGCCGAATAGTTTGATTACAGTAGATGTTCAATATGGCCCCCTCCTACTTTGGTGCATAGTTCACAACGGTGTAGTAGTAAGTGACTTTGGACTCTGCCCAGGATGTGTAGTGTGTGGCGAACGGCTTGGAAAGCTGCCTGTATTCTTGGTACAAGTACGTCTTCTCTTTCTATGGGGTTCACATAGTAGTCAATTCGTGTAGAACAAACTACATACTGCCCAGTTTTTTCACTTCCCCTCCTTTCCCTCTTTTCACGCTCAGCGGCTGACTCTCCGGCACAACACTAACAACAAAATCGTCAATTTGAACTGCACGCCCGGAAGTAACAAGGTCATTTAATTTCCTCAAAAATATGCATTTCCCCGGCAATCCAACAGCATCATCACCTTCAACATCACACGAAGAGTACGCCTGATTTCTTTGTCAGTATAGTTCTGATAAACCTTGTACACAGGTCATTACAGTGAGTGCGACAGATTTCTTAGCCACACGTTCGGCAAAGACAATTCTTTCCCTCTGTTCTGGAGTGTATTTGAAACCCAGTTTATATACACTTACACAGTCTGTCTCTGTCTTTTTATACAGCTCTTCTTGGACTGGAACCATCCATAAGAACGTTTGATTTTCAATGCAGTAGGAACTAGGTTATTTCGTACCCAAGTTTACTGTGACGGTTGCTGTGAAATATCTGTAGAATGTGTCCACATGTTTCCAATTGCATTCAGGAGAGGAAAATTTATGCTGTCTGCTAGGGTCTCCCTCTAGCCTTCAAGCTTCCACCACTTGACCTTCTCGGGAGCATTCATACTTCCACCTGTACGATGCATTAAATTCTCTATGACTACCTTATGCTGAGGTGGTACACAGATGACATGACATTCACATCCTTTCTTAGTCGGAGATTACGGCGAAGATCAAAGACAAGGTCAATATGGTTGCTGCAGTCAGCACAAGTACAGGTGATGAGGTGATTGATTGAAGAACGCATTCTACGCCAGCCTCTACACTTTTTTTACCTGGGTAGCCCCATATTGTATTATGACTGTTGAAATTACCAACCACAAAATTCATAGATTGATGCCGGAAGGCTCCACAATTCTAAATACAGTACCTGGTAGGTTATTGATTGAGCTCTACTGTGAGAGTTGCAATATCATCACGGGAGAGGATCTGTAAATTTCTTCTTTCCTTGGTTTATGAGAGAGAATAAAAGTGAGAAGTTTGAATGTAATTGTACCGGGCGGTACACCTCCGCTCCGCTAATTCAAACTTTGCGCCAGTTGAAACTCCTCTACTGGAGGAAGCCTGAACTCTAACAACCATGTTAATTCTAAAGTTTATCAGAAGATGTCATTACTATAAATTTTGAAGTGTTCTGAACTGTGTCTTTTTCGATTTATATTTGTTTTCTCTGTAGCAAGAAGTGTGAACATTCTCTTCTAGATGGCACCACTTAAGAACTACAATTGTGCACCCTAGTGCAAAGTGAAGGAACTTTTCTTTGAAGAAATTTTGTAGTCATAAGTTTGCTCTTTCTTAAATTTTTTCTGTCATTGTTTGAGTTGGCGGTGTTAATCCGTTCGTTCCGCCAGTTTTGAAATTAGCCAATCCCGAATTTCTTAAATTAATTTTCGACCAATCGGGGCTTTCTTCCCCAACCTACTCTGTAACTGTGTTCGGTAACCAATAAAAGCTCGTGGGCGGGTGTTATCATTCATGAAAGGTCTCGAATGTTCCACGAGAGTATATAAACTGCTGATTTTTGGGTCTCCGGGCCACTTCTGTAACATCTATCATAGTGTAAATTATGTAGCAGGGGGCGGGAAGCGCCTCTTTCGTCGGGCAGCAGTTCTTCAATAAGGTAATGGCCTTTTAATAACTTATTTTCTTGCTAGCTCAGCAGTTTAACTCTCGGGGCAGGTTCGATACCTTTTACCATGTAACTTCCCCTAAAATGTAAAAGACACTTGGTATAGATTCTATCTCTTTAAACTTCAAATTGGGATAGAGAGTGCTTAACCCTCTCGAGCTCCCACTCCTATTGCTTTGAGGTGAAATTATTTTCACAACCGTTTCTTCCCTTCCTAATGTAATATAAATTATTTTCTTATATAAGTCACCTCTTTAGTATGGGATTAGCCCTTGCATAAGCGGCCTAGTGCCAAATGGGTTTCAAATAAAGTGTATTAGGAGTGCAAGTACGCCTCCTCTCAAGTCGGTATTTTGGAGGCCATGTAATTGTCCTGTTTCTTTATTGAGTAGGCCTCAGTAGGTTGGGTATTTGTACCCCTGTTTTCATGTGCTTGGAGGTCAGCTTGAAGGTGGAGTTTGGTGTGGCCTTTGATAGGCTTGAACTTTAAGAGCGGGTTGCTCTTTCTTAAAATTTTGGTTTCTGTGTGCCTCGAGGAGGCTTTACTGAGTAATAGGGAGCAAGTGCTCCGGGACATGATTGGGGTTTTCTGCCCCTTTGTCAAACCTGGTATCTGGCTAAAGTTGGGCTAATTGCTCAAGAATTGTGTGTCTGGCTCTCGGAGCCCAAATCCTGTAACACTGTAATTGTACTTTCTCGATTTGTTGCTAGGCTACTGAGTACCTGTTATATTTGTTATTTCTTGATCTTAAAAAGAAAATATAACCTGTTAAATTTTAAATTAACTTTAATTTCGTAAGTTGAGACCTGTTCATCCCAGCACCTACTTTCACCTCTAACTACCACGGAAAACTCTGTAACAAGTGGTAGCAGAGCGTGGTTGAACGGGTCTCAAATTAGCCCCTTTTGACGGCTAAACATTGGTTTGCTTTCGAACTCTAACAATTTTCTCAGTTGCTGGAATTTTTGGATTTTTCTTTTTCAAAATTGTTTTGTCATCATGCCCGGCCCTCGCGATGTTCTCCACGTCAACTATTTGCGCAAGGAGGAGTTGATCTATGAGTTAACAATTAGAAATGTGCAATCTGGAGGCACGGTTGCGGTAGACACCAATAAGCTTAGAGAGTCCCTTGATTTGGCTACTACCATCCCGACTTTGGGAGAGAAAGAGATTGACGACGCTCTCTTCACGATCAATGATAATACTACTGAGCTAGCATCTGTAGTTAGTTTTTTGAAGAAAACGATCCATCACCAAATCAACTCAAAAGAGTACAGGCTAGGTTGTACCACTTTTATAATAGGGTGTGTGATCTATTGTCTCTGAAGTTAAATGACCTTCAGGGTAAGGAAGCTAGTGCCCTTGCCGAAAACTTGTCCCAAATGTCTAGTAAAGTTAGTCAGTTGTTATCTGGACCTGCCATCCCGAAAGTCGATCACCCGACGGTAGTAAATATCGTAAGTGGGGAGGATTCCTCTAAAGAGGAAGGAAGTTGTGCTGCGGAGGCTACCCAACGAACATCTGCCCCATCAGAAACGGTGTCCGATTGTCGCAAGTCCATTCCACCCTTCTGTTAAATAATGCTCCTTCTGAATCTGCTTCTCCGCCACTTAGGCCCCTTCCAACTACGTCTCCTGGTTTCAGCAGTTTACCCCATCCATTAGCTATGTTAGAGGTATTTCTAAGTTTTCGGTTAACTCTACAAGTGACGTAATTTAATTCTTAAGGTTTTTAGTTGAGTTTCAGGATCATGCCCTTGTTTTTTCTCTTTCTGCTTGTCAGATTTTGCAAATCATCTATCCCTATGCAATTGGTGTTCTCTCCGACAAGGTAGTTAGGGCAATTGCTGAACAGTCATCCATAGAAGACTCTCATGCCCATCTGTTAGCTAATTTTATTCCAGCTCGAGCTAGGTCATCTCTAATTCAGAAGTATTATTATAGAGTGCAGCGACTTGATGTAAACCTGGCAGACTTCATACGAGACATCAAATTCTATACTAGGGTATTTGCCCTTCATTTTCCCGAAGATCAAATTGTTCAGGCCATAGTGGAAGGTATTTCTCCATCATACCGCTAATCTTGTGTTTTGCGTCGCGTCCGCAAAATTTCGCTGAGTTAGAGGCTATGGCTGTCTCAGCCGAAGGAGTCAGATACGCCGATACATTGCGTGTAGCGAAAGATCCCCCTCCATCCTCTGGTAGTTTTCGGCCTCCACCTCGCCGACCCATCACACCCCGTAAATGTTACGCTTGCGGGTCGCCTGACCATCTTCGCAATAAATGTCCATTGATCAGATCAAGTAGGACAAATAATGGAGCCAGTTCATCTCGAGGCTGTTTTAAATGCGGCGCGTTCTCCCATATTGCCAAGAACTGCCCTAATGCTAACAGCACCCCCTCCTGCTCAACTTCTGGTGCAACTTCCACCAATGCCAATAATAATAAATGACTAGTGGCTTCGGCTGAGTCGGCGAACTCTTCTTCTCGAGGCTCAGCCCTAAGTAAACATACCAATTTTTCAGGGAAAACTCACGCTTCAAATTTATCTTTTGAAGGCCCTAAAGAATGTCTTAGGATTGCGGCGGATTCCCCCGCACCTGTACCTTTTCTCAAAATTGAGTTAAATAATGAACCCGTAACAGCTTTACTAGATTCAGACAGTGTGTGTTCTATTATTTCAGCTGAATTGTATTCCAAATTGAAAACAGTTTGTAAACTTCCTGACTATTGCTCATCTTCAGTTCAATATGTTTCGGCTAATTCTTCTCCATTAGAAATTTTAGGTCTTTTATATGCCAAAATTCGGATTTCTAAATATACTTGGAAAGTTAAACTGTTGGTGGCCAAGCACTTATCTTGCCCCATTATATTGGGAGCCTACTTCATGTCCCATACGGGTCTAGTGCTCGACCTTCAAAGTAAGTCGTGCACGTTCAAATTTGCTTCTAATTGTAAAATCCCCTTATTGAAATGTAATTCTGTATCATGTGCATCTGTTTCGCCTACCCAGGATGAGATGTTGTTAGACCTTAGACATCTACCTGAGGAGCAGGCTGATAATATTCGTAAGCTGTGTCAGTCGTTTCCAGAGGTGTTCTCTGATACCCTTGGTGTTACTGACCTTATTGAATACAAAATTGAGGTCACGGATTCGATTCCTGTCCGTTTTCCACCTTATAGGCTATCTCCACCTAAAATGAAGGCATTGAAAGAAATCATCGATCAAATGTTAAAGGATGGTATTATTCGGCCCTCTAAGTCGGCGTATTCTTCGCCTATTTTTCTAGTCCCGAAACCCCAAGGTAGCTTCAGGCCTGTCATTGATTATAGGGCTCTCAGTCGGAAGGTGGTGTTACAATCTGTACCCCTTCCTGACCTTCATTCTTGTTTTTCATGGTTTCGTAAAGCTAAGTTCTTCACCATCTTGGATCTGAATCAGGCCTATAATCAAATTCCTCTGGCTGAAGAATCGAAACATCTTACAGCGTTTGCCACGGATTGGAATTTGTATGAATGCAACCGCGTGCCTTTTGGGCTTCCCACGGGAGCAGCTGTACTCACTAGACTGCTAGATAGGGTCTTCTCCGACATCAAATTCGAGTACTTGTACCACTATCTTGATGATGTCGTCGTATTTTCGGAGACTTTCGAAGAACACCTAGATCATCTGCGAGAAGTTCTCAATCGCCTTCGTAAGGCTGGGTTAACTGTGAAATTGTACAAGGTTGCCTTCGCTAAGCCCTCCATGTCATTCCTAGGGCATATTGTGTCGCCCGATGGGGTTGCTGTCGATCACTCTAGAACACAGGCCATCCGTGATTTCAAGCCTCCCAAGGACATCAGTAGATGTAAAAGAAGAATTCTGGACCAGCGCTGCGAGAGAAGAATTCTGGACCAGCGGCAGCCACTGCGCATGCCCGTGCGCAGGAGGGGCCTCTCACTTGCCAAGGCATGTGTGGAATGTTAACTACACATACTGCAAGGTCTTTATGTGAGAGGTAATTAATTCTTGAAAGGTGTGGGGCAAGGTGCTGTGACTGGATTTGCTGGAGTAGCTTTCACTGGCTAAGGGGGTCAACCACATGTTGAATGAGGACAACACACTCAGAGGTCTTTATGTAAGAGGTAATTAATTTTCTTGAAAGGTTACTCTTGTGGCTAAGGTACAGTAACTATGTGGCAACTGGATTTGCTTTAATAGGTCACTTGCTGGTGAAAGCTGAACTGGATGTTAGTTTATGTAAAAAAAATGATCCCTCACTCCTCTCTTACTGTGGGTGAGGGGGAAACACTAAGGAGTGCTACAGTGCAGCTGTTACTAGGCAAGATCCGCTTTCTAACTTGATGAAGGTTATCTCTGTCACGAACAGGATGTTTATTGTAGGTTGTAATTTTGAGTGAAGGTGAACTAGTGACAAGTCCAGCCTACTGGTGAGGAGTGAAGGTGGTGGCAGGGAGTATTTAAGGAGCAGAGCACAACATGAAAACTATCATCTAGTTGGAAGAGTTCTCTACTACTACTACTACTTTTCTTTCCTCTTCAGTAAGTGTAAGTTTATTTAGTTTGTTAATTTTAAAAAGATATAGCAGTTTCAACAGAATGGATATGTTAATGAAATTAAACAAAATTGCAAAGGCACCACAATTTCATAATAGAAAGTTAAGTGAGTTGCAACTTAACCATCCATTTAAAGTTAAAGCGCTGAGAGCGGTAGAAACAAGATTTGGGAGGAAAATAATCGTTGATATAGAAGGGGAAGATGAGGAGACTGTGAGTGTTTTCCTGCCGGCGCAATTCTCAAAACTTACAGCAGAAGAAATAGAAGAAATAAATTCTTTAAAAACAACTTGAAAATGATGTACAGAGGCATGGAGAGGGGTTACCATCAAGTGTGCTTCCTACAGTAGAATGTCAACAGTTACGACATCTATTTTAACTAAGTAAGTATGCAGAGAGTATTTTCGTTCTTAATGTAACTTTTTTTTCGCCGTATTTGCATAATTGTTTTGTTAATTGAAAATAGTATGTGGTGTTTCTTTTCAGGTCCGAGGTGGTAATATGATGAAGTGGAAGAAAGTTGAGGTTAAACCAGGAACTGAACATCAAGCATATCCAAGCATACAGAGTCGTCGTCTGCAAGTACATCGTGAGGAGGATGTGGTCACTACTTCGCAGCCTGTTGAAGATGAAGCGGGACAACTGAGCGCACAACAACAACAAGAAGTGAGTGCTAGTTGTATTGAACTATGGAACAGAGCGTATATGTGACGAACCTGAGTAAAGCTTACGAAAGCCAGCAGGAAGTGACAGCTGCTGTAGTGCGATTTCTTTTGAGTGAACTTTCAAGTAATGAACATTTTTTACTATTTCTTGGGTATAATACATTCGAAGAAATTTATAAAATTGAATTTTGCTTTTCTTCACAAGAATCGAATAAAATTTCGTATTACCGGAATACATTGTTAGGGAAGCTTCAGGACGAATTTCCAAGCGAAGCTGTACACTGTTCACGCGATGCAGAAGGTAGTGACCTAGCTCGATGGTTGTACTGTGTAATGACGGATTGTACATTCTTGATAAGTCGTTGCTACAGAAACTGCTGGACTTGTCTTGAGATTGCTGAAAAATTTAGCACCAAATCGTATTTTTTTTTGTAGTCATGGAGTATCCTTCGAGCAAACGTAGAAAACTAGACATTAATTTACAGACAGATGAAGATGCGGGAAGAATGCAAACTCATTTTGATAGAGCGTTTGAACGCATTCGCGAGATTATGAGGGAGGTAAATGGATCAATACTAATTTCATATCGGTTCGAACCTAGCGACGAGCGAGAAGAAGCTCAGTTCAAGCTGATTGAAAATCTTAACGAGCTAGAGGAAATGCGTAATCAGATGTTAGAAATTTATTTTCACGCTCGCGCTGTTAATGGACTAACTTTTCCGATAGAAGATTTGTCTGCTTTCCGGTGTAAACAAATCGAGGAAGCTTTTCGGCGCAGAGTGTACACACTAGCGGTGGTAAATGTTAACAATGATTTCTTACTCCCCGAAGAGTTCCTAGATAAATCTTACGTGTGGTTTAATAAATACGTGAAGGAAGCACTCAAGACACAAGCATTAAAAGTAAATACCGTTCTCTGCACACAACATGTCCTTCACGATAAAATCGATAACAATTATTTTCATTGAAGGAACGCTGAAATTACTGAAGGTACTAATTTAAGAGAATGGTGCAACGAACATGTAACGAAACCGATTCTGAAAAAATTATCAGAGTTCGAGGCTCGTGATTCGGGATGGTCTCTGCTAAGAATTCACGAATTGCGGATAAACATTAATAAAAATGTAGGTTTTCACGTGGGCAAGTTGCCAACTAGTCTAACGTTGGCTACAGCAATTCGAAACAAGAAAGCAGTTATTAATCTGCGGAACACACGAGATGCTTGCTTTGCGTGGAGTGTAGTTGCTGGCTTAGTTCCAGCTATACATCATGTAGATCGCATTTCTTCTTATCCACATTATAATGCAATTTTAAATTTAAAAGACATACCAATCCCGATGGAAATGAGATACATGAGAAAATTTGAAGATGAAAACGAAATCTCCGTGAATGTATTCGGAGCGCAGTATGACGAGAACAACTGGGTGTGCATAGGACGGAATGATGACAAAAAAGAGTTTACTCTTGTACCTTTGTACATTTCACATAAAACGTGTGAAAAGATCGTAGATCTTCTAATGCCTCAGATTGGCGACAGTTAGAAGTATCACTTTTGTTTGATTAAGAATCTTCCACGTCTTGTGCGCTCATCTCTTACGAAGAACCAGAATAGAATTTATATTTGCAGACGGTGTTTGTCTTACTTTTCTAATAAGGAAAAATTAGCTTTGCATACTAATAACTGTATACAATTTCCGGTGGGCAAAAGTATAATGCCTTCGGATAGCGAACGGCTAGTGTACTTTACCGAGTATAAGGTTAAAGAGACAGTGCCTTTTATTGTGCATGCTGACACAGAATGCATACTGAAACCTGTGTCTACTTGTTTTCCAAGCGATAACACCTCACATTCAACTCCAATTCACGAACATGTGCCATACAGCATAGCATATTATTTACACTGTAGGTTTGACAGAGATTTGTGCTCTTTCAAACTCTATCGAGGTAGTGATTGTGTAAAATGGTTCGTAGATGAGATGTATAACTTGGTGGACACACTTGCGCCCTATTATTTTGAAACGAAACCAATGTTAGCATTAACTGTTGAGCAAGAAAATGAATTTCTTTCGTCTACATTATGTCACATATGTGAGAAGGAAATTGCAGATAATGAAATTAAAGTTCGCGATCATTGTCATTTAACGGGTGTTTACAGGGGATCAGCACATCAATTGTGTAACTTACAGTATCGTAAAATTTCTATCTTGCCGGTAGCATTCCATAATTTGACAGCCTATGATGGACATTTCATAATTAGAGAACTGCATAGGAAGGGAGGGGATGTTGTGACAAATCTCAGAACGAACATTAAACTATTAGCAGTGAACATGGAACGATACAAAGGATTTTCAAACTTTATACGTTATAACCAAAGACAGTGTGTTGAAAAGATTTATAGACACTTACAACTTTATTCCTTTTTCGCTGGACAAAATGTCCCTATTACTTAGTGACGAGTCAAAGCTTGTAACGAGACGGTATTTCACCGATGATTTACAGTTTAAACTCGCTTCTCGGAAAGGGATATTTCCATACGAATATGTTACTAGTATGGAGGTGTTAGACGACACGAGTTTACCGTCAAGGAGTTCATTCCTTAGCTCTTTAAAGGGTGAAACTGTTTCGGAAGAAAACTACGCGTTTGCTCAGCTTATTTGGAATAAGTTTAACTGTAAATCGTTGGGGGAATATTCTGATCTTTACTTGAAAATCGATACTTTACTCTTGGCAGATGTATTTGAAAACTTTAGATTGAGTGGAAAAGAGACATATGGTATTGATGCCGCTCATTTCTACACGGTACCGTCTATGGCATGGAGTGCTATGAAGAAAATAACAGCTGTCCAGCTAGAATTACTTCAGGATATCGACATGCTGCAGTTTTTCGAACGCTCCATACGCGGTGGTAATGTGCAATGCGTTACGCGGCATGCAGTAGTAAATAACAAGTACATGTTAACATACGATGAGTCCAAACCGGAATCATACATAATGTACTTTGACATGAACAATTTGTATGGATTCGCTATGCAACAGTTTCTTCCAACGGGCGGCTTTCAATGGGTCGAAAACGTTGAGAATTTAGACATTATGAATGTAGGAGATGAAGCAGATGTTGGGTTTATGGTAGAAGTTGATTTAACCTACCCGCTAGAACTTCATGATAAACATGCCGATTATCCATTGTGTCCTGAAAAATCTACGAAACTAATGAGCACTCTTTACAACAAGGAACGGTATGTTCTTCATTGTAGGCTATTAAAACAGTGTGTAGAAATAGGTATGAAAGTAGCTCACATTTACAGAGCGATTCAGTTTAATCAGAGCGCATGGTTAAAATGCTACATTGATTTGAACACAGAGAAACGAAAGTTAGCAAAAATGAGTTCGAGAAAAGTTTCTATAAATTAATGAATAACGCAATTTTTGGTCGTTCATTAATGAACGTAATGAAGCTGCGCGACGTCAGATGGGTCACACAGTGGAAGGGTCGTTCTGGTGCAGGTACGTTGATCTCAAGAGCAAACTTCAAACGTCGTATTATAGTAGACGAACAGTGTATGGTTATCGAAATGAAGAAACTTCAAATTCATCACAATCAACCGGTTTACCTCGGTGCTACAATTTTAGATTTGTCAAAAATGAAAATGAACGATTTTCACTACAACGTTATTTTGAGAAACACAGAATCAAACTCACAACTACTCTACACTGACACCGACAGTTTGATATACAATTTTTCATTTGATATATATGAGTTTATGAAGGAAAATTCAGTTTTGTTTGATACAGGAAATTATGATGAAAATAATCCTTTCCAAATTGAAAGAAAAAATTCAGGTGAAATATGTTTGATGAAGGATGAAAACGGTGGAAGTATTGTTGAAGAATTTGTAGGTTTGCGACCAAAGATGTATGCTATTAAGTTGTGTGAAAAAGAGAAACCTACATGTAATGCTAAGGGTGTCAAAAAATGTTGTCGATCACCTTACAATTGATCAGTATAGACGTTGTCTGTATGAAGGTGAACAAGTGACCAAACTACAAGTGTGCATTACTTCTAATTCTCATTCTGTGTTCACGGTTCGTCAATACAAACTAGCACTCGCAGCTAATGATTACAAAAGGCACATCACAGATAACAAAATTAATACATTACCATTTGGATATTACAGTCTTGCAGAGAAAAGAAGTATAACAAATGTATAGCTATCTTGCAAAGTAGGTTTGCTTTTTTTGTGAACACCTCCTCCACTTTGTCATCAGTTTACCCTTCTGTATGTAAAATAATGTAATTTTCTCTGAAGGTGAATATTAAGTAATAAGAGGAGAAGCTCCTGTGATTGCTTTAATCATTTTATTTTAGAGAAACTTTTGTTTCATTCTGTAATTAATTAAAGAAAGAAAAAATGTAATCTTATAGAATTTCAAACTAGATAAACATTTCACCTGCTGTTTCTTTTATTCAATGTATTGTACTGTATTTGTACTTTTAAGTAGATTGCATACTATTATATTTATTTAATTATAAAAAAAAAGGAATCTTATAGAATTTCACTCGCTGTTTAAGTACATTGTATACTATTGTACTAACTAGTATTGTACTGTAAGTTAATTTTCTATCATTTATATGTTAATTGTACTGTAAGTTAATTTTCTATCATTTATATATTAAAGTGCATTGTTAACCTTTATTTAATCTTTTTTCTTTTTCGAAAAAATAAAAAAATCTACACTAGATGATCAAAAAGTTGGTTTTCTTTCAAACTATCCTGCGCAGCCTCTCCTTTTATTCCTTGTACTCTAACTAAAGTAGGAGTAGGAGAATGAAAAAAAAGAGAGAACATATTTCCTTTTACAATCAAGTTTATTGAATAGGAAACTACAGAGGTTTTTCAAAATATAAACTTTTGATTGAATTTGTAACTGCAACCACGAGGAGAGATCTGCAGAGACTGAATCTTCGACCGCCACCAGAGGAGAGTCCTGCAGAGGGGGAAAAAAGAAAGAAAAATTAGTTGATAGCAGCATAAAACAGAAAAAGCAAGCAAGAAAAACAGGAAACTAATTTTTTTTCTTTACCTTAATAATTGATGAAATAGTAACTAATATCAAGCTCGGACGTTGTTGTTGGCACTTAATATCAAGCTCGGACGTTGTTGTTGGCACTATGAGGAGAGACCTGCAGAGGAGAAGAAATAAATAAATTAGTTAGAAGCTGAATAAAACCGAAAAAAACAAGCAAGGAAAAGAGGAAGGTATTATATCTATTTTTTCACCTTAATAATTGATATATTAGTAGCTGATATCAAGCTCGGACGATGTCGTTGTTGTTAGCTCCTGAATCCTGACAAGCCTGGTGTAAGTTCGCCTTTAGATGATCTGGTGGATACTGCCAGAGCGCACTTAACTGATGTTGTTCGTAAATAGATAATATGTTTTCAGGGAAGAAAGCCCACTCAAATTTATTGAATCTGCTCACACCTTCTTTCTTAAATTTGTTTATCACTGAACACACTATTCTCATCACACCATCTGACGATTTTAGCCAACTATGAACTGCGTGAACGTTGAACATAGCACAGCTGCCTGAATGTCTTGCAACATGTGGTAAATGGCGCGGACAGTCAACAGGGAAACACTCGTTACGCATTGTTCTTAAATCAGGTACACCTTCTATAATGTTCAAGTCAATTATGCATGTACGAGGATACTCTCGCAGTGCTAATAGACGTAACTCATTAACACAGTTGCACACAACCAGATATTGGTATTGTTGTTCACTGAGAAGATTGAAAAACGACGTAAGCGTGAAATCTAAATTAGGTACACACATACCTAATAGAGCAGTAGATAACACATTTGTAGACGAATCTATATTACAACAGGCTATCTCGTAACCTCCAGTAGGTAACCTCTGAATGTCAACTATCACTCCTCTGGGTTTTGCACTCATGGTGTGCTTGATATCGAAGAACTGAAGCGGAGAATCTTCACTCTCTCGTTTATATACACTATTAGAAAGAAAAAAAGGAAGAAAAACTCGCGCAAGATTATTGGAAGAAAAATACTTCATTCGTTAGTGGTTTATAATTTATTATGCGATCATGAATAATAATGCAATGCAGAGTAGTGTTGGCTGGAATAGGTTCGTTTGTTTCAATTTCAACGCGAACATCTACAGAGGAAGATTTTATCGATTCAACCTGTTCCATACAATTAATAACAACAATCGGACAATGCGAGTGAAATTCACTTCGTGATATGTTCGGTTCGGAACGATTATCATCAAGCTGATAGTACGCATTACGAAACTTGATTAACATATCATACAATTCACTGTAGTCGCCATTGTTAAAATTAGCTACAGCCTTTTCATAGGGATAAAAGTTTGAATTTAAGAATACGCCAACGGATCGAATATTACAGTGATCGAACAGAGAAGAAGAAACATTAATTTTCTTACGATCGGTTTGGAAAGCAAGCATAAAAATTCTCGGTTTTTCTATTTGTGACGTAGTCATAACAGTCGAATTAATTTTCGTTGAATTTGGAATAGTAGGTAACTCGTGATAACTCCACGATCGAAATGCTACAGGAATAGAAGGATTTTTTTGGATTAACTTTATGCGTTTAACTTCTTCCTCGTCGGACAGTATTAGAGTTGGTAGCTTTAAATACATTTTTCGTACCTTGACCTTAGCTGTATCTTCCGCATTGGCTGAAAACAGTGCACATTTGTCATCTCTAGAACGAATAAAGATAAATTCAAGTTTACAGTTTATGAATGGTTTCCTGTAGTCTTCAACTAATCCGCAAAGAAGACTCAGTGGGATAATTGCATGGAACAGCTTTGTAGTTGCGTGGGAAATATTAGATTCGTTTGGTGTTGTAGAAATTGATGGAAAATAGCCAGCATTTTGCAGCGCTAACATTTCATTTTTAGAATAAGAGGCGAAAGTTTTTATAGCACTAGTCGTGCCTACACGTCGTGTTCTTTCAATCTCTTTCCCATTCAATTCAATACGCATTTCATCGAAGAGATTTGCTGCAAAGTTTTGATCGGGAGCGGCTGTAGCTGAAGGTGTATTATCTGCGCTTGATCTAACTATTTCACCTTCGATGTGAACATCAGCTTCAGAGGGTAAAAAGATATGTTCTTGGCTGTGTACAGGAACTCGAATTTCATCGTTGTTTTCATATTTCGTGCCAGCATATGGATGATAGCTCCTTACTTCCCGCCTGGCAACTCTGTTGTCAAATATAACTTTGTCCGTTACGTTGAACATATTTTTCCTTGATGTTAGCGTGATTGTACACAAAAAGAGACTAAGGTAGTTTTTGGTAGAGAATTAGAATTTATATGCTTTATCCTGTGGGGGGTCAGTCGGTAGCATTGTAAAGTGATTTCACACGAAAAGAGAGTAATGTTACCTTGATTACGCACACGAAAAGAGAGTAAAGTAGTTTCTGTAGGAGAAATAGAACTTATAGTAGTCGGTAGCCTAGCGATTGTAAAAAGTCTTTATTGTTTGTGGTTAATTTTTTCTTGTCGCGTACACGATGAGATTGTTTTTTTAGCTTTACTCTATATTTTACTACTCTAGCGGCTTCCTCTTTTAATCCTCTGTTTTTTGACTGGTTGTTGTAAATTACTACCATGATGTTGTTCAACTGTTCCTTACTCGAATGATAGTACATACGTGTACGCTTTATGTTATATATGATTACTGTATTTTTACTGGACGAATAATTAACTCTACTGTTACATCCTCATTTTGTAAGTCGATTGGGTTTTCGAACTGATCTTCGAGTACGACGGATATATGTTGAATAACACTAGTGTTTACCGGTAAGAAGCTTATAGTTGACGGTTGAACTACGATAGGATAGCCTGCTGGAACAAGCGGTTTAAAATTGTATAACGAATGTGTTTGTTTACCGTTGAGGTAGGAACCGGAACCTAACACGAGATTACAACATACACGAATCGAGTTCACGTTATTAATTGTAATAATCTCCCCTGAAATATGTAATTTATTAGCATCATATTTTCGACGTGAAAATCCTAACAAATCAGCAATTGAATCGGAAACATCAAAGTCTACGTATAGGTTGGAGGACATTTTACAGCGAAGATAGGTCTTTTCGTAAGTAATAGTAATAAGTTTACTATCTCCATCTAGAGGGTCATTCTCCTCTTCGAGAATAGGAAAGTTGTTAATTATTGCTTCTTGAACTAGAGCTCCTATTTCCGGAAAAGTGTAACTACCTTCCGGTAATGTGAGTACAGTTGTTTTGTCTCCCTTCATTTTAATACCAATCTGGTTATTTGTGCTATTAACGATTACGTTACCTATTTCATTCAGCTGTGATTCATGGTTACCATATTTCTCATATACATTTAACAGATAACCTAAGCTAGTACCAACACTGTTCGGTACATTGAAATCAATGTCAAACGGAGAATGCATAGTAGGTTTGTTGTTAATAGTCGAGATAAAAAAACTAAGTTTTGGAGTGTACTCCCGCAGAAATAGTTTCACATTTTTAATAGCTAGCAAACTTTCTATTTTTGCAACAAGATCTTCGAATTCATAAATGCCTTCTGCTACACTCAAAAGAATTTTTTTACCATTGAAATATATAGCAAACTTATTATTTTTACTAGTGACATTTCGAATACTATTAGATGTAAACAGTGCGACAAGACCTATTTCATAGAAAGAAGCTCTATTCAAATAAATCGGAGTTTCTAATACTACATTAATCTTCGAGCCTCTACCCTCGAGTGTAATCCGTCTTTCATACGGCATCGTGCACACTGAACACAAATACTAAGGTCTTGCTTTATTTATACAGTATAAAAATAGTAAACACAGATGACCACAAATTGATGAATTAAAAGTTTGATAAGAATGAAAATTATATCGAATGTAACAGTTTCTTAAATATTCTAATACCTCTTTAGGGGGACGTAAATTACCAAAACTATCGAAGTAGTAGACATACGCACCTCGTTTACTGAACGCAACCCAGTGCGAACCAGATTTACTTATCGGATCTAAATTCAAAATACAACTCTCATTTTTACGAGAAATTTTCGGTAACGTATCTCGCATAAACACACCTCTGAAGTAGGGAATTTTTAAACGATATGCGTAACGATATAGATCTATGCTAGTTAATGCTCTATTCGGCAAATCTTCCATTATCTTTTGTATGCTGGAGGATTTAAGTAAATGCCCTTTCCTTTGTTTCGAGTAGAACGCCCTTTCCCACGCATCGCTTCTAGCATTCGATTGTGGCGCTTCATTTCTTTTAATTCTTCCTGTGCGGCTTTCGCCTTGTTTACAGCCGATGCTATGCCCGCAGCTCCACTTGCTAGACCGCCCAAGCCCGACAAGGCTTCAAATATCGGAAGGAGTGGAAGAAAATCACCTTTCTTTTTTTACAGCATGTTTTCTTTTTTTCGGTTTTACTCGTTCTCTTCGATGTTTTGATTTTCTTCTTCGTCTACCGCCACCTACTTTAGTTTTCGCTTTCATAATACCCGTAACTGCTAGTGCAGCTGCTCTTTCTCCTAATGATGCGTCCTGAGAGTTTACACGAGACCAAGCCTTAGAGGCTAAGATTTCATCTGCTTCTTTCCTTCTGTTCTGGTCTTTGTATGTAGCGTAAGCGATATCGTGTTCTTTACATGCCTTATCTAATAGATTTATTCCTTGATCACCACGCTTAAGTCGTTTTTCTAACTTTGTCCCAGGTCTACAGAATTCATAACCTGGTATGTGCAATTCTACTGGTAAATTATCTATAGCTTTAATAAGAACTTTGCCTATTATTCCTCCTTTCCCTACTCGTTTACATGGAGCTGCTACAACGTTGCGTCTTCGACGCAGCATACTCAAATAAGAGCTCCTGCTATCAAGTGTGTTAATATATACGAATTACATTTTTACACGATGTGCAACTGTTGAGTACTAAAAATGTATGTAAGTTTATTTTTATTTCTTTTTTTTTTGAAAGGTAGAAAGATATATATATAAGAGAGATATTTTTCTGCTCTCCTCATTTTACAGTGACATGGCATACATTCCTCGTCCGTTAAATTTAAAATCAGAGGTAGATCGGATAAGGACTTTCGCTAGATGGCGTCTACCATGGATAGACCCCGTAAGTTTAGCTAAAGCTGGATTTTATTTCACGGGATACCTAGACGCAGTTAAATGTATTTTTTGCGGAATCGAATTATTTTCGAGGGATAAAGATGATGATCCGTTAACAGAACATAGAAAATGGTCACCTTCTTGTCGGTATATGAGGGGTTGTGAAGTTGGCAACATATTATTAGATCACTGTAACAGGACAGCTCTTCCAGCACTTCTTAATACTACGTGTAGTGTGATGCACGAACCATTTTGGAACTAGATAAGTAAAACAGAAGGTAAGAAAGTTCGTGTTTATTTAGTAATCAACAATAACTTTGAGAAAAAAGAAATCCACTGTGCACTCGATCGTTGAAAAATTATTATCATCAAAAGAAAGTGATGGTAAAGACAATAAAACAATCGATATCTTTACCTGTTGCAAATCTGAACGACACAAAACGTTCAGTAAGAAAGAAAAATAAACATAGTAAACTGTTGCCGGACACAATACGCGGTCTCATATGCGGACCATCGAATGCAGGGAAGACTAATGTAATGATTAATTTGTTATTGCAACCGAACGGGTTACGTTTTGAGAATGTGTATGTTTACTCAAAATCATTGTTGCAGAAGAAATATATTGAGCTAGAGAAGCTTTTAAAATCTATTAAAGAAATAAAATGTGAGTTTTACTCTGATCGTGAGCAACTAATACCGCCAGAAAAAGCTCAAAGAAATTCCGTTTTGATTTTTGACGATGTAGCAAGCGACAAACAGCAGCACATGAAAGACTACTTTAGTAGAGGTCGACACCATATCGTGGATGTTTTTTACTTATGTCAGACCTATTCCTGCATTCCCAAACAACTTATTAGAGACAACGCTAATTTCATTATTCTGTTTAAACAAGATGCAAGAAATCTTCGGCATGTCTACGACGATCACGTGAACACCGATATGAGTTACAACCAGTTCACTGATTTATGTTATCGTTGTTGGTCGCAGTCGAAATTCAGCTTTCTTGTTATCGATAAGGATAGCGAAATAAGCAAAGGTCGATATCGAAATGGATTCGATATATTTTATGTGATGTAAATACGACAGTGTATACATTAACGAACTCATTTTCGAATTGTTGAATAGAGAAAGAACATCACGATGGCATCAAATAACAGAACCAGTAACGTGTATGTAACGCGACCATCATCACGTCATGATATTGCTACTAAATCATATGTAGATGAAAAAATGATGGTTAATACAAATTACGTAACATCAACATCTGACGGAAACTTAAGTATTCATGGTAAACGTTTAAAGAACGTCGGCAATCCTATAAACATGGAGGATGCTTGTAATAAAAATTATGTGTTAAAAACCGTTAAGGACAGTATTAATAAAGAAGAAATACAACGTGATATTTTAGATCTTAAAAAGGAAATACATGACATATGTGAACTAGAAGAGGATGCAGTTGATTTTAAGAACAAAAGGCTGAAAGGAATAGCTCCAGCGATGAATGGAAACGAAGCAGTTTCGCTTGACACAATGCGTACGCACACTAACCATGTGAAGAGAAATTTAGAGAAACGAGTTAACGACGTTTCTGCACGCATAGAATATGTTGATTCTCTTTTACGTGATATTGTGGATGATCACCTTCCTGTAACTGAAAATAACCTCAACATGAACAACAAGAGAATATCGGGTGTGGCAGATCCTGAAGAGGAACAAGATGCAATTTCGCTTTTATTTTTAGAAAAGCATACAAAAGGTAGACTACTACAACTGAATGACGATGGATCGATAGATATGCAAAATAAACGAGTAACAAACATCGGCAAACCTATTCATTCGACGGATGTGATTAATAAAGCATACCTAGAAAAACATTCAGCAGCGCGTGAAGAACTCGAAAAACTGAAGAATGAAATAAGCAACCAACAGAAACTAAACGTTGATGTGGGTGGTACTTTGAGTATGGAAAATAAGCGAATTACTAACGTACATAATCCGTTAAATGAGAAAGATGTTGCAAATAAAATCTTTGTAGAACAGTATGCAGCTGCGCGGAGAGAAGTTGACGAGTTAAAACTTGTCATATCTAAACTTCAGAAAAATTCTCTACCAGTAGAATCTAACGGAGAATTAAATATGAAAAACAAACGAATTACAAATGTTGATTCACATATCCACGAGCAAGATGTTGTTACCAAACAGTATTTAGAAACGTTTGCTACTGCAAAAGAAGAGTTTGAAGTGATGAAAAAGGAACTGCACAATAAACCAAGAAAAGCTCTTTTTCAAATTAACAGTCTACCGTCAAATCAGTCACCAATATATATGCTACAAAATTGCCGTCTTATGTATAAGCTTCCCTACACGGGTACACTTACACCGTTAACAGTTTCACGTGGTTCTCTGGTATATGCGATGGTTAATCACGAGAACAATCCAATCGAATTAGAAGTATTTACACCAATTGCTGTAAAGGAAGGTGATGAAATTCAATTCCGTCTAAAAGATCCAGAACAATGGAATACTAACGATCTTCCGCTCCATATACTCTTTGAATATACTATATATGAGTAAAACAATAGACGTTACACTTCAGTTTAAAAAATGCAGGCGAACATAGTGGAAAAACGTCGTGTAAAGGATAAACTAGCAAAATTAAGAAAAGATGTAAAAAAATATAACTCTCTTAAAGCAGATATGGCTTTAAACCAACTAAAGTTAGAAGAAACATTTAAACCAATAACTGCACCATTAAATAAACTACAGCAGCTTACAGTTAACTCGAATGGATTAAATGCAAAGAAAAATCGAAAATTAAATAGTTATATAAGTGATGAAGAAGAATCTGAATCAGAAGAAGAAGAAACTCCTGCAAAATTTTCTTAACCCACAATTGAGACACAAAGTTGATAGAATATTCGGGGTTCGAGTAGTTCATGGAGAACACTATTTAGGGAGTAAAAAAGTACTGTTTCGCGATAACAATCTTATAATTGACAATTTTAACTATCCTTTAACTGAAGGTCTCCTTGAATTAATATTTCAGAAAGATCCGGACGCACAGTTGTATGATGATAAGGATCTGTCAGCTTACAGTCATATATTAAATTACACTAACGTGCACAGGAAACAGTATGACGCTGACAAGCAAATGAGAGGCACGAAATCGCTCAAATTTCAAAAAAGTTATCAAGCCATTAGTAGAAGATGCAAAAGTGAAAAAAGGAAGGAGCACACCAAAATTTGTAAGTGTACACAAATACAAACGTACAGGAAGAGGATCAAAAGTAGCCAAGTGGAAAAATGTACAAAGAAAGAAGATCGAATTAGTTCATTGGAATGATCCAAACAGTCTAGTGGAGAGACTGAAAAAGTTAATAGCATCTAGAAGTGCTGGTCATTCGTCACACGAAAACGAAATCTTGTCAATCGAAGAAGAACTTCGAAAGTCGAGGTACATCGAATAAATGAACACTGCGCGGTGGGACGAACTTCCGTTCGCAAATATATTTAAAGCGGTTAGATTCTCAAAGGATATTTCAGTAATCTATGAAATTGGATGTGAAGACAGAAGAAGCAACTGGCAACAACTGGATATAGATCGACTGCGATTCAAGAAACGAATAGACGACACAGAACGAATTCTTTTACCTATACTTTATGAACAATATCAGAGAAGAAATAGCGAAAGAACTCCACGCTCCAGTGCGAAAGAATTTTGAAAGACGGAGCGTTATTAGCCTCGGAAGAGATGATTTACATCAAGCGGATCTTGTTGATATGTCTCTGTTTTCGAAAGTTAATAGTGGATATAAATACATGTTAACTCTTATTGATGTTTATTCAACGTATGCCTGGGCAGTTCCACTTAAAACAAAAACAGGAAACGAAGTAGTGGAGAATATGGAACGCATCTATTCAAAATGTAAACGCTATCCAAAACATCTGCAAACTGACAGGGGAAAAGAATTTTGTAATAAGATTTTTCAACAGTGGATTACAATAAGAAAAATTAAGCACTATTCGACAGGGAGCAGCTTGAAGGCAAGCGTAGTTGAACGCTTCAATCGAACACTGAAGCAGTGGATGTAGAGGAAATTCTCGGCGTGTGGATCATACCACTGGCTTCGCATGCTACCAAAACTATTAGATGAATATAATAATCGAAAACATCGTACGATTGGTATGAAACCTATAGACGTCACAAATAATCTACAACAACTTGCTACTGTGTACAAATTACGGGAAATGAAGAAAAAGAAGTCACCTTATCCACCAAAATTTAAAGTAGGTGACAGAGTACGAATAAGTAAAATTAAGCGATATTTTACAAAGGGCTATACTCCTAATTGGAGTAATAAATTATTTACTGTAAGAAAAGTAAGAGAAACATCACCGAGAACTTACTTGCTTCACGACTATCAAAATAAACCAATATTTGGTGCGTTCTATGAACAAGAACTGCAGAAGACAAAACATCCTAAAATATACCTCATTGATAAAATTTTAAGAAGAAAGAACGACAAAGTTTTCGTATCGTGGCTAGGATTCGACGCCACGCATAATTTATGGATTCCGAAGGAATATGTATTCTAAAAAAAATCAATAGTAAGTACGCTAGTATAATATATTTTTAATTTTTTACTCTAATGTCTGATAGATTTACCATCTTAGAGTGTCCTCTCTCTATTGTTGCAGACTTCCCTCGCTCAAGAAACTGTGCTGTTTGTTTTGTTGATGCCAACGTTGGACATTACCTCAAGCAAGAAGATATTTTCACCTCAACTCTGCATAATAAATTCGAAACATTTGTGTAACATGTATCTTAATAAATTATATTAAACAAAATTTAACTAAAGATAACCTCTTGTAATTTTTTAAATAAAAAATTGAACTCCCTCCCTTTTCCTACTCCTTTACGTATCTGTGTTAGTGCGACGTAAAAAAATTATCTTTAATTAGATTATCTGTCTAAGAGCAGAAAAGAAAGCAAGATAAATAAAATATATTTTTTCACTCACCTATAACGGTTCAAATAAATTAAATTCTCCTCCTCCTCCAGGCTCACTTCTTATTCTTCTCCTATATAGAAAGAAAAAGTTAATGTAAAATTAAAATCTTTCGCAATCCGACAATAGACGAAGTCTTGAAATTTTAAAAAAAAGTTAAAACTCACCAAAAATATCACCATCACTTCCGTGATCGTCCATTAACTCTCTTAGTTCAGCTAACATAACGTTGCAGGAAAAGAAACTAAATTTGTGAATAAACAATAAATGGAAGTTCGGACTTTTGCGTCGTAACAAAATACGAGTATGCAGCCTAACGAGAAGCCGAAACTCTTCGTTAGTCAAATGACGTATTCTGTTTACAATCGCTCTTTCAAATGAGACCTGTATTTCCACTATATTATTTATCTCACACATTTCCTGTAATCTAACTACTTCCCGCAGCGCTAGAAGCTTTTCAAAGAGAGTTCCTTGGACAGACGGCATTTCGATAGCTGTTTGAAACTGTAACGTACCTACAGCAAGCGATTCGCAGTATATATACCCGTTCTAACGGCGACATGTAATTTGAAAAAAAACTAGTTTAAAAAAAACCTGCTTAGATACAACATCTGCTAGTAAGCTGCGTAGCGACCCCGACTTCAGTTTACGCGTCCTTTTTTGTAGCCTTGACGAAACCGTGGTCAAAGCACGGCCATGACCAGCAATGACCGCGAAAGAAGTAAGACGTTAACCGGTTTATGCGAAAGCTGCTTGCAGGAAACATCCGGGATAAATATACACTACAAAGGAATGTTCTGCTTCAAACATATTTCTACAAAATAATAATTTTACACACACTAAAGTCGCGTCTGGTAATATAATGTGAGATTATCTTACACCTAGCATTAAATTTTTATATAAAGCAAGTGAATTCGCTCACATCTAGATGAGTACAAGTTCGATCCTCCTCGTTGGCAATCATAAAATTATTCTCTCTAGTTCGCTATTTTCACACTAGGCAACTGCTAAGAGAAGTATACCTTAAAGCTAACTGGAGTATACGCCATGTCAGTGTGACGTAACGTAAACTGTAGCACACTATTTAAAAAAGTATGTGAATAAATATTAAGGTATTGTCCTTGTTGGCAACAGTGTGTGCGTGTCATCAGTCATGGAGCGACAAGTAAAGAATGAGTTTGGTGAGAAGAGAAACCGTAACATCCAGTGTAAATGTGAACTTTGTACACCAAATATTAAACCTGATCCTTTACGTACAATATATTTCTCACTAGTAAGTGAGGCTATTACATCATACTATACACATGGCAGTTTACTTCGAATGCCACAACATCTAATTCGCTATTTACCATCTGGGTTTCTCTGAACATATGCCGCTAAAGATATAGATGAAGCATGGGAGAAACTACCCTACTATGTAAAAGCAAAACTGGAAATAGCAGTCTGCAGCCCATGTGTAACTGTTGCTACAGAGGACAGGACGAAGTTGATGGTTTTGACGGACCGAATCCAATGATTAAAGACTGTGAAGCATGTAAGAAAGAATTTAATCATGTATTTTGAACTTACAGGTAAATAAAACAGTGTGATGTTCCACTTATTATTCGAGTTGCTTGAATAATTCATCCTAACCTATATATGCATACACATATTTTGATTTCTTTTTGTTTTTACACCAACGAAATGCTATAACCTTGAATCCTTTACCAGATTTTATTTTTTCTATCATGAAATCACCAACCTGTGTAGGTGTGACAAATTATAGCTTTCACTCACACACTGTCTCAATTCAGAGGTTGATTAAGAAATAATTCGTAATATTTTATTTTAAAAGAAACCATGCTTTACAGTTTTTCAACCAATATTTAGGCTACGAGGCAGCACGTTCTTTTGTTTTGTTAAAACACTGTCGTGTTTGATGTCTTTGTTCACTGAAGTTCTTTGCTGTTGTTCTTTGCGGTGAATTCACGCGCCCCTAACTGATTCATTAGACGATTTATTATTTCATCTTCCGTGCTAAACATATATATTCGATATAATTTTTGATGAGATAGCACATCATGTGTTAGCCTAACTAATTTATTCGTTCAGAGATCATAATGCATTTTTTTGTGTTAGCCATCTTGGACAAAGATAATAAGAAATCACAGACATGACACTCTCATGTATGGGCTGTTTGACCTCGATGAGTACAAACAGTTGCCGACGTATCCAACAAAAATGGCAAGATGTTTTTGTTTTATTCCGTATGTAAAAATTCATACTATCGCGTTCGTAACAACGGAATGTCTTAATCAACCTCTGATTTCAGACTTTATCCGAGTTTTTTAAATTTGTTTTTTACCTAGTACAATGATATTTCATAGATGACATTTATTGATGTAAGGTTAGTAAACAATGCGTGTATCGATCGTCAAGAATTACAGCTAGATGTGCATCCTGTCGAAAAATAATTAAAGGTAAGTAGTCGAGAAAAATATTTTTATTATTTAATTAAACTAAGCACTTCTGTGTTGTCCTTCACTGATCACCAGTTGGCTAGAGTCGTTAGTAGCTAACCTTCAAGTAAGCAGGAGGAGAGGAGCGATTCTTTTTTACAAAAAAATCTCATATCCTGTTCACCTTTCGCCAGCAAGTAACCTTGTAAAGCAAATCCAGTTGCTGCAATTATTTAACATGTAGCTGTCTCACCTTGAGCAGTGAGAGGAACTCCAGCAAGTAACTTTTAGAAGCAAATCTACTCACAGGACCTTGCCTTTCAAGAAATATTTACCTCTTACATAAAGACCTCTGGGTAAGTGTAGTTAACATTTCCTACATGCACCCTAACAAGTAAAAGAACTCTGCAAAAAAATTAGTACCATATCTAACATGATGATTTTTGTCTAAATGTCTTTCCTGTCACCAACATAAACAATTCAAGAGGTAATCACATAGGCAAGTAGGGGAGAATATTTTTTTTTTGATAATTGAACTAAGCAGTTAATTACACTCAATAGAGGTTCTTTTTTTAAATCTCTACCAGAAGAGTAAGGTTAATAGTGAACGTGTTTTGCTCTTACAATGCCTTTCAGTAAAAAGATACTCAATTACGCACTATAACAAGTGATGTTACCTATCACGCCCGCCCACCTAGGCATAGCAGTAGAAAGCTACCGCAAGGAGCGACATTCCACACTTGTGTGTAGCCTTGGCAGCGAGAGGCGCCCCCCGCACGTGCCTTGGCAAGTGAGAGGCCCCTTCAGGGGGAGAGGAAGCGCACGGGCATGCGCAGTGGCTGCCGCTGGTCCAGAATTCTTCTCTCGCTGCGCTGGTCCAGAATTCTTCTTTTACATTACTGACATCAAATGTATTGCCAGATTCATTGGTATGGTGAATTTCTTCAGGAAATTTATTCCAAATTTCGCCAATAGAGCGGCGCCCTTGAACTTACTCCGTAGGAAAGGCGTCAAATTTGAGTGGGGACCTTCTCAACAAGCCGCTTTTGAAGATCTTAAATTAGCTCTGTGTAATGCCCCTGTCCTTGCTATGCCAGATTTCTCGAAGAAATTCATCGTCCAAACCGACGCGTCGTCGTCGGCGGTAGCTGCAGTCCTTCTTCAAGAGACTGAACTAGGGAGGCGACCCATCGCCTATGCATCTAGGACTCTATCGGCTCAAGAAGCCAAGTATTCCATCTATGAGCTCGAAGGTTTGGCAGTCTTATTTGCCTTAGAAAAGTTCCGTCTCTATTTGGAACATGTCAAATTCGACCTGGAGACTGATAATCAAGCCTTAAGCTGGGTCTTAGGTAGGCCGCGTCGTACTGGTCGTATAGCCCGGTGGGCCATCCGAATTTCTGCCTTCCAATTTGACGTTAGGCATATCAGAGGTACTGAAAATGTTGTCGCAGACGGACTCAGCCGTATGTTTTCCAACGACGTCGAGACCCATGAAACGGTCGATAGTTCATCACCTCCCGAGTCCATGCTATCTGAGGTTAATGCCATCTTAACAGATGCTCCCATGCTCTTTAGGGATATTGAGAAATATCAACGTGAAGATCCAGTGCTGGCTCCCATTATGGAAACCCTTTCTTCTGGGGAACATATTGTCCCTTATGTACTGAGGAATGGTGTTTTATGTTGCCCTTCGAGGCATGATAAGATGATGAAAGTTGTAGTTCCAGCTGTTCTTGTACCTATGATCTTCAAGTACTATCATGAAACCCCACTGGGGGGGGGGGCATTTAGGCATCTTTAAAACCCGTGAAAAGATTCGTGAAATGTTCATCTGGAAAGGCATGGACGGTGAAATCCGTGAACTAGTAAAGGCTTGTAAATCTTGCTTGCTTAGTAAACCCACCATGTCTACCAAGGTAGGCCTTTTGTCTTCTCATCAAGCGTCGCGCCCAATGGAACGCCTCTATATCGATTACGTAGGACCCTTCCCCCAGTCAAAGGGGAATGCCAACAAGTTCATCCTTGTATGTGTAGATGGTTTTACTAGACTTTCTTGGTTATTTCCGACTAAGCTGGCTACCGCTCAGTCCACCATTACTTGTTTAAATTCAATCTTTGCTTCTTTTGGTCCGTGTCAATATATTGTGTCTGACAATGCTAAGGCTTTCACATCTAATCTATTTCGTAAATTCTGTTTTGACCTGTTCATCTCTCATGTGACAACTTCTGCTTATTACCCTCAACCATCTTTGGCTGAACGGGTTAATCGTAATCTCAGGTCCGCGCTTATTGCCTATCATCATGAAGATCATTCTAGGTGGGACACGTCCCTACATTGGTTAGCTTTTGCCTTGAATTCGGCGGTTCACGAATCCCATAAGTTTACTCCAGCTTCTTTGATGTTCAAGTTTGTTCCAAGCACGCCGCTCTCTAACCTTCGGTCTCTGAGTGACATTCTACCTGAGACAATAGATCCTGATAATATTAAAGATCTTTGGAAGAAGGCTAAAGCCAATCTCATGAAAAGGTTAGGGAAAGATATGATCGTGGACAGAGACCCACCAATTTGAAGGTAGGTGACCAGGTGATGGTCAAAAATTTTGTTCCCGCGGGCAAGCTTGCCCCCAGATTTCATGGGCCGTGTATTATTCTCGATTTCCTTACACCCGTTACCTTATTGCTAAGCAATCCAGCCACCGAGAGGATATTTAGGGTTCACCTGTCGCAGGTGAAACCTGTGTAACTTCCGCGCTAACGTAGCTGATTTTATATTTGTTTTAACGTTTTTGAAAGAATTCGGAAGGTTATTTTTTTTTGGGTTGCATTTTGAAGTCTTCTGGCCTTGGAGTCAGGTTCTTTGTATTTAAGCATTTATTGTACACCTTCCCCGACCAGTTAAACTGCCATCCTGTCCTTGCCATGGCCATTACCATGCTCCCGTCTCCTGCTCACATAAAACAGTGGCTAAGTGAAATGAAAAACAAAACCTCCACGCCGCTGGCCCCTCAACCTCACCACAAAGACTGTACCCTAAAATCATTTGGTCCAACAAAATTCTGTCGCCGAGATTTGAATGTTTCAGTGCCCCCGCAGCCGCGCGGCGCCGTACCGCCACTGAGGTGGGGTACGGGCCCGCCCTTCTCCAGTGAGGCCAACCAGTGTACGGCGAGCAGGAGTCCTCCCGGCCAAGGCTGATGTGCGGCGCACAACCTGCAACTTGCCCGCAACCTGTATGTTCGCCGCGGGCGTGGCGTGCTTCTACTCCACTACTCCTCTCATAGTGCGGGCGAGCGGTATCTCAGGGTACTTGAGGGGTCCGAGCGGCCTCCTCTGGACATAAGCAGCGGCGGCTGGTCTGGCAGTCAAATTTAATCAACATTGAATGTACTTAATCAGCTACATGGACATTTAATATCAACAATTACTACATTTTTGGATTCAACTGCAATATTTGGTGGACTTAGAAAATTTTTCTTCCCTTTCAAGAATTAAAAGTTTTTCCTTCTGAATTCAACTTCTACAAGCATAAAGACATTACATCAAAAGTAACTACAAAGAATTTTGAAACTGGATCCAATCATTTAAGAAAATTTGGTTGTAAATACTTCTGCAATTAACTTCTATATGAACATCATAACTTGAACCTTATTTTAAAACAAAAGTTTATGTTCTTCTGTGTTACCCCTTGGAGGGACTTTTGGTGGGGGAGGTCTGTACCGGGCGTTACACCTCCGCTCCGCTAATTCAAACTTTGCGCCAGTTGAAACTCCTCTACTGGAGGAAGCCTGAACTCTAACAACCATGTTAATTCTAAAGTTTATCAGAAGATGTCATTACTATAAATTTTGAAGTGTTCTGAACTGTGTCTTTTTCGATTTATATTTGTTTTCTCTGTAGCAAGAAGTGTGAACATTCTCTTCTAGATGGCACCACTTAAGAACTACAATTGTGCACCCTAGTGCAAAGTGAAGGAACTTTTCTTTGAAGAAATTTTGTAGTCATAAGTTTGCTCTTTGTTAAATTTCTTTCTGTCATTGTTTGAGTTGGCGATGTTAATCCGTTCGTTCCGCCAGTTTTGAAATTAGCCAATCCCGAATTTCTTAAATTAATTTTCGACCAATCGGGGCTTTCTTCCCCAACCTACTCTGTAACTGTGTTCGGTAACCAATAAAAGCTCGTGGGCGGGTGTTATCATTCATAAAAGGTCTCGAATGTTCCACGAGGGTATATAAACTGCTGATTTTTGGGTCTCCGGGCCACTCCAGTAACGTCTATCATAGTGTAAATTATGTAGCAGGGGGCGTGAAGCGCCTCTTTCGTCGGGCAGCAGTTCTTCAATAAGGTAATGGCCTTTTAATAACTTATTTTCTTGCTAGCTCAGCAGTTTACTCTCGGGGCAGGTTCGATACCTTTTACCATGTAACTTTCCTCTAAATTGTAAAAGACACTTGGTATAGATTCTATCTCTTTAAACTTCAAATTGGGATAGAGAGTGCTTAACCCTCTCGAGCTCCCACTCCTATTGCTTTGAGGTGAACTTATTTTCACAACCGTTTCTTCCCTTCCTAATGTAATATAAATTATTTTCTTATATAAGTCACCTCTTTAGTATGGGATTAGCCCTTGCATAAGCGGCCTAGTGCCAAATGAGTTTTAAATAAAGTGTATTAGGAGTGCAAGTACGCCTCCTCTCAAGTCGGTATTTTGGAGGCCATGTAATTGTCCCGTTTCTTTATTGAGTAGGCCTCAGTAGGTTGGGTATTTGTACCCCTGTTTTCATGTGCTTGGAGGTCAGCTTGGAGGTGGAGTTTGGTGTGGCCTTTGATAGGCTTGAACTTTAAGAGCGGGTTGCTCTTTCTTAAAATTTTGGTTTCTGTGTGCCTCGAGGAGGCGTTACTGAGTAATAGGGAGCAAGTGCTCCGGGGCATGATTGGGGTTTTCTGCCCCTTTGTCAAACCTGGTATCTGGCTAAAGTTGGGCTAATTGCTCAAGAATTGTGTGTCTGGCTCTGGGAGCCCAAATCCTGTAACACTGTAATTGTACATTCTCGATTCGTTGCTAGGCTACTGAGTACCTGTTATATTTGTTATTTCTTGATCTTAAAAAGAAAATATAACCTGTTAAATTTTAAATTAACTTTAATTTCGTAAGATGAGATCTGTTCATCCCAGCACCTTCTTTCACCTCTAACCACCGCGGAAAACCCCGTAACAGTAATTATCAGTCAATGAACAGTGGCCAGTTGAAATCATAAATTTAAGCCCTACTAACGAATGTTAATTAAGCATAACGTACGGCATATTGTTATTTTTTCTGCCATTTCACTTTCACAACACAGATAGTTCGCATGGCGATGATGAGCTAAAATGGCTAGGAGTGGGAAGGAAGCAACTGTGGCCTTAATTAAGGTACAGCCGCACCATTTGTTTGCGGTGAAAATGTAAAACCGTGGATAACATGCACTTCATGGCTGTCGACGATAGGTTCGAACCCAGCATCTCCCAATTGCAGGCCGATAGCTACACGCCAGTTGTTCAATATCACAACGAATTCCTTGAATTCCTTCTCTTCCAATACTTATTGTCAGAGTATCTTAATATGTAATTTCAAACAATACGTTAAAAGCAAGTTTTTATTTTAAAAATTCGGTGCTCACAGTTACCCAGATTTTCATGCACCTTCGGACATAAGTTTTCACTTACATGTCCGAAATTCGACGATACATGAGGTTATTTTGTAAACGTAAAGAGTTAAATAGAATCCCAAATGTATCTTTCAAAATTCTATGCAGAGCATGCTTTCCTCCCTTGAAGTAAAGATGGGCTGCCTATTATGCTCTTCGGTTAGAGGATCGAGGTAGCCGTTACTTTTTCGCACCTTCTCCGCATGTCTTTCACCAAGAATCCATTTAAGAGTCTTATCAAGCTTATCGGCATTATAATAATTACAATGCCGTAATTATTACGATACACCATGCCTCCAAGTTTATGCTTATATTCTTGCAGGACATTCCGAAGTAACCCCGCGAATGAACCCTACTCAGAAAAACTGCGAATGACATGATTCTTCAGGTGATCAAGGTTACGAAAGTTGATCCTAACACAACTTCAGTTACGGTAAAACACTGGAAAACAATTGACTTCAACTAACATTTGTTGACAATGTGAACATTCAGTACCACACCATACAACAAACAAATTCTCTCACTGAGAGACAGAAAAAAAGAGACAGCAATCAAGAAATAGTTTTATCACAATAGTTCTATGAAGTTCGGTGTCCTATATCAACACAGATCTATCCATATTAGGAAATAAAGTATACACTTGTTTTAAGATAAACCGACATCCAGAATTACTCCATGGAATATTTGGAAGCTAATAATCAGAGAAGTGTAAGAAAACACTAGTAAATTGCAGGGTATATGCTGTAAACGGGAATGATGGTTCAAAGGTATCTGGGCATAGAGAAACGCTCATGGGTCAATTTAACTCCAAAGGGAAGAGATTAGGTTGGATCAAACATATTTCAATGTCACTTGGGTGAATTAGAAATGAACAAATAGTAAATGTAATGATAATCATTATTTTACTGTAAAACTGTATTAAAATTAACAGCTTAAAGATAGCTGGGCTTCTCAGAAAATTTAATTGTTAAAAATGTAGAACTAGGGGACCCGTTTATGAACGTACGCGGTGGAGTAGCCCCTGGTACACACAAATCAGTACGATATTCGACAGTCGTACTTACCACTTGATGTAATCTTTGTCGTTTTTTTACATTTATGGTATCCACTTGAACGGAAGCAAATGCAAGTGCATTACTGTACTGACGAATGTTCCGGAAGTAACTTTTGGTTTTATTCTAATTGATAATTACAGCACATTATAATGACACAAAACAGTGGACGGCAATGATGGCGAGTATTTTAACATTTTCACGGCTAACGCCGCCCGGCAAGTTTTCAGAACTCTTCACAAGGACAGTTACGAACCATGGTATTTTAAGAAGACATGAACAGTATTTATGATTGGTTTCCAACTAATCACACCCTCTAGGCCGAGAACTGATAAAGGCATTGTGTATTCGACGCTCAAGTTACTCAGCTCTTACTTTCATAGAGCACAACTTCACTTCGCTTTCCCACTGCAGTTCTACAAGATATTCTACGCCATGTGACCTTTATTACCCGTGATGTCTTTCAAAGGGAACACTTTCTTTATTACGTCTTCTGCAAGACATAACCACTACAATATTAATTCCGGAACACGTGTGGTATGCATAAATTATCTGAACCTGTAAGTTAAGTGTAAACTGACATTTAAATAGGCATGGTTGGAATAAATATAATGTGCAGTTTTAGTTTCAGTTTGTATGTGTGTGTGTGTCTCGGCACGTGTCAGGAAGCCTACTGTTTCGAGAAACCTGCAAGAAAAGGAACAAGGGAATCATTGTGCTGCTTGAATGACGGATCTCTACTTTCATCATGATGCAGTTTGCAAGGGATACTTTTTCCCAAATGTGCAACTAAAAGGGGAGGTCCCACCACACCCTAAAGGGACCAATCGTAAGACATTGCCAGTCAGGACTGAATTAACTTCCATCATAAACATTTAAGTACCCTTTTTAAATATTAATTTCCTCTTCTGAAGGACTTACTTGCTGAAATGATATTTTCTATTGTTTTGTGTTGTGACAGATTCTTACCGCTTCTGATCTACTTATGTACTGGTATTGGTAAATTATGTGAATGATTGAAATACACCCATATCCATAAAATCGAAAACACCTTGAAAGACATGTGCAGGACATGCGCAATAGTATGTTCTGAAGAAATGATTAGCATTTGAACCATATCGACCCTCAGGTTCAAGGTCTACATCGATATCTCTGCGCACCACCACCGACTGCTGCTCTCGCTGTCGCTTTAAACCGAAGGTAATGGATCAGTGTGACTTGAGCAGTACAGTACCATAGTACTGTGAAGTGCCAGGTACTGTCAAGTTTATAGGTTGAATGACATGTTTTCTTACGGTCAGTGAGTTAGTATTCTTTTGTGTTTAAACGCATAACTTTGTTTGACCATTCAGTTTGCTAATATATGTGGATCATCAGCACTTATTGCAAACAAAAAGTATCATATGCATATTGCAGATTATTTATTACGATTCCGTTAACAATGACGATATCATGTTTTCCTTGCAGTACTTAAGAAAAACACCCTTTCACAGTAGATACTGAAGAGTAGTGGAGTTATAACAGAGCCTTGCCTCATCCCTTGCTTTATTTGAAAAGCACAGGTGTTCGTGTTATCAACCTTAACAGATGAGCACTGATTTTATTACAGGTTGGCAACAGTTCGTATATCTTTTATATCCAGACTAATATCATATAATTTAGTCAATTTAAGAGGTAACTAAAAAGTCTCTGGACAACTGGAAATAAAGTAACACCAAGACGAATCAGTCTCTTCTGCAAGGAAACATGCTGTCTTTCCTGAACATAGATACTTTGATCATGACCAAGGTTTCTCGTTTAATGTGGAATCCGAACGAGAAGGATGTCTTCTTAATTTCATAACTCCCACACTCCTTGGCCGGAACTCTACCCACAGCCAGCTCAGCGGCAATGAATCTAGGCAATCATGCCGCCCGATCTTAGGTCAGCAATAACCTTACACCTGTCTTGGTCGAAATGGGCCTGTACTTTGTATCGAACTTGGATCTCATCATTTAAGGCACCTTCTGGGTGGTCCAGTGACAGTCAACACTAGCAAAGATGTGGAGCTACAGGCATGAGACCAAGAGAATATAGAGTTTTGGATAAATGTGTTGTAAGGAAGATATTTTAAGATGTCCTTGGTGATGCGGGTCATCATTTCACCAGTGCCCGCTCCCAATGCTCTAGAGCTTCCTGAACACTTTGAGATTGTCGGTTTAGTCTTTCACGGCCAGTATGCCGTAGTCGAATTGCGTTAGTAGCTGCCAATGTTTCGCCGGAAACTGAGCGCATCATTCTGAGGAATTCGCTCTGTATGAACATCAGTAGTGTACTCAAGGTGTGGCATCCAGTATGTGACGCTGCGCTTGTACTGGGGGAGTAATGGTGCACGTTTATATATGGAGAGTTAAGCATGATATAATACGAGTGCTATCTGACATAAGCAGAATGAAAACCTGCGTAATTAAGGTCCATACAGTTCTGTTTACATGTCGAGAGGGACTTGAATTAAAAATTTCATATGTTAAATTATCCTAACACATCTCCCCCCACCCCCACCCAGCGGGGAATGGAAAGAGTATACTAGTGTAACATTAATTTAAACATATGCAGCATCCGAAGTTGGTACACAATATGGCCAATGTTTCAATCACACATAGTTATACAGATGAAGAAACGAGGAAGATATTGACTTCCACAAGAACACAGGTGTGGTGTGCCATGGCCAAAGTCTCTTAGTGTGACAAACGTAGAGCTCCAGAGCAACTCTGAAACAAAAGTGGAAAGGCCACAGCACCACCAGAACAATCATAATCCAACTACAGCACAGTTATCTTGAAATACAATACGCCATTACAGGAGGTATCGGTATCCCGTTACAAAATATTTGCAAGGATAATATTAGAAGGAGCAAGAAATAGGTTTTCATAATTTAGTACAAGCCTACAAATGAAGGAATTTTTTTTAATCTTTCAGTTTTGAAAGCAAGGTTATCTTTCATAAGGTCTGACAATTAAACAGTAGCGGTACATTCTCCTTAGAAGGATGCATTCCTTAATAATATTAACCAAGGGTAACGCCTGGATGAAACAATTTAAATCAATCTCACAACAGCGTGGAGTAGGTTTGGATGGCATAAATACAGAGCCAACAAAAGCCCAAAATATTTAACCATACTCAACAACCCTGCATGTGTGTGTCTTTGCAAGATAGCTTATCCACATGCTCAAAATATTTTAGAAATACTTCACATGCAAGCCCACACTGTATGCATCTCACCAAGTGCATAATCGAACAAGGCTCAACAGACCAGCCTCAAAAGAATAAGGGGACCAGTCCAAGGCACACTCCACAGAAATAGTAAAATATATGAGAAGTAAGTGGACAAAATTACATAAGTGATGACAGAAGGAGGCATGGACTCCTCCTAAAACACATGACATAACTTAACACAATCAGAGCACCAACATGGCACATAATTTTAAAAGAACCCCAAAATTTCTACAATAACAATCATTTTTTTTAAAAACACGGTTCAAATCCACATCATGAACACAACGCTTACTCCTACATCCCCAAACAGATCAGAAATGGCAAACCACACCATCCCACATATAACATACTTAAGAACATATCACTTCATAGGTATCTACATGCCTTACCCACCAAACAATGAACAATCAGAAGAGGCGTTGCACCACTGTTTTGAAAGGACATCGAATCCTCAGAACAACTCCCCCTAATACATTAAGTACCAACTAGGGTAAGGAAATCACCAAAACACCAATCACACACCAGAACATACACGGAATACCTCGAAGTTGGTGCAACCCCAGAAAAAATTAGGGTAATCATGAAGTAAGTAGTACATCAAGGATATACACAATGGAAAATTTGAAGAATATCACCAAATAACACATGCCATGTAACCCAGAAATGGACATCACCAGCAGTCGATTTCAAAAATATCAGCTATAACCTTCATCGGACATGCCAGATCCCAATATAGGATGAAAATACACACTACATACCATAAGCTATAATATCAGGATGCCAAAAATGTGATCAAAGTTTACCGGTATTAATATTCAAGAGACAATAATATGCAAATACAAGTTTCACAGAGAGAGATCAGTAGTACTGAGTGAATGAGATATTTCTTACCCATTGGCATGGGTACCAAAGAACTCACTTTACCATGGCACATTTTCACAGATAATTCACAAATGGTGGTTAGAAAGGATGCAAGAAGGAGGAAAACATTTATAACAGCAAATTGACAGAAGAAACAAGCAGGTCCATAGGTAAGCAATGCACATCCAATTATGTCCAGGAAGGAAAACAGAAGGAGATCAGGTGGGGATATTTGGAATTTCATAGGTGTACAAGAGCGCTCAAAGGTTAATCCGCACGAAACCTACTACAACTATTACCAATCCAAGAAATAAGGATGATAAACAACCTGTTAGTTGAATAAAGGACCACAGAGAGGTCAGGTTTAAGAAATACAGTAGCTTTTAACCCACCAAGAAACAGAGGAAGGTTATGAAATGGGTAGGTTGATATCCTCCTAGCTAAGTGAGTACATAAGAAACAGGACAAGGAGAAACAGAGGAAGGTTATGAAATGGGTAGGTTGATATCCTCCTAGCTAAGTGAGTACATAAGAAACAGGACAAGGAGAAAGAGAGGAAGGTTATGAAATGGGTAGGTTGATATCCTCCTAGCTAAGTGAGTACATAAGAAAGAGGACAAGGAGAAACAGAGGAAGGTTATGAAATGGGTAGGTTGATATCCTCCTAGCTAAGTGAGTACATAAGAAACAGGACAAGGAGAAACAGAGGAAGGTTATGAAATGGGTAGGGTGATATCCTCCTAGCTAAGTGAGTACATAAGAAACAGGCGATCTGCATACACCAAATTCAAAATGAAGTCAGAGGCCAATGCATACCCAAGAAATGACAAATGCCCTAAGAGGGACACAGGGGAAACCCTAGACTAAAAATAAAGTGAATTACCTCACACACGAGACGTCCCATACCGTCTGTAATAACCTTAAATAAAATATACCAGCCATGACAAGGGTAAAAGATGACAAATGGCAAGACAACGAAAAATATCAGAGAAGTCATGAAGTTTCCATAATCGACAAGACTAACATCAACCGAACCCTCCCCCCTGCCAAGGTGCACACCAGATAATGTACCATAATATTAAATAAAATAAAAATAACCAAATGCAAGATTGGTTACTTGTCACAGTATGAGTCCGGAACAGAAAAACTAGTCAGGTAGAACACTTTACTGAGCGCCACCACATTAAGAGAAGAAAATTTAAGACACCATAAGCAATAGAAACTACTACTCACCAAGACAAAGATATCAGGGAAATTTTCAATGATTGTCATAACTCATGACCATGTCCAGGCAAGGACATCACCAAACACAGTACAATTAAGGCTGGGTCTATCACCCATAACACTACCACAAAATACCAGTAACGGATTATAATAAATGTTTAAAATTAAATTTAGGATAACAGACCAGAGATAAAAATCAAAACAAAAAATTTCACAGAGGCAGAAGCAAAATTTTCCACTAGAACCAGACCCAAATTAAGGTAATAATTCATGAAATAATTAATAAGGATAATTTTAGGTCACTACAAGATTACATACCCATACATGCAAACAATCAACCAGGTACCTTACCAACATGATACAAGAGGTAGTAAAAGGCAATAAAACCCACCAGAGTGTCAGATGCATCACTCACAATAAAACTAAAAACCACTAATAACCAAAAATAACATAAGGAACATGTACCAAACCATTCACAGGTAAAAGGAGTAATTAACCTCAATACATTCCCCTAATGGACTTAAAACCAAGCTCAACCAGCACATGGATGCAGAAGATAAGGGTAGGTTCAAATCACAACCACATAACACGAGGCGTAACTTTAAGACATTGAAAATGGGGTATCTGGCATAATGCATCAGGATTCGAGGACAACATTTAAAAGGAGAGAGGAAAAAAATAAAATTTACCAAAACAAAATAAGCAGGGATCAAAATGCTGAAACAAATGGCATGGTAAATGAATTAAATTAGTGAAGACATCTCGACAGAAATTCAGGCAGATGCTAAGGAAACATAATGTGAGTTTAGGTCAAGATTAAACACTATGATGTACTTCAATAAGAGAGATATTCCCAACATGTTCACCAGACTGCATAGATGACATACTGATCAAGCTGGTAAAATAGAGGAATAACATGGATTAGATCTACATAGTGATTCAATAAGGAAAACACCTAAACAAGGTTAAGAAAACAAGGAGTTTAAAAAACACAAATTACCAATTTGATACCAATCATAAATTAAAATTTAAGACCACAGATTTACTTGCTTGTTGAATCCACAGGCCAGGGAGAAACTAATAGCAAATACAGTAGAGACAATACACGACACTTACGGATTTCGCCTTGCTAAAATGGGAGACAATTCGACGGTGGCGCTGCTAGTGACTTGACTGAACAAATCGCGCTAAATTCATATATCAATGGAAATGTATATAAGGAAATGGATAAATAAATTACGTCTAGAAAGAAAGTGGTATTGAGATATTAACTTCGAAGTTGCTAAAGCAGTTCTGGGTAAATGAATGAAGAATTATTTAAAAAGTTATTATTCAAAGACTGAAATTAGACATATAAACAAGGTGTGAAAAGTACTGCTGTGAAATGGCTTGATCTTACACTTATGCATTACTTTTTTAGCTTTAGCATTCCTGCCTGAAATCTTACGGTTGGATTTGTCTTTTTTGCTCATTTAAAAACATTGTATCATCACATTAAGATATTTGTCAATAAATATATCGGCACATTCCTTACACATATGATCCAATGAATTAACATTTAATAGCTGGACAATTTTCCTCTTAACATGAAGCCTACTAACAGAAAGAAAATCTATAAAATCCCAGCTTTAATCTGAGAAGAGGGATAAAAGAAAGAAAAGTTTGAAAATGTTGTTGATAGTGATGCTTTGAGGAATATTTACGTACAATTAGAGTTAAAATATAACATATCCTTGGCTGTATAGTCGAGGATTTTTAAAGTCGCTGGCCTGGAAATGATCTGAACAGATCTTATAATTCTTATACAAGCGTAACGTCCCTTCTTTCTTGAACACTTTATCCAAATCGCTTCTGTGACATTTCAAAACCCACAGATCACACCTACAACAACACATCGGTATTGAAGGTTAACTGCTGCACTATACAATAAAATATGCGTATTATATTTTAAGCCCGTTAAAACATGGGTCGAACAGGTCAGAATATTATGAAACACTAAAAAAATCTCTGTCACTGAAGGAATATATATGCAAACACAATATTACTTACATGTTCTTGTCACGAGGGAACCTGAAGAACGACCGCGCATTTTTTTCTACTTTGTAATTACTTCAGCCAAACACAGCACATACCTTTCCCCTCATGTTGAGAGGAGATATCAAAGAATGACACACACTACTATTTAATTATGTCAACTCACTGAAAACGCATAAATAACACCAAAAACTTCACACAAAAATACACGTGCTCTTATGACAGAATCAGTACCCTTCAGGTCTATCCGCTAGAGTGAGCTTCAATAGCTGTCCCTCGATATCTCGCTCAGTGTCGCGTATAGTCTCTACTGTATTTGCTAATAGCAAACCCACTAAACCAACTCCAGAAGAATTAAATCAAGATTGCTCTGACAGATTATCACAGATGCTCCATGTTATATGTTAGTAGGTGGATAAGCCAAGGCACACACGAAAATAAAACAAAGAGCATTAATAGAATGCACCAACCAGGATAACAAAGAAATAAAATACAATAACAAATAAGGAATTTCAAATTTTCAATACACCCATTGTACCAGTATATGAGCCCGACGTTAGCATGAAGTAGTTTTCAGGGCAATACTGGGTGGTTACATTGAATAATAGTTTTATTCATGAAATGCATATCAAAGTGCGCATCACCTAACTGTTGATAGTCGCTGTCTTCAACATCGCCTTTTAATGGTCCGTGTTCCCAGTTCACCAGGCTGAACGGGGCTGGAACACGTTCTGAAAGTTGCCAATACTTCGTTGGGATGAGGCCGAAACATCCAGGTTGGTTGGATATGAGTGAGTCTCGAACTTTCGATGTTCTGGACGATATCCGACGTTCTACGACGTTCTCCGACGATCTCCGACGATGATGCGTGGTAATCACTCGTCACGTAGCTTATGCGAGTGTCCAGAATTACACAGTCCCCCGACACTTTGGTTTAACAGCACTGTTTCATTTAATATTGTTGGGATATGCCGTCGAATTCACTCTTAATCTTGTAGATAGAATTTAAAAGTTCGCTAAAGATGTAGATGCGATTAGCATCGAAATTGGAAGAAAATAAAGCACAGTTCATGAATGGAAATAATGAAACTGAAAATTGTTGACGCACTTGGCACAGTTCGTGGTGATTTTCCACTAAATAAATTAAAAGAAATGTATGACTGCTCTAGAGTTTATCAGACACACTGCTGTCAGTCATGCAATAATACTAAACACTTGGACGAAGAAATAAGGTTGAAATGAAAAGCACAGTTCGTTGTTAGGCGCACATGACATTGAATAAAATAGGTGACTGTTCGAGAGTTTATCAAAGACACTGCTGCCAGTCACACACAAATAATTTCCACACTGTTCAGAAGAATAATACACAGTTCTATTTGAATCGAAAAAAAACACAGTTTGAATTCACAGCACACGATTATACTTTTATCATAGTAATCATTAGCAGTAATATTCATGGGAAAGTTCGAACACTTTCATAGATACTCGTGCCTGTTAAAGAAATTATGCTGACTGAAATGTAAAGAAGAATAATATCACAGTTCCCAGAATATTGCAGTAGTGTCACCTTTAAATTAATATTGGTTCGGAGATTGAGTTCACACAAGCAACGTGGTAACAACTCAGTTCTATAAGAACGAACGTGAGTTATATCGAGAAGTTTCTATAAGCGCACAAAACATTACTTCAACTGAACTGTTGTCACTTAAGTCCAATACAAGGCTTGTCACACACAAATTTTATAAAGTTCAAATAAAGACTTTGAATAATTTGTTCTTCATCACTCGCAAAATTACAAGTCCAACTTGGCTGATAGACTCAATGTCCATAAAGACTTTGAATAACATTAGAGTTCACACCCGCACAGTTGATAAGTCCAACACGACTGTCAGAGTTTAAGTCCCACATGAAGACTTGAAATATTCGAAGATAGCCTCTGACGAACACGGCAGCGTGGAGAGTCAGGCTGAACACTCAGCTATGACTGACTGATCTGGGTAAAGTGACCTCTCCTTATATTCGGTTCGGGGGCTTCCACGTCATCATATAGCGTGATCCCTTGAGGCTGGTTATCTCACGAATCCCTCGACGGAGTTCCTTGAGATTCACAATATGAGACGTTTATGTTATTCTCTTCAAAACGACGTATCGCTCAAGTCGCTGCGATAATTATTAGAGAAGTTTTAAAATTTTTAAATCGAATGTTCGCGAAGGTGTGACGTTCATATCCAGAACATACCAGGTCAGGCCAGCTACACGTGGCGCGTCAGGCGGGTAGTCTATCTTGCCCGTGCAGCTATGCCACACACACAGCTGTCCTCGGCTCGCTTGCTCGTTCCTCCGAACGTAAACAAACCAAGTTCGCGCTGAATATCTTGCGTGATGACTGAATGCAATTAATTATCCAAAAAATATGCATGTACAGGTCGTAACAGGTATATCCCTCGCTCTCAGGGAAAAGAAAATACTGTGAGGATTTTTTCTGATTTCATCTCACTCAAAGTATATTTTTGATCAGATGCACATTATCCATTGAAGAAATCCAGTTAAGAGTCTTCTGTTCTCAACTGACACAAGACAGAAATAAGATAATGTTTTGTCCATGCCTGAAAAATATTTCTTTCCATAAAATCACTTAATGACATCTTTAAGCGGAGGAGGGTGGTCGTACTCAAGTACCAGTCGGTCATTAAAGGCACGAGCGTCCAAGCATAAACGCAGGTTACCCTCGGGTTTCCTTACTATGGTGTGCGGATTAATATAGGATGTAACGCACTTGGAGATAATTCCGTCAGCATCCATCTGACGAATCAGTGTCCTGGATTCATCCTTATACTTCTCAGGCACCGGGTATGGCCTGCGTTTATAGGGCGAAGTATCCTTGACGTTGAAATGGTGTCTAACATTCTTAATCTCTCCAGGCTTCTCATCGAAGACGTCCGGATATGTCTGCTATGTTAGGGAGGTATTCTGGGGCTTCAGTTACACTGGTGATGTAGGTGAGAAAATCAGGCCCTTTGTCATTCAAAATTTCATCGATGGGTCCCTCTTCATCGGGATCACCCCCTTCCTTTGACACGGGTCCCTCTTCTTCTTCTTCTTCTTCTTCGGGATCACCCTCTTCTTTCTGTACCTGGTCGACTGGGGCGGCATCGACATCGACTTGTGTACGGAGTAAATCAATCCCTTGAAGTCCAAGATCTTCACCGTCTACCAGCTGTAATTCTACAGATCCAATCCTACATAGATGAATAGTGTTGGCAGAATGGTCAATGGTAGCCTTATATTTAGACAGAAAGTCTGAACCCAAGATAACGTTAAACTTCATAGGCGAGACTATCAGGAAAATATGTTCACACACTTCTTCATTGATAGCGAACTCAAGGAAGACTTGCTGCTTACATTTTATATTCCCGTCAGGCAGGGGCGTATTCTCCTTGAATGTAAGGCATTCACTGCATGCGTTATGATAACACAAAGAACTGTCTGATGTACGATTTTAGGTTGTTTTAAGTCAAATATTAACGATTTCATCTCTCAGAAGTTCAAAAGGTCCGCGCAACTGTACTAGTTCCGTTGCTTGACTACTTGTGGCGCTGGTGTAGTCTCGCCGTCTACTCCTCTCTAGGAAGAAAGAGACAGCATGGCGGAGTTAAGGATGCAAGGCATTCAATCTTAAAATTGCATTCGGTGGCAGACGTAGTTCTGAAACCCTCCGAACGATGTCGCTGCAATTGAAACTTGGTCAGAATTTGTCACCCCATACCCGTGCTACCCTCTGCCATCTGTTAGCAACTTGGAGAAAGTCGACATGTTTACAGCGAACGGGACCCACAGATTATCCCCCAGCGAGAACCCAACGTGACGAAACTGACCAGTGCCACTGAGGTGACTTTCCTCCAGTGCTTCAGTTGTGGCTAACTAGTGAGTTAATTCATTGTGTGTTTTGCTGATTAGTGAGTTCATTCTGTGTGTGCTGTTCCTGTGCTATTCGTCGTTTTCGGTCTTTTATTATATTTTGCGCTTTTTGTGGTATTAACGATGGATGAGTCTAAAACGGATATAATTGTAAATCAGTTTACTGGCCGTTCGTTTGATGAAAAAATTCAGATAGTTCAAGCCGGGAGACCTCTACCTTCCCTCGTATGTTTTTTCTTTACCGGGCGAGTTGGCCGTGCGTGTAGAGGCGTGCGGCTGTGAGCTTGCATCCGGGAGATAGTAGGTTCGAATCCCACTATCGGCAGCCCTGAAGATGGTTTTCCGTGGTTTCCCATTTTCACACCAGGCAAATGCTGGGGCTGTACCTTAATTAAGGCCACGGCCGCTTCCTTCCAACTCCTAGGCCTTTCCTATCCCATCGTCGCCATAAGACCGTAGCAAAAAAATCTTCTTCTTCTCCTCCTTCTTAATCTGCTTACGCTCCAGGGTTGGCTTTTCCCTCGGCTTTTCGGACTCAGCGAGGGATCCCACCTGTATCGCCTCAAGGGCAGTGTCCTGGAGCTTCAGACTCTGCGTCGTGGACAAAACTGGGGAGGATGACCAGTACCTCGCTCAGGCGGCCTCACTTGCTATGCTGAACAGGGGCCTTGCGGGGGATGGGAATATTGGAAGGGATAGACAAGGAAGAGGGAAGGAAGCGGCCGTGGCCTGAAGTTAGGTACCATCCCGGCATTTGCCTGGAGAAGTGGGAAACCACGGAAAACCACTTCTAGAATGGCTGAGGTGGGAATCGAACCCACCTCCACTCAGTTGACCTCCCGAGGCTGAGTGAACCCCGTTCCAGCCCTCGTACCACTTTTCAAATTTCGTGGCAGAGCCGGGAATCGAACCCGGACCTCCGGGGGTGGCCGCTAATCACATTAACCACTACACCACAGAGGCGGACTCTCGTAAATTTAAAAATAGAAAGCAAGAATTGTGTACGCACGTTCAATCCAGGAACTTACAGTAAAACTGTTTGGCTCGAGTTCACTTACATGTAATTAGGGTGAGTAGAATAGAAATTTACTTAATACATTGTGTTAACTGTATGGTTACTAGTTGCATGCCTCAGTGGAGATTCCAGGATACGCCACTGCTGTCAGGAATAATGCCCTTGATTCTAACTTGCGCTACCGACTAAACAAGAATGTTATATCTGTCCTTGATTAATGTTATCAACTTGTCAGATATTAGGGAAACTTGCGTTCCTGAATCCACTAGTGATGATACTTGAAATTCCCCAATGGTAATATTGATTATCGCTAAACTTCGTTGGACATGTTGACGAATGGTTAATTCGTCTTCAAATACTAAATCATCATCAGTGTGCCAATAATTAACTATGTCCACATGGAATGACCCGACCTCCTCATTTTCAGGCAATCTTATTTCCGAAAAATTTAAGTTTTTTTGCAGCAGCACCTGTGGACTCTGGATTTTGACCAAAGGTGTTGTTTCCCTTATGGTATTCTTGGTGTTCAAGAGAAGTCGCTCCAGGTTGATGACCCTCTTGTTTCTTCTGATGGACGTAGTCCTGCGTTTTCTTCCACCGTTTGTGCAAGTCAGAATTGTTTGAGTCTCTCCTTCCTTCTTGTCTTTTCTCTTGTTTTAACCAGGTAGGTTTGGTTTGGTACGGCGTCTGGCTACGGTATGGGCGTTTCCTAAACCCTCTATACCGCGTAGGTGACGATTGAGTATCTCTCTCTTCCCTGCTATCCGCTCGTTCAAGACTTTGTCGCGATGTTTCCGAAGTGTTAACCTGAACTGGATGGGCGGCTACGTCCTTACGCTTGCACGGTTTCAAAGTACCCTGCGCATGAGCAGTATCAAGACGTTGTAATACAGCATCTAATTGATCCAAGTTCTGATTGTTCGCTGCTACTAAGATCTCTTGAACGTGAGAAGGATACTGTAACGTAATGACCTGTATTAGTTCCTTCTCAGAGAAAGGAGGGTCTGAACACTGCATCTTCTTCAACTGAGATAATAAAAATCTGCGTATCGAGAGGTGTTCATGGAGGTGTTATACCTTCTCGAATACAGTTGAAGTTTGATAAGGTGCTGAGTTTCTGCGTTCCAAAAACGGTCAATCAAAGCTTTCTTGAAGTCAGTGTATGTCTTAAAATTTAATTTGATGATCGCGTACTAGGAAAGATCCTTGCCTTCTAATAATCGGGCAACTGTTCTTAGTTTTCTATCTTCACTAATTTTGTGCTCTTGAAAATATTCTTCTACATTAATCAGAAACTCTTTAGCCGTGTAATCTTCTTTACTGGAGAATTTAGGAGGTTTTTCCTCTTGGACTTTTAACAATAGTCGTCTGGTATGACGTTTCTCCGACTCCCTCTACGAACTATGAATAGGTCTGGACGTACCTCGAGATTCAAGATTAACAACTTCAGTAGTTAGTTGCTCGAGATTATTCTTGACATCCACCAACTGGAGTTGGACTATTCCTTCGACTTGTTTGACATCATTCTTTAATTAAGTTTTATGTTCACCAACATCTTTGCAGATACGACTAATTTGTGTGGTCGTATTATCGGCGTGCTGAGTGAACCGTTTGTCAAACTCGCCCTGCTTAGCTTTTAATAAAGCAACTTCGTTTCCAACTCTGGAAATGTCATTCTTAACCGTGTTCCTAAGAGTATCTTGGACAGAAACAATTTTAGTCTGAATTTGCGAGAGCTGACCATGTGACTCCTGAAATTCAGCCTTGAAATCCTCAATGTCCTGCGAAAGCTGTTGGACTGAAGGAAAAACCTTGTTCAAGTCTTCCTTAACAATTTCTGTGACTTGGTCTTTAACAGTTTTTCTCATCTCCTCGACATTACGAGTTAGCTGAGAGTTGATTTCAGTGAATCGGTCATCAATTTTCCCATTGGACTCAGTGAATCTTTATTCTATCCTAACACTTACTTGATCGAAACGCGATTCTAAGTTCGCATTCATTTCAGTAAAGCGCTTATCTAACCTGGCATCAGCTTCAGCTAATCACCTATCCAAGTAAGCATTTGATTCTGCTAATTTACTTAAACGTTGGTCTACATTAGCGAGATTATCATTAGTCTGAACATTAGCCTCAGCTATGCTAGAAAGATTGCTATTAGTCCCTGTAATACGTCTCTCTAGGTTAGTGTTGGACTCAGTAATACGTCGCTCTAAGTAAGCACATGTTGCAGTAAGCCTAGTCTCTAAATTGGCGTTAACCTCATTCATATTAAGCCCAAGGGCTTCAATTGCTGCTAGTAAATTATCCATATTTATGGCAATTTTAATACCTCAAAATGTGACACTTAGAAATTTTCAATCATAAATTGAAATACCAGTGGCTTTAAAAGTTCAAAAGCACACAGTTCGACATATATCAACACATAGAAATCAACCATATGACAAACACATAAATTATATGCTACGTCCAGGGCATAAGTTTCACCTTGCAAAAAAAAACACAGCGTCCAGGGTGTTGTGAGTGCCTATTAATTTAATAGCACTGTTAACCTAGCTATCGTGCTCCAATGTGTAGGGTGCCACGTATATTACCCTCCACTCTGTACCAGTATAAGAGCCCGACTTTAAGATTGAACTTTAACGTTAGCATGAAGTAGTCCTCGGGGCAATACTTGGTGGTTACTAACTAGGGCTTGATACAGGAGGTAGGGTCCTATCTACAAGAAAAATTTTAATCAGATTGAATAATAGTTTTATTCATGAAATGCATATCAAAGTGCGCATCACCTTACTGTTGATAGTCGCTGTCTTCAACATCGCCTTTTAATGGTCCGTCTTCCCAGTTCACCAGACTGAACGGGGCTGGAACACGTTCTGAAAGTTGCCAATACTTCGTTGAGATGAGGCCGGAACACCCAAGTTGGTTGGATATGAGTGAGTCTCGAACTTTCGATGTTCTGGACGATATCCGACGTTCTACGACGTTCTCCGACGATCTCCGACGATGATGCGTGGTAATCACTCGTCACGTAGCTTATGCGAGTGTCCAGAATTACACAGTCCCCCGACACTTTGGTTTAACAGCACTGTTTCATTTAATATTGTTGGGATATGCCGTCGAATTCACTCTTAATCTTGTAGATAGAATTTAAAAGTTCGCTAAAGATGTAGATGCGATTAGCATCGAAATTGGAAGAAAATAAAGCACAGTTCATGAATGGAAATAATGAAACTGAAAATTGTTGACGCACTTGGCACAGTTCGTGGTGATTTTCCACTAAATAAATTAAAAGAAATGTATGACTGCTCTAGAGTTTATCAGACACACTGCTGTCAGTCATGCAATAATACTAAACACTTGGACGAAGAAATAAGGTTGAAATGAAAAGCACAGTTCGTTGTTAGGCGCACATGACATTGAATAAGGTGACTGTTCGAGAGTTTATCAAAGATACTGCTGCCAGTCACACACAAATAATTTCCACACTGTTCAGAAGAATAATACACAGTTCTATTTGAATCGAAAAAACCACAGTTTGAATTCACAGCACACGATTATACTTTTATCATAGTTATCATTAGCAGTAATATTCACGGGAAAGTTCGAACACTTTCATAGATACTCGTGTCTATTAAAGAAATTATGCTGACTGAAATGTAAAGAAAAAAATCACAGTTCCCAGAATATTATTAATATTGGTTCGGAGATTGAGTTCACACAAGCAACGTGGTAACAACTCAGTTCTATAAGAACGAAATTGAGTTAGATCGAGAAGTTTCTATAAGCGCACAAAACATTACTTCAACTGAACTGTTGTCACTTAAGTCCAATACAAGACTTGTCACACACAAATTTTATAAAGTTCAAATAAAGACTTTGAATAATTTGTTCTTCATCACTCACAAAAATTACAAGTCCAACTTGGCTGATAGACTCAATAACATTAGAGTTCACACGCGATAAGTCCAACACGACTGTCAGAGTTTAAGTCCCACATGAAGACTTGAAATATTCGAAGATAGCCTCTGACGAACACGGCGGCGTGGAGAGTCAGGCTGAACACTCAGCTATGACTGTCTGATCTGGGTAAAGTGACCTCTCCTTATATTCGGCTTGGGTGCTTCCACGTCATCATATAGCGTGATCCCTTGAGGCTGGTTATCTCACGAATCCCTCGACGGAGTTCCTTGAGATTCACAATATAAGACGTTTATGTTATTCTCTTCAAAACGACGTATCGCTCAAGTCGCTGCGATAATTATTAGAGAAGTTTTGAATTTTTTAAATCGAATGTTCGCCAAGGTGTGACGTTCATATCCAGAACATACCAGGTCAAGCCAGGTACACGTGGCGCGTCAGGCGGGTAGTCTATCTTGCCCGTGCAGCTACGTCACACACACAGCTGTCCTCGGCTCGCTTGCTCGTTCCTCCGAACGTTAACAAACCAAGTTCGCGCTGAATATCTTGCGTGATGACTGAATGCAATTAATTATCCAAAAAATACGCATGTACAGGTCGTAACAGGTACACCATAAATGATGATAGAAATTAATACAATTTCAACAATTAGATACATACACAAATGTTAACATTAACAATCATCCATTTTTAATTTGGGTAAAGAGTCACGACTGCAATTTTCTGCTACCACTGTGACGCTCGGTTGTATATAATATGGGATCAAATTTACCCTGTGACGCTGCTTGTACTGGGGGAGTAGTGGTGCACGTTTATATATGGAGGGTTAAAAATACTTCAAATAATGACAGTAATGTGCTGGACATAGAGGACACAATTAAGCATAGACACAGTAACGTTGTAACGATGGGCACCAAATAAGTATAATCAAAATAATGGCACGACGACCAACTGGGTGAGGGCCTCAGTGCACAAGCCCCAATCTTACAGAGTCACCCCACAGAAGCGCTGTGACGTGCTGTTATACAAGGGTGTGTTATAATTAGAACAACATAATCACTGTGACGTGTCGAGTTGCAAGTTACCTAAAAACACTGTGACATACGGATCGCTCAATTAAAAATACAACATAAAAAACGCTAGCGCCCAGAAAATTAAAACCAAAATATCACGATGGCTAGGTAAGTAATAATAAGATACCCAGTACTAGTTTCAGGTTAGGTTAAGAATGACACAGCATACACTTACACCCACAACACAAATTCCACAGTGGTGTCGTCAAGCACAAGGTAATTTAAATGGCAATATTAAAGTAACATGCAAAAACAAACTTACCTCAATGGGTAAGTGAGTGGACAGCGAGATAGGAGTGGATCTTGCAACGTGACCTTTATATCAGTACCAACTTACCAAATTCAGAGTATAATATCAACGTTGTCTCAAAGGATAACACAGTTTTAGGAATATAAATTTAATAAAGGAATATGAAGGTTACAAGGTTAAACGATCTGCGTTGACCTTTCCTGTAGAAAAATATTTGATAAGGAATTGAACAAGTAATAGGTACAATTAACGGGGAAATAAGGAGAGAAATGAAACCAGAACCTTAGTACGCAGTAAATACCTTAAGGTATCACAGGAGCTGAAATCCGTACCAGGAAGAGAGGGCGGAATTCCCGAAACTAATTAAAGAAATCCGATGATAAAACAAGGATTGATCATATAGTCGTTGACACCCAAGCACAAGGTCATGTAATGGAGTGAAAACTCCCAATTACTAAACTACGTACTATTTCAAAATCAGCAGAAGCAAAGACTTGATACAGAAGGTCAACCAGAGAGGTGAAATCCAATAACAACGGTATCACCTTAAAATCACTAGGCCGAAGTTCACAGGGAGTAGAGCACACTCCCTAATTCAATATTTTCATATGTAGAAGGTATAGTTTACAACAGAGATTATCACAGATAATCCGGAACAAAACTAGGATTAAAATAGTAACAGGTAATTAAATATCAAACCAGAATATGCAGGGTAGATCTCACGTGAAATCCAGACCTACGTGTCACACCACGAAATCCAATCAGTCCCCACTTCTTGTTTTTTAAACAAAACATCCAACAATAGTCATCAAGGGGACCTCCCAAAAAATTAAGACATGCGGAACAAAACATGTGACAAAAACCGCAATTAAGGTAGTTTCATTTTTCTCCTTACATTCCGGTACTTGTTTACATTAAATGATAGTCATCTTCAAGGTTAGCTTTCCCAACAGATGGGTAAAACACATGAAACCCTTTCAGTTTTTAAAGTCAAGATGAAGTAATTCAATCTAAGAAATTGGGCAAGTTTTCCCATTAAAGATGATATAATACGAGTGGTATCTGACAAAAGGTGCGTAATTAAGGAAGCAGAGTTGCAATGGTAAGGTACAAGTATAAAAGCCTCCTAAACGGAAAGGCGTACAGAAAATTACTGACCTTGGTAAATTTTAAATCCACAAACCACAAGGAAAAGGAGTTTGAGGAAAGGCCCAGCAATGAAATTAAGAAAAGAACGCATCTTAGAATATTATACATACCAACCGGTATACCAGAATATGATGGCAGGTTGGTGGAGAATGCAGATCAAACCATGAAAGGATAAAATTTAAATACCAGGTAGTTTAATAACTGCAAAATAAATGAATCATAAACAAAATTCCCCAAAACAAGGTGGAAAGCGGGATATACCCCGGCAAAAATACAGAAGACTACATGGCACGTCTGTCTCGTAGAAAGATCAGGTAAAAACTACCAACATAGCTACCCCCAACACTCACCGAGGCCATCCGCATCCGCTTAGTCATACCAAGAAGGAGAGGGTATAGAGCCATACGTGCAGTGCACATTACAGGACTACAAGGACAAAGGTCCATACAGTTCTGTTTACATGTTGAGAGGGACTTGAATTAAGAATTTCATTTGTTAAATTATCCTCACAAGTAAATGCAAGAGTAACCTGAAATGGTAAGGAATTTCTCTGAACAGAAACATAAAACACATTGTTGGTGTAGCTCCGAAGACGTAGCGGATGGAAACTGCCATGAAAGTTAGGATCTGGCAACGTGTGGAATGGACGTGTTCCTACAAGCTGGGCTCATCTTAACTCGCCTGTCCGTTAAGTATAACAGAGGAAGGACTGTTTACAACTTGGCCAAGTGTAGATATTTCAAACTGCACTCAACATACAACAGCCACTCCCGAGCTGTATGGTGATTACTTTCCTCATGATGGAACTACAACTTGTGTAACAATTAACCAAGTCTACTCCATCTCTTCGTGATGTGATTATTATTGTTACTGATGCTGTTGTTTAATAGTGGCCTAGAATCTAGGTTGTCGGCCTCTAATCGAACAAAATGTAATAAGAATTTTAAAGACCAAAAATTCACCCACCGACCACAATTCAAATCTTGAATATAAATAAAGAATGGATGAATACGTATGTAAAAGTATAAGCAGATCCAGCTCAGAGAATTAAAATTAACAAATAATTCCATATCAATACTCCGACTACAATTAAAAACACGACGATGAACAATGATTATGAACTTAACACAGTGGTACGTACTGACCAAGGTGCTGCTCCCAAAGCACATCCTTGAATCGATGATGTTTTTGTTCAAAATACAGGCCACGGTCCCTCCCAATTGTACGTATCCATTGTAATGCAGAACAAAGGTATTCCTCATGTAGGGGTACTAATCACAAATAATGTTCTACTCACAGATAACGCAGACCTATGGTGTTCGTCATATAAGGGCGCCAATCATAGGCAACGCAAAACCATGGCGTTCATATCATAGCAGGTACTAATCACAGGAACTCGTACTATCCCGTGTTGCTCCTAACATAGTGGGTACTAGTCACAGGTAAACACCAGACTCGTAGATTATAATTGTTACAATACCGAATGGGGATATGAACACTGCCATGACAATGGGGAGCCACTACAACACTGGGCAGATGCTATGGAACTATCTCTTATACATGATAGTAAACTGCCACTTTGTTTTAACAGTGGTCGTAGGAGAAGAGGATATCATCCAGATTTGATTTTCGTCACTGATAACATAGGAGAACAATGCAGCAAGGGAGTATGCAACCCAGTACCTAAGTATCAACACAGACCAATCCTATGTCAGTTTTACTCCGCTATCCGACCGCAGTATGTTCCCTCTCGTCGTAGATACAACTTAAGAAAGGCAGACTTGTCAAAACTTTCTGCTTTACTGGATGATACGGTCCAAAACATCAACCCAATTCCTGAATCATATGAATAGGTCATTGAGGCTGTTAAGGAAAGTTCTCGTAAAACTATTCCCCGTGGATTGCGCACTAGTTACATCGAAGGTCTTACTCTGGATCCAGTCTCGCAACTAAATGACTACTGCAAGGTATTCAAACAGAAAACCAATAAGTGAGAAAACTATTACAGCAACACACGCCCTAACTTCTCTAATAGCCTCATCCAAAAGAGAGAGCTGGTGCATAAGACACAGAGGAGCCGAAAGGCCTGCAGACTCCTAAAGAAACTGAGCAGAGATCCAACCATGAGTAACACACATTCTTTTGTGACAGCCAATCACATTGCCCACCAACTTCTCAAAAATGGCAAAATAAAACAGGAAGCCAAAATCCAGAGAGCTATGTTGAAGGTACCTGCGGGTAGGGATGAAGAAATATCTGAGCCATGCAATATTTCAATTTCACTGAGTTGGAAAATGCAATTATCAAGTGCAAATCAGGTAAAGCTGCGGGTCTGCATGATATGCGAGTTGAGCCAATAAAGAACTTTGATAGAAACACGAAAGAATGGTTGCTACAGTTTTATAATTACTGCTTACTGATGTCCAATATTCCAATATTGTGGAGCAAAGCACGTTTAATTGCTGTTCTAAAGCCTGGAGAGGACAACAGAGACCCCAGGAACTACAGAACAATATCTCTCCTGTGACACATATATACGATTTTAGAAAGGATTATTCTCAACAGACTAATCCAGAGTATCAACAAAAACCTGATTCCACAACAGGAAGGCTTTAAACCAGGCAGGAATGCTGTTGCACAAGTTCTCAACCTCACGCAGAACATTGAGGGCGGTTTTGAAAATCGACAAACTGCAGGACAAACCTCAGTGCTGCATATGATAGAGTGAACCACCGTATACTGCTTCCGAAGATCTTTACACTCACGAAAGATTCAAAACTTACCAGATTGATGTCAACCTTGTGGCAGAACCGCAGTTTTTACTTTCAAGGACAAAGCAGCAGATGGAGATCACAGAAAAATGGATTGCCGCAAGGAAGTGTACTGGCTCCATTGCTATTTAATATTTATACCAATGACCAACCACTCCCTAACAAAACAAGAAGTTTCATACATGCAGACGACCTTGCACTAGCCTGCCAGTGTGCAACTTATGAAGAGGTAGAACTAACTCTTGACAGCGCTCTGAAGGAACTAGGCACATACTACAAGGCTAACCATCTAAAGCCGAAACCGTCAATGTCTCTGCTTTGTGCTTTCCACCTCAAGAACAGAGAGGCATCAAGGAAATTACACGTCTCCTGGAATGGGACCCTCCTGGAACATTCTTTCACCCCCAAGTATCCCAAGTATCTACAGGTAACGCTGGACCGCTGCCTCACTTTCAGAAAACACTATTCCAACATCAATCACAAAGTCAGTGCCAGAAATAACATTCTGAGGAAGCTGAGAGGTACAAACTGGGGTGCAAAGCCACAAGTACTTAGAACCACTGCATTGGCTCTGTGTTACTCTGCTGCAGAACATGCATCCCCTACATGGTGTAGATCATCCCACGCCAAGACTGTGGATCTGCCCTGAATGAAGCGCAGGATGCCTGAAACCTACCCCTGTTGAGAATATACACTGTCTTGCTGGCGTTGCACCTCCAAGTAATCGTCGAGAAGTCGCTACTGATGAAGAACGACTAAAGATTGAGAATGTTGAAGCTCACCCGCTGTTTGGTCATCAACAATCTCAATCGAGGCCGAAATCCAGGAAAAGTTTCCTCCAGACATGAAAGCCCTTGAAGGACCACCAGATAAGTCAAAACTTTCCTTGTGGAAATCTAAGCAGCAAGAATGGATGGAGCCGCGTGAACATCTTCCGGCTGGCTACAATGAAGAATGGAGTGTTTGGAGGCCCCTTAACCGATTAAGAACTGGTGTCGGCAGGGCTAAGTACTCACTTGAGTTATGGGGCTTCACATCAGAGGACAGCAAGTGCGATTGCGGTGAATAACAAACAGTGAACCATAAGTATCAATGTCCTCTCTGCCCATTTTCATGCTCAGAGCAAGATTTAATGCTTGCTGATAACAGTGCCCTAGGTGTGGCTCAGTTTTGGAAAATACCATGTAGATATACAGCAAATTTGGTCAATTTCCTTTGTTTGTTAATTTTTGTAATTTTTGTAAATAGGTTAAAAATTATCTTATTTAACTCTATAATTAAGTATGATTCTGACACGAGAATAAATAAATAACCCAGACCCGTGGTGTTCCTCAGAACGCAAATCCAGGGTGTTCGTCACATATTTGTACAAATCTCAGGGACCATACTATCCCGTGGTGTTTCTCGCAACGCAAACCCATGTTGTTCGTCCCATAGTTGTACTAATCTCCGGGACCCGTACTACCCCGTTGTGTTCCTCAAATAGTGGGTACTAATGATAACCAAACCCCAGACAAGTGTTATTTCCGGGAACGTACACCCATAGGTTTCCTTCATAGTGGTTCTAATCGCAAGGATGATGGAAATAAACACAGGTAATTTGCTTGAAAATTCAGCATCCCTTGGATAAGTCCTCCACCCATAGAGTTTTGTGTGTTTGGTCCGCGAGAGAAATTTTATTTCGCTCAAGTCGGCCGGAAAACCGGGTAGGACTCCCCCTATCCGCCACTCGGGACGCGCTATGTGGGAGCTAACACAACAGCGTAGTAGGTTCGAGATTAATCTGCTGTAATCTGATGTCGTCTATCCATCCTGGCTTATCGCTCTTACAGCAGTCAATGGCTGCCATGCAGAAAAGCCGCATAGGATGAATAGACTCTAATTCTTCTGACCGTAAAATTTTGGAGTGTGATGGTGAGGTTTACCATTCTCAAAGAGGTGGCGGGCAATATGTTTAGATGTTACATTCGCATGACCCTCCCTAGCTGTTAGGTTTAAAACTAAGACGCTTAAGAAACCTCGAAGCATTGTGGATACTCTTCCTAAGAACAGTATCCACCATCGCTCTTGTTATTAGATATCGTATTCAAGAGATCTTCCAAGCTTGGACGTTTTCAGAGCTGAAAGGATCATTGTCAAAGAGATCACGATAGTTTCACAATATTCCCTTAGTTTCTGTATATAGTGTGCAGCCTCAGGGAATTTGGATACGAGAATAAGGCTTCACGACATTTTGCAATATAATCATGTGGTTCAGTAAAAAGCTGTGTATTCAGAATGTTCTGGTGCAGTGAAATGGTATATTTCTTACACTCAGCCTTCTTAAAATAATATCTTCTTCGAAGAGGAACTCAGATTCTAAAGGTTTAAAGATATGACGTATAAACTAAGACGAAGCCACAGAACTAGTTGCAAATAGAGGATTGTGGATGCGTTTAGTAAATTCACAGAGGGTTCGAAGGCTGAACGCTGAAAGGCATAACCCTCTGTAATGAAGATGTATGTATGAAAAGGAACTGTCTGCGATCAGATTGCAGCATATATCTGGCATATAACAGGACGATGAGGGATTGCTTGCCCCACTGATTTCGCTGATAACCGAGATATGTGTTAGCATACGCGGATACTGTAAGTTAATATCTGGTTTATATCCATGTTTCATCTCGCACTGTTGAATGATGCAGGAAGTTTGTTATCATGCAGTAGAATTAGATCGCACGAATCTGTCCATTCTATGCCAGCCTCTCCTCTTTCGTCGGTACCTGGGTAGCCCCATATTGTATCATGACTGCTGAAATTACCAACCACAAAATTCACATATCGATGCCAGAAGGCTAAAAAATTCTAAACACAGTACCTGGTAGCTTATTAATTGAGCTCTACTGTGAGAGTTTCAATGCCATCACGGGAGAAGAACTGGACGTTGGACAGCGCTGAGGATCTTCAACCACTAAACGCATGCCATTGATTTTGAACGGCGAAGATTCCAGTCTCGATGAGTTTCTTGAATGCATATTATTAGAGTGCGGAGAAAATTGCGAGGGTATATATTTTGTGTTGTTTTTCAGATTCTTAGAATTAAGTCAATAATGGAAATAATGAAAATGCAAAATATTATTATTCAAACTTGCGGAGAATAAAGCAGTATATCCATACATACAGAGGACGACGAAGAGGAGAAAGTGGGAGCTGATAAAAGTTAAATATCTTCTGCCAATTAAAGTAACTTCTGCACTGTAGTGCGGTGTATTTCGTTATGTGTAGGACTGTTATGACCTGGTATTACTTTAGTGGAAATTTATCACAGTTTCAACTATTAATGTCAGTGTTGAAAACACACGAGGCGAAGAGTACGATGCTTGCGTGTGTTAGAAGTTCCACTGTCTTATAACAAAAATTTCGTCAAATTTTCTTCGGCTTGGGACGTTAAATTTAGTGCATTCTTCATCGAATTCGTTGAGACGTAATGAAGAACATGTTTGGAGTAGAGGAATGAAATTCAGAGGAATTTTAAGTACGTTAATTTGCAAGATTTCATGTCCACAGACGTAGAATCAGTCGAGTGACGTCAGAACCACATGTATCTCACCTCCCAGTAGAAGCGTCTCGAAATAATGTTTATACTTCTCAACAACTTGACCGATAAATACGAGACTAACACCAGCTTGTAGCTCACGCTTAAAGTGTACGACGTTGCAAATTTGAGATTAATCCGCCTAGTGATTTAAAAGATATGAGGAATCGAAGTTTGGAATGTATAACCACCCCTCTGTCGCCTGACTCGGAGAGCTTGCTTCCAGCCGGATATAAATAGGTCGACGACCCGAGGGTACAGTCAGTGTCTCTTAAATTTTACAACTCGATCATGTCTAGACGTCATTATGCTCCGTCGCGCTTCGCGGGAGATATGAAAGTTATGCTCTAGGACTTTGAATTTGTCCGAGGTCGTAGTAAGTGAAGTCTCAACCGCGTCGTGACGCGTGAAATGTTGTAAAGTTTTCTCAAACTGAGTTTTCGTTGTATACGATTTACGAGTGTGTTAACTAAGTGGATTTACGATAGAGACTGTGCATTGAAGTATAATTGAGAATACCAGTGTTTAATTTACCATTCGACGGTACTGTGGACTTCGTTAATCTCTCATATTTTTAACGTTGTCGTGATCATTGACAGTGACAGCATACCAGGACATTGTGCGTGAAAAAAATTAACTTTCAATTTATGACAACTTCATTAATCCTGAGACGCATTCCTCGTATACCATTACGATTGTGAACTGTTTGAAATACCATTCCACTCGAATATTCAATAATTAATAGGAATAAATGTGACTATTTTTCACTTTCGATCATTACCATAAGAAACAAACTCATTCATAAAAACCTCTTAAGCTGTGAACATTAGTATGCAAGAGCCTGTTATAGGAGTGATGTTAATTGCATTTTCTCAAGTTTTTCACGGACCGTGATAGTTATTTTACGATTGATATTTATGGACTCTGATAGTGTTCAATTCATGTTTTATAAACTGTGAGTAAAATACTGTGCTTTCCATTTTGAAGGTGACCTCATGTCTTTACTGCATTAACTTGACTTATGGTTCAAACTGTAGCATAGACTGTGATATTCTGAGTCACGTATTTAATATCGTAGAACAAAAGTGCGAGTACAAACTGTGCATTGAGACTCATATCAGTGTAAAATACAACTCATTAATGATAATTAAGATTCCTACAGCTCGTTGTATTGTGTCAATTGAACTTTCCGTGTTTCAAAATTTCTCTTTAAAAGAACATGGGAAAACTTGGGAAAGATTCGTGATATTACACTACGTAGAACGTCACTTCCAACGTGGGGTTAATAGTGGTTTCTTCGTGGAATATCCGTGGTATTCAGCGAGGGATTGATCGTGTTTTCTGCGAGGGATGATAACATGGTGTTTTCATGGGATGGAACGTGTTACGCTGCTGGTGCCGAGTTCGAGTTCGGGCTGCAAGCTGCAGAAATTTCCAGTCGCCAAGCCGCAGGACTGTACTCCATCTATCCTTATGAGCAGATTACAGGTGATATAAGTGTGTTTCATACATCTGTGAGTGAGTACTTACACTTAGACACTAACTGACTTTTTAATGAAGCACTCAATCATTAACAGTGCTACATTCGTCAAAAGAAAAGTAGTTCGTGTGGATTCTAATCCTACTGTTTATAATAATTTTATGAAGTTATTCAAGATGACTTCAGGTCTTATTTTGAACAGTAGATTTATCTTCAAAGTTTGTGTATATTGAATTCGTTTGACTTAGATGAACTATAGGGCTCGCCATAAAACAAGTACACTATTTTACCGTCTTATATAATGGTTTAGATGAACTGTACCAATTTTCAGCAAGTGAGTGATGATATTTATTTGAACTATCAGATTGTTAAAGGAAGTGTGAGTTAATGTTATGTTTAATAACTTTAGAAATCTTTAGGTTTGCATCACAAGTGATGGACTTAATTTCTATGCAGTCTAGGAATTTGGTTATATGAAATTCTATGTACAAGGTGTTATTTTGAAGTTGAATCTATATAAGAGATCCTAAATGAACTGTAGGGTGTTTGGGATCTCAGAAAATTGATATTCATTTTTAACATTATTAACATCAAGTGGATGTCTCAGAATATAACAGCGCATATATTTCATTTTTGCATTCTGAAAAGATTGATTGAAAATTTAATTTTGAAAAATCAACAGCAGGCTGATTTATTTGAGAATATCAATAAGTATTGTCAAAAGTTTTAGTTACCATCTATTATTCGCCCTGCGAAATTATCCGTCTCTGTACCTGCTCCAATAGTAACCGCACACAACCTAAGATCCTTTCCGTGCTCTGGCCCTATAATCATTCCCGCTACAGTATGCAAATTGAAAAGTTTTGGTCTACTTGTAATTTGTAAATGTCAATAATAGTAATAATTTATTTGGCGTATGGCTACATCTCTAAAATCAATTACTATTTACAAAACTGACCTCACACTAATAACAATAATAATACCAGGGATAACAGGGATAAGGGAATCTAGGGGCATCGAGGCACATGCAGCATCATCTTCGGCTCTCTCCAAAAATTAAACAACTGAAAAACATTTCTCCACTTCCGGATAATATCAAGAGCAATGTTAGGTAGGGGCGTACGGTTAGTAACCGGGTGTGAAGTACGGTATGGCAAACAGGCTCACTGTTGGTATCAGAGATAAATGCATTGATCAATCGTTTACCGTAGAATTGGCATTGTTGTTCTCGTTATTTGAATGAATGGAAGAGCCATCATTTGATGCGCTCGAAACGGTTCGTTAAACAACACAAGGATGGTTTATACACACAGGGTATTGTATATTCTCCATATCGTCAGACAGAGTAGTTAATATGGAGGATAATACACAACAATGGTAAACATAAAGCCGGAAATTATACACAATATGCAAGGGAAAGTATGTCACAACGTAATTTAAGATACATTCACAATAGTGTCGTACAATCATACAGAATAAGGGGTCGAGTTACAAACGAATCCAGCTATGTTTGACCGAAATTCAACCTCTCGATGAAACCTTTCAGTCATGAATCGCGCTTGCCTATCACTTCTGCCACTCCCTACCCTGCTATCATACCACATCAACAAAATAGACGACGTATACGCGCAGATACTTACCTCACTTACCTCTCTTCATAAATTTCCGTGGATGGACTGGAACGAACTAAAAGAGTTCGGAGCTGGACCCGTGCGTAGACAAAATGGGAGCGAAAGGACAGTAAGGCAAGAACACGTAACCCCCATGAATAAAAGAATGGATCAAAAGAAAATGGGGTTTATTATAAACACACACAATATTAAAATTAAAGCAAAATTGGGAAGCTGCATTAAAAGTTACTCACATAACTGCAGAAAAATAGAGCATCAAGTAGTATCCCGTTCAATGACATAGTAAGTTTTGTGTTACACGGCAACAGTACACACGATCGCACTATTCACTTCCGTATGACCAGATGAAAATACAAATTCGTTTCGGAAAATTAATGTGACGTGGGACATGTTGTCGAAGGAATCAGAAAATGGAACCACGAAAGGGATAATGCAGTCGTACTAATGCGGACCGCGCACATATAACAGTTAGCATCCGTGCTCCAAACGAGCGGCACTCGATGCTAGCGCGTCACAACAATGCCAAAGCACAGCGTCCCAAAGGAGCAGAAGGAAAAGATCAAGAAGATGTTGCCACAGTTACGAAAACAAGAACTAATCGCGGACAATGGAGCAGATAACGGCCTAGAAGTATAAAATAGCACACTAGACATGGCCCAAACCGGCCAACTAAAACGAGAAATAAGAGAAAAGGAAAGAAAAGTTAAAATTAAAATTACGAGATACGGACAGTACTATAAACTGTACACACACGTATGAACAAGAAGAGAGACCCAGACCAGACCGGTATGTCGCAAAGGATAGCGACGGATATCATGGACTCACGAGCATGGTTCGAACACCACAGATACAATGATGGACCGTCGCAAAAATAGGCAAGGCAGATCCAAATATCATCGTAAAAATCACAATATACGTCGACCCGCTACCCGGGACATCCAAATTGCCTTACGTGGATAAACATATATTAAACCCCGTAGCGTCAAAGCACACAATATACAAATGCTCAGGCAGATTCCAAACAAGGAGGAAACAGAAGCGCATGGTCTCAAAACCCACAAACACACAGGCCCAAACAAACAGGTGTGCACACAAAGTAAGAAAAATTTAAAACACGCACAAAATCAATTAACTAAGAGCCTGCAAAAACAGTTGATAAAAGACTACCGAAATACAATCACATAAAACCGTTCTTGTAACTATGGCACGCAAAATAAAATAAAATGAATGAATACCTGGGAGCAGCAATCAGAAATCTCGAAATATTTACGTCAATCAAAATAATGACTCCCAGCAGAGAGCCGAGCCTTGAAACAAGTAAATCCACGAAAATAGGAATTCGTAGATCAAGAAGCACATTTTAAATCCCAGGATAATCATCATTTTCGAATCCTCCAATGTTGGCATAAAGAGCAGACCAACTTAACACTCGGAGGGCGAGAGATAGACTGTGTATCAACACAGATTGCTAGAGCGCCATCTTCAATGAGAAACTAAGTTTCACGTCTCATTCGGGTAGTGTTATCGCTAATGGCGACAACGACAGTCAATAAAGGAAGTGCACCACCAAGGCAGGAACTAGGCATTCCATGAAGGTCCCTGTCATCATAGGAAGCGATTTTATGCTAGCTACTGGTCTATCTATTGACTTTATCTCACGGACCTTCGCTTTTCGGTTTAAATCTGGCACAAATTACCCTTTTGAAATGCCCTTCCAAAGTGCTACTGTTTGCTCCCTATCTAAATCCCAACTTCCCCAGGCCTCTTGCGATCTGACTGACCATCGGAAGTTATTGTTGAACGGTTTACTGGAAGAAATTTGTGATGTGCTGACCGCAGATTTAGGTCGTGTTGGAAATTTTCCTACTCAATAAAATTGAAAGATGATACTCCTGTCAGGTCCCCGCCTCTCAGCTGCTCGCCCCCTAAACTGGCCGCTATGAAAGAGTGCGTCGATGATCTCTTGAAGAAAAAGGTAATTAGTCCCTCTAAGTCTCCTTTCAGTAGTCCGGCGTTCCTTGTTCCCAAGAAAGACGGTAGGTTTAGATTTATTGTACACTATTCGAAGGTAAATAAAAATATTGTCTTTGACAGTTTCCCTCTGCTCACCATCGAATGTGCTTTTCAACATTTCCATGGCGCCAAGTTTTTCACTGTTTTCGATTTCAATTCAGCCTACTATCAAATTAATTTGCATCCCAACAGTAGTCCCTACACTGTCTCTTCGAATTCAATGCCGTGCTTATGGGAATATCAATTGGCGGACAAGCGCTCAGACTCATTCTGGTCTCTATTCTTGGTGACCTCAAATTTTCTTATGTGTTTAATTTTATTGATGATCTTATATTCTCTGCCAGTTTTTACGAGCACCTCGATCACCTTCGTGAGGTACTTGGCCGTTTGCACAAACACGGGTTTACTACAAACTCCGAAAAGGTGTCTCTTTGCTCCAAGCGTTTGAATTTCCTAGGGCATGTCATATCGGACTCGGGTATCGCTGTGAATCCCGACAGGGTCATATGTACTCTTGATTTCCCTCAGCCCAAAAATATCCGTGGTGTGAGATGGTTCGTGGGTATGGTCGGCTTTTACAGTCGTTTCATCGAAAATTTCTCTCACCTTTCGGCCATCCTAAATAGTCTTAAAAGAAAAAAACTGCCGTTTCGTCTGTGGCGAAGATCAAAGCCGTGCTTTAGATATGTTAAAAAAGCCCTATGCGAAGCCCCTGTGCTGCAGAGTCCTGATTTTCCCCGTGATTTCTTACTACAATGCGACTCCAGCGAGATCGCTGTTTCGGCTCTCCTAAATCAACGTCTCGACGACGAAAAACTAGTGCCCATTGCCTATTTCAGCAAACTGTTACGCGGAGCCGAATTGCGGTATTCGATATATGAGAAAGAATGCCTAGCCGTAGTTTTGGGTGTGGAAAAATTCCACTCATATTTGGAACACCGACAATCAAGCTTTGTCATTGATGAGCGCCAATGTAAAAGGAGTGGGTAGGACGGCAAGGTGAATCCTCCGGCTATCGGCCAATAAATTCACGGTCGTGCACGTTCACAGCAAAGAGAACGTTGTAGCTGATTGTTTTCGCGAATGTTCGTCCGACGTGGAATTCCAGGAAAACTGTGATCCCCTTGGGAGTGTAAACATTCTTCAAAACTATCCTTGGTCTTTCACTGACATCTCAACGCATCAGAAGGAAGACGGGGAGTGCTCTGGCTTAATGAAAGGGATCACTCAAGGGTCCATCCGTGACGCCTCGTATGCGATCAAACGCGGGTTATTGGTTCGACGCAACCCCAAAAAGGGCAGGGACAAGATCTTCATTCCTGAAAAATTGAGGCCCATGATGTTGCATTATTTTCACGACTCCTATCTAGGCGCCCATTTGGGTCTATATAAAACGCTACACCGTGTTTCACGATTTCTTCTGGCCCAACCTTAAAAAGGATGCTTTGCTATACGTTAAAATCTGCGACATTTGCCAACGGTGTAAGCCTGCTCAAAGTTCACAAATTGGCCTCCATTCTGCTGATGTTGCTTCCTATCCTGCGGAGAAATTATTCGTCGATTTTTTTTACCTCTCATGAAATCTAAGGGAAACAATGTAGGAATATTGTCTGTAATAGATGCCTTTTCGAAATTTGCTTGGTTGTTCCCAGTTTGCAAGATGAATTCGAACACTGCTACCTATATCTTATCCCGGCACATATATGGAGTTTATGGGCCGCCCAAAGTGTTGGTGTCCGATAAATGCCTCAATCTTTAACTGTGATAAATTACGTCACCTGTGCTTCGGTTGGGGTGCGAAGCACGTGTTTATAAGCCCACATTACCCGAAAGCATCATACGTTGAAAGAGTCCACTGGAATTTGGAATCGTGCCCGAGTGCCTTTCACAGTGCTGATCAGCGCAATTGGGATAATAATCTGGCTTTTTTGTTGTAGTTTTCAATAATGCAGTACAAGGATCCCATCGCCACACACCAGCTGACTTTTTTTCGGGGAGGAGCATCCCTCTGGTCGCAGCCCGAAACCGTGTGGCTAAGAGAAAGCCGTTTCCTATCAGGTTGGAGATCTGGTGGTGTCAGTTCGGCAGCGGACAAAGTCATTGCCAAGCTATGCCGTAGCTGGTCTAGCCCTACAGTTTCATGGACCTGTGTCGGTTCAACTAGAAGATGTCAAGGATAATAGGGTATCAAAAGCACACGTATCTCTAATAAAGCCGTATTATCGGCGATGCGTGTAATACACATACCTGATCTATATTATGCTTTTGTGTTGTAATGTTTTAATTTGATTTTGAAGGAATAGCAGTGTGTTGAAATTTCCTCCCTTTTTAGGAAAAAAGGAGGAGAGTTATCAAAGAAGGATTTCGGTGTGCAAAAAAAAAAACATAGTGAGGAGTCTAATGGAACTAAGGAAATTTTAATTTTCCTTCATAAACCTTTATCGACAAAGATGGAGTGTGGAATTACTAATTTATCCCAGTGCTGGTAAACAAAATATATAAGAGACTGATTCAAACAGCACGGTGTTACTTGAGAGTGTATGGACACCTTTTGAAGTGGACTATAAATCATCTCCAATCACCACATCCCTTGGTTATGACCAAGTACACAACTCAAAGTTATTAGTTTTAGTTATGTTTTAGATTCTTAAAGTTAAGCTAAAGCGCGCGCTTTAGATTTAAGTTTTAAACCTCCTTTAAAAGGCGTCGCCTTGGCTGATCAAGTAAGGACGCATTTTAAACCGGGGCAGTGAGATGATGAGCCATTTGCATTGGCTATTATCATGACGCCATATTAATTCAATTTATTCCAAACAAATTTATAGTCTTATTGTATTACTGTAACGGCGTCTTGCCATACTTCGTATGAGTTAAATAGTACCCTGTGTGTACGAGAGATGGCAGACTACTCGGTGTTGGTTGCCGAAGGTCAAACTTCCTGCCACCTGGGAATCTTTTACCTCTTTGACTGATTTGGTTGTTGTTATTTTTGGGGACTCTATGAAAAATGGCTTCCCTGCACATTGGAGCGGCGTTTCTGATTTATCACAATGTTTTTAAACGATTTAAGTGTATCTGCAACTACCCTTCATTTTTCTGTTTTAGTCCTTGATAGCTCCAGGTATTAGTTGAATCCTTGAAAGCTCCTGTATTAGTAAGATATCTTATATTTAAATTTGGCTTCTTCTTATTTTCGATATGCAATGTTTACTCCGTTGTATGAACGGACTGTGTGCATGTGATCTTGGTACTTGATTGATATGCTTTTGAATATAAGATGGTCCAGCACATACAGAATAATTGTGTCAGCTTCGTCGCTTGCCATGAACCAACATATTGTGGTTGCCTTTCGTGTCATCGCGAGAACACTCTTGCCGTGTACAAATCGCGGTCGTGATGGGACTACACGGCCTTGCTACAGTATTCCTCGTGCACGTTTCTGTGCCAATCTGAGCACCCTTGGATGACATTGTGGTCGTGATATTTGTGATGTTACATTACTTTTGGATCTGTATACCCTGTCTTATGTTTGCATATCAGTGCCTAAATGTACGGCGTTGTGGGTGGGTGAATGAGTATGTTGGAGTACTTGTGTCAAATCGATAACTAATTTCGATTACTCATTTCCATTTTATCTTTTTATACCGATACTAGGCTTGTAGTTTTGTACCCGTGTTGGCTTCTCACTATATAATTTCTTCTTATTGCCAACTAGTTTTATTTATTTGGTTCCAGCAATTTTTCGCACTGCTTTGACCTCACCCAACTGTTGTGTTTTGTCTTCGATGAGCGAGCTCATTTACCCTTCTTCCAACTTCCGGGAGATCGCGGAACATATATAACCTTTGTCTATTCCTTGATGCGGGGAGTGCATAACGAAGTTGATAGATTGTTTAAAAAAGAGATGAGATGTTTTCGAGGAATAACATATCCCCAGGAAAGTGGCTCTGTTTGCAATCACTGGAAGTTGTCTTTGAATATTTAAAAGAAAAGGTAATTTTGAATTACGATGTGGAAACATGTTGGAATGTTAGTTTATGAGTGACCAAGACACTATTCAAACGCCGGCGATTGTAATACGTATATTTTTAATTCAATCACTATTCTTATTTTATTTTAATTCACCTTTTCCAATTCGATTCACCTTGATTGAATACACCCAGTTGCTTTTCTCATCTAGCATTTTCACTCTTAATAGCACTAAGGTAAGAGCCCGGTCTCCAGCTCGGGGCCTTTCTCAGTCACGGCCCATGGGTTTGTACCTGCACATTATATTCCGCCGATGGTTTTGTTTTTATTGTTTATCGGGGAGTTTTCGTGCGGGTGGGTTGCAGTAAAAGTTTATGCTTATATTCTTGGAGCACAGTTCGAAGTAACACCGCGAATGAACCTTACTCAGAAAAACTGCGAAAGACATGATTCTTGAAGTGATCAAGCTTACGCAAGTTGATCCTAACACAACTTCAGTTACGGTAAAACACTGGAAAACAATTCACTTCAACTAACCCGTGTTGACAATGTGAACATTCACTACCACGCCATAAAACAAACAAATTCTCTCACTGAGGGACAGACAAAAAGAGACATCAATCAAGAAATACTTCTATCACAATAGTTCTATGAACTTCGACTGTTCTATATCAACACAGATCTATCCATATTAAGAAACAAAGTACCGGTATACACTTACTTGAGGATAAACCAACGTCGAAATTATCCCATGGAATATTTTGAAGCTAATACTCAGAGATGTGTAAGAAAACAATAGTGAATTTCACGGTATGTGCTGTAAACGGGAATCATGGATCAAAGGTATCTGGGTACAGAGAAACGTTCATGTGTTAATTCATCTCCAAAGGGAAGAGATTAGGTTGGATTAAATACATTTCCATGACACATGGGTGAATTATAAATTAACAAATAGTAAATTTATGAAAATCATTACTTTTACTGTAAAACCAATTATAGTATTATAATTAACAGCTGAAAGATAGCTGGCCATCTCAGAAAGTTAATTGTTAATAATGTAGAACTAGGGGACCCGTTTATGAACGTACGCGGTGGAGTAGCCCCTGGTACACACAAATCAGTACGATATTCGACAGTCGTACTTACCACTTGATGTAATCTTTGTTATTTTTTATATATTTATGGTATCCACTTGAACGGAAGCAAATGCAAGTGCATTACTGTACTGACGAATGTTCCGGAAATAAATTTTGGTTTTACTGTCGTTCATTTCTTAACTGATGATTACAGCAGTGGACAGCAACGATGGCGTGTATTAGCCGTGATGTCTTCAAAACGGAACACTTTCTTTCGTCTTCTGCAAGACACGTGTGGTGTGCATAAATCATCTGAACCCGCAACTTAAGTGTCAACTGATATTTAAATAGGCATGGTTGGAACAAATATTAATGTGCAGTTTTAGTTTTAGTGCGTGTGCGTGTGTGGGTGTGTGTCAGTGCGCGTGCCAGGACGCTTACTGCTGCTTGCAACAAGAATCTCTACTTTCATCATGATGCACCTTGTAAGGGGTATTCTTTTCCGGAATGTGCAACTAAAAGGGAGATCCCAACACACCCTATGGGGACCAATAGTGAGACACTGCCAGCCAGGACTGAATCAACTTCCATCATAAACATTTAAGTAGCCTTATTAAATATCAATTTCCTTTTCAGAAGGACTTATTTCTTGACATGATATTTTCTATTGTTTTGTATTGTGACAGATTCTTATCGCTTCTGATCTACCTATTGGTGTTGGTAAATTTTGTAAATGATTGAAATACACCCATAAACATAAAATAGAGAACACATTGAAAGACTAGAGGAAGGAAGTTCATATTCACAGGACATGTGCAATAGTATGTTCTGAAGAAATTATTAGCATTTGAATCAAGTCAAACCTTAGGTTCAAGGACCATATCGATATCCCTGCGCTCCACCACCGACTGGTAAATTGTGCCTGTGGCTCTCCTTGTCGCTATAAACTGACTTGAGCAGTACAGTACACGCTCCAGTGATGTGCCAGACATGTTTTCTAACGGTCACAAAGTATTTTTGTGTTTAAACGCACAACTTTGTTTGACCAATCAGTTTGCTAATATCTGTGAATCATCAGCACTTATTGCAAACAGAAAAGTATCATATGTATATTGCATATTATTTATTACGATTTCATTAAAATGATGATATCCTGTTTTCCTTGCAGTGCTTAAAAACATCCTTTCGCAGTAGATATTGAAGAGGAGTGGAGTTATAACAGAGCCTTGCCTCATCTCTTGCTTCATTTCAATAGCACGGTTGTTGGTGTTATCAACCTTAACAGATGAGCACTGATTTTATTACAGGTTGGCAACAGTTCGTATATCTTTTATATCCAGACTAATATCACATAGTTTAGTCAATTTAAGAGGTAACTGAAACGTCTCTGGACAACTGGAAATAAAGCACCACCAAGATGAATCAGTCTCTTCTGAAAGGAAACTTGCTGCCTTTCCTGAACATAGATACTTTGATCATGACCAAGGTTTCGCGTTTAATGTGGAAGCCGAACAAGAAGGATGTCTTTTTAATTTCATGACTCCCACACTCCTTGGCCGGAACTCTACCCACAGCCAGCTCAGCGGCAATGAATCTAGGCAATCATGCCGCCCGATCTTAGGTCAGCAATAACTTTGCACCTGTCTTGGTCGAAATGGGCCTGTACTTTGTATCGAACTTGGATCTCATCATAGGCACCTTTTGGGTGGTCCAGTGACAGACAACACTAGCAAAGGAGACGTGGAGCTACAGGCATGAGACCAAGAGAATATAGAGTTTTGGATAGGAAGATATTTTAAGATGTCCTTGGAGATGCGGGTCATCACTTCGCTAGTGCACGCTTTTAATGCTCGAGGGATTTCTGAACTCTTTGAGAATATCGGTTTAGTCTTTTACGGCTGGTGTCTTCACTGCATGCCGTGGTCGAATTGCGTTAGTAGCTGCCAATATTTCGCCGGAAACTGAGCGCAGCATTCTCAAGAATCAGCTCTGTATGAACGTCAATAGTATACTCAAGGTGTGACATCCAGTAAATACAAGATAAACCCGAAATGGCAAGAAATTTCTCTGGAAAGAAACATAAAACATTCTTGGCGTAGCTCCGAAGACGTAACGGATGGAAACTGCAATGGAAGTGAGGATATGGCAACGCTTGAGGTCGACATGTGGAATGGACTTGTTCCTACAAACTGATCTGAACTTGCCTCGCCTGTCCGTTATGTATAACAGAGGAAAGACTGTTGACAATTTGGCCAAGTGTAGATACTTCGACTGCACACAACATACAACAGCCACTCCCAGAATTCTCCTGAGCTGTATAGTGATCACTTTCCTCATGATGGAACTACAACTTGTGTAACAATTAGCCAAGTCTACTCCACCTCTTCGTGATGTGATTATTATTATTATCATTATTATTATTTTTCATAGTGGCCTAGAATGTAGGTTATCGGCCCCTAATGGTACGAAATGTAATAACAATTTAAAAGTCTAAAAATTCATTCAACGTCCACAATTCAAATCTTGAATATGAATAATGAATAGATGAAAACGAATGTAAAAATATCAGCAGATCCAGCTCACAGTATTAAAATTTACAAATAATTCCAAATCAATGCCCCGAATATGAACTTAAAACAGTGGTATGTACTGACCATGGGGCTGCTCCCAAAGCACATCCCTGAATAGATGACGTTGTTGCCAACGGCCCCTCATAATTGTACGTATACCTAGTAAAGCAGAACCAGGGTATTTCTCATGCAGCGGTACTAATCACAAGTAAGGTATACTCAGGGTGTTCCTCACATTGCGGTACGACGCACTAGTAATGTACTGCGCACAGGTAACGCAGACCTATGGTGTTCGTCATATAAGGGCGCGAATCACAGGCAACGCAAAACCATGGCGTTCCTAACATAGTAGGTACTAATCACAGAGACTCGTACTATCCCGTGGTGTTCCTAACATAGTGGGTACTAATCACAGGTAAACAACAGACACGTAGATTCTGTCACAGTACCGAATGGGGATATGAACACAGTTATGACAATGGCGAGCTACGACACCACTGGGCAGATGCTATGGAACTCTCTCTTATACATGACAGTAAACTGCCACTTTGTTTTAACAGTGGCCGTTGGAGAAGAGGATATCATCCAGATTTGATTTTCGGCACTGATAACATAGGAGAACAATGCAGCAATGGAGTATGCAACCCAGTCCCTAAGTCTCAATACAGACCAATCCTATGTCAGTTTTACTCCGCTATCCGACCTCAGTATGTTACCTTTCGTCGTAGACACAACTTCAAAAAGGCAGACTGGTCAAAATTCTATGCTTTACTGGATGATATGGTCCAAAACAACAAACCAATTCCTGAATCATACGAACAGGTCACTGAGGCTGTTAAGGAAAGTTCGCGTAAATCTATTCCCCGTGGATTGCGCACTAGTTACATCGAAGGTCATAATCTGGATGCAGTCTCGCAACTAAATGACTACTAAAGGCTATTCAAAGAGAAAACAATCGGGGAGGAAACTGTTACAGCAGCACACGCCCTAACATCTCTAATAGCCTCATCGAAAAGAGAGAGCTGGTGCATAAGACGCAGAGCAGCCGAAAGGCCTGCCGACTCCTAAAGAAACTGAGCAGAGATCCAACCATGAGTAACACACATTCTTTTGTGACAGCCAATCACATTGCCCACCAACTTCTCAAGAATGGCAAAATAAAACAAGAAGCCAAAATCCGGAGAGCTATGTTGAAGGTACCTGCGGGTAGGGATGAAGAAATATCTGAGCTCATGCAATATTTCAATTTCACTGAGTTGGAAAATGCAATTATCAAGTGCAAATCAGGTAAAGCTGCGGGTCTGGATGATATGCGAGTTGAGCCAATAAAGAACTTTGGTAGAAACACGAAAGAATGGTTGCTACAGTTTTATAATAACTGCTTACTGATGTCCAATATTCCAATATTGTGGAGCAAAGCACGTGTAATTGCTGTTCTAAAGCCTGGAGAGGACAACAGAGACCCCAGGAACTACAGAACAATATCTCTCCTGTGCCACATATATAAGATTTTAGAAAGGATTATTCTCAACAGACTAATCCAGCGTATCAACAAAAACCTGATTCCACAACAGGAAGGCTTTAAACCAGGCAGGAATGCTGTTACACAAGTTCTCAACCTCACACAGTACATTGAGGGCGGTTTTGAAAATCGACAAACTGCAGGACAAACCTCAGTGCTGCATATGATAGAGTGAACCACCGTATACTGCTTCCGAAGATCTTTACACTCACGAAAGATTCAAAACTTACCAGATTGATGTCAACCTTGTGGCAGAACCGCAGTTTTTACTTTCAAGGACAAAGCAGCAGATGGAGATCACAGAAAAATGGATTGCCGCAAGGAAGTGTACTGGCACCATTGCTATTTAATATTTATACCAATGACCAACCACTCCCTAACAAAACAAGAAGTTTCATACATGCAGACGACCTTGCACTAGCCTGCCAGTGTGCAACTTATGAAGAGGTAGAACTAACTCTTGACAGCGCTCTGAAGGAACTAGGCACATACTACAAGGCTAACCATCTAAAGCCGAAACCGTCAATGTCTCTGCTTTGTGCTTTCCACCTCAAGAACAGAGAGGCATCAAGGAAATTACACGTCTCCTGGAATGGGACCCTCCTGGAACATTCTTTCACCCCCAAGTATCTACAGGTAACGCTGGACCGCTGCCTCACTTTCAGAAAACACTATTCCAACATCAATCACAAAGTCAGTGCCAGAAACAACATTCTGAGGAAGCTGAGAGGTACAAACTGGGGTGCAAAGCCACAAGTACTTAGAACCACTGCATTGGCTCTGTGTTACTCTGCTGCAGAACATGCATCCCCTACATGGTGTAGATCATCCCACGCCAAGACTGTGGATCTGCCCTGAATGAAGCGCAGGATGCCTGAAACCTACCCCTGTTGAGAATATACACTGTCTTGCTGGCGTTGCACCTCCAAGTAATCGTCGAGAAGTCGCTACTGATGAAGAACGACTAAAGATTGAGAATGTTGAAGCTCACCCGCTGTTTGGTCATCAACAATCTCAATCGAGGCCGAAATCCAGGAAAAGTTTCCTCCAGACATGAAAGCCCTTGAAGGACCACCAGATAAGTCAAAACTTTCCTTGTGGAAATCTAAGCAGCAAGAATGGATGGAGCCGCGTGAACATCTTCCGGCTGGCTACAATGAAGAATGGAGTGTTTGGAGGCCCCTTAACCGATTAAGAACTGGTGTCGGCAGGGCTAAGTACTCACTTGAGTTATGGGGCTTCACATCAGAGGACAGCAAGTGCGATTGCGGTGAATAACAAACAGTGAACCATAAGTATCAATGTCCTCTCTGCCCATTTTCATGCTCAGAGCAAGATTTAATGCTTGCTGATAACAGTGCCCTAGGTGTGGCTCAGTTTTGGAAAATACCATGTAGATATACAGCAAATTTGGTCAATTTCCATTGTTTGTAAACTTTTGTTATTTTTGTAAATAGTTTAAAAATGATTTTATTTAACTCTATAATTAAGTATTAGTGTTAGAAGTGGCTCCATGATTTCTGCTAATATGGAACGAAGAACACCTCCCTGAGGAGTGGAAGAAGGGTGTCCTCATCAAGATACCGAAGAAGGGTGACTTCTCAGATTGCAATAACTGGAGGGGAATAACGTTGCTCTCATATGGGGGAAAAGTGATGTCAAGTGTCATACTGAACATAATAAGCATAGCCTTTGAAGGAGACTACGTCAAGAACAGGCAGGTTTCAGAGAAGGTCGGTCTACTGTGGATCAGATTAACACACTAAGGCTAATCATTGAACAATTTGCTGAGTATCAGACATCTCTGTATATACTTTTCATTGATATTGAAAAGGCCTTTGACTCTATCAACCGGAGGAATATGTGGAAGGTTATGGAAAAATTTGGAATTCCACAAAAGATAGTCCGTCTTACACAGGCAAAGTGTTATGGATTTACTTGTCAAGTAGGACATAAACTTTTGCTGTAAAATCTGGAGTAAGACAAGGATGTCTACTGTCGCCAATCTTGTTTATCATAACACTTGATTGTATGCTGAGAGAGGCAACGAATGGAAAGCGTGGTATTCAGTGGGGGTTAAATAACCGATTGGAAGAACTGGATTATGCTGATGATCTCTGTCTTCTTGCAGAATGTATTCGCGATATGGAAATCAAACTGAATGATTTAAAAATAGAAGCTAAAGAAGTAGGCTTAAAGATTAATAACAAAAAGAACAAAGAAATGCGCATAAACCATCGAAACAATTGCAACTTGACTCTAGATGGAATGGATATAGAAAGGGTAGAGGAATTTTGCTACTTGGTAAGCCAGGATGGAAGTGCTTTTAGAGATGCAGTGAGTTGTATAAATAAAGCCAAAGGAGCTTTTGCACAGTTACGACCAATATGAAGATCCCCTCACATTCATATAAAACGAAGCTAAGGATATTCAACTCAAATGTTAAATCTATGTTACTGTATGGAAGTGAGACCTGGAAAGTGAACAAAGACATTACCACAAGGTTACAGACATATATAAATCGGTGTCTGAGGTACATTATGAGAATATGGTGGCCAAAAACTATCTCAAACAAAGACCTTTGGGAGGCCACAAGTCAAAGTCCCGTACAGGAATAGATAATGAGAAGAAAATGGAGATGGATTGGACACACCCTGAGAAGACCACAAGAGAGTATCACAAGGCAGGCATTGTGTTGGAATCCACAAGGCAGTCGCAGGCAAGGCAGACCGAGGATTACCTACAAGAGAACCATAGATAAGGAGATTGCTGGAATTAACAAGACATGGAGGGAGGTGAAAACAATGGCGGCAGATATAACAAGCTGGAGAAATTTCGTCGAGGCCCTATGTTCCACAAGGAATTAAAGGAAATAAGTCATAATTAAGTATGAATCTGACAAGAGTAAATAAATAAATAATTAAACCATACCCGTGGTGTTCCCCAGAACGCAAATCCAGAGTGTTCGTCACATATTTGACAAATCTTAGGGACCATACTATCCCGAAGTGTTTCTCGCAACTCAAACCCATGGTGTTCGTCCCACAGCTGTACTAACCTCCGGGACCCGTACTATCACGTTGTGTTCCTCAAATAGTGGGTACTAATGATAATCAAACCCCAGACCCGTCTTATTTCTCGGAACGTAAACCCATAGGTTTCCTTCATAGTGGTTTTAATCGCAAAGATGATGGAAATAAACACTGGTAGTTTGGTTGAAAATTCAGGACCCCTTGGATAAGTCCTCCACCCATAGAGTTTTGTGTGTTTGGTCCGCGAGAGAAATTTTATTTCGCTCAAGTCGGCCGGAAAACCGGGTAGGACTCCCCCAATCCGCCACTCGGGACCGGCTATGTGGGAGCTAACACAACTGCGTAGTAGGTTCGAGGTTAATCTGCTGTAATCTGATGTCGTCTATCCCTCCTGGCTTATCGCTCTTACAGCAGTCAATGGCTGCCATGCAGAAAAGCCGCATAGGATGAATAGACTCTAATTCTTCTGACCGTAAAATTTTGGAGTGTGATGGTGAGGTTTACCATTCTGAAAGAGGTGGCGGGCAATATGTTTAGATGTTACATTCGCATGACCCTCCCTAGCTGTTAGGTTTAAAACTAAGACGCTTAAGAAACCTCGAGGCATTGTGGATACTCTTCCTAAGAACAGTATCCACCATCGCTCCTGTTATTTGATATCGCTTTCAAGAGACCTTCCAAGCTTGGACGGTTTCGGAACTGAAAGGATCATTGTCAAAGAGATCACGATAGCTTCACAATATTCCTCTAGTTTCTGTATAGAGTGTGCAGCCTCAGGAAATTGAGATACGAGAATAAGGCTTCACGACATTTTGCAATATAATCATGTGGTTCAGTAAAAAGCTGTGTATTCAGAATGTTCTGGTGCAGTGAAATGGTATATTTCTTACACTCAGCCTTCTTAAAATAATATCTTCTTCGAAGAGGAACTCAGATTCTAAAGGTTTAAAGATATGACGTATAAACTAAGACGAAGCCACAGAACTAGTTGCAAATAGAGGATTGTGGATGCGTTTAGTAAATTCACAGAGGGTTCGAAGGCTGAACGCTGAAAGGCATAACCCTCTGTAATGAAGATGTATGTATGAAAAGGAACTGTCTGCGATCAGATTGCAGCATATATCTGGCATATAACAGGACGATGAGGGATTGCTTGCCCCACTGATTTCGCTGATAACCGAGATATGTGTTAGCATACGCGGATACTGTAAATTAATATCTGGTTTATATCCATGTTTCATCTCGCACTGTTGAATGATGCAGGAAGTTTGTCATCATGCAGTAGAATTAGATCGCACGAATCTGTCCATTCTACGCCAGCCTCTCCTCTTTCGTCGGTACCTGGGTAGCCCCATATTGTATCATGACTGCTGAAATTACCAACCACAAAATTCACATATCGATGCCAGAAGGCTCCAAAAATCTAAACACAGTACCTGGTAACTTATTAATTGAGCTCTACTGTGAGAGTTTCAGTGTCATCACGGGAGAGGATCTGGATGTTGGACAGCGCTGAGGATCTTCAACCACTAAACGCATGCCATTGATTTTTGAACGGCGAAGATTATGGTCTCGGAGATTTTCTTAAATGCACATTATTAGCGTGCGAAGAAAATTGCGAGGGTATATATTTTGTGTTCTTTTTCAGATTCTTAGAATTGAGTCAATAATGTAAAAAATAATCAAAATGCAAAATATTATTATTCAAATATTATTATTCAAACTTGTGGAAAATAAACCAGTATATCCATACATACAGAGGACTCGAAGAGCAGAAAGTGGGAGCTGATAAAAGCTAAATAAGTTCTGCTATTTAAAGTAACTTCTGCACTGTAGTCCGGTGAATTTTGATATGTGTAGGACTGATATGACCTTGTATTAGTTTAGTGGAAGTTTATCTCAGTTTCAACTATTAATGTCAGTGTTGAGAACACACGAGGCGAAAAGTACGATGCTTGCGTGTGTTAGAAGTTCCACTGTCTTCTTTCTTCGGCTTGGGACGTTAAATTTAGTGCATTCCTCATCGAATTCGTTGAGACGTAATGAAGAACATGTTTGCAGTAGGGGAATGAAATTCAGAGGAATTTTAAATACGTTAATTTGCAAGATTACATGTCCACGGACGTAGAATCAGTCGAGTGACGTCAGAACCACATGTATCTCACCTCCCAGTAGAAGCGTCTCGAAATAATGTTTATACTTCTCAACAACTTGACCGATAAATACGAGACTAACACCAGCTTGTAGCTCACGCTTAAAGTGTACGACGTTGCAAATTTGAGATTAATCCGCCTAGTGGTTTAAAAGATATGAGGAATCGAAGTTTGGAATGTATAACCACCCCTCTGTCGCCTGACTCGGAGAGCTTGCTTCCAGCCGGATATAAATAGGTCGACGACCCGAGGGTACAGTCAGTGTCTCTTAAATTTTACAACTCGATCATGTCTAGACGTCATTATGCTCCGTCGCGCTTCGCGGGAGATATGAAAGTTATGCTCTAGGACTTTGAATTTGTCCGAGGTCGTAGTAAGTGAAGTCTCAACCGCGTCGTGACGCGTGAAATGTTGTAAAGTTTTGTCAAACTGAGTTTTCGTTGTATACGATTTACGAGTGTGTTAACTAAGTGGATTTACGATAGAGACTGTGCATTGAAGTATAATTGAGAATACCAGTGTTTAATTTACCATTCGACGGTACTGTGGACTTCGTTAATCTCTCATATTTTTAACGTTGTCGTGATCATTGACAGTGACAGCATACCAGGACATTGTGCGTGAAAAAAATTAACTTTCAATTTATGACAACTTCATTAATCCTGAGACGCATTCCTCGTATACCATTACGATTGTGAACTGTTTGAAATACCATTCCACTCGAATATTCAATAATTAATAGGAATAAATGTGACTATTTTTCACTTTCGATCATTACCATAAGAAACAAACTCATTCATAAAAACCTCTTAAGCTGTGAACATTAGTATGCAAGAGCCTGTTATAGGAGTGATGTTAATTGCATTTTCTCAAGTTTTTCACGGACCGTGATAGTTATTTTACGATTGATATTTATGGACTCTGATAGTGTTCAATTCATGTTTTATAAACTGTGAGTAAAATACTGTGCTTTCCATTTTGAAGGTGACCTCATGTCTTTACTGCATTAACTTGACTTATGGTTCAAACTGTAGCATAGACTGTAATATTCTGAGTCACGTATTTAATATCGTAGAACAAAAGTGCGAGTACAAACTGTGCATTAAGACTCATATCAGTGTAAAATACAACTCATTAATGATAATTTAAGATTCCTACAGCTCGTTGTATTGTGTCAATTGAACTTTCCGTGTTTCAAAATTTCTCTTTAAAAGAACATGGGAAAACTAGGGAAAGATTCGTGATATTACACTACGTAGAACGTCACTTCCAACGTGGGGTTAATAGTGGTTTCTTCGTGGAATATCCGTGGTATTCAGCGAGGGATTGATCGTGTTTTCTGCGAGGGATGATAACGTGGTGTCTTCATGGGATGGAACGTGTTACGCTGCTGGTGCCAAGTTCGAGTTCGGGCTGCAAGCTGCAGAAATTTCCAGTCGCCAAGCCGCAGGACTGTACTTCATCTATCCTTATGAGCAGATTACAGGTGATATAAGTGTGTTTCATACATCTGTGAGTGAGTACTTACACTTAGACACTAACTGACTTTTTAATGAAGCACTCAATCATTAACAGTGCTACATTCGTCAAAGGAAAAGTACTTCGTGTGGATTCTAATCCTACTGTTTATAATAATTTTATGAAGTTATTCAAGATGACTTCAGGTCTTATTTTGAACAGTAGATTTCTCTTCAAAGTTTGTGTATATTGAATTCATTTGACTTAGATGAACTATAGGGCTCGCCATAAAACAAGTACACTATTTTACCGTCTTATATAATTGGTTTAGATGAACTGTACGAATTTTCAGCAAGTGATTGAAAATAAATAATAATTATTTACTTGGCGTGTGGCTACATCACTAAAATAACTTAATATTTACAATAATGACCTCACACTAATAAAAATAATAATTGATTCCATCACGCTAGTAAGTTGAAGACAGGGGAGAGTTCGATTATAATCTACCTCAGCAGTATAACTATGGTATTTAGCATTATACGTGCCTCGAGACATTTTCTGGCAAGCTAGTTAATGATAAAATTCATATCAAATATTTGGCATTCACATATTGTCCTATCATTCTATCGTACAATAGGCAAGAATAAATTCATTCCCTGGAAAATCTTCATGAAATTCCATCTAAAACGAATCCAAATATCATATCAGAAAACCCGATACACGTTAGTATCTACTCCGCATTTATACGAGGGTGAGTCAATAAATAAGTCGCAAACATGTGTGTGCCTTATATCATTTCAAATTACGCGCGCACGTTATGCCAGCAGATGGCAGCATTTGTATGCTTGTCGTACGACATCACCCAGCACTCAGTCAGTCAGAGGCTGCTAGTGCACGATGGCAGATGTGTTGCATAACTGTACACGAAAAGAACAGCGTGCAGTTCTGCGTTCTTTGTGGGCCAAAGGACTGTCCACAGAAGAAGTGCATCGCGAAATAAATCCCGTATATGGTGAAAACTGTTTCTCACTGAAAGCTGTGTTCAATTGGATCTAGAAGTTTAACCATGGAAGGAAAAGCATCAGAGATGGGGAGCGACCTGGTCGTCCTGCTGAGGGGTCAACTACAACCATATTGCAGCGTGCGGATCAACTAATCCGTAATGTCCGGCGTGTGACGATTGATGACATAGCGCGTGCTGTAGGCTGTTCACATGGAACCACATGGAACATCGTGCATGAGCAGTTGCACTTTCGTAAAGTTTGTGCACTGTGGGTGCCCCGCAGTTGAGTGAGCAACACAAACTGAACGAAATGGGTCGGTCCTTGCAGCATCTCAATCGGTACACAGAGGAAGGAGAGGACATCATGCAACGAATTGTTATGGGGGACGAGTGCAATCTGTGTGGTTACACGTTGGCTGGGACAGCACCCAAAGGTCTTCTTTGCTGATGGCTTTCAAGGACTTGTACAGAGATGAAATAAGTGCCTGAATATACAGGGTGAATATCTGGAAAAGCGAAATAAATGTCAGAAAGTTACTTTGATTATTTTTCCCTCAATTCAGTTTTGCGACTTACTTATTGACTCGCCCTCTTACAAACAAAACCTGATAACTCAGTTTGGCAAAATTATTCAGCAAAGTAATTTCCAATACTTGGGGAAATTATCCAACAATCCGCATTAAATCATGAAGGAAAGAGAAAGAGATTTGTAAATTACAAGCAGGTATTTATATCACGTGGAAAAGGTACAAAAAATCAATATTCCGGAACTCTAATTAAAATATTATAATACCGTAATTAAGTCTGAGGCATCACACATGTCACAAAGCTTAATCACCGGAGACAGATCACTTTATAAAATTATCGAGAAACTAAAAAGAAAAGTCCTGACGGACATCTTTGGCCCAGTATGCATAGAAGGGGTGTGGATGAATAGGTCTCCGGATTTATACCAACATATAGAGAAACTATCGGACACAATTGGAAAAAGGCAGTGAAATCTGATGACCATATTCAAAGAATGGATGATGAATGACAAACTAAAAACACATTTAATTATGCTTCTTCGCTAAATGTAAAAAATAACTGGAATTAATATACTGAAAAGGACTTCAAGGAAACAGCATTCCATATGACATTTCATGGGACACGCCAAGCTTTAGAATGTTGGTGAACAAACACCATTTTGCTAAAAACCCAGGATGAAAACACAGGGATGGACCACTCTCTGGTGTATGCCGTGAAGGTGCCTGGCTACATCTCAAGAATTGGAGATGTTCCTGTTTGAACTCTGGTGCAGTAGATAGTGTGACTTGAAACGAAATCACATTATTATTAAATAAGGTGCGGCTCCATCCCGGCGAGACGTGCCGCTCCATAAAACACGGCACAGAACGGCACCTCTCCAGTGAGGTTTACATGTACGTCGTTAAGATACATGACACTGCAAGGTAAGTAGAATACAAGGTAGGGATCACGGGAGAGGTGCGCAGTAGCAAAGCAGAGCTGTGACGTCATGCAGGACCCTTGCGTTGAAGCTGCTCTGTATGAGGTAGAGGTGCTTTGACTAAAAATCGCTGTGCACGCAGAAGCTAACAGCTAATAATGCACGATAGTAACATATGTATGGTGTATAAGAAACCGTGTATGTGTTTTATGTGATAAAACGTAAAAAGCAGTAATAGTGTACACTTTTCCGTATGGTTTGTTGTGCCGTTGTAGGCCACACAAATCATACCAGGCACGCGAAGGAACGAAACATACACTTTCATGTATTCCTTAAAGCCACTGACCTTAACAAAATGTGGCAGTAAGAAGTAATCAAGACATTATTGATAGCTATCTTTCTCCGCTTCGAGGTTTCAGAAGATATAGTCTTCCTCTTCTGACAGCTGTGAAGCAAAGTGTGAAATCATGGTTTCTCAGCCTCAGTGCTTCCGAGGCGATAAGAAATTCCAACTCTTCTCCGGAAGATTATGAAATATTACATCCAAATGTTCGTATGTGCAACTGATGAAGTCGATCAAACTCGGATATCGTGTGGCAGTCTAAGGCTAGCGTTGAGCCTACAACAGAGGATGAGCATGAGTTCGTTAAAGCCCTTGAAGAGCTAGTGAAACAGCTCGAGGACAGTCGTGAAACCAAGGATCGTGATGAGCAGCTTAAAGACGTCACTGGCTATATAGCTTTTAGGATAAAGAACCTCGATATAGAAAGCGATTATGGAGAGAAAACAGGTCGACGTACAAGGGGTGGAAATTAGATTTCAAAGACGTCTAGGGACAATTTGATGCAGCCTACAGAGAGACGGTATACCACGGTAGTGCAGATGGAAAAAGAGTTCAAATTTTACCACGAGAAAGAACTGAAAGAGGGTTCCAACAACGTCACAAACCTTACGTATATCCTGAAAAAGAAATTCCCCGAAATTTATGAGTTTCCAAGTTGCATCGTGAGAAGCCGTTCTTTTATTCGAATGAAAGCTTTGAACAAAAGTAAGACATTCAAGAGACCGGGTTTCAGTTAATACAATACCGATAAAAAAAAGAAAAGAAATTCCACTGATGCTATAGATAATCATGTTTGATAATACGTTTTCAAAAAATATCAACATTATTCTTTGTGTATAACAGACCTGTTATTTTTTATGACAGGCATTATGTTGTACATGAAACCAGTGCTAAGAATGTTAATATACAGGCTCATAAATGTATATAGCCTCTCTAATGTTAAAGTGGAATTTGTCACTTTTTGGCACTAGGAGAACATTTGCTGGACAGTAATTGTTTCCTAACATGTGCTGTTTGCGTTGTTGACAGTTGTATATAGTTTACTAATATTGTTTGTAACAACGGACATACTTCTTGCAATCACCAAGCTTTAATGTTCGAGTCTGTAACAGTTAGAGACCCTTGTTATTGTTATCATACGTGCTGAGAACATGAATATATGGATGGCCATTCCACTGCGATCACAGCCTTAGCATTGTTACAACCTTTTATACAGATCGAAAAACTTCAGAAACGCTGCTTGATTCACACTGTATTTGTTCTCCTATTATTACACTAATGTAATTGTGAAGTGGAATGCCTTTTCTGAGGTGATAAAATATCAATGCAGTTCTCTTATCTCTAACTTGTGGCTAAAACAGAATAGCTCACAGCAGTGCTCATGCAGAAGGCGAGGCGCTGAGGGTGCTCGATGACGTCACCGACGGCCAAGCGTGGTGGGGAGACCTGCGCGTGATCCCTACCCCTTACTCTAATTACCTTGATGACACTGTAAACATTTTATCGCATTACTGAGAACTCGTGTGCCTTCGCACCCGTATGTAATAAGATCTGAACTGTTTGTTTTTCAATCTGGATGAATATTTCCCACACATATTTCAGAGTATTGCTTCTCGCCATTATACATTTAGAAAGTGTGATTCTCGCGGAGAAGTGCTTTCTATAGACACTGTTGGTGGGGCTATTCTACTGTATGAGTCTGTATGTGACGTGCCAGGAGGGATTTCCTGCTGAGCGACTTGCCACAGAGATTGCAGCCGAACGGCCTATCTCCCGTATGAGTGCGCATATGACGTGCAAGGGTGGATTGCAGACCGTAAGACTTGCTACATACATTGCAATTGAATGGCTTATCACCTGTGTGAGTTACCATGTGACGATCTAGACTGCATTTCGTACTGAATGACTTCCTACATACATTGCACCCATGCGGCGTGTCTCCCGTGTGTGTTTGCATGTGGCATGCCAAATGGCATCTCCGCCCGAATGACTTGCCACAAACACTACAACAGAAAGGCTTCACACCCATGTGAGTTCGCATGTGACTCGCTGCAACGCATTTCGTGGTGAATAACGCCCCGCACACATTGCAGGAAAATGGCTTATATCCCGTGTGAGCCCGTAGATGGTGTATCAGAACGGCTTTCTGGCTGAAGGATTTGCCACAGATATTACAACAGTAACGTTTCTCCCCTCGGTGAGTCTGCAATCGTATCGAAATCCTACGATTATCAGTGAAAAGGCTTCCACAGGAACTGCAACAGATTGGCTTCTCGCCCTTATGCGACCGAATATGACAAGCTATGTATGATTCTGTAATGGAGGATATACCACAGACTTTGCATATGAGTGGCTTGCCGCCCGTATGAATCTGCAAGTGAACAGCCAGGTTCTCTTTTTCAGGAAAGGATTTTCCACATACATCGCAGATGTACGGCCTGATGCCACTGTGAATTTTTATGTGACGTGTCAAATGGCATTTCTTACTGAATAACTTCTCACACACATTGCATTTGTGTTTCCTCTCTGCCGTATGAACCAACATGTGATCCCTTAGTCCGAATTTTCGCTTGAAAGATTTACCACAAACATTACAGGAATTTGGTCCTAAGTCAGTATGAGCCTGCATGTGTTTCGATAGTGTACTATTGTAGATGAACTGTTTCCTACATACATTACAGGAGTATTGTTTCTTGCCCATGTGCATCAGAATATGACAACGTAGGTAAGATTTCGATCTGAACGATTTGCAACAGATGTTACAGCGGTACAGTGTGTCCCCCGTATGAGTCCGTTTGTGAGCTACTAGTTGGTCTTTCCGGATGAATGATTTCCCACATTCATTGCATAGGTGCGGCCTCTCTCCCATGTGAGTCATCATGTGACGTGCCAAGTGGGATTTCCCACCAAATGACTTGCAGCATACATTGCACCACAATCGCTTCCCGCTTGTAAGAGTCCTCAAGTCAGAAGCTACGTGAGAATTTATGCTGAACGACTTACAACATATATTACATACAAATGGCGTAATTTCTGTGCGAGTCTGTTTATCTCTTGAAAGGTGGAATCTTGTGCTCGATAACTTGCCACACAGATTGCACCTAATGCAATGTGCTCTGCCATCCGGAGGTTCATAATCTGCATAGCTCACCCCGGCCCTCGATCTACAGTGAAAAATTAAAACCATGTGACAAATAGTTCAATAGAAAACTCAACCAAAACTCTCACAGAAAGGAGATGCCACTGAACATTCCATTCAGTCACATCCCACGCATAGAATTTCATTACACATGCTCCACACTCCGGGCGTAAACAACACCTGAGAACAAATTCAGAGAGTATACTTAAATTTCAAAAGCTCACACTTGTCACGATTGTTGCGTCCTTTCTCTCGAATCACTCGCAAGAAAATTATTTTAGATTTAGGAATGTACAACATCATAGACAACCTCATTTAAAGAATGCATGAGAACAGTTTAAAAGGAGAAGTACAAACCAATCCGGCATAAATTTATCTACTGAAATCCGTATATATTTGTTTCCCTATACAAGAATGGCATAATCTTAGGAGTTTTGAACTTGTTGAAGTGCTCTGCACTTGGTGGCCGGCAAGTGATAATTTTTATAAAAGCCATTGTTGTTGAGGGTGTTTGAGAGAATGTCAGTGTTGTAGATATTAATAAAGTGGAGAACATTCTTTGCCGACAGTCAGCAAGATCTGCTGAACCATGGCTAATCTTCTATGAATGTTATTTACTGTCACGAAAAACATACATTTTGAATTTGTACATTATTATCATATCAGTGTAGAAGTCTATTACGGCACAGTGTGGTTATTTCTAATTAAGTAGCACTGATGTGCAATCAAACAGATCCAACCCAAATATAGGACGGTATATTTACACAAGGAAGTTCATACTTACTACCATGTATTACATCAGTCTACGTCTTACTTGCTGTCTTTAACAGAGGACATATGCAACATGGAAACCACTCATCCTGATGAAATACTGCGAAAGACGAAATATAACCAGCATATGACAGCTCTTTCCCAAACACTGTCGGTTTCTTTTCTCTTCCAGATACTGTAGTCATAGACATTATGCAGTCAACAATGAATATGGCTTTGGTAGTGTTTATTACAATGTTCTCCTATCCTGAAACCAAGTTCAAGTTATGTCTGAATATTCTTACAAGTGTTCCTTTAACACTACAGCTAGAAGGAGCATGAACATCAAGGCTTGAGCCAAAATTCGCGATGACAGGAAGTCGAATTTCTCCGTAAAGGATATTGCTCCTATGTAAACGAAGGAATGAGATTCCTTTTATTTCAAAAGATCGCGGACAACGTGAATATTTTTAGTGTATTGATAACATATTTGAATAGTATCCAAGTCTGTGCCTGTCTTCCCACCGCACAGTGGTTGTACACAATCTATGAAAGAAGAGCGAAAAATACAAATTTCTTGGTTAAAGGTGAGATCCGCTTACAACAGACACATGGGAAAAGTCGATCAGGCAGCTCATCATATATCGTAACATGAACTGGTACTCTCAATTCGTGGTGTATGGACTGAAATCACATGGCCCAGTCGATTGCATAACTTCCTCACAAGTAAAGTAATGGGATGCTCGACCACGTGTTGTTACTGCACTCTAAGGAGAAAATAAGTGGACAAATAAAAGCGGGACATTGATTCCAGGTACGACAGGCTAGACGTCTTGATCATCACACAGGATATTGATGTTGATACTACTAGGCAACAGGGGGCAGATAATATGAAACTGGATTGTATGTCATACGTTTTGTTGCAGGTTACGCCAAGCAAAAGGTGCAAAAGGCTGTGGCCAATGTTCTTTACGTGATTACGCGATGTTTGTGACTAGTGATTTATAAGGTTCACAATTACTTTTTCAGTAAAATGGTATTTCAATTTGCACCGGTAAATATTCTCCAGGAATCAGCTATATTGTTGTAACGTGTGGCACCTCCCAGGTGACGTATACAGGGTGCCTACTGGCCTGCCGGCAGGCTTGAGCAAAATATCACAGCTCTCGCGGAGCAAACACACAAAAATTCTTTAATGGCAATTTTGGCGGAAATAAAGACGCTCGGCACGGAGCAGCTGGGAGAAGAGGTACTCTACCTTTCTGAAAGTTAATGCAGAAAGGAGTGTAGCGTTTCATCCCTAGAGGAGGGGCTGCAAAAGGCGTCTGTTCCTCATGTCCAGAGCGGGGTAACTACCTGCTGTCATGAACTCTAAAATGCTTCAAGACACGCCGGCCGTAAAATAATACTGACACATGTTTACAGAAATATGCCTCATGTAATCGGAACGAATGTTAGGGCGTCCTCTGTAAGGGACGCGCTTTGGCAGGGCCCAGTCAGCATGAAACGTATGCACGGGTTACCGTCGCGCGGGCTGTGACGGATAGACAAGCGAGTACCCCATTCTGTATCGCATCAATGAACTATGTCTGGATGAAGTAGCAAATTAGCCACAGCACATAAGAGAAGGCATATAGGCATCTGTAAGGTGCAGGAAAAATACGGAGTGGAGAAAAGTCATGCGAAACAGGGGGCGATGTACAATGGAAGCCGAAGAACTAATAACGTTGGCGCGGAAAGCAAAGATCGCTTCTGGGCACAGCCTGAGAAGAAGACCGCTTACTATCTTATCGTTGCCGGTGATCTGAATGGACGTGTCGGACGGAGGAAAGAAGCGCACACAGTCCATGGCGTTCATGGATATGTTCAGAGGAAAGACGATGGCCAACAAATGCCCGATTATGCTGAAACTGATCATCGCGAACACACGGTCCAAAAAGCGTGATATTCACCTTGTCACGTACTACAGTGGCTCCCATCCAACTCACACTGACTACATCCTTGTGAGACGAAGGAATCTCAAAGATGTTCTAGAGACAACAGTTGTTCCTTACGAAACCGTTGTGATGCAACATCGACAAGTCATCTGTAAGCTGCGAATAAAGTCACCAAGAGCTCAATACTTCGCAGGAAATGGACCAAATAGGATCAAACGGTGGCGCCTGAAGAAGCATACCAACGTCGTTGCAAACGTTACAGTGCCACGAATCACCATAGTTGAAGTGAGCTGGACTAAACTGAAAGGCGCCGCATGCTATATTCTTGAAACAACTAAGTCAGGGCGACGACAATCGTAATTACGATGTTAAGTATGCAGTACGGTTGAAGAAAACAGCTGTACCAGGAGTTCCTTGCTCGTTGGAATGCCTGCAAAGCAGCCAGTAGTAAAGTGAAAGAGGTTGTTGTCGTAACAAAAACAAACCGGTAAGCAGGTCCATATATGAAACTTGACATGCGCGAACACGAGCGGAATATTTAACCGCTAGTCAAATGGAGGCATCGCAAAACGGAAGAAGTCCAAAGTTTTACGTCATCAATGACGAAACAGACGGTTTACTACTCGACTGGCGGGAAGCGCGAGTACACTGGCGGAACTATCTTGACAAAATTTCAATCTCGGAATTTCCGTATCCACTAATCCCAATCACCTCCGCTGTTGAAGGTGCAGTGTAGGAAATTGACGTCACCGAAGTCCAGGCTATACTGAAAGGAATGACACCAGGGAAAGCCATCTGTCCTGATTATCTTCCGGCAGAGTTTCGTTTCTCTCAATGGGTGGATGCCGCAGGGTGGCTGAAGGAAGCTTTTCAACCCGATCATCAAAGAAGGTCAAAAACCAACAGATTGATGAGGGGGTATCCATTCAAAAAAGGGAAGCTCTGCCGATTTTTCTAATTACCTTCCGATCATACTCCTGAGCCACGCAGTGACAGACTTCGAACAAATCTTCGACAAAAGGATTAGCGATTTAAACAAACACACAAAAAGCCAAGCTGGATTTGTGTAAAATTGTGGCACAACAGGAGTAACCCACGTTGCAGGGTTGTTATGTGAGAGGCACTGCGAAAAGAATAAGAGGCTTCATCACAACTTTCTGTACACTGAGAAGGACTTCCATCCGGTACATCATAACCTAATCAGTCAGCGCTACAAGAACATGGCCTTATAGAGCATCTAGTTGAGAGGGTATAATTTATCTATGTAGAACCATAGAGTTATCGTCAAGCTGCCGCAGGAGCGACTGATAATATCCGCATAACTGTATAATTACACCAAGGATCTGCCTTATCACCGCTGCTGTTCATTCTTGTGATGGACACCATTACATCAGACCTGCACAGTCCAATACCATGGACACATCTGTATGCAAATGCTGCAGAGAATAAGCGCCAAACAGAAGATTGGAACAATCGACTAGCGCAATACGTCCCGCGTCTCAACAAAAAGGAGACAGAATACATGCCATTACATCGTCGAGAAGTTGGAAGCATGCATGATGATGGTGAAGTTATAGTACGAGAAGAGAAATTTAAGTATCTTGGCCCCAAAATCTCTGATGATGGCCGACTTACTGCTGAAACCAACTTAAGGATATGGAAAGCCAGGCTGAAGTTGAGAATGACAACGGGCGCCCTTGTGACCGTCAGATGAAGGACCATCTGAAATCTACGATCTATTGAACTCGTATCTCTCCTGTCGTTTTCTATGGCAACGATTGCTGGCCAGCTAAAGAGGAGGAAGAACGCCCACTAAGCATCATGGATACGAAGATGCTTAGGTGAAAGCCTGGCATAACTAGAATCGATCACATTTCAAATTATGTTATTAGAAAACGTTCTGGCATTGCACCGATAGAGAACAAAATTGTGGAAAGGAGTGTGCGCTGATTTGGCATATTTCGTGCAGAGGACGATATATTGAGAAATTCAGCATATCCTCAGAAAGTAGATGAAAATAGGCGCAAGGGGCAAGCAAGACAGTATAGGACTGACAAAGTGCACAATGACCTGAAAGCTGTGAGATTACATAGAAACATAGCCCCACACTGAACTAACTGGAGACAATGAATCACAACACTGGAGCCTCCCACCGCGCAGGACTAACAATCAATGAGCAGAAAAACAAGAAGCAGATTGATGAATATTGTGTTATAGAAATGGGATACAATGGATATTTTACACATCCTATCATTTAATATAGTATGTTCAAATTCTCTCCTTAAAAAGCCTATGTCTAATATCTATAATGTCTTATCTCCACAAAATAGTGTTTAAATGAGATAACGCTTCTGGATTTCGTGTTTATGTGACACCTATAAATGCACTATAAAGAAAAATCTATATAACTCAACAAAATACAAAATTCAGGAGTATCGGTTTATTCAGGAGTGACAGTTTGAATATCCGGTGAAACTCTACGAGGACCAACAAGAGGGGAGACCGTCAGTGTATTCTAGCCTGAATGGACTTTTGTAATTCATATTTCTGCTTACATTCGCGATAGATAGCAGACGATCATAATAATTAATTTGTTACTTTCACCCTAACCACGTCTATAAATATGAAGTCTATGGAGGAGTGGCACAAAGAGGTCAGATCAGGGCCATGTGACACTCGACACTCTACAAGTGGAAGGACACCGTATCACTACACTTTTAGTTCAGGACAATGTGTCTACAGAAACGGAAGTTTGCATCATCACTAATTATTTAGCATAGGGCAGTGTGTCGTTCCACAAATGGAAGGTAATATCATCACTAACTGGTAAGCTCATAAATATGTGCATTTTCACATATCAGCAATTAGGAAATTTTATGAACCTTAAAACCAGTTCATATGTAGTTCAGTAACAATCAGACACGGCAAATATTTAACACATTTTAAAAGAAGTAATTAAAGTCTCAACATGATATTTCTAGACTGCTGAAATGAGAGTCAGGATAACATAACACCTGAGGTGAGATATAAAAGTGGGAAGCAATAGATAAGATCCAGTCGACTGAATCCTCCAGAAGCATCTAAAATCTATGATATAAAATGGATTAAGCTACATAGACAATGCACTGTCCTCTGCCGAGGAGAAAGCATACACACAAACGTCTTGTCGCTCTGCTGGTTCCAGACTGCCTCTGCACAAGATATCGTTAGGAAGAAGAAAGCTTATTTAAACTCCGTCCAAAACAATAATTGTGAATTTTGTGCATGAAAAGTTTTCATAAGAAACATTTTTATTGATGGTCATAATACATGATTGTTCTCTAACATAGCCTATTGTGCCCTGTTACACAAAAATTACAAAGAAACAACAGAATTTCAACCTCGAAGAGTTGACATATTTGGGTGATATTCAGCTATGTGCATGGTTCTACTCTGACTAACGAGAGAGTGTAAGCTGGTACTGGGTAGTTCTGAGGACTGAAATGAATATTTCTTGCCACAAGTTGCGCATGTACAGTAGGAACAAGTCAAAGCGTCACATAACAGTCGATAAGACTAACTACCCACAAAATCAAATAAACCTTTCAGAAGTCCTAGTTTCCATCACTTGTCTGGTTTGAAGTCAAACCATAGGTTACGACTAGCCAATGCAGGACCTACCGATACAGGGGCTCAGTTAAGAGCACCATTCCGAGATTAGACAATCATCTCCCAGGTTTTATCAGAGATTGTTGCGCACAGTAACGAACAAAGGTGTGACAGCACAAAATTAATTAGCAGGTAGTCCAAAGTTCAAAAAAACCTACTGCATGAAATGTTTGAAAACAGGATATACACTTGTGCTACTTTTCAACGTCAGTGATAAAAATTACAATTTCGAAATAATGTTATATCCATTACATTATTATTTACCTACTTTTAAGAGATAATTCACTTACTTGAAGTATTCTGAATTTTTTAGACAACCTGCAGAAATTTGCAGTTCACTTGTAGCTGTCCATATTATTAGTTTATACTAATTGTGTAAATGTGTTTGCAATGAACACGCTATAAGCACTTGACTGACAATGAGCACTAAAATGAAAAGTGGGAACTAGCGACAATCAGCAAGTGTGACCACAACACTGGAACAAACATAAATTCATTGCTCACAACAATGTGAACGTTTTACTTAAAAACTATGATAACTAAGATGTGGCACAACTGGCCTGAACGTCTCATTTCTGCTGCAAATTATCTGCTTTGGGACCTACAAATGGAGGAATGTGACTTAACACACAAGCGAACAGAAAAGATCATTTAAAAAGGAATCTAACCAAATAAATACTTGAAAATGTCATTTTTTGAGTTATCACACTATTGAACTCAGCCACCATTATATTGATTAATGAAACTAATTATGTTAGTTTGATATTATTATACTGTTTATAATGCACATAAAACTTAACAGCTTCGAATTTGTATATTTAGTTTATAATCTACAAACATGGCTATTTATGTTGCCACTGTTGGTACTGTATCAGTAAAAATTAAGGATATGGGCATGAGAATCTTGCAAAGGGGTGAACGGTCCTTACGGAACAGGCAGAGAGAGATGTAGATGCAGAGCGAAATAATGGATAGATTTTAAAACTTAATTTATTCACATGGAGAATTTGATGAAAAGTTCCCTATTATTTCTGACTCGTGGCATTAAATCAAATTAAATATTATCTGAACAAGTTCATGTTGCCTGGCTAATTGAAACAAAATATTTTTTTATGAATGTCCATCTTTTAATATGAAACGATTATCTTTCATTGAAAATCAATTTCCTGATAAAGTTCACAATGTTGGTCAAGTATTAGTTTAAATGACAAAAACTGAAAATGAACATAACATCCTTTCATTAGAAAAATGAATTTCCCTACACCCCTTTTAATATTTTAACAATTCAAAATTTGGTAAATTTTATCTTCTTCTAAAGTCCTGTGTTATAGTCTATTTTAGAACTGTCATTCAACACGTATAAAATGTAATGTGACTTCCAAAGAGCGAAATAGTTCGTTGAATAATGAATGAAATCACTGATTTTAATTTAAACTTGTAATAAAGTTAGTTTTTTTAATCTCAAGTTTGTTTTGAGAGGCACTCACATCACCTGAAATATCTGAATATAAAACTGTAAATGTAGAGAAATGCAGTCCAACGAACAGCATATGAAGTCCTTGGCAGCTGGTGTTGTGATGCCATCCCCATGGTACCACGTTTCATTCCCGCGTAGTAACAACGTTCCAAATCTAACGTCAAACCCGCGTTCTATCTCCCGCGTAGTAACCACGTTTAAATTCCATTAAGTCATCACGTTCCAACTCCCACAGAGTCGAAATGACAGCAGGTTGATATGACAAAATAGGCACTCGGTCAGGGTTTCAGCGTGTCACTTATAAACTTTATAAACACGAAAACGTTCAACTGACAAGATTAACGTGTGAGTGTTCTATGCTTTTAAGTAGTAAAATTGGCACTGTACTTTACTACGTGCATTTCCTCTAATGTTTAATCACTGGTAGTTAACTGTTATTGCTCATTAGATTGGATTCACTGTTCAGGTTGAAGCACAGTTATAACGTATTTACACACGAAAATCAGTCTTATTCGCCACAACGAAATACTTAATTCGCGGGTATTTACAAGTTCCTATGACGGCAATGTCATACAATGTCAAATACTGTTCACTTGTGGTGAAGGTTTAGCCTTATTAAAACTTCAGCCAATAGTTATTACACACGTATTTCAGGTAATATTATGAAATAGATTCGGTTGAGAGATTAAATGTTCAATTATTTCACTTCAGAATAGTCTTAATATTCATACGCTTATTTCTCATGAATGTTTGAAGTCAGTTTCATTTGAATGCAAGTTTAAATCAATTAAATTTATTCGATTTGCAGTGGAAAGTACTAAGTATGTAAAGTGATTAAATATCATACATTTTTGACAACACTTTGAAATTATTATGTAGCATATCACTCGAAAAGTTTCTAAGTTTCAACACGAGTTATTGTTTAATGAGTCTTGTCGAAAACTTTACCGTAGAGTTCGTACGACGTGATGTCTTAAGTTCGAACCTCGCGAACCCGCTCGCGTGAGACAGCATGACTACACGACGGGAGCGAGTTGCGAACTGAACTTACTTGACCTAGCGAAACCCCGTTCTTTTATATAAATCTGCCAAGGTCAGCTTTCTTCCCTCGTGGAAAAATCAAGTTTTTATACCTGAATCGCTCTTAAGTCCGTAGGACGAAATTAATGAAACTGCAGTATGTTTGTCTTTAAATAATTGGCTATACGTAGGCGTATCTCATTGATTGATATGTCAGTGGGTTCCAAAGTTAGTACAATTTGTTCTAGTATGTTCGACAATATCAGGACGTGCTCAAGTGATAGCTGCATCACGCTCTTGCGTGACCTAGCTTGCTTTGCTGTATGCATGCCAGAACCGTTCTGTCGCGCTACTTCGCATGCTAGAGTCCCCCTGCTGCGCTGACTTCCATTAAATAAAATTATGTTCCAGGCCACACATGGTTCCTGGTAGAGTACGAATGTACAACATTACTGAGACTATCTGGAGGTAATAGTAGCAAATGGCATTTCAGATAATAAGAATTTGATGAACAAATGATGAATTGACAGTGAAGGAAAGAACACATTTAACATGGTTGCTTAAAGGTATTGTAAAGAAATACACTTCAAAAATATCTAGCTTTACCAGAGATTATTTTTATATATATATGTGTGTGTGTGTGTATATATGTACATATGTATATATATATATTCAGTATAACTACATGACGGAACAAAAAAATGATCTTAGAATTCCTGAATATTTTAGATAAATATAACCAACAGAATTTTAAGATATTGGCGTTTAAAAGAAACCTTATAAAGAAAGGATTAAACTGATGAAAATGGCCAGCTTTTGGACATAAACCAAACACTACTGAACAAAACTGTGCATAGGTACAACATATTCCATATTGTATAAGATTTGTAGTGTACGTACTTTGTTTCTTCTTTGATGCATGGCAACAGCTGATCATCAGTTTGTTCCTCTATGACCATTTCCTCCTTTATATTTTCAGAAGGCTGTAAGTAAGAAACAAGAAAAGTAGAATAAGGAAGTATGGGAATAAAATATAGAGGCCTAAAAAAAACAGCTGAGAAAATAAATTTCACAGTGGCACAAGAAGAGTATAATTAAGTTATCTCCCATTTTAAAAATATAAGAGTGGAAAGGAACAATAAAATCAAAATCACTTCAAATGCAAAGGAGGTGGCAAATGGTACACAAAAATACCTTATTATCAACCATTAAATTGTCAATGAACAGAGAGGAAGACAATTTCCTAAAATACAGTATTATACAATTTACACTAACTTTCTTTTCTATTAACCACATAGCTCATCATTAATGAATTTATATTATTTACAAAATTTTACTCATGATGATGATGATGATGCTTGTTGTTTAATGGGGCATCGACGTCATCGGCCCCTAATAGTACGAAATGAGACGAAACGGAATGACAAATTAAAAATCCAAAATTATCCACTGAACAGAATTCAAAACGTGAGGACGAAGAATGAATGGATGGACATGAATTTAAAACTATCAGTGGATGCGACCCGCAATGCCTTACATTCACAGTAAAACTGGCGTAAAACAATAGCATTACTGACCAAGGGACTACTGCTATAGCATAACACTGAATCGTGAGGCTTGCAGTCTAAAGGGAATCCAAAATCCAAATTATCGGCCCCGCATAACGGTACTTATCTCTAGGAAAGAAGAACCATGGTATTTGTCATGTTGCGGTACTAATCAAAAGTAGCAGAGACTCATGGTATTCCACACATTATGGTACTACTCACAGGTTATAAAATTCGACATGTAATACACACCTATGGATTTTCTCACTTTGCGGCGCCATTTACAGGTAACGCAAACCTATGGTGTTCATCACTGGTGAACTGAAAATTTCAAAATGTGAAGTGCGTACCGTGACAGGATGTAAGTTTGCATGAACTAAATTCCACGTTTTAGCCCTGCGGTGTTGAACATTTTTCGAGTCAAAAAATCTTACATGTAAACCACTTTTGTTTACTAGGGGCTTGCGCCTGCTGTGAATTAATATTAATCCTTATTCTTGGAAATTGTAAATGTAATACTTCATGTCCGGTAGCGGCTTTCTAGCCCTATGAAGTAGGGGTTAACGCAATGCTTTGGCAGAGTTACTAACCAAGCGAGTTGCTACAAGGGTGTGGAATTTACGTTCGTTTTCCATTTTAAATTTCATTCATTTCCTTCTTCTGAGTTACATTTTTAATTAATTTGTTTGGTATTTTCGTGATCTTCGGAGTTCTGTTTTTCTTTTGTCTCTTAATACGTATACGCCTACTGTTGTTTGGTGGCCTATGAGTGGCCCTTTTCCTTAACTACCCAGCGTGTTTTCGTTGCCATGGGAATACTATGTTGATTGATGGTGATGCTGATTGTAGATGTATGTTGATGGAAATGAATTGATGTCCCTGTTATGAATTTAGTATTGCGGGTTGTTTAACTTGTTTTTCTTTTAATTAATTTTGGCATTTTTCTCTCCATGCTGGCATATTTATCCTACTCTGTGTCGCGGACTTTATTATTATTATTATTATTATTATTATTATTATTATTATTATTATTATTATTATTATTATTATTATTATAGGGTAAACTAATTCTTGGAAACTTGATCGTAATATTCCACCCTTCCTTGTGGGAGCTCCTTGGAATATAATCCAAATAACGTTTCAGTATCAAATAATAATCATTTAAATCAAAATTGTTTCAAGGTTGGATAAGATAAGTGATCGAAGTATGAACTTTTCAAGGTAATCTATTAGTATTTAAAGGATACCTCAGATCTGAAGAGGCGTTTCAGAATTGTACGAAGTCTTTGTTAAGTTATTCATTAATTTATGTTTTTCTCTTATGAACGGTCGACCGTAGGTTTTTCGGAGTTTTTAAAATTTAATCCCCCTGCTATGATATACCCATAATTAATTTGTAACCTACTTAAAATCTAAAATTAAATATCTTTGTTTATAAATAAAAGGTTGTTGTTTCCGAATGCGGGTAAACAATTCAAATTGATGACCTTGTCTTCACTTTATCCACCCCTCTTGTGTCACCGGTTTAATTTATGGTGAGTACTTGTTTATTTTTCTTATCTCATGTGTGTTTGGACTCAGACGTTTCCACAACTCTGATCTGTACTTATCCTTTTCATGTATAGTCAGAGCATTTGTGCTGTCACTTGGCGTAATTCTCTTAATTGCGTTAAGGGGTACAGTAAGTGTTAGCAGAGCTCTGGTTTATTCATTTTTTTGCTAGTTGTTTTACGTCGCACCGACACAGATAGGTCTTACGGCGACGATGGGACAGGAAAGGGCTAGGAGTGGGAAGGAAGCGGCCGTGGCTTTAATTAAGGTACAGCCCCAGCATTTGCCTGGTGTGAAAATGGGAAACCACGGAAAACCATTTTCAGGGCTGCCGACAGTGGGGTTCGAACCTACTATCTCCCGAATACTGGATACTGGCCGCACTTAAGCGACTGCAGCTATCGAGCTCGGTATTCATTTGTTTTTACAGTGCTCGAAACTAACTGTGTGCTATACGCTTTAATATCTTTTTCTTCAAACCTGTTATCTATTCTGTGTGTGCTCACTGCCCGCTGGATGATTGCATTTTCCGTTTAGAAACCTGTTCGTTTTGAGTTGTTTAGGGATTCAAAGACAGTAAGAATTGAATCTTGTAAAGTATCTTCCTGTGAAAGAAGCGCTTTTATTTAGATTAATATGCTAACTTATTGATTCATTTACCACAACTATGTCGAGGGCGGTTATATTCCCTTAACAACTTAGAAAAGCAGAGCTAGTTTATGAACTAACTATCCGGGGCATCAAACCTGCTAACACGCTCGCGGAGTGTGCTGCTTCGTTGGCCTCTCATGTACAGGTTCGTATAAATCTTGATTTTGTCAAAATCAACAACTTTGGTGAGTCTTTGAATTGTATTACTGACGCCTTAACTGGCATAGTGATAATTAGAGAGGAATTCACTGAAACATCCCCCACAAAGGGGCATATTAACAGACTTAAGTCTAGGGTGTGGCAATATCTAATTGCAATGTGTCTTGAACCTACCTTTATTTATGAATGTACTAAACTGTAGTATTTCTGCTGAACTAGACATAAGGATATGGAGAACTTATCGATTGTTGAAAGGGGAAGCTGCTCTTTTCCTACCTCTAGTAACGGTTCACGTTGTGCAGCCTCCCCAGTCTTAGCTCGTCTAAATTCTACTCCTCACTGCTCATTGAAAGACTTGTTCAACGGAGTTAAAAACTCAGTCAACTCGATTGAAGAAAGTACATGGTTACTGAGTTTCCTGGTAGAAATGACAGAGTTTCGTAGTGTATATTCCATCGATGACTTGGGTCTTTACCGTGCCTTGTTCTCCCATTGTGAGGGAATCTTGAAACGTGAAATTTCTGAAGTTATTTCGAAGAATATAAAGATTAGGGTATTTCATGAGCTTGTACTATCGAAATTTATCCCTTCTTTAGCACTGCAAAATTTGATTCCCCAATAATTATTTATTTATTTATTTATTTATTTATTTATTTATTTATTTATTTATTTATTCACGAAGCACAAGGTACAGCTGCACTGAGCAAATTTCACTTGCACTTGTTTTAGGACTCAACTGCCCACTGAAAATCTCTTCAACTATATCTTAGAATTGAGGTTTTATTGCGAGGTACTTCGAATTTCGGTGGCACGTATTCTGAAAGGTTTTCCTCCCCCCAACCGATCCTACCTCTCCCTCACGAATTTTGTGGAATTAGAGGCTGCTTGTACCTTTGCTGAAGATGTGAAGCACGGTGACGCGGCCACCCTCCTCCCGTTAACCCGGTCTCACGTCAATCTAGGGAGAGTGGGTCACGTGACCACCTTCGGATTGCTTGCCCGTCAATAAAGCGTAGTACTGGTCCTTGCTGTTATTTGCGTGGGTCGAGGCAGCATATTAAAAATAACTGCCCTATTTTTTCAAAAAACTCAATCAAAGGTTAATAGTATTACTTGTGAATCTCTTGGCCCAGAATTTTCTGTCGATTCAGAAAGAGTTGTTTGTCCACAGGAATGTAATAAAATCTTCGATTTGGCTGAGTATAAAAGTACGTTCGCGAAAGCTGAGCTGAATAATGAACCGATTGTTGCTTGAATTGACCCGGGTAGCGTTGTCACTTTAATTGATGAAGATGCTGCTTGTTGTTTTTCTATTTTGCTTAACGTCGCGCCGACACAGATATGTCTTATGGCGACGATGGTATAGGAAAGGTCTAGGGAATAGAAGGAAGTGGCCGTGGCCTTAATTAAGGTACAGCCCCAGCATTTGCCATGTGTGAAAATGGGAAACCATGGAAAACCATCTTCAGGGCTGCCGACAGTGGGGCTCGAACCCACTATTTCCCAATTACTGGATACTGGTCGCACTTAAGCGACTGCAGTTATCGAGCTCGATGCTCGTTGTTTTAAGGGGTCTAACATCGAAGGTCATCGGCCCACTTTAATTGATGCCAGTTGGTATGATGAAATGAGGTCCCCTTGTAAACTGCCTGAGTTGCAAAGAGTCAAAATTGCATGTGACACGGCTAATAAGGATAACATGGAAATGTTGGGATCTGTTGACGTGAAACTGCGTATTGGTAATTTTACTTGGAAGGTTCATTGCTTGGTAACTCCGGAGCTAGCTTGTAGCATTAGGCACTGAGTTCTTGTCAAGGACCAGATTAGTTTTAGACCTCTAGGCTAGAAAATTCTACTTTAAATTTTCCCCAAATTGTAACGTCGATATTATTGATGCTCCTTTGTGTACCTTCAGAATTTCTTCTGTAGGTAGATCGCTACCAGGGAAGAACAATGAAATCGATCAGTTGGATCTTGATCATTTGTATTGTCAACACGCCAAGTCCGTAACTTATGCCATCAATTTCCTGAGGTGTTCACCAACAAGTTACGTCTGACGGATGTATTGGAGTACGATATTGTACTGTCTGACAACCAACTTGTTAGATCACCTCCTTACCGTCTTTCACCTCCTCGCATGATAGAACTCAAAGGGATTATTGACCAAATGCTTGCCGATGGGGTCATTAGACCGTCTATTTCTCCTTATGCCTCTCTGGTTTTTCTGGTACCTAAACCCTCTGGAGGATACACTGCCGTTTTCGATTACAGATCCCTGAATCGCAAGATCATCCTGCAATCTATTCCTTTGCCAGATTTACATGTTTTGGTTCGTTCTCCGCCCAAGTTCTTTACCGTGTTACATCTAAACCAAGCCTATTGTCAGATTCCGCTCTCTAAAACTTCTATTTCCCTGACCGTCTTCATCACGGGCTGGAATCTTTATGAGTTCCTCAGGTTGACGTTCGAACTATCTTGCGGAGCAGCTGTTTTGACTAGATTACAGAATTCTATTCTAGGGGATATCGAGTTTAAGTTTGTTTTCAATTACCTTGATGACTTCATGATCTTCTCGAACACCTTTGAACAACACACGGATCATGTCAGGGAAATCCTGGAGCGTTTGAAAAAGGCTGGTCTTACTGTAAAACTATCCAAGGTAACCTTCGACAAGACGAGTATATCCTTTCTTGGCCATGTCGTGTCGCCCGACGGAGTCTCCGTTGATCAATCTAGGACCCAGGCTATCAGGAAATTCCAACCACCTAAGGACGTAAAACGTGTTGCACGCTTTGTGGGAACGGTAAATTTCTTCCGCAAGTTTATCCCGAATGTTGGTGAAGTACCTCACACCTTAACTATCTGAGGGGTAAGGATGTCAAGTTTATCTGGTGCCCGTTCCAGCAAGAAGCCTTTGGAACCCTGAAACTTGCCTTATCGAATGCTCCTGTGTTGGCCATACCAGATTTTAGTAAACGTTTCATTGTACAAACTGATGCCTCTGGAAAAGCTGCTGCTGGTGCACACTTTCAGGAACATGAGGACGGTCGTAGACTCGTTACCCATGTGTCTAGGATCCTCAATAATCTGGAGAGTAAGTACTCCATCTATGAGTTGGAATGTTTGGCGGTTCTGTTTGCACCTGAGAAATTTAGACCCTTCATTGAACATGTAAATTTCGACCTTGAAACCGATCATCAGTCGCTCTCGTGGGTCTTGAACCGACACAAAAGAACGGGCAGAATCACTGGATGGGCACTTAGGATTTTCGCTTTTAGTTTTCAGGTTAAGCGTATCAGAGGTTCGGAGAATGTCATCGCTGACAGCTTAAGTAGAATTTTTGACGGGAGCTTTGGCCTTGATGTAAAATCTAAAGTTGAAGAAATTGGTGAAAGTAATGTTGTTAGTGTGAGTGCCATTCTTCCGAATCTACCTTTGTTATACCCTGAGTTTGGCGATCAAAAATCTGATCCTGAGTTGAAAGAAATCACCGACAAGATTAGTGAAGGAATGGTACTAAAACCTTATTCTCTGACGAAGGATGTTCAATGTTGTAAAGGTCGAATTGATGCTAATTTCAAAACTCTTGTTCCCAAGGTCCTAGTGCCAATCATCTTCAAGTATTATCACTGTTGTCCCCATTGGTGGACATATAGGCACATTTAAAACTAGGTAGAAAATTAGACAATTCTTCATTTGGAAAAGGATGGATAGTGATATCCGAAACATAGTTAAGTTCTGTAAAACTTGTGCTATCAGTAAACCCAAGCTGAACAACCGTGTTGGGTTATTATCATCTTCAGAAGCATCTCGCCAGATGGAAAGGTCATTCATCGATTTTGTATGTCCGCTCCCCCGCTCTACCTTGGGAAACATTCATATCTTTTTGTGTATTGATGCGTTCTGTCGGTTTTCCGGCATTATTCTCACTAGATCTATGACTTCTCGTACATCTATAAGTCGCCTTAATTCTATCCTTGCATCCTTTGGTCCTCCCAAGTTTCTGGTTTATGACAATGCCAGTACATTCACTATCCACTTGTTTAAGAAGTACCTATTCGAGTTGAGCATTTCCCATGCTACTACAACTCCATACTATCCAAACCAAATCTTACGCCGAGAGAATGAACAGGAACCTGAAATCTGCCCTGATTGCATATCATCACAATAACCAATCCAAGTGGAATTCTTGCCTACACTGGCTAGCCCATGCTTTCAATTCTGCCACACACGAATCTCATGGTAAAACGTCATGACCCTTATGTTCTGTTATACACCGCATTCTCGTATGTCCAACGTACATGGTATTGATGATCTTCTTCCCGACCTGTCTAAACCCAACGATGTTCAGAAAATTTGAGACAAAGCCAAGAAGAAATTGTCGGTATCCTATAAGAGAGGCAGAGATAAGTATAACAAATGTAGAAAGTCAACTAGGTTGAAATTTGGTGATCAAGTTTTTGTCAGGTCCTATCCCATTAGTAAAGCTATTAACAAATTTTCTGCTAAGCTTGCTCCTAAGTATCAAAGTCCCTGTACTATTTTGCAGTTTTTGTCTCCAGTATAGGTAATGTAGAGTGACCCCATCACCAAGAAGGTTAGGCGAGTTCATCTTTCCCAGTTAAACACAGGTTAATGTATGATCCCTCTTCTCTCTTAAGGGCTTCTTGATAATACGTACGGTATGTACTTTGGATCTGCGGATGAGAGCTACATTTCAGTGAGCAAATCTGTTTAATTATCTTTAGATTATTGTGTAACTATTCTGGTTGGGTGTGAATTGAATTTAGTGAATTTTTCCATGTATAGTACTTTTGCTTCCTGATCTTATGAACTTTTTCTATCCAGAAATTGTTGTTTAGTAGTGTGCGAATTAATTACAACGTGTTAAGATTTTCTGCACCAAATCTTCTGCATTCATGCCTCATGTGAATCTTAATATCACTGTGTAGTAGCTTACTACCGTGTACTTATTGGTACCATTGTATTTTAAAAAGTGATTGTGGTTCGTGGCGAGTGTGGATCCTTTCACTTGCGGTACTGGCACCTATTTATTTAATCGTTAATATCTCACTGCTCCTTTGGTTTGGGTGCATGCGTGTTCTGTCCTTCATAAATTGATTCTATCCTGATCTTTGAAGATTACTAAATTTTGATCATTAACTTAATTATGGGCTGTGATGCTTTAGTAGCCTTTGCCTTGTAGCAAATTTTGGAAAACTGTATATAATTTTAGGTCTGTGCATTGTTCGCTGGTATGAAAACTGTTAAGGTGTCCTAACCTGTATTTAACTGTTCTAGTATTCTATTGCCTATGTCTTGTTATCCGACTCTATTATGGTGATATAACTACTGTCTATTCCGGTTGTGGTATTGTTAGATGTGCGTTAAACGAACCGAGTAATACGTTAGGTTAGTTTCTTTATTTGAATGGCTTGACTAGAAACTACATAGTACCCGGTGTTGGATCCTATTCGTTGAGCTTTGGTTTTGCCTGTGGATATCGGTTATTGCGGAACTCTGTCGATCGACTTGGTGGTGGTTGGCTGTTTGCCTTTACGGCATGGACTTAACTGTCTTCACTGCTTTTGGTCTCCAACTTCTGGTGGTACGATTTCGTAATTACCGGGCGAGTTGGCCGTGCGCGTAGAGGCACGCGGCTGTGAGCTCGCATCCGGGAGATAGTAGGTTCGAATCCCACTATCGGCAGCCCTGAAAATGGTTTTCCGTGGTTTCCCATTTTCACACCAGGCAAATGCTGGGGCTGTACCTTAATTAAGGCCACGGCCGCTTCCTTCCAACTCCTAGACCTTTCCTATCCCATCGTCGCCATAAGACCTATCTGTCGGTGCGACGTAAAGCCCCTAGCAAAAAAAAAAGATTTCGTAATTTCCCATTGGTCTGATGCCCACCTTTTAATCATTTCTGTATTCAGTTGTGAATTACCGTTAACTGAGTGATCTATTACTAGTAATTTCTGTCCTGTTGATTTTCTGGTGAGTAAAATTTTACCCTATCTACCTTTGGAAAATTTTGCATCTGCGTTTTCCTTTCTGGTAATGGTGGTTAACTAAGTTGTTACTTGTATTTTTGGGGCGCATGTGGTATTAATTCTGCACTCTTCTACAGATCTTACTTGCCTGGTTTCTGTCTCTAAATTGGTGTATTATTCTTGAAGTGTGTTAGTCTATTGAGGTGTAACTTCCATGTCGTCCTACCTCGTCTACTTGTTATGGTGGTGTTATTTCTCACAAATTGCACCAATGGATCCTCCGATCTCCTTTCGAACGTAGTAGGTAATGGTTTTGGTCCTGAGTTAGCAATGTTGTAACGGTACCGTGATTTGGTTTTAAGCTTACATTGTGAGGTGGCATGATGGCTTCACGGCATGTCGTTGAGGATAATTAGTGCTTCCTTCCCCCTTTTTGGCTTACGTATGTCCTTGAGATTCATTAAGGTTTATTGTCATTGTGTTGTATAATTAAATTGCTATGACACTTCGGTATGGGCAGTATTGCATTTAATTTACCCCTGTGTCCCCGTAGATTGGGAAATAAACCCTGGCATGGGTTTACTATTCTTCTTAGAAGAACCCTGTCTACTTGCATGTAATTTGTGATTCCTGTATGACCTGGTCTATTCTTTTTTATTCTCCGCATACCCAGGTAATCCGACGTCATCATGTATTTATCCTGTACTATAAAGTTCATTTTGGATTAACCTGTCAGTCTACTGGTCCTTTTCTCCTCGGAGTGTTAGTATCCGTTGCTATTGATTTTTGATCATCTTGCCGTTCTGCGGGGCGCCAGTTGAGTATGGGATTAACTAGTGCTTCATTGGCGGTACTGAAGCCTCCCACTATTCTATGATACGGTCTTTTAGCGGTGTTTTCTCCTTCTTCAACGTTGTATTGAGCGTTTTCCGTCGTCCTAGTTTATGAACTACCATTTAAATTTTATTTACCTTGTTACATATATATTTCTCAAGATACCTGTGGCTGTGTGGCTACAGTGTGAGTCAACGGATGTCACTTGTTACTAGTCAGGATTTGTCAGAGATCCCTTGTGGATAACCGGTAGGGAATCGTGTAAGGTCTCTGTTCTCATTTCCAAATTGGCCACTTAATTGAGGTGTACTTCTGAACTATTTATTTAAAAGAGTAGTCCATTGTTGCTGCATATGTTCGAAAATTCGGTGAAGTTGTGAGGAATATAATTTAAGTTTGGGTGACAATTATGAATTTATTTCTGCCATTTTTTGTCCTGCTCCGCCATGGTGTTAATTATTGTGTTATTATGAGTTCATATATCCTAGTATTATTTTTGACTTGGTGTTGCTGATAGCTCGTTGCTGATACGCGTACCCATCATCGGAAAAGTCTTGAAGTCTCGAACTGGAGCTAACTATATTCATCTAGCCTTGAGTAATTATTTACCGTAACCCATGGATTTTGATATTTGTCTTATATCCATTTTCTCGGTGTTTCTCTTATTTGTGAGTATAACTATATCTGATCTTATATCTTCTTTAGACGGGTTATGCACGGAGTGTAGCATTATAACTGATTAATTGCAAAATTTAATTTCTAGATTTTGGTCGTGTATTTCGTGGGTTTAAAAATTCATTTATTGGCTCACTGATTAGTGGTTCTACTCCACTGATTAAAAAAAATGTAATTTTAATTAACTTGGATTATTGTGTAATGTGTTATTGCTTCGCAACATGTTCTCCCTTGGTCAACGTCTGGTTACTTTGAAATTATGTGTGGGTTGCTGTTCTCTTAGTATTTCAATTCTGGAAACCATTGACATCTCTGGTTAGGTAATCTATATGAAGAGCACTGACGGTGTGGCTGTGTTCGTTAATTTGGTGTGTTTCTTGCTGTGTTATCATGCATCGCTGGAACAGGTGTTATGATCTGTGGCGTGTTCTTATTTGCGTGATGCCTGGACTTATTGAACTTACCATGTTTGTGGTTTGTTGTATTCTGTCAGTATGTTCTTTCCTAAGATTAAATTATGTCTGTGTATTGTGTATGTTTGAAGTTTTATGTCTATGCAACGGTAGCTTCTTGTTTTCATTGTTGCTGGTGGTGCCTTTACTATCTGGCATTCCGATAGGTTTGCTAACGTGCACAGAAAACTAATTTGAGGAGCTTACTATCTTCAATTTTCAAGTTAACTGTTTTCCTTATATGTTGTGTATAAAATTTCTGCCGATATATTTCATTTTGGCGTGATATATTTATGGTTATGTATTTCCTAGTACCTGGTCAAGGTTGTAATTATTGTGTCTGTCTGTTAGGTCATCAGCCCAGAGGCTGGTTGGATCCTCAAATAGCACCACCAAAGGTTATGCGGTTATAAGGAATCCGCAAAAACCAATGGCAGCACCAAAATGAGGCGTACTAGGCAAGACAAGGAGTGAGGTAGTTTGCAAATGCTTTCCTCACTGGGTCAGAAAGTGCTATTGCAGCACGACTGACCCTATGAGCAACACCTTTCATAACACTCAGATGCACTAATCATGCTCTGAATGTCATTACTCAGTACCACCCGTACCCCAGCAGCTTCCATATTGTCACAGCCATGGATGAGACTGGGACTTCGGTGAAAGCTGCACTTTACTCTGGACTGAGCCTAGAGATGCATAAAAAACTACTGTATCCATCAAGAAATGGCAGCAGGCAAGTAATTATTGTATTCTATTGTAATACTGTTCTCCTTTTATTTTTACTAGTAGTTTTATCCAATGCCATACTGTAGTCTTAAGTCAAGTTGATCCAGTTTAAGAATATATTAAGGATTTACATGTTGAATCTTGTGATCTTAATTACATGCTCAGCAATTTTGTTTTCCTTTATTTGTTCGTTTCTTTTCCTTGCCCTCCTGGCCGTTCTTCATTTTTTAAATTTGTTGATGCCACACTGGCAATAATAATGAAATGGAAACCAAATGAAGGCGTTTCATAACTAACGCAAGTCCGATAAACAATACTAAAATGAATGACTAACATGTGAAAATCTCAATTTGGCTGTGTAATCGCGTGCAATTAAGCCTAAGAAGGTTTAATATTCTACCAGTGAACATTTAGGAAGTTGTTCTAGTTGTGTGTGAGTGTACCACAAGGTAACGAAATCTTTGATCAGTTGATGCATATGAACTTGCGGGAATTGTTTATTGGAATTAAAACACACCAAGTGATGTGGATGCCCACCCTGTAGTGTAGGGGTAGCGTGCCTGCCTCTTACCCGGAGGCCCCGGGTTCGATTCCCGGCCAGGTCAGGGAGATTTACCTGGACCTGAGGGCTGATGTGAGGCCCACTCAGCCTATGTGATAAGAATTGAGTAGCCATCTGACGGTGAGATAGCCGCCCGGTCTCGAAAGCCAACAATAACGGCCGAGAGGATTCGTCGTGCTGATCACACGACACCTCGTAATCTGGAGGCCTTCGGGCTGAGCAGCGGTCGCTTGGTATGACAAGGCCCTTCAAGGGGTGTAGTGCCATGTGGTTTGGGGGTTTGGTTTGGTTTTAAGTGATCTGGAGGATGAGTGTCACCATTTATCTAGAACATTAACAGATTTACCTGCAACTTGCGCGTAGCACCACTTTTGTGCATGGGACTTCTTAATGATTGAAAGTGACTGGACAGCTAGTGTCATTTAAATGCACTCAGTTGCTTTTTACTCAATTCATATATGTTTTGGTTCTTAATTGTCTATTGGATTCATCCTGCTGGTGGTGCATAAACTGGGACTTGTGATCAGTGGTCATTTTCTTATTCGGGCTATTCCACCAAAAACTCAGCTTGCACCCAGACCACCACCTTATGAAAGTCATTATATATTGTATATGTCGAGCTTCGGGGAGGGAGACTATTACCAGAGTAAGAATTTATACCCTCTATGTAAACACTTTAGTGCTGGCTGCATGGCCATTGAAATTAGTGTCGTTAATGTGGTTTGTCGCTGCGTTATTCATCAAGTGATTCATGGTCACAGATACCATGGTTTCAATATTCATAAACATTAACTTCCGCCGGCTTGAATGTTATTAATGTGCCCATCTGTGGTGTATGGCCAGACAGTGCCATTTCCAGTATTCTCCTGCAATCTAGTGTCGTCGGTAAGAACCATCTCGCCACTCCCCCCCTCCACCGAGCGAGTACGCGCACGTAAACATTGCGACGGTAGTCTGACATGTAGGTTTCTGGCTAGTCGCCATAAAGGTTCTACCAGTGAGCTGTGATGGAAGGGCGGCGTGCTTCTCCGGTTGGTGGGATGGATAGAGTGATTATCATGGACCCAGGGTGACGTTGATTTGATAGGGCTTACGCCTTCGTGAAATTTGAAAGTTCCTTTTAAATTTTATTATCATTTAGAGTACCTCGCCTGGAATTTTTGAGTGCTCTATAAGGATTAGCTTAACATACGTAAGTAAGGATATGATGCAGAAGCGAACTCACGACTACGGCAAGATACTACACTGTAAGTGGTTTTTCCAACTCATATTTAATTTGTTCCAACTGGTGAACTGAAAATTTCAAAATGTGAAGTGCGTACCGCGACAGGATGTAACTTTGCATCAACTAAATTCTACGTTTTAGCCTAGCGGTGTTTGAACATTTTTCGAGTCAAGAAAACTTATATGTAAACCACTGTTGTTTACTAGGGACTTGGGCCTGCTGTGAATTAATATTAATCATTTTTCTTGGAAATTGTAAATTTAATACTTAATGTCTGGTAGCGGCTTTCTAGCCCTAATAAGTAGGGGTTAACGCAAATTTTTGGCAGGTTAAATAACCAAGCGAGTTGCTACAAGCGTGTGGAATATACGTTCGTTTTCCACTTTAATTTTCCTTCATTTCCTTATTCTGGGTTACATTTTTAATTAAATTGTTTGGTATTTTCGTGATCTTCGGAGTTGTGTTCTTCTTTTGTCTCTTAATACGTATACGCCTACTGTTGTTTGGTGGCCTATGATTGGCCCTTTTCCTTAACTACCCAGCGTGTTTTCGTTGCCATGGGAATATTATGTTGATTGATGGTGATGCTGATTGTTGTTGGATGTTGGTGGAATGAATTGATTTCCCTGTTATGAATTTAGTATTGTGGGTTGTTTAACCTGTTTTTCTTATAATTAATTTTGGAATGTTTCTCTCCCTACTGGCATATTTTCCTACCCTGTGTCGCGGACCTTATTATTTTCATTTTGGGGTAAACTAATTCTTGGAAAATTGATCGTAATATTCCACCCTTCCTTGTGGGAGCTCCTTGGAATGTACCCCAAATAACGTTTCAGTATCGAGAAAACCACTATTTAAGTCAAAATTCTTTCAATGTTGGATACGATATATGATCGAAATATGAACTTTTCAAGGTAATCTATTAGTATTTAAAGGATACCTCAAATTTGAAGAGGCGTTTCAGAATTTTACGTAGCCTTTGTTAAGTTATTTATTAATTTTTTCCCTTATGAACGATCGACCGTAGGTTTTTGTGATCTTTGAGCACTAAGTTTTTAGAATTTAATTTTCCAGCGAGGATGCTTTTAATTAATTTGTAACCAACTTACTAAATCTCTATTTGTAAATAAAAGGTAGTTTGTTTGTTTTAAAATGATGACCATACCACTAGTGACATATCCTACGCCTCACGAGTGACGGTTGCGATGCTCATTTGCCGGTGAACGATGTCTTCTTATGTGGTGCAGGACTGCGATGCCCATCAACTAATGGAGTATGAACTTCGAAATGTCGTATAATTGCTACTCCATGCCTTTCTTAGCCCGTCGACATTCCACACCGTACAGAGCAACAAGCTAGTACGATGCAGTATATTCTGGACATCAGATGTAGTGGCAACCTTCACAGAGTGTGCGTGAGACTTCCGTTCATCTCATCCATCCTGCCTTTATCATAATTTGCACGTCGACAACTACCCCACTATCAGTCCGTAGGCAAGATCCTACATACCTGAATCAACTTGGATGGAGCCATTATATGGTTCGGGTGACTCCAGGTATTCACTCTTCTTTTTGTTCATTCTTCAGTTGTATTGTGAGAAACAGGTATTCAATCTTCACCTTGATGCCGCAGTTCCATTCTGGATCTATCAGCAAGTGCAACACCATCTGCACATAAGAGAGTCTCAGGAACACTCCTCTTCAGGTCCCAGGTGGTGGTGTCCTTGTTGAGGACAAAGGGTAATGGGAACAGAGTGGAACATGGGTGTACACACCAACTTCCACTGAGAAGCTCTCAGAGACGTTGACAGCACAATATACACAACCTCTGGTGTTCGTGTATAGCATCTTTATCCAAATTATAAGCATTTCTGGTACACCATGGTCACGAGTGCAGACCAGATCACACGGTATGGAACACGGTCGAAAGGATTTTAATATCAAGGAAGGCAATGTACACTGCCTGCTGCGGCTCCCAGTGCTTTTCAATTAGCAATCTGGAAGTGACAATTGTATGAGTTGTTCCTGGACCTCTAATGAAGATGCACTGGTTAGCAATAATGTGGAAGATTTCACCCTGTCAATTATGAAAGATACTCTCAAAGATCTTCTCATGTATAACTGGGGGCGAATTGGACGGTAATTTGCAAATTTTGCTGGATCGTTATTTTGCTGGCACAGGGATGTTTGTAGCCCAATGAGTGGAAACAGAGCCAGAGTCAACTCTGGCATTGAACAAGCTTGTCAGACAGTTGATAATGAGTTCTCTAAATTGCTACAACTTCCAGAAGCTTGATGGAGGGTCATCTGGTCCTGGCGCCTTTGGTTCTTCATACTCCTAATGGCAATGTCGACTTATTTTGATGTGATTCATTAGATGGGACTTAACATCTCCAATAGAGTGATGTGGGAATTCAATGCAGATCTCTACAAATGATGTTCTCAATGTTTGAGGATTTCTTGTTTGTCCTGTAATCACTGGTTATCTTGTGTAAACTCTTTTCAGATGGAAAATAGTTCTCTTCTCCTTCCTTTGAGTTCGGTGGTGTACACTTTTAATCAGAACTATACCGACAAAAAAAATCAAGGATGCTCTTCGTGTTCAGTTAAGAACAATGGTTCAATCAGACTGCCGGGGAAAATAACTCTTTATGAGAAAATAAGGTTAATTATTTTTACTTTCGGGTGCGCTATCCAAATTAACGAACTGCTGCCGTGTTGCAGAGAAGACAAGAGTAGGTTGGGGATATGGAATGTATGCCGCAGACAAAGAAAATGCTTCGCACGTGTGAAAAATGTCTTCATACGACTTCAATAGGATTGTCTCCAACAGGCAGTATCCACAGTTCTTTTGTTAAATAGCCGTAACTGCACACACAGTTAAAGAACACACTGTATTTAAGACACACTTGTTAGTCAAGGAAAGGACCAGATTGTTTCTCCTCTCGTCTGTTAGTCGCAGAAGTATTATGTATTAATTAACGTGCTCGAAGATGCAACACTGCCGCGTCGCGATATTGTATTCCTTCACTCACAACATTGTAAATTCAATGAAATACTGAACGAAGGAATCAATACGCCCAACGATTTGATTACAGTAGATGTTCAATATGGCCCCCTCCTACTTAGGAGCGTAGTTCACAATGGTGTAGTAGTAAGTGACTTTGGACTCTGTCCAGGATGTGTAATGTGCAAAACCGCCTGTACTCTTGGTACAAGTATGGCTTCTCCTTCTATGGGGTTCACTTAGTAGTCAATTTCTATAGAACAAACTGTACACTGCCTACCGGAGCTCGGACGCGACTATGCGAAACGAACGAGAAACTTGTGCATTTGCACCGAGCATTACATCTGCCTCGTAATTTTCGCTTCCCCTCCCTTCCCTTTTCTGACGCACAACAGCTGGCTCTCTGGAACAGCAAATACAGCAAGTTCGTAAATTTGACTTGCACGCCCGGAGTAACAAGGTCAATTCATTTACTCATAAAGAAACATTTCCCCGGCAGTACAACTGCACCATCATTCTCAACATCACACCAAGATCATGCCTGATTTCTCTGTCAGTACAGTTCTGATACACCTTGTACACAGGTCATTACAGTGAGTGCGCCTCGATTCAGCGACAGATTTCTCAGCCACAAATTCGGCAAAGACAATTCTTTTCCTGTGTTCTGGAGTCTCTTGTGAAACCCAGTTTATATACAGTATGTTTTTGTCTTTTCCTGCACCTCTTCTTGGACAGGAATCATCCACAAGAACGTCTGATTTTCAATACAGTAGGAACTAGGTTATGTTGTACCCAAGTTTACTGTGGCGGTTGCAGTGAAAGATCCGTAGAAAATGTAAACAAGTTGTTAATTGCTTTCAGGTCAAGCAGAGGTAAATTTATGCCGTCTGCTAGGGTCTTCTTCTGGTATTTGAGCATCCGCGACATGATCTTCTCGGGGGGCATTTATCCCTCCACTTGTACGATGCACTAAATCCGCTATGGGTACCTAATGCTGGGCGGTGCTCACATCCTTTCTTAGTCGGAAATCACGGAGCCGAACAAAGATAAGGTCAATTTGGTTGCTGCAGTCACCACAAGTACAGGTGATGAGGTGATTGATGCACTTTTTAAGAATGTATTACCAGAAACCAAGTCGGTGAAATCTAAAATATGAGTTCCATAATCATATCAGATACCGTAAGTATTACCACCATGGCAGCTATAACAAGTCTTAGTGTGACGAACATGCGCATTAAGATAACCGCAGAGAAGTGAGAACTCATCTTCAGGACTCACTGGAACATGATTTCGTAGCTCCTGCCAATGCTGTTCCTTATCTAGGCCATCACAGCCAGATTGTGACAGAGAAAACACAAGTTCCAGAGGTTGCAGTCTTGAGTGTAATTGACATACGGTTGTCTGAACAGCGCTGAATCTCAGCAACTCAATCTTGCACGTTTGCGCACAAAATCAAGTCAACACCATTCCTGCTGGATGTACTCTGGTAGATAAGTTCACAGACATCTCTGATGTCATGAGATTTCTGGCCTTTCCAAAGCAAGCAACTCTTCAATTCTAAACCAGACTTACATTATCCTACTTACACCAGGTTAACTGAAACGACAGAATGTTAGTGAGAACTAAATTTCTAGGGTCATATCTTCTCTACAATGAAGAGATAATTTAACAATAAAGCAAGCATAATATTTACTAATAAAATAACTACACTACAATAATTCTAAACCATATTTAGACGTATCCTAATTACAATAGTTTAAATGAAACAACAAATATTCTTAAACTATAAATCTACAAAAGTTTATTGGCCTGTAAATTTTCACTGCTTCTGTACATATCATTTAGTTTCCTTGGTTTACGAATGAGACAAAAAGGTGATGGTAAGTTTGAATGTAATTATCAGCCAAAGAAGAGTGGTCTGTTGAATTCATAAATTTTAACATTGCTAACGAATGTTAATTAAACATTACCTGCGGCATATTGGTTTATGATGATTACTGCCATTTCTCTTTTACCAAAGAACTCTTTTTACTACTGTTTCACATCACATGGACACAGATATGTTGTATGGCGATGATGAGCTAAAATGGCTAGGAGTGGGAAAGAAGCAACTTTGGCCTTAATTAAGGTACAGCCGCACCATTTGCTTGGTGTGAAAATGTGAATCCATGGAAAACATGCACTTCAGGGCTGTCAACAGTGGGTTCGAACCCAGCATCTCCCAAATGCAGGCCGATAGCTACACGGCCAGTTGTTCAGTACAACAAAGAAGCAATTGTTTGAATTTCCCCTCTTCCAATACTTATTGTGAGAGAATCTTTATGTAAATTCAAACAACACGTTAAAAACTAATTTTTAATTTTAAAAAATTTGGTGCTCACAGTTAACCAGATTTACACGCAACTTGGACATAAGATTTCATGCACATATCCAAGATGTTATGATTCATGGCATTTTTTTTGAAAAGTAAAGATTAAATAGAACCCCAAATGCACATCTTTCATGCTTTCCTCCCTTGGAGTCAAAATGGGCTGCCTACCTATGCTCTTCGGTTCTACGATCGAGGTAGCCCTTACTTCTTCGCAGCTTCTCAGTACGTCTTTCACCAAGAATCCTTCCATGAGATTTATCAAGCATATCGGCTTTTTAATTACGATAGACCATGCTTCCATGTTTATGCTTATATTCTTGCAACACAGTCCGAAACAACACCATGAATGCACCGTATTCAGAAAACATATACAGGCATGATTCTTGAGGTGATCAATCTAATGCAGGTTGATCCTAACAGAACTTCAGTTGGTGTAAAACACTCAAACACAATCCACTTCATTTAACATTTGTTGACAATGTTAACATTCAGTACCACTCGATACAACAAACAAATTTCCCTAATTAGGGGCAGATAACAAGTGACAACAATCAAGAAGGAGGTTCATCACAATAGTTCTATGAACTATGACTTTCGTATATTAACACAGATCTATCGATATTAAGAAACAAAGTGTACACTTGCTTGAAGATAAACTGACGTACAGAATTATCCCATGGAATATTTGGAAGCTAATACTCAGAGAAATGTAAGAAAACACTAGTAAATTGCAGGATATATGCTGTAAAAGAGAATCATGGATCAAAGGTATCTGGGCATAGAGAAGCGCTCATGGGTCAATTCATCTCCAAAGGGAAGAGACAGGGATGGATCAAACATATTTCAATGACACTTGGGTGAATTACCAATTAATAGCAAATTGAATTACCATCATTATTTTACTGCAAAAGCAGTTATAGTATTAAAATTAACAGCTAAAGATAGCTGGCATCTCAGAAAATTTGACTCTTAATAATGTCGATTGACACTGCATAAGCACTGTGCAAGTCTAGAGATAGTTTCATTTTAAAGTTCTACAAAACAATTTATAATGAAAATGAGATTTTCACACCATACATAGGATTTCCACAAACCAATTTTACTAATTCAACAAAAAGTGGAAAATGCATTGGCCACTGCATTCATTTTCACTCATGACACTTATAAAGTCACCAACGTTCATAAAAAAATACAACATGAAAATATCTTTTAGAAAAAAACAGACATCTTGATATATTACACAACTCCAGCTCATTAACCTCTCAGCGTCGCAGCCATTTAAAGAGCTGCCTACCCCGCGGCCGGATGACATTTCAACTACCCGCGACTGAAATACATTGATTCACTTCAAGCGTAACTACAAGTATAAGGGTAGCCCGATATTCACGAAATTTGGAATTCCGTATGATAGAACTATGTACATGCAGATAATTACATAATTGTTTCATATTTCCTTAGTAATTTAGTTTCATGTGAGAAGAGTTCGAAGCACTCTTCGAGACAGAGACCCAAGTCACACTCCCGGCAGCAGTACACCGACGTCTTCTTTTCGCCGTGTTTTGAACATACGATGCAACGTCTCTGAGGTTTGTATTTCTCGCTCTTGGGTGCTAATTTTCTAATAAAATGTCTTTTCTGCAACTTTGGAACTGTGTTATCTGATGCGCACAGGCCTTGAATATTTCGTTTCCCTCCGAGCGAGCGTATTTTGTAAACAAACCTTCCATCAGCTGAACCCGATAAGATAACTGCTCAATGTTTGTCCCTGTGACATACCTGAATATTATTAGAGAATTCAGGATTCAGAATTCACTGTTGAAAACTTTCCTTTGACCTCTATAATTATCTATAATCTCCTACACGAAATCCAAGTACTGGTTCCACCTCATCGTCACTCTCATCATTTACCACTGCATCCGCTACAGCCACATCATCTATTTCATTATCACTGCTGGTAATACTGTCACTACTACTTCCGACTAAACTTTCATCTGAATTATACAATATTTCAAGCACGTTACTGTCAGTCAAACCACGGCTGGAACTAGACATTGAGCGCGGCGCGTCACACGGACTGATGGAGCTGCAGCAAGACCGAAAAGAACAGGATGAAACTGAATGAGGGAAATAACATTTATGACAAAAAAAACAATTCGATACATATATTAGATAAAAGGTCGAGACGTCGTTTTTCAAACGAGATATATACCATGAACAACTGGTTCTCGTATCGTAAGACAGAAAGCAGCACTAACTCATGCCTACACCGTGCGCTCGTGGAGAGTTACGAAAATATTACAAGCTGAGAATAAAGACAAATATAATAAATAAACCGCACTCTTAATGTAAAATTATAGCAAAGAACGTCACGCGAAAAGACAAACTTCTCAGAATATCACTTCTTTATTTTATTCTGTAGGAAAGAATGAATAAAACAGACTTTTTTAAAAAACAGAGATTAGTGCTCAGACTTACTTGACAAATACTTATCCTTGCAATAACAACTTCATTTTAATGATTTTCAATTCTTATTTACAACAATGATAAACCCGAAAATGTCTTCTTGGAAACAAAACAATTTGCATATCCATAACTCGAAAACTCTTCGCGCTATAACCGTAAATGCGAAACCATGTATGCATCTATACCACGTATAGAGGTCGGCGCTGGGGTGTTAAATAAATCTAATGCTTTTCTAAATCTGGAGTATGTAACATATGTAACAACTGTAGCTCTTCGTACTTTGGTAAGACTGGACGTAACGTTTTATCAGATACTCTGAAAATGTCAACGCCATAAAACATAAGATATTCCCTGCAATAGCACAACATATGATAGATCTCTAAACGTAATTTCGCCAATATTCAACAGGAGATGGGAGTAGTTAAAATTATTAACAAAGGTCCCCTTCTAAACACAACTGAAATTTGTCTCATTTACTTTGACCAATACTTCAACACTAATTTCAATATAAACCACATTTCTGCAAAACCCAATATTCTATTAGACTTCCTCACTCTCATTTATAAAATTCTAAATTTGTAAACTAGAAATTCGATTTTCCATGCCTTAAACAGTTCGTAACTCCAATAACCCATCCACCTGCCCCACCTTAAACTGCTCCTCCTCCTTTATCTTATCCTTTCCGTTCTTCTTTCTTCATTCCACTTCCCGCTCTATTAATCACCTCCTATCTAATTCAAACACTCTCTATATATAATGCTTTTACCTGCTTTAGTCATTTTTATTCTCATCCACACCAATTCATCTTCTATTAGCATCTTTGTTTTTCTCTTTTTCTTTTCCGCATTGAAGTGAGTATTATAATATCACACACGGTCAGATCATTACAAAATATAGATTTAAACATTATGCCACCTGAAAAACTACCTGAGCTCTAAACTTCAAATAAATCACACGCTGTGTAAATGAGTTTCTCAATTGTTCTAATATTGCGCTTTTTTACTTTTATCTTTTCACAATTGTTTATTATGTCAACTGTTCTGCATATCCAAACTTCAAGAATCTGACATACGAGATACTATAATCATTAACATATATTTCTATCGTCAAGTATATTAAACATTATTGTACTATTTCACGCCTAGCATCGTTTGCAGGCTTGCTCATTGAACTATGCAATTTTTCAACGAGTTACACAATCATTCGAAAGCACAGTGCCGGTTAGGACAAATGTTTTGCGGCTCTCCAAGAAATTGCGTCTGGCTTCATTTGATCCTCGACATCCTCAAGATTTTGGGATCTTTCAACACACAGTGCTAATTCCTAAAGTGCTATAGTGCTTTATGAACTGCAACGTGACAAATTTACACATCAACTATTGTTTTCCTGTCCATTTTTCTTTATATTTTAAGTGATCGCCTGATGATGACCCGGAACAGTGGTCGAAACCAGTACCGCTGTAATCAACTAGGAATGTAACATTACATTTCTAATTCTACTTGTATTTAAAAGGTTGAACCATTATATTCCTCATTTCAATTTAATTGTGCACCCACTACATTCTACAAGATATTCTACGCCAAGCAATGTTTATTAGTCGTGGCATCTTACAAAGGGAACGCTTTATTTCGTTTTCTGCAAGACATAACCACTACAATAGTAATTCCAGAACACGTGTGATATGCACAATTCACTTGAAACCGCAAGTTAAGTGTCGACTGTCATTTAAATAGACACGGTTGGAGCAGATATTAATGTGCTGTTTTAGTTTCAGTGTGTGTTGGGGTGTTTGTGAGGAACCCTACTGTTACAAGAAGTCTGCAAGACAAGGAAGTAAACGAATCATCATGCTGCCTTCAAGAGGAATCTCTACATTCACCATGGTGCACTTTGCAAGTGATATTACTTCCGGAATGTGCTACTAAAAGGGGAGATCCCACCACAACCTAAAGGGATCACTATTGAGACGTTGCCAGCCAGAACTCAATCAACTTCTGTCATAAAAATTTAAGTAACCTTTTTAAATAATAATTTCCTTTCCAGGAGGACTTCATTCTTGAAATAGTATTTTCTATTACTTTGTGCTGTTACAGATTCTTATTAGATGACAAGAAATATCAAATTGATTATATAATGATACAACAACGGTACAGAAACTGCCTAAAGAATGCTAAATGTTACCCAGGAGTAGACATTTATTCTGACCATATATTAGTTGTAGCAGATGTAATGATTAAATTCAAAATAGTATGGAAAGGAAAGAAGAGAGAAGAAATTAATATTGAGAAACTGAAAGATAAAGACAAGTGTAGAGAACTAGAGGATGAGTATTGTAACAATAATACATTAGGAAATGAAACAGAAAATGTAGAAAGGAGATGGGAAACTTTTAAAAATGGGATAAAAGAAGCAGCTAAGAAAACGCTTGGAGTCAAGGAGAGGAAAAGGGCAAAGAAGGAATGGATAACATCAGAAATGATAAGTAAAATGGAGGAACGCAGGAAATGGAAAACAGTAAATGCATTAGAAGGAAAGAGTAACTACAGGAAGTTAAATAATGAATTAAGAAGAGAAACAGAAAAGGCAAAGAAGAAATGGTTGACAGAAAAGTGTGATGAGATAGAGCAACTGGAGAAAGAAGGGAAATATGACTTGATGTACAAAGAAGCAACAAATATAGTATTCAGAGAAAAGAGAAGGAACAACACCAATAAGGAAATAGGGGCTACAGATGGCACAATGGTATATGAACCCCAAGAAATAATGAAAAGATGGGAAGAATACATAGAATTGCTATATGATCGGGACAATCGACCAAATGAAGAATAACTAGAGGAGAAAGATATGGTTAGAGAGGATGATAAAGGGGAAACCATACTGAGAAGAGAGATCGAAGCATCACTGAACGAGATGAAAAATAGAAAAGCAATGGGAATAGATGAGATTCCTGTTGAACTGTTAAAAGCGTTAAATAATGGAGAAAGGAGTTGATTGGATTATGTAATCAAATATACATGACAGGAAAATGGCCAAAGGACTTCAGTGAAATCATGTTAATCCCTATTGAAAAGAAAAAGAACAGCAAAAAATGTGAAGAACATAGGACATTGAGTCTAATTTCACATGCAGCCAAAGTCTTACTGCGGACGCCCAACAGAAGGATATATGGAAAACTGAATAACTTTATAGGTAAAGAACAGTTTGGTTTCAGGAGAGGATTTGGAACAAGAGACGCCATTGGACTTCTGAGGGTGATAGGAGAGAGGTACATAGAGAAAAACAGGAAGGTTTATGCAGTATTTATTGACCTTGAGAAGGCTTTTGACTGTGTCAGATGGGACAAATTGATGACAATCCTGAAGAAACATGGAGATGATTGGAGGGATAGAAGGCTAATAAAGAATTTGTATATAAACCAGAGAGCAAGAGTGAGAATAGGAGATGAGTTGAGTGAAGGAATTGAATTAGGAGGAGGTGTAAGACAGGGCTGCTCTTTATCACCGACACTGTTCAACATCTACCTCGAAGAAATAATCAATGAAAGTTTTAATGGAAATAGTGGAGTTTGTGTTGGAGGTAGGAGAGTAGAATGTATAAGATTTGCAGATGATATGGTTGTGATGGGAGAAAGCGAACGTGAAATGATACAAATGTTAGATAAACTCAACATGAAACTAGAAGAATATGGAATGAGAATTAATAAGAAGACCAAAAGTATGATAATTGGAGGAAAAGATAGAAGTTGTCATATTAGTATAGGAGGAGAAGAAATAGAGCAAGTCAGTAACTTCAAGTATTTGGGAAGTAAGATCACAGATGATATGTACTGCACGACAGAAATTAAGAAAAGAATTGCCATAGCAAAAGAAGGCTTCAGGAAAAAATCAAAATTATATTGTGGACCACTAAACAAAGATTAAAGGAAAATACTTGCTAAGTGTTACATTTGGAGCATAGCGCTGTATGGCGCAGAGACTTGGACATTGGGAAAGAAAGATGAGAGAAAATTGGAGGCACTAGAGATGTGGGTATGGAAGAGAATAGAACGAGGGAAATGGGAAGACCGGGTAAGGAATGAGGAGGTATTACGAAGAGTTGGAGAACGAAGTATGTTACAAACCATTAGAAGGAGAAAAATGAACTGGATCGGACATTGTTTGAGGAGGGACTGTTTACTGAAAGAAGGAATAGAAGGAATAGTGAAAGGCAAACGAGGAAGAGGAAGGAAAAAATATCAAATGTTGGACAATATCCAAGGAAATAAATATTCGGACATGAAAAACTTGGCGTAGGACAGGCAACAGTGGAAGAGGTTCATCCCATGACAAGACCTGCCATAAGGCAGAATACCTAGATAGATATAGACAGATTCTTATTGCTTCTGATCTACTTATTGGTGTTGGTAAATTTTGTGAATTATTGAAATACACTCATATCCATAAAATCTAGAACATCCTGAAAGACGAGAGATAGGAATTTCATATTCACAGGATATGTGCACTAGTATATTCTGAAGAAATGATTAGCATTTGAACCATATCGATCCTCACGTTCAAGGTCCACAGCGATATATCTGCGCACCACCAACGACTGGTAAATTCTGCCTGCGGCTCTTGTTGTCGCTTTAAACCGAAGGTAATGAGAGTAGACATGCATGATGCCTCGCAGACGTACGCAAGAGAAGTTCCGTTAAATGAGTGAGTCTGAAAGAGGGCGCATTATTAGCATGAGAGAACGTGATGCACCGATCTGGGAAATTGCTGTTCGTGTTCGAAGAAGCGTGTCGGCAGTGCAACGGGTGTGTAAAGAACGTTCACAGAAGGCCACAGAACACGACGAGATGGGTATGGTCACACCTTCCACACCACCCCACCCGCCACCACACCCCGAGAAGATAAACACCTTATCCGAATGGCATTGCGGAACAGATCTGCGTCCTCCTCTGCGCTGGCGCAACAGTGGAACAGTGTAACACATTAGGAGCGACAGTCCATCACTGTTCATTACGATCTGGTTACCGGCGCGTCGTCCTCCTATCCGCCTACCTTTGACCAATGTGCACATACATGCTAGACTGCAACGGTGCATGGAACGACGTCACTGGGGACAAGAATGGCAGCAGATAGTGTTTTCGGACGAATCCAGGTTTTGTTCGTTTGTAAATGATGGCCGCATTTTTGTTCGCCGCAGACAGGTGGGAGACATCACACTGACTATATTCACACAAGACGTACAGCGCCAACTCATGGCTTTATGGTGTGGCGTATGGTGTGGGGTGCTTTTGGGGACAAACACAAATCACAGTTGGTGCATGTCAGGTCACTGTTACCATCCTACGTGAACGATATCATGTGACCCGTAGCCATACCCTTTCCGCACGACACCCCAGACGCCATATTTCAACATTACAATGCGCTACCACATGTTGCTTCTTGTCGTCACAGGATGTCAGCCTGTTGTCACCGGATTTGTCGCTAATCGAAAATATGTGGGATATGGCGAAAGGATGTGTGCGGCGCTGTGACCCAATGCCAAACACCAAAGATGAACTGTGGCACCAGGTGAATGTAGCACCCCAGGACGCCATTCGCGCCTTATACGTGTAGATGCCATCACACATGGAATAAGTTATCAGTGCCCCTCGAGGATCCAGTGCCTACTAGGCAACACGGCACATACCGAATCTGAGTGACAGAAATGCTAATAGGTTCTGCAGAACATACTAATAAACATGTCCTGTGAATATGAATTTCCTATCTCTAGTCTTTCAAGGTGTTGTGTTTTATGAACATGTGTGTACGTCTATCAGTTGAAATGTGTTGATATTGGAAGTCTTCAATTATTTGAATTTCATTAACAGCGTAGTGCACTAACAATCAAGTGTTAAAAATCAGAGACCAATTTATTTAGAACCTAAAAGACTAACAGGGATGGATACGATGATTCCTTTGCGCATTTTTCATATAATATGACACCTCATCTTGCTTAATTTCATCAATGAGGTATCAACTGTCACCCAAATGTTATTCATGTACATTAGGGACTAAACTTATGATATAAAAATAAGTTATGTTAAAAGTAATGAACGTGGATGTAAATGATTGGGTGTTAATAATAGGCTTTAATGACCTACGATGCTCTATTTGAGAAGGAGAATAGCGTTCACTGGTAATAGCGTACCATTGTTAAGTGACAGAATGGGACAGTAGCTCATATTTGTGATCACTGAAGAAGTAGCAACGAATTTTGCATAATGGAGAGTATATTACTGGGCGCATGAGGCTACCAGCTCAGTTTAAGATAATCACTCTCTGTGTTCACTCAAAAACCCCAAGCTTGCCTAATTAAAGAAATTTATCTAATTAATGCAACTTTTAAACCATTATTAGTCTGTCTGCTATAATGTGTGAAGATAGATTGACAAATTTTCTTAATGTGCTAATGTGATCATTCGTCTAGTTATTCGTTCATGATTCTTACAGTGAGGGTGACATAAATACAAGAATATTTATGAAGTTAAGGTTTTCAATAAATGATGAAGAACATACTGTACCGGTTACGACCCGTAGGTGAGTATTTTTTGAGTATAAATTACATTTAATTACCACGCGTAATGTTCTGAGCACGCCTGGTTTGTTTACCGTCAGCGGGGCAAGCAAGCGAGTGAAGGACAGCTGTGAGCTGTGACGTAGCCACGGGGGCTAGTTAGACCACCCGCCCGTCACACCACGTGTTCCCAGCCTGGACTCGTATATTCTAGACTCCACGTCACATCTTCTGGATTGTCCGACGGGGAAAATTTTGTAAGTCACGTAATAATTATGCTAGCTGCTTGAGCGATATGTCATCTTGTTTGGAATCACCTGAACGTCGCAATGCTCGAGTTTCAGGTAAATCCAACGAAGGGTTCACGAGATATTCAGTCAAGCCGTATTTTGACGTACACGCCCGGGATCGAATAAAAGGAGGGCCCACTGTAGCCTGTTTACTCAGTTACAGCTGAGTAGTCAGCGTGGACACTCTCGCTGCTACTATAGTCGTGTAGTGATAGTCCCGACGAGGAACTCTGTAATTTTCTAAGTATTCATAAAGTGAACTTATATTTTCTTCGAGCGTGGGAGAACGAATTCTTTCAAGTATTCTCAAGTGGACTTGCAATATTTCGAGTGTTAGGAACATTTTCTAAGTCTTCATAATTGAACTTACAATATTTACGGGTGTTCGAGATTGGAATTTTTCGAATTATTCATGAAATGGACTTGTATTATTTACGTGTGCTAAACTCATAATTGGACTTGTATTATTTACGTATATTAAAGAACGAATTCTTCATAAATTGAACCTGCAATACTTGCGAGTGTTAAGAGACTCATTCCTCTAATAAACAGTGATTTACAAACTTTGATAGTGATGATCACTGAATGTGCTCAAAGTTCCCGTAAGCATAAATTTGTGATTTTGCCGGTATTGGTTCAAAGACTTATAAACTTTGCCGGTGATGAACTCTAACTTCATTCAACGTCTTTAAAACATAAATTCAGGATTTCACCTGTGTTTATTCAAAGACTTGGATACCTTGCCAGTGATAGACTGCAAATTTATTCATGTGGATGGACTTGTGTTTTTCGTACATGTTCACTCAAAGACTTGTACATTCGCCAGTGTTGATTCAAAACTTTATAAATTTCACCAGTGATGAACTTTAAATCTATTCAGATTTTCATGTGGATGGACTTATGTTTTTCGTCCGTGTTCATTCAAAGACTTGTACCTTCGCCAGTGATGAACTTTAAATTTGGTCATAGTTTCATGAGAAGGGTCTTGTGTTATTTTTGCCAGTATTTATTCAGAGACGAAGACTTTTGCTAGTGGTGATCTTTGAAAGTATTCATAATCCTCGTATACAGAGACATATCACTTTACGAGTGTTAAATTTTGAAAGTCTTGACGAATAATAACCAGTGACTTCGCTAATAGGTTAATCACCCAAGGTTTTTATGAACTCAGATTTATCAGTACTGCGAGTGACCTTGGAGACATCAACCCTCTCAGTAACATTGGACTGACGTAGTAAATGACTATCTGCAACATCACCAGGATCATCGGGGTTCAACCTGGGCCTCGAAAGTTCGAGGCATCTCTACCTTCTACCAACCCAGACAGTCCAGCCGCTTCTGTACGGAGTCCCTGGAATCTTCTGGAACGTGTTCCAACCTGCTCGGCTTGGTGAACTGGAGAATCCGAGCCATATTATAGGACTATGGAAGACAACTTATATCTACCTGGAGGTGATGTGCAATTTCATGTCTTATATGAATAAACTCATGTTCAGTCAAAGTCAAAGTTTTCTTGTAGATAGGACCCTACCTCCTGTACCGAGCCCTAACTACTAGTCATCCAGTTTTTGCCCTGAGAACTATATACTTGCTTACTTTAAAGTATAATCTGAGAGTCGGGCTCTTTTACCGGTACAATACGTAAAGTAATAATCATGCCTAAATAAAATGATTAACCTCAGATTACCTAACTTTGGGGGAGAGAGATTTGAAAAGTAGGGCTTGGCTAAGAGTGCAAGCTTAACCTAACAAGCATGGATTCAACTCGAGGCCTAACATAGCAGGCCAGGGATTCAACCCTAGGCTTCACCTTACAACGTCATTAACTTTACAAGTTTGATGTCCAAGAGTGCTGACTTAAGTTAACAGGCAAAGATTTGTTGCCCGCCTTCACATTACAAGGGCGTTACAGACTCGAGTTTGAGATTCAATGCCTAGCTTAACCTAACTAGACAAAATAAGACATGGTGCATGCGCTTTAGGAGCTCAGTTTGGAAGTTGATGGCGGCCATCCACATAATTTTAGTAGGACTAGGGAGAAGGTGTAAAGCTTAATAGATGTGCTTTATTCATAGGAGCATAACGTTGAAAGGTGACATCAGGTCATGGAGTTGAGTGACTGCAAAAGGCCTAAAGCGCAAAAAGACTAAAAATTAACATGGTAAATGGACAAATGTGCAAAAGTGTTAAATGGCTAAAGGACAAAATGGAAAAAAGGCCAATTGGCAAAAGGGCTAAAAACTAAAGGGCAAAAGGGAATGGGGTATGGTACAGGGATCAGAGATGAACGTGGAACAATATGGTGGTATGGGACTATGGAGATGGTGAAAGGTTTAACACATGTGCATTGAGAATTATGCTAAATAAATGACTGCACGCTGAAAGTTTATATTTAATTCAACACACCTAACGTTTGAGCTGCGAGAAATTAAAAAATCCCCACACCGACTGGGAATATGTCTCAGATATCTTTAATTTGGACTGCAGACTACCATAGTAAGTAAATTATTTTGTGTTCAATTCAAAACCACCTAAGCTTTGAGTTATAAGAAATTCAAAAATTCGCCGACCAGACTAGGATTCGAACCCGGGACTCATTAACTTGGGAAGCAAACAAGCATGACTGTACATGAACAGCTTATGTGTTTCACTAAAACACCTGGCTTAGCGCTACAAGCATGACTGTACATGAACAGCTTATGTGTTTCACTAAAACACCTCAGTTCAGCTTAAGCCACGAAGGAGAGCGGACGCATGAGTAGAGAGCTCGGTAGTGGGAGTAAGGAGTGAGTGCTGAGTGCAGGAAGCTTGTGAGGAGTTTGACAACAATGATTGGAGTAGATAAATACAGGGCGGTTATTGGAGGATGGCAGAGGAGAATCAAGAAAGAAGAAGTAAAATCAGGTGGGTGTAAAGTGGATTTGGTAATCAAAGGAGAAGTAGTGTTAACAGCGGCGGTGGTTATAATGTTGCTACTGATTGGAGGTGTAGAGCCGAACCCAGGCCCGACATCTAGTGGAAATGAGGGATGGGAAGACATAGAAGAATTCAAAAAATGGGTAAAAGAGACGGTGGTAGAAGTGTGCCCCTTTGAGCAAATGAAGAATATGATCCAAGAACAAACCAGGCAGTTTGGAAAAATGAAGTTATGGCTGCGAGAAATGACGGACGATATAACATCACAAGTGAGAAAGAACGGCGAGGAAGTGGCAATATTAAGAGAAAGAATAGGACGACTGGAAAAGGAGACGTTGAAATTGAAAGCGGAAGTGAATGCCAATACATTGAATCGCAGGAAGAAGTGCTTATTTATTTATGGGGTGCCCGAGGAGGTGAGAGAAGACAAAGTACGTACAATTTACAAAGTAGTCGACTTAATACAGCGGAAATTGAAACTTAACTTTAGCGAAGTGGACATAGATGACGTACAGAGTGTGGGAAGAACTAGGGGCAACAGGCCTATCAAAGTAGAACTGTTTTCTACGTTGATAGCTGATGCTGTGATAGGCAATTCGAGTAACATGCAGAGAGAAAAAATATGGATCAAGAGAGACGTGGGATGGGAGGTTATTAGGAATGAGAAAATACTCAGAAAACACAAGATACGTGCGATAAACCAAGGACTGAGAGCTACTATTAAAGAACAAGAGCTAGTGGTATCAGGCAGATATTGGAAGAGGAACTGGTCTGTGAATAGACTGCTGGACTTAGAAATGAAGATTAAAAAAGACGAAGAAAAAATGAGCAGTGCAACGAGAGGTGGGGAAATGAGGAGAGATAACAGTAACAGCGTAATGTGTGAAGAGGGTCAGAGAGAGGCGCTAAGTGAAAATGTAACCATTAACAGTGAAGAAGTTCAGGAAGAGGCGACAAGTGAAAGGGTAACCATAAGCAGTGAAGAAGAAAGGCAGGGGAGTGAAAGCAGTGAAGTAAGGGAAGTGACGGGTAAAAAGGTGACGTCAGAGGCAACCGGAGGATGTCTCAATAGGAGTTGGGAAAGAGGCAAGGGCAGAAGATTAACGGAGATGATGGGAGCTGAAGGTGGAGGCAAAAGAACACTGAAACACCTGGCTTAGCGCTACAAGCATGACTGTACATGAACAGCTTATGTGTTTCACTAAAACACCTGGCTTAGCGCTACAAGCATGACTGTACATGAACAGCTTATGTGTTTCACTAAAACACCTGGCTTAGCACTACAAGCATGACTGTACATGAACAGCTTATGTGTTTCACTAAAACACCTGGCTTAGCGCTACAAGCATGACTGTACATGAACAGCTTATGTGTTTCACTAAAACACCTGGCTTAGCGCTACAAGCATGACTGTACATGAACAGCTTATGTGTTTCACTAAAACACCTGGCTTAGCGCTACAAGCATGACTGTACATGAACAGCTTATGTGTTTCACTAAAACACCTGGCTTAGCACTACAAGCATGCTAACTAAATGACTGTACATGAACAGCTTATGTGTTTCACTAAAACACCTGGCTTAGCGCTACATGCATGACTGTACATGAACAGCTTATGTGTTTCACTAAAACACTTGGCTTAGCGCTACAAGCATGCTAACTAAATGACTGTACATGAACAGCTTATGTGTTTCACTAAAACACCTGGCTTAGCGCTACAAGCATGACTGTACGTGAACAGCTTATGTGTTTCACTAAAACACCTGGCTTAGCGCTACAAGCATGACTGTACATGAACAGCTTATGTGTTTCACTAAAACACCTGGCTTAGCACTACAAGCATGACTGTACATGAACAGCTTATGTGTTTCACTAAAACACCTGGCTTAGCGCTACAAGCATGACTGTACATGAACAGCTTATGTGTTTCACTAAAACACCTGGCTTAGCGCTACAAGCATGACTGTACATGAACAGCTTATGTGTTTCACTAAAACACCTGGCTTAGCACTACAAGCATGCTAACTAAATGACTGTACATGAACAGCTTATGTGTTTCACTAAAACACCTGGCTTAGCGCTACAAGCATGCTAACTAAATGACTGTAAATGAACAGCTTATGTGTTTCACTAAAACACCTGGCTTAGCGCTACAAGCATGACTGTACATGAACAGCTTATGTGTTTCACTAAAACACCTGGCTTAGCGCTACAAGCATGACTGTACATGAACAGCTTATGTGTTTCACTAAAACACCTGGCTTAGCACTACAAGCATGACTGTACATGAACAGCTTATGTGTTTCACTAAAACACCTGGCTTAGTGCTACAAGCATGACTGTACATGAACAGCTTATGTGTTTCACTAAAACACCTGGCTTAGCGCTACATGCTAACTAAATGACTGTACATGAACAGCTTATGCGTTTCACTAAAACACCTGGCTTAGCGCTACAAGCATGACTGTACATGAACAGCTTATGTGTTTCACTAAAACACCTGGCTTAGCGCTACAAGATTCAAAGATAAAATCACGAACAGAACTAGGATTTGAACACGGAGCTCGCTTGGACCCAATGCTGAAGTGTTATTCAAATATCTAACACCAAAAATTCAAACTTCTAATTCTGAGCAAAGAAAATAATCGCTGTTTTGGGTTCTCAGACCTGGAGCTAACTTCGGCTCAGAACTAAACATCTTAAGTTCATACGAATAAACAAATATTAAAAGTCCCCAACCCGACCCGGAACCGATGGCGAGCTTTTCTTTCTCTGAAGACTAAGTGTGAACGGTTAGCACCAACTATGTTAACTGAATGTGGAAAGAGAATGCAACAAATTTAGTATAGTGAGGTCGTGACATATGCGTGTCTCAGCAAAAAAAATGATTGTAGGAACATGCTGTTTAGGCTTGGAAATATTTGCTGTGACATGAAATACAAAGTTCATTGTTTTTGCAGTTAGCCTAGTATGCACATCTCAGCAAAAGAACATTGGCGGTACGAGCAAGTTGACTAGACTTGGAAGTAACTTATTTGCTAAGACAGGGAATACAAAGTTTATTGTTCGCGCAATGAGCTCTGGGCTGCAGATTTGAACCCTGGAGACGTGTAATTGCCTGCTGTAATGTTTATATCACTTGGTGACTAACATTAGAGCAACCAGCAATCAAAAAATTCCCAGGCCACCTGAGAATCAAGCTCTGCACACTTCACTTGGACTGCTGACTATCATAAAAGCTAAAGGATTCAAAACACACAACCTTCGAGATAAAAGAAATTAAAAATCCCCGACCAGACCAGGAATCGAACCAGTGGCTTTTTACGTGGGCAAGGAATGAGGATGCTAATTAATGACTGTATATTAAAAGTTTCTGTGTTTAATTGAAACACATCAAGTTCGACTTCTTTTCAAGGGGGGGGGCGATAATAATATTCGCTTTACGACTTACTAACTACACTCGAACGTTTTAAAAGTTTGCAATCATAATTTTGAAGATCCAAGCTGCTTTCATGCTGAATACTCAACATCCATGCACAATAAGAAAGAAAAGGCACTTTAACCGCCTGAGCTACTCAGCTCGGCAATTAAACTATTAAGAACCAAGAAAACACACTAATAATGATGATAACTGTACCGGGAGGTACACCTCAACCCCGGGCATTTAAATGAAGCGCCCTGAAGAACGCTATCTATCACATAAAAATTAAAACAACTAGTGCAAGAAGTTGGGACGTTGGTCAACGGATATCACTACTAAAGTGATAGAGTAATGTGTTACTTTTAGGTGTCCTATACCGACTGGAATTTTTTTGGTGTAACACAGTTGGTAACAGCTATTTCAAGAAGTTCGGACTTATCTCCATAGATGTCTCTATTAAAAAAAAGATGCCATGCACTCTGGTGCAAAGTGGAACAACTAGAAAATTTGTGTTTATTGGTTTTCTGAACTTAACGGACTTTCTTTGTTTTTGATACGTCTAGGTTTTCAACTCCTCTTACTCACCTCGCCAGCTTTGGAGTCTGGCCAATCAAAAGAAATTGTGTTTATTTTTCTGCCATTAATTCATAATATAAATGATTCTCAAGATATTCGGTTTATGGGAAATATTTGTACACAAATGCCATTAACGTCTGTTTGTTTTAATATCTCTGATCTTGCACTTTGTGGCATACCTTTTCAGCTGGGTTTTATTCCAAGGATTTCATTTTAGAGATTGTTGGGTTATCTTATATTAATATTTTTAGTTTTCTTCTATATTTTTTCTCTACAGGTTTGACTGTATGTTATTCTTTGCGATTAGTATATTATTCGATGACAGGTGAATTTAATGCTACATCATTCCACCCATTAAATGATGAAGGGTGAATTATGTTAAAAAGAATACTAGTGTTGGTTATGATAGCAATTTTAGGGGGTGTATATTAAGTTGAGTTGTATTTCCATCACCCTCTATAATTTGCTTACCGGCGAGTTTAAAATTGTTAGCATTGATTGTAAGAGTATTAGGGGGTTGGTTTGGATATGAGGTTTTTATGTTTTCTTTGTCTTATAACTTATTATCACTAAAGACATTTATGACATCTAATTTTTAGGATCAATATGATTTATACCGTTTATTAGAACTGATGGAGTAAGCTATCTACCTTTATTTTTAGGGAAGCAGATTTTTAAAACTATAGATCAAGGTTGGAGTGAGGACTGAGGGGGTCAAATCATTTATAATCAATCCGTACAATATTCCCCGGTAATTCAAAATTGACAGAATAATAGAATTAAAATTTATTTAGTTAGTTTTGTCTTGTGGATAATTATACTGATTATGTTGATTTTGTACTTGAATAGCTTATGTAGAGCACAACAATGAAGATGTTGGGGAAGTTTATTGACTTTTAAATATTTATAAATATACTGATATGTTATTTATACAATGAAAATGTATAGTTTTATTTAAACTATATAAACGGAGAAATGTTAATGGAATTAAACCATTAAAATAAAAAGTTAGCAGCTTTAATTTGATCAACACATTTCTTTAATTGGAAATAAATTTCAATAATATTATTAACAGTAATATACCTCTACTTTGGTTTCAATTAAGGTAAATAAGGATGTAATAATCTAAGATCAGGTCGAAACTGATTGCAATTTATCGCTTCTTATTTAAGTTACATTGAGAAATCAATACTTTTTGAGTGCAAATCAAATGTTATAGTTAACTACAACCCTAATGTGCTCATTCTAAGGCTCCTTGCTTTCACTCGTGATATAATCCCAATAATAGAATTAATAAAAATAATGTGCTAATCATTGATCATGATAGGATGTTTGATCAGTTTATAATAATGATAATAGGAAGAAGTAAAGCGATTTCTACATCAAAAATAAGGGAAATTACAGCAATTAGGAAGAATCATAAGAAGAAGGGAAGTCGGGCTGAACTTTTAGGGTCAAATCCACACTCAAAGGGGGAAGCTTTTTCTCGGTCATTGATGGTTCTTTTAGAGAGGATTGAGGCCGAAGTTATGACAATTGATGTAAGAATGATCGTGAATGATGAGATAATAAATATAATTCAGATTATTTATTTTGAATGAATCAATCTTTTTCATTGGAAGTCAAATGTACTTATATACTAAATATCTTCCTCATCAGTAGATAGAAATATATAAGAATAATCATACTACGTCGACAAAGTGTCAATATCATGCGGCGGCTTCAAATCCAAAATGATGATTAATTGAGAAATGGCATATTAAATGTCGTAATAAGCAGATTAATAGAAATGTAGTTCCGATAATTACATGTAAACCATGGAATCCTGTTGCTATGAAGAAAGTTGAGCCATAAACAGTATCACTAATGGTAAAAGGGGCTTCAATATATTCATAGGCTTGGAGAATAGTAAAGTAGATACCTAATAAGATTGTGAAAAATAATCTTTGTGTAGCTTGACTATAGTTTCCTTCTATAAGGGTATGGTGTGCTCAGGTAACAGTTACTCCTGAAGCAAGGAGAATAGTAGTATTGAGAAGGGGAATTTGGAGAGGATTAAAAGGTTGAGTACCTAAAGGGGGCCAAAGTCTGCCTAATTCAATACTGGGTGAAAGACTTCTGTGAAAGAAAGCTCAGAAAAAGGAAATAAAGAAAAATACTTCAGAAATAATAAATAAAATTATACCTCATCGTAATCCCTTACTTACTGGTAGAGTATGGAGGCCTCGATATGTTCCTTCTCGTGTAATATCACGTCATCATTGAATTATAGTTAGAGTAATTAAAGCTAATCCTAGAAATAAATGGGAATTATTATCTTGATGAAATCACTTAATTATTCCTATGGTAGTTGTTATAGCTCCGATGGCACCAGTTGGGTTGACTAAATGATAAGGATGATTTGAATGTGTTACCATAATGATGATTAATTGAGAAATGGCATATTAAATGTCATAATAAGCAGATTAATAGAAATGTAGTTCCGATAATTACATGTAAACCATGGAATCCTGTTGCTATGAAGAAAGTAGAATAAAGGGTGGCTAAAATAGCAAAAACATATGATTGAATGATAGCTACGGCTGATTCTAATGTTATTAAAAGTATTTGAGCAACAAGTAGAATAGAGAGTGTAGAGAGAACCAAGGAATGACCAGTGTTCCCTTAAAGAGTTAAAAGGAGATGCCCTGCAATTATATTAGCAGCTAGACGAACAGCTAATGTTCCTGGGCGAATGATAGTTTCAATACAAACTATAAAAGGCATAAGAACGGGAGGAGTTCCCTGAGGAACTATATGGGCAAATATATGGGTTGTATGATTGATTCATCCATATAATATGAAAGATAATCATAAAGGCAATGCTAATGCAAGTGTCAATACTAGGTGGCTAGAACTTGTAAAAATATAAGGAAATAATCCTAAAATATTGTTAAACAAAATGAGTGAGAATAATGAAATAAAGGTAAAAGTTCTTCCATTATGGCTAGTTGGCCCAATTAAAGTTTTAAACTCACTATGAAGGGTATTTGTAATTGAAAACCAAGTAACAGTGAGACGTGATGGAATTAATCAGTAAATGAGGGGTAGTATTAAAAGTCCAAGGAATGTTCTTAATCAATTGAGGGATAAATTTATAATGCTAGATGTAGGGATTTGGGATTAATGAGGTTTTATGTGTTGGTGATGGGATATTATATAGAAAAATATAATAATTTATAATAGCGAATAAGATAAGGGTGGATGAAAATATAAAGAATAAAATTAATCAATTTATAGGTATTATTTGAGGAATAAAGAAATATTAAAGTTTTTTAATTATTTTAGTATGACATACTAATGTTATGAATAATGAAGATAAGGAAAATAATTCCAATAAAAGAGATGGTTGACCCTAGACTTGAAACAACATTTCAAGTCTGGATAGTCAGAGTATCGACGTGGTATACCAGCTAACCCTAATAAGTGTTGGGGAAAGAATGTTAAATTTACTCCTACAAATATAGCTGCAAATTGAATTTTTGGTCACTTAGGGTTTAATGTTAACCCTGTAAATAATGGGTATCATTGAATGAATCTCGCCTTTCCGAGTTAACTTGTCTTACTGATCGTCGTGCTACTGAGTGTGTGAGGCGCAGACGCATCCATCAGCAGGCAGAACATCACCTAAGGTAAGGGAAGATTCCAATCTTTAACTATCTAACAGTCCATTTCCTAAAATGCAAACTTCTCTTTCTTCTCATGTAAAAGTTCGAGTATATCAGGAATAGAGAGTCGGACACCCTCTCGAGTTCCCTATCAACTTGTTTTTGAGGTGTCTATGATTTTGTGACCGTTTTCTATCTGTAGCCTTGTAATTTAAATTTCCTCCATCTAGTCACCTCAGTAGTGTGGGATTAGCCTCTGCATTGTCGGGGCAAAACACCAAGTAGGGTTTTAATATTTTATTTCAAGGAGCGCAAGTTTTCCCCTCCATACTTTTGATTTTTGGCCCAGTAATTGAACTTGTGATTTTTCAAGAAGGCCCGGGAGAAAGAGTACTCGATACCCATGTATAAACTTAAAAATCAATTGATATGGCCTTGTTAAATTGTTGTGCCCACAGATGCCAGAATGTGTAAATTTGATTAGGCAAGACGCTCTAATCACTAGTGTAAAAGTTAAAGGCTGTAAGGGTTTGGAAGCGTAGTCTCCTTGGTAGAATTGTAGAGCACTGAGGCTCATTTCTTCAAATGTAAAATATATTTGTGTGATACTGAATGGTGCCTTTGGAAGGCCATAACTTGTAAGCTTTGGAGAAAAAAGCTCTTGAAAATTGTGATTTAAAATTTCCTGAAAAACGAATTGGGAGATTCGTCTCGTTGCCTATCAAACTAAACGCAACAGTAGTGATGTAGGAACCTTGTAAACAGGGAGCTGGATGCTCGAATTTTGTAATTAATCTTTTCTAGACTTTCTGTTTTTCTATTTTGTAAAAAACTACCTCTGTACCTGATATATTATTGTTTGTTAAAATTTAATATCTCATAAGAAATATAATATTTATTTTACAGTTTTAAGTTAATCTTTGACTATCTCTCTGTGATCCACGAAAACTCGGTAAAAATTGATAGCAGAGCGTGGTTGAACGGGTCTAGATAAAGCCCCGTTTAACGGCTAAACGTAGAAATCGCTCCGAACTCTGTGAATGTTCTCGGTTGCTGGAAATTTTTTAAACTGTTTCATTCTTCTGTCAACATGTCGGGTCCTCGCGAAGTCCCCGCTCCCGGGTACTTGCACAAGGAGGACTTAATCTATGAGCTCCTAATTAGGAAGGTCCAATCTGGAGGCACGGTTATGGTAGATATTGCCAAACTTAAGGAATCTCCAGAACTTCCTATTTATATCTCGGTATTTTGGAGAAAAGGACATGATGAGGCTCTATCCACTATCACTGATTATACCACAGAACTAGCATTTGTAGTTAGGTTTTTAACGAGTGACCCTTCTGCCAACCAAATTAAGAGAGTTCAAGCTAGACTGTTCCATTTTTACAATAGAGCTAGGAACCTATTGTCTCTAAAATTGAAGGACGATCTCTGATATGTCGAAGGGGGTTAGTCAACTGTTGTCCGGGGCCGCTACTCCTAAAAGCGACCATTTCCCTACGACAAATTTGTCTACTAAGGAGGAATCTAGTAGAGTGATTGAGAGTAATCATACGTGGCTACTCAAAAAACATCTGCCCCGTCGGAAATAGGGTCTGGTCATCCAAGACAACTTCCAACGTTATTTATGACTAATGCTGTGGTCGAACATTCTTCACCTTCAATGCAGTCCCCTATTATATCGCCCGGTTTCAGCAGCTTACCACACCCCTTGGCTATGTTGCTTAAAGACATTTCCAAGATTTCAGTATATTCAAATAATGAAGTCATTTCATTCTTAAGATTTTTAGTGGAATTTCAGACCATGCTTTAGTGTTTGCTCTCTCTCACTCACAAACATTTCAAATTATTTACCCTTATTCTGTAGGCGTCCTGTCGGACAAAACAGTTAAAGCAATAGCTGATCGATCATCTACAGAAGACTTCCAGGCCCACCTACTGTCTAACTTCATTCCGGCTAGAGCCATGTCTTCGTTAATCCAAAAGTGCTACTTTAGAGTCCAGTGGTTGGATGAGAACCTGGCAGACTTTATTCAGGATATTAAGTTTTACACCAGGGTATTCGTTCTTCATTGGAATGAAGACCAAATTGTGTAGTCGATCGTTGAAGGTATCTCTCCGCCCTATAAGTAGTACATATGTTTTGCATATGGACCTAAAACCGTCCCTGAATTAAAGGCAATGGCTGTCTCCAAGGCGCCCTCTCCGTCTTTTAACAGTTCTCTGCCACCACATCACCGAACTTTTCCCACTCGCAAGTGTTAGCCATGTGGATCAACTGAACATCTTCGAAACAAGTGCCCCTCGATAAAAGCTAGTGGGGCTAGGAACGGAGCAGGTCCATCGCAAGGTTGCATTAAATGCGGCTCATTTGCTCACCTTGACAAGAATCGCACTAATCTTGTTCGACTTCTGATGCTGCCTCCACAAATCCATGTGATGGGAAGTGACTAGTGTCCTCGGCTGTGTCACAATGTTCACCTTCTGGAGGCTCTGGCCCCATGAAACCAAGTAACAATTCAGTTAAGTGTGAAATTTCTTTTAATTTATCATTTGAAGGCCCTAGAAAATGCCTCAGAATTGCCACAGAGACCCCAGATTCGTGCCATTTCCAAATATTGAAGTAAATAATGAACCAGTGACGACTCTGTTAGACTCACAAAGTGAGAGTTCATAAATTTCTGAAGAGTGGTATTCTAAATTAGAAACATGTAAATTTCCTGAATATTGTTCCACTTCTATTAAGTGTGTTTCGGCTAACTCCTCTCCATTAGAAATTTAAGCTTTCATTTTTGCTAACGTTCGTATTTCAAAGTTTACCTGGAAAGTTAATTTCTTTGTAGCTAAACAATTGTCTTGTTCTGTAATATTAGGGGCCGACTTCATGTCAAATGCATGTCCTGTGCTTGAGATTCAGAGCAAAGCGTGCATCTTCCAACTAGCTAGTAACTGTAATATTCCCCTATTGAAATATAATTCTGTATCATGTTCATCTATTCCGCCTACCCAAAGTGAGATGTCATTAGATCTTAGGCAGCTACCTGAGGAATAGGCTGAAAGTATTAGAAGGTTGTGTCAGTCCTTTCTCGGTGTATTTTCTGATACTCATGGCGTTAGTGACGTTATTGAATACAAGACTGAACTAACAGATTCTGTTCCAGTTAGGTTTCCGTCTGGCTGTCCCCACCCATCAGGAAAGCTCTTCAGGAAATCATCGATCAGATGTTAAGGGACGGTATTATTAGACCTTCAAAGACGGCGTATTGATTGTCCATCTTTCTTGAGCCGAAACCCCAAGCAGGCTTCAGGCCTCTTATTGATTACAGGGTTTTTGAACCGTAAGGTGGTTTTACAATCTGTGCCCCTTTCTGATCTTCACTCTTGTTTTCCTCGTTTCGAAAGGCCAAGTTCTTTACCATCCTTGATCCTAATCAGATATATAACCAGATACATCTAGCAGAAGAATCGAAACATCTAACGGCTTTCGCTACGGATTGGAACTTGTATGAATATAACCGCGTGTCCTTCGCGCTCCACATGGATGCAGCTGTTCTTACTATACTGCTAGATTGGGTCTTCTCTGATATAAAATTAGAATATCTGTATCATTACCTCGATGATGTCGTCGTGTTTTCAGAGACCTTCGAAGAACACTCAGATAATCTGAAGGAAGTCCTCAATCGCCTTCGGAAGGCTGAGTTGACTGTTAAACTATCTAAGGTAGCTTTTGCTAATCGCCTTCGGAAGGCTGAGTTGACTGTTAAACTACCTAAGGTAGCTTTTGCTAAGCCTTTATATTGTTCTTAGGGCATGTTGCGTCTCCCTATGGTGTTTCTACGGATCATTCCAGAACACACGCTATCCGTGATTTCAAGCCTCCTAAAAACATCAAAGGCTTTGCCACGTTCATAGGCGAGGTGAATTTCTTCAGAATGTTTATTCCTAACTTCGCTAATAGGGCGACTCTCCTGAACCTACTACGGAGGAAAGGCGTGAAATTTGAATGGGAGCCGTCGCAGCAAGCCGCTTTTGAAGACCTCAAATTAGCTCTTTGTAACGCCCCTGTATTATCCATGCCAGATTTCTCTAAGAAATCCATAATCCAAACAGATGTCTCTTCATCTGCTGTTCCCTCTGTCCTTCTTCAGGAAGCGGAATTCGGAAGGAGGCCCATCGCCTATGCGTCTAGGACCTTATCGGCTCCAGAAGCTAAATATTTTATCTATGAACTTGAGTGTTTGGCAGTACTGTTTGCCCTGGAGAAGTTCCGCCTTTATCTGGAACTTATCAGATTTGAATTAGAGACGGACAATCAAGCCTAAAAATGCGTATTAGCTAGGTCTCGTCATACTGGACGTATTGCCCGTTTGGGCTATCAGGATTTCTGCATTCCAATTTGATGTAAGATTCATTACAGGGTCAGAGAATACAGTTGCTGATGGACTAAGCCGCATGTTTTCCAATGAGGTTGAAACAGGTGAACAGGAAGATAGTTCTGTTCTTCCCACGCCCATACCTTCATGTATTAGTGCCATTCCGACTGATGCCCCTATGTTATTTCGGGATATTGAGAAATGTCAACGTGGAGATACAGTACTGTCTCCCATTATGGACACACACTCTTCTGGGGAACAGGTTTGTCCCTTATGTATTGAGGAACGGGCCTTCGTGTTGCCCTTCGAGGCACGATCACAAGATGAAAGCAGTGGTTCCAGCCGTCCATTTAGGCATTTAGGCACCTTCAAAATTCGGGGAAAGATCAGAGAGATGTTTATTTGGAAGAGTTTGGACGGTGAAATTAGGGAAATGGTTAATGCTTGTAAAACTTCCTTGCTTAGTAAGCCCACCTTGGCCAATAAGCTAGGGCTATTGTCGTCGCATCAAGCATGGAGCGTCTATATATAGACTACGTCGGACCTTTCCCCAATCAAAGGGGAACGAAAATAAATTCGTTCTGGTGTGCGTGGACGGCTTCACTAGATTTTCAATGTTGTTTCCGACTACGATGGCAACCGCTCAGTCAATTATTTCTTGTCTTAATATTATCTTTGCTTCTTTTGGTCCCTGTCAATATATTGTTTCTGATAATGCTAATTCTTTCACATCTAACTTATTCCGAATATTCTGTCTCGACCTGTCTATTTCACATGTAACAACTTCTGCTTTTTACCCTCAACCATCTCTCGCTGAGCGGGTCAATCGTAACCTTCAAAGGCGTTGATCCCTTTTCATCTTGAAGATCATTCCAAGTGGGATGCTTCTCTGCATTGGTTAGCTTTTGCTTTAAATTCCGCTGTTCATGAGTCACTCAAGTTCACCCTTGCCTCACACATGTTTAAATTTGTATATAGCACCTACTACGCATTTCACAGTAGAGACTTGTATTTCTATGAATATGTACTCAGGTTTTCGCTCATACTATTGAGGTGACTGACAGATAAATTGAGGTTACAAGCGCGAAGGGACAAAAGCACAGACCTCCCCATTTGCCAAGTCATTCCTCAGAAGGCAGTAGCCAGATAATTCCAGATTCTTAGCCTGATGTTTGAACTTCCATCAACTTTCACTGCATAAGATTATATCAAAGGACAGTGGTATGAAAATCGCTTTTATTTCATCTATCTCGATTAATCAATTTCGTGATGTTCCATATTGATATCTATTATATGTCATGGAAAGAAAGAGATCCACCTAATAAATACTAATTTATAAACATTTTCTTTTAATAACAGGACCGGTTTCGACTCCTCACAAGTCATCCTCAGCTGTCATATACATTCACATTAGAATACATGTTTTTAATAGTTGTACCTTGCCCATAAACATTTCATATTTGACTGACATTAGGTAATATGTTTCAGAGTGAATAATACTGTTTTATGTCTAAGTTTAGAAAACCAATAATATATTAAAAAGATACCACTTTTTGAACACATTAAAAGGATCACAACACATGATAAAACTTTGCTATGTACATATGACCTTGAATTATATCATTAACGTTCAAGTTTTACGAGTAAAACAAGTTCCTAGAATGACTTTGTCATATTGCATTGTTTTTAGTCTTAAGGTCTATAAAATGTGCTTAAATGTAGCCACGTATGCTTTTATAATATATTTTATATTAGGCTTATACCTTGTCAAATTAAGTAATATGAATCTGAGCTTAAATTTACGTTGATAAAGTGAGTCGTATGCATTTATAATGACAGTAAACCAGGTAATTAAAACCTGTGTTGAATGACCTCTTCAATTGTATACTGTGTCAAATACATTACATGCAACATAAGACAATAGTACACTTCAATATACAAATGTTAAACAAAGAGTATAAGACATTCATGCAAGTTTTGTAGGCTTCATATGAAGTACTGTTTTTGTTATGCATACATGCCAAGTTCAAATGGGGCACTTTTTGGTCACTATATGATATTTACTTAAAGTCCAACCACTATATAGCTTATATTTTGTTCTAGTTAAAATGTACAGATTTGAAGATGAATGTGCTGCTGAAGTTTTTATCTTTGAAACCGTCAATACAGGAACACTAGCGTGTAAAAGCTGTTGTTGTAGATGGTTATTTTCCGGTCTTTGACACTTGCTAACTATCTGCAAAAGTAAAATTTTTTTATTAGAAGCGTCTTGGTATGTTAAAGTGTCGAATTTGTGTGTGTGTATATATATATGAGCTACTTACTGTCGTTGGGTGGTTGGGAAGTGTACAGCTTGGCTGCCTGGCGTGTTTTCGTTATGCATACATGCCAAGTTCAAATGGGGCACTTTTTGGTCACTATGTGATATTTACTTAAAGTCCAACCACTATATAGCTTATATTTTGTTCTAGTTAAAATGTACAGATTTTAAGATGAATGTGCCAGGCAGCCAAGCTGTACACTTCCCAACCACCCAACGACAGTAAGTAGCTTTTATATATATACACACACAAATTCGACACTTTAACATACCAAGACGCTTCTAATCAATTTTTTTTTACTTTTACAGATAGTTAGCAAGTGTCAAAGACCGGAAAATAACCATCTACAACAACAGCTTTTACACGCTAGTGTTCCTGTATTGACGGTTTCAAAGATAAAAACTTCAGCAGCACATTCATCTTCAAATCTGTACATTTTAACTAGAACAAAATATAAGCTATATAGTGGTTGGACTTTAAGTAAATATCACATAGTGACCAAAAAGTGCCCCATTTGAACTTGGCATGTATGCATAACGAAAACAGTACTTCATATGAAGCCTACAAAACTTGCATGAATGTCTTATACTCTTTGTTTAACATTTGTATATTGAAGTGTACTGTTGTCTTATGTTGCATGTAATGTATTTTACACAGTATACAATTGAAGAGGTCATTCAACACAGGTTTTAATTACCTGGTTTACTGTCATTATAAATGCATACGATTCACTTTGTCAACGTAAATTTAAGCTCAGATTCATATTACTTAATTTGACAAGGTATAAGCCTAATATAAAGTATATTATAAAAAGCATACGCAGCTATTTAAGCACATTTTATAGACCTTAAGACTAAAAACAATGCAATATGACAAAGTCATTCTAGGAACTTGTTTTACTCGTAAAACTTGAACGTTAATGATATAATTCAAGGTCATATGTACATAGCAAAGTTTTATCATGTGTTGTGATCCTTTTAATGTGTTCAAAAAGTGGTATCTTTTTAATATATTATTGGTTTTCTAAACTTAGACATAAAACAGTATTATTCACTCTGAAACATATTACCTAATGTCAGTCAAATATGAAATGTTTATGGGCAAGGTACAACTATTAAAAACATGTATTCTAATGTGAATGTATATGACAGCTGAGGATGACTTGTGAAGAGTCAAAACCGGTCCTGTTATTAAAAGAAAATTTTTATAAATTAGTATTTATTAGGTGGATCTCTTTCTTTCTATGACATATTTAGTTCATCTATACGAGTTTGAGAAACTAAACTCTTGGCACTAAGGTGACATAAGTGAAGTGCACTTTTATGACTATTTAGGGCTGACTGGACAATGTCTGTTGTAACTTCAAGGAGGGGGAGGTTAAGGTGAATGCACTGGCAGGTAGACAGGTTGATGGGATAGGTGGGGAAGGGGAAGTGTGGCAAGGGAAAATATTGCTATGGTCAGAGGGATTACGGCTGTTTGTGGAATGCAATGTGAGGAGATTGAGTTATATCAAAGTAGGTATGACAGCTTCAATGTACACAGGAAAGTAAGAGAAGTAACAGGGAAATACAGGAATGACACTGGTGGAAAGTTAATAGATGAAGCCGGGAACTTCATGGTAGATTTAGAAGACAAGAAAAAGATCTGGAAAAAATATATAGAAGATTTATTTTGTGACACTAGATGTGCTTTTACACAAAATACAAATGAAATAAGCGGCACAGATATATTAGAAGAAGGAGTTCAAACAGCCATCAATCAGATGAAGGACGGAAAGGCAGTGGGACCAGATAAAGTAGAAGCAGAGTTCTTAAAATTGACGGATGAAGATAATGTAAAATGGTTGACCAAAATTTCCAACCAAATTTATGTATCCGGGAATATTCCATCGGAATGGCTCGAATCAGAGTTCATCACCTTGCCAAAAAAGCAAAACGCAAACCAATGTGGAGATTACCGCACAATAAGCTTGATGAGTCATCTCTTGAAAGTGTTCTTGAGAGTGATACACAGAAGAATATACAGACTGTGTGAAGATCAGATAGCCCCTAATCAATTTGGGTTTATTAAAGTAGTAGGTATGAGGGAAGCCTTGTTCAGTGTACAGGTCCTCTTTCAGAGATGTAGAGATGTAAATAAGAATGTATTTGCTTGTTTAATAGACTACCAGAAAGCCTTTGACTGTGTAAAACATGAAAAATTGATGGATATTTTGAGAAATATTGGAATAGAGGAAAGAGATCAGCAAATCATCAAGACGCTGTACTGGAATCAAACAGCGGTGTTGCGTGTTGAAGGAGAACACATCAAAGTAGTCAAAATCCTGAGAGGAGTGAGGCAAGGATGTACCTTGTCACCTATACTATTTAATTTGTATTCAGAATACATATTTAGAGAAGCCTTCGAAGATATAGAAGAAGGAATTTTGATAAATGGAATGAGATTAAACAACATCCGGTATGCTGATGATACAATTGTATTTGCTGAAACTATCCAAGCGCTACAATCACTAATGGATAGAATTGTAAGAGTCAGCAGCCAATACGGGCTTGAAATAAACACTGCAAAGACAAAACTCATGGTTATAAGTAAGGAAAATATTTCTGGAATAAACTTGGTTATAAATCAAAAGAGTATACAAAGGGTAAAACAATATACATACCTTGCAACCATAATAAATGAAGACTGGGATTGCTCACAAGAAGTCAAGGTACGCATTGGAAAAGCAAGAAGTGTGTTCCAGAAAATGAGTAATGTGTTTAAAAGCCACAATCTAACTTTAGGGACTAAAATCAGACTTCTGCACTGTTATATATTTTCTGTTCTTTTATACGGTGTAGAGACATGGACCTTAAATAAAAACACAGAGAAGAAGCTGGATGCCTTTGAAACATGGCTTTATAGGCAGATCCTGAGAATATCTTGGACCCAGAGAATTACAAACGTGGAAGTAATGAGAAGGATGAACACAACACCTCAGTTGATCAAGATAGTGAAATGCCGAAAGCTGCAGTATCTGGGACATATAATGCGGAACATAGATACAATAATATATAAGTAATAATAATAATAACGTAAATGTTTCCACCTTTTCAATACAATATATTCACAAAATTACAAAATTATACGGTACTAGTTTCGACCCATCTAGGGGTCATCATCAGACGTATTGGAGCAAAGATCATTTGTGATGATGACCCCTAGATGGGTCGAAACTAGTACCGTATAATTTTGTGAATATATTGTATTGAAAAGGTGGAAACATTTACGTTATTATTATTATTACTTATATATTATTCTCAGTTCAGTACGGACCAAAAACATGAAATTCATAACCATCAACATAGATACAACCTACTCCAAAAAATACTCCAGGGGAAAATCAACAGCAAAAGAGGTCCTGGAAGAAGAAGAATATCTTGGCTTGACAATCTTAGAGGCTGGTGCAATATGTCATCAGTTGAACTGTTCCGCACTGCCACAAACAAGACGAAAATAGCCATCATGATCGCCAACATCCGAAACGGATAGGCACTGAAAGAAGAAGAAGATTGCCAATTGCTAAAATGAAACTAACTAAAACACAGCATGCGACTACACCATCTTAATGGTCAGCAATTAACATATTTTAGGTAATTAAATTGTCAGTAATAATAATAGTGATAACGTGCAACAGCAGATTACGCATACAGAAGACTCAAATAGGAGCTTATTCTACATAGTGTTGACGTTAGAGCTATGTACACGTAATATGGAGGCCTGACTTAAAAGAGAACCAGTTAGGAAAATTTTATTAAAGAGTATGTAGATCGACAGGTGGAAGGATAAGAAGACAGATTAAGTGAATAGATAGTTAGACAGATAGATAAATAAATATGGTAAATGGATAGATAGATATATTGCTAGATAGATAGACAAATTTACTTGAAAAAATAAAAAAGCTAGCTCCTCAGCTGTGACTTACGGTAAAGGATGGGAGTGGACTCACATTGTCAAGTGATCAGACAGCACTGCAAGAGAAGCTTATGCCATAGGAAGTTCCTTTAACTGGCACACTTTTAATTTTATCCCATCAGCCTTCTTGATTATGATGTCTCCTGAGTCAGTCCAAGTGTTTCTAAGACCAAAACACTGGATTGCTGTCTTCATGATGGACATTCTGGTAGCTGTAAGATCTTCACAGATTGTTGTGGATGAGCCTTTCAGTTTCCTTTTCCTAGTGAAGACATTCCACTGTGAGCAATAAGACACAAATTTGAATAGGATAGGTCTTGTTTTCCATGGTGATCGAGGTCCTAGTCTGTGACACCTATCAATATCATTAAGTGTAACATATGCACCTACTGCTTTGCACACGCTGAGCACTAGTTCATCTCAGTTTTCGTTCAAACATTTGGGGATGCCAAAAATCTTACATTATTTCTCCTGCTGTATTGCTCCAATGAATCACATTTGGAGTCCTTATCCTCCTTCAGTTTGTGGATTTCCACCTCCTTCTTATCAAGATTTTCAGTTAACTCTGAAAATGCTTCGACATTAAATATTAAACTTTTTTCAAGTTCTCTTATAAACCATTTATGCTATGCAGGCCAAAATGGCCTGCACAATTTTTTTAAGGAAGCTGTCCGAGTTAACAAAATTGTCCAGTGCGCACTTCAGGAGGTGGTCTACGTTGGCATCATTGGTAGTGGCTGGGCTTCAAAGTCTGTTGTTTCGGTGGCCCATTTTCTTTATAATGCAAATTTGGAAGAAAAAAGAACAATACCGACAAAATGTGTCGGTACATCGATTCATAAATACAAATGTAACACTTCCGCAAGTTTTTATCACTTCCACAGCTGTATAACACCCTCAGATCACTTGATTACTGAGGAGCCTCACTCATGTCCATCACCAACCATTTCATCAGATAGGTTAGAAACTCAACATGGCATGGCCCGAACCATGTCACAATACATTACACATTTACACAAGGTTTACCTACATCAGCACATTTAATAATTGTAATAATAATAATAATAATAATAATAATAATAATAATAATAATAGCAATGAGTATTAAGTTCAAGTGATTTTCACACTTACCTGCATTCAGTCAGTGTTTTCTGTCCCTTTCTACATTTTACGAGGTAGTGACTATCGCACACGTCATTACATAGTAAACAAACAGAGTCATCTGTTGGGTTGTGGAATTTTGTCTATATGCATATTTTACTGTGGAAACCATATATTTAAGCGATTAGAAAGCTGAAAATGCAATATAGGCCTCTCTATTCACCAACAACACATAATATGCAATAGTAAGCAAATCAAAACATTAAGAATTGGATCAACCGATCATAGTGCTATAGGCTATCCATACAGCTACTGAAGCTATCGGTTACTTCACATTCAAGATCACACTTGGTTTTGTTAATGTTTATTCAGTTCTTTTTACAATTTATTCCTGGCATAAAAGACATATAATAGATTAGTGTTATAAAAATTTAAAAATGTGCTTCTATTAAGGGATAAATAGGTTATGTCCATTATATCTGGCCGAAGAATGAATTTCCAGATTTTTTCTGAATTCCCTGACATTTCCTGGTTTTCCCGCTATTAATCAAACTCTCTGACATTCCCTGATTTGCGGTTTTCCATACAGGTTGACATCCTGTTGAACCCATATTTGTACGGTGAGGCCACTCTCTTCTTATTTTTGTTCAAGTGAAAGAAGATTCACAACTGTGTGTTGCTGTGTATGTCTTTACTAGCTGATGTGAGAGCCTCCTCTTGTCCAATCAGTCAAATGGAGATGCTCGTGCTTGAAGTTGGCTACAGCTTCAATTTTGAAATCGACTATTCAGGGATGTGTAATGAAGAATCAGTAATGAAAGGAGGGTAGAACGATATTTAAGATCAGAGAAAAAAGGGTTAAATTTGGTGAAAAACACTGTGTATACAATTACCTACACCGTCGACCTTTCTGGTGTGAAATGGTTGCTTTTGCAACATCAGAACAAATGACACTTGCACTTCTTGTATTGTATCTGTGTGGTATTGAGGGAAGGGGGTGTGGCGGAGGAGAGGAGATGGGCAGAGCATTGAGCTTATGTGTTGGTGGCTGTAGGCTGAACATTTACAGCGATAATAGCACAAACTTCTTTGGAGTAGCTAAAGAAATCAAGGCCTTTCTGTAAAACAACCCTCAGAAAACCAACTCTTCACACAACTGCAGGCATGGGACTAAGTTTCCTCCTTTTTATAATGCACGGTCCTCTATGTAACAATTTGACTAGAGTAATCAGGATCCTGTTTTCAATCCCTTAGGCATGAGATCACGGCTGACAATGCCCATGCAATGGGCAAAACATGTCCCCTCAAATTAGTACGACAAGATGAAATTCTTAATTTCAAGAACCCATGTGTATTGAATATGAAGATTTCAATAAACTTTTGTAACCTCGTTGAATTAATGTACATTTCATAATGGACCAGTCATGAGATTTGTAACATATAATTTTCTGAGATTGTTGTAAACAACCCACGGAGTGAAATTAAAATCCACTGTTTGTATCGGAGTTGAACCCTGTACATAAATATTATATTAATGTTGTGCAGGAAACTAACAACTCATATAAAGACTATTAATCCAATCATAGATCAAGAAGGCCATCTTCTTCTCAGCGGATGACTGCACAATACTCCAATACTAGTCGACTGGAAACATTAGAAATTCTCTATCACCTCACAAATATAATTATGATGGCAGAACACCTTGGACTACTTCATCCTGGCACTCTATACTCTGAGATAAAAGTTTAGGATCTCTTCAGAAAGGGGAACAGAAAGAAGCCACATTCATACACCTCTCAGGTTTTACATCGTGTCATACTAATTTATGTTTCGCCCATTGCATATGCATCATCAGCCGTGATCTCACACCTGGGGGAATAAAAATCAGGATCCTGATTACTCTAATCAAAGTGTTACATAGAGGAATAATTAATGAGAAATACACAAATGGTGCATTTAACCCTGACATACCCATTCCTTAAAACTAGAACAGACTATGCTGGCCCAATTCTAATTAAAATATTGCATGAAATCGAACAAGACCAGACTGCCTAGCTACCACAACATTTCTCTCCGCACTCTAACAACTTAGTTCTCATAGAGGTCAACCCCTGAATATTTACAGCAATAATGGCACAAACTTCTTCAGAGCAGTTACAGAAATCAAGGCCTTCCTGCAAAACAACCCTCAGAAAACCAACTCTTCACACAACTGCAGGCATGGGACTGACGTGGCATTTCATCCCTCCTGCAACACCACACTTTGGTGGAATGTGGTAAGCAGCTGTCAAGAGCCTGATTTAATGCCCCAGACAACTGATGGATTCTAATCGCTTCACCAACAAGGAATGGACCATTATTCCAACACACCCTCTCACCAAAGCTAAATAATGAACCTTTTGACACTTCTTACCTAACAACAACCAATTTCCTTATAGGAGAGCCAATTACTACACTCTCTGGTCATGATTATACTTCCTCTCTCATCACAACCTTGCCCACATGGCTATGTTTTCAGCAGCTAACCCAGAACTCCTAGAAGAGATGGTGAAATGAATATCTCAATAAATGGGTAATGAAATACCCCATAGCAACATAGCCATAGTGAAAGAAGATGACACGCATGCTATGAAGTGGACGATGACAGTGGTCAATTGTGCATCCTGGTAATGATGAATTCATTCATGTAACGAATGTTCAGGTGAGTAACATTGAACTTACAAGGCCTATTCACAAACACTATCCCTTGCGAAGTATGAAAAAGAAAGGCACGATAACTCTTGAATGGCTTATTTATTCATTGCATGTTTAAGTAATATTGTTCCGAGATTATCTGTGGAATGCAGAGAGGTGAAAGAAGGTGTCAGTTTGAATGGGTGTATCTACGACATCAAAGATTAATTTAAACTTTAAAACAAAGGTTATATTTCTTTTCAGATCACAAATTCAACAAAATTCTTCACTACGTCAAGGAACAAAATGTCAGGTACAAAAATAGCAAAGAAGAATAGAAACCCAAGGGTTGGAAATTTCAAGTTTTGAGTTTCCATCTCCAATTTACAAGTTTACATCACAAATGTTGCGTTTGGTTAGATAACGAGAGATATCTCCCAAGACACAGTTCAAGAGCAACTTGCTCCAAAGGTTACACATACGGCCTTCCAAAGGCTCCACTCAAAATTGCACCAATATCAGACAAGAGTTTACATGCTCTTTAAATTCAACCAAGGAGGCTGTGCTCCCAATTCCTTACAGCCTACTCAAGGCAACATTACACAAAAGCTTACAATTTTTGGCATCTCTAGGCACAACCTTCAATTTACAATTCCTTTACACAGGGGTATCTAGTACCCACACTACTGGGCCTTCATGGAAGAGAACAACAGGTTACATTACTGGCCCAAACTCAAAATGTATGCAGTCGTAAACTTGCGCTCTTTGAAAACCAAGTTTTGAAACCCTACTTGGGCTTGTGGCCCGATGATGCAGAGACAAATTCTACACAACTGAGGTGACTCGAAAGAAAAGTTAATGAGTGATTTACAGGAGACAAAAGGTACAAAATCGTAGTCACCTCAAGATAAACTGAAGGGTAATTTGAGAGGGTAACACACTGTCTATCCCCAATTTACGGTTTAAGTCTGTATGAAATTTTACATTAGCAGAATAAAATTTTACATTTTTGATAACAGGTATTTACATAGTTAAACATTAGAAGCTTCCCCTCCCGTGAGTTTGCAGAGATAGCTACAGATATAGAAAACTGGTGGCCAATACCTGGGCTGACGATCTGCCTGCCAAAGAATTAGGCACTCCGACTCATGTCTTAACACACACACACACACACACACACACACACACACACACTCAGAAATTTGACGAGACTAAGGCAAGGTAACTAGAAAAAGCCTCGGCTTTATACCCAAGGGGAGGGATCGAGAAGGCTCTGGGCAAAATCCGACCACACCCTCCCATTTTATTTGATACTCAAAAAGTTACAAGAAGCTTATGATTGTCTGAAAAATAAATAAGGAAAAGTTGTGATTGGCCAGACTTCACAGCTGGCAGGATGAGAAGGAAGTGTTGCAAGATATTGAAGTATAAAAATAAATGATAATCAATTTAGCTGAGAAAACTTATAAACCCAAAACTTCTTTATATCATAAATTATTCCACCTTGCACCAGAGTGCATGACCTCAGCTTTTTGTAGGGGCATCTATGGAGAAAAATTCAAACTTTTTGATGTACACCAAAACAAAACAAAGATCCAGTCAGTTTAGGAAACTTTAAAATAACATATTACTCAGTTATTCAGTAGTGACATCTTCTGATCAATGTCCCAACTTTATGCAAGAGCGGTTTCAAGTTTTGTTCAATGGATAGTGTTCCTTAAGGCGCTTCTTTTACATGTGCAGGGTTGAGGTGCACCTCCCGGTACAAATATTATAAGTCACAATGGACTAGTACCATCACAGACCACATTAGGGAGAAAAAGATTATTTTTCACTTGCCAAGAGATGGCTACAATGTGTGTAGTATACAAGCGAACAATCACAGTAAACAAGCATATCACCTGCAACTTGTATCAATAAATAACTGTATTAATTAGAAAACAATAATTAATATAATCAACAAGATAACAAAGGTGTTTCATTTGGAAACAACTAGTAAAATATCCTGTAACAGCAACAAAAGAATGTATCTTTCAGCTACTTTGTGTTCAAAACTAATTTACAAATTCAAAGGTATTAGTAGGATTGATACCAGCTACTAAATGACATACAGTAGAAATCTTTGGAATAATCCTAACTGCTGCACAATTCATAATGCAAGATCGTGGAACAACTTGAAGGAAAAGTGAAAACTAGGTATGTAAACAGTCAATCTCATAAAAAAGTATATTATCAGTAGGACTGTCAATCATGTGCACTAAAAAGCTGGATCAAACCCCAGTATCTGTTGAGCCACTTTCTACCCATTTCCATTTTCTGACGATGGCTTATAAATTATGTACAATACCTCAAGAGAGTTTTCCTCCAATGACTCTGGCTCAGTTAACTCTGATTTAACTTCTTCTTTCAGAATTATCACTTCTGATACATGTTCAAAATTTTCCTGTGGAAAATAAGATATATTAGGTATGCTCATAACACACATCTACAAATACAGTCACTAACAAATGAGCATGTTAATTCATTAATTTCCAATATTATAGTTACTTTCAGAATTTCACTACTGTTTAAGGAAGATTTCTACCAGCAGAGGATTGTTATAACCAAAGGCTGTACTGAGAATGGTGTTATTATTCTTGGCCACTCCTTATGTCAAAGAAAGGATGAGACTGAGAACAAAATATAAAACGCAAAACATTTTCTAGCGTTATCAGAAGATATAATACCAGGGATGGAATTGGGGCCATCTCGCACAGAATTTGGAAGGAAGCAGCCATAGGCATAAACACTAAATTGTATGAACTGTTTTCATATGTTCAATCATATCAATCAAATCATAAGAGTTGTCTGAAGCAATTAGAAGTGTTACATTTCTAAATGATTTTTTGTTCTCAGCATAGAGCTTGTTTATATACAGATTAAAATTACTTGAAATAATGGAATCACATTAACTACTATGGTTTTGCTGAGATCACAGGGGCTAGATAAAACATTAATACAGTTCTGTTTCAAACAGCATATTTCAATGCTTCCAAGCGTAAAATAAAAAACATAAACATGAAAGAAGCTGACATATCACAGTCATATAATAATGAAAGATGTGATGTAGCCCAAAGACAAAGCAGCTAGACATGAAATATTTTACTACTATAAGCATCTTATGTAGTGTTCTGTGAGGAGCTGAGGGGATGAGGACACCGTCAGTGGAGAATCAGCAGTGTTGGAGTGTATATCTGCAGTTTCGGAAGATCTTTTATGATCTACTACGAGACATTTAAATTTCACTCTTGGATCCATAAAACCTTGTCAGCATTAAAGGGGGGAAGGACTGGGATTGAAAGCTTATATTCTAATGTAAGTTAAGTAACTAATAAAAGTGAATTAAAGTAACAAGTTCTAGAATATACCAACTTAACACATTCAATACAGAAGAGAACAGTGGCTGAAGTAAGGAATGGATGAAAAGGATGCACAAAAAGGACAAGGAAATAATGACAATGAGGGAAGAAAAAATTCTGTTTAATGTGCCTGAAGTCCTTAAAGTGTCAGAGCCCACGAAGAAGGGGCATATAAAAGAAATTATTCTCAGAAATCATACATTCTAGAGCCCTTAGACATGGTTCTTTACTGTATATATCATAGAATCTGACCTGTATTTGAGAAATAAAATGAGCTAATCACTATTCTGTCTTTCTAGAAGAATTCAACATCTGAGCAAAATATTTATTTTGAAAGAACGTACATTCAGATTTTGAGGTATTCACCCCTCGTATGTCATAGGCAAATCTGCTTGTTCCTTAAAACACATATCATCTTCCAGCACATTGTGGGTGTGAGGGTAACCCAGAATTATCACACCAGCGTTGACATTTTGTTTAGCAGACTGGTGTATCCAGGCTCAAAAACACTAATGAAAGATTTGTGATTTAACTTCTTCTACACTAATTATGGTAGGAGTAATAATTCTTAATATGTGGCGCTAATGGTGGTGCAGTACTGTAGGAGGATGTTCGTTTTTTAAAAAGTACGATCGGCCAACCATCAACGGGGAAAAATAAAAAAGGTGCAACCCCTAAACCAAAGTAATTTCAATACTGACAGTAAAAAGTACAGACTAATCCAAACTCAACCTTAAGTTCCTAAGAGTTGGCAGCTTTGTGTAGCACATTGTGGTGTATTTCCAGACAAATAAAAAAAACAGAGTTTACTACGCACAGATGCTCATTCAGCAATTTGTGACTCCTGGTGTTAATACTGAGGAAGCACATAGAAAATTATGCCCCTGCCAAACTTATTCAGATATTAAGGGTTAATTTCTGACCCCTATAAAGTTATCTGGTATGAGACTTACAAGCAATGCCGTTGTTTCTCCTTCAATCCAGCCTGGTTCCTCTTTGATCTTTGCTTCCAGGTCCATTTTGCACTGCAAACTGACGTAGTTAGAAGGTACTGGAATGGTTGACTACTTCTACTGACCTTACACTGAAACATAAGCCATGTCATTGATACTTATGATGTTTGTTAACAGACTAAGCAACAACCTTGTCATTTTATATGATCATCAATATTATGATCATAACAAAAAACCCAAAATTTTACATGACTGTTGATATTGTGATCATACCTATAGGACCTCAAGTTTTCTATGACTAATACTTCGATCAAAGCTAAGGACCTGCAGTTTTACATGATTTCTAGAAAAGTGATCACATCCATAATATAATTTAACTTATCTGTCGATATCAAGACCACGGTCATAGGACCCCTAGTATTACACGACACCTTGTATCATATTAATAGCTATCTAACATACAGTTTTACATGGAACTGAAACTGCAACAAGATGACCTTTCTTGAAAATTCAGTTACTGTACGGTTTGCATATCACTCTGATCACCGGGGTCCATATACTGGAATCTTCCTACCAAATTTATCTTTTGTAATCAGCTTCAAAACTAACTGAACAAGTTCACAGTTCTTTGAGATATGTTCTATCAAAATTTTCCTGCCCAGGATCAAATTCTCTCTAACCATTCTCCTCTCATTAAGCTTATTCACTATTTCTTTATTTGAGACATGTTCTATCAATCTCATCTTCAAGAACTTCTGATAACACGGCATCTAAAAGGCTTCAACTCTGTTTTTTCTTGGCACCAGTTATTATCTGTGTTTCACTTCCATATGGTGTCATACTCCTTGCCCAATGTAAACGTAATTTTAAAATTATTCAATCTGTTGAACTTAAAGAACATGATAGAGAACAGATGGGAATTTAAGCTGGATTCAGTGGTGATATTTATCGATATTGAGAAGGCATATGTCAGTGTACCATGGCAAGTGGTCTCAGATGCAATGATAAAAAAGAAGGCAGGGAGAGGTGAAGAGCCAATTATAAAAGCCATGAACGAAGAGTCAGTAAGTAGTATGAATACTGCGATAGGACAAACAAACTTTTTCAAAGTAGAATCAGGACTTCAAAAAGGTTGTGTTTTATCCCCGCCAATCTTCATTACAATCATGGATGAAATCCACAAGAGTATACAACAAAAAATGGGAATCAAGGAGGCAAAGGCCTCACACTTTGCAGATGAGACAGTAATATGTGGAGAAGATGAAATGGAAGCACAAGAACAAGATAATCCAAGGAATCATGAGATGGAGGAATATGGAATGAAAATAAGTGTGGAAAAGAGTATGATAGTAGTGGTGATGAGAGGTAATAGAGAAGGAAGTGGGAATATTGAAGTAAATGGAAGACCATTAGAAATTGTGGAAAGCTTCAAGTATTCGGAGAGAATAATTGAAGAAGATGGGTAAATAAAATAAGAAATTGGATAGGGACTTGAACAAGCCAATGAGTTTTACCAATGTGTGAGATGTATAGTTTGTGTAACTGGGACATCCAATGGAATGCAAGAAAATTTTGCACCCAGTGTATTACACACCAATTTTGACATATGCACCAGGCACATGGACAACAACAAGAGCATGATAACGCAGAATGCAAGAGGCCAAGATGAAATTCCTTAGAGAAAAATAGGGAGGGCATAAAAGGGATAAAGTCAGAAACAGAGAAATGAGGGAGTGAATTGGATACCCTGAACTGAAAGGCAAGATAGAGACCCGTAAGCGGAAATGGTCTGGACAAATGATGAGAATGGAAGAGGATAGAGTTCCACAGTAAGTATTTACAGAGAAAGTCATAGGAGAATGACATCAGAGAATGCCCAGAAAGGGGTGATGGGCTACGGTAAGGAGAGTACTGAGTAGAGTAAAAGTAGGAAAAAAAAATTCGAGGTAGGAAAGGAGTGGTGGAGAGAGAAAAACTGAGGAGGTTCTTGATTCACATTTCTACCCAGAAGACTGTAAATGGAAAATGAAGAAAATTCTGTTGATATAAAGACAAAAATGTATACAATACTGCTATCAGCTCATTTCATCGAACAATGCCATCAACCTTTACTTAAGTGCCTTTCCTTTATTTTTCTATGCATGTCTTGTCTAATGACACAATCGAGTGGTGTTTACCAGAGTGCCCCTTGTAGGGAGTTCCATGTCAAATGAGTGGTTTAAATGCTTAGCAGTTTTTATTGTTCCCCAGGTGGAAAAAAAATTGTCTATGTTGAATACCTCGAGTAGTGCCTCAGAGAATTCATTTCACCCAATAGTAGTGTCCGTCAGTCACTTTGTGATATATTACTGTAAATGCAAACATACAGCACTAACAATGAATACTAAAATTTCTCCTACAGGTAATACAAGCTTCGTTGCTGTGGCTAATTAAGTTGATTCTTATGCATTGCCAGGGAACAGATTTCTATGTAAACATATATCTATTCCGGTAACTATAATCAATTGTATTTTGTATATTTCACCGGAGGGGACAATACTGAAGAGTGCCATGTTTACTTGTTCTGGCCATCACAGGTTATTCTAATAATATGTTACTGAATTTACTTTCAAGCAACTACTTTTTATTGTTTCCACAGCCAGAATTTATTCCTGAAGATTGTTCTTCCATTCCTGCTAGCAGTTTAATGTTGCACTAACAACTCCAAGGGAAAGGGATAAGATTAGGTATGCAGCAGCATTAATTAAGGTTAATTAATGATAAAATGGGGAAACGACGGAAAAGTATTTCAAGACTGCAGGTCATAGGATTCGACCCCATGCAAACTCACCGTCACTTACCCCTGAAAATCTTTTACACACCAATAAATCAGAGAGTACTGTTAACTAAATCATCATGAATAAATACCGGATATAGCTCATGTGGGGTAATGATGAGATACAGGAGAATCTCCATAACAACACTGATGTAACAAGATACAGATATCCTAAATAGAAACCTCTCAAGATTTTGAATCCTACTACCATATGTCGCGGCATACAGAGTAAAGAACAACTCAACGTTCACAGCATCACTATTAAATTGCACAAAAATGTAAGTAATAGAGCAAAATAATAATTAAAATTACATACTACATATCGCAATTTCTTTCTGAAACTACCATCTGCATTTCTTCATCTGCATTGCTCTTCAGAAAAAAATCCTCATTCCACTAAATTTAGATACACGATATATTGCCACTACCAGAGTGTGAAATCAGAAAGAAGTGGTGGGGGGGGGGGGAGAAGGAACATAGGGCTTAACAACCGGTACTAATTTTTTTCAGGCAGTACCTGGTGGGGGGGGGGGTTAAAATTCCCCTGTATTTTAATTACCCTCTCCACCCAGAAAAATGTAAATTTGAGATATTTTTGTTCGAATTTTGCTGTTATAACAGGAATGATAAACATTAGAACGTTATTCCAATCAGCTGAGAAGTTTATGAGAGACTTGCTATCTTAAGAAAGGCCAGACGATGCGCGAGTTTCCATGGTTTATTGCTTTTTTAATGGAACTTTCCTCTACCAGGGCTATGTGTTGACTGAACAAATTTGTCAGTTTGTATCCTGCTCAAGTGAATATTGTCCTATTGATACCTGTAGGAAACACACCCACTCCAAGAAGTACAGGAGTGGTGTAAACTCGAGCTACTTATAGCAATGACAAGGGAGGATGGACTTGCCAGGGTGAAACATCATCAATAGGCTGTAGGTGCGGAGTTGCCACTGCTGCGTTGTTTAATTGGTCAAGGTCTGGCAGTCATTTGAATTATTTCTGATGTTTTTATGAAAATATGCCCAGTTAAAGTCATTAATTTCAGTAATAAATTATCGGTTCTACATTTTCCTGTTTATTTTATAATGAAAGGTACCCTGGGGCAATTTTAGTGGGGGGGAGGGGACCTCTGAGATAAAATCATCGGTGGGGGAGACATCCTTCCCTTCCCACACCCCGCGATTTCGCACCCTGGCTAGTACACACAACTTGCAGGCACTTGCAACGCAAAGGCTGGAAGTTTTATAAACAGCAGGCTAGTTATAAGCTTAATTAAAAATAAAATTTAAGAAAATTAATAATATTAAATATTAAAATATGTAAATGCTGAAACTGAGAAAGATTAGTATTAACTTCTAATATTCTCAATTGAGATCTATACATTTAGCAAAATTTAATTATTGAATTTGAACTTTACCGACAGTATGTTAGAGGTTGTGGACACAGAGTAAAATGATAGAAATCACAATTCCTCAATGAAGAAAATCCATAACTCACTTAACGGAATAAGCTGTAGAATAGGCTAATACGCGCCTTATATAACAACATACCAGCCACTTAGAAACAAAACCGGATATTTGAATGTTGTTTAATCACTTCAAGCAAACTCTTGAAGAACAATTTTGATTTGTAACAGTCAGTAAAACAGGCTGAATTTAGGAAAGCATGTATTACTAGTTACAACTGCAGAGTATGCGACACTTCTTCTTCTCTTGAAATGTGAATGGGCTTGTTATATCACCCAGTTCCAATAATTGTAATAAATCACACTGTAAAACTCATATATACCAAAATACACAACTGTGCGGAGAGTTGTAGTTTAACATATCCGTAATGTCTACAACTGTAGTATGGGACACTTATTGGAGAGAGCACTGGCAGCACTGGGTGCAATGTTACGCTACGTCCGGCTAAAAGAAGATGTATAAGAGAGTATTTTCTGCGGGTGAAGAAAAAAAAAAAAAGAAAAAAAAAGAACACGAAAGCAAGTCCGTAGGTCATAACGTACCGTACCGTACCGTGGACAGCCATGGAAGGAGGGTCAACTGACTGAACTTTACGATCCAATTCTTCGCACACTAACGGAAATAAAACTTATATATATAAATGATATGAGTAAAGGAGTGGAATCGGAGGTAAGGCTTTTTGCGGATGATGTTATTCTCTATAGAGTGATAAATAAGTTACAAGATTGTCAGCAACTGCAACGTGACCTCGAAAATATTGTGAGATGGACAGGAGGCAATGGTATGTTGATAAACGGGGCTAAAAGTCAGGTTGTGAGTTTCACAAATAGGAAAAGTCCTCTCAGTTTTAATTACTGCGTTGATGGGGTGAAAGTTCCTTTTGGGGATCATTGTAAGTATCTAGGTGTTAATATAAGGAAAGATCTTCACTGGGGTAATCACATAAATGGGATTGTAAATATAGGGTACCGATCTCTGCACATGGTTATGAGGGTGTTTAGGGGTTGTAGTAAGGATGTAAAGGAGAGTGCATATAAGTCTCTGGTAAGACCCCAACTAGAGTATGGTTCCAGTGTATGGGACCCTCACCAGGATTACCTGATTCAAGAACTGGAAAAAATCCAAAGAAAAGCAGCTCGATTTGTTCTGGGTGATTTCCGACAAAAGAGTAGCGTTACAAAAATGTTGCAATGTTTGGGTTGGGAAGAATTGAGAGAAAGAAGAAGAGCTGCTAGACTAAGTGGTATGTTCCGAGCTGTCAGCGGAGAGATGGCGTGGAATGACATTAGTAGACGAATAGGTTTGAATGGCGTCTATAAAAGTAGGAAAGATCACAATATGAAGATAAAGTTGGAATTCAAGAGGACAAACTGGGGCAAATATTCATTTATAGGAAGGGGAGTTAGGGATTGGAATAACTTACCAAGGGAGATGTTCAATAAATTACCAATTTCTTTGAAATCATTTCGGATAAGGCTAGGAAAGCAACAGATAGGGAATCTGCCACCTGGGCGACTGCCCTAAATGCAGATCAGTATTGATTGATTTATACATATATACATGCATTATCATTATAGTCCGCTATACCATTCTGTGTTCAGTCTGCAAGCCTCTGTGAGTTTACCTCAACGGCCCGTCGCGACAATCCTTTATCTGCAACTAGTGCCGTGGCCTCATTTAGTTTTATACCTCTTATCTTTAAATCGTTAGAAACTGAGTCAACCCGTTGTCTTCTTGGTCTCCCTCTACTCCTCTTACCCTCCATAATATAGACTATTATTCCCCTAGGTAACCTATCCTCCTCTATTCGTCGCATATGCCCCCCAACGCCGAAGATGGTTTACGCGTACAGCTTCATTCATCGAGTTCATTCCTAACTTAGCCTTTATCTGCTTGTTCCGAGTAATCACCTGCCATTGTTCCCACCTATTTGTAAAAGCAATAATTCTCGCTTATTTTCACGTCTGTTACTTCTAACTCAGGAAAAAGATATCCTGAGTCCACCCTGCTTCCGCTCTCGTGAAGAAAAGATGGTCTGGAAACACACCGATGTAAAGGCAGTTTCGTCCGGGAGCTGACTTCCTTCTTACAGAACACTCTTTATCGCAACTGCCAGCTCACTGCATTAGCTTTACTACACCAAATACAGTATAGACGATATGCGACACTCTGCGAGATATCAAGGGACAGCGATTTGAGCTCCCTCTAGCGGGGTGACCTGAGAGTTACTGATTCTGTCATAAGAGCACGTGTATTTGATTGTGAAGTTTTTGGCGTTATTTATGCCTTTGCATTAATTTGACATAAGTAAATAGTAGCGTGTGTCATTCCTTTATATCTCCTCTTAATATGAGTGGAAAGATATCTGCAGTGTTTTGCTGCAATAACTATGAAATGCAGAAGTATTCGCGGTCTTTCTTCCGTTTCCCTCGTGACAAGAAAATGTAAGTAGATATTGTGTTTGCATATATATTCTTCCAGTTAAAAAGAGATTTATATAGTACTTCCTAAACTTGTGACCTGCGCGGCCCACATTTGAATTGACAAAAAAAAATGTAATAAGCTTATTTTATTGTATTGTGCAGCAGTTAACCTTCAATACCGATGTGTTGTAGTAGGTGTGATCTGGGGTTTGATTTAATTCAGGAAAATGCATATGCACATGTGTGTGGCTAGTTGTGTTCCACCGGGCGAGTTGGCCGTGCGCGCAGAGGCGCGCGGCTGTGAGCTTGCATCCGGGAGATAGTAGGTTCGAATCCCACTATCGGCAGCCCTGAAGATGGTTTTCCGTGGTTTCCCATTTTCACACCAGGCAAATGCTGGGGCTGTACCTTAATTAAGGCCACGGCCGCTTCCTTCCAACTCCTAGGCCTTTCCTATCCCATCGTCGGCATAAGACCTATCTGTGTCGGTGCGACGTAAAACCCCTAGCAAAAAAAAAAAGTTGTGTTCCAAGTTACCCCATTTGGGATGCCGTAATGCGTTGTCAAGAACTGAAGAAAATATGGCTGATTTAAGAAATGTATATATTTTGTTGAAACAATATGATGATGCAAATTTGCTTTACCATAATGAAATGGCATTGTGCCAAGTATTGCTTATAGGGAAAATTTGAATTATTTGAGGCTAAATTTATAGATTTTCTTTCTGTTAGTAGGCTTCAAGTTAAAAAGAAAATTGTCCAGCTCTTAAATGTAAATTCATTGAATCATGTGTGTAAGGAGTGTGCCGATATTTTTGTTGACAAGCGTTTTAATGTGATCATACTATGCTTTTAAATGAGAAAAAAGACAAATCCAGCCGTAAAAGTTCAGGCAGGAATGCTAAAGCTAAAAAGGTAATGCATAAATGAAAGATCAAACCCTTTAATAGCAGTCCATTTCACATCTTGATTATATGTCTAATTTCAGTATTTAAATAATAACCCATTAAATAATTCTTCATTCGTTTATCCAGAAATGCTTTAGCAACTTTGAAGTTAATATCTTAGTAACACTTTCTTTCAGGACGTAATTTATTTGTCCATTTCCGTATATACATTTACATTGATATTTGAATTTAGCGCGAATTTTCAGGTCACGCCACTAGGAGCGCCACTTGCGAACTTGTCTTCCATTTAAACAAGGCTAAATCCGGAAGTGTCGCGTATTGCCTCTGCTTTATTTGACTATATCTTGATTTATTAATTTATTAATTTGACCACCTAATCAATACAATAAGTCTTGTCTTTGTTGATATACATTGACATGTAATCCTGGGAGAACACATGACAAAAATACTTAAACTTATCTACCTGCTCTAGCTTTGTATCACCAATCTGACATTCAGTTCTGTTGACTTTCTTACCTACTGACATCTATTTAATCTTGGATATGCTAATTGTTATTCCATACTCATTGCACCTATTTTCAAGTTCCAAGACATTAGACTGCAGGCTTTCGGCACAATCTGCCATTAAGACGTAGTCGTCAGCACAGGCCAGACTGCTTACTACATTTCCACCTAACTGAATCACTCCCTGCCAAATTATACCTTTATCAGATGATCCACGTAAACGACGAAGAGCAAAGGTGAAAGATTACAGCCTTGTTTAATCCCTGCAAGTATCCTGAACCAAGACCTCATTCTACCATCAATTCTTACTGCAGCCCAATTGCCGTCATGAATGCCTTTGATTGATTTTAATAATATACTAATATAATATACTCCCCTCAGTATGGTGAACATCATTTCCCTCGGTACCTGGCATACGCTTTCTCTAGATCTACGAAACATAAACACAACTATCTATTCATATCGTAACATTTTACATTTACCTGGTGCGTACTGAACACCGGATCTTGACAGCCCCTCCGTGCTCTGTAACCACACTGGTTTTCATCCAACTTCCTCTCAATCACTGATCGCACCCTCCCTTCCAAGATGCCAGTGAATACTTTCCTTGCTATGCTAATGAATGAGATTCCTCGATAGTTGTTGCAATCCTTCCCTGTTCCCTTGCTTATAGATAGGTGCAATTACTGCTTTTGTTCAATCTGAAGGTACCTTACCAACACGCCATTGTAATCTTACTACTCTATGAAGCTATTTCATTCCTGCCTTCCCACTATACTTCACCACTTCGTGTCTAATTTCATCTACTCCTGCTGCTTTATTTCAATGGTGTTTATTTACCATCCTTTCAACTTCCTCAAGCGCAATTTCACCAACATCACTTTCTGCCTGTCCACTAGCTTGGTTGTGCGCGACACCACCAGGAAGATTTCCTTTAACGGTGCAAAGATGTTCAAAATATTCCCTCCACCTCTCCAGTGATACCCTGGGATCTATTATGAGTTCACCTAAATTACCCTAAACACTGCTCATTTCCTTTTTCCTTTACTTCGTAAGATTCCTTTTTACTGTCCATAAAGGTTTCGATGCTGTTTAACATAGCCTTTCCAGGTTATTACCAAAATCTTCCCATGGTTTCTTTTTGGATTTAACAACTATTTACTTCGCTGTTTCATTCATCTACGTACAATTCCCTGTCCGCATCGGCCCCTGTTTAGATCCATTTTTGATAAGCCTCCTTTTTACGTTTACAAGCTGTTGCCACTTCATCATTCCACCAAGATGATCGCTTTTCCCCACCTTTACACATACCGTAGCCGTTCCTAGGCATTCCCTTGCTGTTTCTACTACAGTAACCCTGTATGCCACCTATTCTCTTTCTATATCCTGAACCTGTGTACTCCTGTCTAATTTCCTCGTCCTGGAGATTTTCTACTCTTATTCGTTTTCAGACATATTTCAGTTTCCCTACCCTAGTCCTAGAGATACTTAGTTCACTACAGATCAGATAGTGGTCTGGATTACCGAAAAATCCCTGAAAAACTCATACATTCCTAACAGACTTCCTGAATTTAAAGTCGGTTAAGGCATAGTCTATTTTATGGATCTGGTACCCCTAGCCCTCCACGTGAATAGCCTTAAGCTTGAAGAATGTATTCGTAACTGCGAAACATAAACTAGCACAGAAGTCCAACAAACGCTTCCCATTCCCCTTAACTTAAATGTATACCCCACATTTACCAATCACCCTTTCGAATACTTCAGTTCTATTTCCAACTCTCGCATTGATATCGCCCATTAGCACCCTCCTCATCCTTGCTGTTGACCCTGACTACGGTGTCACTCGATGTTTCATAAAACATGGCGAATATATTGAGACAATTCTCGTCGTAATTCCTCCAACTGTCATATATACCCACAGTGTTCGTTCATTTAGGTGCCTAAAAGAAAGTATGCTGGGTACAATAGTTTTCCACATAAACAGTCCTTCCCCATACTCTGCCCTTCCCTTTTTAACACCCATCAAGTTCCTTTTATCATCTCCTGTCTCTTCCCCGTTATCTCTTCTTACCCGAATATCACTTACGGTGCCCCCAGTACATCTGGATTCATCCCGTTGGCTAAATCAGCCAGTTTTACTTTCTTTCTACCAGTAGCTCCATTAATATTGATAGTTCCCCATCGAATTCCATTTCGTTCGACGAGTTCTTTCAAAGGAGTCCTTCGCCTGTCAAATGAGAGTGGGACTCCATTACTTCCATAGGTCCGAGGTTTGCTTGAAACGTTCTGAACTCGGTAAATTCATGAAGCAGGAGGCTATCCTACTTACACATAGTCACAGTGAGGATCACTTCTTTAACTGGTTAGGGACAATCGGTGGAATTTTAGTCCTAGCCTCCTGAGCACATGAAGGGCCATTGCATAGATTATGTCCGAGAACCGAATCCCGTTCCATAGCAATTGGTATCCCGAACCACAGGACCACTTACTAGGCCACTCAGCCGTTGCCCATGGTTCACCATTAACCAGCAACTATTATTCTTCTTCTTATTATTATTAATCCGGAAATATCGTGGATCACAGAGGTGTGAGAAGGTGCTGGGCTGAATGGATGGACAAAACTTTGACAAGAGCATAATTTAATGCACTAAATTTTGAAATGTTATTCCTTCCTCTTTGTTTCTCTTATTTAAACTTTGGTAAATAGAAGATCTGATTAAACAGTAACAATAATGAACTCGTTAGCTCCAACAACAACAATGACAAAGTCCGAAATCAGGTACAAAAGTGGAGAGAATTATCAGCATGATAATATACGAGGGATGAGTATTTTTAGGTCTGAAACAGGTACACTATTGTATAAGAGCAAATGTGGTCCATTAACTTCCATAGCCTAGGTATCTCAGCTCCAAACTCAAATAGAGACCAGTTCCTCAGAGCCATAAATTTCTTATAGCGCACAGGGTTATACAATGGCAATCTTCAAATGAGTTACTTTAGAGTCACTTCTTGTCAGTTATTTTCATATTACATTCCGGAAAAATAAAGAGGCCATTCTACAACCTCTGCCACTTTAGTAAACGCCGCACACAATAAACTGGATCCACGACAATGAAAATACGGCCTTAACGCGCCCAGCTTTTATAGTATCTCGGGGGGGGGGGAAGTTTCAGAACTCATTACAGATAGGCTGGATGCTTGTACACACCCCAAATGTTATTTGGCTAGAGAAAATATTCAAAAAATTTCGAATTTTTTGATAGATACAGGCTATTGCGGGGGGAGGCACATGTGTTGATAACCTTGACAAAGAACAATATAATCTTCATAACAAAGCTAAGCCACCTGTAAAGAATAGCTTTCTCTTAAGAATTAATTGTCCTTAATCCCACCAGAGGGGGCACTTAGGCCGATTGTAGAGACATTTAACAGTTGAAAATCCAAGTGGCTTGCATAACATTATTTCTAGTTCAATTTCTTAGATGGCCTTATAGAAGGAACGCATTTCTATCGAACGGAGAATGTACATCCTCGGTACAGACAGCCAGCCCCTAAGCTCTTACCATGGCATGAGCAGCCTTGAAATCTTGAATCTTGCCATGCATCATTTTTTGAGAAAACGTATACAAGTTGGAGTATCACTTGATCGAGTTTCCTTTCTTGTCTATTTGTTGAATTAAAGTAGTTCAGATAGTGCTTGCGAAGTAGTAGAAGTTCGGGCTGTTGCGCCCAGAGTCGATGGCAAGAGCGGCAGCCGCTGACTATGACTGGATGGGGTCGCCCGGACTCCCAAGGTACCTTGAGATACCATCGTCCCGTACACTGTGGGGAACAAACAAGGCGATGGTCACAAAGTACCAAATAGCATTGTTCGGGCCAAGGATGGAGTGGGCGTTCGGAATCCAGCTCCCAAGCCTATTCCAGGGATGATAGTCCCAAAGGAGGCAGTTTAGACGGAGTTTCGGCCGGAACGAGGCGGGCCCATACCCAGCGCCGGCATCCTTCGCAGGTTGACACGATGTGGCCTCAGGTGAAAGTAGGGCACTGTAACACTGAACTTTGGGCAACAGTAACAGACTCTCAGACAGTGTTACATGTGGTGCAGGTAAATGGCGACTTTGGAAGAGGAGCGCACGAAGTTTCTGACACACGTTTGGAGGCAGGATCCTACAGGCAGAATGGTAATAAAATAAATGAAGGAAAGGTTTTCAAGAAGTATTTAAAAAAATTAAATTTAACCTAGGATATAACTTAAATACATACAATATATCACAACCCACAGGGCCAGAAGGCCTCTTTATTCTAACTTGCTTATATAAAAACTAATAAGATACTAAGGAAAGAAATATAATTAAATCAGCAACATCATCACTTGGCGGCATATAATGAAAAGCAAAGGCTTTCACACATGTTTTACTTGAGACAGATGGACCCCTAAAATCCTTTAGATTCTCGAGTTACTCACTAAAAGGGTGACAAGAGTAAGGAATTCAAGCATAATGCAAGTTCCATGAAATATGGGGGCAAGCTTGCCCGCTGAAATTTTTTTTAACCATAACCTGATCTCCAATTTCTAAGTTGGTGGTTCTTTGTCCACGGTCGTACCCAATTTTTACTTTCTTATGAGAGGCCTTATGGTTATTTCTAGCTTTCCTCCATAAATCCCAGATATTCCCTGGTTCTGTTGTATCTGGCAATAGCTCATTGATCGACTATAAATTTGACAAAGGATATTTGGGACAAACTTAAACGAATGAGGAAGTGGAGGAAACTTGTGGGACACACGAACGGCCCAGTTAAAGGCTAATGATAACCAGTGTAAGGAAGTGTCCGAACGAGAATTATCTTCGTGGTGGAAAGCAATAAGGGCAGTTCGGGGATTATGATTAACCCGCTGGACTAGAGATGGCTGTGGGTGGTACCCAGACGTCGCGACATGTGAATAGACAGATCGAAACAGAACTTATGAAATAAATTACAGGGGAACGCATTAGCGATACCAGAAACTATATATTGACAGGGTCCGAAAGATGGAAAAATAGTGTTGAAACAAGAAGCAGTGGACTGATCAGTGTCATTCCTAGTCGGAAACAGTAATGAGAACAGTGTGAAACGATCCACGCACACAAGAATGAATGTATTCCCATTCCCTTTAGAATGAGGCAAGGGTCCGACGTAATCGATGTACAATCACTAATTAAACACGACTTACATGCTTTAACCAGTTCCCTAATTTCGCCGTCCATACTCTTCCACATAAACATTTCCCTTATGTTTTCTCTAGTTTTGAAGACGCGTAGATGTCCATCTAATGGGGCCTCATGGTAATAATTGAAAATCATAGGCGCTAGAACAGCTGGAACCACAATTTGCATCTTCTGATCATGCCTCGAAGGTCAACACAGAACCCCATTCATCACAACGTAATAGACAACATGTTCCCCAGAAGAAAGGGTTTCAATAATAGGAGCCAGCACTGACCTTTACGTCGGTATTTCGCTATATCATGAAATAACAAAGGGGCATCAGTTGAAATGACACTTATCATAGAAGGTGAGGAAATAGAAGGCAAAGGTCTTTTCTTCGAGTCAACAACATCAGAATCTCCGGAAAACATTCGGCTTAATCCATCTGCGACCATAATTTCAGATCACCGAATGTCTCGCACGTCAAACTGATACGCTCATATCCGATTCGCCCGGTACGACAGGGCCTAGCCAGAACCCACCTCAGAGAATGATTGTCAGTCTCTAATTGAAATTTAACATGTTCAAGGTAAAGATGGAATATTTCTAAGGGGTTGCTTGCTGCAACGGCCCTCATTCAAACTTGACAGCTTTCCTGCGGAAAAGGTTTATGGGTGCCGCCCTATTGCCGAAGCTGGGGATGAATTTCCTAAAGAAATCTAGCAACCCCTTTAACATCCTTAAAAGGCGTGAAGTTACGGATTGCATGCGTTCTGGAATTATCGACTGAAACTCCATCAGATGACACAATATGCCTCAAGTAGGACATAGAGTGTTAATCAAAAGATACCTTTTACAACTTGCCCGTCAATCCAGATTTACGAAGGCTTTTTAGAGTTTCATATAGATGAGCTAAACGTTCTTCAAAAGTCTCAGTAAAAATAACTTCATCTAGATAATGATACAGACATTCAAATTTAATATCGCAGAAGACCCTCTCTAGCAGCCTAGTAAGGACCACCGTGCCCGTGGGAAGTACAAAAGGCACGCGGATTTATTCATAAAAATTCAAATCGGTATCGAAGGCAGTCCTATGTTTTGATTCTTCCACCAGACGTATCTTATAATAGGCTTGGATGAGTTGCAAGATGATGAAGAACTCAGCCTCCCGAAACCAAGAGAAACATGAATTCAAGTCGTGAAGGGGTACTGATTGCAGAAAAATCTGACTATTCAACGCCCTGTAATCAATTACTGGCCTCAAGCCACCTTGAGGTTTCCACACCAGAAAAATGTGTGAAGAATACGCCGACTTGAAGGGGCGAATGGTACCATCCCTCAGCATTTGGTCGATGATTTCGTTGAGGATCTTCATTTTCGGCGGAGATAACCTGTAGGGAGGAAATATTACGGGAATCGAATCCGTAACCTCAATCTTGTTTTCAGTTAAGTCAGTCACACCTTGATTTTCCGAAAACACGTCGGAAAATGACTGAAATAGTTTACGAATGCAACTAGCCTGATCCTCAGGTAGATGCCTAAGGTCAAACGACATCTCACTCTGGGGAGGGAAAATAATAGATGATGCTACAGAATTACATTTCAAAAAAGGTACCGTATATGAAAATGACTCCTAAATTGGAATGTTCAGGATTTACTTTGAAGATCGTGCATGATAGATTAATGAGACAGAAAATCTGCTATTAATATCACAGGACATAGCAAATATTTAGCAACAAATAAGTCAGATTTCAACGTAACTTTTGAAATACGAATTTTGGCATGGATAAGTCCTAAAGTTTCCAGTGGAGAAGAGTTAGCGGAAACACTTTTTACAGAAGAAGAAACATATTCAGGATATTTACAACAGTACTTCAGCTTAGAATACCATTCTACCGAAATGATGGACACAATACTTCCTGGATCTAAAAGAGCCGTGCCCAGTGCGTAATCTCAATTTTGAGGAAGGCCACGAAGCCTGATGTATCGGAGGCAATTTTGAGACATTTCATAGGACTTTCGAAGATGATCTTCCTTTTTCATTTTGTGACATAGTACCTTCAGGTTCTGAGCCTTCATATGCAGATAGGGGTGAGGACGCAGCCAAGCACCCTAGTTATAGTAATTGCCACTTAAGGCCCTACACTAAAAGGTAAATATCACCGCCCGATTCTCTTTTCTTAAGGTGCTTCACTCCTGCCGTCATGACTAGTTAAATATTAAAATCACCAGACATAACAATAACAAACTAACCTCTATGCATGCATACATTGTGAAAGTTCTCTTACAGCAGTAAATGATAAAATTTAAGATGAAATAAATCAAGATATTCATAATTAAGCCCGTCCCCATGCTCAATGAGGAATTAAGGAAATAAACACACTTTCTCACTCCTACTCAAATTAATATTGCATATTCCTGCCTTTATTTTGATACTAGCTGATTTACCCGTGCTTCGTTACGGAATTTTGCATTGTATACATAATTCTAGGTTAGGTAGTGTACACGTTCTGAGCAAGATTGTATTAAATAGCACAGCTCTTAACGTTACCCTAGAAACGCGCCGGGGAATTCACCAAACGTCTTTTCTCATATGTAGACTGTGTTAGGGAATTTTCAGCGTAATGGTAGGCCTACTTGACTACCACTCACAATCAGGTTGGGGAGTTTTCATTATAATGGCAGACACTCACTCTCTACCTGCCTTTTTACATCCTCACAAAGACTGTCTTAGTCGTTTTCTCAAATGAAATGAGCATAGGTCATTACAATGATGACAGCAGGAATGGCGCTATTATTAGCAATACTTCCATATGAAATACTCGACCAAATAAAAAACACACATTTTCTCACTTTAACGAACGTATATTACGTTGCTGATCTAACAGTCCAAAGTTCCAGAGCTGGAATGACCAAGCCGAAGACAGCCGTGATCCGTGAACACTCTTCGTCTTTTATCGACGCGGGGTTTCGAATAGTGGAGATTCCCAGGGCAAAAATTATGCCATTTTACTTATCTGTTTCCTTGGAGTACCCGATGAGTCGGAAAATCTCAATAAACTACACTGGCGGCGGGAACATATATCTGACTTAGAAGCAAATTTGTCTTCAAAACCAGGAGAAACCCCCTCTTAAATGCTAATTTGGAATAAAATTGATGTAGAATTTAATAACAGTGAAGAGGAAGAAGCTGCTCTTAAGAAAAGGCTTTTTTCAGGGTTGAATTTTGAGTTATTTCTTGAATTGAGGTGCTATAATTTGGAATAGGCCTAAATTGTAGGCTAATTCTAGGCCAGGTCATACTGCTGCTACTAAGTGAGCCTCTTCCTTAAGTGTGCACACTGCTCATTTAAAACAGCGAGTCAGATTAGGGATCGAATAGCTTGGAATACTATGATGAACGATTGTGTTACGTAGCAGCAGTATCAGAAAATGTATGAATCACAGGAATGGCAAGCTATAGAAGAAAGTTTTCTAACTCCTCAGCTATTTCCCGCATATTCAGCCAAGCTGATATACTCGGTATGCAGCGGTAATCCCATCTATCGGAGTTGAGCGGCAGCATAACAGACAAAGAACATCACAACAAACGATGGTCAATGTAATGTTCTTGTTGATCAATGTTATGCGCATTCGGTATTGTAGGCCTTCACATTTAGTTTTCTTCCAACTCCGAAAAACCACCCTTATCGTAGTCGGTATGGTAAAAGTGAATAAAACATAAATGATCGGATTTGTAACTTTTGTTATGCAGTTCTTTTCGACAGGAGCAATAACATAGGTATTTAAGACATAGTTTTTAAGCGCCTTCCCCTAAACTACAATTTCATCTCGGGTGAATAAAATATTTGTCTACAGCTTAGACTGTAGTTTCTTTTTCCCCGACTCTATATACCGATTTCTATTAAATTCTGTTAACCCATTTTCTGGTGGCTCAGCGTTGATATGGACTTAGCAACAAAAATACAAATTCATGAATATCTGTGTTATTATAGCCGGTACGGTAAAAATGTATGATATAAATGATCAGAAATTTAATTCTCTATAACTTTAATTATATAGCATTTATGGATAAGAGCACTAATAATATAAATATTTGAGAAATAAATTTTAGGCCTTCCTCTAAACTACCATTTCACCCAGCGTAAAAAAATATTTATAGCCTAGATTGTAGTGTCTCATCCCCCGACTTTACATACCGATTTTCATTAAATTATCTTCAGCCGTTTTGTCGTGATGAGTGTACATACATACAGACAGACAGAGAGACAGACAGACAGGTAGCAATTACGGAAAAGTAAAAAGTGCATTTTCTTGTTAGTGTGGACATGCCCGATACAGAAATACCATTATTTTTATACATTCTGAGCAATATACAGACAAAACCCTTATTTTATACATATCGATATATTGTGCAAACATGAAGCTATGAAAGCTTGTTACATGAAAAGCCTAGATATTGTGATTTCATTTTATAATGCCACATCGCATGTGCTGTTTTTATGTAAACTGTACGTTCATTACAATCCACAGTGTTTACTTGCATCACCCTAGACACTGCTGCTCTCTCCCTCCCTCTCTCTCTCTCTCTCTCTCTCGCTTTTTCATACTTCTGTAAATTTTAAAATTTTTCATTTTTCCAAGAGACCATTAGAGGTGAGGGTATTTCCCCTGGTAGTGAAATAAGTGTTTCTGGGCCTAGAATAGAGAAAGTGAAATCTGTCTTCTGATAAACAAGGGAACAGAATCTCCAGGACAAGGAAATTAGTCAGAAGTACGGGGATATGATTATTGAAAGTTTGCAGACAATAGACAGTAGGCAGGTTCAGGATATAGAAAGAGGTGGCATGCAGGGTTAGTAAAATGACGTTTAAGGAAGTGGAAAGAAAGGTAAATAAACTCCATTGTCAAAAAACAGCAAGAATATATGAAATTAGACCATGAAATGGAGTAGGAAGGCCGGAGTGAAATTGCTGCACTGAGAAATAGCATTACGGGTAATAGGTAGAGACCCTTTTTGAGGCAGCTCTGGGTGTGGTTACCCTGCCCTCGTGAGTCCTAGATCACACTGACCCGGTGTGTAGCATCTGGTAAAGTTGCCAGCTCACAGTTACGAATGATGACCTCAGCGATATCTGCAGTAGAGAAGATGGACTTCGGTACAGTGGAGATGATGGACGAGGCAGCCCGTTACTTAGGGATTAATAAGAGTACCCTAAATTAATCTGCTACCTCGTAGATGAAGTACAGGACTACTAAAGGCTATGGGAGTTCTCCCTAGAAGGGCGCCCATGCCCGGGGGTAGGGGGGGGGGATGCGGCACCACCCTAGCTCTCAGGGAAAGGGCAATATCTAGCATAGTCGGGTGTTTTTATTTCAAGAAAATGATTTAAAAGTCGATATTACGTAGAGGTGGTAGGGAATAAGATGGGTGGTATTCTATCGTGGAATACAAGTCGCCATTCATCTTCCAAAATATTAAAATCACTACATGTCCCAAGGTCTAGGCACCCACTACAAACAAGCCTAAGGGCGCTCTTGTCTTCCTGACAGGAAATCCCTCGACTGTGGTAGACCTAGCAAGTCCGCAGAAGAGGAAAATAAAATGGATTGCTTCCAAATGTTTTTAAATGTTTGATAAATTTCGATGTTCTTTGAAAACTTTTAAGAGAACGCAAGAAAAACAATTGATACGGAATCTGCCACCAGCCCTAAATGTATGTATGTATGTATGTACGTATGTATGTATGTATGTATGTATGTACGTATGTATGTATGTATGTATGTATGTATGTATGTATGTATGTATGTATTGATTGATTGATTGATTGATTGATTGATTGATTGATTGATTGATTGATTGATTGATTGATTGATTGATTGATTGATTGATTGATTGATTGATTGGTTGATTGATTGATTGATTGATTGATTGATTGATTGATTGATTGATTGATTGATTGATTGATTGATTGATTGATTGATTGATTGATTGATTGATTGATTGGATAGCGGTTCAGAAATGACAGTTAAAACTAACCTATATTGTAGAAAATGGAGGCTGTACAATCGACCTAGTTGTGTGATGTAGGGACAATCTGCAAGTTATCAAAGAGATGCACATTAAGGTTTGAGTGGAGGCAATCCACATGCCAGTGTCTATAAAATTAATGATTCAAGAAATAAGAGAGCAAGAGATCGTTTACTATACAGTAAAGGAGAAGAAGATACCGAGGTATCGTTTGAGAGAAGAATTATGGAATGGGTTCAGAGAGTACTTCAATAGAGATTCAATTTTGAGATTAGGAAAATAGGTATTGTAAAATTAATGGAATAGAATAGAGTTGAGGGCACAAAAAACTTTAGGTAATGGCTATAAACTTTGTTAGAATGGAAGTAAGACAGCAGCAAGGAATGGTGTGGGATTGCCCTACACCAGGATATTGACTGCATTTCCGACGTCACCTATATTAATAAAAGAATAATTAAAATAAAGGTTTCTTTAAATGAAGAATACCTTAAAACTGTTCAGGTATATGCCCCCCAACTAGGCTGCACTGAAGAAGAGAAGATACATTTCCTACAGCTGTTGGAAGACAACATCGATGAGGAGAACCTCATAATAATATGACCGTAATTCCCAGTTATGAATAGAAAGAACAGGATACGAAGCAACCATGAGACCGTTTGGGTACGGAAGGAGAAATATTGAAGGAGAAATTTTGCTTGACCTGTGCTTGAGAAACAAGCTCTTAGTCAAAAATACACGGTTCCAGAAGAAAGAAATTCATAAGGTGACAAGATAAAGCCGGGATATCAAATCAAAATCTCTGATACATTATGTTATTACGGAAGCTGAGCTAAAGTGCGAGACATCGAAGTCATTCTAAGTGAGTGCCTTGAAAGTGATCATCGACTTCTTGTGGCAATTTACAAGTAGGAGAAGGAAATCTAAGATTAAGGACTGAAAACTAGAAGAATGGGATAACAAGCAACTGTCTCAAGAGAAGATAAAATATGAATACCAGTTTCCGAACCAAAAAGTGGTAATGCAAAATGGAACAACATGAGGAACGCTTTAGCTAGTTTTTTCTGCTAGTTGTTTTTTACGCCGCACCGACACAGATAGGTCTTACGGCGACGATGGGACAGGAAAGGCCTAGGAGTGGAAAAGAAGCGGCCGTGGCCTTAATTAAGGTACAGCCCCAGCATTTGCCTGGTGTGAAAATGGGAACCACGGAAAACCATTTTGAGGGCTGCCGACAGTGGGGTTCGAACCTACTATCTCCCGAATACTGGATACTGGCCGCACTTAAGCGACTGTAGCTATCGAGCTCGGTAGGAACGCTTTAATAAGCAGTTCTGTCGAGCTACGAGGTAAAACACACATTAGAGTTAATGTAAGGAGAACTGCATGGTAGAACAACCGGGTAATTGAGGATATACTGATCGTTAAGCCGTCAAGTCTGACACCGTGTTTGGTCGGTTTGAGTCCCATTGCTTGAAAAATTTCACCATCAGAATGTTAGCTAGCAGTGTAATTTATAATCAGTAGATTGCATGCAAAAAGCCTGGATTCATTTCCAAACCATTCTGCTGTGTTCATATGGAGGGAGAGTACATAGCGCTGTTGAAGAATGTTCGTCCATTGGACGGGACGTAAAGCTTAGTGTTATTCAACAGGAGTAGGCTACGTGCCAACACCCTCTCCCTGCCTCATTATCACATATCCAGACTCATAGGTCGCCGAAAATGTCCTCAGAAACTCGTAACACTAACAGCCATACGATTAGTAAGTAAACAAGCATCAGGACATCCAATGGATGTATCAAATTTTCAGTGTAGTGTAAGGTAAAAATCAGGTACCTGAAGATTGTTCCAAGGGAGTAATTCTTCAAATATTTAAGAAAAGAACCCATTGAATGTGTGAGAACTATAGAATTATTAAACTTCTGTCCCATGGTATAAAAATTATGAAAAAGAGTATCAAAGCTGGACTCCGAACTGTATTAGAGCCTATCTGACAGGAAGAGCAACATGGACTTAGACCTCACAGGAGTTCTGTAGACCCTGGCACATACGAGTTATAACGTACAGTTAAGTTCCGATGCATGAACAGCTGTGCGAGAGAATGTTCTCGTTCTCACTGCGCTGCGTGAGGGAGAGCGCAGTCGAGCAAGGTCACGTGACGTCACCACTGCCTGTAGCTTCCCTCCCGTTCAGAATTCCCTCGAACTTATTTTATGAACTTTTTAACGCCTGGATCAATCAACATGAGACCTACGCTGAATTGTAGCCAATATTATGGAAATGAAAACCCTGTAAATTTAAGATCAATCCGTCCAGTGGTTTCCGAGATATAGTAAGTTAAAATTTGGAAAGTGTTATCACCCCTTCATCACCTGATTCCGAGCGCTGCTCGCAGGCAGGTATACATAGGTCAGTGAAGCATGGTTATAGCCACTGTACAGTGTGTGCAGTAAGTGTGCCGTAAGTGTGTTCTGCAATTATGAAGGACAGTATGCTGCGTCGCGATCGGTGAGGTCATAGTGGTTACACTCGAACACTTTGAAAAAGTGCGAAGACGTCGCAAGTCAAGTTTCTGCCGCGCCGAGACGAAGGAAATATTCTGAAAGTTTCTCCGACTAAATCGTCGTTATATAATACTTAGAAGTGTGTTAACCGAGTGAAGTAATAATAGAAATTGTGAATTGAAGTGTCAAGTTTTTCATTTGTCAGTAAACGACATTGTGAACTTTGCCATTTTTCACGTAATTCAGAACTGTATCGCTGACCGTGAACATATTCTAAAACATTGCCTGTGGTGAACTAAAACTCATAATTTGAGACCATTTTTATAATTCTGAGACGTATTTCTCCTAGAATAGCACTATTCTGAACTGTGTGAGACATTATTTCACTAGGCATTCATCCAATAACAGGGCTAGAATAGACTATATTTTTGTATGAATTTTCTCGATCTTTCGATCGCTACTACGAGAAACTAAGTGAATATTAAGGACTTTTTATGACAATATTAAGTAGTACAGACTTGTGTGGTGTAAATCAAATCATAATATCGTCTTAATCTGTGGACAGTGTTATTTCAGAGACAGTTGTACAGACTGTTGTTAATAACATTTTTTCAAGTGCATATGCACTGTGATTAATATTCTACGGTCGAACCTCAGATATAATTAGTGACAATTATGAACTGTAGCAGTGTTAAATCTTAATTTCATAAACTGTGTGTAGGCCTATATAAAAACAGTGTTTTCCGTGGTGAAAACGATTGTAAGTCCTTACTCCATTAACCGGACTTACAAACCATGCGGTAACATGGACTGTGAATTCTAAGTCACACATTCAACCCCGTAAGTAGTATAATTGGATAGTTCGGCCGCCTCCTCCTCCTCCCGCAGCGCGGGAAATTTGAATTTTGGCGGGAAATTTGAATTCTGGCGGGATATTTGAATTTTGGCGCGAGATTTGAATTTGTAAACAAAGCCACGTGCTTTTTGACAGCTGTCATCGACAACAACGCATCGCTAACCTCACTGCTGCCAACTTTACGGGCCTAAACCTCAGTAGTGCCAACTTAACCTAACTAGCGTGAGGTAAACAAAGCCACGTGTTTTTTGACAGCCACGTGCTTTTTGACAGACAACAACGCATCGCTAACCTCACTGCTGCCATCTTGACGGGCCTAAACCTCAGTAGTGCCAACTTAACCTAACTAGCATGAGGTAAACAAAGCCACGTGCTTTTGACAGCCACGTGCTTTTTGACAGACAACAACGCATCGCTAACCTCAGTAGACATCTTGACGGCCCTAAACCTCAGTAGTACCAACTTAATCTAACTAGCGCGAGGTAAACAAAGCCACGTGCTTTTTGACAGCCACGTGCTTTTTTGACAGCTGTCATCCGCCATCTTTAAACCACAGAGCACTGTGCTGCCCTCCTTAGATGTAAAATTCGTCACCTGTCATCTGCGGCGGGAGATTTGAATTTTGGCGCGATATTTGAATTTGTAAACAAAGCCACGTGCTTTTTGACAGCTGTCATCGACAACAACGCATCGCTAACCTCACTGCTGCCATCTTGACGGGCCTAAACCTCAGTGGTACCAACTTAACCTAACTAGCGTGAGGTAAACAAAGCCACGTGTTTTTGACAGCCACGTGCTTTTTGACAGACAACAACGCATCGCTAACCTCTGTACTGCCATCTTGACGGGCCTAAACCTCAGTAGTGACAACTTAACCTCACTAGCTCGAGGTAAACAAAGCCACGTGCTTTTTGACAGCCACGTGCTTTTTGACAGCCACGTGCTTTTTGACAGACAACAACGCATCGCTAACCTCAGTACTGCCATCTTGACGGGCCTAAACCTTAGTGGTACCAACTTAACCTAACTACCGCGTAGTAAACAAAGCCACGTGCTTTCTGACAGCCACGTGCTTTTTGACAGCTGTCATCCACCATCTTTAAACCACAGAGCACTGTGCTGCCCTCTTTAGATGTAAAATTCGTCAGCTGTCATCGGCAGTGCTGCCATCTTGGCGGGCCTAAACCTTAGTGCTACTAACTTAACCTCACTAGCGTGAGATAAACAAATCCACGTGCAGCTGTCATCCGCCATCTTTAATCACAGTGCTGCCCTCTTTGTGGTGGCGGATAATTTGAAAAATGCTTTTTGATAGCAGCCATCTTTGAGCACCGTGCTGCCCTCTATGTGGCGGCGGTAAATTCCACGTGCTTTACAAACCTATATGCTTTTCTGACAGTTGTCATCCGCTATCTTTAATCCAGAGAGAACATTGCTGCCCTCTATGTGGTGGCGGTAAATTCCACGTGCTCTTGTTTGGAAACAAATCAACATGCGTTTTTGACAGCTGTCCTCCGCCATCTTTAATCACCGTGCTGCCCTCTTTAGCTACTTACCTTTGACAGCTGTCATCCGCCATCCTTAATCCAGAGAGAACAGTGCTGCCCGGTGGCGGCAAATTCCACGTGCTCTTGTTTGGAAACAAAGCCATGTGCAGCTGTCATCCGCCATCTTTAATCACCGTGCTGCCCTCTTTAGCTACTTACCTTTGACAGCTGTCATCCGCCATCTTTAATCCAGAGAGAACAGTGCTGCCCGGTGGCGGCAAATTCCACGTGCTCTTGTTTGGAAACAAATCAACATGCTTTTTTGACAGCTGTCATCCGCCATCTTTAAACACCGTGCTGCCCTCTTTAGCTACTTACCTTTGACAGCTGTCATCCGCTATCTTTAATCCAGAGAGAACATTGTTGCCCTCTATGTGGTGACGGCAAATTCCACGTGCTCTTGTTTGGAAACAAATCAACACGCTTTTTTTGACAGCTGTCGTCCGCCATCTTTAATCAACGTGCCGCACTCTTGCGTCAGCTGTCATCTGCCCAGCAATTCTCTTTCTATATAATAATTCCGTGTGGCTATTTCTAGCCAAGTGCAGTCTAAAAAAATAAATCCTAGTCTTGTTGTATCAGGAAGGGTAACTGGCTAAATCCCGGTCTTTCAGCGTCAGGAAGGGCAACCAGCCATACCGTGAAACAATAGTGTATGATGTAAGAGGCTAGATACTGCTTTGAGCATCTAGCTGTAAAACCCCGATTCTCGTGTTAGAAGTTGTAAAACAGATTCTTAATCCCAGTTATTTGACGTCAGGAAGGGCAACCGGTCGAAAACAATAGTGTATGATGTAAGAGGCTAGATACTGCTAGTTTTGTATCAGGAAGGGCAACTAGTCTTAAAACAAATTCTTGCGATTTAAAATCTTAGTTTTGCGTCAGGAAGGGCATCCGGCTGTAAATCAATAGTTCGTGATACAGCGATTTAAAATCTAAGAAGAGCATCTAGCTGTAAATCCCCGATTCTCGTGTTAGAAGTTGTAAAAACAGATTCTTAATCCGAGTTCTTTGACGTCAGGAAGGGCAACCGGTCGAAAACAATAGTGTATGATGTAAGACGCTAGATACAGCAATTTAAAATATAAGAAGAGCATCTAGCTGTAAAACCCCGATTTTCGTGTTAGAAGTTGTAAAACAGATTCATAATCCCAGTTCTTTGACGTCAGGAAGGGCAACCGGTCGAAAACAATACTGTATGATGTAAGAAGCTAGATACTGCTAGTTTTGCGTCAGGAAGGGCAACTCAACAAATTCTTGCGATTTAAAATCTTAGTTTTGTGTCAGGAAGGGCATCCGGCTGTAAAACAATAGTTAGTGATACAGCGATTTAAAATCTAAGAAGAGCATCTAGCTGTAAATCCCCGATTCTCGTGTTAGAAGTTGTAAAACAGATTCTTAATCCTAGTTCTTTGACGTCAGGAAGGGCAACCGGTCGAAAACAATAGTGTATGATGTAAGAGGCTAGATACTGCCAATTTTGCGTCAGGAAGGGCAACTCAATAAATTCTTGCGGTTTAAAATCTTAGTTTTGCGTCAGGAAGGGCATACCGCTGTAAAACAATAATTCGTGATACAGCGATTTAAAATCTAAGAAGAGCATCTAGCTGTAAATCCCCGATTCTCGTGTTAGAAGTTGTAAAACAGATTCTTAATCCGAGTTCTTTGACGTCAGGAAGGGCAACCGGTCGAAAACAGTAGTGTATGATGTAAGAGCTTAGATACTACCAGTTTTGCGTCAGGAAGGGCAACTAGTCTTAAAACAAAACAGATTCTTAATCCTAGTTCTTTGACGTCAGGAAGGGCAACCGGTTGAAAACTATAGTGTATGATGTAATAGGCTAGATACTGCCAGTTTTGCGTCAGGAAGGGCAACTCAACAAATTCTTGCGATTTAAACTCTGTAAAACATATTTTTAATCCCAAGAGAATCGAACCCGAGACTACCGGGTGAGAGGCATGCACACTAAACTAAACTGTAGGCTATGGGTTTGTTCTACAGTCTTTGAAGTTGTATCGACGCAGTCATTCTGAGCGAGCCGCGCAATGCATGTGTTAGCTGAAATTGTACACGTATCTTCCGGCTGTAGTAGTAACCTTGAACGAAGACACGGTGTGCTGATAAGCGACTTGTAACTCACGAACGTCTTCTTAGCTGAGTAGCATTCAGCCCATGTAAGCTCTTAACATATTATGATTGTACGGAGAGGTTAAAACACAGTACCAATTAAGGTTGCAAAAAATATTCTGTTCTGTAAAACTGAAATAGTCCTCCTCTGTGGTGTAGTAGTTAGTGTGATTAGCTGCTACCCCCGGAGGTCCGAGTTCGATTCCCGGCTCTGCCACGGAATGTGTAGCATTTAGCCTATGTAAGTTCCTAACGTAAAATATCATGATTGTACAGAGAGGTTAAAACACACACAGTGTCAGCATATAGCACACACCTATCGAAAGAGCCTGCGCGGTGCCGGCATGTAGGCTTCTCCTGATGAAGGAGCCTGCACAAGGTTTAACGCCCCCCTATCAACAGCCCTTACTTAATGCTGGCTTTTTGCACACCCCGCCTCTTAGATCATACACCATAGTTTTACGACCGGTTGCCCTTCCTGACTAGGATCTTAAATCGATAACTAGATATCCCGGTACCGGCACATAGCCTACTCCTACCGAAGAAGCCTGCACAAGGCTTATTGCCTCCATACGACAGATGAATCACCATCAACGTCTTGTACTCAAAATCATTTTCGAAGGAGTCTGCACAAAGTTTAACGTCCCCATCAACAGCCCTTACTTAATGCTGGCTTTTTGCACACCCCGCCTCTTAGATCATACACCATAGTTTTACGACCGGTTACCCTTCCTGACTAGGATTTTAAATAGATAACTAGATGTCCCGGTACCGGCACATAGCCTACTCCTACCGAAGAAGCCTGCACATAGCTTAACGCCTCCATCCGACAAATGAATCACCATCAACGTCTTGTACTCAAAATCATTTTCGAAGGAGTCTGCATAAGGTTTAACGCCCCCCTATCAACAGCCCTTACTTAATGCAGGCTTTCTTGCACACCCCGTCTCTTAGATCATTTACCATAGTTTTACGACCGGCTACCCTTCCCGACTAGGATTTTAAATCGATAACTAGATGTACCGGTACCGGCACATAGCCTTCTCCTACCGAAGAAGCCTGCACACAGCTTAACGCCTCCATCCGACAAATGAATCACCCTCAACACTCTTCAATCATTGTCGCTACTTCGGAAGATTGCGGGTTCGAACTGGAAGCCGTAAAAAATAGCAAATGCTAGGCGAGGGGCCTGCGCGAACGTCATTGCATGATCTAGCTAAATGTAGGTTTAGCTCAATACCTTTAAGTACCTACAGGTAAAGAATACCTTGGATGTAGCTTAGTACCGTCCCGTTTAAGTCCAGAAGTCGAGGATCGCGCGCTAACTTTCCAAGGCTCGATCCGCTGGAGAACTCTTAAATTCTGACACCTCGGCATCAACAGCAGGTTCGATCCCGGCTTAAATACGTCAGCCTGCGGGACTTCAGGAGAGCTCTTGTTGCATAAACACTTCGTTCCGGCTGTACTGCAGTTGTTAGCGATTTTCACATCCGCTTGGAAACAAGCAGCATATTTACTCGCTGCAGTCTGCGTGAAGCGCTCACAGTTCTCTGTATGCGATTATCACGCACACATCTCCCGTCTAAGTACTGTCTGCTGTGAATATTATTCTTCAGCCTTTATCTTAAGGTAAGGTAGAACTGTTAGTTACTTTTTGCAAAGCAACTTCTACGCTAGACATCTACATTCATATATGTTTGTTCTTTTTAGGTACCGTTCGAGTTACAGGCTTGAAAGTACGCATTTTATTCATCCGAGTAACAGTCTGCAGCACGTGCATTTTTTTAAAGGTATGTTTTCGAACTTTGAGTTGTAAAGATAACTAGGTTAACTGATGTACCCTACACTACATTCATATATGTTTGTTCTTTTCTTTTTAGATTCGACCAGAATATTATCATTCGAGTTTCAGGCTTGAACGTACGCATTTTATTTATCCGAGTAACAGTCTGCAGCACATTCATTTTTAAGGTATGTTTTCGAACTTTGAGTTGTAAAGATAACTAGGCTAGCTGATACACCCTACACTACATTCATACATGTTTGTTCTTTTCTTTTTAGATTCGACTAGAATATTTTCATTCGAGTTTCAGGCTTGAACGCACGCATTTTATTCATCCGAGTAACAGTTTGCAGCGCGAAGATTTTAAGGTATGTCCGACCTCTATACGTTGAAACTTGGTTTCTTCCGAACATCTTAACTTTAAGCTAATCATAAATAGTTGTTCTCTTCAATCCTCATGCTATAGACGAGGTTAAATTTATAATTTCAAACACGCACATAGCTATGTCTGACCTCAGCAGGCTGAAACTTGGTTTCTTCTAAAACATCGTAACTTTAGTCGTTCTCGTCAATCCTCATGCTATAGACGAGGTTAATCGTATAATTTCAAACACGCACACATAGCTATGTCTGTCCTCAACAGGCTGAAAGTTGGTTTCTTCTAAAACATCGTAACTTTAAGCTAATCATAGATAGTTGTTCTCTTCAATCCTCATGCTATAGACGAGGTTAACTTTATAATTTCAAACACATACATAGCAATGTCTGACCTCAACAGGCTGAAACTGGGTTTCTTCTAAAACATCGTAACTTTAGTCTATTGATATATAGTCGTTCTCTTGAATCCTCATGCTATAGACGAGGTTAATTTTTTAATTTCAAACACGCACATAGCTATGTCTGACCTCAGCAGGCTGAAACTTGGTTTCTTCTAAAACATCGTAACTTTAGTCTATTGATAAATAGTCGTTCTCTTCAATCCTCATGCTATAGACGAGGTTAATTTTATAATTTCAAAAACACACATAGCTATGTCTGTCCTCAACAGGCCGAAACATGGTTTCTTCTGAACATCGTAACATTAAGCTAATCATAAATAGTTGTTCTCTTCAATCCTCATACTATAGACGAGGTTAATTTTATAATTTCAAACTTACAGCAATGTCTGACCTCAACAGGCTGAAACTTGGTTTCTTCTAAAACATCGTAACTTTAGTCTATTGATAAACAGTTATTTTCTTTAATCTGCATGTCATAGAAGAGGTTAATCTTATAATTTCAAACTCACAGCAATGTCCGACCTCTATACGTTTAAACTTGGTTTCTTCCGAACATCTTAACTTTAAGCTAATCATAAATAGTTGTTCTCTTCAATCCTCATGCTATAGACGAGGTTAATCTTATAATTTCAAACTCACAGCAATGTCCGACCTCTATACATTGAAACTTGGTTTCTTCTAAAACATCGTAACTTTTGTCTATTGATAAATAGTCGTTCTCTTCAATCCTCATGCTATAGGCTAGGTTAATTTTATAATTTCAAACACACATAGCTATGTCTGACCTCAACAGGCTGAAACTTGGTTTCTTCTAAAACATCGTAACATTAGTCTATTCATAAATAGTCGTTCTCTTCAATCCTCATGCTATAGAAGAGGTTAATCTTATAATTTCATACTCACAGCCATGTCCGACCTCTATACGTTGAAACTTGGTTTCTTCCGTAACGTTCGCCTAATCTCTATCGGTCGTTCTCTTTTCAGATGTTCCCCTGCTGCGAGGAATGTAATGTAAAGTTTACAAGGCGAGATAACTTCATGCGCCATATGAAATCAAAACACCCTAGCATAACATCTGCTTTATGTAAAGTTTGTAGTGTGTATTTCGCTAACGTAGAGCGATAGGAGGCTCACTTAGCAGAGGTACATCAAATATCTACTTGCCTTCAGGTAGTAGTAGGGAAAAAGCGTGCAGCTACTGATGTAGCTGTAGAAAGTACTAGTAGTAAAAAACCTAGGAAAAATGAACTTCAAACTATTCACTGCGAGCACTGTAACACTGATGTACCATCTTCACATTTTCAGGGACACTTACGGAGTAATGCGCATAAAAATAATGCGTGTAGAAGTGGTAGTAACGCAAACATCGAGGAAATTAATACAGCATTAAAACTAGGATTGCTAGTTACCGAATTCGCACCAGTCAAAAGTTTCAGAGCACTTCAAACTTTTTAAATTGCGTTCAACCGGATGTACAACAGCTTCTTGCTAAATCTTTGTCCAATCATAATTTATTTAAAGTTAATTTTGAAGTTTTCGCCTTGTACATTAAATGCACGGATGAATCCGAAATAACGGACATTAAATCATTTAATACGAAGAATTTTGTCATAAGTCAGTCGACTAATTTTGGTGATATACTTAGGGATGTCTCTAACATTATTTCAACTAAGAGCGAGGAATTTCAGTAAAAGGAATCAGGGTGGGCTTTAGTTGAGGTAATGTATCTAGAAGTTAACATCAATAAGTACAATCCCATGCGAGGTTCATCGTACATCGAGCTGCCGACATGGATTCAGCGAAAAGAAGCTGTTGTAAACATCCAAAACAATGACGAAGCATGTTTTGCATGGGCAGTGATGTCAGCTCTAAATCCTGCGAAATCAGACGTAGCTAAGAGAACATCATCCTATCCACACTATTCAACGCAGCTAAATTTCGATAGTATAGAATTTCCTGTGCAGATAATGGATATTAAGCGCTTTGAGGAACTCAATAACATTAGCATTAATGTGTATGGTGTAGAGAAAAAGTCTGTAGTAGGTCCTCTGTATTATACATGTCATAAGAAGAGTACTCATGTTAATTTACTCTATATTGAAAACAGTGAGAATAGCCACTTTTGCTGGATTAAAATCTGAGTAGACTTGTTAGTAGTCAGTTGTCAAAACATGATGGTAAAAAGTGGCTATGTGATGGATGCTTGCAGTATTTTAGAACTGAAGATCAGTTAACGGGGCATTCCAAAAATGACTGCAATCATGTACGTACAGAGATACCTACTACAGGCAATAATGTTTTAAAATTTACAAATTTTCACAAGCAGATGTGGGTACCGTTCGTGATTTATGCAGACTTTGAAGCCATCCTCACGCCATGCAACACATGCTCACCTAATCCTGACAACTCTTTCACTAATACTACGCACATGCATGTCCCGTATATCTTCGCGTATTACATCAAGTGTAGTTACGATAGTACGCTTAACAAGTTAGAGCTGTATCGAGGACATGATGCTGCTAAAGTATTTTTAGAAAGACTTGAAAGTGATGCAGTTCGTCTTGGTCGTATTCTAAATAGTAATATTCCTATGAAGCCACTCACCGAAATTCAGTTAAATGATCATGAACGTGCTACAAAGTGTAGCATTTGTGATGGGGAATTTTCCGAAAATGACCCTAAAGTTTTTGATCATGATCATTTAACTGGTTTCTACAGATGTGCCGCTCATTATAGCTGTAATCTTAAGTATAGAGTTCCTAAATTTATCCCTGTAATTTTTCATAACTTATCTGGTTACGACTCTCATTTCATCATTTCACAATTTGGAGCTTCAGATGAAAAAGTAGATATAATCCCTCAGAATAAAGAGCGGTACATTGCGTTTGCAAAGTCTGTAAAAGTAGATGCTGAGCATTCTATAAAACTGAGATTCCTTGACTCGTTTCGCTTTATGGCGAGTAGCCTCGATAAACTTTCTAGTCATTTACAGCCTGAACAATTTACGGAAATTCGACGCGTTTTCCCCGAAGAAGCGCAGTTTAATTTACTTCGGCGTAAGGGTGTTTTTTGTTATGAATATCTCGACTGCTTAGACCGCCTCGAAGAACGTGCCTTACCATCGAAACAATCCTTTTACAGCTCGCTGAATTCAGCAGATATTAGTGATGATGACTATTTACATGCACAACATATCTGGGAGCAGTTCCACATTCAAACGCTGGGTGAATACTCCGATTTATATTTAAAGACAGATGTACTTTTGTTAGCTGATGTTTTTGAAAATTTTCGCTGTGTTTGCATGAAAACCTACAGCCTTGACCCATGTCAGTATTTTACTGCGCCTGAGTTAAGTTGGGACGCGATGTTAAAACACACGCAGGTGAATTTGGAACTGCTAACTGATATTGATATGGTGCACTTTATAAAATCATCTATTCGAGGTGGTCTAAGTCAGTGCAGCGGGCGGTATTCGAAGGCGAATAATAAGTACATGCCGAGTTTCGATTCTAGTCAGGAATCTCGGTATATCGTTTACCTCGATGCTAATAATCAGTATGGGTGGGCGATGAGTCAGCATCTACCGGTGAGTGGTTTCCGCTGGCTGACGCAGTGCGAAATTGATGCTTTACAGCTACACGCCCTAGGTGATGAAGCTGATAAAGGTTATTTCCTCGAAGTTGACTTACAGTATCCTAAAGAGTTACACACTTCTCATAATGACCTACCGTTCTGCCCTGAAAATATGAAGCCCCCGTACATCGCATCAACGACGGAAATGCTCATTGCTAACTTGTGCGATAAATCTAAGTATATCATTCATTACCGAAATTTAAAACAGTGTTTACAGCATGGTTTGAAGTTATCCAAAATTCATCGCGTACGAGAATTTAATCAGTCACCGTGGCTAAAGCCATATATCGATCTGAACAATAATTTAAGAACGAATGCGGTTAACGAGTTTGAAAATGATTTCTACAAGCTCATGAATAACAGTGTGTTTGGTAAGACTATGGAAAATGTTGACAAACGCGTTGATGTAAAACTGATTACAAACAGGGATAATATTAAGAAAAGGTATGGTGCTAACTATTTAACAAGTAAACCAAATTTCCACAGCTGCACCATCATACATGAGAATTTAGTTATTATACAGATGAATCGTGTTAAGGTTAAGTATGACAAACCTACCTACGTCGGCTTTGCAGTACTTGAATTGGCTAAAACACTCATGTATGAATTCCATTACGATTATATGATGAAGAAGTACGCGCATAATGCGCAATTGCTCTACACAGATACCGATTCGTTTATTTATCAAATCAAAACTGATGACTATTACAATGATATAAAGCCGGACTTGGGTAGGTTTGATACAAGTAAATATCCTGCAAATAATCAATATCATCTACCGCTAGTGAACAAAAAGGTTCTAGGTAAAATGGAAGATGAATGTGCTGGGAATATTATCGATTCATTTGTAGGTACTAAATCCAAGTCATATTGCATAAAACTCCTAAATGAATTACAAATAAAGAGATTGAAGGGGGTTAAAAAGAATGTCGTTCAGAATCAGCTAAGTTTTGAAAACTATAACAATTGCATTAAAAGTAATCCATCTGTTTTGCATAAGCAAATGTCTGTCATTAGAAGCAAGAAGCACCAGTTGTACACTCATTTAATTAGTAAGGTAGCCCTTAATAGCGATGATTGTAAACGGTTTGTCATTCCAAATTCTACCAACACGCTAGCCTGGGGGCATAGTAGTATTGATCGGTACTACTTTACATAAAGCAGATGTAAACATTATGCTAGAGGTGTGTACTTACGTTACGCTGTCTTACATCACAATTCACTGTACATATTGTAGGGAGAGGTACGCTGAGAGAGTAGTACGGCAAGTTTAAACTTGTACATTCAACAATTGCATCGAGAAGTACGCAAACATCACTAGGGTAAAAACGATTCGAGATAAAACTTGTACATACAAGATGTAAATAAATAATGTAGAATTGGCATATTCTTTTATTTTAGGTTAGGTATTACATTCATCCCGCTCCTTATTTGCAAGATAGAGGTTTTGTTTATTACTCAAAGAAGAAAAGCAAGAAAGAAGGTGCTGAGCAGATTCGTAAGTATGTTATTGTCTAGCTCATGTTGAGAAGAGATTTTTTTCTAAACAGTGTTTGATTGCAATGCAGTGCTAAACAAGAGCACGTGGAATTTGCCGCCACCGGGCAGCACTGTTCTCTCTGGATTATGGATGGCGGATGACAGCTGTCAAAGGTAAGTAGCTAAAGAGGGCAGCACGGTGATTAAAGATGGCGGATGACAGCTGCACATGGCTTTGTTTCCAAACAAGAGCACGTGGAATTTGCCGCCACCGGGCAGCACTGTTCTCTCTGGATTAAAGATGGCGGATGACAGCTGTCAAAGGTAAGTAGCTAAAGAGGGCAGCGCGGTGATTAAAGATGACGGATGACAGCTGTCAAAAAAGCATGTTGATTTGTTTCCAAACAAGAGCACGTGGAATTTACCGCCACCACATAGAGGGCAGCACTGTTCTCTCTGGATTAAAGATGGCGGATGACAACTGTCAGAAAAGCATATAGGTTTGTAAAGCACGTGGAATTTACCGCCGCCACATAGAGGGCAGCACGGTGCTCAAAGATGGCTGCTATCAAAAAGCATTTTTCAAATTATTCGCCACCACAAAGAGGGCAGCACTGTGATTAAAGATGGCGGATGACAGCTGCACGTGGATTTGTTTATCTCACGCTAGTGAGGTTAAGTTGGTAGCACTAAGGTTTAGGCCCGCCAAGATGGCAGCACTGCCGATGACAGGTGACGAATTTTACATCTAAAGAGGGCAGCACAGTGCTCTGTGGTTTAAAGATGGCGGATGAAAGCTGTCAAAAAAGCACGTGGCTGTCAAAAAGCACGTGGCTTTGTTTACCTCGCGCTAGTTAGGTTAAGTTGGTACTACTGAGGTTTAGGCCCGTCAAGATGGCAGTACTGAGGTTAGCAATGCGTTGTTGTCTGTCAAAAGTACATGGCTGTCAAAAAGCACGTGGCTTTGTTTACCTCATGCTAGTTAGGTTAAGTTGGCACTACTGAGGTTTAGGCCCGTCGAGATGGCAGTACTGAGGTTAGCGATGCGTTGTTGTCTGTCAAAAAGCACGTGGCTGTCAAAAAACACGTGGCTTTGTTTACCTCACGCTAGTTAGGTTAAGTTGGTACCACTGAGGTTTAGGCCCGTCAAGACGGCAGCAGTGAGGTTAGCGATGCGTTGTTGTCGATGACAGCTGTCAAAAAGTACGTGGCTTTGTTTACAAATTCAAATCTCGCGCCAAAATTCAAATTTCCCGCCAAAATTCAAATTTCCCGCCAGAATTCAAATTTCCCGTGCCGCGGGAGGAGGAGGAGGCGGCCGAACCATCCAATTATACTACTCCCGTAAAACTAATATGAGAACAGAACTGTGCATAGAGACTTGTGTCGGTGTATATTCTAGTGATAATTGAGAGCTCCATAGTGCCAATTGAACTTTCCGTGTTCCAACATTACCTTAAAGAACAACGGAAATCTTGGTAAAGTGCTGTGAGATTCTGCTGCATCGAACGTAGTTTCCAACGTGGGATTTACGTGGTTTCTTGAATTATGGTACCCATCGAGGGACGTCGACGAGGGATACTAACGTGTTATCTTCACTGAACGCTGCTGGTGCTAAGTTCGCGCGCCGGCTGCACGGTACAGAATGTTCCAGGCACCAAGTCGCCAGACAGCACCACACCAACACTTGTAAGCAGATTCCAGGTGACCTTCTCATATTCTGAGTGAGTAATCCTACTGACTGACTTTTAACAAAGCACTCAGTTAATTACAGTGCTCCAACAAGTGCTTCGTGTGAATTTCAGCTTGCAATTTATAACAATTCAAGAAGGTTCATATATTGCTTTTGAACTGTAATTTCCTTTATTAAAATCATTCATTACTTGAAATAATTAACCATAGATGAACTTTAGGATTTGCAAGTGCACTATTTTATTTTATTTTTCAACTTAAAAGCAAGTGATCAAATATTTTATTTGAACTATCAACTTATTCATGAAAGTGTTTTTTAATTTCATGTTCAAAATATTAGAAAGACAGTAGGTCTTCACCATAAGTGATGGAGTTGATGAAATTCAAGGTGCAAAGTGATATTTTGGTATTTGAATCCATATTAGATGAACTATAGGGTTTATATGGTATCTAAACGAGTGAAATTAATTTGGACATTCTTAAGTAAGTATACGTCTCAGAATCCCACAGCATCGATCTTTTATTTTACATTTTTGAAAAAATTGGCTGGAAATTTGAGTTCAAACTTTCAACAGCAGGGTGATTTTTATTAATGTTTTAATAAATACTATAAAAATGATTTTACCATCTATTATTCGCCCTGCGATACCATCCATCTCTGTACCTGCTCCAATAAGAAACCGAACACTACCTGAGATCCTTCCCATGCTCTGGCCCCTTAATCATTTCCCGGTATAATATGAACCAAGCATATAATCAGATACTGCTGGCAGAAGGATGCAGATATCTAACGGCTTTTGCCACTGATTGGAATTTGTATGAATAAAACTACGTGCCTTTCGGTCTCCCCACGGGCGTGGCTGTCCTTACTAGACTGCTGGATAGGGTCTTCTCCGACATCTAATTTGAATATATTTATCAGTTTCTCGACGATGTCGTTGTGCTTGTGGAGACCTTTGAGGAACACTTAGATCATCTGAAGGAAGTTGTCAATCGCCTTCAAAAGGCTGGGTAGCTTTTGCTAAGCCTCCTATGTCATCCATAAAGCATATCGTGTCACCTGCTGGTATTGTTGTCGACCATTTCAGAACGCAGCCTATTCGTGACTACAAGTCGCCTAAGCACGTCAAAAGAATTGCTAGGTTCATCGGCATGGTGAATTTCTTCGGGAAATTTATTCCTAACTTCGCTAATAGGGCTGTACCCCTAAACCAACTCCGTAGGAAATGTGTCAATTTCGAATGGAGGCTGTCGCAGCAAGCTGCTTCTGAAGTTCCTAAGTTAGAATTTTGTAATGCCCCAGTATTAGCCATGCCCGATTTATCTAAGAAATCCATCGTCCAAACCAATGCCCCTTCATCTCCTGTTGCTGCTGTCCTTCTTCAAGAAACAGAATTCGGAAGGCGGCGTATTGCCCTTGCGTCCAGGACTTTATCGGCTCAGGAAGCCAAGTACTCCATCTATGAATTAGAAGGTTTGGCGGTACTGTTTGCCTTGGAGAAGTTTCGCGTTTATTTCGAGCATGTCAAATTTGAATTAGGAACAGATAACCAAGCTTTAAGTTGGGTTTAAGCTAGGCCTCGTCGTACCGAACGTATCGTCCGTTGGACTATCAGAGGTTCAGCCTTTCAGTTCAACGTGTGACACATTTGAGGATCAGAAAAAGTGTTCGCAGATGAACTAAACCGCATGTTTTCTAGTGATGTTGAGACCAGTGAACAGAAAGAAAAGTACTCCTCCTTCGATTCCCACACCTTCTTGTGTTAGTCTGTTTTGAGGGATGCCGCTATGTTGTTTAGTGATATCGAGAATTATCAAAGGGAAGATAGAGTGCTGGCTCCTATAATGGAAACCCTTTCTTCTGGGGAATACGTTGTCCCTTACGTGTTGAGCAACGGGATTCTGTGCTGCCCTTCGAGGCACTGTCAGAAAATCAAGGTAGTTGTTCCAGCTGTTCTTGTGCCCATGATCCTCAAATACCATCATGAGGCCCCATTACGGGGGCATTTAGGCATCTTCAGAACAAGAGAGAAAATCAGAGAAATGTTTATCTGGAAGCGTATGGACGGCGAATTCAGAGGAATGATTAAAGTTTGTAAATCTTGCTTGCTTAGTAAGCCCACCTTCTCTAATAAGCTACGGCTATTCTCAACCCACCAAGCATCTCGCCGTATAAAGACTACGTCGGACCTTTCCCCTAATGGAAGGGGAACGGGAATAAGTTTATTCTAGTACGTGTATGTGGCTTCACTAGATTTTCACGGTTATTTCCGACTAAGCTGGCTACCGCTCAGTCTAACATTTCTTGTCTTTCTACTACCATAGCTTCCCTTGGTCCTTGTCAATATATAGTTTCTGATAATACAAAGGTCTCCAAATCTCACTTATTCCGAAAATTCTGTTTTGATTAATTCATATCCAATGTAACTACTTCTGCTTATTATCCTCAATCATCTCTGGCAGAACGCGTTAAACGTAATCTTGGATCTGTTCTGATAGCTCTTCACCATGGAGATCATTCTAGGCGGGATACTTCTCTACATTGGCTATTCTTGCTCTAAATTCGGCCGTTTATGAATGCCACAGGTTTACTCCCGCCTCTCTCATGTTGTCAAACCTTTGGTACACCAATGAGACAATAGATCCCGATAATATCAGGGACCTCTGGATGAAAGCTATAGGGCCTCTCATGAAGAAGTTAAGGAGAGTTATGATCGTGGCTGGGGGCCCACTAATTAAAACATCGGAGATCAGGTCATGGTTAAGAATTTTGTACTGTCAGGCAAGCTTACCCCCAGATTTCATGGGCCATGCATTATTCTGGATTTCTTAACACTGGTCACTGAGAGAATTTTTAAGAGTGCATATCTCCCAAATTAAACCGGTATAAATTTCTTGGTTTGCTGTACAGGTCACAAAGTTACGGTGGTGAGGAATTAGTTATATTTGTAAAATGAAAAGTGAAGGCCTTCTGCACCACTGATCTTTTTTGTTCCACCTGTGTACAAATCTTCCCCTCGAATAATGTTCACATTTTTCCGGTATCTGGCTGCCATTAGCTTTCCCGCGCCTCCAAAACCAAGCCTTAACTATGTGATAAACTTTGAAAGCCAGCTCGAGTGGAAGGTTTCCAGTCTTTAGTCAAGTAACTTTAATTTTCTAAAATGTAAATGTCAAACTTAAATGTAAATTCCAAACAAGCCGAAGGGACTTAGCCGAAATCAGGGAATAGAAAGTGAGGTACAATCTCGTGTTCCCTCTCAACATGAGGTGACTATGATTTCGTAAGCTTTAAGATCTATCTTTAATTTCTGTTACTTAAATAATTTTCTCCATTTAGTCACCTCCGTACTATAGGCTTAGCCTCTGTAACGTAACCCATGTAAAAGATATTACTGTTGAGCTTTTACGACAGTGAATACTGTTGGATTTTGTTAAATGTAGGTTGTGCCTTCCATAGGCCTGGAAGATATGAAATTTCGGAAATGGACTCCGGAATGCCGGTCTCCACTGATTAACATTTAACACCAACAAGTTAAATTTAACATGTTACAATTGACATGTATATTGTGATTGTGTCTTCCAATTAAATTTGCATATTAACTCAGAATGTTGAGGTTAACACGTTTAACATGTTGGTGTGTTTTCCGCTCCAAGTGGAAAACATGTCGAGTCAATTCATTGTTCGTGAGATGTCGGTAACTTCCGTGCTGTTTCCATACCAACAGACAGCCTGAACGACGTGTCTCTCTTGAAGTAGGATTACAGTTACAACACTCGTTCTACAATACGTGCACGTTTGTTCAGAACACCGGCAAGGAGATTATTCTGGACTTAACTGTGAAAGGCCTTCTTTGTGGGATGTCTCATCGAAGGAATACAGACATAAAGCGAAGAAAGCCGACAGTTTCCACGAACTCGAAATAATCCATAAATGTTCCCGTGAGTGTATCAAGAACAAACTAGCGTCCCTCCGCTCCCAGTACAGTCGAGAACTGCAAAAGGTTCAGAAAAGTCGGAAGTCGGGGGCGGGAGCGGGAGCGGGCGAAGTTTATACTTCAAAGTGGTTTGCTTTTGAAGCAATGAGCAGGATGAGGGAGAAAATATGCCTAATAAAACTGCACTTCAAAATCGTAACAAGAAGCAGCAGTGGCAATAACAAAGGGCAAACCGCTTTTGCTAGTGGCTCTACGTCGCACCGGCACAGATAGGTCTTACGGCAACGATGAGAATGGGAAGGCTTACGATTTGGAAGGAAGCGACCGTGGCTTTAATTACGGTACAGCCCCAGCATTTGCCTGGTGTGAAAATTGTATTACCACCAATTTATACAATGAACTACCTATATATAGACAAAGCATTCAAGTTTAACATGTTTATTAAGTGTGGACACAATGTTAAATGAAACTGTATTTATCATTTAATATGCTGATGGTGTCACCAGTTAACATTTAACATTTTTAATATTTAACATGTTGTTAAACCTTAATCAGTGGAGACCGGCCTTAACGGTAAATTGGTAGAGATGATGTAAAAATTAGCAGATCCGTCTCCTTGATTGTTTGTTAAAGGGAGAAGTTATGCTGACGTAAAATTTCTTAAAAAAGGAGCTTCTGGCTCATGATGTAAATTGTTGTTCTCTCTAATTCTGTTATGCAAGCTCTCGAGCTAGAATTGTACCAGATCTATTGTTAATTACTTGGCAATGTATTGAGTTTTTAAGGAAGGCTTAAGAAAATAAATAAAACTGCCAATTTTAAAGTTTAAAATCAATCATTCGATTACCGTATATCAATCCATTCATGCCCGCACCTTCCTTCAGCTCTGTAATCCACACAATCCCCGGAACAATAATGACCGGTAAACCCAGATCCATGCCGTTCCTCACATAGTGGCACTAATCACAGAGACCAGTACTGTCGTCACATAGCGGTACTAATGACAGGTAAAACCCGTGATGCTCCTCGGACGCAAGCCCATTGCCTTCAACACATAGTGGTAGTAATCAGAGGGTCCCATACTATCCCGTGGTGTTCCTCGGAATGCAAACCCATGGTGTTCTTCACATCGTTGGAAAAGTCTCGGGGACCCATACTATACCGTGGAGTTCCTCGACAGTTGGTACCAATCACAGGTAAAACCCAGACCCGTGGTGTTCCGAGGAACGCGGACCCATGATGTTCCTCAGATAGTGGTACTAATCAGAGGGACCCGTACTCTACCGCGGTGTTCCTCACATTAAGGGTACTAATCACTGGGACCCGTACTATCCCGTGGTGTTCCTCACTTAGTGGGTACTAATGACAGGTAGACCCCAGACAGATTCTGTTCCTCGGAGCACAAACCCACGGTGTTCGCCACGTAGTTGTACAAGTCTGAGTCTGAGGGACCCGTACTATCCCGTGGCGTTCCTCACATAGTTGTACAAATCTCAGAGGCACGTTCTATCCCGTGGTGTTCTTCGGACCGCAGACCCATGACGTCCACAACCAGATGCTGAAACACCCGAACGATGTCAGCCTCCTCTGTTCTCCCTGGGATCCTCCATCCGATTCGGGGCAAAGAGTTAGCCTCTGTCACAGTGGTGGGTACTACACATGGGTACTTTAAACACATAGTGATCCTCCAAGAGACAAATGGTATTCCTCAGTTTATGGTACCAATTACGAGAATAATGGAACTAAAAACATGTAATTTGGTTGATAATTCAGCATTCCTTGGCCTCGTCAGTAGTATAATACAGGGATTCTGCGGCCGCCTCCGCCTCAGGGCTCCCAGGGGCCCCTCAGCCTCCGCCTCACCGGGGGCCCTCCCAGAGGCCTCCTCGGCCTCCGCCTCCCGAGGGAACATCCCAGAGGCCTCCTCAGCCTCCCGCGGGAAATTCGAATTTGTAAGCAAAGCCACGTGCTTTTTGACAGCTGTCATCGACAACAACGCATCGCTAACCTCACTGCTGCCATCTTGACGCGCCTAAACCTCAGTGGTACCAACTTAACCTAACTAGCGCGAGGTAAACAAAGCCACGTGTTTTTGACAGCCACGTGCTTTTTGACAGACAACGCATCGCCAACCTCAGTACTGCCATCTTGACGGGCCTAAACCTCAGTAGTACCAACGTAACCTAACTAGCGCGAGATTCGAATAGGTAAACAAATCCACGTGCTTTTTTGACAGCTGTCATCCACCATCTATAAACCACAGAGCACTGTGCTGCCCTCTTTATCGCAGTAGCTGCAAATTCGTCACCTGTCATCCGCAGTGCTGCCATCTTAACGGGCCTAAACCTTTGTGCTACCAACTTAACCTCACTAGCGCGAGATAAACAAATCCACGTGCTTTTTTGACAGCTGTCATCCGCCATCTTTAATCTATAGAGCACAGTGCTGCCCTCTTTAGCTACTTACCTTTGAAATGTGGTGGCGGATAATTTTAAAAATGCTTTTTGACAGCAGCCATCTTTAATCTAGAGAGCACCGTGCTGCCCTCTTCAGCTACATACCTTTGAAATGTGGTGGCAGGCAATTCCACATGACAGCAGCCATCTTTAATCAAGAGAGCACCGTGCTGCCCTCTATGTGGTGGCGGCAATTTGAAAAATTCTACATGCTCTTGTTTGGAAACAAACTCACGCGCTTTTTTGACAGACGTGATCCGCCATCTTTAATCAACAGAGCACAGTGCTGCCCTCTTTAGCTAGACACCTTTGAAATGTGGTGGCGGCAAATTCCACGTGCTCTTGTTTGGAAACAAAGCCACGTGCTTTTTTGACAGCTGTCATTAACCATCTTTAATCAATAGAGCACTGTGCTGCTATCATGCGGGCAATTTCGTCAGCTGTCTTCCGCCATCTTTAATCTACAGAGCACCGTGCTGCTCTCTGTAGTAGCGGGCAATTTGCAAAGTTCTGTTAGCTGTCATCCGCCATCTTTAATCAAGAGAGCACCGTGCTGCCATCTCTAGCTAGATACCTTTGAAATGTGGTGGCGGCAAATTGAAAAAATCCACGTGCTCTTGTTTAGTAAACAAACTCACGCGCTTTTTGTCAGCTGTCATCCGCCATCTTACATCGCAAACCTCAGTGCTACACTCTTTAGTTGAAAAATGGTGGCGGATAATTTAAAAAGAAAAATTCTACAGCAGCCATCTCTCGACGCTAATTGCACAAGATGGTGGCTACACATGATTCCTTAAAGGTGCTTATGCAAGATGATCGCTATACATAGGTTCTTATGAGACTCCCTTGGGATGCTTGCGCAAGATGGCGGTTATACAAGGCTCCTTATGAGACGCACTGGAGATGCTTGCGCAAGATGGCGGTTGCTCTTACGATGCGGCTTACGGGTCCTTGCACAAGATGGCTAGAGACGCCCTAAGGATGCCTCCACAAGATGGCGGACGCAAGAAGGCATCTATACATGACGCCTTAAGGGTGCTTGCGCAAGATGGTTGCTGCTCTTATGAAGAAAGCTAGCTTAGAGGCTAACGTGTCATGCTAGTTCGATTCATTAAATTTGGGGCTTAAATGTTAAATATCTCGAAAACGGTGCATGGTAGAGCAAAACGAACAAAATTTTTCTGCCCACTACCTCGGTTCGCAGAATGAGGAACAAGAAAAACATAGTCTAATGATGAGATCAACGGTTCGGTTCCTACTTAGGCCCTTTTTCATTCGCTGTTTTAGCTTGTATTGAAGCAAGTCTTCGTAAGATGATCAGGTCTAGCTATGGTAGAGAGTATAACGTGCCGTGCAGGTTCGATTCATTAAATTTGGGGCTTTAATGCAAAATGTTAAATATCTCGAAAACGGACAAAATTTTTTCCACCGAATACCTAGGTTTGCAGTATCAGGAACATGATAGCATAAGAAAAACATAGTCTAATGATGAGATCGACGGTTCGATTCCTACTTAGGCCCTTTGGCATTGGCAGCTATCTAATTCTACAAGATGGCGGCTATACATAGCTTCTTATGAGACAGCTTAAGAGCGCTTGCACAAGATGGCTGCTGATCTTATGAGACGCCCTAGGGGTGCTTGCGCAAGGTAGCAGCGACAAGACGGTGACTATACACAGCTCCTTATGATACGGCCTAGAGGTGCTCAAACAAGATGGTGGCTGCTCTGATGAAGAAAGCTAGCTTTGCATCGTGCAGGTATCTTTACAGCACTAAACCTCATACCTTTGAAATGTGGTGGCGGGTAATTTGAAAAATTCTACATGCTTTTTCTTAACAGCAGCTATCTTTAAACAATAGCGGCTATACATAAGCTGTTAAGATCTCTTCTTATGTCAAGGCATAGCTCTAACGGGATAGCTAGAGTAAGCACATGCTGCAGTGATGAAATCATTATGCATGTTTAGACTTGCAAATCACAAAAGAAACGTATCAAGACTAGAATCGAACACTGCACTCTATGCTGTTAACTCTATCATGTGATCGGAACAATGATTGAAGTGTTTAGAACACTAAATAAGTGATCAAGACAAAAATAGAACACTGTACTCGATACAACATTTGTTTAGAACATGTCAGGGGATACCTTTGTTCTAAGAATATTAGATTACCGCACATTCCTTGTTGGGCTAATAGGCTAAAGGGCTAATGGGCACAAGAGCAAAAGGGCTAAAGGGCTAATGGGCTAAAGGGCTAATGGGCTAAAGGGCTAAAGGGCTAAAGGAGCAACAACCTCATCGACCGCTATAAGCAAGAACGCTTGCACTTAGTTAAGTGTAGAAAATTATTCTTTATTGGTAAATGGTTTTATATTCAGAACAAGGAATGGAACCTTGGGATTACATCTTACCTAATAAAATCCCCGAGGTGCGATGAGGTACGTTTTTCTAACTAGTGTTTGGAACACTGAACTTTTCAAGATGATAGCAGAGAGGTTAGCAATGTTCTGTTGTTGGATTTTAAATTCCGCGCTAAAACATGCATAAGGTGGCAGCCTTGAGGTTTACCGCCGTAAAGATGGCAAGAGTGAGGTTAGCAATGTTCTGTTGTTGGATTTTAAATTCCGCGCTATAACATGCATAAGGTGGCAGCCTTGAGGTTTACCGCCGTAAAGATGGCAGCAGTTAGGTTAGCGACGCTCTATTGTCCTTCAAACAAGAGCACGTGATCGTGACGTCACGGTCACGTAATCAATCCTTAGCTCTACGTCGTTAAGAGCAGCATTAGGATTAGCTATGTTTAAAAATCTTGGGAACAGAGCAGCAGTATGAATAGCCATGTTTCAAAGCGTGTACACATCACCTATTTTTTTTGCATGCATCGACTATTTTTTACCGCCAGAGTGTACAACGATCGCATATGTGTATTGCTAACGTATGTGTATAAAGCTAAAGCACAAAGAATAGCTATATTACAAAGCGCGTACACATCACCTATCGATTTTGCATACATCGACTATCGTACTAAACTTCTCCCGCTAGAGTGTACAACGATCGCAATTGTGTGCTGCTACCTATGTGTCTGAATTTAAAGAATAAAGAATAGCGTGTACACATCACGTATCGATGATGCATGCGTCGACTATCGTACAAAACTTCTACCACAACAGCGTGCGATCATCACTTGTGTGTGCTGCAATCTTAACATAACCTATGTGCACGAAGTTAAAGCACAAAGAATACCCAAGTTCAAAGCGTGTACACATCACCTATCGATTTTGCATGCATCGACTTTCCTATTAAACTTCTTCCACTAGAGTGTGCGACAACCTTATAAGTATGCTGCTAACTTAGTATAACTTATACACATGAACTTAAAGCATAAAGAATAGTGATGTATAAAAATCTTGTGAACATAGCAGCAGCAGTAAGAATAGCAATGTTTTAAAAGCGTGTACGCATTGCCTATCGATTGTACATGCATCAACTAGAGTACAAAACTTCTCCCGCTAGAGTGTGCTGCTATCTTAGCATAACCTATGTGCACGGATTTAAAGCACGAAGAATAGTTAAGTTTCAAAGTGTGTACACAACACCTATCGATTTTGCATGCATCAACTATCGTAATAAACACATCCCACTAGAATTTACAACGTTCACATATGTTTGCGATGCTACTTTAGCATGACCTAAGCGAACGAACTTAAAGCACAAAGAATAGCGATGTTTGAAAATCTGGCGAACATAGTAGCAGTTAGAATAGCAAGGTTTAAAAGCGTGTACATATCACCTTTTGATAATGCATACATCAACTATCGTACTAAACAACCTCTACGCGAGCGTGCTACCATCGCTTGTACTTGTGCTGCTATATTAACATAACCTATGTGCAGGAACTTAAAGCATAAAGAATAGTTATGTGTAAAAATCTTGTGAACGTAGCAGAGTGTTAACTACGTAGGTGTAGACATTGAACTATGCATGCTGAAGCAGCATACTACGTGACCGTGACGTCAGGACCACGTGCTCTTGTTTGGTAAACATAGCCAGGTGCTTTTTTGACAGCCGTCTTCTTGACGGACCCTAACCTCACTTTGAAGGAAAATAGAGCATCGATAACCTAACTGCTGCCACCTTTACGGCGGTAAACTTCAAGGCTGCCACCTTATGCATGTTACAGCGCGGAATTTAAAATCAAACAACAGAGCATTGCTAACCTCACTCTTGCCATCTTTACGGCGGTAAAACTCACTAACCTCACTCTTGCCATCTTTACGGCGGTAAACCTCAAGGCTGCCACCTTATGCATGTTGTAGCGCGGGATTTAAAATCCAACAACAGAACATTGCTAACCTCTCTGCTATCATCTTGAAAAGTTCAGTGTTCCAAACACTAGTTAGAAAAACGTAACTCATCGCACCTCGGGGATTTTATTAGGTAAGACGTAACGCCAAGGTTCCATTCCCTGTTCTGAATATAAAACCATTTACCAACAAAGAATAATTTTCTACACTTAACAAAGTACAAGCGTTCTTGCTTATAGCGGTCGATGAGGTTGTTGCTCCTTTAGCCCTTTAGCCCTTTAGCCCATTAGCCCTTAGCCCATTAGCCCTTTAGACCTTTTGCCCTTGTGCCCATTACCCCTTTAGCCTATTAGCCCAACAAGGAATGTGCGGTAATCTAATATTCTTAGAACAAAGGTATCCCCTGACATGTTCTAAACAAATGTTGTATCGAGTACAGTGTTCTATTTTTGTCTTGATCACTTATTTAGTGTTCTAAACACTTCAATCATTGTTCCGATCACATGATAGAGTTAACGGCATAGAGTGCAGTGTTCGATTCTAGTCTTGATACGTTTCTTTTGTGATTTGAAAGTCTAAACATGCATAATGACTGCATCACTGCAGCATGTGCTTACTCTAGCTATCCCGTTAGAGCTATGCCTTGACATAAGAGGAGATCTTAACAGCTTATGTATAGCCGCTATTGTTTAAAGATAGCTGCTGTTAAGAAAAAGCATGTAGAATTTTTCAAATTACCCGCTACCACATTTCAAAGGTATGAGGTTTAGTGCTGTAAAGATACCTGCACGATGAAAAGCTAGCTTTCTTCATCAGAGCAGCCACCATCTTGTTTGAGCACCTGTAGGCCGTATCATAAGGAGCTGTGTATAGTCACCGTCTTGTCGCTGCTACCTTGCGCAAGCACCCCTAGGGCGTCTCATAAGATCAGCAGCCATCTTGTGCAAGCGCTCTTAAGCTGTCTCATAAGAAGCTATGTATAGCCGCCATCTTGTAGAATTAGATAGCTGCCAATGCCAAAGGTTCTAAGTAGGAATCGAACCGTCGATCTCATCATTAGACTATGTTTTTCTTATGCTATCATGTTCCTGATACTGCAAACCTAGGTATCCGGTGGAAAATTTTTTGTCCGTTTTCGAGATATTTAACATTTTTGCATTTAAGCCCCAAATTTAATGAATCGAACCTGCACGGCACCATGGCTAGACCTGATCATGTTACGAAGACTTGCTTCAATACAAGCTAAAATAGAGCGAATGCCAAAGGGCCTAAGTATGAACCGAACCGTTGATCTCATCATTAGACTATGTTTTTCTTGTTCCTCATTCTGCGAACCGACGTATTGGGCAGAAAAATTCTGTCCGTTTTGCTCTACCATGCACCGTTTTCGAGATATTTAACATTTAAGCCCCAAATTTAATGAATCGAACTAGCATGACACGTTAGCCTCTAAGCTAGCTTTCTTCTAAGAGCAGCAGCCATCTTGCGCAAGCACCCTTAAGGCGTCGTGTATAGATGCCATCTTGCGTCCGCCATCTTGCGCTGGCATCCTTAGGGCGTCTCTAGCCATCTTGTGCAAGGACCCTTAAGCCGCCTCATAAGAGCAACCGCCATCTTGCGCAAGCATCTCTAGGACGTCTCATAAGTAGCCATGTATAACCGCCATCTTGCGCAAGCATCCCAAGGGTGTCTCATAAGAACCTATGTATAGCGATCATCTTGCATAAGCACCTTTAAGGAGTCATGTGTAGCCACCATCTTGTGCAATTAGCGTCGAGAGATGGCAGCTGTAGAATTTTTCTTTTCAAATTATCCGCCACTATTTTTCAACTAAAGAGTGTAGCACTGAGATTTGCGATGTAAGATGGCGGATGACAGCTGACAAAAAGCGCGTGAGTTTGTTTACTAAACAAGAGCACGTAGAATTTTTCAATTTGCCGCCACCACATTTCAAAGGTATCTAGCTAAAGATGGCAGCACGGTGCTCTCTTGATTAAAGATGGCGGATGACAGCTAACAGAACTTTTCAAATGGCCCGCTACTACAGAGAGCAGCACGGTGCTCTGTAGATTAAAGATGGCGGATGACAGCTGACGAAATTGCCCGCATGATAACAGCACAGTGATCTATTGATTAAAGATGGTGGATGACAGCTGTCAAAAAAGCACGTGGCTTTGTTTACTAAACAAGAGCACATAGAATTTTTCAAATTGCCACCACCACATTTCAAAGGTATCTAGCCAAAGATGGCAGCACGGTGCTCTCTTGATTAAAGATGGCGGATGACAGCTAACAGTACTTTTCAAATTGCCCGCTACTACATGTCATACAGAGGGCAGCACGGTGCTCTGTAGATTAAATATGGCGGATGGCAGCTGACGAAATTGCCCGCATGATAGCAGCACAGTGCTCTATTGATTAAAGATGGCGGATGACAGCTGTCAGAAAAAAGCACGTGAGTTTGTCTCCAAACAAGAGCACGTGGAATTTGCCACCGCCACAATGAGGGCAGCACGGTGCTCTCTTGATTAAAGATGGCTGCTGTCACGTGGAATTCAAAGGTATCTAGCTAAAGAGGGCAGCACGGTGCTCTCTGGATTAAAGATGGCTGCTGTCAAAAAGCATTTTTCAAATTATCCGCCACCACATTTCAGCTGAAGAGGGCAGCACTGTGCTCTATAGGTTAAAGATGGCGGATGACAGCTGTGAAATAAGCATGTGGCATTGTTTCCAAACAAGAACACGTGGAATTTTTCAAATTGCCGCCACCACATTTCAATTAGAGAGTGCAGCACGGTGCTCTCTTGATTAAATATGGCGGATGGTAGCTGTCAAATAAGCATTGTTTCCAAACAAGAGCACGTGGAATTTTTTAAATTGCCACCACCACATTTCAACTAGAGAGTGCAGTACGACGCTCTCTTGATTAAAGATGGCGGATGGTAGCTGTCAAAAAAGCACGTGGGTTTGTTTCCAAACAAGAGCACGTGAAATTTTTCAATTTGCCGCTACTACATTTCAAAGGTATCTAGCTAAACATGGCAGCACGGTGCTCTCTTGATTAAAGATGGCGGATGATAGCTAACAGAACTTTTCAAATTGCCCGCTACTACGTGCTTAAGGTAGTAGTCATAAAGAGGGCAGCACGGTGTTCTCTAGATTAAAGATGGCGGACGACAGCTGACGAAATTGCCCGCATGAAAGCAGCACGGTGCTCTGTTGATTATAGATGGAGGATGACAGCTGTCAAAAAAGCACATGGCTTTGTTTCCAAACAAGAGCACGTGGAATTTGCCGCCACCACATTTCATAGGTATCTAGCTAAAGAGGGCAGCACTGTGCTCTGTTGATTAAAGATGGCGGATGACGGCTGTCAAAAAAGCTCGTGAGTTTGTTTCCAAACAAGAGCATGTAGAATTTTTCAAATGCCGCCACCACATAGAGGGCAGCACGGTGCTCTCTTGATTAAAGATGGCTGCTGTCATGTGGAATTGCCTGCCACCACATTTCAAAGGTATCTAGCTAAAGAGGGCAGCACGGTGCTCTCTAAATTAAAGATGGCTGCTGTGAAAAAGCATTTTTCAAATTATCCGCCACCACATTTCAAAGGTAAGTAGCTAAAGAGGGCAGCACTGTACTCTATAGATTAAAGATGGCGGATGACAGCTGTCAATAAAGCACGTGGATTTGTTTATCTCGCGCTAGTGAGGTTAAGTTTGTAGCACTAAGGTTTAGGCCCGTTAAGATGGCAGCACTGCGGATGACAGGTGACGAATTTGCAGCTACTGCGATAAAGAGGGCAGCACAGTGCTCTGTGGTTTAAAGATGGCGGATGACAGCTGTCAAAAAAGCACGTGGATTTGTTTACCTATTCGAATCTCGCGCTAGTTAGGTTACGTTGGTACTACTGAGGTTTAGGCCCGTAAAGATGGCAGTACTGAGGTTGGCGATGCGTTGTTGTCTGTCAATAAGCACGTGACTGTCAAAAACACGTGGCTTTGTTTACCTCGCGCTAGTTAGGTTAAGTTGGTACCACTGAGGTTTAGGCCCGTCAAGATGGCAGCAGTGAGGTTAGCGATGCGTTGCTGTCGATGACAGCTGTCAAAAAGCACGTGGCTTTGTTTACAAATTCAAATTTCCCGCGGGAGGCGGAGGAGGCCTCTGGGAAGGCCCCTCGGGAGGCGTAGGCGGAGGCGGAGGAGGCCTCTGGGAGGGCCCCCCGTGAGGCGGAGGGGCCCCTGGGAGCGCTGAGGCGGAGGCGGCTGGAGAATCCCTGTATTATACTACTCTCGTCCCCTACCCACAGAGGTCGGTGAATGGTCCGCGAGAGATATTTTATTTCACTCATGTCGGCCGGCAAATTTGCTGGGACCTACCTACCCGCCTCCTGGGACGCAGCACGTGGGAGTAACACCTCTCCCCCTACTACGACAGCGTAGTAGGTTCGTGGTTAATCTGCTGTAATCTGATGTCGTCTAACGTCTTGGCTTACCGCTCTTACAGTCATTGGCTGCCATGCAGAAGAGCCGCATAAGATGACGACTCTAATTCTTCTGACTGTACAATTTTGAAATCTGATGGCGAGGTTTACCATCTTCCACGAACTGGCGGGCAATATGTTTAGCTGTTACATCCGCATGACCCTCCCTAGCTGTTGGGTCATAACTCAGAGGGTTAAGAAACCTCCAGGCTTGCTGGCTACACTTCCTTAGATCAGACTCCATAATCACTCTTGTTATTAGATATCGCTTTTAAGAAATCTTTCCCAACTTTAATGGTATCGGAACTCAAACAATCGTTGACAAAGAGATCACGATATTTTCTCAATATTTCACTACTTTCTCTGAATTGTGTGCAGTCTTGGTGAATTGAGATACGAGAAGAATGCTTCACGATATTTACATAATCATAATATGTTTCAGGAAATGGCTCTATATTCAGAGTGTTCTCATCAAGTGAAGTGGTACATTCCGCACAATCAGCCTTCTTAAAGTGATATATTATTCGAATAGGAACTGAGATTCTAACGATTTGAAGATAATAATAATAATAATAATAATAATAATAATAATAATAATAATAATAATAATAATAATAATGTTATTTGTTTTACGTCCCACTAACTACTTTTAAGTTCTTCGGAGACGCCGAGGTGCCGGAATTTAGTCCCGCAGGAGTTCTTGTACGTGCCAGTAAATCTACCGACACGAGGCTGTCGTATTTGAGCACCTTCAAATACCACCGGACTGAGCCAGGATCGAACCTGCCAAGTTGGGGTTAGAAGGCCAGCGCCTTAACCGTCTGAGCCACTGAGCCCGGCGATTTAAAGATAAGACGTATAGAACTAAGACGAGGCCACAGAACTAGTTGCAAATATAAGATTGTGATGGTGTTTAGTAAATTCCCAGTGGGTCGGAGACTGAACGCTGAAAGGCATAACAGTCTGTAATGAAGATGCATGTATGAAAAGGAAATGTCTCCGGTCAGATTGCAGCATATAGCAGGATGATACGGGATTGCTTGCCCCACTGATTTCGGTGATAAAAGAGGTATGTGTTTTCTTACGCAGATACTGTAAGTTAATATCTGGATTATCTCCAAGCCTCCATCTCGCACTGTTGAATGATGCTGCAAGTTTGCTATCATGCTGTAGAATTAGATCACACGAATCTGCACATTTTACCCCAGCCTCTCCTCTTTTGTCGGTACTAGGTAGCCCCTTGGTGTATTATGATTTTTCAAATCACCAACCACAAACTTCTGATATTGTTGCTGGAAGGCTCCACTAGTCTAAATACAGAACCTGGTGACTAATTAATTGAGCTCTACTGTGAGAGTTTCAGTGTCATCACGGGAGAGGATATGGATGTTGGATGAGACTGAGGGTGTTTATCCACTAAACGCATGCCCTTGATTTGTGGACGGCGAAGATTCTAGTTTCGATGAGTTTCCTGAATACATATTATTGGCGTGTGGAGAAAATTACGAGGGTATACATTTCTTGTTGTCTTTCAGATTCTTAGAATTAAGTCAATAATAGTCATAAAATAGTCAAAACGCAAAATATTATTATCCAAACTTGCATGAGATAAACCAGTAAACCCATACATAAGACGACAACGAGAAGAAAATGGGAGCTGATAAAGGTTAAAAAAATCTGCGTATTCCAGTAACTTCTACAACATAGTACGGTGTATTTTGTTATGTGCATGGCTGATTTGATCTAGTATTATTTTAGGGGAAGTTTATCACTGTTTCAACTATTAATTTTTGTGCTGAGAAGACGCGAGGCGAAATATGCGATTCTTGCGAGTTTTAGAATTGTCACTCTGTTATAACAGAAATTTTGTCACATTTTTCCTCACGATGAGACGTTAAATTTATTGCATTTTTCATCAAATTTATTCGGACGTTATGAGGAACTTGTTTGCAGTAGAGCAGCGAATCTTAGAGGAATTTTATGCGCGTTAATTTGGTATATTTCATGTCAACTTACGTAGAATCAGTTGTGTATGCAGATTGAATATTTTGGTCAACTTGTAATATATAAATGTCTATAATTATAATAGTTAATATTTATTTATTTGGTATATGGTTACATCACTAAAAGCAATTAATATTTACAATAATTATCTCATACTGATAAGAACAATAATAATTTATTCCATACAGCCAGTAAGTTGAGGACGAAGGAGAGTTTGATTTTAATCTATCTCAGCAGTATAACTAAGGTATTTAATATTAGAAGTTGCCTCAAGACATTTTCTGGCAAGCTAGTTAATCATAAAATTCATACCAAATATTAGGCCTTCACAGACAGTCTTGTTATTTTATCCAACAATAGGAAAGAATGAATACAGTCCCTGGAAAAACTTCAAGCAATTGTATCTAAAACGAATCCAAATCTCATACAAGCTAACCTGACACATGGAAAGATCCCCTCGATATTTACACAAACAAAGTCTTGTAACTCAGTTTGGTAAAATTACTCAGGTAAATAATTTCAAATACTTGGGAAAATCATCCAACCATCTGTATTAAATCACGAGGCAAACAGAGAGAGTTTTCTATATTACATGTAGGCCATATAAACACATGGAAAATGTACAACAACAAAATCAATATCCTGGAATGCTTAATTAAAAATTTATAACACCGTAATTAAGCCTGATCTACACTCCTATGAAAAATTCAGTGTAACAGCAGAATGGAGACAGCGATGGGAACAATGTCCACCCACTAACGCCTTTCTGATTAAAGACCCAACGAAGAAAGTGCCAGGTTTCGATCTTCCTCGACATGAGTGGTCAAAACTCAACCGTTTCAGAACAGGCCACGGCAGGTGCCGATATATGATGAAAAAGTGGGGATATTGTGAAAGTGCTGCGTGTGAGTGTGGTGCTGAGAAGCAGACATTGCTTCATGTTGTTGAGAGCTGTCCACTGTCAGCATTTAAGGACGGTTTACGGACTCTGCATGAATTGACACCAAGTGCAGTGGACTGGTTGTCGAAGCTGGACATTCTGGTTTAATTACCTCTATATTTTAATGTGTATGTTAATTGTATATTTTTACAGATTATGCTTGTAAATGCCATACGATAATAATAATAATAATAATAATAATAATAATAATAATAATAATAATAATAATAATAAGCCTGAAGCATTACAAAAATCAGAAACTTTCATCATTGGAGAAAGATAACTACATAAATTATTCGGAAATAAGAAAGATAAGTCCTCAGGGAAATCTTTGGCCCAGTATGCATAGAAGGAGTGTGGATGAATAGGAGGTCTCCGGAGTTATACCAACATACTGAGGACATATCAGGTACAATTGGAATGGGGCGATTGAAATTTGATGACCATGTTCATAGAATGGACGATGAAAGACTCACTAGAAAGATATTTAATAATGCCTCCTCACTAAAAGTCAAGAAAAACTGGATAATCAAAATAGAATAAAGACCTTTCAAAAAGTCAGAATACCAGATGAAATTATAAGGGACACGCCTAGCTTTAGAAAGTTGGTGAACAAATATATTTTTGCTAAAAACCTGAGATGAGAACACCACTGCATGGACTGAAGAACAGATGAAAAACACAGAGAGGGAAGAAGAGAATCTGGGAAGAGAAGAAACCACACTCCTTTGCAAAATAAGTACAGTCATGCTCCTTAGTTGGGCACAACATTTTGAAATAATAATATTAAGCAATGGAATGACTAATAGTTACTATCTGCGTGGTATGTTTTGCTTCGCGAAAGGTCAGTCTGCGATAAATTTGGACAGGAGTCCAATTGCTATTATTGCGTAAATTATTCCTAAAGTACCAAATGCTTCCTTTTTCCCTCTTTCTTGACTAATAATATGAGAGACTATACAAAATCCTGGAAGAATTAAAATATAGACTTCAGGGTCTATTGCACGTTGTTTGGTCTAATGAGGTTTGAGGTCGATGTTGAAGTCAGTGTCATGAGTCTGGATTACTGCATTTCCAAGTGAAGTGAGAAACTTCGTAACTGTCCATAACTGTCGGTGGGAGATACGTTCCATTTTTCCATGTAGTTATGAAACCATGTGACTCAGTTAGTGAGACATGTTTCTAGTAGATATTCCAGACTTAACATTGAAGAATGCTCGAGGGAAAATCGTCAGGACAGAATGATTTGAAATATGGTAAGGTCCATGGTTTGAACATTGAATTAAATCCTATACCCAGAGGGATCATTTTCTCATCTGATAACTCCATTAATTCCAGTGACACTCATATCATATTCTACAGATCCCATTAGACTCGAGTTCATTCGTAATGGCAATATGTTGACCGATAAATTGTCTGATAATACAAGTATTAGGATGTAGATTTGGGCTGTAGTAAAAGCCTGTCAGTGGCGAGATTTATTTGCTCACTTGTAGCCTGTCGAACGCGGTAGGTATAAACCTGTTTGATGAGATAACAGGTGTTTGGAAAAAAGGGCGTGTTACAACATGATTGATCTTAAAATAAACAGCGAGTTATTTGAATTTCAAGTCTATTCCATAGGAAAATGACAGAGTGGATTCTCGGTAAGAGTTTTGAACATTTGACTAATTATTCCAGTTTCGATGATTCCATAACACAGTCATAGTTCATATTCCCACTGAGCATTTTTAAATAATTATTTTGGTGTCAGAAAGATGTCCTTAAATATTTAGGATTTCCACTGCTTGATATGTTCGTAGTGCAGCTATGTGTTAAGGATTGTCGTTGGTATGTCTTCCAGTGGAAACATAGGATGGCGGTTGAAGTGCATGGAATGGATTCACGGGATTGCTCGGCCATGCTAGGACTGTGAAATGATGTAGCTAGCCAACTGCCCTTAGATGAGAGGTGAGTATTCTAGTTTGACACAAGGAGTATGGTATTCCATCAGATGTAGTAGCACTGTGTCATTAGTCTATAGGATACCCATGATTTATGGCCACGTTGTTCATACAAAATTTGAATTATTATGCATGTTTATATTTTAGTATGACTATATAAGTGGATGTAGTTTAACTCCGGGACAAATAATGTTCATCTGGAAGAGTATGGACGGCGAAATCAGGGAAATGGTTAAAGCATGTAAATCTTGCTTGCTTAGTAAGCCAACCTTGTCTACTAAGCTAGAGCTATTATCATCACATCAAACATCTCGCCCTATGGAGATTTTGCATATAGACTACGTCGGACTCTTCCCTCAATCAAAGGGGAACTGGTATAAATTACTCCTTGCATGTGTAGATGGCTTTACAAGATTTCCATGGTTATTTCTGACTAAGCTGGCTACAGCTCACTCCATCATTTCTTGCCTTAATATTACCTTTGCTTCCTTTAGTAATTGTCAATATATAGTTTACAATGATGCAAAGGCTTTCACATCCAACTCATTCCGGAAAACTTGTTATGACTTATCCATATCCCATGTCACTACTTCTTCGTACTATCCACAACCATCGCCGGCTGAGTGGGTTAATCGTAATCTCCGATCTGATTTGATAGCCTTTCATCATGAAGACCATTCTAGGTGGGATACTTCTCTGCATTGGTTATATTTTGCTCTAAATTCGGCTGTTCAAGGGTCACACAAGTTTACACCTGTCTCTCATGTTTACGTTTGTTCCCAATACGCCGTTGTCTAATCTCTGGTCCATCAATGAGATATTGTCAGAGACAATAGATCCCGATAATATTAGGGACCTGTGGAAGAAGGCTGAAAGTAACCTTAATAACTCCCATGAGGAGGTTAAGGAGTGATATGATCGTGGACGGAGACCCACCAATTTAAGGGTCGGATATTAGGTCATAGTTAAGAATTTTGTACCGGCAGGTATGATTGCCCCAAGATTCATGGGCCGTGTATTATTTTGAATTTCTTAACTCAGGTCACCCCTTTTATGAGCAATCCAGGCACAGAAAGAATATTTAGGGTGCATTTGTTCCAAGGAAACCCATATGAAATCTTTGTTTTTTCAGTGTATACTTCTAAGTCATGGCAGTACGAAATTAGTTACATTTATTTCCTTAACATCATAGAACATTTAAATTCATAAGTTAGTTTGTGAAGAGGAGGCTTCTGCCCCGTTTAAATGCCATCTTTACCGGCAAGGGTCTAGGTGCGGTACCACAACCGCCTATTTCATTAAGGGGCAGTGCTTCAATATCTGGTCCGTGGTGACCATCACCATGGGTACCCCTCTCAATGTATCGGGAGAGATGTATCCAAGGTACTAGGGTGTATAGGGGAGACCGCCAGATTATCGGCCGCTCTTGCCGTAAATCTTGAACTGTACCTTCCAGACTTCTACAGCTTCATAAATACTTCAAGACACATTTACTGCATAATAACTTACCAAGAACTCTGTATCAAGATATTTTCTGACTACACAATTCAACACCATTCTTTTTACTAATTTTCCAACTGTATCACCCGTGTAAAGACTTTCGAGGGTGGAGATCTGTACTCGCCCTGTGCATTTAAGACTAGCGCCTTGTAGAAGGCCATCTAGATAATGAAATCTGAAACTCATTTTGAAAATAGTGTGGAATATTTCTCGACAGATGTCACTACTCTCGGCTTATGTTGTGCACTCTGTGGTGAAGATGAACTATTAAAATTCGAAATAATTTGTGTGTTAAGCTTTCCTAAACTGAAATATTTAGTGTTTGTTATTGATGTTCAAATGTTTTCAACATTTCTATCTCTTCCCGCCACCTTATGGCGTTGGCCAATGAAAAAAATTGTATATTTATTTATCGACCAATAAAAAATTCTGATATTTCATAAATTAACTAATAAGAACTGGGGCTGTGTCAAGGCATTGGCCCAGAGTTTTCTGGAACTTTCCTCCCGCCTATAAAAACCGAGGGCTGGGGAGCCATGTTGTCTTTTGTGATCGCTCCAGTCTCTAGTGTGTACGTAACAGAGGCTCCCTCGTCCGTCTTCGGGAGGTCCACCAGCTCAAGGTGATCGTAGTTTCGGATTAACTATGTGACAGTCTTTGAGAGCTATCTCGAGGGGAAGATTTCTAATCCTTAGTAATGAAACTTTTATTTTCTCAATAGTAAATGTCAAACATGTCAAAAGAACTTAACCGTAATCAGGCAATAGAGAGTGCGGAACCCCCTTTTATTCCCACTCAACTTGATCGTGAGGTGACTTTGAGTTTGTAACCGATAAAATCCATCTAGCACTTCTGTAACTTAAATATTTTTCTCCATCTAGTACACCCGTAGTGTAACGTCGGGCCATAAGTCCAAACATGGTTTTAAGGATTTCATGTAAATTTCAAGGAGTGCAAGTGTTCGCCTCGTTACCATTTTAATTTTCGGCCAGTAACTTCAGCGTTTTGCTTTTACCAAAGGCCAGGTAGAATGGGTACTTGTTACCCCTGCTACAGTTAACATCATTCATTTCATTTTAGGCAATTAGACTGTTGAGCAGTTAGGAGTTTGTGCCTGGATCTTGTAAATTTCGAGAATAGTCTACGAAAATGTGAACTTGTAGAGCAAGGAATCTCTTCCACTGATGTAAACATTGGGAAATCCGTCTCCTTGAAATTTGATTGAAAGGAGAATAGCGCTCACGTAAAAAATTGTAGTTAGGGATCTTCAAGCTCATATTGTTAATTTGTTGTTATCTGATTTTTCCACCATTGTACCCAACCTAACGAGATAGTTCCGTACCTAAATTGTTATTTACTTAGCAAAACTAACAATTTATACTCGAAAAGAAAAAAAGAAGAGAAAGGAATATAGATCCAGTTCTAAAGTTTTCAATTAATCTTCTGACTGTTCTATACCCATCCATCCAGGCCCGCAACTTCTTTTCGCACTGCGTTCCACAGTAACAGTGGTTACAACTGAGTTAATTTAACTTATCGCCAAGAAGCAGCAACGGCATCTGTTGTTTAACATGCGTCGCGCAGTTCTCTCAGAAGGATGACGACGGTGTTGTGACTGCACGTATGGAACGTGCTATCGGACTGGACGTGAATTAACTGGTTGAAATTCCCTTACATTATATTCAATACGTAGGCACTGAAACAATACACAAAGAAGGAATGAGAGGTAACTTGTCCTCTTACAGGGAACACCTACAGACAGAGCGACAACCCAAACAGCTTGGATCCAGCTTACTACTTCCTGATCCACTAAAAACAAACATTGTCGTAATTCACTCCTCTGAGATTCATGTCAGGTTCCGTATGATCCCGAATGAAACCTAAGGGGTTCGGATCCGGGTTTCTCGCCGACCACACAACGGGCCATGAACGACCATTCCAGCTCAGCAGCGGTGTAGTGAGAAACTGCGGGAAGGACACGCTCTCAACATTCCTGTTACAGTTTGGGAACTGCTCTCCCCTCACCCATCCGTCTATGGAGACCTCGTTTGTGAGCAAGGTACAAACGTAGGTGGTGCATAATCTCTGTCAATAGGAGCTCAAAAGTCTGCAGTGTTCGTAGGAAGTTCGTCAGCAAGCTCTGTTGCAAGAAACGAGCGTGTACACCGCCAATCGGAGCAGCTGTCATCCCTCCTCTGGGCCCAGGGCACTTGGCTGCGTTGCCACATGTTCCGAGGTGATTATCGTAATATTTCTGTACTTATCTACGACTAATAACTTCGAGGTACAGTCACGCGCCTCGTGTTCCGAGCTGTCAACGAGATGGGTATCTGCCCACACTTGAGAATAATTTGTACACCTGCGTGACGGTACAAACTATAGTAATGTATCAACATCTGCCTACCACTCTGAATGTCTGTAGGGGAAAAATTTGCATTTATACGTAGGTGGATCAAAGGGTTAGTTCACCAACGCGCCGCAGCAGCGCGCTGTGTGCCGCAAACGTGGGCACAGTGGAGAAAGGGACAGACACAGCCCACGCGTCTGTTAGGCAGGTCGCTGTGGTGTCTCGTGTAGTATTGTGTGAATAGCGGCCAAATGCAATGGCGCGTCAACTGGACGTTCACTCCAAATATGAGGTACGTGCGACAGTCCTATTCCTATGGGCCAAAAGGAAGAATTGCATGGACATCCATCATGAAATTAGTGCTATGTGTGAGGAGCGGGCCATTTTCCGGCAAGGTATCGCAAAGTGGTGTCAGCAATTCGAAGCCGGACGCACGGGTATCACGGACAACCATCGCGAAGGCAGGTCCGCAACGTCCAGAACCCGTGCAAAGGTCAACAGTGTGAATGCGATCATTAGACAGAACCGGCGCATTAAACTGAGAGAAATTGCGACACAACTGAACATGTCGTATGGCAGTGAGTTCACCGTTGTTCACGAGGACCTTGGAAATCGTAAACTGTGTCAAAGATGGGTCCCACGTCTTCTCACCGATGAGCAAAAGGGATAACGCAACGCTACGGCGCTGACGGATTTCTGCAGCGAATCGTCACAGGCGAAGAAACGTGGGTTCACTACTTCACCCCCGAAACGAAGCGAACATCAATGGAATGGGTGCACCCCTCATCACCACAACGAAAGAAGGCCAAGGTTCAACCTATTGCCGGTAAGGTTATGGCGACAGTGTTCTTTGACATGGAGGGTTTGCTGCACGCGGAATTCATGCCGAAAGGAACGACGATCAACGCGGCGTCGTATTGTCAAATGTTGCACCGGTTGCGTAAAGCGATTAAAGAGAAGAGCCGGGGAAAATTGAGCGCCGGTGTGATTTTATTGCACGATAACACAACCCCTCACAAGACCCGCCAAACCAGAGAACTGCTGCAGCGTTTCATGTGGGAGGTCTGGCAACATCCACCCTACAGTCCCGACCTAGCGCCATGTGACTTTCATCTGTTCGGTAAGCTCAAAACGGAGCTCGGTGGTCGATGTTTCCAGACTGATGAGAAGGTGAAGGCCGCTGTCTCCGTGTGGTTGCAGATCGTTGGAGGAAATTTCTATGCATGCGGCATCGACAAGTTGGTTGTGCGTTTGCAGAAATATTTGGAGTCTCTTGGAAACTATGTGGAAAAGTGACGTTACAGTGTATGTCGTTATAGTCGTGTTGCTGTTGTATAGGTGGTGTAATAACAGGGTTGTGCAACTTATTTTCTGATCAGTGGGGGCGGTTCTAGATCACCTCACATTTATACTGCCGGGCCGAAAAGATATTACACAGAGGCGGTTCGGCGCAATCAACACATCAACGCTCCACTGTTTCGAAGCAGTGAGATTATTTGTGTCGTGTCGCGTGAACAGGAACCCACGCACATCAGCTACATCGATGCTTCGGAACAGCAAAACTTTGAAACAGTTAATTCCCTCGCCTCACTCCGCGTGATGAGCCGATGTTCGTTAATAGATTCATCATATTCAGAACGGCGAGTCAAGTTATTAAACAATGTAAGTTCTTTCGCACGGAGAAAGGGCATGATTGTTCTCAAGGCAGGCTCATGTTAGAGCAGAAATTCACTTCCGTTTGTTTTAAAACTTCAATTTGAAGTAAATTTTTAAACTTGAATAGGTCAAGTCTGTTACTGTACACATGATGCCGATCTTGGGCTCTTCTGAGATTTAATTACTCATCTTATAATTATTCAGGTTAGTTCACTTACTTGGACTACTAGGTACCGCGTGCTTTTGCAACTGGATTAGGTATACGTAGAATACCTCTTTTGAACAGTTGTTAAATATCATTAATCATTTCATTAATTTTCAAATTAGTCACTGATTTAGTATGCATCTAACGGCAATTAGTACCAATGTAAGGGCGTAATGAAGAAGGAAACGCTGTTTATTACCGGTACTATATACTGATACTATTGTACTGTTCGTTGCTAAACATTTCATGAACCTCATATTTTATCATTATCAGAACATCGAACATTTTTGTCAGTGAATTGGACTTAGCTATAAAGCATGATTCATGTTCTACCGTGCCATCGTGAAGCACGGAAGTTCGCCGTGTGTCGACACACTGCTTCCAAGAAATGCGCTATGCCGTATGAATATTTCGAAAATACAGCAGAGACAGTTAGGCCATGTCTATTATTAAAACAGTATTTATACCCCACGAGGCGGAATGATTCAGGCTTATCGCATCCTGTGTTGTACAGATATATTCACAATATACAAGTAGCAATGACTCATCTCCTTATTCTTCTACAAAATCCTTATCGAATGTCGGCGGTCATCGGGGCGATCTGATTCTTGTTCTCAGCAAGCCGGTAAAGCGTGAGGGTACCGAGTCCATACCATTCTCATGGAGTCCGTAGCCAAGATTTTCCCCTCCTTCTCCTACACTTCTTTCCTTAAAGTGATCTTTAAGATAAACTGAAGGAGATAATTTATGTATTTGTGTCAGTTGCATAATATATCGACAATTACAAGAGAAATGATACATATTATAATGGTCCTGCCTAGTGCCATATACGAGCACTAGTATCAGGTGGATGTTCCTCTTTATGTTGTCCCACTTCGCAGCCTGTTTAAAGACGTCGATGTCGTCCAGGACTCTTCGTAGGCACGGAGCAACTTCTATTAAAGTTTCACAAGTTCCAAGCGACCTCGATGAGCAGCCCTGCCTGATCATGTCAAAGCATTGTGAGAGAGAACTTTTGGCTCGGTGTTAGCTCAGTGATACTTGCAAAGAGTGAAACCAGATACTTAGGTGTATCACTGTGTTCCATTACTCTTCCTATCTAGTTCACCTGCAACTTTCAAGATGCGTCTTTATTCCTCACCTGAAAATCATGTGTCTGGATTTTTTATGGATAGGCTTTGAAATTATTATTCTCTAAACGTATAAACCTCCACACTATCTCACAATTTCGAATGATATCGATTCGGATTTGTACGTGAACTCCAGCTCGGAGTACTGTAGCCCCACATCTCGAAGGATGATGTTCAGGCCTCAGCAACATAAAGTAGGACAGGAGATACACAACACCGAAGTAAACATGGGCAGAGAAAATGAAGTCACTATTACAGAGGATTTAAATTATTCTCTTGTAAACACCCTTGGGACCTAGTTTCAACAGGACTTCTCAAGCTGAGATCAAGTACGCAGGTGAGAGACCTAGACTTGCTTCAGTGAAGAGCCAGCTACTGTAAAGTTTATAGGTTGAATGTCATGTTTTCTTACGATCACTATATTAGTATTTTTCGTGTTTTACGTAGAACTGTATATGACCACACAATTCATTAAAGTCACTGGTTCTTCAGCACTTATTCCAAACAGAAATGTATCATTTGCATGTGGCAGATTATTTATAACGATTCCTTTAACAATGCTGATATCCTGTTTTCCTGGCAGTGCTTCAGAAAACCACCATTTCACAGCAGATATTGAAGACGAGTGGAGTTATAACAGAGCCTTGCCTCATCTCTTGCTTTATTTCAATAGCACAGGTGTTGGTGTTATCAACCTTAACAGATACGGACTGATTTTATTAGAGATTGGCAACGGTTCGTATGTATTTTCCAACCAGACCAATATTATATAGTTTAGTCAATTTATCATGGAACCAAAAAACTCTCTGGGCAACTGGGAATAAAGCAACGCCAAGATGAATTAGTCTCTTCTGCAAGGAAACATCCTGTCGTTCATGAACGTAGATACCTTGATCGTGACCATGGTTTTCTAGTTTGATGTGGAATCCGAACTAGAGTATGTTTTCATTTCATAACAGCCATATTCCGTGAACGGAACTCCAACTGCATCTAGCTCAGCGACAATGATATTAGGCTATCATGCCCCCTGATTTTTATCGTCAGATAAGTTCAGCAAAACTCTTACGATATAAACACCGGTCCTGTCCATTGTGCCATCATCTAAGGCACCATTTGGATGGTCCACTAGCAAGGGAGATGTGGAGCTACAGGAAGAGACCAAGAGAATTTAGAGTATTGGGAAAATGTGTTGTAAGGAGGATATTTTAAGATGTCCTTGGGCTCGAGAGCTTCCTGAACTCTTTGAGAATGTCTTCGCTGTATGCCGTGGTCGAATTGCGTTAGTAGTTGCCAATTTCCCACCGGAAACTGAGCGAGGCATTCTCAGAAATCCGCTTCGTATGAAGATCTGTAGTGTACTGAAGGTTTGGCATCCAGTAAATGGAAGAGCAACCCGAAGTGGCAAGAAATTTCTCTGAAAGGAAACATTAAACCCTTTGTTGATGTAGCTCTGAAGATGTAGCCGAATGGAACTGCCGTGAAAGTGGGAATCCGACAACGCTTGTGCCCGTCGAGTGGAATGGACGTTTTCCTACATGCTGTATGTCAGTTTACCTCACCTGTCCGTTATGTATAACGGAGGAAGGACTGTTTACTAATCGGCCATGAGTAGATATTTCAAACTGCACTCAACATACAACAGCCACACCCAGAAATTTCCTGAGCTGTATAGTGATTACCTTCCTCATGCCGGAACAACAATCAGCCAAGCCTATTCCATGGTGATGATTGTTGTTTAAGGGCTCCTCACCTCCCAATGGTACGAAATGTAATAAAAAATTTAAAGCCTAAAAATTCATAGTCAGACCAGAATTCAAATGTTGATTGTGAATAATGAGTGGACGAATGCGAATATAAGATAATCAGCGGATCCAACTCACAATATTCAAAATTAAAATTATCCCAAAATCAATCCTCAGACTCGAATTCAAAAAACACGACGATGAACAATTATTTTGAAATTAAAAGGATCAGCGGATCCGATCCGCAATGGCCAAACTTCCCAAAAGCTAAACTATAACAATGGTATATACTGACCAAGCGGCTGCTTCCAAAGCACACACCTGAATTGATGATACTGTTTGTCTGAAGGGGTCCACAAGCCAAGTCAACGGCCACTCATAAAAGCACGTACCGCTAGTAAGGAAGATACATGTTATTTCTCATCTAGCGGTACTAATCACAAGTAACGTAGATTCACGGTGTTTCACGCATAAGCGCGCACCCCTTAGGCAACGCAAACCAATGGTGTTCCTTCGATTGTGGGTACTAAAGAGAGTAACCCGTACTATACCGTAGTGTTTCTCACATTGTGGGTACTAATCACAGTGACCCGTACTATCCCGTTGTGTTTCCTCGAAACGAAGACCCATGAAGTTCACAAACAGATGCTCTAACACACGCGCGAGGTTAGCCTCTTTTTACCTCCCTGGGATTCTCCAACCGAATGCGGGCAAAGGGACAGCCTCCGTCATAGTGGTGGATGCTATACACTGGTACAGTAAACCCATAGTCATCCTCCAACAGACCCATGATATTCCTCTGTTTGTATTACTAATCACAAGGATGATGGAACTAAACACAGGCAATTTTGTTCAAAATTCTGCATCCCTTGGTCTCGTCTCCCACCCACAGTGTTTTGTGTGTTTAGTCCGCGAGAGCTATTCGCTAAGTCGGCCGGAAAGCCAGGCAGAAACCCCTACTCGCCACCTGGGACGCAGCAAGTGGGAGTAGCACCTCTCCCTCTGCTACGAGAGCGTAGTACGTACGTGGTTAATCTGCTGTTATTTAATGTAGTCTATCCACCCTGGCTTACTGCTCTTACAACTTTCAATGATTGCCATGCAGAAAAGCCGCATAAGTTGACCATACTATATTTCTTTTGACCGCAAAATTTTGAAGTCTAATGGCGAGGTTCACCCTTTTCCACGAGCTGGCAGGCAATCTGTTTGGCTGTTTCATACGCATGGCCCTCTCCAGCTATTGGGTCAGAACTCAGACGCTTAAGAATCCTCGAGGCTTTCTGGCTACTCTTCCTTAGATCAGTTTCCTCCATCGCTCCTGTCATTAGATGTCTCTTTTAAGAGATCTTCCCCAGCTTGGATGATATCGGAGCTCAAATGATCGTTGTCTAAGAGATCACGATAGTTTCTCAATATTTCCCTAGTTTATGTATATTGTGTGCAGCGTCAGGACTTGAGATACGGGAACAATGCTTCACAATATTTACAAAATCGTCATATGATTCGGGAAAAGACTCTATATTCAGAATGTTCTCCTCCAGTGAAATGGTACATTTCTCCCAAACAGCCATCCTAAATATCTTTTTCGAAAAGGAACTGTCTGCGGTAAGATTGCAGCATATATATGACATATAACAGGACGATGAGGGATTGCTTGCCCCACTGATCTCGCTGATAACTGAGATATGTCTCAGATACTGTAAGTTAATATTCGGATTACATATAAGTCTTCATCTCGCACTGTTGAATGATGCTGGAAGTTTGTTATCATGCAGTAGAATTAGATCACACGAATGTGGCCATTCTACCCCAGCTCATCCGCTTAGGATGGTACATGGGGAGCTCCATATTGTACTATGTCTGTTGAAATCACCAACCACAAACTCACATATTCATGCTGGAATGCTCCTCAAATGTAAATACTGTACCCGGTGGCTTATTAAATCAGCTCTACTGTGGGAGTTTCACTGTCACCACGGGAGAGGATCTGGATGTAAGATAGCACTGGGGGTGTTCAACCACTAAACGCATGCCCTTGATATTTGGACGGCGAAGATTCCAGTCTTGGTGAATTTCCTGAATGTATATTATTAGCACGTGGAGAAAATGGCGAGGGTGTATATTTTGTGTTTTCTTTCAGATTCTTTAGAATTAAGTCAATAATAGAAATAAAATAATCTAAATGCAAAATATTATTATGCACACTTGCAAAAAATAAGCTAGAAAACCCATACATGCATACATACGTACATACATACATATATCTATACATACATATATCCATACATACATACATACATACATACATACATACAGAAGACGATAATACGCAGAAAATGGGAGCTGATAAGAGTTAAATAAGGTCTGTGTATTCCAGTAACATCTACAATGTTGTCTGGTGTATTTTGCTATGTGTAAGGCTGATTTGACCTTATTACATTAGTGGAAGTTTATCACAGTTACAACTATTAATTACTGTGCTGAAAAGATACGAGGGCGAAATTTACGATGCTTGCATTTTTTAGAAGTATCACTTTGTTATAACAGGAACGTTGTCATACTTTTTCACAGGGTGGGACGTTAAATTTGGTGCATTTCACATCGAAATTTTTCAGACGTAATGAGGAACATGTTCGTAGTAGAGCAGTGAAAGTTAGAGGAATTTTAAGTACGTTAATTTGTGAGATTTCATGTCCACATACATAGAATCAGTTACGTATGCAAATGGGAAAGTTTTGATCAAGTTGTAATTTGTAAATATCAATAATTATTATGATTATTGCTTATTTCTTTATTTGGCGTATGGCTGCACCAAGAAAAACAATTACAATTTACAATAATTATCTCATACTAAAAGAAATAATAATTGATCTGTCATGCTAATAAGTTGAAGACGGGGAGAGTACGATTTTGACCAATCTCAGCAGTATAACTAAGGTATTTAGACATTTTCTGGCAAGCGAGTTAATGATAAAATTCATATCAAATATCGGCCTTCACAAATGGTCTAGTTATTCTATCCAACAATAGGCAAGTATAAATTTAGTCTCTGAATAAACATTATGCAATTGCATCTAAAAGTATTCCAAATCTCATGTAAGAAAATCCTATATATGGAAGGATTTACTCGATATTTACACAATCAAAATCTTGTAACTCAGTTTAGCAAAATTCCTCAGCTTACTATTTCCAAATACTTGGGGAAGTCATCCAACAATCTGCATTAAATCATGAAGCTGAGAGATTTCTATATTACAGGTAGGCCATAGAATCACATGAAAAAGATACAACAAAAATCAATATCCCAGAACACTAAATTAAAATATTATAACACCGCAATTAAGCCTGAAGCATTACACACATCAGAAACCTTAATCATTGGAGAGAGATCACTATCTGAAATTATCAAAAAAAGGCAAGAGAAGTCCAGCTATTGGGTCAGAACTCAGACGCTTAAGAATCCTCGAGGCTTTCTGGCTACTCTTCCTTATCTGGACCATTATCTACCACTCCGTTCACATAGATTAAAGCAAGCAGGAATTTGAAGAGTCAGAGAATAGGAAAGTGACGAAATTATTAACAGAATTAGAATTAGGTGATCAGAAACCAACTCAGCTCTTGCGTGAGATGCGAACTTTAGCCGGTATGCAAGTCAAGGAAGATTTTTTGAAAACCATATTTATGCAGAGGCTTCCTGTTACCGCACGTTCTATATTACCTACGAGTAAAGATGATCTGGACACCATAGCCACTATCGCTGACAAAATTGTTCAAATTTCACAACCGGGGTTAAATGTTTGTGCTCAAACCGCGCAGGCACCATCCATCATTGCACTCAATAAAGTAAATGATGTTAGTAACGATCCTATCTGAAGACTAGAAATGCAGATCGCTGAATTAACACTGACGATCAATGAATTCATGAGACAGGTCCCGGTCAGCCCAGTATTTTAATCGTAATGGAGCACTATGTTGGTATCACTTTAAATATCGCAGCAGAGCAAAGAAATGTCAGAGCCCTTGCTCATATCAACCACCTTCCGCTCAGAATTCCAACAAGCAGTCAAACTAAAGCTCTCCACACTAGCGGCGGCAGATGATCGGAATCATTTTTCACGCCGGCTATTTCTCGTAGACAGAAGTAGCGGAAGTCGTTTCCTAGTCGATACCGGAGCTGACATTTCTGTGATTCCGCCTTCGGATAGTGATTGCCCATAACATTATGCAGCAAACGGCACTGGTATTAATATTTATGGCGAGCGTCTACTAGCACTCAGTTTGGGCTTACGGCGCAATTTCACATGGAATTTCGTAGTTGCAGATGTGCAATCACCGATTATTGGAGCCGACTTCATCCACCATTAAAACCTTACAGTAGATCTAAAGAACAGGCGACTCATTGACCCATTAACATCAGCAGAGACACCTGGCACATTGATTAAAGTCTCGGGCATAGAAACAGTTTATGTAATGCCACCAGATCAAAAACATGCTGATATTCTAAAGAAATTTCCCAACTTGCTCCATGAAAACGTCCATTTCGACATCCCAGATACCTCTGTTTTTCATACCATTGTTACAGACGGACATCCGGTAGCAGCAAAGGCACGATGACTACCACCAGATAAACTCAAAGCAGCTAAAGCAGAGTTTCAACAAATGATCGATATCAAAATCTGCCAGCCGTCAAAGAGCGCCCTGGCAAGCCCCCTCCACTTAGTTCCGAAGAAAGACGGATCCTGGAGACCTTGCGGAGACTACCGTGCTCTCAACATCACCAAGCCTGACAGATATCCTATTCCTAACCTTCAAGATTTTAACAGTCAACTACATGGAAAACGAATATTTTCTAAAATAGATCTGATCAGAGCTTATCATCACATCCCTGTACATCCGGAAGATGTACCTAAGACAGCAGTGATAACTCCATTTGGTTTGTTTGAATTTTTGCGTATCCCATTTGGACTGCGTAATGCGGCTCAAACTTTTCAAAGATATATCGACAGTATACTCAGAGACCTCGATTTCGTGTACTGTTATATAGATGACATCCTAGTGGCATCACAAGATGAAGAAGAGCACAAGAAGCATCTTCAAATGCTTTTCGAACGCCTCAGTAAGTTCAACATCAGAATCAATCTCAACAAGTGCATATTCAGTTCAACAGAAGTATCTTTCCTGGGATATGTGATATCTGCAGAAGGAATCAGACCACTACCAGAGCGAGTGCAAACCATTGTTGACTATACGCTACCTAACACAATAAAGGAACTGCGCCGGTTTCTTGTCCTCATTAACTTTTACCGAAGAGCACTGCCAAATTCAGCCAGTAAACAAGCAGAGCTTTTGAACCTTCTCCACGGGGCTAAGAAAAATGACAACAGAAAAATTAATTGGACAGAAACTCTTCGACAAGCCTTTAATGACCTAAAAAATAGCTTGGCCGATTCAGCACTTCTAGCTCACCCATCTTCAAATTTACCTCTAATTTTAATGGTAGATGCCTCAGATTATGCTATTGGTGCATCCTTGCAACAAATCAAAGACAATAATCTGCAACTATTAGCATTCTTCTCCAAGAAACTGACAAATGCAGAGAGGAATTACTCAACCTACGACAGAGAACTCCTCGCTGCCTACTCAGCGGTGAAACACTTTCAGTACATGCTTGAAGGACGTGATTTCCGGATTTACACCGACCACAAGCCACTCAACTTCATGTTTAAGCAACGTTCAGACAAAGCTTCTCCACGTCAGATCCGACACATTAGTTTTATCGGACAGTTCACCACAGACATACGTTACACTACTGGAAAGGAGAACATCGCAGCTGATGTTTGTTCACGAATTGCTTCAATCACTATACCTCCAACTGTTACCATGGAAGAAATAGCAGAAAGCCAACAATGTGACTATGAACTTCCACACATTAAGAATACGTCACTTGCACTTCGAACAATAATGTTGCCCAATGGTAAAGAACTTGTTCGCGACATGACTGAAGATATGATTCGCCCATATGTACCTCAACAACTACGGCAAGCAATTTTCAACTCGCCACACAATCTATCTCACCCTGGGATTCAAGCAACCATTAAGTTAGTAAAAAAGCACTTCATTTGGCCATCACTAGGAAAGGACGTAAAGACCTGGACATCAGCATGTTATCCTTGCCAACGAAGTAAAGTCTGGAGACACACCAACAGTGCAGTGGGACATTATCCTCCAACGGCAGCAAGATTCAGTCACATTAACGTGGACATAGTTGGACCCTTACCTCCATCACAAGGATATCGCTATTTACTAACAATTATTGATCGTTTCTCCCGATGGCCAGAAGCAGTTCCATTAGCTGACATCAGAGCAGAAGCAGTTTCATTTGCCATAGTCTCAACGTGGATATCTCGTTTTGGCGTGCCTCATATCATAACTAATGATCGCGGAAGGCAGTTTGAATGTTAACTTTTCAAATGCCTCACAAGCACACTGGGCATCGTCCACATTAAAACTACAGCATATCATCCGGCAGCAAATGGAAAAATTGAACGCTGGCACCGTCAATTAAAATCTGCTTTGAAGGCACAGATGTCTGATGATTGGGTCTAGAAGCTTCCTCTGGTCTTGTTAGAACTTCGTTCCTACATAATTCTGCAAGTCAATACCTCGCCAGTGGAAATGACTTACGGCTCAACAATTAGGTTACCAGGAGCATTTCTCAACGAACAGAAATTAGTAACAGACATACCAACCTTCATTTTCAAATTGATGGAACAGTTGAGGAACCTAAGACCAGTTCCAACAGAACATCACGACCACAAAAAGATCTTTGTTCACCCACGGCTAATGACGAGCAAGTTCGTTTTCGTTCGGCATGATGCGGTCAGAACACCTCTTCAATCACCATACGACGGGCCATACCCGGTCCTGTCTCGCAGTGACAAACACATCGAGGTTGAAATGCCAACAGGGAAACAAACTATTAGCATTGACAGATTGAAACCTGCCTTCCTTCTCACAGACCAATCATCGGACAACAAGGAAGACACATCTGGAGAAACCACTGTGGACATTCCGTCGAGTTCCATTCCAAAGACTGTCAACCTTCAGATGAAGACAGGCAGCACTCAATCCAATACACCTGCACAACGGATCGCCAGATCAGGTCGAAGGGTCACCTTCCCTCGAAAATACATGGACGCTGTCACTGCGGAGGGAATGTGTGGTGGACTTGAGTATTAACATGTGTATATAAAGTCCTTGAATTTTGTTTATGTTTTGATGTAGTTGTAATGTTATCTCTCTGACAATTATTCATGTTTTACGTTCGTCCCCACGATGCTTTGAGTGCTCATTAAGCACATAATACATCACTCCTTTCCAATTACTGTATTTGTTTTCTATAAACATCATCAATAACTAAAATAATAATAATAATAATAATAATAATAATAATAATAATAATAATAATAATAATAATAATAATAATAATAATAATAATAAAACAGTAAGAAAGAAAAAGGAGAAATATGGTGATTACGCTGCGCATAGGTCAACACAAGGTCATTAAGGAGTCGAAACAAACGTAATGAAATAGAATAAACCGGAACGGGACGACAAATGAAAACTAGCAAGAAGACGGGGCAAGAATAACGATATCAACAAAACACATGATAATAAAATAGCAAAAACAAAAGCACTAACGAAATAAAACAAGGAATCACGATAAACAAGCAGAAAAGTTCTCAATCAGAGAAGGAAAATCAAATTTGGAAAAACAAAAGAAATTCAAATTTGCCGGTCAACAATTTGCATATCAGTTGAATGGCACCAACATGGCGGTAAACGGCGTACAGAAAAGAGAATACCAATACAGAAATCTCACCACAAGGAGGAGCACTTCAAAAATAAAACGACGAATTAAGGCAACATTACATGACCCAAAGAAAATTTTAAAGTTGTAGAACTTTGATGAGTAGCGAGATATCCATAGCAACTTATGCACTGGTAACACCCAAAAAGAAACGTTTAAAACAATTTAAAGTATTGCATACTAAGGTTACATTAGCACATTAAAAACAAACTAAATTAATCCCTAAACGGGATATTATACTCCATTTCATCCGACTCCAGTTGGGTAGTCTTTCATTTTAGCAGAGTAAAGGGGAGATATGCCCTCCAGCGTCAGGTCTCGGTCAGTGTCCACGGTAGACCGCAGCTGTACGAAGTAGCCCGCACTAGCGGTAGTTGTGCGCTCTAGTGATAAGAGTCCGTACACAGGATTGGTGGACAGATGGCGTAGGAGTTCGCTCGTCCATCGCACACACAGTACATACGGCTACACGATGGAATATTTCTCAATAACTCGACGACGATATGCAACACAGTATTAGGCTATATGAAATGAGTATAAGAAAACGTTGACAACGTCCAATGCATATCAGCATTTAAGTCTAGCCAGACACGTAATTTAAAAGGTAATAATAATAATAATAATAATAATAATAATAATAATAATAATAATAATCATAATAATAATAATAAGAAGAAGAAGAAGAAGAAGAAGAAGAATTGGCATAGTCACCAAACACCAGAAAATTGAAGTAACTTCATAGAAATACAGAAGCGAACAGCCAAAACTATTAGACGAGTTAAACGTACCTACCACCTCAATAGATTGTCGGAAATCGATTATGATTTCAAAAGGAACAACACTCGAAATTTCTATAGAACTTTTAGAGAAGAACTGACTAACTACAAACCCCCTAGTATTTGTTTTCGTCGCCTCGATGGAACACTTGAGCCGAATACAAAAGCCAACTGTGACATCTTAAAGCAGTACTTTGAGGCGTTACATAACTGTGCATCTCCTGCCGAAAAACTGCAATTCAGCATATCCACCCCAAACCATGACTCACTTCCATCAACACATAACGAGATACAGAATATTGTATTAAATCTGAAAAACAACAAAGCACCAGGGGAAGATGGTGTAACTGCCGAGATGCTCAGGATCGGAGGTGAAGTCATTATTGACCGATTACAAGCCATCATTGCGGATATATGGGAGAGCGAAATCATACCTGCAGAGTGGACAGCTGCTTTGATTCATCCTCTACACAAAAAGGGTGACAAGACAGATCCGAACAATTACCGAGGTATCTCTCTCCTCTCAATTGCTTACAAAGTATTCTCTCGTGCTCTCCGTACCAGATTAGAACAACAGATAGAATGGAAGATTGGAGAATACCAGGCGGGCTTCAGACCTCACCGATCGTGTGCAGAACAGATCTGGAACCTCAAGATGATTCTCCAACATCGCCAATCAATTCGAACAGTGGTCACTTTTGTTGACTTTAAAAAAGCTTACGACTCGATTGACCGTGCCACCCTATTAGATGTACTTTATGAATATGGTGTTGACAACAAAACAACGAAGTTAATCCAACAGACTTTAACTAACACAACTTCTAAAGTGAAATTCATGGGCGAAATCTCCGAATCATTTGAGATAAGAACAGGCGTGAGGCAGGGTGATGGATTATCTCCACTGCTGTTCAATCTTGTACTAGATAAGATCGTTAGAACATGGGAGAAAGAAGTACACGGGATAAATATGGGAACGAGAGGTAAGCGAATCAATATTAAGTGTCTTGCCTTTGCTGACGACCTAGCAATAATCACCCGCACTCCCGACGAAGCCAGAACCGCTCTTGAGAATTTGCAAGAGATTGCTATTAAGACTGGCCTCCAAATATCATATGAGAAAACACAATACATGGACTCCAAGAACACCAGTGCGGAATCACTTGGGACCAAATATGGCAATATCACACGAGTTAAACATTTCAAGTACTTAGGTGAAATTATCGGAAGTACTCGTAACGACAGGATAGCTAACAAAACCCGTGCCGAAAAATTACGTAAAGCCTAGACAGTCACCTGGAATATCTACATTAAGAAATCCCTTTCCATCCGAGCCAAGCTGCGTCACTACCATACAGTAGTTCTTCCTGAAGCACTGTACGCGATTGAAACATCAACACTGACCATCAATATCAATGGCATCGAGAAAATGGAACGGCAGATACTTACGAAAATATTTGGACCAAAGTTCCAAGATGGAATATGGATGCGAAAAAGCTCGGAAGAACTCTACTCTCTGACCGAAAGATTCACTTCAATTGCCCGGAAAAGACGTATGCAATTCTACGGACATCTAGCACGAATGGACGACTCGCGACTGACCAAAAAAATCTTCCTCATTATCAGCGGAACCCGACAAAATAAAGTACGGTGGCTTCCTGACACCCAAAAAGATCTCGCAGAAGTCGGCGTTGACCCACTGACAACTACACGGGCTACATTTAGACACAAAATTAACTTGCACAGCTTTGCAGCCAGACAATGTACAAGAAACTTGAAACTCCAGGAGGCATGGACTCAAGAAAGACGACAGACTCACAGTGCGAGGATGAAGAAGTTTCGGGAGGATAAGAGAAACAAGAAGAAGAATGCTAACTAATGGTTCTACGTGCTCCTTAGAGGGCCTAACGCATATATATATAATAGATACGGGGATATCGTGGCTCATAGAGGGATGAGAAGCGTGTGGGTTGAATGGCTGGAGAATAACTTAACACAATAAATTTTTAAATTGCATTTCTTTCTGTTTGTTCTCGTTTAAAAATTAAGAAATAGAAAATTTGAACAACATTAATGCGCTCATCAGCTCTAACGATAACAGGGACTTAGAAGTCCGGTAGAAAACTTGCTTTAATTAACACCGTTACTGCTGATGACTGGTACAAATATTCAATAAGAGCAGGATTTGCTCCCAAAAGTTACATTACTCAGCAGTCTGGGCACCCTATACCATAGTCTAGCCTCCCGGACGGCGCACCTCACAGTTGCCCCAAAGTAGGCTTATCCATTTCACAACAGTCACTGTTCCAAAATGGAACTAATACACGGAAAATTTTACAGTCTGAAAAGAATATTCAGGGGCATAATAACCCATACTAGTTGTAAAAACACAGGTTGCAAAAGGCAAGGAAGCGAAACACTTATACTCCTTGAATATGGCCCAGTGATACAGAGGCTACACCGGGGAAACATTACCGCTAAAAGGATTTACAAAATTTCGAGGTTTTTGAAACTTACGTCACCCTATGCAAGGTTGAATGCTATACGGCTCTTCGTTTTCTTACGTTGCGTATTTCCCAGTACGGAGTCCTCAGACTTGCCGACATTCTACATTTCAACCACCAGTTTCATAAAAATGTCATTAAAACAAAAGAGATTGCAACCTTCCCATAACTATCACCTGTCTAACTAAATTCTGCCATTACCTTGTGCCGCTGGATCTTACTCATGCCGGGTTCGCCCTGCCTCCATTGGGATACGACTCACTCCAGAAACTGGAGCAATTCAGACAACACGGCCCTAAAGTGCCCTGATTTTATCGTACTTTAAGGGGAAGCTCCCATAACACTTTACTGATAGGGTGGATTCCTGTATACACACCCAATATTAATTAGCTAGAGAAAATATTTAGAAGTTTCCGATAGGTTGATTACTATCGAGAAGGAACCAGCTCAAGTGTTTACAACTTCAATACATCGGGACCAAAGGTTTACCAACTGCAAAAATAAACATTTATTTATGAAATAATTAGAGTTTAGCCCTCGAGAGGGAGCAAATAAATCGATGGTAAATACATTTAACCGTAGAAGGCCAAAGTTTCTGGTAGTTCACAAGTTCATTTTTCTTCATATAGGTGGCCTTATATAATGCACGCAGTTTAACTAGCGGGGAAGCTATATCCCTGGTACAATAATAATAATAATAATAATAATAATAATAATAATAATAATAATAATAATAATAAAGCCCGAAGTCTTATATGCCAGTGAGACCCTTACACTAAACGGTAAAGGTGACCTAGAAAATATTTTAAAAGAAGAAAGGAGAATCCTGAGGAAAATTCTCGGCCCCCGAAAAACAGAAGATGGATATAGACTGAGGTTACGCAGAGAGACAGAAGAGCATTCCAACATTGCAGCAGACATCCGTAAAAGACGTCTGAAATTCTATGGGCACGTCCACAGATTGCCGGCAAGTAGACTGACACACAAGATTCTCACCTACATAGAACATCTAAAAAATATTCCATGGGTACTAGAAGTGAAGAAGGATCTGGAAAAAGCCCAGATAAACCCAAATGACACCGCGGACAGAAACCTTTATAGGAAAAAAATTAATGGATGGAAAGTGCAACCAGAGAACGAAGTGAAAAAGAAGACTGGAGCAAAGTGGACAGAAGAATGAAAAAGGATCCACGGAGAAAGGATGAGAGCTGTTTGGCAACTCAGAAAGCAGAATCGTTAGAGCTTTGCGTGATCCATTGGGTCCATACGCACATAATAATAATAATAATAATAATAATAATAATAATAATAATAATAATAATAATAATAATAATAATAATAATAATAATAATAATAATAATAGTAATAATAATAATAATAATAATAATAATAATAATAATATGTCCTTGTTTTTCCGTGATCCGGAGAGGGAAGTAAACATGACGGCTAAATGGCTGGAAAAAGCATGAACCGAAGTTTAAATTTTGGAAAAATTACTTTTACTGAATGTGTTCTTTTCTTTACAATAGAAAAATATTTCGAGAAAACAAGAAGAAGAACAATGATAGAGAATTAACAATAGATGAAAAACGGACAAGCTTAGAAGCTTAGTTAATTCACAACCAGGGGAGAAAGGACTCCCTTTTGTCATACAAGACTTTCAGTCGAAACTAGCCCAATGGGTCTTCTAAATTTACAAATGTTTGGCACAAATAGTGAGACACTAGCCTTTGCAACTGAAGTCCCCCCAGCAGAGGTAAAACAGAGCCTTACTTTGATCGAAAAGGAAGAAGCATAGCCTTCTAGAATAAATTTTTCAACAGGGGAATCGAACCCTCAGGTTCAAAGTTACATATCAGACGGGTGTCGAACCCTGAACCACAATTCACAATTAACATTTCACAGTGGCGTAATGGACCTTGAATTCCCAATAGGTTAATGACTTCACGTCGGAAGACCTCTAGAATAGCAGAATTCGGCTCTTAAATGCTATCCTAATTTCATAGGGTAGCCAGAAAATACATGAGCCACACAGCCAAGAAGAGCCGAGAACCAAAATGAAATGGAGGCACTCCTAGTACAAGGTCCAGTACAACTAAGATAAGAAAAGTTCAAGTCCGGAAAGAAGGGAGGAACATTTAGAATATGAAAACTCAGTCACCGGACAAGGAAGTGGATAAGGGAAACGAGGGTACACACTCGTTGGACTGACGAAATGAATACTCTAGCACACATGTAATACTAAACAGTGATGATTACTCTGGTAGTGGACTGTAGCTTGATTATGCACGTGATTTAAATATAGGGCCGAGTCATTTACCAATATTACACATAATAAAACTTTTGTTTAATGTATTCATAATTTACAAATACACAAAACTATTTACACCTTAATGAATATAATTAAATGCCTGGATGACTATCGATTATGTTGAGGCAATTTGGTCACGAATGCGTGTCTAGACGACATGTTGTCACTATCAAGTGTGTTTTTATTTCCCGAAAACCAGACGCATTATAGTCACTTAAATGAGACGCAGACAAGAGCCCGCTCTGAGAGGACGAAACAACACCCGTACGTCCGTTTTAGGAGTTTTACATTAAGTCCGTAGAAAACTTACATTTTAAGTCCCAACAGAAAAGTGAGGAACCCTACATTCAAATTTGGGAAAACGTAAATCGACTTAACAATTACATGCTTAAGGGGATCGCTGGAATCTCCCTTTTGTCATAAGTAGATGAAGTTCACATAGTTAGGTGTTTGTTTTGCTTTACCTTATGCCAGTTTTACGCGTTAGGCTCCCGAGGAGGTCTCCTCAATTAACGTAGCACTTTGAAAGGTCCCAATGAAGATTGACAGATTGAAGTTCAAACTCACATCTATATAATAGGGGCTGGGTAACTGTCCTAGAAAATGACGTAATTAAACTGTTGATTGGTGGAACATGACATCATAAGGCAGATAGCTGATTGGTTTATACATTCTACAATAAGCGAGGGTGATCAGGTCATCAAATCCTTAAATATGAACATTTCTCGACCTAATTCATTACCGTTCAATCCACTAGGTGGCATTGAAGGGCACAGGCATAAAGTACAGGGTCCATCGGAAGTGAAAAATGAGGTATTACTACGAGTAGGTAACTAGTATGCGAGTCTATCATCATATTAAATATCACTAAGAATAAACGAATTGCTTCCGAGAAACACAAGTTGAAATTTGAGCGTTGTATGAAAGAATTGGAACCACGAAAGAGCTATCAGAGCGCGTGCGCATGCCGTGTGTTATCAGCTGAGCCCACTTTGACCATGCAGGCTGTTTTGTTAGTTCTTGTTGCTTCAAGTGTATTACAATTAATACAGACACGTGTAGTGATGATGAGGTACATGTTAGAGGAAAAAGAACACACACACAATGTGAATGAATCGAAGACAATATATTTTCCAGAATAACTTAAGTGTTAAGACAATGCATGAAATGTATTAAGAGAAACATCCAGCAAAAGTTTTAGAGAGTATCCACGTACTGATACATGTAGTACATGAGACGATCATAAAGCAAATGAAAAGAGATCTGATACTGCATTCTGCTGAGGAAATGGAACAGCTGCTGGAGGAGGATGAAAATGAAGCTGCACAAACTAAGAGCTAATATCTTCTATCGGAGAAGAAGACGAGCCAGGGGAAAGCCGAGAAGTCAGAAGCATGCGAGGCATTTGCAATGTACTTCGGAGCAAACATTCATCTTACTAATTTAAGTACCAATGCTGTTTATTACCGCTCTCAAATGTCCTTTCATACTACTCAGGGAACGTGATACTTTGAAGTGTCGTTAGTTCGAATTACAAGAGAAAAGCATAGTACTATTAGTAGTGAAATGAGGAAAAATACACTTTTATAGTAAATAATAACCTTTTTATTGTTAATAACGTATTTTCTATTGATGATTGATGGAAACAATATGCCTGTAATACAGACTGTTTTATTTTGGTCACGGAATAATATGAACAATAAATGTCTGTATGTAATTTCAGGGAAAATCGCTCAGGGCATGTGCATGTTGCTTCAAACATAAACTCTCTACTTCTGAAATTATGATCGATGTGAGTCTTCAAATTTTCAATTCCTTCCCAAGAAAATTTGCTTTAAGTGACCCTGATCTCTTTTCCCTGTATCATGGGGCCTCTCGTCTTAAGGATCACACGAGCACGTGAACATACTTTTAATCCCAAAACTCTCGAAACGTACTGGATATTGTGTGATGAAGACAAGATTTCTGAACGTTGAGAACGTATTTACGAAGTTGTGAGTGTCTATTCCTTTTCCGCTTCCATTTGAATCACGCGCCACCCCTTCTGATCACAACCCCGTTTTGAAGTACAAACTTCGGCGTATTGCACATCTAGAGCTTGAAGGGGCAATGCTGTAGATATGGCGAATATGATCACGGTATGCATTCTATGGCTGCTTCATATCGAGCAGGCAGAGAGTGCATTACGGACGGCTCACCCGCTTCCAGTGCCTTCTTTAGAAGTTATCTACAAATCCCCAAGATGGCAGCATGTACCGCGTAGTCCGTGGCAGTGGCTAAAGCACAGAGCTGTTACCTCGCAGTGGTTAAGTGACTAACCGCATGGCGCTGCTGACATTCGCACATGTAACAAAAAATTGCTTAATGAACCAAAGAGGCGACACAATATATTTTGAGCTCCTGTTAACGTATTGACAGACTAAGGAGCAACTTAGGTCTGTGTGAACATCACTGCCTGTACCATTCAGTTAAATTACTGTAAACTTTTGTATGGTAAAAGATTCGCATACAATAAAAATACTCCCTTCTTTCAAAATTGTTTATCATTCCTTATTACAGCCATAATAAAACAAATACGACAATAACCATTGAAATACTTCACTTACTATATACGTGGCCATGAACTGGATTTTTTTAGAATGTTAAGCACTATTTACAATTTCCACACTTCACTTCAAAACTTATGTACGAGACCTGAAAAGCGGCAATATTTTCAATTCAACATTCCTTATATTTTCTCATATTACTGTGAATATGCCTTGGATACCTTTATTTTGTTAAATAATTTACAGTCTCCTAGCGACTCCTGTTCGTGTAGTGGAAGTTCACCCAGCTTGAACTTTTCCCCTCATTGTCGGATGATATCCCACAGTACGGGAGACCTAAGATTCACCGCCATCTAGCACCACGTGTGACGTCACGCAAAGCCGAACATAGCCGACTCCGCTCCGACCCGAAACAGTTCACTGTAGCACCTGACAGGAGCCAGAGGCTGCGCGCGCACTGGGACTCGCATTAGTGTACAAGTAATCGTTTAAGAAAATACTGAAATATACACTTTCACTGTATTACGCATGATGACATGAGATCATCCCCAGTAGTCATTATCAAAAGTAACTTGAAGTATATTTTAAAATTCGAAGTTCTTTTTTCTTTTCAGAAATATAAATACAAAGTACAGAATAAATTTTATATTAAATATCACTTTGTCAGAAACGTAATGCTGAACTTCAGCGGGATAGGAATATGTCATAAAATAATTTTATTCAGAACTGTTCTGTTAGTTTTGTGCCTTCAGTCAGAATCCTTGGGAAACTCTCTGTAAATAAAGAATATTTATTCGCTGTTACAAAAAGAATACAGCAAACAATATGTGTAATTCAGTGCAACTTTATTATTGGTGTAAAACGAAGATTCGTTTAGACACCAGTATTCAATAAAAAATAAAATTGTAAAATAAAATACACAGTTATTATTCGTGAAGAACTAGTTATCTCCCTAGAAATAATGTCTTTAGTTAATCTCCGTTTCAACCCAAAACTTGTAATTATCTCTGTTTCTGTTTATATCTCCATAACAGTGAGAAGGTGGTGGTGATTATTAAAAACCAAACCCCAACCCCCATGACACTACAGCACTTGAAAGGCCTTGGCCTACCAAGCGACCGCTGCTCAGCCCGAAGGCCTGCAGATTACAAGGTGTCGTGTGGTCACCACGACGAATCCTCTCGACCGGTATTCTTGGCTTTCTAGACCGGGGCCGCTATCGCACTGTCAATTCTAATCACGTAGGCTGAGTGGACCTCGAACCAGTCCCCAGGTCCAGCTAAAATTCCCTGACCTGGCCGGGAATCGAAGCCGGGGCCTCCGGGTAAGAGGCAGGGACACTACCCCTACACAACGGGACCGGGGTGGTGATTATTGCTTTAAGAAAAAATACACTGGGCAACCATCAACGCTTAACAAACTGATCACAGAAAGAAGTCCGACACTTCAACAAATGAAGGAATCGGCCAAAGAAAGACAAGGGTCACAAAGGGCGTGAAATTGAAAGACTCCGTAGCATTCGCAGATGTAATACCGCCGGGGTCGGAAATGAACAAAAGTTGATCAAGAGAGGTTGGACAGGACTAATGGAAGTGTGGAGTCTAGCACAACTAAGTGGAAGTAATGACAGGACTCAGCTAAGGGCCTCATGGTCGCCAATCCACGCTCCCAAGCTCAAAGCCCCAGGGACCCCTTTTAGCCGCCTCTTACGACAAGCAGGGGATACCGTGGATATTATATTCTACAGACCCTGCAACATCAGAGGGTACAGGGCGAGTTGGCCGTGCGGTAACGGGCGCGCAGCTGTGAGCTCGCATCCGGAAGATAGTGGGTTCGAACCCCACTGTCGGCAGCCCTTAAGATTGTTTTCCATGGATTCCCATTTTCATATCAGGCAAATGCTGGGGCTGTACGTTAATTAAGGCCACTTTCTTCCCATTCCTAGGCCTTTCCTATCCCATCGTCGGCATAAGACCTATCTGTGTCGGTGCGACGTAAAGCAATTTGTAAAAAAATCTCAAAGGGCTCCATGATAATGCTATATATTACCAACAATAAGCCTATACAGTACTTCAGTGTAAATTTAATAATAAAGATTTCTATATTGGATATATAATTCTGAATTTTTGAAAATAATGTGCATAGCTACAACACAAGCAAATGTGTTTAACACATAATTCTACGCTGCTATTAGCTCCGTAGCTTAATGGTCAGCATCAAGACCTGCATTTCAGAACGTCATAGGTTCTATTCCCGCCCGGATCACTTTTTAACTGCGTCTAGTTAATTTAATTCGGGGACTGAGTGGATTGTTTTGATAGTGGTTTAACCTCGCATTAACGCATTTTTAGGGCTGCCGACGGTGGGATTCAAACCCACCATCTGCCGCATGCAAGCTAACAGCTGCGCGATCCTAACCACATGGTCAACAAACTCGGTACTTGTAATATTGAATTCATCCCTCCACATATATTTGGCGTTAGGAAGGGCATCCGGTCGTAAAGCAGGCTCCAGTCCACATGTGCTGCACAGTTGGCACCCGACTTCACAAGGATGTGGGAAAAACAGAAGAAGAATAGGAAAATTCCATGGCACTATTGCTTTCCTATCGCATCTGTTATAGCTATGAACATTTTTTTAAACTTAGAAATGTTTGTTTGTTTGTTTGTTTAAAGGGGCCTAACAGCTGTAATCGGAAAATTCAGAACTAGTATCCAATCTAGTAAAATTTAATATTAAAGTTTCACTGAAGTACTGTATAGGCTTATTGTTGGTAATATATAACGCCTTTCATGGAGCCTTCTGAGTTTGCGGGGTCTGTAGAATATAATATCCACGGTATCCCCTGCTTGTAGTAGGAGGCGGCTAAAAGGGGTCCCTAGGGCTTTCAGCTTGGGAGCGTGGGTTGGAGACCACGAGGCCCTTAGCTGAGTCCTGGCATTGTTTCCACTTAGTTGTGCCAGACTCCACACTTTCATCAGTCCTGTCCAACCTCTCTTGATCAACTCTTGTTCATTTCCGACCCCGGCGGTATTACATCTGTGAATGCTACGGAGTCTTTCATTTTCACGCCCTATGTGACCCTTGTCTTTGTACAATTTTATTATTTACTGAGAACTGATATCTAACCAAATATTCGTTTTACTTTAGCAATAAAATTACACTGAATTTTAAACATATCGAGAAGCCTCCGTGGCTCAGGCGGCAGCACGCCGGCCTCTCACCGCTGGGTGCCGTGGTTCAAATCCCGGTCACTCCATGTGAGATTTGTGCTGGACAAAGCGGAGGCGGGACTGGATTTTCTCCGAGCACTCCGGTTTTCCCTGTCATCTTTCATTCCAGCAACATTCTCCAATCTCATTTCATTTCATTAATCATTCATTAATCATTGCCCCAGACGAGTGCGACAGGCCTCGGCAGCTGGCACAATTCACATCCTCGCCGCTAGAAGGGGGCTTCATTCATTCCATTGCTGACCCGGTCAAATGACTGGAAACAGGTTTAAACATATCGATTGCTGTCATAAAATGAATAAATATTCTTTATTTACAGAGAGTTTTCCAAGGATTCTGGCTGAAGACACAAAACTAACAGAGCAGTTCTGAATAAAATTATTTGATGATATATTTCTATCCCGCTGAAGTTCAGCATTATGTTTCTGACAAAGTGATATTTACAGTAGTATCAAATTTATTGTGTAGGCGTATTTTGTATTTATATTTCTGAAGAAAACACTTTGAATTTTAAAATATACTTCCAGTTATTTTCCCACAATTTTCAATAATTATTAAATGATCTCATTTCATCATTTATAAAATGCGTTTCTTAAATTATGTCAATGCGAGTCCCATTGCGCGCGCAACCGCTGGCCTCTATCGGGTGCTGGAGTAAGATACTGTTCCGGGTCGGAGCGGAGTCGGCTAAGTTCGGCTTTGCGTGACGTCACACGTGGTGCTAGATGGCGGTGAATCTTAGGCCTCCCCTGAATGGTATAAGCTGGTGAATTGGCTATCACGCGCCTTATATAACAAAATACCAGCCACCTCGAAACAGAACCGTGTGTTTGAATGTAGTTGAATCATTTGAAACAAACTCTTGAAAAACAAATTTGATTTGTAACAGTCAGTAAAACAGGCTGAATTTAGGAAAGGATATATTACTAGTGACAACTAAAGAGTATGCGACACTTCTTCTGCTTCTGCTTGAAATGTGAATGGGCTTGTTATATCACCCAGTTCCAATACTTGTAATAAATCACACTGTTAACACGCATATATACCAAAATACACAACTGTGGGAAGAGTTGTAGTTTAACATATCCGTAATGTCTACAATTGTAGTACGCTACACTGGGTGAAAAGTCCCATTATGTCTGGCTCAAAGAGGATGTAAGACAGAAGGAACCTCTCCGGGTGGAAAAAAAAATATGAAAGCAGGTCCATAAGTCTTAACGTATGTGGAGAGCCATGGAACTTTACGATCCAATTCTTCGTACACTAAGGGAAATAAAATCGTACGGTTTTTATACATATATACATGCATTACCATTATAGTTCGCTATGCCCTTCAGTGATCAGTCTGCAAGCCTCTGTGAATTTACCAAAAAGGCACGTCGCGACAATCGTCTATTTGCAACTAGTGAGGTGGCCTCATTTAATTCCATACCCCTTATCCTTAAGTTGTTCCAAAATGAGTCAAAATATTGTCATCCTGATCTCCCTCAACTCCTCTTACCCTCCGTTATAGAGACTATTATTCTCCTAAATAACCTATCCTCCTCCATTCGTCGCACACGTCCCACCACCAACGACGGTTTACTCGTACAGTTTCATCCACCGAGTTCATTCCTAAATTAGCCTTTATCTGCTTGTTCCGTGAACTTTCCTGCCATTGTTCGCGCCGGTTTATAAAAGCAATAAATCACGCTACTTTCATGTATTTTACTTCTAACTTATGAATAAGATATCCTGAGATCACCAAGCTTTCGCTCTCGTAAAGCAAAGATGGTCTGGGAACACACCGGTGTATAGACAGATTCGTCCGGTAGCTGACTTCCTTATCACAGAACACTGTTGATCGCAACTGCCAGCTCACTGGATTAGCTTTACTACATCTTGATTCAATCTCACTTATCTACTATATTACCATCCTGGGGGAACACACAACAAAAATACATAAAATTACCTACGCCTTCCAGCTTTGTATCACCAATCTGGCATTCAATTCTGTTGAGTTTCTTACCTACTGACATCAATTTAGGTTTGGAGAGGCTAATTGTCATACCATACTCATTGCACCTATTTTAAAGTTCCAACACTTTGGACTGCAGGCTTCTGGCACAATCTGCCGTTAAGACGAAAACGTCAGCAGGGGCCAGACTGCTTTCTAGATTTCCACCTGCCTGAATCACTCCCTGCCAATTTCACCTTTCAGCAGATGATCCACGTAAATTAGGAAGAGCAAATGAGAAAGTTTACAGCCTCGTCTAACCCCTGTAAGTATCCTGAACCAAAAACTCATTCTACCATCAGTTCTCACTGCAGGCCAATTGTAATCATAAATGCCTTTGATTGATTTTAAAAATCTACCCTTTACTCCATAGACCCTCAGTATGGTGAACATCTTTTCCCTCGTTACCCAATCGTATGCTTTCTATAGATCTACGAAAGGTAAGCACAACTGTCTATTCATCTCGTAATATTTTTCAATTACCAGGCGCATACTGAAAGTCGGACACTGACAGCCCCTCTGTGGTCTGTAACCACACTGGTTTTCATCCAACTTCCTCGCAACCAATGAACGCACCCTCACTTCCAAGATGCCAGTGAATACTTTGCCTAGTATAGTAATCAACGGGATACCTCGATAGTTGTTGCAATCCTTCCTGTTCCCTTGCTTATAGATAGGTGCAATTACTGCTATTGCCCAATCTAAAGGTACCTCACAAACACTCCATTCTAATCTTACTATTCTATGAAGCAATTTCATCCCTGCCTTGCCACTATACTTCACTATATCAGGTCTAATTTCACCTATCCCTGCAGCTTTATGACAATTGAGTTTATTTACCATCCTTTCCACTTTCTCATGCATAATTTCACTTTCTTCCTCTCCATGAGCTTGGTTGTTCACGACACCACCAGGAAGATTTCCTTTTACGTTGAGACAATTTTCAAAATATTTCCTCAACTTGTCCAGTGGTTCCCTGGGATCTATTATGAGTTAACCTGAATTAAACAAAACACAGCTCATTTCCTTTTTCCTTCCTTTCCTAAGATTATTTATTACTGCCCAGAAAGGTTTCCGTAATGCTTCAAATAGCCTTTCCAGGTTATTACCAAAATCTTCCCATGACTTCTTTTTGGATTCAACAACAATTCCTTTCGCTCTGTTTCATTCTTCTACGTACAATTCAATGTCAGCATCGGCTCTTGCTTGGAGGCATTTCTGATAAGCCTTCTTTTTACGTTTAGAAGCTGCTGTCACTTCATCATCCCGCCAAGATGTTCGCTTTTGCCCATCTTTACACACAGTTGTTCCTAGTTGTTCCCTTGCTGTTTCTACTAAAACATCCCTGTATACCATCTATTCTCTTTCTATATCCTTAGCCTGCTTACAATGCACTGTTCGAAACTTCTCACCACTGATCTCTATACCTGGATGGCTGGTAGCTTGGGTAGCAGTAAGCCGAATAGAAGATGACTGGCGTCGTAAGATGGCAGCGAGCGCATGGTGCAATAGACCACGAGGAGCACGCCTGCTTTGTTTATGCTTAGTTCAGTGACGCCAGGCCTCTTGATTGTAGTTTCACGAGTGTTCTGTGCTGTGTTATTGCAAAGTAAATAGTAGTGTATTTTACGAATTTAGGTTCGTTGCCTTGTAGTATGCTTGTGAATTACAAGATTAAATTTAAATATGTATGTGTTTATCTGAAATATGAATGAAGAAACATTCTACGGGGTATTAACATACCGCAGTATTCAGCTTATGGATGTACAAACAGAACCGATCAGCAGAAGGAGAAATCATTTCATCGGGGAGTTTTAATAATAATGTTATTTGCTTTATGTCCCACTAACTACTTTTTAAGGTCTTCGGAGACGCCGAGGTGCCGGAATTTAGTCCCGCAGGAGTTCTTTTCCGTGCCAGTAAATCTACCGACACGGGGCTGTCGTATTTGAGCACCTTCAAATACCACCGGACTGAGCCAGGATCGAACCTGCCAAGTTGGGGTTAGAAGGCCAGCGCCTTAACCGTCTGAGCCACTCAGCCCTGCTCGGGGAGTTTTATACTGTACATAAGAATCTTCCTAGGGTAGTGTTTTGAGTTTTAGGTTTATTGTATCTTATTTCGCATATTCCGGGAGCAAAATGGCAATTAATTTTTGTAGGTTTCCTTTCTCGAGACCCGAACATCTAAGATTATCGATTAGGAGTATCAGGCACGAGAATTGGGAGCCTTCTAAAACAGCTGTTCTCTGCTCGGATCACTTAGAGGAAGACTGTTTTGATAGAAATGGACAAACTGTACACCTTAGAAGTGATGTACAGCCAACTGTTTTCAATTTTACTGAACATTAACTGCAAGTAAAGATTTACTTATATTTTTTTTATTTCTCATAATTAAACTGACGGTTTCGATGAAATAATTGACGTGACCTTATAACAATCTTAGAAAATGAAGTCTGGAGGAATTCTAGGCCTTATTTACATCAGTAATAATGATGGGTTTCAGACACTGGAGTGGTGGGAGAAGGAAAAGTGTGGTGGGTATTTGGGGCTATTCCATTATACTATTTGTGGTATTTGGGACTCTTTTAACTGGTGTTACATATTTCTGATGATGACTATCAATATCGCTTTGTTAGCTGAATTTAATTAAAGAGGTCTGCAATAGTACATTAAGCTGCCGGTAATGTGATATATTGACTAGTTTTGAATATTTGCTGGTTTTATAAATGTGTACATTTGCTTCAATGATATTTTAATTTGATAATATGCGCGTTATTTCTTGGAAACAGGAAACAGAAATTCATTACCAAGCACCGATTACGATATGTCGAATCTAGGCCTGTATATTGAGCTACGTTTATAGGTACATCATTTTAAGAATGCATAATTTCGTGACATACATGTATATAATTTACAGCAATGTTTCCAGAAACTGGTTTTCACTCGTATTGTGTTACCGATCGCTAATTGCATGTATTCAGCACCTAAGTTAATATTTGCCGGCCGTTATTATACACTCATGTTTATTGCTATCCCGGAGATTTACTGACCTCGGAATGACGTGTCAGTGATCCCAATGTCCTTATACCTTGAGTGAACATGTCTCTATATTTTTAATTATTTCAATGCGCCATTAATTGCGACTTAAAATTGACTATATTATCATTGCTTCCCCATAAGGAGAGCTCGAGCTTGGGTACGCCAACATGGCGAACCGCGCGTTCAACTTGGCGTACTTTCTCCTGCAGCGGAGACCTGCCATCAGCGATCCATGTATAGAGATCAGTGCTTCTCACTGATAATATCCATGTACTTCTGTCTAATTTCCTCGACCTGGAGATTTTCTACTCTTATTCGTTTGCATGCAGATTTCACTTTCTCTGTCCTAGAACCTTGAGATACCCCTACTTAGTTCACTAGAGATCAGATAGTAGTCTGCATCACCGAAAAATCCCCGAAAAACTCGTACATTCCTAACAGACTTCCTGAATTTGAAGTCGGTTAATATATAGTATACTTTATGAATTTGGTACTCCTAGCCTCCCACGTGTAGCGGTGAATAGTCTTATGCTTGAAGAATGCGGTCGTAACTGCCAAACACATACTAGCACAGAAGTCCAGCAAACGCTTCCCTGTCTCATTAGCGTCCATGTCTTCTCCACATCTAGCAATCACCCTTTCGAATACTTCAGTTCTCTTTCCAACTCTCGCATTGGTATCGCCCATTAGCACTATTCTATCTTTGCTGTTGACCCTGACTGCGATGTCACTCAATGTTTCATAAAACGTGTCAACTTCATCCTCATATGCACCATCACATGGTGAAAACCCTCAGGCAGTTCTCATCCTTATTCCTCCAACTGACAAATCTACCCACATCGTTTGCTCATTTACGTGCCTAACAGAAACTATATTGCGTACAATAGTATTCCTGATAAACAGTCCTACCCCATACTCTGCCTTTCCCTTTTTAACACAAATCAAGTACACTTTATAATCTCCGGTCTCTTCATCGTTATGCCTTCTTACCCGAATATCACTTACCCCTAGTACATCCAGACGCATCCTCTTTTCTGACTCAGCCAGTTCTACTTTCTTTCTTCCATAGGCCTCGTAAATATTGATAGCTCCCCATCGAATTCCATTTCGTTCATCAAGTTGTTTGCAAGGAGAACCTCGCCTGTCAAATGAGAGTGGGGCTCCATTACTCCTATCGGTCCGAGGCTTGCTTAAAACGTACTGAACTTCGTAAATCCATGAAGGAGAATGTTACCCTACTAACACATAGTCCAAGTGTGGATCGTTCCTCTAACGGGTTAGTGACCACCGGTGGATTGTGTAGTCCTAGCCGCATGAGCGCAAGAAGGGCCATTACACAGGATATGTCTGAGGACCCACTCCTTTTCCATAGCAAGTGGTATCCCAACCCTCAGGACCACTTACTAGGCCACTCAGCTGTTGCTCATGGTTCATGAACTAGAACGTGACTACAGTAACCTACACCATGAAGCATCAAATGTTATTTTTCCCGAAATACCGGGCATCACAGAGGTGTAAGAAGGTGTTGTGTTGAATGGACGGACAAGTATTTGACAAGAGCATATTTTAATGCCCTAAATTTTGAAATTGTATTCCTTCCTTCTTGTTCTCTTATTTAAAATGTGAGAAAAAACAGTAACAATACAAAATGAACTAGTTAGTTCCAAACAACAACGACATAAAGTCGAAAATCAGGTAAAAAAAGTACAGAGAATTATCAGGATGATATTATACGAGGGATGAGTATTGTTAGCTCTGAAACAGTTACACTGTTTTATAAGAGCTGGTTTGATCCACTAACTTCCATAGCCTAACGGACTGAGCTCCAAACTCAGAGGCGAACATTTCTTATAGCGCACAAGATTATACAATGGCAATCTTCAAATGAGGTATTTAGAGTCGCTTTTGCTCAATTATTTCCATTTGTTTCCGGAAACATAAACAGGGGCAATGAGTGTCCATAGTAAAGGGCTATGATGTAAAAAGGAAAAGGTTGATAACGATCGGGTAAAAATGAAATTCCATGGAGGCGAAAAACCTGCGCTCCTTGTAGAAAAATTCTTAAAACCCTAAGTGGGCTTATGGCCCCAACATACAGAGGCTAAGCCGGGGAGGATAAATGATAAACATTAAATACCGAATTCTGTTAATAATTTTAGGGGATAAGAAACTTCATTCACCTCATACCGAGTTGAGTGGTAGTCGACCTCATACGAAGTTGAGTTGTAGTCAACCTCATACCGGGTTGAGTGGTAGTCAACGGAGGGTAATCACGCTTGTCCCATTACATGACATATTTCCCGGCAGCGAATAAAACAGATTCCTTAGACTTGCGAAAATGTTACATTTAAACAACCAGGTTTAGTAATGGTACATGAAATAAAAGAGTTTTGAATCATTTCATATGTTAAGTAAATTCTGTAATTACCTTGAGTTGGTGGGCCTTCTGAACATCGATTTGCGACATCTGCCACTTTAGTATAGGCCGCACACAATGAACTGGAACCATGACAATGACAATACGGCCTTATAGCGCTCAGCTTTTAAAGTATATGGACGGGAAGTTCCAAAACTCTTTACAGATAGGCTGGATGCTTGTAAAAACCCCAAAACAAAATTTATTTGGCTAGAGAAAATATACAAAAATTATCTTTAATCCCGGCAGGGAGGACACTTAGGCCGATGGTAGTTCAAAATCCAAGTGTATTGCATAACATTACTTCAAGTTCAATTACACAGATGGCCTTATAGAAGGCACGCAGTCTGACTGGACGGAGAAGGTGCACCCCAGGTACCCGTGAGGTTTTGCCACGGTATGAAGAGCTTCGAAATTTTGAATCTTGCCGTATATAATTTTTGATAAAAGCATAAGTTGGAGTATCACTTGATAGAGAGGTCTTTCATGTTTAGTTGTTGAAGTAAAGTAGTTTAGATAGTGTTTGCGAAGTAGTAGAAGGTCGGGGTGTTGCGTCCAGAGGCGATGGCAAGAACGGCCGCCGGTGACGATGTCACGATGGGGTCGCCCGGACCCCAAATGTACCCTGAGATATCATCCTCCTGAGGAGCAACCAAGGCGATGGTCATAAAGTACCAAGTAGCATTGTTCGGGCCAAGAATAGAGCGGACGGTTGGAGTCCAACATCCAAGCCACTCCAAAGGATGATGCCCCCAAAAGGAGTCAGTTTAGACGCAGTCTCGGCCGAAACGAGGCGGGCCCATACCCCGCGCCGGCATCTCCCGCTCATTGACACCACGTGGCCTCAGGTGGAAGTATGGCACTATAATATTGATTTTTGGGGCAACTGTAATTTACTCACAGAAAGTGTTACATGTGGTGCAGGTACGGTTGGCAACTTTGGAGGAATAGTGCACGGAGTTTCGACACAGGTTTGGAGGCAGGGTCCTTACTGGCAGAATGGTGATGAAATCATTGAAGGGAAGGTTCTCAAAAAAAGGATTTAAACAAAAAATGAAATTTAAGTTAGGATGAAACTTAAAATCATACAATTTTTCACAGCCATTAGGCGCAGAAGGTCTCCTTATTCTAACTTGATTATATAAATAAGATTAATAAATAAGATGCTAAGGAAAGAAATATATTTAAATCACCAACATCATCACTTGGTGGCATATAATGAAGAAGCAAATGCCTTCACACAGGTTTTACTTGACACAGGTGTTGCCCTCAAATCCTTTAATTTACCGCGTTACTTACCAAAAGGTTGACAGGAGTAAGGAAATCAAGGCTAATGCAGGGTCAATGAAATCTGGGGGCAAGCTTGTCCGCGGGAACAAAGTTTTTAATCATTACCTGATGAGAGGCCTTGAGATTAGTTCTATATTTTCTCCATAAATCCCGGATATTCTCTGGATCTATTGCCTGTGGCAAAAGCTCGTTGATCGACTACGAATTTGACAAATGAGTATTTGGGACAAACATAAACATAAGAGAAATTGGAGAAACTTGTGCGACTTACGAACGGCCGAGTTGAAGTCTAATGATAACCTGTGTAAGGAAGTGTCCCTTTGGGAGTGATGTTCGTGGTGGAAAGTAATAAGGGCAGGTCGAGGATTATGATTAACCCACTCAGCTAGAGATGGTTGTGGGTGGTACGCAGACGTCGTGCAATGCGAGATAGAGAGATCGAAAGGGAACATACGAAATTAATTAGAGGGGGAACGGCGTAGCGGGTCCAACAGATGACAAAACAGCACTGAGACAAGAATGAGTGGACTGGGTAGTGGCAAGCCTAGTCGGAAACAGCCATGAGAATCGTGTGAAACCATCCACAAACACAAAAATTAATTAATTCCCATTCCCTTTATATTGAGGGAAGGTTCCGACGTAATCCATGTACAACCGCTCCATACGGTGAGATGCTTGGTGTGAGTACAATAGTCCTTAACTGGCAGACAACGTGGGATTGCTAATCAAACATGACTTACCGTACATGCTTTAACTAGTTCCCTACTATCGACATTCATACTCTTCCAGATAAACGTCCCTCTTATCTTCTCTCTGCTTCTGTAGATGCCTAGATTTCCCCCTAATGCGGTTTCACGGTAATACTTGAAAATCATATGTACTAGCACAGCTGTAACGAAAATTTTCGTCTTCTGATCGTGCCTCGAAGGGGCACACAGAACTCCATTCCTCGAAACATAAGGGACGATATGTTCCCCAGAAGAAAGGGTTTCCATAAGAGGAGCGTGCAGAGGATCTCCACGTTGGTATTTTGCTATATCGTGAAATAACAAAGAGGCATCAGTCAAAATTGCACTTATGCTAGGTGGTTTGAAAATAGAAGGCGAAGGTCTTTCCTCCGGATCAACAGAATTAGAATCGCCGGAGAATATTCGGCTTAAGCCACCTACGACTACGTCCTCGGACCCTCCAATGTGTCGCACGTAAAACTGAAAAGCTTAAATCCCAGTTGACCATTGGGTGATGCATCCGGTACAACAGGGCCCAGGCAAAACCAAGCTCAGAGCCTGATTTTCGGTCTCCAATTAAAATATAACGTGCTCAAAGTTAAGATGGAATTTTTCGAAGGGAAATAGGCGGCCAGCCATTTAACTCGTGGCCTCTTGCGGTGACAAGGTTCTAGACGCATGGGCAATTGGACACCGTACGATTTCATATTCCTGAAGAAGAACAGCCGCAACCGCAGATGAAGAGGCGTCTGTCTGTAAAATTAACTTCTTGGAGAAATCTGGCATTACCAAAACCGGGGCGTTACCCAGAGCTAATTTCAGATCCTCAAACGCAGCTTGCTGGAACGGACCCAATTCTCACTGTACACCTTTCCTGCGGAAAAGGTTTAGGGGTGCCATCCTACTAGGGAAGTTTAGGAATTCACCACGCTGATGAATCTGGCAACCCATTTAGCATTTTTAGGGGCTCGAAGTTACGGATTGCGTGAGTTTTGGAATGATCGACCGAAACTCCAAAAGGTGACAAGTAGTATAATAGGACAGTTCGGCCGCCACCACCACCACCGGCTCCCAGAGGCCTTCCCAGAGGCCCGCTCCACCATCCGCGGGAAATTTGAATTGGTAAACAAAGCCACGTGCTTTATGACATCTAATATCGACAACAACGCATCGCTAACCCCAGTACTGCCATCTTGATGGGCCTAAACCTCAGTAGTACCAATTTAACCTCACAAGCGCGAGATTTGAATTTGTAAACAAATCCACGTGTTTTTTGACAGCCACGTGCTCTTTGACAGACAACAACGTATCGCAAACCTCAGTGCAGCCATCTTGACGGACCTAAACCTCAGTGCTACCAACTTAACCTCACTAGCGCGATATTTGAATCGGTAAACAAATCCACGTGCTTTTTGACAGCTGTCATCCGCCATCTTTAAACTACAGAGCACCGTGCTGCCCTCTTTATCACAGTAGCTACAAATTCGTCACCTGTCATCCGCAGTGCTACCATCTTGGCGGGCCTAATCCTTAGTGCTACCAACTTAACCTCATTAGCGCGAGATAAACAAATCCACGTGCTTTTTTGACAGCTGTCATCCGCCATCTTCAATCTATAGAGCACAGTGCTGTCCTCTTTGGCTACTTACCTTTGAAATGTGGTAGCGGATAATTTGAAAAATTATTTTTGACAGCAGCCATCTTTGAGCACCGTGCCGCCCTCTTTAGCTAGATACCTTTGAAATGTGGTGGCAGACAATTCCACGTGACAGCAGCCATCTTTGAGCACAGTGCTGCCCTCTTTGTGGTGGCGGGAAATTCCACGTGCTCTTGTTTGGAAACAAACTCACGTGCTTTTTCTGACAGCTGTCATCCGCCATCTTGCATCACAATCCTCAGTGCTGCACTCTTTAGCTAGATACCTTTGAAATGTGGTGGCGGCAGTTTGAAAAATTCTACATTCTTTTGTTTGGAAACAAACCTATGCGCTTTTTTGACAGCTATCATCCGCCATATTTAATCCAGAGAGCACCATGCTGCCCTCTTTAGCTACTTACCTTTGAAATGTGGTGGCGGCAAATTCTACGCGCTCTTGTTTGGAAACAAACCCATGTGCTTTTCTGACAGCTGTCAACCGCCATCTTTAATCCAGAGAGAACAGTGCTGCACTCTTTAGTTGAAATGTGGTGGCGGCAAATTCCACGTGCTCTTGTTTGGAAACAAATTCTACGTGCTCTTCAGCTGCCATCCACCACCTTTAATCAAGAGATCACCATGCTGCCCTCTTTGTGGTGGCGGATAATTTGAAAAATTCTTTTTGACAAGCAACCATCTTTAATCCAGAGAGAACAGTGCTGCCCTCTTTACCTACTTACCTTTGAGGCGGTTAATTTGAAACATTCTATTTGACAAGCTGCCATCTTTAATGAAAAGAGCATCGTGCTGCTATCTTGCGGGTAATTTTTACGTCACAGCTGTCATCTACCATCTTGCATTGCTAACCTTAGTGCCGCCCTCTTCAGCTACTTACCTTTGAAAAAAAATCTATTTGACATGCTGTCACCCGCCATCTTGCATCGCAAACCTCAGTGCTGCACTCTTTAAGTTGAAATGTGGTAGCGGATAATTTGAAAAAATTCTTTGTTTTTGATAAGCAGCCATCTTTAAACTACAGAACACCGTGCTGCTAACTTTATCGTAGTAGCGAGCAATTTAAAATCTAGATGCTTTTTTATTCTAACAGCTGTCATCCGCCATCTTTAATCTAGAGAGCACCGTGCTGCCCTCTTTGTGGTGGTAGTAAATTCCACGTGCTTTACAAACCTACGTGCTTTTTGTCATCCGCCATCTTTAATCAAGAGAGCCCAGTGCCGCACTCTATGTAGTAGCGGATAATTTGAAAAATTCTTTTTGACAAACAGCCATCTTTATTCAACACAGTTACCGCTATCTTACATCGCTTACCTCGGTGCTGCACTCTTTAGTTGAAATGTGGTGGCGGTAAATTCGAACAAGTTTAATCATACATCGGGGGAGCTGGAGTAAGCACGTGCTGCAGTGATGACGTCATCATGCATGTTTAGACTTGGCCGTTTTCATAAGAGTAAGTCGGTGTAAAGAATGTTGTGGCGGTAAATTCGGACAAGTTTAAACATGCATCGGGAAAGCTAGAGTAAGCACGTGCTGCAGTGATGACGTCATTGTGCATGTTTAGACCTGATCGTTTTTCTTAAGAGTAAGTCGGTGTAAAGCAATGCAATAAGTACAACATTTTTGAATGCGATCACATATATATTTTCAAATGTACTACAACAGTGTTCGTTTTTGCTGCTGACAAGGTTGGTATGCTTCTTAACAACGTATGCTTGTGAAATGCCTCCTGCATCATTCAAATTAAACAAAACATTTAGAAATATATTATACTAAGTATGTTATGCTTTACAGAGAAGATCATATACGTCTTATCTTGTTGTTATTCCTTTTCGGAATCACCATCATCATCATGAGGTACTAGAGAAAGTTCATTCATATACTGTGTACAGTGTTCAATCCTCGGATTTGGTCCATCCCAATCATCATCACCATTTTCTCCTCGATGCTTGTAATGTCGTTGACAAGTTCTGCATAAAGCTACTTCGATCGACATCTTACTGTGTAGACGAAGGATGCCCCAAAAATTATGTACGTAAGAGGCAGCGTACGTAGATAAAAATCCTGGTGGTAAGTATTGAATAAGATGTTTCGGCATCGACGATATACGTTTATAGAACATCTTAATAGCCTCACTCACTCGTGTAAGTGTCATGATAGTGAAGGCTGCATTTGTTTAGTTACATGTGGTTATTGTTTGTTTTTATTCCATAGAAACGTGTGCTGTAGGCTAGTTCTTTTATGCAAAATGTATACGTTTATTCGTACTCTGTGTTACTATTCTATTGTTTTTGTGATGGGTAGAACAAAGAGGTTTGGTAAACGAAAGTTTTACGGCAATTTATACATTAAAAATCAGGCAGTAGCACTGATAGTGATGTAAACCATAGCTCTAACCTCACTCCAGTAAGTTGTTCATCTGAAACAGTGGATAGGCCTAGTTCATCCAAGAGGAAACTTTCTTATATACAGGCTGAGAGTAAGGATGATACATTTGAAGTTGAAGCTATTGAAGGATATGTCGTAGTTGATATTGGTTTGTTATCTGAACTTATGAAACAGTTTGTAAAATGTAAATATTGTGAAGGTGTTGAATGTATTAATTTGTTTGAGAACACTACGAGTAGAAAGGGACTGGCCACTAAATTAACTATAATCCGTTGTTCATGTAGGGCTTCAGCTTCATCTATGACATCAAAGAAAGTGGATATAGGTTATGATGTGAACATTAGACTTTTCTACGGTATGAGGTGCATAGGAAAAGGTGGTAAGTCAGCTCAGACTCTTTGTGCTATGATGGATTTGGCACCTCCACCAAGATTTCCTCCTTTTACTGACATACTTCACAATGCACTAAGGGAGCAAGCAGAGGACTCCATGCTTAGAGCAGTGAATGAAGCAGTAGCCCTGAATGATGACTGTAAAGATATGGCTGTTGCCTTGGATGGTTCTTGGCAAAAGCGTGGTCATACATCACCGAATGGTGTGGTCACTGCAACTGCTTTAGAGACTGGGAAAGTGATTGATGTTGAATGCCTGACCAAATATTAACAGTAAGATATCTATTAGGTTCAACCTTTTCAATACTAATTAGGTAAGTGTTAATGTTACAAATAGCTTTTATTCGAGTTTGTGACCGGTTTCGACATATATAATGTCATCATCAGCCATAAAAATATCACAATATATAAGCAAAGACACAATCTGTAACTGACTATGCACACCATATGTCATAACAGAGGAGAATCTGGCGCAGTGACACACTGAAGTAAACATCAAGTCTCTCATTATACTGCGCCAGATTTAATTATTAAGCCGTTACTCTTCTGTTATGACACATGGTGTGCATAGTCAGTTACAGATTGTGTCTTTGCTTATATATTGTGATCTTTTTATGGCTGATGATGACATTATATATGTCGAAACCGGTCCCAAACTTGAATAAAAGGTATTTGTAACATAAAACACGTACCTAATTAGTATTGAAAACGTTGAACCTAATAGATATCTTATCGTTAATCTCAATTCAATACGGAAACATTAATGAAGTTCATATCTTTAAATTGACCAAATATTGTCATAACTGTACAAGGGATAAGGAATATAATCACAACTGTGTCAAAAACTATGATGGGTACAGTGGGAGCATGGAGAGTGAGGGTGCAATGAGAATATTTCAGAGATCAGAGACCACTCGTGGTGTCAGGTACATAAACTACCTGGGGGATGGTGACTCCAAGAGCTTTGTAAGGGTGAGTGAGGCAAGTATATATGGCCGAGAGGTGAAAATTACCAAACTTGAATGCTGTGGCCATGTTCAGAAATGAATAGGAGCAAGACTGCGAAAGCTGCGCAAAGACATGCAAGGGAAAAAATTATCAGATGGGAAATCACTGTCTGGACGGGGTCGACTAACTGATGCGCAGATTGATCTGCTGCAACAGTATTATGGAATGATAATGAGGCACACAGGGTGTACCGATGAACGTGAAATGAGGGAGGCAGTATGGGCTACTTATTTTAATAAGTTATCGACTGATAGTGACCCACAGCATTATCATTGCCCAAAAGGTGCTGACCCTTGGTGTGGCTACCAAAAGTCAAAAGTGACAGGAATGGAATATCATCATGAACATTCTCTGCCGTTAGCTGTAATCGAAGCAATCAAGCCAGTGTGCAGGAATCTAAGTGATAGGGACCTTCTTTGAAAGTGCTTGCATGGGAATACCCAAAACCCAAATGAAAGTTTCAATCATTGTATCTGGGAAAGGGTACCCAAACAGTATTTGTTGGACTGAATACTCTAAAAATAGGTGTACTGGATGCAGTTATTTGCTTTAATGAAGGAACTGCAGCCAGGAAAACTGTGTTGAGGAATTTAGCCATGAATCTTCGGAAAAACTCGACAACAGCTCTTCACAACATTGATAAACAACGACTCATGAAGGAGGAAAAAGATGCTCAGGCCCTGACTAAGGAATCAAGGACCAGGAAGAGGATGGAGAGAAAGAAGAAAGATGAAGAAAGCCAAACACAAGCTGAATACATGGCAGGAATGTTCTAGATACTTGTCAGTGATCTTTTCCTTTATTTCTTCATTTACTCAAACATTGAGTTTCAGACATTCAGGTGCAAATTTCTCAGTAACTATTGAAGGTAAAGATCTGATTCTTTCTATGTTGTACCTTGGAACCAACCTCAGAGAGGTGAACATAAAATTATGCTACTTAAATCAAAAATATTTGAATTATAAAAATAAAATGAGTAATTTGTTATGGTAAATTAAATTAGGTATTTTAAAATTTTTTTGATAAGCAGTTGGTCACTTTGAAAATACTTTTGTGTTTAGTATATCAAGTTTTTTGTATTATATCCTATCAAAAAATTAGGTACCTGTAAAAGTTTTACTTTAAGAGAAACGTGCACCTAAATACAAGCATGCGTGAAACAAAATTAATTTCATATGTTTTCAAAATAATTCGATTATGAGTGATCAAATTAATTCAGGATTTTGAAATTGTACAATAACAGTCGGAAAGACACTACAAATATGTGGTATAAATTTAATTAGTATGTTACGACCAGGATCCTGCTTGTATTAGTTTAAAATTTGCCCAGAATGGACTGCCAAATGGTGGTAATTACCTGCCTTCTGTCCTATTATGCCTCCTCGCGAAAAGTCAAGAATAATTTGATAATCGATTTTAAAATGGACCTTCAAGAAATCAGCGTTCCAGGTGAAATTACATGGGACACGCCTAGCTTTAGAACGTTGGTGAACAAACATCATTTTGCTGAAAACAAAGGGAAGGACCGCTCTCCGGTATACTTCATGAGGTGTGCCCAGAAGGTGCCGCTCTGGCTGAAGACCTTATTATTTCTCTTCGGTGTGCGATGGCATATGCCTGGCTACATCTCCAGAATTGGAGGTCTTGTGCAACTCCGATATAATTGCAGTAGTTAGTAGGACGTTAAGCAAAATGATATTATTAAATTACGTGCGGCTTCATCCCGGCGTGACGTGTCTCTCGTGCGCCGCCTCGGCCGTGTGCATCGCCAGCGTGGTATTGTGTGCGATTGGCCACGAAACAGGGCGCAGAGCGGCATCTCTCCAGTGTGGTTTATATGTGCATGGTTAACCCACCAGTTGTCGCTAGCTGAATTGTAACACGAGCGGTCGTACGTGAGACTATCTCTCACATTAAACTTCTTTTAAAATATGTCTTCTATAATTTTGCGGGGCGTAAGAGTGAACTGAGTTATACAGTTGAGATAAAAATGATTAGCCATATATTACAGCACAAATCACTCCTTAATGGAAATCAGTCATTAGTTCAGTCACATGTAAGTACAAGAGTGCAGGGCTGAATGGCTGAGACGGTTAAGTCGCTGGCTCTCTGAGCCCAAGTTGGCAGCTACGATCCTGGCTCAGTCCAGTGGTACTCGAAGGTGCTCGAATACGTCAGCGGTAGCTTTAAAGGCATATCAAATAACCCTTGTGCGACAAAATTTTGGAACCTCGGCACCTTCGAAAACTGTAGAAAGGAGTTACTGGGACGTAAAACCATAGCTGAAGTTTGTAATAGCGTTTCTTTTCCAGCATTCTTCCCCGACTCATAATTTTTGGAGACTCCTTAATCAGTAATTGCAAATGGAGAAGGTTTCGCACGCAACTTAAGTTAAATACTTACGCCTACAACAGGTTTCCCTCTCGACTTCAACATAACACCAACCCCACTGGTCGCGCGATGAGAGAACATCTCACACAAGGCGCACGAACTCGTACGAATCCTTGTTCCGACTAGAGGAGGGGATGCTTATCCTTCTAATGTGAATCGCCTAGGTCATGATAGTTATCAGCTCAGCTAGAAGAGGGAACAGTCACCTCCCCTGCAGTGCCAAGAAGTAAACACACAATACAAAAAAAGGTGAGAGAAATTCTCATATGGTGACCACTCCCGGGTTAAGTTACAGATTGTCTGAACATTTGAACGTCTTACTGAGAACTCGTGTGCCTTCCCACCCCTGTGTGTACAGATCGGAACTGTTAGATTGACTTTCTGGCTGAAGATTTGCCACATACATTTTAGCTAGTATGCTCTACATGCGTTTTGATAGTGCGATTCTCACGGAGAAGAACTTTCTGCAGATACTGGAATGGTGTGGCCATTCGCCTGTATGAGATTGCATTCGAATTGCATAATTCGAACTGAATAATTTACCACAGACACAACAGCCGTGCGGGATCTCACCGGTATGGACTTTGTATGTGGCGTGCAAAATTCGATTGCGTGTTGTATGACTTGCCAGAGTTATTGCAATCGGACGGCTTCTTTTCTGTATGAGCCCGCATCTGACCTCTTAGACGGATTTTCTGTGTGAAGGATTTGCCTATCGATTGTGTGAGTCCAAATGTGCCGTGCAAGGACGGTTTGCGTGCTGTACGACTTGCCACACACATTGCACCCGAATGGTTTCTCGCCTGTGTGGGTCCTGATGTGGCTTACAAGGTGGGATCTGCCGATGAATGACTTTCCACACACATTGCAGGAGTATGGCTTTATGCCTGTGTGAGTGAGCATATGATCTTTTAGACCGACTTTCTGCGTGAAGAATTTGCCACAGACATTACAAGAGAACGGCCTCTCCTGTGTGTGAATACGCATATGTATCGAGAGTGTACCTTTGTTGGTAAAGAGTTTCTTACAGGTACTGCAGCAGAACAGATTCTCGCTGGAGTGAATATGGTATGCTAGATAGCTTTTCCTGCTGAAGAATTTGCCACACACAGTGCAAAAGTGTGACTTTTCGCCTGTGTGAGTCTTCATGTGACGATGTAGGTTCCCTTTCTCGATGAAGGATTTGCCACATACCTTGCATCCGTAAGGCTTATCATCTGTGTGGGTTTGTATATGACGTGCCAGGTGGTATTTTCTGCTGAATGATTTGCCACAGACATTGCATAAGAAGGGCTTCTCGCCTTTGTGAGAACGCATGTGACGTGAAAGGTTGGATTGAAGGCTGTATGACTTGGCACAGACATTGCAGCGTAATGGCTTGTCGCCAGTAGCAGACCTCATGTGGTTGTTTAAGTACCACAAATTCCTGTACTTTTTATGACATAGTGAGCATTTGTTAGCTACCCTACTTTTATGCAATCGCATGTGTTCTGTCAGCATGTTCCTCTTTGTGAAGCATTTATGGCAATATCCGCTCACTGGGAGCGGGTGGATCCTGAGATGTTCCGACAAGACGGTTCCGCTACCGAACAGCTTTCCGCAGTGATCACACTTGACGGGACGATCACCTTTATGTCTCTTCAGATGTTGCAAGAGCCCCAACTTCCCGGCCAGGACTTTACCGCACACATTGCACCTAAAACGAGGCGCTCCGCCATCCGGAGGTTGATGATCTGCATAGCTCACCTCGGGTCTCGATCTACAGTGACAATTAAAACCGTGACCAATAGTTCAACAGTCAACTCAAGCACAACTCTCACACAAAGGCATTGCTACTGAACATTCCACTCGCTGGTACCCCATGCAGAGATTTCATTACACATGAACATCACATTCCTGAGGGTAAAAAATATCTGAGATCAAATTCAGAGTGTAGACTTAAATTTCAAAAGCTCTCACTCTTTACGAGGATGTTTTGCGTCTTTTTTCTCGAATCACGATATCACGCGCAAGAAACTTCTGACGATTTAGGAATGTACAATTTCATATACAACCTCATTTAAAGAATGCATGAGAAGAAGTGGTCCAGTCTAAAAGGAGAAAAACAAACTATTTTATTCGGCACTCATTTATCTACTAAAATGCATATATGTCTGTTCTTCTTCATAAAGACGGCATATGCTTTGGAGTTTTGATCTTGTTCAACCGTTCTGCACTTTGTGGCAGACAAGTAATTATTTTTGTAGAAGCCCTTGTTGTTGAGGTTGTTTGAGAGAATCTCAGTGTTGTAGATTTTAATAAACATGAGAACATTGTTTACCGACACTCAGCAAGAAATGCTGAACCATGGCTTATCTTCTATGAATGTTATTGATGGTTACGAAAAACATATATATTGAGTTTGTACGTTGTTATCATATCAGTGTAGCATTCTATTTCATCACAGTGTGGTTATTTCTAATTACGTAACACTGATGTGCAATCAAACAGAACCGACCTACAGATAGGAAGGTAGGTTAATACAAGGAAGTTCATACTTATTACCATGACTTACATCAGTCTACGTCTTAATTGCTGTCTTAAACAGAGGTCGTATGCAACAAAACAGGCCTCCCTTTACATCAACAACATCGTCCAACAAATATCTTCCGTCAAGTATCTTGGAATTCTAGTGAACCAGCATTGTGGTTCAAAATGTGAATTCTAATCCAGGATTAGACAAGCAAGAAATAAGTTTAATACCATGACGACCTTACGCACCAGCCGAGAACTTAACCTCCAGCACAGAGTTCGAATGCTATGTCTTTTCTGTCCTTCTGTATGGTTCATAAGGGTCGCTTTATTGGAGAAATGGACTGAACCTTTTGAAATATACAGAAGAATACTCCGAATATCTTGGGTAGAAAAGAAGACAAATGAAGAAGTCCTCAACATCTTGAACAAGAAGAAAGTGTTTCTCATAACCATCAAGGAGCGTAAGCTCAGCTAACTCGGACTCATCATGAGAGGTGAATGATATGAACTTTTCCGACTGATCATTCCAGGGAAGATTGATGGGAAAAGATCTGTGAGAAGACGGAGGAATTCCTGACTGAAATACTTGCGGCGGTGATATGGACATAATTCTATAGACATCTTCCGTGCTGCCGTTTCGCGTGTAATCATAATCAATTGGATCGCCAACCTTCGGAGGGGGACAACGTCATAAGAATAAGTATGCAACATAGAAACCACCAATCCTGATGAAATCGTGGATAAGATGGAATATAGCAAGCACATGACAGCTCTTTCCCTAACACTGACGCTTTCTGTTCTCCGCCAGATACTGTTGTCATAGACATTACGTAGGCAACAAAGAATATGGCTTTGGTGGTAGTGTTTTATTACAAGGTCCTGATATCTCAGTTAGTTTACGAAAGGAGGATATTTATTACCCCACCTATTCAATACAATTAGTACCACGTCATGTGGTTAATTAAACATAGAAAATCTAAATGATATGGGGACATGTTTCGCCCTTCTTTTATTGGGCATCATCAACCATATTAATTTAATCTTAAAACAAACATTGATTAGAGGACAACGATATTTATAATTTGTAAAAATTGAACTGTGATTTCTTATGATATTAACATTGCGGAATAGTGGTTATAAAATATGATGTTGGGATATGACATATACAACACATGTTATAATCATAGTAAACAAATTTATAATCTTGTCCAGAAGAAAATGTGTGTGATATAAAATTCGAAAAACGGCACATGTCTGGTACTGAAGTGGATCCTCTGCGTAAGAAAATTCAGCTAAAACTTGCTGGGGCAATTGTCAAGAAAAGTTATCAGTTGACTAGAATGGTTGAATACCTGAGGGTGAATTTTGTTTATATATTGCGTTCCGGCGCTAAAAACTGGCCAATGGAAAAGGCGAATGTTATAAAAATATCTTCATTAAGTTGATTGATCCAAAATATTATCTTGATATAACCAATGCAACAAACAGACGTTAATGTGCTGGCTGAAGGATTTCCGAGTATTTGACAGGTAATGTTTGATTATCACGTGAAAATGTAGTCCTTCTGGTAGATGTGGAACACCGAGGAAAAGAATGTGGTTATATCATCTGCCGTATTTATGTCTATCTCACTGTATTAGCAGCGTTGGTCTGTCTGGAATTGCTACTTCTGCTAATACAGTAAGATAGACATAAATACGGCAAATGGTAAAACCACATTCATTTCCTCGGTGTTCCACATGTTCTACAAGGACTATATTTTCACGTGGTAATCAAACATTACCTGTCAAATACTCGGAAATACTCGTCTCGAAAGCAGCTTCAACAAGCGCTATAACGTCTGTTTGCATTGGTTATATCAAAATAATACATTGGATCAATCAACTTAATGAAGATATTTTTATAACAGTGTACTGAAAAACTATTTGTGAACCTGATAAATCACTTCTCTCAAGAATCACGTAATCACGTAAAGAAGCGCATGAAAATCAAGACATAACCTAAAAATCGCGATGACAGGACGTTGAATTGAACCTATGTAAAGGAAGGAATGAGATTCCTTTATATCAAAATATCACGGACAACATGATTATTTTTTATAACATTGGCCATTTTTTTAGCGCCGGAACGCAAAATATAAACAAAATTTACCCTCAAGTTTTCAACCATTCTAGTCAATTGAAAACTTATGTTGACAATTGCCCCAGCAAGTTTTAGCTAAATTTTCTTACGCAGAGGATCCACTTCAGTACCAGATGTGTGCCGTTTTTCGAATTTTATATCACACAAATTTTCATTTGGACAAGATTTTAAATTTGTTTACTATGATTATAACACGTGTTGTATATGTCATATCCCAACATCATATTTTATAACCACTACTCCGTAATGTTAATATCATAAGAAATCACAGTTCAATTTATACACATTATAAATGTCATTATCCTTTAATCAATGTTTCTTTTAAGATTAAATTAATATGGATGATGATGCCCAATAAAAGAAGGGCGAAACATGTCCCCATAATATATAGATTTTCTATGTTTAGTTAACCACATAACGTGGTACTAACTGTATTGCATAGGTGGGGTAATAAATATAACTCCTTTTGTAAAATAAGTGAGATCGCTGTTTTCAATACGGATCAAAAATGAGAGTGATGGTTTGTAATGTTCTGATATCATGAATTTGAACCCAAATGCGAGCTATCATGTCCATGAAAATTCTTACTAGTGTTCCTTTAATACTACGTCTACAAAGAGCATGAAAATCAAGACTTTAGCTAAAATTAGCGATGACAGGACGTTGAATTGAACCTATGTAAAGGAAGGAATGAGATTCCTTTATATCAAGATATCACGGACAACATGATTATTTTTAGTGGCTTGATAACATAGCATCCAGGTCTGTGCTTGTCTCCCCACCGCAGATTGGTTCTACATAGTCTACGAAAGTAGAGCGAGAAATATAAATTTTTTGGTTAAAGATCACATCCGCTTACAACAGGCACATGGGAAAAGTCGATCACCCAGGCCAAAATATATCGTAACATGAACTGGTACTTCTCAATTCATGCTGTATGCACTGAATTCACATGGCCCAGTCGAATGCATAACTTCCGCAGAAGCAAAATAATGTTAGGCTCGACCAAGTGTTGTTAGTACACTCTTAGACGAAAAGAAGTGGACAAATAAAAGTAGGACATTGATTCCAGGTACGACAGGCTGGACCTCTTGATCATCACACAAGATATTGATGTTGACACCACTAGGCAACAGGGGACAGACAATATGATTATGGCGTGTATGTCATACATTTTGTGGCATATCACGCGAAGCAAAAGATGCAAAAGTCTCTGGCATTTCTTCTTTACGTGATTACGTGATTCTTGAGAGAAGTGATTTATCAGGTTCACAAATAGTTTTTATTTATTTTGCATTGTTAAATATTCTCCTCGAACCAGCTGTAACATGTCGCACGACCCAGGTGACGTATACAGGTTGCCTAATGGCCTGCCGGCAGCCTTCAGCAAAATATAAAAGCTCTCGCGGAGCAAACACTCACAAAGTCTTTAATGGCAATTTTGGCGCAGATGGAGACCTGCTCAACTTTTCTGGAAGTTAATGCAGAAAGGAGCGGAGCGCTTCATCTCTAGAGGAGCGGCTGCACAAGGCGTCTGTTCCCCATGTCCGGAACGGCGTTAACTACCTGCTGCCATGAACTCTAAAATGCTGCAAGCCAAGCCGGCGGTAATATAATACCATCATGTGATTACAGAAATATGTCTCATGGAATCGGAACGAAGGTCAGGGCGTCCTATGGAAGGGGCGAGCGTTGGCAGGGCCCAGTCAGCATGAAAATTAGGCAAGGGTTACGAGCGCGGGCTGTGATGGCTAAGCAAGCAAGTACCCCATTCTATATCCCATCACTGAACTATGTCTGGATGAAGTAGCAAATAAGCCACAGCAATTGGGAGAAGGCATATAGGCATCTGTGAGGTGCAGGGAAAAAGGTGGAGTGGAGAAAAGTCATGCGAAATGGGGTGCGATGTACAACAGAAGCCGAAAAACAACTAATGGTGATGGCATCGTTATACCAGCCAAATTCGGCGATTCAATCTCCGAGGTGCAAAAGTATGACAACCGCTTGAGCTAACTCGTCCACATTGGGGAGAGAAGGAAATTCCAATTTCTCTATAGAACGCTCTACAAACTGGTCTGGGAAGTGAAAACAAAGATGCCTTCTGGGCACAGCCTGGCAAGAAGACCGCTGACTATCTTATCGTTGCCGGTGATCTGCATGAACGTGTCTGACGGAGGAAATAAGCACACACAGTCCATGGCGTTCATGGATATGTTCAGAAGAACGACGATGGCCAACACTTCCCGATTATGCAGAAACTGATCATCGCGAACACACGGTCCAAAAAGCTTGATATTCTTCTAGTCACGTACTACAGTGGCTCCCATCCAACTCACATTGACTACATCCTTGTGAGACGAAGGAATCTCAAAGTTGTTCTAGAGACAACAGTTGTTCCTTACGAGACCGTTGCGATGCAACATCGATCAGTCATCTGTAAGCTGCGTGTAAAGTCATCAAGAGCCCAATACTTCGCAGGAAATGGATCAAATAGGATAAAACGGTGGCGCCTGAGGAATGAGGCCAACTAGTTTTTACAAAAGTTACAGTGCCACAACTCACCATAGTTGAAGAGAGCCGGACTAAACTGAGAGACACCGCAGCTCCATTCTTGGAACAACTAAGTCAGGACGACGACAACGAAGGATTAAGTATGACACGTGGCTTCGGAATGAAGGATTCAGTACGGTTGAATAAACTATGAGTTTCGTGCTCGTTGGAATGCCTACAAAGCAGCCAGTAGTAAAGGGAAGGAGGTCGTTGCTGTATCAAAAACAATGCGGTAAGCACGTCTATATATGGAAACTGACATGCGCGAAAACGAGCGGAATATTCAACGGCATCGCAAAACAGGAAGATATTCAACCTTCTTACATCATCAATGAGGAAACAAGACGGTTTGCTACTCGACTGGCGGGAAGCTCGAGTACACTGGCGGAACCACTTTGACAAAATTTCAATCTTGGTATTTTCGTATCTACCAATCCCAATCACCTCCGCTGTTAAAGGACCAATGTCGGAAATTGACGTCACGGAAAACCAGGATATGCTGAAGGAAATGACACCAGGGAAATCCATCCGTCTTGATTATCTTCCGTCAGAGTTTTGTTTCTCTCAGCGGGGGATGCAGCAGTGTGGCTAAAGCAAACTATTCAACCAGATCATCAAAGAAGGTCAAAACCAACGTAGAATCCATTCAAAAATAAGGGAAGCCCTGACGAATTTTCTAATTACCCCTCGATCATACTTCCGAGCCACGCAATGACAGATTTCGAAGAAATCTTCGACAAAACGATTAGCGCTTTTTGGCCAAACATCCAACAAGCCAAGCTGGATTTGTGTTGCGGCACAACGGAAGCAACCCGCGCTGCAGAGCTTTTACGTGAAAGACACTGTGAAAAGAATAAGAGGCTTCATCACGACTTTCTGAACCCTGAGAAAGACTCATAACGTAATCAGTCAGCGCTACAAGAACATGGTATTCCAGAGCACCTTGTTGAGAGGGTATAATTGCTCTACGAAGAACCAAGAAGTTATGTTCAAGCTGCCGCAAGAGCGTCTCATGACTTCCGCATAACTATGAAGTCCACCAAAGCCCTACCTTATCACCACTGCTGTTCATTCTTGTGGTGGACACCATTATATCAGACCTGCACAGTCCAATGCCATGGTCGCTTCTCTATGCAAATGCTCCAGAGAATAAGCGCCAAACAGAAGATAGGAACAATCGACTAGCGCAATATGTCCCGCGCTTTAACAGAAAGAAGACAGCATATATTACATCGTCGAGAACATGGAACCATGCATGTTCACGGTGAATATATAGTAAAAGTAGAGAAATTTAAGTATCTTGGCTCCACAATATGTGATGATGGATGACTCACTGATGAAGTCAACTTAAGGATATGGAAAGCCTGGCTGATGTTGAGAATGACAACTGGTGCCCTAGAGACCGTCGGATGAAGAACTATCTGAAATCTAAGACCTACTGAACTGTTATCCGTTCTGTCGTTTTCTACGGCCACGATTGCTGACCAGATAAAGAGGCAGAACGCCAACTAAGCAACATGAATACGAAGATGCTTAGGTGGAAGGCTGGGGCAACTAGACTGGATCACATTTTAAATGATATTAGAAAATGTTCTGGCTTGCACCAATCCAGAAGAAAATTGAGGAAAGGCTTGTGCGGTGGGTTGGGGATATGTTACGTGCAGAGGACGATATATTGAGAAAGTCAGCGTATACACAGGAGGACGGTGAAAAGAGGCGCTAGGGACGAACAAGACAGCAGAGGGCAGATAAAGTGTACAACGACCTGAAGGCTGTGAAACGGCATACGAACATGGCCCGAGACTGAACTAACTGAAGACAATGAATCACAACACCGGACCCTGCCACCAGGCAGGTCTAACAGTAAAGAAGCAGAATAACAAGAATCAGATTGATGAATAATCTGTTATAAAAATGGGATACAATGGATATTTTACATATCCTATCATACAACTTCGTATGTTCAAGTTCACCCCTTACAGCCTATATCCAATATCTATAGACTTATTTTCACAAAATAGTGTTTAAATGACAGAACGCTTCCGGATTTCGTGTTTAAGTGCGTTATAAAGAATAATATATAACTCAACAAATTAAATATTCAGGAGTATCTGTGTTAATCGGGAGTGACAGTTTGAATATTCAGTGAAATTCTACAAGAACCAACAAGAGGAGTCAATCAGTGTATTCTAGTCTGAATAGAATTTTGCAATTCATATTTCTGTTGGTGAAAGGCACAACGGTCTAAAATGATGATGCATGTATGTGTACTTCTGCTTAAATCAGTCATAGATAGCAGACAATCATAATAATTAATTGGGTTTTCACCCTGATCACGTCTATAAATATAATGACCACTGAAGAATGGCACGAAGAGGTCAGCTCAGGGCCATACGACACTCTACAAGTGGAAGGACACCGCATCACTAAGTGGTTAGTTCAGGACCATGTGTCTCTACACAAACGGAAGGTAATCTAATCTCATCACTAATTGGTAAACTCATAAATATGTGTTTTTCCACAAGTCAGCAATTAGGAAATTTTATGAATCTTAAATCCTGTTCATACTTAATTCAGTACCGAAGTGATATGGCAAATATCTTAGACATTTTAGAAGAAGTCATTTAAGTTGCTGCCTGATTTTAGAAGAAGTCATTTAAGTTGCTGCATGATATTTGTAGACTGCTGAAATAAGAGTCAAGATACCATAGCACCTGAGGAGAGATATAAACAAAGTGGGAAGCAGTAGATAAGATCCGGTCAACTGAATCTTTCAGAAGCATCTAAAATCTAAGATATACAATGGACTAAGCTACGTAGCAATGGACTGTCCTCTGCCTTATATACCGAGGGAATGTACACAAAAAGCTTGTCGCTTTGCTGGATCGCGAGTGCCTCTGCACAAGATATGTTTAGGAAGAAGAAAGTTTATTTTTTTATTTTATTTTTTTGCTAGATGCTTTACGTCGAACCGACACAGATAGGTCATATGGCGACGATGGGACAGGAAAGGCTAAGGAATGGGAAGGAAGCGGCCGTGGTTTTAATTAAGGTACAGCCCCAGCATTTGCCTCGCGTGAAAATGGGAAACCACGGAAAACCATCTTCAGGGCTGCCGACAGTGGGGTTCGAACCCACTATCTCCCAGATGCGAGCTCACAGCTGCGGGATCCTAACCGCACGGCCAAGTATTCATAAGCAACATTTTTATTGGTGGTCACAATACAAGATTGTTCTCTAACGTAGCCTATTGTGTCCTGTTATACAGGAATTACAAAGAAACAGGAGAATTTGAACCTCGAAAAGTGTACATACACTTAAGAAAAAGGAAATTGCAATACCATGAAGGCATTGGTCGTTTGCGTTGATTTTCAAGATATGGAACAATGCCAGGTAGGTATGTAAACGATCAAAGTTTCAGATCCATTGGATTGTTGCTACAGGGCTCCCCACATGATTGGTCGCGGAGGAAGCAACTCCAGTACTGTTGGGAGATCAGAAGAATGCACATGCCCGGTGAGGCACCAACAGAGTCAGTGACGCAATGGTTACCATAGCAACTCCGCTACTATCCAGGCGACTTTATATTATCTTCTACTGGCAGCTCTTCGCTCTTGTCAGTTGAAATCCAGCGAACTGCAAAATGTGAGTCAAGGTTTTCGTAAAGCGGATACGAGCAGATAAGAGCCGATCTGTCTGGGCAGAACAGGAAGTTCGTGCTTGCAGGCCACATTCCTCATTCTTGCATTCTTCTCGTCTCTACACAGTATACGTACTCTGGTGTAGCCTAGTTGACTTGCAGTCTGTGCAGTGAAGTGTTTCCCGTCAAACATGCCTCAACGACAGATAAGAGCACGCTATCAACAACTGTCACCCAATTATAATTGACAATTATAATTGGGCTATGTGAGGCTGGATTATCGCTCAGGACTGTCGCTGCACGAGTTGGCCGACAGGCATCTACGGTACAACGTGTATGGCAGCAGTGGTCAAATGAAGGTACCCACACTCGTAGACCTGGCACAGGCCCAGCGCGACAGACAACTGTGAGAGAGGATCGCCGCATCATTCGGATGGCCCGGATGGTACCCCATGCAACAGAAGCGCAAATTCGAGCAGATGTGGCACTCCACGTTACACAACAAACAGTTGGTAATCGCCTGCGTGCAGCTGGCTTACGAGCCAGTGTCCCAGCAGAAGGTGTTCCATTGACCCCACAACAGCGACGTGTAAGGCTGGCCTGGTATCGAGAAAGATCGACGTGGGTCGACGAATGGCATAGTGGCGTCTTTAGTGATGAATCGCGCTTCTGTCTTGCCCGCAGTGATCGCCTGAATCGTGTGCGCCGACGTACCGGGGAGAGGGGCGCCCAGATCTTATTGTCGAGAGGCACACATGGTCAACACCAAGCATTGTGGTCTGGGGAGCTCTTGGCTTTAATGTGAAATTACAATTAGTTGTTGTTGAGGGCACTATGACTGCTCGACGATACGTTGATAGGGTACTCAATCCAGTGGTTGTCCCTATGATGGCGAACATTGCTAATGGGGTGTTTCAGCAGGACAATGCCCGGGTTCACACTGCACGCATCTCCAGAGAAGCTCTCCATGACATCACAACCTTAGAATGGTCCACCAAATCCCCGGACCTCAGTCCTGTTGAGCGTGTGTGGGACATGATGGGTCGACAACTGGCCAACCGTCCTCAGCCACCCACAACTCTGGAACAACTGACCCATGCAGTGCAGCAAGCATGGGTCACAATTCCTTAGAAAGCGATCCAGGGCCTTATTGACTCCATGCCTCGACGAATTCATCAATGTATTGCAGCTCGTGGTGGGCATATTCTGTATTGATTGTTGTCCGAACTTGCGGTCAGAGGGACTTCAAAGTGTAATCATCGAATCAAAACCGTACACTCGTCCCACATGTTCAATTGCACCAATGTAGCACCACTCCTTCTGGGTGTTGCAATTATCATTTTCTTCAGCGTATTTGGGCTATCTTCAGTTGTGTGCATGGTTCTTCTCTGACTAATGACGGAGTGTAAGCTGGTACTGGGTAGTTCTGAGGACTGAAATGAATATTTCTTGCTACTAGTTGTGAATGTCGAGTAGGAACAAGTCAATGCGTCACATAACAGTCGAGAAGACTCTAACCACCCACAAAATAAAATCTTTCAGAATTCATAGTTTCCATCAATAATCTGGCTTAAAGTCAAACCTTAGGCTATGACCACACGACGGCAGCGAGTTGAGAATTGAACTGACTTGACCTAGCAGATGGCATTTCAGATGATAAGAATGTGATGAACGAATGATGCAGTGACAGTGAAAGACAGAACTCATTTCTCATATTTGCTTAAAGGCATTGAAAACAAATACACTTCAAAAATGTCTAGCTTTACCAGAGATTATTTTTGTATATATATTCAGTAAAACTGCATGACGAAACATTAAATATGATCTTAAAGTTCCTGAATATTTTAGATACATTTAACCTACAGAATTCTAAGATATTAGTGTTTAAATGTAACCTTGTAAAGAAAGGATTAAACTGATGAAAATGGCAAGCTTTTGGAGATAATCCAACCACTACTGAACACAAGTGTGAATAGATACGACCTGCTCATATTGTATAGGATTTGTAGTGTACGTACTTTGTTTCTTCTTTGATGTATGGCAACAGCTGATCATCAGCATGTTCTTCTATGAATGTTTCCTCCTTAATATCTTCGAATGGCTACAAGTAAAAGATAAGAAAAGTAGAAAAAAGAAGTAAGGGAGTAAAATATATAGGCCTAAACAAGGAACAGCTGAGAAACTAAATTTCATTGTGGCAAAAGAAGAGTATAATTAATTTATCTCCCATTTTAAAAATATAAGAGTGGAAAGGAACAATCACGTCAAAATCACTTTAAATGCAAAAGAGGTGGCGAATGGTACACAAAAATATCTTATTATCAAGCAGTAAATTTTAAATGAATAGAGAAGAAGACAATTTCCTAAAATGCAGTATTATACAAATCACACTGATTTTTTTTCTATTAAACACATAGCTAATCCTTAATATATTTACATTATTTACAAAATTCTACCTATAACATCTTCTGTATTTACAAACATAATCAACCTATATACAATATGTGGAATTATTTCAAATAATACTATACAACTGCTATTAGATTAAAATTTATATTGCAGTTACATATTATATTTTTTTACCCTTTTGGAACCTAACTTGCGTAACGACCTGCTGCGTCTTGACCCAAGTCCCTTTTGTCACTGCTTTTCAGACAACTAACAAGAGAGATAAGAACGTGGAAAGGAACACACTGAAGGATAGCAGTAGACAAAGTAGCAAAGAAAAAGAGGAAAATTTGTAAATATGTAAAATTAAAATTGCCTCCATATTTGTGAATATTCAGCAGAGTATAATTACCCATACATTTGGGGATGGAGGCACTTCCGTATGTTTGTACATGTCCAATTTAAGGAAAATAAATAAATATATATAAATAAATAAATAAATAAATAAATAAATAAATAAATAAATAAATAAATAAATAAATAAATAAATAAATACTACCTACAAATCTTCACCCAGTACCATTCCCTGCTACTATTTCCGTTTCTGTTGTCCCTATTTCTACAATGACTAGCTAGTTCCTTCATCCTGTTATATTCACATTGGCCTGTTTCTATATTTCTATAGATGACTTGACTTGTCACCTCTTTGTTCATTTCCATGTTCTTTCTTTCCCAAAACACTTCACTGTAATATTAAATTGTGACGTGAAAATGGGAACTAATAGTTATTTGGCATAATGGAATTACAACATGAAAACGCCTACGAGTATTTATTTATTTATCTGGCATAGTAGCATAATAGGCGGATTGGGGCGCCATCACCTCCTCCGGCTCCCAGAGGCCTCCTCCACCACCACCACAGCCAGAGGCCTCCTCCACCACCCGCGGGAAATTTGAATTGGTAAACAAAGCCACGTGCTTTTTGACAGCTATCATCGACAACAACGCATCGCTAACCTCAGTACTGCCATCTTGACGGGCCTAAACCTCAGCAGTACCAACTTAACCTAACTAGCGCGAGATTTGAATAGGTAAACAAATTCACGTGCTTTTTGACAGCTGTCATCCGCCATCTTTAAATTACAGAGCACCGTGCTGCCCTCTTTATCGCAGTAGCTGCAAATTCGTCACCTGTCATCGGCAGTGCTGGCATCTTGGCGGGCCTAAAACCTTAGTGCTACCAACTTAACCTCACTAGCGCGAGATTTGAATCGGTAAACAAATCCACGTGCTTTTCTGACAGATGTCATCATTAGCCCTCATTAGCTATTTACCTTTGAAATGTGGTGGCGGATAATTTGAAAAATGCTTTTTGACAGCAGCCATCTTTGAGCACCGTGCTTCCCTCTTTAGCTAGATACCTTTGAAATGTGGTGGCAGACAATTCCAAGTGACAACAGCCATCTTTGCACAGTGCTGCCCTCTTTGTGGTGGCGGATAATTTGAAAAATGCTTTTTGACAGCAGCCATCTTTAATCCAGAGAGCACCGTGCTGCTATCTTGCGGGTAATTTTTACGTCACAGCTGTCATCCGCCATCTTGCATCACAAACCTCAGTGCTGCAATCTTCAGCTAGATACCTTTGAAATGTGGTGGCGGCAAATTCTATGTGCTCTTGTTTGGAAACAAAGCCACGTGCTTTTTTCCTACAAGCTGTCACCCGCCATCTTGCATCACAAACCTCAGTGCTGCACTCTGTAGCTAGATACCTTTGAAATATGGTGGCGGCAAATTCCACGTGCTCTTGTTTGGAAACAAAGCCACGTGCTTTTTTCTGACAGCTGTCATCCGCCATCTTTAATCAATAGAGCACTGTGCTGCTGTCATGAGGGCAATTTCGTCAGCTGTCATCCGCCATCTTTAATCCACAGAGCACGGTGCTGCCCTCTTTATGACATGTAGTAGCGGGCAATTTGAAAAGTTCTGTTAGCTGTCATCCGCCATCTTTAATCAAGAGAGCACCGTCCTGCCATCTTTAGCTAGATACCTTTGAAATGTGGTGGCGGCAAATTGAAAAATTCCACGTGGTCTTGTTTAGTAAACAAACTCACGCGCTTTTGTCAGCTGTCATCCGCCATCTTACTCCGCAAACCTCAGTGCTACACTCTTTACGTACATACCTTTGAAATATGGTGGCGGATAATTTAAAAAGAAAAATTCTACAGCAGCCATCTCTCGACGCCAATTGCACAAGATGGTGGCTATACATGACTCTTTAAAGGTGCTTATGCAAGATGGCCGCTATACATAGGTTCTTATGAGACCCCCTTGGAATGCTTGCGCAAGATGGCGGTTATACAAGGCTCCTTATGAGACGTCCTAGGGATGCTTGCGCAAGATGGCGGTTGCTTTTATGAGGCGGCTTAAGGGTCCTTGCACAAGATGGCTAGAGACTCGCTAAGGATGCTTGCGCAAGATGGCGGACACAAGATGGCGGCTATACACGACTCCTTAAGAGACGCATTAAGGGTGCTTGCGCAAGATGGCTGCTGCTCTTATGAAGAAAGCTAGGTTAGAGGCTAACGTGCCATGCTAGTTCGATTCATTAAATTTGGGGCTCAAATGCAAAATGTTAAATATCTCGAAAACGGTGCAGCGTAGAGCAAAACGGACTAACTTTTCTACCTAATACCTAGGTTTGCAGTATCAGGAACATGATAGCATAAGAAAAACATAGTCTAACGATGAGATCGACGGTTCGATTCCTACTTAGGTCCTTTGGCATTGACAGCTATCTAATTCTTCAAGATGCCGGCTATACATAGCTTCTTATGAGACAGCTTAAGAGCGCTTGCACAAGATGGCTGCTGCTCTTATGAGACTCCCTAGGGGTGCTTGCGCAAGGTACAAGCGATAAGACGGTGACTATACACAGCTCCTTATGATGCGGCCTAGAGGTGCTCACACAAGATGGTGGCTGCTCTGATGAAGAAAGCTAGCTTTGCATCGTGCAGGTATCTATTTATTTATTTATTTATTTATTTATTTATTTATTTATTTATTTATTTATTTATTTATTTATTTATTTATTTATTAGGTTCGTTACGACCCCTGAGGATCACGAGTGACTTGTTCGGTACGTATTCTTTCTTCCCAATACCTCTTCATTCTCTCACTCCTCCTCTTTCTCTCGGCTTCCGTGATCTGAATCTGGATCCTGGTGTCTGTCCATCTGTGACCTTCCACGAGCTTTTTGTATTTGGACCTATCCTGTACTGTCATCAGTGGATATTTTCCCTTTATGCCAATAGTCTCCCAATCTTCTCTGACTTACTTCATCCACTTATTTCCAGTTAAGCAGGTTGCATTCCATATCTTCTTCGTCAGCCTACTGTCCTCCATCCTCATGAGATGTCCAACAAATCCTAACCTTCTCTTTCTTATCACACTCGAGATTGGTTCTATACTCGCATATAGTTCCCACCTTGATCTGTGTACAGCACGAAACCTCATACCTTTGAAATGTGGTGGCGGTTAATTTGAAAAATTATACGTGCTTTTTTCTTATCAGCAGCTATCTTTAAACAATAGCGGCTATACATAAGCTGTTGAGGCCTCCTCTTATGTGAAGGCATAGCTCTATCGAACAAGTTTAAAACTGCATCGGGATAGCTAGAGTAAGCACGTGCTGCAGTGATGACGTCATTATGCATGTTTAGACTTGCAAATCACAAAAGAAACATAACAAGACTAGAATCGAACACTGCACTCTATGCCGCTAACATTATCATGTGATCGGAACATTGATTGAAGTGTTTAGAACACTAAATAAGTGATCAAAACTAAAATTTAAAACTGTACTCGATACAACATGTGTTTAGAACATGTCAGGGGATACGTTTGTTCTAAGTAGATTAAATTACCGCACATTCCTCGTAGGGCTAATAGGCGAAAGGGCTAATGGGCAAAAGGGCTAAAGGGCTAGGGTGCCTCTCCTCTCTTTATCCGGGCTTGAGACCGGCTCTACAACTAGAGGCGGAGTTAACACCCTAAGGAAGGGAAATGTTGGGAAATAATCTATACGAATATAGCTACTCGATCGACTATATACTACAGATGGATGACTTAGGTGAGGGTAAGCGCTTCCTTAATAATACCTGCACGACGTAATTCATGCTCTATTTCAAAAATATCTTCTTTGTACTGTGTGTAACCAGCATCATGATAGGCTCTTAGCAATTGTAAACGTTTTACGAGTACGCTGGGGTCTTGACAGTATCTTATATCTACATACGGTAACAGAGGCTTGTTGTGAACTTTGAGTCTATATGCAGACAGTTGATGTGTAGGGACATGTTTTGATGTAATACGTGCTTCAACAGTAGCATTTCTAGGTACAAACTTAACTTGTTTCGATAGCGATGAAGCGTTGAAATTTTCTTCTTCTTTACATTGCATCTCTTCTTGAGATGTTTGCACTGCGACAGAACGTGTAGTAGGCTTAGGAAATGAAGTAAAATCATCAAGCTGTAATGGCAATGAAACATTAAGATTTTCTTCTTCTTCTACTTCCCCTTTACTACTGTTTCGATCAACATCATTATCCTTATTATCATAATCATGATCTTGCCTCTCTTTATCTTGAAGTTTGTGCTTAGTTACAGAACTTGTACCAGACCTTGACAACAAGGAAGAATTAAAAATCTCTCGCACAGGTGTACTTTTTAAACATAAATCAGCGTTCGCTTGAATATGGTTGATGATATGATGTTCCCGATGAAGCTACATTACACGCGGCTTCATGACGTTGAGCGTTGTATGCGTTCTTCAACACTCTCTACAATGTTTGCATTGAAAAATTGTCCTATATGATATCTCATGACGTCTCTTGTGATAGCTTCGGGAAAATGCTTTTCCACACTCTTCGCAAATATACCTAGGAATAGGTTTTTCCATGACGGACTTTTATCTTCTGCTAACAGTCTTCTTTAAATCTACTTGACATTTGTTACTCTCTACTTCGATGATGCGAACAGCTTAGCGATTAACAGTAAACTAACACAAAAACGTATAACCAAGGTAGCAACAGTAAGGTTTAAGCCCATCAAGATGGCAAGAGTGAGGTTAGCAATGTTCTGTTGTTGGATTTTAAATTCCGCACTATAACGTGCATAAGGTGGCAGCCTTGATGTTTACCGCCGTCAAGATGGCAGCAGTGAGGTTAGCGACGCTCTATTGTCCTTCAAAGTGAGGTTAGGGTCCGTCAAGACGACAGCTGTCAAAAAAGCACGTGGCCTTGTTTACTAAACGAGAGCACGTGGCTGTGACGTCACGGTCACGCAATCAATCCTTAGCTCTACGTCGTCAAGAGCAGCATTAGGATTAGCTATGTTTAGAAATCTTGGGAACAGAGCAGCAGTATGAAATGCCATGTTTCAAAGCGTGTACACATCACCTATCGATTTTACATGCATCGACCATCGTACTAAACTTCTTCCGCTAGATCGTGCTGCTATCTTAGCATAACCTGGACGTATGAAGTTACAGTACAAAGAATTGCCATGTTTCAAAACGTGTACACATTACCTATCGATTTTGCATGCATCGTCTCTCGTACTAAACTTCTTCCGCTAGATTGCGCTGCTACCTTAGCATAACAAATACACATGAACTTAAAGTACAAAGAATAGCCATGTTTCAAAGCGTGTACACATTACTTATTGATTTTGCATGCATCGAATCTCGTACTAAATTTCTTCCGCTAGATTGTACTGCTATCTTAGTATAACCTATACCCATAAAATTAAAGTACAATGAATAGCCATGTTTCAAAGCGTGTACACATTACCTATCGATTTTGCATGCATCGACTCTCGTACTAAACTTCTTCCGCTAGATTGTGCTGCTATCCTAGCATAACCTATACGCATGACCTTAAAGTACAAAGAATAGCCGTTTTTCAAAGCGTGTACACATTACCTATCGATTTTGCACGCAATAAATATCGTACTAAACTTGTTCCGCTAGATTGTGCTGCTATATTAGCCTAATCTATACACAGGAACTTAAAGTACGAAGAATAGCCATGTTTTAAAGCGTGTACACATCACCTATTGAAATTTCATGCATCAAATATCGTACTAAACTTCTTAGGCTAGATTGTACTGCTATCTTAGCATAACCTGTACGCATGAAGTTAAAGTACAAAGAATAGTCATGTTTCAAAGCGTGTACACATCACCTACCAATGATGAATGCATCGACTCTCGTACTAAACTTCTTCAGCTAGATTGTCCTGCTATCTTAGCACAACTAATAGGCATGAACTTTAAGTACAAAGAATAGCCATGTTTCAAAGCGTGTATACATTACCTAATGATTTTGCATGAAACGACTATCATATTAAACTTTTTCCACTATATTGTGCTAAAATCGTATAAGTGTGCTGCTATCTTAGCATAACCTATCGATTTTACATGCTCCGACTATCGTACTAGGCTTCTTCCGCTAGAGCATGTAGCAATCGCTTTTGTGTATCTCTAACCCATGTGCACGAACTTAAAGCACAAAGAAGAGCTATGTTCTAAAGCGTGTACACATCACCTATCGATAATGTATGTATCGACTATCGTACTAAACTTCTTCTGCTAGAGCGTACGACTATCGCTTGTGTGTGCACGAACTTAAAGCATAAATAATAGCAATGTATAAAAATCTTGTAAACATAACAGCAGTATTAAGTATAGCCATGTTTAAATGCGTGTACACATCATGTATCCATGATGCACGCAGTACTAAACTTATTCCACTAGAGTGTACAAAGTTCGCATGTGTTTGTGCTGCTATCTTAGCATAGCCTATGTGCATGAACTTAAAGCATAAAGAATAGTAATGTGTAAAAAATCTTTTGAAAATAGCAGAGTGTTAACTACGTAGGTGTAGACATTGAACTTTGTATGCTGACGCAGCATACCACGTAACCGTGACGTCACAGCCACGTGCTCTCGTTTAATAAACAAAACCACGTGCTTTCTTGACAGCTGTCGTCTTGACGGACCCTAACCTCACTTTGAAGGACAATAGAGCGTCGCTAACCTCACTGCTGCCATCTTGACGGCGGTAAACCTCAAGGCTGCCACCTTATGCACGTTATAGTGCGGAATTTAAAATCCAACAACAGAACATTGCTAACCTCAATCTTGCCATCTTGATGGGCTTAAACTTTACTGTTGCTACCTTGATTATACGTTTTTGTGTTAGTTTACTGTTAATCGCTAAGCTGTTCGCATCATCGAAGTAGAGAGTAACAAATGTCAAGTAGATTTAAAGAAGACTGTTAGCAGAAGATAAAAGTCCGTCATGGAAAAACCCTATTCCTAGGTATATTTGCGAAGAGTGTGGAAAAGCATTTTCCCGAAGCTATCACAAGAGACGTCATGAGATATCATATAGGACAATTTTTCAATGCAAACATTGTAGAGAGTGTTGAAGAACGCATACAACGCTCAACGTCATGAAGCCGCGTGTAATGTAGCTTCATCGGGAACATCATATCATCAACCATATTCAAGCGAACGCTGATTTATGCTTAAAACGTGCACCTCTGCGAGAGATTTTTAATTCTCCCTTGTTGTCTAGGCCTGGTACAAGTTCTGTTACTACGCACAAACTTCAAGATAAAGAGAGGCAAGATCATGAATACGAAAATAAGGATAATGATGTTGATCAAAACAGTAGTAAAGGGGAAGTAGAAGAAGAAGAAAATCTTAATGTTTCATTGCCATTACAGCTTGATGATTTTACTTCATTTCCTAAGCCTACTACACGTTCTGTCGCAGTTCAAACATCTCAAGAAGAGATGCGATGTAAAGAAGAAGGAAATTTCAACGCTTCATCGCTATCGAAACAAGTTAAGTTTGTACCTAGAAACGCTACTGCTGAAGCACGTATTACATCAAAACATGTCCCTACACATCAACTGTCTGCATATAGACTCAAAGTTCACAACAAGCCTCTGTTACCGTATGTAGATATAAGATACTGTAAAGTCCCCAACGTACTCGTAAAACGTTTACAATTGCTAAGAGCCTATCATGATGCTCGTTACACACAGTACAAAGAAGATATTTTTGAAATAGAGCATGAATTACGTCGTGCAGGTATTATTAAGGAAGCGTTTACCCTCACCTAAGTCATCCATCTGTAGTATATAGTCGATCAAGTAGCTATATTCGTATAGATTATTTCCCAACATTTCCCTTCCTTACGGTGTTAACTCCGCCTCTAGTTGTAGAGCCGGTCTCAAGCCCGGATAAAGAGAGGAGAGGCACCCTAGCCCTTTAGCACATTAGCACTTTAGCCCATTAGCCCTTTAGCCTATTAGCCCTACAAGGAATGTGCGGTAATCTAATCTTCTTAGAACAAAGGTATCCCCTGACATGTTCTAAACACATGTTGTATCGAGTACAGTTTTATATTTTAGTCTTGATCACTTATTTAATGTTCTAAACACTTCAATCAATGTTCCGATCACATGATGAAGTTAGCGGCATAGAGAGCAGTGTTCGATTCTAGTCTTGTTATGTTTCTTTTGTGATTTGCAAGTCTAAACATGCATAATGACGTCATCACTGCAGCACGTGCTTACTCTAGCTATCCCGATGCAGTTTTAAACTTGTTCGATAGAGCTATGCCTTCACATAAGAGGAGGCCTCAACAGCTTATGTATAGCCGCTATTGTTTAAAGATAGCTGCTGTTAAGAAAAAAGCACGTATAATTTTTCAAATTAACCGCCACCACATTTCAAAGGTATGAGGTTTCGTGCTGTACACAGATCAAGGTGGGAACTATATGCGAGTATATAACCAATCTCGAGTGTGATAAGAAAGAGAAGCTTAGGATTTGTTGGACATCTCATGAGGATGGAGGACAGTAGGCTGACGAAGAAGATATGGAATGCAACCTGCTTAACTGGAAATAAGTGGATAAAGTAAGTCTGAGAAGATTGGGAGACTATTGGCATAAAGGGAAAATATCCACTGATGACAGTACAGGATAGGTCCAAATACAAAAAGCTCGTGGAAGGTCACAGATGGACAGACACCAGGTTCCAGATTCAGATCACGGAAGCCGAGAGAAAGAGGAGGAGTGAGAGAATGAAGAGGTATTGGGAAGAAAGAAGACGTACCGAACAAGTCACTCGTGATCCTCAGGGGTCGTAACGAACCTAATAAATTAATAAATAAAGATACCTGCACGATGCAAAGCTAGCTTTTATCATCAGAGCAGCCACCATCTTGTGTGAGCACCTCTAGGCCGCATCATAAGGAGCTGTGTATAGTCACCGTCTTATCGCTGGTACCTTGCGCAAGCATCCCTAGGGCGTCTCACAAGAGCAGCAGCCATCTTGTGCAAGCGCTCTTAAGCTGTCTCATAAGAAGCTATGTATAGCCGGCATCTTGAAGAATTAGATAGCTGCCAATGCCAAAGGGCCTAAGTAGGAATCGAACCGTCGATCTCATCATTAGACTATGTTTTTCTTATGCTATCATGTTCCTTATACTGCAAACCTAGGTATTAGGTAGAAACATTTTGTCCGTTTTGTTCTACGCTGCACCGTTTTCGAGATATTTAACATTTTGCATTTAAGCCCCAAATTTAATGAATCGAACTAGCATGACACGTTAGGCTCTAACCTAGCTCTCTTCATAAGAGCAGCAGCCATCTTGCGCAAGCACCCTTAATGCGTCTCATAAGGAGTCGTGTATAGCCGCCATCTTGCGTCCGACATCTTGCGCAAGCATCCTTAGCGAGTCTCTAGCCATCTTGTGCAAGGACCCTTAAGGCGCTTCATAAAAGCAACCGCCATCTTGCGCAAGCATCCCTAGGACGTCTCATAAGGAGCCTTGTATAACCGCCATCTTGCGCAAGCATTCCAAGGGGGTCTCATAAGAACCTATGTATAGCGGCCATCTTGCATAAGCACATTTGAAGAGTCATGTATAGCCACCATCTTGTGCAATTGTCGTCGAGAGATGGCTGCTGTAGAATTTTTCTTTTTAAATTATCCGCCACCATATTTCAAAGGTATGTACCTAAAGAGTGTAGCACTGAGGTTTGCGGTGTAAGATGGCGGGTGACAGCTGACAAAAAGCGCGTGAGTTTGTTTACTAAACAAGACCACGTGGAATTTTTCAATTTGCCGCCACCACATTTCAAAGGTATCTAGCTAAAGATGGCAGGACGGTGCTCTCTTGATTAAAGATGGCGGATGACAGCTAACAGAACTTTTCAAATTGCCCGCTACTACATGTCATAAAGAGGGCAGCACCGTGCTCTGTGGATTAAAGATGGCGGATGACAGCTGACGAAATAGCCCTCATGACAGCAGCACAGTGCTCTATTGATTAAAGATGGCGGATGACAGCTGTCAGAAAAAAGCACGTGGCTTTGTTTCCAAACAAGAGCACGTGGAATTTGCCGCCACCATATTTCAAAGGTATCTAGCTACAGAGTGCAGCACTAAGGTTTGTGATGCAAGATGGCGGGTGACAGCTTGTAAGAAAAAAGCACGTGGCTTTGTTTCCAAACAAGAGCACATAGAATTTGCCGCCACCACATTTCAAAGGTATCTAGCTAAAGAGTGCAGCACTGAGGTTTGTGAAGCAAGATGGCGGATGACAGCTGTGACGTAAAAATTACCCGCAAGATAGCAGTACGGTGCTCTCTGGATTAAAGATGGCTTCTGTCAAAAAGCATTTTTCAAATTATCCGCCACCACAAAGAGGGCAGCACTGTGCAAAGATGGCTGCTGTCACTTGGAATTGTCTGCCACCACATTTCAAAGGTATCTAGCTAAAGAGGGCAGCACGGTGCTCAAAGATGGCTGCTGTCAAAAAGCATTTTTCAAATTATCCGCCACCACATTTCAAAGGTAAATAGCTAATGAGGGCTAATGATGACATCTGTCAGAAAAGCACGTGGATTTGTTTACCGATTCAAATCTCGCGCTAGTGAGGTTAAGTTGGTAGCACTAAGGTTTTAGGCCCGCCAAGATGCCAGCACTGCCGATGACAGGTGACGAATTTGCAGCTACTGCGATAAAGAGGGCAGCACGGTGCTCTGTAATTTAAAGATGGCGGATGACAGCTGTCAAAAAGCACGTGAATTTGTTTACCTATTCAAATCTCGCGCTAGTTAGGTTAAGTTGGTACTACTGAGGTTTAGGCCCGTTAAGATGGCAGCAGTGAGGTTAGCAATGCGTTGTTGTCTGTCAAAAAGCACGTGGCTGTCAAAAAACACGTGGATTTGTTTACCTATTCAAATCTCGCGATAGTTAGGTTAAGTTGGTACTACTGAGGTTTAGGCCCGTCAAGATGGCAGTAATGAGGTTAGCGATGCGTTGTTGTCGATGATAGCTGTCAAAAAGCACGTGGCTTTGTTTACCAATTCAAATTTCCCGCGGGTGGTGGAGGAGGCCTTTGGGAGCCGGAGGAGGTGGTGGCGCCCGAATCCGCCTATTATACTTCTTGGCATGTCTACTTGTGAAACGAGACGTTATCTATCGCTCATTGTTTGGAACTGTCATTTAGTTGTGGAATTTTCCATGCTCATTTAATTTAAATATATATCCTATTGTTACGTATTTGCTGGATTAATCTGAGTCGTTCGATTTTGATCGATGGCCGTGCGGCTATGCGCTGGAAGCAGCTGTGGACTTCCGGCTTCTCTGGGCGAGAGCGGATCAGTCTGGCTGCTGCGTTGAAGCTTTCAACATGGCTACGTTAAGGAGAACTTTTAAAGAGACAAATTTGCGTAGTGACAGTGCCTTTGTAATGGAGCCTGACTCCGGTGGATAATTCACTGAACGTTAGGGCTATGCCCTTTACTTTTTAAATGTTTCTCAGTGTGCTCCAACCTTAATTTTCTTTATTGGTGTAAGAAGGAATCTTTGTGTGTGTGTAGTAACCGTTATGCAACATGGCAAGTACACTGACTGACAGGGCAAATGCAACACCAAGAAGGAGTGGTCAGAACATTATGCCAATTGCAGGGTAGACTGACGTCACTGAGGTATGCTCATGATGTGAAATGCGTCGCTGTGCTGCGCACGTAGCGAACGATAAATGGGACACGGCGTTGGCGAATGGCCCACTTCGTAACGTGATTTCTCAGCCGACAGTCATTGTAGAACGTGTTGTCGTGTGCCACAGGACACGTGTATAGCTAAGAATGCCAGGCCGCCGTCAACGGAGGCATTTCCAGCAGACAGACGACTTTACGAGGGGTATGGTGATCGGGCTGAGAAGGGCAGGTTGGTCGCTTCGTCAAATCGCAGCCGATACCCATAGGGATGTGTCCATGGTGCAGCGCCTGTGGCGAAGATGGTTGGCGCAGGGACATGTGGCACGTGCGAGGGGTCCAGGCGCAGCCCGAGTGACGTCAGCACGCGAGGATCGGCGCATCCGCCGCCAAGCGGTGGCAGCCCCGCACGCCACGTCAACCGCCATTCTTCAGCATGTGCAAGACACCCTGGCTGTTCCAATATCGACCAGAACAATTTCCCGTCGATTGGTTGAAGGAGGCCTGCACTCCCGGCGTCCGCTCAGAAGACTACCATTGACTCCACAGCATAGACGTGCACGCCTGGCATGGTGCCGGGCTACAGCGACTTGGATGAGGGAATGGCGGAACGTCGTGTTCTCCGATGAGTCACGCTTCTGTTCTGTCAGTGATAGTCACCGCAGATGAGTGTGGCGTCGGCGTGGAGAAAGGTCAAATCCGGCAGTAACTGTGGAGCGCCCTACCGCTAGACAACGCGGCATCATGGTTTGGGGCGCTATTGCGTATGATTCCACGTCACCTCTAGTGCGTATTCAAGGTACGTTAAATGCCCACCGCTACGTGCAGCATGTGCTGCGGCCGGTGGCACTCCCATACCTTCAGGGGCTGCCCAATGCTCTGTTTCAGCAGGATAATGCCCGCCCACACACTGCTCGCATCTCCCAACAGGCTCTACGAGGTGTACAGATGCTTCCGTGGCCAGCGTACTCTCCGGATCTCTCACCAATCGAACACGTGTGGGATCTCATTGGACGCCGTTTGCAAACTCTGCCCCAGCCTCGTACGGACGACCAACTGTGGCAAATGGTTGACAGAGAATGGAGAACCATCCCTCAGGACACCATCCGCACTCTTATTGACTCTGTATCTCGACGTGTTTCTGCGTGCATCGCCGCTCGCTGTGGTCCTACATCCTACTGAGTCGATGCCGTGCGCATTGTGTAACCTGCATATCGGTTTGAAATAAACATCAATTATTCGTCCGTGCCGTCTCTGTTTTTTCCCCAACTTTCATCCCTTTCGAACCACTCCTTCTTGGTGTTGCATTTGCTCTGTCAGTCAGTGTATTGGTATTAGATAATTCTACTCAAGTACGTACTGGAATGTCTATATTATGCAAGTGATCTCGTACAGCCGAGGAGCACATTTTTCGAAACTTTCGTTGCTTAATTAAAAACTGCCAACATCCGCAAGCAAATTTCATTGTATCGTAATGCACTAAATTTGAGAAAGTCATCATCATCATCATCCTAAACCATCTCCAGTTTCCCGGGTGTGGTATATGAGCCTCCTCCATCTCATCCTGTCCTTGTACCATTCTTCCTCCACCAACTTGTCCCAATCATGACCTCTCAGCAGGACATCGCTCTTAACTAAATCTATCCATTTCCTTCGTGGCCTTCCCACGGGTCGTCTTCCTTCTACTTCCTTCCTTGCAGTTCTGTTAACTGGCATCCTCTTCATGTGACCAAACCACTTCAGTCTTGATATCTGAATCTTATTGAGGAGAGACTCATCTATTCCTACTTCTTCTCTAATTTTCTCATTCCTAATCTTGTCTTTTCTGCAAATAACCTTACTCCTTGTGGGTGGGGTTAACTTCAAATAAGTAACCAGGGGAACCTGACCCCTACAGAGCGCGTCCCCAGGTGGCGGATAGGGAGCCCCTACAGTATGTAGGGCTGGTTGAAATAACCAAAACAACCCGCGGACCAACAGGTAGCCCAATCCCTGGGGGTTTTATAATACTGGGACACCCTCTCTCCAGGGGTCGTAAATATGGAGGGCCCTTGCCCTGGGTTAAGGGTGAAGACCTCAACGGCATCTACGGCGGAGAAGATGGACTTCGGTACGGCGGAGGTGGCGGAAGAGGCAACCCATCCTTCTGGGGTGTACAGATGGAACCTACTGCCTTGCAGGACGAGGAAGGCATCCTCAAAGGCTAAGGGAGTAAGCCCTGAAAGAAAATCCTCTTATGCGTTAGGCCTAGCAAGTCAGCAGCAGAGTATTGAGTACAGTTGCTTTCAATAAGAAAAAAAAATAGAAAAAGTATGTAACTAAATTACGTGGGAATTTTGAATCGCTAGTTATGCGTCTATGAGGTTTATTTTGTGCGAGTTGCTTAATCATTCAGTGTTGTGGTTCGTATCTTGTTTGCCTACCCATTCTTGGTGATGTTTTTATTATTATTATCATCGTCGTGACAATTACTATTATTATTATTTTTTTCCGTTATTTAATTTCGGTATTGATTTTCCTCCCTAATTTTTTCTCCGTCGTTTGTATTTAACTTCTACCTGTTGCTATTGCCCTTCCCGGCTAATTTATGGGACGTGATCGTTATTGCATTGTTCAGTCTTTAATTAATGACACCTCATGTACGTATCCTAGTGTAATCCAAAGCCCCTTCTTTCTGGGTCATCTAAGCCGTAGGCTAACTGCTTAAAAAAGGAAAATGTAATTTCTAACCTCTTGCATAAACAATTATTATTACTATTCTTCTTCTTCTTGCGTTCCGGCCTTCTAAGGACCACGTTACAATTTCAATTGTTCCTCCTTATTATTATTAATAATAATTTAAAAAACGTCAAATCTGGGAAAAATTGAAAATTGCTCGCCGATATTGAACTTAAATTATGCCATTTTTCTTTCGTTTTCTTGTCACATTTTACTCACTGTTTGAGTTTCTTGCCTTTGTTATTATTACGTAATGGTCATCTCTTCCTCATCTTATCTGATGGAACGTTATTAATTTTGGTGGCTTTAATGATTATAATGAGATGACGGCTTGGCGTCGGTAAATGTCACTCCTGTGGTGTGCTTCGAGTTCTATTATTATGTGGGAACGTATATTGTATCGTTTCCATTGAAATTTTTTTATTTTGTTGGGATTGTTTTCCACCTTTGTTTTATTATAATTTAATCTGCTTTGGTTTATTTATGTAGATTTAATTCGCGGTTGGAGCCACTGATTTATTGTACGTGTGTTCTCGTGTGTCCCTTTGCGTGTGATTTATTATTCGTTAGTGTAGCAAATTTCAATTTTAAACAGTATTTATATCGCGGGCCCGCATACCGGTAGCGAACCAAATTTTAAAAAATGATCTTACTGTACGTTAAGCTAACGTAATTGGCCATTTTATTTAATGGTATTAGTTATGAGTTTTGTATCTTTAATTTTTGAGGAAGCCTATGTTAATGTCAGCTTCTTTTCATCCTAATTTAATTTCATTAGAAAATACCGTTTCTCCCCCATGTGTTAATCGCGTTTTGGTTTATATTAAAAAAAAAGGAATATATATTTAGCTGTTCTTATATTATACCTATTTTCAAATTTTATTTACTAAGTAAATATTCGTTATTTTAAATTTAATCTCGTGTGTTATTTAGTAGTTAGTAATATTGACCTGGCAACATGTCAACGTTAATGTAAGACCCTGGCCTTTTTCCTTCATGTTTTTGCCCTCCACGCTTCGTGTTTTGTGCTACTGCCCTTACGGTAAGTATTGTGTTTGTTTCCATCTTGATGTTTGCGCATTTGCATTGTGTTGTTTTGTGTACTCCTTGGTAAGGTTGCATAAATAATCTCACATTATTCCTAGCACTCTCCCAACAATAGGACAATGCTTAAACCATAATCATAGAAATATCCATCATCCCTCTCTGTACACCTCATTAAGACCAAGAATCAATCAATCAATCAATCAATCAATCAATCAATCAATGAAACAACAGCATTTTGGGCGTTCGGTTGTTTATGTAGAAAAGATTGTGCAAATGTATGAAACAACTCCTTTGGTAATTATTTCAATCACTAAATCATCTTCCTATAAGTGAACATTTTGAAAAAATTATCCCCTTGAATTCCATCTTATGTTCATCTTGTGAAATTTCCTACATTTAAAGAACACGATTTAAATTTCTTCATTAACTGACGTCATTCGAAGCCATCTCTCCAATGACATCTCAGAATATACTGCTTAATCGAACAGCTTGTCCCCTTTCTCCAGGACTTCCCAGTCGAAAATTCACAACATCTCTGTAACACAACTCTTTTGTCAGAAATCATCTGCAAAAAAATGGAGCTGTTTCTGTGGATTATTTCCTGTTCTCTACTCATGTAATACTGGTAACAGTCTCATACTCTTATTGTGGCCTTGATGCCCTCTCCTTTAAAACCCCTAAATATCCTCATAATCACATTAAGAGATCTGTAAATTTTAAATTCAATCCTGTTTGTGTGATTACCACAATTAAGATCTATCCTTATCATGAATACCTAGATACTTACAGAGATTCCCATGAAGAACTATCAACACAGCAATTAATTTTGAAACACACAACCTGACTTTTCAGCCCATTTACCAACATAACATAGCAATATATTACAATATTATCAAGGTCTTTTTGTAGTCACTCACAATCCTGAAACTTATTTATTACAAAGAGCCTTATCTCTTATTTCAGTTCTTTATTCATATTGTTTCTGCCTGCTGTCATTTCTTGATGGATACAGTACTTTTGCATCCATCTCTTGGCACAGGCCAGAGTAAAGTGTAGCTTCCACTGAAGTTCCGGTCTCATCCGTGGCTGTGACAATATGGAAGCTGCTGGGGTATGGGTGGTGCTGATTCATGACATTCAGAGCACAACCAGTGTGTCTGAGTGTCATGAAAGGTCATGCTCATATGGTTAGTTGTGCAACAATAGCACTGTCTGGCCCAGTGAGGGAAGCAATGCCAAACTACCTCACTCTTGATCTTGCCCAGTATGCCTCATTTTGGTACTGCCATTGGTTTTTGTGGTTTCCCTATAACTGCATAGCCTTTGGTGATGTTATTTGAGGATCCAACCAGCCTCTGGGCTGATGACCTAACAGACAGACAGACACTCATATTGTGTGTGTATATATATATACACATGTCATTTGGAAATATGTAAATAAGGGTAAAATCCATGTGGAAAATTACATTTCACTCAGTGACAGTATATATATATATCAGAAAATGAAGGTCTCATAATACTGCCCTGTGGGACCCAATCCCATAATTGTTTCAGGATCAAATAAAGCTTCACCTACTTTAATGCTCTGAGTTCTATTTTCTAGAAACACTCCACACATGGCCAAATTATTAGTGTAAAAGGTATATTTCTATCTTTATGAAATTATTGAACTTTATAGCTTAATCCCTGAACTTCTTTGGCGGTAAAGTTACCCCTTAGGATATCCCGGTCTTCACTAATGAACTTTTTTCATACAGTGGCTACAGTGAGAACCACAGTGCAATTTCATTATTCACATGGTTTTGTGTCATTTTTGTTAGCGCTCATGTCCTGTTGTTTATTGTCTATATCTGCATATTGTTGCTGTATGGAAGTAAATAATGTGACCTATTTTTAAGACTGTGCATTCTGCATATTTCATGCCTTATTGATATTATTCACATGTTCTGTTGATGTTTTTAAGAGTGGTTTTAAAGAACTATCAAATTTTGAGGTTATGGGGAGACGAAAGGACCTTTCGCCAAGAAAGGGACTGTCAGAGAGATACTTGTTGAGAAACTTAATTCACAGCAAGAGATAGCTTCTAAATTGCAAATATCACAGCTATCAGTAAGTACAATTTTAAAATGTGAAGATAAGGGGAAGACAAAATGTCAACAACTTGCTGGAAACTGCTTGCCAAAGAAGAAACTAACCCCAAGGAGGAAGCAAAACTGATTAATTTGTCAGTAAAGAATCGCGAGGTTACTAGTTCGGATTTACGTAAGAAATTAGAAGTTATAGGTCATTGGTAGCAGCCAGGACTGGTGCGCCGAGAACTGTTAACTGTTGGAGTGACAGCAAGACGACCTCGAAGAAAAGCGAAGAGGTTCCAGTAGGCCAAGACTCTCAAAAATTGTTCATCTGAATCACAGTAAAAGGCAAGTCCATGACAATTACTGTAATTCTTAAATTATCATTCATTATTCCATTTTAAACCCAATCTAACTGATGTAACCTAACAGTACAGTACAAGTATGACATTTTTCTTTGAAACTGTACAGATTAATGCATTTAATGCTAGGCTTATTTGTTTTATTTATTCCAGGTTTTTAGTCGAAGAAGAGACAAGTCAATATGTCAGGAGCAGAAGCATTCCATCCAGATTGTGTGAGGCATCCAACTTCAATAATGGCTTCTAGTGTGTTTTCTTAGTACGGCTGTGGACGACTATATCTTGTAGAAGGAACTATGAGACGTGAACAGTATGGTACAAGGAACCCGTTTGCTACCACAGGTGCAAGAGTGCTTTGGCCAAAGTGAATTTATTTTAATGCCGCAAAGCGAAAAAGTAATCGAATTTTTAACGGAAAACAATGCGAAAATGTTTGATTGGCCAAGAAACAGTCCAGACATGAACCCTGTAGAAAATCTTTGGGCGATAGCAAAGAAAAATCCTAAACCTAATATGACGACAGAAATGGCTTGATTGGGAAGTTCGTTCAGATCTGGTTTCATGGTGACGATTTAAAGAGCCAGTGTAAAATACTGATTGAGTGTATGTCCAGTCAAATCAAGTAACTCATGAAAGCTAAGGGGATGCATACCAAGTATTAAAGTCATCAATTTAAAAATTGGTAACACCATATGTCTTCAATTCTCAATTTTTTAATGTTTACTCCAATAATTTGGCCACGCCTTTATAGTCATTCACTTCGCCACTATTTTATCTAGCCCACCGGAACTAATTTTTGTCAGTAGTGTCACAAAATCTACTCTATCAAAAGTCTTAGATATGTCAATCGTAATACATCTGACCTCCTGACTCTAATATTTCTGCTATAACTTGCTGGAATCTACAAGATGAACTCAGTGGAATAATGTTTCCTCAACCTGAACTACCTTCTATCGAGACATTTGGTAATTTTGTAGATGTGTATGATATAATCAGAAAGAATGCATTCCAAGAGCTTGCATGTAACACCAGTCAAGATGACTACTGTGTAATTATTGGATTTATGTTTATCATATTTCTTTATACATAGGCTGCTGCTACACTAATTCTTCACTCACCTGGTATATACGCTTCATATATACACTAATCAATTAAGCACTACAGATTTGGTTCTATATCTCCACGAAATGACTTTCGTATATGCCCAGAAATGTTACCAATCACAGCAGCATTTACAGTTTTAAATTCTTGTTTCTTATTTTCAATGTCTTTTTTATCGTAGGTCCATGTGGACATTGCTATGTAATATGAAAGGATTGGGTGAAAATATCAACTGCGCAGGTACTGCAAAAGGACATGACCCTACCATTGGTGGCGTATCCTATGCCTCACGAGTGACGGGTGCGATGCCCATTTACCGGTGAAAGGTGTCTTTTTACGTGATGCAGGACTGCGATGCCCATCGAATGATGGAGTACTCATATTCCCATGTCCTATAATTGCCACTCCATACCTTTCTCAGTCTGTCGACATTCAACGCCGTACACAGCAACAAGACGTAGTACCATGCAGTATATTCTGGACTTCAGATGTAGTGGCATCCTTCAGTCAGAGTGTGCCTGTGACATACCTTCATCTCATCCTTGCTGCTTTTATTATAATTCGCACTTCAACAACTACCCCACTATCAGCCTGTAGGCAACTTGGATGGAGCCATTAGCCAGGTATTCACTCTTCTAAGGTCGTATTTTGAGAAACAACTTCACCTTGATGCCGCAAGTGCAACACCATCTGCATATAAGAGAGGAACACTCCTCTTCAGGTCCCATGTGGTGGTGTCCATGCCGAGGACAAAGGGCAATGGGGACAGAGTGATACATGGGTGCACACACCAACTTCCACTGAGAAGCTCTCCGAGACGTTGACAGCACAACATACATAACCTCTGATGTTCGTGTATAGCATCTTGATCGAAATTATAAGCACTTCTGGTACACCATGGTCACGAGTGCAGACCAGATCACACGGTATGGAAGATGATCGAAAGTCATTTCAAGATCAAAGAAGGCAATGCACACTGCCTGCTGCTGCTCTCAGTGCTTTTCAATTAGCATTCTGGAAATGAAAATTGCTTGAGTCGTTCCAGCAACCTTAATGAAGGTGCACTGGTTAGCAATAATGCCGAAGATTTCACCCACTCAGTAATGAAGGATACTCTCAGAGATCTTCTCATGTACAACTGGGGGCAAATTGGACGGCAATTTGCACATTTTGCTGGATCGTCATTTCGCTTAAAAGTAGGCACAAGGATGTTTGTAGCCCAATGACTGGGAACAGAGCCAGAGTCAACTCTGGCATTGAACAAGCTTGACAGACAGTTGATAATGAGTTCTTTAAACTGCTACAACTTCCAGAAGTTTGCTAGAAGGTTACCTGGTCCTGGCGCCTTTTGGTTCTTCATACCCCTAATGGCAATGTCGACTTACTTTCATGTGATTGATAAGATGGGACTTACCATCTGCAATGGCGTGATATTGGAATTCAATGCAGGAGATCTCTACAAATGATGTTTTCAATGTTTGAGGATTTCTTGTTCGTCTGTAATCACTGGCCATCTTTTCCTCTAGTACACAAAGAGTCGTCAATACTTGTGCAAATTCTTTTCAGCTGGAAAATAGTTCTCTTCTCCTTCCTTTGAGTTCAAAGGTGTACAGTGTTAATCAGAACTAAACCGACAAGAAAATCAAGGATGCTCTTCGTGTTCCGGTAAAAACAATAGTTCAATCAGACTGGCGGGGAAAATTATTTTTTTTAAGAAAATAAGGTTAATTTGTTTTACTTCAGGGTGCGCTATCCAAATTGACGAGCTGCTGCCGTCTTTCACGGAAGACAAAAGTAGGGTGGGGTTATGGAATGTATGACACAGACAGGGATAATGCTCATACGACTTCGATAGGATTGTCTCCAAGAGGCAATATCCAAAGTTCATTTATTAAATAGCCGTGACCGCACACACAGTTAAAGAACACACTGTATTTAAGACACACTTGTCAGTCAAGGAAAACACACGATTGTTTCTCCTCTCGTCTGTTTATCGCAGTAATATTCTATATTAATTAACGTGCTCGAAGATGCAACACTGCCACGTCGCGATTTTGTATTCCTTCACTCACAACATTGTAAATTCAATGAAATACTGAACGAAGGAATCAATACGCCCAACGATTTGATTACAGTAGATGTTCAATATGGCCCCCTCCTACTTAGGAGCGTAGTTCACAATGGTGTAGTAGTAAGTGACTTTGGACTCTGTCCAGGATGTGTAATGTGCAAAACCGCCTGTACTCTTGGTACAAGTATGGCTTCTCTTTCTATGGAGTTCACTTAGTAGTCAATTTCTGTAGAACTGCCTACCGGAGCTCGGAAGCGACTATGCGAAACGAACGAGAAACTGGTTCATTTGCACCGAGCATTACATCTGCCTCGTAATTTTCACTTCCCCTCCCTTCCCTTTTCTGAACAACAAATACAGCAAGTTCGTAAATTTGACTTGCACGCCCGGAATAACAAGGTCAATTCATTTCCTCATAAAGAAACATTTCCCCGGCAGTACAACTGCACCATCATTCTTAACATCACACCAAGATCATGCCTGATTTCTCTGTCAGTATAGTTCTGATACACCTTGTACACAGGTCATTACTAGGGCCCGGATTTTTAGGTTTTAAACTATTTTATTCCTTGCTAGTTATCTGCAGTATTTTAACTTACTTATCCATTTCATTACCAATGGAGTAAATTACTCGAATCTTATAAAACCTAAAAATAACTAAATAAGACGTTAAAACAAAAAAAAAAAACTAAATGGGCTATTCAAGAGAGTATTACGTTATTTTGAAATAGAAGTACCAAATATTAATGAAAATGAATGATTTTTTTTAAATAAACATTATTCAAGACTTTTTTAAATGACTTCATGGTTTGGAACTGGAAGTGGTTTGTAAGTATAACTAGTGCGAGCGAAACAACGTGATACGATACTATTCCACTAGGGTACAGCACAAATCAAGAGACAAATCCCCTGGCGTTCAATGACCTGTATCTAGCAGGTACAAGCCCGCCTAACTTGCCAGCTTCAGTGCATCTCTCATTGTGTACGGTCGACTACCGCCAGCTAAAATTAATTTTCCCTATATCAATTTATTATTGAAGGCAGTTTAAGAAGCTTACGCATCTCAGAAGTAGCGATGCCTAAAGGCAAGTCATCTCGAAGTTGGTTGATTCGCCAGTGGATTGGTAACGACAAATAGTTTAATATGATATTAAGCTATTTGGTAACGATCCGTACTTTACTACAGATGGCAAAATTATATTTTGTCAAGTCTGTCAAAAGCAGGTAAGGAATTATTTAGCATACCTCCAATAAAAAAAATCCCCATTACTATAATGAAAAGTAAGTTTTTTTGCTATTTGTTTTACGTCGCACCGACATAGATATGTCTTACTGCGACGATGGGATAGGAAAGGCCTAGGAACTGGAAGGAAGCAGCCGTGGCCTTAATTAAGGTAGAGCCCTGGCATTTGCCTGGTGTGAAAATGGGAAACCACGGAAAACATCTTCAGGGCTGCCGACAGTGGGGTTCGAACCCACTATCGCCCGATTAATGGATACTGGCCGCACTTAAGTGACTGCAGCTATCGAGCTCGGTAATATCCGTTTATGTGAAGCGCTGGTTTCGGCAAACGTGCCGTGGAATACGCTGAACATAGCTTGCACCGTCCGAGATGCTTTGGCCAAGAGAAAAACAGGATGGCAAGTTTTTACTTCTTTTGAGTGATAGTGCGGCATATATGACCAAAGCTGGTGAAGTATTGAAGAGTTTCTGCCCTAACATACTGCGTGTAACTTGCATAGGCCATGGCTTACACAGATTGGCTGAAGAGGTTAGAAATAGTTTTCCATGAGTAAACAGTACTGTTTATTCTGTGAGAAAGGTGTTCCTTAAAGCCCCTAGCTGCATTCTCACATTCAAGGAAATGTTGCCTCAAACTCCTCTTCCTCCCAAACCCATAATCACTCGTTGGGGGACATGACTCAATGCAGCCCTATACTATGCCAATCACTTTTAAGACATTAAAAATGTTATAAATTCTTTTGATGTCGATGATGCACTCCGCATAGCGAAGGCTAAAACAGCTCTCACGAACAAAGAACGCTGTTTCACTTGCCTTATTTAGGGCACACTTTGCTGATCTTCCTGCAGCTATTGAGCGTGTTGAGTCGGCATCGTTGCCATTAAAAGATTCAATAGAAGTTGTGGACTCCATTTCGAAGAAGGAAATACCAGGACCAGTGGGTGAAGCCTATTCACTCAAGCTCACCAAAATTCTACAGTGGAACCCTGGATTTTCAGCAATGAACAGTGTGTCTGCAATACTTCAGGGAGAAGAAATTGCTGACGAGGTACCATGGGGACCGAGAGCTATTGCTTCAATGAAGCTTGCTCCAAGGACTTCTTGTTGTGTGGAGCATACATTTTCCTGCTATAAGAATATTTTGAGAGATAACAGATAAAGTTTTACTCTGAAAAATCTGGAAATGTATTTAGTTGTACAATGTAACAGCAAGTGGAAACTGTGTTCTGTGCTTCTGAAGATGTTTCTTGATGCATTGGAAGTGACAAAAATTTAACCTACATTGAACCATTCATTGTATTTGCGCATAAATATTTTATGTTATTTTTAATTTCAGTTGGTATGATGGGTTTGAAATGCTTTCATTAAGCCATTCTGTCCCATATTTTGATGAGTGGTATAGTTTTGTACTAGAGAGGCGTGCAGGTTACAATAAAGTACAAAAAATTTGAATGAATAGTATAACTTCAGTAATGATGGAAATGATCATTAAAAACTATTTCAGGAAGACAAAAACCTAAAAAAACTATTTTGAGCTATTAAAAAACTAAAACGTGGTTTTTAAGAACCTAAAAATCCGGGCCCTAGTCATTACAGTGAGTGCGCCTCGATTCAGCGACAGATTTCTCAGCCACAAATTCAGCAAAGACAATACTTTTCCTGTGTTCTGGAGTCTCTTGTGAAACCCAGTTTATATACAGTATGTCTTTGTCTTTTCCTGCACCTCTTCTTGGACAGGAATCATCCACAAAAACGTTTGATTTTCAATACAGTAGGAACTAGGTTATGTTGTACCCAAGTTTACTGTGGCGGTTGCAGTGAAAGATCCTTAGAAAATGTCCACAAGTTGTCAATCGCATTCAGGTCAACGAGAGGTAAATTTCTGCCGTCTGCTTGGGTCTTCTTCTAGTATTTAAGTTTCCGCGACTTGATCTTCTCGGGGGGCATTTATCCCTCCACTTGTACGATGCACTAAATCCGCTATGGCTACCTTATGCTGGGCGGTGCTCACATCCTTTCTTAGTCGGAGATCACGGAGCCGAACAACGATAAGGTCATTTTGGTTGCTGCAGTCACCACAAGTATAGGTGATGAGGTGACTGATGCACTTTTGAAGAATGTATTACCAGAAACCAAGTCACTTGACTCGGTGAAATATAAAATATGAGTTCCATTATCATAACAGATTTCGTATGTATTACCACTATGACAGCTGTAACAATTCTTAGTGTGACCAACATGCGAAATGTGATAACCACAGAGAAGTGAGAACTCGTCTTCAGGATACGCTGAAACATGATCCCGTAGCTCCTGCCAATGCTGTTCCTTACCTAGGTCATCACAGCCAGATTGTGACAGACAAAACAAAAGTTCAAGAAGTTGCAGTCTCGAGTGTAATTAACATACGTCTATTTGGACCGCGCTGAACCTCAGCAACTCAATCTTGCAGGTTTGTGCACAAAATGAAGTCATCACTATTCCTGCTGGATGTACTTTGGTAAATAAGTTCACAGACATCTCTGATGTCATGAGATTTCTGGCCTTTCCAATGCAAGCAACATACTATCTAAATAACATAGCTATTCTTCACTTCTAAACCGGACTTATATTATCCTAATTTATTACAACAGGTTTACTGAAAGAATAGAATTTTAGTGAGAACTAAATTAATACGGTGATATCTTCCCTACAATGAAAAGATTATGTAATAATAATAATAATAAAGCAAGCATAATATTTACTAATAAAATAACTACACTACAATAATGCTAAGGCACATTTAGACGTTTCTTAATTACAATAGTTTAAATGAAACAACAAATGATCTTAAACCATGAATCTACGGAACTTTATGGACCAGTAAATTTTCACTCCCTATGTACATAACATTTAGTTTCCTTGGTTTACGAATGAGACCAAAGTGAAAAGTTTGAATGTAATTATCAGCCAAAGAAGAGTGGTCTGTTGAATTCATAAATTTAACCCTTACTAACGAAAGTTAATTGAACATAACCTACTGCATATTGGTTTATGATGGTTTCTTCCATTTCTATTTCACACCGACACACATAGGTCGTATGGCGATGATGGGCTAGCAAATGGCTAAATGTGGCCTTAATTAAGGTACAGCCGCACCAATTGCTTGGTGTGAAAATTTGAAACCATGGAAAACATTCACTTCAGGGCTGTCAAGAGTGGGTTCGAACCCAGCATCTCCCAAATGCAGGCCGATAGCTACACGGCCAGTTGCTGAGTACCACAAATAAGCAACTGCTTGAATTCCTCCTCATCCGATACTTATTGTGAGAGTATCTTAATGTAAAATTCAAACAACACGTTAAGAAGTAAGTTTTTATTTTTTTTAAATTGGTGCTCACAGTTACCCAGATTTACATGCACTTTTGGACATAAGTTTTCATGCACATATCCAAGATGTTATGATTCATGGCATTATTTTGGAACAGTAGAGTAAAACAGAACACCAAATGCACATCATTCATGCTTTCCTCACTTGAAGTTAAGATGGGCTGCCTACCAATGCTCTTCGGTTCTACGATCGAGGTAGCCCTTACTTCTTTGCAGCTCCTCAGTATGCCTTTCACCAAGAATCCTTTTAAGAGATTTATCAAGCATATCGGCTTTGTAATTACGATACACCATGCTTCCAAGTTTATGCTTATATTCTTGCAACACAGTCCAAAAAAACTGCTAAAGGCATGATTCTTGAGGTGATCAATCTAACGCAAGTTGATCCTAACAGAACTTCAGTTGGTGTAAAACACTCAAAAACAATCCACTTCATCTAACATTTGTTGACAATGTGCACATTCAGTACCATACGATACAGCAAACAAATTCTCCCACTTAGGGACAGAGAAAAAGAGACAACAATCAAGAAGTACGTTTATCACAATGAACTTCGACTCTCCTACATCAACACAGATCTATCCATATTAAGAAACAAAGTGTACACTTGCATGAAGATAAACCGATGTCCAGAATTATACCATGGAATATTTGCAAGCTAATACTCAGAGAAATGTAAGAAAACATTAGTAAATTTCAGGGTATATGCTGTAAAAGGGAATCGTGTATCAAGGTATCTGGGCTTAGACAAGCGCTCATCGGTCAATTTATCTCCAAAGGGAAGAGAATGGGATGGATCAAACATATTTCATTTCAATGACACTTGGGTGAATTATCAATTAATAGAAAATTTAATGATCATCATTATTTTACTGCAAAACCAGTTATAGAATTAAATTTAACAGCTAAAAGATAGCTGGCATCTCAGAAAAGTTGACTCTTAATAATATCGAATGAAATTTTCACACCATACATAGGATTTCTACAAACCAATTTTACTAATTCAACAAAACGTGGAAAATGCATTCACTTTCACTCAAGACACTTATAAAGTCACCAATGTTCATAAAAAAATACAACATTAAAATATATTTTAGAACCAATAACAGACATCGTGATATATTACACAACTCTAACTCATTAAATAAATCTAATGCTTTTCTAAATATGGAATATACGGATTCAAATGTAACAACTGTAGCTCTTCGTACTTTGATCAGACTGGACGTAACTTTATTATCAGATACTCTGAAAATGTCAATGCCATAAAATATAACAGATTATCTGCAATAGGACAACATATAGAGGACTCTAAACATAATTTCACCAATATTCAACAGGAGATGGGAGTAGTTAAAATTATTAACAAAGGTCCCCTTCTAAACACAACTGAAAATTGTTTCATTCACCTTGACAAATACTTCAACCCTAATTTAAATTTAAACCACATTTCTGCAAAACCCAATATTCTATTCAACTTCCTGATTCTCATTTATAAAATTCTAAATTTGTAAACTCGAATTCGATTTTCCATGCCTTACACAGTTCGTACCTCCAATAACCCATCCAGCTGCCCCACCTTAAGCTACTCCTCCTCTTTTACTTCCCTATCCTTTCCACTCTTCTTTCTACATTCCACTTCCCGCTCTATTAATCACCCCCTATCTAATTCGAACCCTCTCTGCTTTAGTCATTTTTATTCTGATCCACACCAATTTACCTTCTATTAGCATCTTTGGTTTTCTCTCTTTTTCTTTTCCGCAATGAAGTGAGTATTATAATATCACACGAGGTCAAATCATTACAAAATTTAAATTTAAACCGTATACCACGACAAGAACTACCTGAGCTCTTAACTTCAATGAAATCACACGCTGTGCAAATGCGTTTCGCAATATTGTTCTAATATTGCGCTTTTTTTACTTTCATCTTTTCACAATTGTTTATTATGTCAACTCTTCTGCATATTCAAACTCCAAGAATCTGACATACGAGATACTATAAACATTAACATATATTTCTATCGTCAAGTATATTAAACATTATTGTACTATTTCACGCCTAGCATCGTTTGCAGGCTTGCTCATTGAACTATGCAATTTTTCATCGAGTTACACAATCATTCGGAAGCACAGTGCAGGTTAGGACAAATGTTTTGCGGCTCTCCAAGAAATTGCGTCTGGCTTCATTTGCGTGGTTGATCCTCGACTTCTTCAGGATTTTCGGAACTTTCAACACACAGTGCTAATTCCTAAAGTGCTATAGTGCTTTATGAACTGCAACGTGAAAAATTTATACATCAACTATTGTTTTCCTGTTCATTTTTCTTTATATTTTACGTGATCGGCTCAGTGGTCGAAACCGGCACCGCTTGTCATCAACCAGGAATATAACATTACATTTCTAATTCTACTTGTATTTAAAAGGTTGAACCATTATATTCCTTATTTTAATTTAATTGTGTTCCCACTACATTATACAAGATATTCTACGCCAAGCGATGTTTATTAGTCGTGGCATCTTACAAAGGGAACGCTTTATTTCGTCTTCTGCAAGACTACAATAGTAATTCCAGAAATTCACTTGAACCCGCAAGTTAAGTGTCGACTGTCATTTAAATAGGCACGGTTGGAGCAGATATTAATGTGCTGATTTAGTTTCAGTGTGTGTTGGGGTGTTTGTGAGGAAGCCTACTGTTACAACCAGCCTGCAAGACAAGGAAGTAAAGGAATCATCATGCTGCTTTCAAGAGGAATCTCTACATTCATCATGGTGCACCTTGCAAGGGATATTACTTCCGGAATGTGCTACTAAAAGGGGAGATCCCACAACAATCTAAAGTGAGCAATATTGAGACGTTGCCAGCCAGGACTCAATCAGCTTCTATCATAAAAATTTAAGTAACCTTCTTAAATATTATTTTCCTGTCCAGGGGGATTTCATTTTTGAAGTAGTATTTTCTATTATTTTGTGCTCTTACAGATTCTTATTGCTTCTGATCTACTTATAGGTGTTGGTAAATTTTGTGAATGATTGAAGTACATTTATATCCATAAAATCTAGAACACCCTGAAAGACTAGAGATAGAAAGTTCATATTCACAGGATATGTGCACTAGTATATTCTGAAGAAATGATTATCATTTCAACCATGTCGACCGTCAGATTCAAGGTCCACATCGATATATCTGCGCACCACCAACGACTGGTAAATTGTGCCTGCGGCTCTTGTTGTCGCTTTAAACCGAAGGTAGTGAGAACAGACGTACGCAAGAAAAGTTCCATTAAATGAGTGAGTCTGAAAGAGGGCGCATTATCAGCATGGGAGAACGTGATGCACCGATCTGGGAAATTGCTGCTCGTGTGCGAAGAAGCGTGTCGGCAGTGCAACGGGTGTGTAAAGAACGTTCACAGAAGGCCATAGAACACGACGAGATGGGTCTGGTCACACCATCCACACCACCCCACCCCGAGAAGATCGACACCTCATCCGAATGGCATTGCAGCACAGATCTGCGTCCTCCTCGGCTCTGGCGCAACAGGGGAACAGTGTAACACATCGTACAACTATCAGGGGCGACAGTTCATTACGATCTGGTTACCGGCGCGTCGTCCTCCCATCCGCCTACGTTTGACAAATGTGCATAAACATGCTAGTCTGCAACGGTGCATGGAACGACGTCACTGGGGACAGGAATGGCAGCAGATAGTGTTTTCGGACGAATCCAGGTTTTGTTCGTTTGTAAATGATGGCCGCATTTTTGTTCGCCGCAGATAGCGGGGAGACATCTCACTGACTACATTCGCACATGACATACAGCGCCAACTCACGGCTTTATTGAGGACAGGTCACTGTTACCATCCTACGTGAACGATATCTTGTGACCCGTAGCCATACCCTTTCCGCACGACACCCCAGACGCCATATTTCAACATTACAATGCGCTACCGCATGTTGCTTCTTGTCGTCACAGGATGTCAGCCTGTTGTCACCGGATTTGTCGCTAATCGAAAATATGTGGGATATGGCGAAAGGATGTGTGCGGCGCTGTGACCCAATGCCAAACACCAAGGATTAACTGTGGCACCAGGTGAATACAGCACCCCAGGACTCCATTCGGGCCTTATACGTGTCGATGTCATCACACGTGGAATAAGTTATCAGTGCCCTCCGAGGATCCAGTGCCTACTAGGCAACAGGGCACACACCGAATCTGGGTGACTGAAATGCTAATAGGTTCTGCAGAACATACTAATAAACATGTCCTGTTAATATGAATTTCCTATCTCTAGTCTTTCAAGGTGTTCTAGTTTTATGAACATGAGTGCACTTCTATCAGTTGAAATGTGTTGATATTGTAAGTCTTCAATTATTGGAATTTCATTAACAGCGTAGTGCACTAACAATCAAGTGTTAAAATTCATAGACCAGTTTGTTTAACTTAGAAACTAAAAGACTGACTGGGATGGATACGATGGATTCCTTTGCGAATTTTTCATATGACACCTCATCTTGCTTAATTTCATGAATGAAGTATAAACTGTCACCCAAATGTTATTCATGTACATTAGGGGCTAAACGTATGATATAAAAATAGGTTATGTTAAAAGTGATGAACGTGGATGTAAATGATTGAGTGTTAATAATAGGCTTTAATGACCTAGGATGCTCTATTTGAGTAGGCGAATAGTGTTCAATGGAAATAGCATAGCCTTGTTAAGTGAGCGAATGGGACGATAGCTCATATTTATGATCACGGAAGAAGTAGCAACAAATATTGCATTATGGAGATTATATCACTGAGCACACGAGGCAAACAGCTCATTTTGAGGTAATAATCACTCTCTGTGCTCACTCAAGAACCCCAAGCTTGTCTAATTAAAGAAACGTTTCTAATTAATGCAACTTTTAAACCATTATTAGTCTGTCTGCTAATTTGTCAATCCATCTTCACACATTAGTGTGAAGATGGATTGACAAATTTTCTTACTTACTTACTTAATCCGGTCCTCTTGTACCATGAGGTGTCGAGGATACGAGAGATCTCCATCTACTCCTATCTCCGGTAATGGCAACGGCCTCTCGTACCGAGAGTCCCCTCTCCTGCAGTGCTTCTCTAATCCCCTCCTCCCATGTCTTCCGTGGTCTTCCTCGAGCCTTCCTTCCTTCCACTCTCACCTCCCTCATTAACCTCGGCAAGCGGTCTGTCGACATTCGGTGGACATGGCCAAACCATCTCAATTGATATTCTTGGATGGTTTTCTCCAGTGGCTTCATATTCAATACTTTCCGGATGGCTGTATTCCTGATCCTGTCTCTCCTGGTTTTGTCCTCTACTTTCCGGAGGTACCTCATCTCTGTCGCCTGGATTCTGCTCTTGGTTCTTTCTGTTAGCACCCAGGATTCGCAGCCATAGGTCAATGTGGGAATAAAGGTGGATTTGTAAACGGCTAATTTTGTGCCCTTTGAGATCTCCTTCTTGTTGAGGAAGTTTGTTCGGATGGCATTAAACAAGCGCCCTGCTGTTCCTATTCTTTCTGTTATTTCTTCCTCCATCTTCCCATCTGAGCTGATGATTGAGCCAAGATACTTGAACTTGGTGACTTGTTCTAATGGTTTACTATCGACCATGATACAGTGTCTCTCCTCATTCCTGCTGATAACCATAGTCTTTGTCTTGTCCACATTCACCTCCATACCTTTTTCCTTAAGCTCTTCCACCCATACATTGATGTTGTGCTGCAGGTTTTGTTCGCTGGAGGCAACAACAATCAGGTCATCAGCAAATGCCAGGTCAGAAAATCGTACTGGTCGCATGAGATAATTTCCGACCGTCAATTTCTTGATTTTCTCATGACACAGCTTCATAATATGGTCGAGGTATACGATGAAAAGAAGAGGGCTAAGACTGCAGCCCTGCCGGACTCCTTGTCTCGTAGTGAACTCTGCTGACCTCACATTTCCTGTCCGCACGTAATTCCGACAGTTCTTATACAGACTCATGATTGAACTGCAAAGTGACTTGCTAACTCCATACTCCTTTAGGACTTTCCAGAGTTTGGACCTCGGGACTCTGTCAAATGCCTGTTTCAGGTCAATAAAGGCAGCATGAAGGGTCTTGTTCTTTTCCAGTAGCTTTGCACTGGCCATCCTAACAGTAAATATGAGATCTTGTGTGCTTCTATTTGGGCGGAAGCCACACTGGGCTTCTTCAAGTTTAGCCTCTACCTCCTTTCTTAATCTAGTCTCCAGGATCTTTGAGAAGACCTTCCCAGGCACTGATAACAAGGATATGCCACGGTGATTACTGCACTCTCGATTGTCTCCTTTCTTAAAGATGGGGATGATGACTGCTACTTCCCAATCTCTAGGTACCTTTTTTGTTCTCCAGGCCTCCACCATAATCTTGAATAGAAAGTTTCCTGCTTTCTTTCCCAAGTTCTTAATCATTTCTGGGGCGATTCCATCATGTCCTTGGGCCTTCCCATTCTTGAGTTGTTTAATAGCCAACTGCATTTCATTTATCCTTAAGTCCTCTCCTTCTTGTTCTCCTTCTCCCCCCGTCTCCTCTCTTTCCTCACTTGACCATGAGCTGTCTTCATTCCCATTTCCATTCAGTAAATCATTAAAATATTCCTTCCATCTCTCCATTATTTCTTTCTCTTCTGTTAAGATTTTCCCTTCCTTATCTTTTATAAACTTTAGAGGGCACTGTTTCTCCTTTCTCATGTTTTTCAGTGCTCTATAGAACAGCTTCTGGTTCTCTTTATAATTTTTCTCCATTCTTTGTCCGAATTCTTCCCAAGACTGTCTTTTCGCTGTTTTCACTAGGTCTTTAACCTTTCTTCTTTGTTCCTTATACATCTCATGGTCCTCAGCATCCTTGCTTCTTAAGTATTTCTTCCACATTTCCTTTTTCTTTCTTACTTCTTCCTTGATATCATCATTCCACCAGCTTGTTCTTTTCTTGTACTCCCCCACCTTTGTTGTTCCACATACTTTACTTGCCACTTCTAATAGTATCTTCTTGAACATGTTCCACTTTCCCTCCAGGTCCATTTCCTCGATCCTCTCCTCTATCCTCTGACACTCCTCCTCCACTTCCTGTGTGAACTGCTCCTGTACCTCCCTGTTCTCTCTTAACTTATACACCTTAATCTTTTCTTGCTTCTTGTTCTTAGGTTGTTTCCTCTGTACCTTTGCTGTTGTTTCCATTGTTGTTATCAAGGGAAAATGGTCACTTCCTATTTCATAGCCACGGTATACTCGACAGTCTGTCACCTTCTGGAGGTGATCTCTCTTCACTAACACATAATCTATGATGGAGCGCTCATCTCGGCTGGGTTCCTCCCTCGTGTACATGTGTATCATCTTATGCGGGAACATGGTGTTCACTGCGACGAGATTATTGGCAACGCAGAAATCAACAATCCTCTCACCATTGTTGTTAACCACAGGCTCACCATGCCGGCCAACAGCTCCGCCACTTCCCTCTGGCTGGTTTCCGACTCTGCCGTTGAGATCTCCTAATACAATGATTTCCCCTCGAGTGTCATCCACCACATTCTGTAGCTCTTCGTAGAACCTATCCTTCTCCTCCTTTCTTACATCGTCGTTCACTCCGTAAACCACAATAAATGTCATCAGCTCCATCTCTGGATCTAATCGTATGCTGACCGTTAGAATTCTATCCGTGTGGAATTTCCAATCCTGAATCTTGTTTCTGAAGTTCTTGTGGATCAGTAGTGCTACTCCTGATTTGGCCCTTAATCTGATGTTAACTCCACTATAAATGAGCACATGATCGTTCACTATTGTATCTACCCCTTGACCTTTCTTTTTTGTCTCTGTCAGTGCCAGCACTACAAGTCTTGCTCTCTCGAATTCTGCCACTAATTCATTCTCCTTTCCAGCTAATCCTCTTATATTCCATGTTCCAAATCTCATAATCCTTTTTCCTCGCCATGTTGCCATCGGGTTCAGCAGTCCGGTGTATCTCTCGTTTTGACTTTTCATGAGAATTATTTCGGGCATGTGAGATATGGGCCCACAGTGCCTATAGGGCAGTGAGGGGGCTGCCCTCTTTTGGCCTCTGCCCCTGCCATGCTGCAACTTCAGGACTGGTGGTGTTCTCATTCCCTACTCCCTGAGACAAAGATTTTCTTCCTTCAGGACCTACAGCTGAAGGTCTGTCATTTAGTCTGGCCCCTCATCCTCGACCTTACCGGCAAGGGTGACCCTGCCAGGAGCCGAAGCTCCCGCCGGCATCGCTCTCGGGATCACTGAGGCACGCAAGCCTCCCCACCACGTCAAGGTACCAGACCATGGGGGAGGACAAATTTTCTTAATGTGCTAAAGTGATCATTCTTCTAGTTATTCGATCATGATCCTTACAGTGAGGGTGACATAAATACTAGAATGTTGATGAAGTTAAGGTTTTCAATAAATGAAGAACATATGTAATGTAATAATGATGCCTATATAAGATGAATAACCACATATGACCTAACATTCGGGGGAGGGGGATTTGAAAAGTAGGGCTTGACCAAGAGTGCAAGCTTAACCTAACAGGCATGGATTTGACTCGAGGCCTAACATTGCAGACCATGGATTCAACTAAGGCTTCACCTTACAAGGTCATTAGCTTTACAAGTTTGGTGTCCAAGAGTGCTGACTTAAGCTAACAGGCACGGGTTTGTTTCGTGCCTTAACCTTACAAGGGTGTAACAGACTCAAGTTTGAGATTCAATCCCTGGCTCAACCTAACTAGACAAAATGAGACATGGTACATGCGCTTTAGGAGCTGAGTTTGGAAGTTGATGGCGGCCATCCACATAATTTTAATAGGTCTAGGTAGATGGAGTTATGTGCTTTATTCATAGGGGCATTTGACGCTGAAACGTGACATCAGGTCATGGAGTTGAGTGACTGCAAAAGGCCATAGCACAAAAAGGCTAAAAATTAACATGGTAAGTGGACAAATGTGCAAAAGTGTTAAATGGCTAAAGGACAAATTGGGTATGGTACAGGGATCAGAGCTGAACGTGGAACAATATGGTGGTATGGGACTATGGAGATGGTGAAAGGTTTAACACATGTGCATTGAGAATTATGCTAAATAAATGACTGCACGCTGAAAGTTTACATTTAATTCAACACACCTAACGTTTGAGCTGCGAGAAATTAAAAAATCCCCACACCGACTGGGAATATGTCTCCGCAATTTTTCACTTGGGCTGCAGACTACCATAGTAACTAAATGATTTTGTGTTCAATTCAAAAACACCTAACATTTGAACTACAAGAAATTCAAAAATTCGCCGACCCAACCGGGATTCAAAACCGGGACTCATTAACTTGGGAAGCAAACAAACATGACTGTACATGAACAGCTTATGTGTTTCACTAAAACACCTGGCTTAGCGCTCCAAGCATGACTGTACATGAACAGCTTATGTGTTTCACTAAAACACTTGGCTTAGTGCTACAAGCATGACTGTACATGAACAGATTATGTGTTTCACTAAAACACTTGGCTTAGCGCTACAAGCATGACTGTACATGAACAGCTTATGTGTTTTACTAAAACACTTGGCTTAGCGCTACAAGCATGCTAACTAAATGACTGTACATGAACAGCTTATGTGTTTCACTAAAACACTTGGCTTAGCGCTACAAGCATGCTAACTAAATGACTGTACATGAACAGCTTATGTGTTTCACTAAAACACCTGGCTTAGCACTACAAGCATGACTGTACATGAACAGCTTATGTGTTTCACTAAAACACCTGGCTTAGCGCTACAAGCATGACTGTACATGAACAGCTTATGTGTTTCACTAAAACACCTGGCTTAGCGCTACATGCTAACTAAATGACTGTACATGAACAGCTTATGTGTTTCACTAAAACACCTGGCTTAGCGCTACAAGCATGACTGTACATGAACAGCTTATGTGTTTCACTAAAATACCTGGCTTAGCGCTACAAGCATGACTGTACATGAACAGCTTATGTGTTTCACTAAAACACCTGGCTTAGCGCTACAAGCATGACTGTACATGAACAGCTTATGTGTTTCACTATAACACCTGGCTTAGCGCTACAAGCATGACTGTACATGAACAGCTTATGTGTTTCAATAAAACACTTGGCTTAGCGCTACAAGCATGCTAACTAAAGGAAAAAATCACCAACAGAACTAGGATTTGAACACGGAGCTCGCTTGGACCCAAAGCTGAAGTGTTATTCAAATATCTAACACCAACAATTCAAACTTCTAATTCTGAGCAAAGAAAATATCGCTGTTTTGGGTTCTCAGACCTGGAGCTAACTTCGGCTCAGAACTAAACATCTTAAGTTCATACGAATAAACAAATGTTAAAAGTCCCCAACCCGACCCGGAATCGATGGCGAGCTTTTCTTTCTCTGAAGACTAAGTGTGAACGGTTAGCACAAACTATGTTAACTGAATGTGGAAAGAGAATGCAACAAATTTAGTATAGTGAGGTCGTGACATATGCGTGTCTCAGCAAAAAAAAAAAAATGATTGTAGGAACATACTGGTTAGACTTGGAAATATTTGCTGTGACATGAAATACAAAGTCCATTGCTTTTGCAATTAGCCTAGTATGCACATCTCAGCAAAAGAACATTGGCGTACGAGCAAGTTGACTAGACTTGGAAGTAACTTATTTGCTAAGACAGGGAATACAAAGTTTATTGTTCGCGCATTGAGCTCTGGGCTGCAGTTTTGAACCCTGGAGATGTGTAATTGCCTGCTGTAATGTTTATATCACTTGGTGACTAACATTAGAGCAGCCAGCAATCAAAAAATTCCCAGGCCGCCTGGGAATCAAGCTCTGCACACTTCACTTGGACTGCTGACTATCATAATAGCTAAAGGATTCAAAACACACAACATTCGAGCTAAAAGAAATTGAAAAATCACGGACCAGACCAGGAATTGAACCAGTGGCTTTTTACATGGGCAAGAAACGAGGATGCTAATTAATGACTGTACATTAACAGCTTCTGTGTTTAATTGGAACACATCAAGTTCGAATTCCTTTCACAGGGGGGGGGGACATAATAATATTCGCTTTACGACTTACTAACTACACTCGAACGTTTTAAAAGTTTGCAGTCATAATTTTGAAGATCCAAGCTGCTTTCATGCTGAATACTCAACATTCATGCACAATAAGAAAGAAAACACCTGGCTTCTCAGCTCGGCAATTAAACTATTAGTACCAAAACACACACACACTAATAATGACGATAACTGTACCGGAAGGTTCACCTCAACCGCGGGCATTGAAATGAAGTGCCTTGAAGAACGCTATCTATCACATAAAAATTAAAACTAGTGCACCAAGATGGGACGTTGGTCAACATATGTTACTACTAAAGTGATAAGAGTAATGTGTTATCTTTAGGCGTCCTAAACTGGCTGGAATTATTTTGGTGTATCGTAGTTGGTAACAGCTATTTCAAGAAGTTCGGACTTATCTCCATAGATGCCTCTATTAAAAACTGATGTCATTCACTCTGATGAAAAGTGGAACAACTAGAAAATTTGTGTTTATTGGTTTTCTGAACTGAACGATCTTTCCTTGCTCTTGATACTTCTAGGTTTTCAACACTTCTTACTCATCCCGCCAGCTTTGGAGTCTGGCCAATCAAAAATTTTGTGTAATTATTTTTCTGCCAATCATAGGCTTTATGCAACTTTTTGAACGTCCAACAAAAATGAGAGTGTGTGTCTGGTCTTAGCCGGGAGCCTTCTCGAACCTTCCTCTCGGGTATAAAGCTGACGCTTTTCCGAGTTACCTTGTCTTACTGATCGTCGTGCTACTGAGTGTGTGCCCTCATCCATCGACAGGCAGAACATCGCCTAAGGTAATGGCCACCATTTTTCTATCTCAGTAGTTATCTACGCAAGCTGATTCGAGGGGAAGATTCCAAACTTTAACTATGTAACAGTACATTTCCTAAAATGTACATTTCTCTTTCTTCTCATGTAAAAGTCCAGGTCAATCAAGTGTACTTAACTGAAATTCGGGAACAGAGAGTCGGACACACTCTCGAGTTCCCTATCAACTTGTTTCTAAGATGACTATGATTTTGTGACCGTTTTCTACCTGTAGCCTTGTAATTTAAATTTCCTCCATCTAGTCACCTCAGTAGTGTGAGATTAGCCTCTGCATCGTCGGGCCAATACACCGCGTAGGATTTTAATATTTTATTTCAAGGAGCGCAAGTTTCCGCCTCTACACTTTTGATTTTTGGCCCAGTAATTGAACCTGTAATTTTTCAAGAAGGCCCCAGGGAATGAGTACTCGATACCCCTGTATAAACTTAAAAATCAATTTACATGGCCTTCTTAAATTGTTGTGCCTACAGATGCCAGAATGTGTAAATTTGATTAGGCAAGACGCTCTAATCACTAGAGTAAAAGTTAAAGGCTGTAAGGGTTTGGAAGCGTAGTCTCTTTGGTAGAATTGTAGAGCATTGAGGCTCTTTTCTTCAAATGTAAAATATACTTGTGTGATACTGAATGGTGCCTTTGGAAGGCCATAACTTGTAAACTTTGGAGAAAAATGCTCTTGAAAATTGTGATTTAAAATTTCCTGTAAAACGAATTGGGAGATTCGTCTCCTTGCCTATCTAACTAAACGCAACAGTAGTGATGTAGGAACCTTGTAAATAGGGAGCTGTAAGCTCGAATTTTGTAATTAATCTTTTCTAGGCTTTCTGTTTTTCTAATTTGTAAAAAACTACCTCTGTACCTGAAATATTATTGTTTGTTAAAATTTAATATCTCAAAAGAAATATAACCTTTATCTTATAGCTTTAAATTAATCTTTGACTATCGTAGCCCTTCTGTCACCTCTCTGTGATCATGTTCACCTTCAATGCAGTCCCCTATTATATATCGCCCAGTTTCAGCAGCTTACCATTTTCAGTTAATTCAACTAATGAAGTAGTTTCTTTCTTAAGATTTTTAGTGGAATTTCAGGACCATGCTTTTGTGTTCACTCTCTTTCACTCCCACATATTTCAAATTATTTACCCTTATTCTGTAGGCGTCCTCTCAGACAAAATAGTTAATGCAATAGCTGACCGATCATCTACAGAAGACTTCCAGGCCCACCTACTGGCTAACTTCATTCCAGCTAGAGCCATGTCTACGTTAATCCAAAAGTATTACTTTAGAGTCCAGAGGTTGGATGAGAACCTGGCAGACTTTATTCAGGATATTAAGTTTTACACCAGGGTATTCGTTCTTCATTTCAATGAAGACCAAATTTTGCAGTTGATCGTTGAAGGTATCTCTCCGCCCTATAAGTAGTACATATGTTTTGCATATGGACCTAAAACCGTCCCTGAATTAGAGGCAATGGCTGTCTCCAAGGCGCCCTCCCCGTCTTCTAACAGTTCTCAGCCACCACATCACCGAACTTCTCCCACTCGCAAGTGTTAGCCATGTGGATCAACTGAACATCTTCGAAACAAGTGCCCCTCAATAAAAGCTAGTGGGGCTAGGAACGGAGCAGGTCCATCTCAAGGTTGCTTTAAATGCGGCTCATTTGCTCACCTTGACAAGAATCACACTAAGATTAACAGCACACCATCTTGTTTGACTTCTGATGCTGCCTCCACAAATCCAAGTGATGGGAGGTGACTAGTGTCCTCGACTGTGTCACAATGTTCACCTTCCCGAGGCTCTGGCCCCGTAAAACCAAGTAACAATTCAGTTAAGTGTGAAATTTCTTTTAATTTATCATTTGAAGGCCCTAGAGAATGCCTCAGAATTGCCACAGAGAACCCAGATTCGTGCCATTTCCAAATATTGAAGTAAATAATGAACCAGTGACGACTCCGTTAGACTCAGAAAGTGAGAGTTCATAAATTTCTGAAGAGTGGTATTCTAAATTAGAAACATGTTGTAAATTTCCTGAATAATTTTTCCACTTCTGTTAAGTGTGTTTCGGCTAACTCCTTTCTATTAGAAATTTTAGGTTTCATTTTTGCTAAAGTTCGTATTTCAAAGTTTACCTGGAAAGTTAAGTTGTTTGTACCTTGTCCTCTAATATTAGGGACTGACTTCATGTCTAAAACTTGTCTTATGCTCGACATTCAGAGCAAAGCGTGCATCTTCAAACTAGCTAGTAACTGTAATATTCCCCTATTGAAATATAATTCTGTATCATGTTCATCTATTTCGCCAACCCACAGTGAGATGTCGTTAGATCTTAGGCAGCTACCTCAGGAGCAGGCTGAAAGTATTACAAGGTTGTGTCAGTTCTTTTCTGGTGTATTTTCTTATACCCTTGGCGTTAGTGACCTTATTGAATATAAGACTGAACTAACAGATTCTGTTCCAGTTATGATTCCGCCTTATAGTCTGTCCCCACCCACCAGGAAACCTCTTAAGGAAATCATCGACCAGATGTTAAGGGACGGTATTATTGGAACTTCAAAGTCGGCGTATTCATTGCCGATTTTTCTTGAGCCGAAACCCCAAGCATGCTTCAGGCCTCTTATTGATTAGAGGGTTTTTGAACAGCAAGGTAGTTTTACAATCTGTGCTCCTTCCTGATCTTCACTCTTGTTTTCCTGGTTTCGAAAGGCCAAGTTCTTTACCATCCATGATCTTAATCAGGTATATAACCAGATACATTTAGCAGAAGGATCGAAACATCTAATGGCTTTCGCTATGGATTGGAACTTGTATGAATATAACCGCGTGCCCTTCGCGCTCCACACGGATGCAGCTGTTCTTACTATACTGCTAGATAGGGTCTTCTCTGATATAACATTCGAATATCTGTATCATTACCTCGATGATGTCGTCGTGTTTTCAGAGACCTTCGAAGAACACTCACATAATCTGAAGGAAGTCCTCAATCGCCTTCAGAAGGCTGAGTTGACTGTTATACTATCTAAGGTAGCTTTTGCTAAGCCTTTATATTGTTCCTAGGGCATATTGTGTCGCCCGATGGTGTTTCTATGGATCATTCCAGAACACACGCTATCCGTGATTTCAAGCCTCCTAAGGACATCAAAGGCATTGCCACGTTCATAGGCAAGGTGAATTTCTTCAGAATGTTTATTCCTAACTTCGCTAATAGGGCGGCACCCCTGAACCTACTACGGAGGAAAGGCGTGAAATTTGAATGGGGGCCGTCTCAGCAAGCCGCTTAAGACCACAAATTAGCTCTTTGTGACGCCCCTGTATTAGCCATGCCAGAATTCTCTAAGAAATACATAGTCCAAACAGATGTCTCTTCATCTTCTGTTCCCGCTGTCCTTCTTCAGGAAACCGAACTCGGAAGGCGGCTCATCGCCTATGCGTCTAGGACCCTATCGGCTCCAGAACCTAAATATGTCAGATTTGAATTAGAGACGGACAATCAAGCCTGAAGTTGCGTATTAGCTAGGTCTCGTTATACTCGACGTATTGCCCGTTGGGCTATCAGGATTTCTGCATTCCAATTTGATGTAAGATTCATTAGAGGGTCAGAGAATACAGTTGCTGATGGACTAGGCCGCATGTTTTCCAATGAGGTTGAAACCGGTGAACAGGAAGATAGTTCTGTTCTTCCCACGACCATACCTTCATGTATTAGTGCCATTCCGACTGATGCCCGTATGTTATTTCGGGATATTGAGAAATATCAACGTGGAGATACAGTACTGTCTCCCATTATGCCATTATGGACACACATTCTTTTGGGGAACAGGTTTGTCCCTTATGTATTGAGGAACGGGCCTTAGTGTTGCCCTTCCAGGCATGATCAGAAGATGAAAGTAGTGGTTCCAGCTGTGCATATACCCATGATCTTCAAAAATTATCATGAGACATTTAGGCACCTTCAAAACTCGGGAAAAGATCAGAGAGATGTTTATTTGGAAGAGTATGGATGGTGAAATTAGGGAAATGGTGAATGCTTGTAAATCTTGCTTGCTTAGTAAGCCCACCTTGGCCAATAACCTAGGGCTATTTTCGTCGCATCAAGCATCTCGCCCTATGGAGCGTCTATACATAGACTACGTCGGACCTCTCCCCAATCAAAGGGGAACGGAAATAAATTCGTTCTGGTGTGCGTAGATAGATTTCATAGATTTTCATGGTTGTTTCCGACTAAGATGGCAACCGCTCAGTCAACTATTTCTTGTCTTAATATTATCTTTGCTTCTTTTGGTCCCTGTCAATATATTGTTTCTGATAATGCTAAGGCTTTCACATCTAACTTATTCCGAATATTCTGTTTCGACCTGTCTATTTCACATGTAACAACTTCTGCTTTTTACCCTAAACCATCTCTCGCTGAGCGGGTCAATCGTAACCTTCAACGGCGTTGATCCCTTTTCATCATGAAGATAATTCCAGGTAGGATACTTTTCTGCATTGGTTAGCTTTTGCTTTAAATTCGGCTGTTCATGAGTCACACAAGTTCACTCCTGCCTCACACATGTTTAAATTTGTTCCCAATACGCCGCTTTAGGCAGCTTGTATACAGCACCTACTAAGCATTTCACAGTAGAGACTTGTATCTCTATGAACATGTACTCAGGTTTTCGCTCATACTGTTGAGGTGACTGACAGATAAATTGAGGTTACAAGCACGAAGGGACAAAAGCACAGACACCACATCCCCCTTTGCCAAGTCTGTCATTCTTCAAAAGGCAGCAGCCAGTTAATTCCAGATTCTTAGCCTGATGTTTGAATTTCCATCAATTTTCACTGCAAAAGATTATATCAAAGGACAGTGGTATGAAAATCGCTTTTAGTTCATCTATACAAGTTTAAGAAACTAAACTCTTGGCACTAAGGTGACATGAGTGAAGTGCGCTTTTATGTCTATTTGGGGCTGACTGGAGAATGTGTGTTGTTGCTTCAAGGAGGGGGAGGTTGGGGTGAAATGGACTAGCAGGTAGAGAGGTTGATGGGATAGGTGGGGAAGGGGAAGTGTGGCAAGGGAAAATATTGCTATGGTCAGAGAGATTACAGCTGTTTGTGGTATGCATTGCCAATTGCTAAAATGAAACTAACTAACACACAGCATGCGACTACATCCTACTAATGGCCAGCAATTAAAATATTTTAGGTAAATAAATTGTCAGTAATAAGAATAGTGATAATGTGCAACAGCAGATTAGGCATAGAGAATAATCAAATAGGAGCTTATTCTAAGTCGTGTTGACGTTAGAGCTATGTACCCATAATATGGAGGCCTGACTTAAAAGAGAACCAGTTAGGAAAATTTTATTACAGAGTAAGTGGATCGACAGGTGGTAGGATAAGAAGACAGATTAAGTGAATAGATATTTAAACACGTAGATAAATAAATATGGTAAATGGATAGATAGGTAGATAGATGATAGATAGCCAGATAGATAGACAAATTTACTTTAAAAAAATTAAAAAGCTAGCTCCCCAGCTTTGACTTACGGTAAAGGATGGGAGTGGACTCACATTGTCAAGTGTTCAGGCAGCACTGCAACAGAAGCTTATGCCATACCTAGTTCCTTTACCTGGCACACTTTTAATTTCATCCTGTCAGCCTTCTTGATTATGATGTCTCCTGAGTCAGTCCAAGTGTTTGTAAGACCAAAACACTGGTTTGCTGTCCTCATGATGGACATTCTGGTAGCTGTAAAATCTTCACAGATTGTTGTGGATGAGCCTTTCAGTTTCCTTTTCCTAGTGAAGACATTCCGCTGTGAGCAATAAGACACAAATTTGAATAGGATAGGTCTTGTTTTCCATGGTGATCGAGGTCCTAGTCTGTGACACCTATCAATATCATTAAGTGTAACATAAGCACCTACTGTTTCGCACACCCTGAGCACTAGTTCATCACAGTTTTCGTTCAAACATTCGGGGATGCCAAAAATTCTTACATTATTTCTCCTGCTATATTGCTCCAATGAATCACATTTGGAGTCCATATCCTCCTTCAGTTTTGCAGATTTCCATCTCCTTCTTATCAAGTTTTTCAGTTAACTCTGAAATTGCTTCGATATTAAATATTAAGCTTTCTTCAAGTTCTCTTATAACCACTTCTGTTATGCAGGTCAAAATGCCTTGCACAACTTTTTCAAGGAAGCTGTCCGAGTTAATGAAGTCGTCCAGCGCGCACTTCGCACACCAAGTCCGTATTTTCAGCGGCCCATTTTCTTTACAATGCAAATTTGGAAGGAAAAGAACATCAATACCGAAAAAATGTGTTGGTATATCGATTCATAAATACAAACGTAACACTTCCGCAAGTTTTTATCACTTCCACTGCTGTATAACACCTTCAAATCACTTGATTACTGAGGAGCCTCACTCGTGTCAGTCACAAACCATTTCATCAGATAGGTGAGAAACTCAACATAGCACGGCCCGAACGGTGTCACGATGCATTGCACATTTACACAAGGTTTACCTACATCAGTACATTTAATAATTGTAATAATGATAATAGCAATGAGCACATGAATGAGTATTAAGTTCAAGTGATTTTCACACTTACCTGCATTCAGTCAGTGTTTTTTGTCTCTTTTTACATTTTACGAGGTAGTGACTATCGCACACGTCATTACATAGTAAATAAACAGAGTCATCTGTTGTCTATATGCATATTTCACTGTGGAAACCATATATTCAAGCGATTAGAAAGCTGAAAACGCAATATAGGCCGCTCCATTCACCATCAACACAGAATATACAATAGTAAGCAAAATCAAAACATTGAAAATTGGATCAACCGATCATAGTGGTATAGGCTATCCATATAGCTACTGAAGCAATCGGTTACTTCACATTCACGACCACACTTGGTTTTGTTAATGTTTATTCAGTTTTCTTTACGATTAATTCCTGGCATAAAGGACATACCCTAGATTAGTGTTATAAAAATTTTAAAATGTGCTTCTATTAAGGAATAAATAAGGTATGTCCATTTTACCTGGCTGAAGAACGGATTTCCAAATATTTTCTGAATTCCCTGACATTTCCCGGTTCCCGCTTTTAATTGAATTCTCTGACATTCCCTCATTTGCGGTTTTCCATACAGGTGGACACAGTGTTAAACCCATATTTGTACGGTGAGGCCACTCTCTTCGTACTTTTGTTGAAGTGAAAGAAGGTTGATGACTGTGTGTTGCTGTGTATGTTTTTACTACCTGATGTGATAGCCTCCTTTTGTGCAATTAGTCAAGTGGGGACGCTCGTGCTTTAAGTTGGCTACAGCTTCAATGTTGAAATCGACTACTGAGGGATGTGTAGTGAAGAATCAGTAACGAGAGGAGGGTAGAACGATATTTAAGTTCAGGCAAAAAAGCGTTGAATTTGGTGAAAAACGCTGTGTATACATTTACCTACACCGTCGACCTTTCTGGTGTGAACTAGTTGCCTATGCAGCGTCAGAACGAATGACACTTGCACTTCTTGTATTGTATCTGTGTGGTATTGAAGGAAGGGGTGTTGCGGAAGAGCATTGAGCTTATGCGCTGTTGGCTGTAGGCTGAACATTTACAGCGATAATGGCACAAACTTCCTCAGAGTAGCTAAAGCTATCAATGCCTTTCTGAAAAACAACCCTCAGAAAACCAACTCTTCACACAACTGCAGGCAAGGGACTGACACAGCATTTCATCCCTCCTGAGAGCACCACACTTTGGTGCAATCTGGGAAGCAGCTGTCAAGAGTCTGATATATCACCTCAGAAGACTGATGATTCCTTATCACTTCACCAACAAAGAATGGACCACTCTTATAACACATACTCACATCCTCTTACCAAATATTTTTTAGACGTGTCTTTATTGTGTAAATTGTCGTTTGTGAACTTACAAGTTTCCTCCTTTTTATAACACACGGGCCTCTATGTAACACTTTGACTAGAGTAATCAGGATCGTGATTTTAATCCTTTAGACATGAGATCACGGCTGATGATGCACATGCAATGGGCGAAACATGTCCCCATAAATTAGTATGACAAGATGGAAGTCTTAATTTTAAGAACCCATGTGTATCGAATATGAGGATTTCAATAAACTTTTGTAACTTTGTTGAATTAATGCACATTTTAGTGCGGACCAGTAATGAGATTTGTAACATATAATTATTTGAGATTGTTGTAAACAACCTACGGAGTGAAATTAAAGACCACTGTCTGTATCGGAGTTGAACCCCGTACTCAATTATTATATTAATATTGTGCAGGAAACTGACAACTCATATAAAGACTATCATAGATCAAGAAGGCCATCTTCTTGTGAGTGGATGACTGCACAATACTCCAATACTAGTGGATTGGAAACATTAGAAATTCTGTATCACCTCACAAATATAATTACGATGGCAGAACACCTTGGACTACTTCATTCTGGCACTCAACACTCTGAGAGAAAAGTTTAGGATCTCTTCAGAAAGGGGAACAGAAGAAGTCACACTCGTACACGTCTCAGGTGTTACATCGTGTCATACTAATTTATGTTTCGCCCTTATGAAGTATGAAACAGAAAGGCAAGATAACTCATGAATGGCTTATTTATTCATTGCATGTTTAAGTAATATAGTTCAGAGATTATCGGTGGAATGCAAAGAGAGGTGAAAGAAGGTGTCAGCTTGAATGGGTCTATCTACGATATCAAAGATTAATTTGAAATTTAAAACAAAGGTTATATTTCTTTTCAGATCTAAAATTTAACAAACTTCTTCACCAGGACAAGGAACAAAATGTCAGGTACAAAATGGCAAAGAAGAATAGAAATCCAAGGGTTGGAAATTACAAGTTTTGAGCTTCCAGCTCCAATTTACAAGTTTACATCATCATAAATATTGTGTTTCTTTAGATAACGAGAGATATATCCCAAGACACAGTTCAAGAGCACCTTGCTCCAAAGGTTACACATACGGCCTTCCAAAGGCCCCACTCAATATTACATCAATATCACAAAAAAGTTTACATGCTCTTTAAATTCTACCAAGGAGGATGTGCTCCCAATTCCTTACAGCCTGCTCAAGGAAACAACACAAAACCTTACAATTCCTGGCATCTCTAGGCACAACTTACAATTTACAATTCCTTTACACAGGGGTATCTAGTACCCATACTACTGGGCTTTCATGGAAAAGAACAACAAGTTACATTACTGGCCCAAACTCAAAATGTCGTAAACTTGTGCTCCTTGAAAACCAAGTTTTGAAACCCTACATGAGCTTGTGGCCCAATGATGCAGAGGCTAATTCCACACAACTGAGGTGACTCGAAAGATAAGTTAATGAGTGATTTACAGGAGAACAAAGTTACAAAATCATAGTCACTTTAAGATAAACTGAAGGGGAATTCGAGAGGGTAACACACTCTCTATCCCCTATTTACAGTTTAAGTCTGTATGAAATTTTACATTAGCAGAATGAAAGTTTACATTTTTGAAAACAGATGGTTACATAGTTAAACATTAGAAGCTTCCCCTCCTGTGAGATAGCTACAGATATAGAAAACTGGTGGCCATTTGGGCTGACGTTCTGCCTGCCAAAGAATTAGGCACCCCGCCTCCTGTCTTAACACACACACTCAGATATTTGACGAGAATAAGACAAAGTAACTAGCAAAAGCCACGGCTTTTATACCCAAGGGTAGGGTTCGAGAAGGCTCTGGGCTAAATCCGACCACACCCTCTCATTTCATTTGATACTCAAAAATTTACAAGAAGCTAATGATTGGCTGAAAAATAAATACAGAAAATTTGTGATTGGCCAGACTTCAAAGCTGGTGGGATGAGAAGGAAGTGTTGCAAAACATTGAAGTATAAAAATAAATGAAAGTCAATTAAGTTGAGAAAACTTATAAACCCAACACTTCTTTAAATCACTATTATTCTACCTTGCACCAGAGTGCATGACCTCAGCATTTTGTAGGGGCATCTATGGAGAAAAATTCAAACTTTTTGATATACACCAAAACAAAACAAAACAAAGAAATCCAGTCAGTTTAGGAAACTTTAACATATTACTCAGTTATTCAGTAGTGGCATCTTCTGATCAAAGTCCCAACTTTATGCATTAGGGGTTTCAAGTTTTATTCGATAGATAGTGTTCCTTAAGGCACTTCTTTTAAATGTGCGGGGTTGAGGTGCACCTCCCGGTACAAATATTATAAGTCACAATGGACTAGTACCATCACAGACTACATTAGGGAGAAAAAGAATATTTTTCACTTGCCAAGAGATGGCTACAACTTGTGTAGTATACAAGCAAACAATCACAGTAAACAAGCATATCACCTGCAACTTGTATCAACAAATTACTGTATTATTTAGAAAACAATAATTAACATAATCAATAAGATAACAAAGTTGTTTCATTTGGAAACAACTAGTAAAATATCCTGTAACAGCAACAAAACAATGTATCTCTTAGCTACTTTGTGTTCAAAACTAATTTATGAATTCAAAAGTATTAGCAGGAATAATACCAGCTCCCAAATGACATAGAGTAGAGGTCTTTGGAATAATCCTAACTGCTGTACAATTCATAACGCAAGATCATGGAACAACTTGAAGGAAAAGTGAAAACTAGGTAAGTAAATCTCATAAAAAGGTATATTTTCTGTAGGACTATCAATCATGTGCACTAAAAAGATGGATCAAACCCTGGTATCTGTTGAGCCATTTCCTACCCATTTTCATTATCTGACAATGGCTTATCAAATTATGTACATTACCTCAAGAGAGTTTTCCTGCAATGACTCTGGCTCGGTTAACTCTGATTTAACTTCTTCTTTCACAGCTATCACTTCTGATACATGTTCAAAATTTTCCTGTGGAAAATAAGATATATCAGGTATGCTCGTAACACACATCTACAAATAGAGTCTACTGCAAACTCACCATGACATACATGTGGAAAACAATGTGAATGCACAAACAACAAATGAAAACATACACAATATTTACCGTAAGGGCAGTAGCACAAAATACGAAGCGTGGAGGGCAAAAGCATGAAGGAGAAAGAGTACGATCTTTACATTAACGTTTGACAGGTTGCTATGTCAATATTACTAACTACTAAATAACAGTCGAAATATAAATGTAAATAAGATGTTGACTTAAAGAGAAAACAATCATAGAATTTATAATTAAATATTTCCTTTCTTCTTTTAAATAATAAATGAAGGGTAAATAACTTTCTTTCAAAATACTTAACAATTAAATAAATAAATGAAATTCATAATAATTTATATTTTATAATAAAAGGTTCCCACTTTCAAAAATTAAATAAATTAAGGAAGCAATAAAGTAAATAAATAAATATTGGATTACTAAATTGTACTAAGTTAGACCAGTAGCTAAATTATAATACAGAAAAGATTTACAAGATTGCAAATACTTATTATGAAAAATCCCCTTAAAAAAAAAAATTTAATTTTAGGCTTTAAAGCTGTAAGGTATACCGTTGTAAATCAATTACTGGCCATTAATAATGAACTTGTTGGAACAAGATTTCAACCTTCCTTTTGTCAATCAGTAGACAATACACACAAAACACAAAACACACGAACCTGGAATATGTGGCAATCAGTACCAATATTACAGAATAAATTAATAAAATGAACAAAATGTTAATAACTAGTAAGCAGAAAAATATTCCCCAAATTCATACAATATTACAAGGGGAGAAAAGAAATATGTTCCACAATGTAAACAGAATGACAACACACGCTAAAGGTCAGCTAGCAACTCCCGACCCAAGCAATCAAATTTTATTAATAATAGGCAAAGCCTGCCAAAAAATTTTAGCGTTCACCTGATAATAAATATTTAGGCTACTGACGTAACAAAGCAAGAAGAAAACAAAACTACGTAAGAATAAGTTATGTGAGCATTAATCACCTCAATGTTCAAGAAACAGGCAAAGGAAATTTTAGATTTCTACAACCGAGGAGTTACCGACATGAATAATAATTACATGTATCATAAGATTTAAATTCTCAGGAAGTGACATTTCATGTAAGAAATAATTTTACAAAAGACCAAGATGGTCGTTATTAAATTAACTACGAGGTGGCCTTGGAACCATGACAATGCACACATGAGATAAGACCAAGCGCAGAAGATACCGGCAAGAAAAGGATTACATAATAACAATACACTAAGTTGGAATATGACACGAAATCAGACACACACAGAGCACGCGTTACAAAATCAGGGAAAACAAACAGAATGAAAAGCACACCCCAATAATAAAAATAATAATAATACGAACAAACAAAACAATATACTTACCTACCATATATGGAGCAGAAAATAAAAACGTACAACAATATCAATAATAGCAAAGTTAGAATGATACAATGCTAACACCGCGAGTTTCCAATTCACCTCATAATTAAATTTACATGTCACGTACATGAGAAATTTTTACAACAGTGATTTAATTTCTCAGTCGGTTACTAAATTTCCAAATACCGGGTATAGAGTCCAGATTCAATTCCCACAAAATTGGTGATATCTCGAGGTAGGCCTAGAATTAAATAACGGTGACAACGTTGGTTCGTAAACAGACTAGTTAATGTTTTTGAAAATTCCAAGATGACGATTGTAAAAATTGTCTCCTCCAAATAATCCACTGAAGTTGATGATTCTGCATAATAGTTTTTGAATAAATATTACTTACATGCCGGTGGCTTTGAATCCAAATTAGCGTAAACCTTTATCACAAAATTACACGGGGCCGATAACCTTCGATGTTAGGCCCCTTAAAACAACAAGCATCATCATCATCAAACTTACACCAGAATCATGGTTTCAGAGGTAATCTGCCTGCTTGGCACGCAGGCCGCTATCAATACTCACATAGTTGAAACAAAGAGTCACCAAAATAAAAATTACTATCACTAGAGGAACATAATAAGATAGAAATGTATTTAGGTCATTGCCTAGTCTATCTCCCGCCTAACCCGGGAGTATCCACCTCCATTGCGCCAGTCTTCAAAGTCTTCTAAGGAACAAGGCTAATGGCGTCCATCTCTCAGCTCGGTAACAACAGGACTCCTTGCTCGCTAGCTGGCAAGGCAGAAAACAACTGCAGAGCGCTCAGTTCAAGAGAGACTGTGCATGCTCAAGTCAAGGATTTGCTTATTGAGCCAATGAGGAAAATCGAAGTTATTGATGTAATAATGGCAGATCAGATATTTAAATATGTATAGTTCAGTCATATAAATTAACGGTAATTCAAACTATGGGCAATTATGGTAGACAACGCCTCGAAATACAAGTGGACATGCCAAACAAATAAATAAACACTCGTAGATGTTTTCATATTACAATTCCATGATGACAAATAAATATTTGTTGACATATTCACGCTACACAGTCACTAACAAATGAGCATGTTAATTCATTAACTTCCAGTATTACAGTTACTTTCAGAATTTCACTAATGCTTAAGGAAGATTTCTCCCAGCAGAGGATTGTTATGACCAAAGGCTGTACTGAGAATGGTGTTACTATTCTTGCTCACTCCTTATGTCAGAGAAAGAATGAGATTGAGAACAAAATATAAAATGAGAAACATTTTCTACCCATATCAGAAGATATCCTGCCAGGCATGGAATTGAGGCTATCTCACACAGAATTTGGAAGGAAGCAGCCATAGACAAACACTAAATTGTATGAACTGTTTTCATGTGTACAGTACAATCATATCAATCAAATCTTAAAGGTTGTTAGAACCAATTACAAGTGTTACAACATTTCTAAATGAGTTTTCGTTCTTAGCTTAGAGTTTGTTTATAGACAGATTAAAATTACTTGCAATAATGGAATCACATTCTCTACTATGGTTTTGCTGAGATCACAGGGGCTACATAAAACATTAATACAGTTCTGTTTCAAAAAGCATATTTCAATGATTCCAAGTGTAAAATGAAAAAACATAAACATGAATGAAGCAGGCCTATCACAAGAGCAGGCTTATCACAGTCATATAACAGCAAAAGATGTGATGTAGCCCAAAGTCAAAGCAACCACAAATGAAAAATTTTACTATTATAAGCATGTTATGTAGTGTTCTGTAAGGAGATGAGGGGATGAGGACACCGTCAGTGAAGAATCAGCAGTGTTGGAGTGTATATCTGCAGTTTCATAAGATCTTTTATGATCTACTACGAGACATTTAAATTTCACTCTTGGATTCATAAAACCTTGTCAGCATTAAAGGAAGGGAGGGACTGTGATTAAAAGCTTACGTTGTAATGTAAGTTAAGTAACTAATAAAAGTGAATGAAAGTAACAAGTTCTAGAATATACCAACTTAACACATTCAATACAGAAGAGAAGGGTAACTGAACTAAGGAATGGATCAAAAGGATGCACAAAAACGACAGGGAAATAATGACAAAGAGGAAAGAAAAAATACTGTTTAATGTGCCGTAAGTCCTAAAAGTGTCAGAGCCCACTAAGAAGGGACATATAAAAGAAATTATTCTCAGAAATCATACATTCTAGAGCCCTTAGACATGGTTCTCTATATAAAATAGAATCTGACCTTTATTTGAGGAATAATATGAGCTAATCACTATTCTGTCTTTCTAGAAGAATTCAACATCTGAGCAAAATACTTATTTTGAGAGAACGTACATTCAGATTTTGAGCTATTTCATACCTCGTATGTCATAGGCAAATCTGCTCGTTCCTTAAAACACATAATATCTTCCAGCACATTGTGGATGTGAGGGTAACCCAAAATAATCACACCTGGGTTGACATTTTGTTTACCAGACTGGTGTATCCAGTCTCAAAAACACTTATGAACGTTTTGTGATTTAACATCTTCTACACTGAATTATGATAGGAGTAATTATTTTCAACATTTGGTGCTAATGGTGGTGCAGTAGTGCAGGAGAATATTAGTGTTTTAAAAAGTACAATCGACCAACCATCCTTTATTATAATTAGAGGGGAAAAATAAAAATGGTGCAACCCCTAAACCAAAGTAATTTCGATACTGACAGTAAAAAGTACAGACTAATCCAAGCCTAACCTTAAGTTCCTAAAAGTTGGCACCTTTGTGTAGTGCATTGTGGTGTATTCCCCGACAAATAAACAAAACAGAGTTTACTACGCACAGATGCTCATTCAGCAATTGGTGACTGCTGGTGTTAATAATGAGGAAGCACATAGAAAATTATGCCCCTGCCAAACTTATTCAGCTATTTAGGGTAAATTTCTGACCTCCATAAAGTTATCTGGAATGAGACTTACAAGTGATACAGTTGTTTTCCCTTCAAGCCAGGCTGGTTCCTCTTTGATCTTTGCTTCCAGGTCCATTTTGCACTGCAAACTGACGTAGTTAGAAGGTACTGGGATGGTTGATTACTTCCACTGACCTTACACTGAAACATAAGCCAGAAAAATATATTACCTTATTGATGTCATTGATACTTATGGTGTTTGTCAACAGACTAAGCAACAACCTTGTCATTTTATATGACCATGAATATTATGATCGTACTGAAGAACTCAAAATTTGACATGACAGTTGCTATTGTGATCATAGCTAAGGACCTCAAGTTTTCTATGACTGATACTTCAATCAAAGCTAAGGACTTGAAGTTCCACATGTTTTCTAAGTGATCATTTCCATAGGAAATATAATATAACTTATCTGTTGATATCAAGATCATAGTCAAAGGACCCCTAGTATTACATGACAACTTATATCGTATTAATAGCTATCTAACATACAGTTTTATATGGAACTGAACCCGCAATAAGATGACCTTTCTTGAAAATTCAGTGACTGTACGGTTTGCATATCACTCTGATCACCCGCTCCATATACTGAAATCTTCCCACCATTTTTATCCTTTGCAATCAGCTTCAAAACTAACTGAACAAGTTCACAGTTCTTTGAGATAATTTCTGTCAAAATTTTCCTTCCCAGGATCAAATTCTTTCAAACAATTCTCCTATCATTAAGCTTTACACTATCTCTTTATTTGAGACATGTTCTATCAATCTGATCTTCAAGAACTTCTGATAACACGGCATTTAAAAGGCTTCAACTCTGTTTTTCTTGGCACCAGTTATTATATGTGTTTCACTTCCATACGGTGTCATACTCCTTGCTCAGTGTAAACATAATTTTAAAAGTTTTCAATATGTTGAACCTAAAGAACGTGATGGAGACCAGATGGGAATTTAGGCTGGATTCAGTGATGATATTTATCGATATTAAGAAGTGGTCTGTGATGTATTGATAAAAAAGAAGGCAGGGAGAGGTGAAGAACCAATTATAAAAGCCATGAACAAAAAGTGAGTAAGTAGCATGAATACTACGATAGGATGAACAAACTGGTTCAAAGTAGAAATAGGACTTCAAAAAGGATGTGTTTTATCCCCTCCATCCTTCATTACAATCATGGATGAAATCCACAAAAGTATAGAACAAAAAATGCCAACCAAGGTGGCAAAGGCCTCACTCTTTGCAGATAAGACAGTAATATGTGGAGAAGGTGAAATGGAAGCACAAGAACAAGATAATGTAAGGAATCAGGAGATGGAGGAATATGGAATGGAAATATGTGTGGAAAAGAGTACGATAGCAGTGGTGACGAGAGGTAATAAAAAAGGAAGTGGGAATATTGAAGTAAATGGAAGACAATTAGAAATTATGGAAAGGTCCAAGTATTCGGGGAGAATAATTGAAGAAGATGGGAAAATAAATTAAGAAATTGGATAGAGACTTGAACAAGCCAATGAGTTTAAGCAATGTGTGAGATGTATAGACTGTAACTGGGATGCCGAATGGAATGCAAGAAAATTTTGCACCCAATGTATTACACATCAATTTTGACATATGCAGCAAGCACATGGACAACAAAAATCATGATGAACACAGAATGCAAGAGGCCAAGATGAAATTCCATAGAGAAATAATAGGGAGGGCATAAAGGGATAAAATCAGAAACAAAGAAATGAGGCTGTGAATTGGATTTCCTGAACTGAAAGGCAAGATAGAGACTGGTAAGCTGAAATGGTATGGACACATGATGAGAATGGAAGAGGATATAGTTCCACAGTAAGTATTTACAGAGAAAGTCATAGGAGAAAGACATCAATGAATGCCCAGAAAGGGGTGAATGGATATGGTGAAAGAGAGTACAGACAAGAGTGGAGTAAAAGTAGAAAAAATATTTGAGGTAGGAAAGGAGTGGTGGAGAGAAAAAAACTGAGGAGGTTCTTGATTCACATTTCTACCCAGACGACTGGAAATGGAAAATGAAAAAAATTCTGTTGAAATGACAAAAATATATACAATAATGCTATCAGCTCATTTAATCGAACAATGCCACCAATGCAAGTATGAAGAATGAGATTTCCACCTAATCAATACTTTATTACAAATGTTTGAAGTTATCTACATTGAAACAGTACCGGTTTCGACCTGTAAAAAGGTCATCATCAGCTGTTGGTGAACCTGCTTAATAGCGATAGTACGTAAAACATTACTAAAAATAATTTAACAAGAATGCCTTATTCTAATATAATATTACTTAAGATATATACATATGGTACAATATGGGGCTTAGACTCATTGGAGTTCCATTCAAAAACCTGTTCTGTTGCCAACATTATGTCAAATAATATACATATATACATATGGTGCAATAAAGGGCTTTGGCTTGCTGGAGTCCCTTGAATGCCACACACTCCAAAAATTGTATAACAGAGGTTGAAAATACAGTTCCTATAGAATAGAGGATCACTGAGGTTTCGGTGTTAGGTTGAAACGTCAATGCCACCAACCTTTACTTAAGTGATTTTTTTTTCTTTATTTTTCTATGCATGTCATGTCTAATGACACAACCAAGTGGTGTTTACCAGAGTGCCCCTTGTAGACAGTTCCTTGTCAAATGAGTGGTTTAAATGTATAGCAGTTTTTATTGTTCCCCAGGTGGCATGAAAATTGCCTATGTTCAATACCTCGAGCAGTGCCTCAGAGAATTCATTTCACCCAATAGCAGTGTTTGCTAGTCACTTTGTTATATTTTACTGTAAATGTGAACATACTGCACTAAAAATGGACACTAAAATTTCTCATACAAGTAACACAAGCTTCGTTCCTGTGGCTAATTGAGTCGATTCTTATGCATTGCCAGGGAACAGATTTCTATGTAAACACATATTTATTCAGGTAACTATGATCAATTGTATTTTGTATATTTCACCAGAGGGGACAATACCGAAGAGTGCTGCGTTTACTTGTTCTGGCCATCAGAGGTTATTCTAACAATATGTTACTGAATTTACTTTCAAGCAACTACCTTTTACAGTTTCCACAGCCAGAATTTATTCCTGAAGATTGTTCCTCCATTCCTGCTAGCAGTTTAATGCTGCACTAACAACTCCAAGGGAAAGGGATAAGATTAGGTATGCAGCAGCAATAATTAAGGTTAATTAATGATAAAATGGGGAAACCACGGTAACGTTTTTCAGGACTGCAGATCCTAGGATTCGACCCCATGCAAACTCACCGTCACTCACCCCAGAAAATCTTTTACACACCAATAAATCAGAGAGGAAGCAAACTGTTACCTAAATCATCACAAATAAATACGGGATATAGCTGCTGTGAGGGAATGATGTGATACAGAAAAATCTCCATAACACTGATATAACAAGATACAGATATCCTAAATGGGAACCTCTCAAGATTTTGAACCCTACTACCATATGTCACAGCATACAGAGTAAAGAACAACTCGACATTCACAGCGGCACTATAAAATTGCACACAAAGGTAAATAACACAGCAAAACAATAATTAAAATTACAGCCTACATATCACAATTTCTTTCTGAAACTGCCATCCGCATTTCTTCATCTGCGTTGCTGTTCAGAAAAAAAATCCTCATTCCACTAAATTTAGATATACGATATATTGCCACTACCAGGGTGCGAAATCAGAAAGAAGTGGTGGTGGGGGGAGAAGGAACATAGGGCTTAAATACTAATTTTTTTCAGGCAGTACCCACGGGGGGGGGGGGGTATAAAATATCCTGTATTTTAATTACCCTCTCACCCAGAAAAATGTAAATTTGAGGTCTTTTTGTTCGAATTTTGTTGTTATAATGGGAATGATAAACATTAAAACGTTATTCCAATTAGCTGAGAAATTTATGAGAGACTCGCTATCTTAAGAAAGGCCAGACGAGGCATGAGTTTCCATGGTTTATTGCTTTTTTAATGGAACTTTCCTCTACCAGGGCTATGAGTTGACTGAACAAATTTGTCAGTTTGTACCCTGCTCAAGTGAATATTGTCCTATTGATACCTGTAGGAAACACACCCACTCCAAGAAGTACAGGAGTGGTGTAAACTCGAGCTATTTATAGCAATGACAAGGGAGGATGGACTTGCCAGCGTGAAAGATCAACAATAGGCTGCAGGTGCGGAGTTGCCACTGCTGTGTTGTTTTATTGCTCAAGGTCTGGCAGTTATTTGAATTATTTCTGATGTTTTTATGAATATATGCCCAGTGAAAATCATTAATTTTAGTAATAAATTATGGGTTCTACATTTTCCTGTTTATTTTATAATGAAAGGAACCTCCCCGGGCAAATATAGTGGGGGAAAACTCTGAGATAAAACTATCGGTGGGGGAGGGGGAAGACATCCTTCCTCCACCCCCCTGCCCCGGATTTTGCACCCTGGCTACTAGACACAAGTTGCAGGCATTTGCAGCGCAAAGGCTGGGAGTTTTCTAAAAAGCAAGCTAGTTATATGCGTATTCATTTTTCATCCTTAATTAAAAATAAAATTAATAACATTAAATATTAAAAGTACCGTATGTAGAATGCTGAAACTGAGAAAGATTAATATTGACTTCGAATATTCTCAATTGAGGTCTATACATTTAGCAAAATGGAATTATTGAATTTGAACATTACCGACAGTATGTTAGAGGATGTGGACACAGTGTAAAATGATAGAAATCACAATTCCTCAATGAAGAAAATCCGTAACTGGCTTAGTGTAATAAGCTGTAGAATGGTGTAATACGCGCCTTATAAAACAACATACCAGCCACTTCAAAACAAAACTAGGTATTTGAATGTTGTTTAATCACTTAAAACAAACTGTTGAATAACAAATTTGATTTGTAACAGTCAGTAAAACAGGCTGAATTTAGGAAAGGATGTAACTTCAGAGTATGCGACATTTCTTCTTCTCTTAAAATGTGAATGGGCTTGTTATATCACCCAGTTCCAATAATTGTAATAAATCACACTGAAACACTCATATATACCAAAATACACAAGTGTGGGGAGAGATGTAGTTTAACCAAATAGCTTAGGTTTAACATATCCGTAATGTCTACAACCGCGGTATGGCACACTTACTGAAAAGAGCCCTGGCAGCACTGGGTGCAATGTTACGCTATGTCTAGCTCAAAGAGGATGTATAAGAGAGGAGTCTCTCCGGGTGGAACAAAAAAAAAAAAAAAAAAGTCCATAAGTCTTAACGTATGTGGACGGCCATGGAAGGAAGGATCAACTGACTGAACGTTACGATCCAATTCTTCGTACACTAACGTAAATAAAATCTTACGGCTTTTATACATATATATATGCATCATCATTATAGTCCGCTATACCATTCTGCGTTGTTCAGTCTGCAAGCCTCTGTGAGTTTACCAAAACGGCACGTCGCGACAATCCTCTATTTGCAACTAGTGCCGTGGCCTTATTTAGTTCTATACCTCTTATCTTTAAATCGTTAGAAACTGACTCAACCCACTGTCGTCTTGGTCTCCCTGTACTCCTCTTACCCTCCATAATATAGACTATTATTCTCCTAGGTAACCTATCCTCCTCCATTCGTCGCACATCTCCCCACCACCGAATATTGTTTACGCGTACAGCTTCATTCATCGAGTTCATTCCCAGCTTAGCCTTTATCTGCTTGTTCCGAGTACTCTCCTGCCATTGTTCCCACCTATTTGTAAAAGCAACAATTCTCGCTACTTTCATGTCTGTTAGGTAACTTACTTCAAACTTATGAATAATATATCCTGAGTCCACCCAGCTTTCGTTCTCGTGAAGCAATGGTGGTCTGGAAACACACCGGTGTAAAGAAAGTTTCGTCCGGTAGCTGACTTCCTTCTTACAGAAGACTCTTTATCGCAGCTGCCAGCTCACTGCATTAGCTTTAATGCACCAAATACAGTGGAGACGATACGCAACATTCTGCGAGATATCGAGGGACAGCGATTTGAGCTCCCTCTAGTGGGGTGACCTGAGAGTTACTGAATCTGTCATAAGAGCACGTGTATTTGTTTGTGAAGTTTTTGGCGTTATTTATGCGTTTGCATTAAGTTGACATAAGTAAATAGTAGCGTGTGTCATTCCTTTATATCTCCACTCAATATGAGTGGAAAGATATCTGCTGTGTTTGGCTGCAATAACTATGAAGTGCAGAAGGATTCGCGGTCTTTCATCCGTTTCCCTCGTGACAAGAAAATGTAAGTAAATATTGTGTTTGCATATATATTCTTCCAGTTAAAAAGAGATTTTTATAGTACTTCCTAAACTTGTGACCTGCGGGACCCACATTTGAATTGACAAAAAAAATATAATAAGCTTATTTTATTGTATTGTGCAGCATTTAACCTTCAATACCGATGTGTTGTTGTAGGTGTGATCTGTGGGTTTGATTTAATTCAGGAAAGTACATATGCATATGTGTGTGGCTAGTAGTGTTCCAAGTTACCCCATTTGGAATGCCGTAATGCGTTGTCAAGCACTGAAGAAAATATGGGTGATTTAAGAAATGTACATATTTAGTTGAAAAAATATGATGATGCAAATTTGCTTTACCCTAATGAAATGGCTTTGTGGCAAGTATTGCTTATAGGGAAAATTTGAATGATTTGAGGCTAAATTTATAGATTTTCTTTCTGTTAGTAGGCTTCAAGTTAAAAGGAAAATTGTCCAGCTCTTAAATGTAAATTAATTGTATCATGTGTGTAAGGAATGTTCCTATATTTTTGTTGACAAGCATTTTAATGTGGTCAAACAATGCTTTTAAATGAGAAAAAGACAAATCTAGCCGTGAACGTTCAGGCAGGAACGCTAAAGCTAAAAGAGTAATGCATAAATGAAAGATCAAGCACTTTCACAGCAGTCCATTTCACATCATGATAGTAGTATAATTGGATGGTTCTGCCGCCTCCTCCTCCTCGCGCGGCGCGGGAAATTTGAATTCTGGCGGGAGATTTGAATTTTGGCGGGAGATTTGAATTTGTAAACAAACCCACGTGCTTTTTGACAGCTGTCATCGACAACAACGCATCGCTAAACTCACTGCTGCCATCTTGACGGGCCTAAAACTCACTAGTGTCAACTTAACCTAACTAGCGTGAGGTAAACAAAGCCACGTGTTTTTTGACAGCCACGTGCTTTTTGACAGACAACAACGCATCGCTAACCTCAGTACTGCCATCTTGACGGGCCTAAACCTCAGTAGTGCCAACTTAACCTAACTAGCGCGAGATAAACAAAGCCACGTGCTTTTTGACAGCCACGTGCTTTTTGACAGATTTGTAAACAAAGCCACGTGCTTTTTGACAGACAACAACGCATCGCTAACCTCAGTACTGCCATCTTGACGGGCCTAAACCTCAGTAGTGCCAACTTAAACTAACCAGTGCGAGGTAAACAAAGCCACGTGTTTTTTGACAGCCACGTGCTTTTTTTGACAGCTGTCATCCGCCATCTTTAAACCACAAAGCACTGTGCTGCCCTCTTTAGATGCAAAATTCGTCGCCTGTCATCCGCAGCGCTGCCATCTTGACGGGTCTAAACCTTAGTGCTACCAACTTAACCTAACTAGCGCGAGGTAAACAAAGCCACGTGTTTTTTGACAGCTGTCATCCGCCATCTTTAATCTATAGAGCACAGTGCTGCCCTCTTTAGCTACTTACCTTTGAAATGTGGTGGCGGATAATTTGAAAAATGCTTTTTGACAGCGGCCATCTTTGTGCACCATGCTGCCCTCTTTAGCAAGATACCTGTGGTGGCAGGCAATTCCACATGACAGCAGCCATCTTTAATCAAGAGAGCACTGTGCTGCCATCTTTAGCTAGATACCTTTGAAATGTGGTAGCGGCAAATTGAAAAATTTCACGTGCTCTTGTTTGGAAACAAACTCACGTGCTTTTTTGACAGCTACCATCCGCCATCTTTAATCAACAGAGCATAGTGCTGCCCTCTTTAGTTTGAAATGTGGTGGCGGCAAATTCCACGTGCTCTTGTTTGGAAACAAAGCCATGTGCTTTTTTGACAGCTGTCATCCGCCATCATTAATCAACAGAGCACCGTGCTGCGGGCAATTTCGTCAGCTGTCATCAGCCATCTTTAATCCACAGAACACCGTGCTACCCTCTTTATGGCTACTACATTAAGCACGTAGTAGCGGGCAATTTGAAAAGTTCTGTTAGCTATCATCCGCCATCTTTAATCAAGAGAGCACCGTGCTGCCATCTTTAGCTAGATACCTTTGAAATGTGGTGGCGGCAAATTGAAAAATTTCACGTGCTCTTGTTTGGAAACAAACTCACGTGCTTTTTTGACAGCTACCATCCGCCATCTTTAATCAACAGAGCATAGTGCTGCCCTCTTTAGTTTGAAATGTGGTGGCGGCAAATTCCACGTGCTCTTGTTTGGAAACAAAGCCACGTGCTTTTTTGACAGCTGTCATCCGCCATCTTTAATCCAGAGAGCACCGTGCTGCCCTCTTTATCGTAGTAGATGTAAATTCGTCACCTGTCATCCGCAGTGCTGCCTTCTTTAGCTAGATACCTTTGAAATGTGGTGGTGGATAATTTAAAAAGAGAAATTCTACAGCAGCCCTCTCTCGACGCTAATTGCATAAGATGGCGGCTATACATGACTCCTTAAGGGTGCTTACGCAAGATGGCTGCTATACACAGGTTCTTATGAGACGCCCTTGGGATGCTTGCGCAAGATGGCAGTTATACATGGCTCCTTATGAGATGCCCTAGGGATGCTTGCTCAAGTTAGCGACTGCTCTTATGGGACGGCTTAAGTGTCCTTGCACAAGATGGCTTGAGACGCCCTAAGGATGCTTGCGCAAGATGGCGGACACAAGATGGCGGCTATACACAACTCCTTATGAGACGCTTTAAGGGTGCTTGCGCAAGATGGTTGCTACTCTTAGCTTAGAGGCTAACGTGTCGTGCTAGTTCGATTCATTAAATTTAGGGCTTAAATGCAAAATGTTAAATATATCGAAAACGGTGCACCGTAGAGCAAAACGGACAAAATTTTTCTGCCTAATACCTAGGTTCGCAGTATGAGGAACAAGAAAACCATAGTCTAATGATGGGATCAACGGTTCGGTTCCTACTTAGGCCCTTTGACATTTGCTCTGTTTTAGCTTGTATTGAAGCGAGTCTTCGTAACATGATCAGGTCTAAGTATGGTAGAGAGTATAACGTACCGTGCTGGTTCGATTCATTAAATTTGGAGGCTTAAATGCAAAATGTTAAATATCTCGAAAAGGGAGCATCGTAGAGCAAAACGGACAACATTTTTCCGCCTACTACGTAGGTTCGTAGTATCAGGAACAAGAAAAACATAGTCTAATGATGAGATCAACGGTTCGATTCTTACTTAAGCCCTTTGGCATTGGCAGCTATCTATTTCTACAAGATGGTGGCTGCTCTTATGAGACACAAGATTTCTTGAGACGTCCTAGGGATGCTTACGCAAGATGGCGGACACAAAATGGTGACTATACATAGCTCCTTATGAGACAGCCTAGGGGTGCTCGCACAAGATGGCAGCTACTCTTATGAAGAAAGCTAGCTTAGAGGCTATTGCGCAAGATAACAGCTGCTGTTATGCATGTGGTGGAGGGCAATTTGAAATTCTATGTGCTTAATCAACAGAGTACCCTGCTACCCTCTTTAGCTGAAATGTGGTGGTGGATAATTTGAAAAATTCTTTTGACAGCTATCATCTTTAAACAATGGCGACTATACATAGGCCGTTAAGGCCTTATCATTCTCCTCCTCCTCCTCCTCCTCCTTCTCTACCTCCTCCTCCGCCTCTTATGTCAAGGCATAGCTTTATATCGAACAAGTTTAAACCTGCATCGCGAAGGCAAGCGTGTGCAGCGATAACATTATTATGCATGTTTAGACTTTCGAAACATAAGAAGAGTAGAATCAAACGCTGTACTCGATACGACATGTGATCAGAACATTGATTGATGCGTTCAGAAAACAAAATAAGTGATCAAGACTAGAATCGAACACTGTACTCAATACATCATGTGTTTAGAATATGTCAGGGGATACCCTTGTTCTAAGAAGATAAGATTGAAACATAACAAGACTAGAATAGAACACTGTAATCGATGTTGCTAACTTCAACATGTGATCAGAACATTGATTGATGTGTTCAGAACACAAAATAAGTGATCATGACTAGAATCGAACTCTGTACTCGATACAACATGTGATCAGAACATTGATCGATGTGTTCAGAACACAAAATAAGTGATCAAGACTAGAATCGAACACTGTACTCAATACAACATGTGTTTAGAACATGTTAGGGGGTACCCTTGTTCTAAGAAGATCAGAATGAAACATAACAAGACTAGAATCGAACACTGTAATCGATGTTGTTAACCTCAACATATGATCAGAACATTGTTTGATGTGTTCAGAGCAAAAGTACAATTTTGATGATTTGCTTAGTGTAAAATCAAAAACTATGGAAACACACTGTGCACATATCGCATAGCTAACTCGCTCAGTAAGCAATATTGCAAAACTACAATTTCAATGATTTGCCTATTGTAAAAATCAAAAACACACTGTACCCATACTGCGCAGCTAACTCGCTCGGTAAACGATATAGCCAAAGTATAACTTCAAATTATTTACCTTCCATCATTCGTCTTGTGTGAAAATCAGTCGAACAAGTTATCGCATAAACATGTAACATGAAATATCAGTCAATCTGTTGGCATGGGTTACAAGCATGTAGCTTATGCGGGAAGTAAAATTAAACAAAACGCTAGTGCTATAAGAAATACTCTGCTTACATTTAAGTCCCTAGCTGTTGAACAAGTTATTACATAAAAATGTAACATGAAATATCGGTTCGGAAACATATTGTTTCAAGGATGAAAGGACTCTTCCTCCTCCTTACCGCACATTCCTTGTAGGGCTAAGGGGCTAATGGGCTAAAGGGCTAATGGGCAAAAGGGCTAAAGGGCTAATGGGCTAATGGGCTAAAGGGCTAAAGGGCTGAAGGAGCAACAACCTCATCGATCGCTATCAGCAAGAACCCTTGTACTTTGTTAAGTGTAGAAAATTAATCTTTATTTGTAAATGGTTTCATGTTCAGAACAAGGAATGGAACCTAGGGGTTACGTCTTACCTAATAAAATCCCCGATGTGCGATGAGTTACGTTTTTCGAACTAGTGTTTGGAACACTGAACTTTTCAAGATGATAGCAGAGAGTTTAGCAATGTTCTGTTGTTGGATTATAAATTCCGCGCTACAACATGCATAAGGTGGCAGCCTTGAGGTTTACTGTCGTAAAGATGACAAGAGTGAGGTTAACAATGTTCCGTTGTTGGATTTTAAATTCCGCGCTATAACATGCATAAGGTGGCAGCCTTGAGGTTTACCGCCGTAAAGATGGCAGCAGTGAGGTTAGCGACGCTCTATTGTCCTTCAAAGTGAGGTTAGGGTTCGTCAAGAAGACAGCTGTCAAAAAAAGCACGTGGCTATGTTTACCAAACAAGAGCACGTGGTCGTGACGTCACGGTCACGTAGTATGCTGCCTCAGCATGCAAAGTTCAATGTCTACACCTACGTAGTAAACATTCGACTGTGTTCACAAGATTTTTTTACACATAACTATTCTTTATGCTTTAAGTTCATGCACATAGGCTATGCTAAGATAGCAGCACAAACACATGCGAACTTTGTACATTCTAATGGAATATGTTTAGTACTGCGTGCATCATAGATACATGATGTGTACACGCATTTAAACATGGCTATACTTAATGCTGCTGCTTTGTTTACAAGATTTTTATACATTGCTATTCTTTATGCTTTAAGTTCGTGCACACACAAGCGATAGTCGTACGCTCTGGCAGGAGAAGTTTAGTACGATATTCGATACATTATCGGTGGGTGATGTGTACACGCTTTAGAACATAGCTCTTCTTTGTGCTTTAAGTTCGTGCACATGGGTTAGGGATACACAAAAGCGATTGCTACATGCTCTAGCGGAAGAAGTCTAGTACGATAGTCGATGCATGTAAAATCGATAGGTTTTGCTAAGGTAGCAGCACACTTACACGATTTTAGCACAATCTAGTGGAAAAAGTTTAGTATGATAGTCGTTTCGTGCAAAATCATTAGGTAATGTGTACACGCTTTGAAACAAGGCTATTCTTTGTACTTTAAGTTCATGCGTACAGGTTATGCTAAGATAGCAGCACAACCTAGCGGAAGAAGTTTAGTACGATATTTGATGCATGCAAAATCAATAAGTAATTTGTACACGCTTTAAAACATGGTTATTCTTCGTACTTTAAGTTCATGCGTATAGATTAGGCTAAGATAGCAGCACAGTCTAGCGTAAGAAGTTTAGTACGAGAGTCGATGAATGCAAAATCGATAGGTGATGTGTACACGCTTTGAAAAATAGCTATTCTTTGTACTTTAAGTTCATGCGTCTTAGTTATGCTAAGATAGCAGCACAATCTACCTGAAGAAGTTTTGTACGAGAGTCGATTCTTGCAAATTCGATAGTTGATGCGTACATGCTTTGAAACATGACTATTCATTGTACTTTAAGTTCATGGGTATAGGTTATGCTAAGATAGCAGCACAATCTAGCGGAAGATATTTAGTACGATATTTGATGCATGCAAAATCGATAGGTAATGTGTACACGCTTTGAAACGTGGCTATTCTTTGTACCTTAAGGACATGCTAAGATAGCAGCACAATCTAGCGGAAGAAGTTTAGTACGAGAGTCGATTCTTGCAAAATCGATAGGTAACGTGTACACGCTTTGAGACATAGCTATTCTTTGTACTTTAAGTTCATGCGTCTTAGTTATGCTAAGATAGCAGCACAATCTACCTGCAGAAGTTTAGTACGAGAGTTGATACATGCAAATTCGATAGTTGATGTGCACACGCTTTGAAACATGACTATTCATTGTACCTTAAGTTCATGGGTATAGGTTATGCTAAGATAGCAGCACAATCTAGCGGAAGAAGTTCAGTACGAGATTCGAAGCATGCAAAATCAATAAGTAATGTGTACACGCTTTGAAACATGGCTATTCTTTGTACTTTAAGTTCATGTGTATAAGTTATGCTAAGATAGCAGCACAACCCAGCGGAAGAAGTTTAGTACGATATTTCTTGCATGCAAAGTCGATAGGTAATGTGTACACGCTTTGAAACATGGCTATTCATTGTACTTTAAGGTCACGCGTATAGGTTATGCTAAGATAGCAGCACAATCTAGCGGAAGAAGTTTAGTACGAGAGTCGATGCGTGCAAAATCGATAGGTAATGTGTACACGCTTTGAAACATGGCTATTCATTGTACTTTAATTTTATGTGTATAGGTTATGCTAAGATAGCAGCACGATCTAGCAGATGAAGTTTAGGTCGATGGTCGATGCATGTAAAATCGATAGGTGATGTGTACACACTTTGAAACATGGCAATTCATACTGCTGCTCTGTCCCTAAGACTTTTGAGCATAGCTAATCCTTATGCTGCTCTTAACGACGTCGAGCTAAGGATTGATTACGTGACCGTGACGTCACGATCACGTGCTCTTGTTTGGTAAACATAGCCACGTGCTTTTTTGACAGCTGTCTTCTTGACGAACCCTAACCTCATTTTGAAGGACAATAGAGCGTCGCTAACCTCACTGCTGCCATCTTTACGGCGGTAAACCTCAAGGCTGCCACCTTATGCATGTTATAGCGCGGAATTTAAAATCCAACAACGGAACATTGTTAACCTCACTCTTGTCATCTTTACGACAGTAAACCTCAAGGCTGCCACCTTATGCATGTTGTAGCGCGGAATTTATAATCCAACAACAGAACATTGCTAAACTCTCTGCTATCATCTTGAAAAGTTCAGTGTTCCAAACACTAGTTCGGAAAACGTAACTCATCGCACCTCGGGGATTTTATTAGGTAAGACGTAACCTCTAGGTTCCATTCCTTGTTCTGAACATGAAACCATTTTTTATAAATAAAGATTAATTTTCTACACTTAACAAAGTACAAGCGTTCTTGCTGATAGCGATCGATGAGGTTGTTGCTCCTTCAGCCCTTTAGCCCTTTAGCCCATTAGCCCTTTAGCCCTTTTTCCCATTAGCCCTTTAGCCCATTAGCCCCTTAGCCCTACAAGGAATGTGCGGTAAGGAGGAGGAAGAGTCCTTTCATCCTTGAAACAATATGTTTCCGAACCGATATTTCATGTTACATATTTATGTAATAACTTGTTCAACAGCTAGGGACTTAAATGTAAGCAGAGTATTTCTTATAGCACTAGCGTTCTGTTTAATTTTACTTCCACCGGGCGAGTTGGCCGTGCGTGTAGAGGCGCGCGGCTGTGAACTTGCATCCGGGAGATAGTAGGTTCGAATCCCACTATCGACAGCCCTGAAAATGGTTTTCCGTGGTTTCCCATTTTCACACCAGGCAGATGCTTGGGTTGTACCTTAATTAAGGGCACGGCCGCTTCCTTCCAACTCCTAGGCCTTTCCTATCCCATCGTCGCCATAAGACCTATCTGTGTCGGTGCGACGTAAAGCCCCTAGCAAAAAAAAATTTACTTCCCGCATAAGCTACATGCTTGTAACCCATGCCAACAGATTGACTGATATTTCATGTTACATGTTTATGCGATAACTTGTTCGACTGATTTTCACACAAGACGAATGATGGAAGGTAAATAATTTGAAGTTATACTTTGCCTATATCGTTTACCGAGCGAGTTAGCTGCGCAGTATGGGTACAGTGTGTTTTTTTTATTTTTACACTAGGCAAATCATTGAAGTTGTAGTTTTGCAATATTGCTTACTGAGCGAGTTAGCTATGCGATATGTGCACAGTGTGTTTCCATAGTTTTTGATTTTACACTAAGCAAATCATCAAAATTGTACTTTTGCTCTGAACACATCAAACAATGTTCTGATCATATGTTGAGGTTAACAACATCGATTACAGTGTTCGATTCTAGTCTTGTTATGTTTCATTCTGATCTTCTTAGAGCAAGGGTACCCCCTAACATGTTCTAAACACATGTTGTGTTGAGTACAGTGTTCGATTCTAGTCTTGATCACTTATTTTGTGTTCTGAACACATCGATCAATGTTCTGATCACATGTTGTATCGAGTACAGTGTTCGATTTTAGTCATGATCACTTATTTTGTGTTCTGAACACATCAACCAATGTTCTGATCATATGTTGAAGCTAACAATATCGATTACAGTGTTCTATTCTAGTCTTGTTATGTTTCAATCTGATCTTCTTAGAACAAGGGTATCCCCTGACATATTCTAAACACATGATGTATTGAGTACAGTGTTCGATTCTAGTCTTGATCACTTATTTTGTTTTCTGAACGCATCAATCAATGTTCTGATCACATGTCGTATCGAGTACAGCGTTTGATTCTACTCTTCTTATGTTTCGAAAGTCTAAACATGCATAATAATGTTATCGCTGCACACGCTTGCCTTCGCGATCCAGGTTTAAACTTGTTCGATATAAAGCTATGCCTTGACATAAGAGGCGGAGGAGGAGGTAGAGAAGGAGGAGGAGGAGGAGGAGGAGAATGATAAGGCCTTAACAGCCTATGTATAGTCGCCATTGTTTAAAGATGATAGCTGTCAAAAGAATTTTTCAAATTATCCACCACCACATTTCAGCTAAAGAGGGTAGCAGGGTGCTCTGTTGATTAAACACATAGAATTTCAAATTGCCCTCCACCACATGCATAACAGCAGCTGTTATCTTGCGCAGTAGCCTCTAAGCTAGCTTTCTTCATAAGAGTAGCTGCCATCTTGTGCGAGCACCTCTAGGCTGTCTCATAAGGAGCTATGTATAGTCACCATTTTGTGTCCGCCATCTTGCGTAAGCATCCCTAGGACGTCTCAAGCCATCTTGTGTCTCATAAGAGCAGCCACCATCTTGTAGAAATAGATAGCTGCCAATGTCAAAGGGCTTAAGTAAGAATCGAACCGTTGATCTCATCATTAGACTATGTTTTTCTTGTTCCTGATACTACGAACCTACGTAGTAGGCGGAAAAATTTTGTCCGTTTTGCTCTACGATGCACCGTTTTCGAGATATTTAACATTTTGCATTTAAGCCTCCAAATTTAATGAATCGAACCAGCACGGTACGTTATACTCTCTACCATAGTTAGACCTGATCATGTTACGAAGACTCGCTTCAATACAAGCTAAAACAGAGCAATTGTCAAAGGGCCTAAGTAGGAACCGAACCGTTGATCCCATCATTAGACTATGGTTTTCTTGTTCCTCATACTGCGAACCTAGGTATTAGGCAGAAAAATTTTGTCCGTTTTGCTCTACGGTGCACCGTTTTCGATATATTTAACATTTTGCATTTAAGCCCTAAATTTAATGAATCGAACTAGCACGACACGTTAGCCTCTAAGCTAAGAGTAGCAACCATCTTGTGCAAGCACCCTTAAAGCGTCTCATAAGGAGTTGTGTATAGCCGCCATCTTGTGTCCGCCATCTTGCGCAAGCATCCTTAGGGCGTCTCAAGCCATCTTGTGCAAGGACACTTAAGCCGTCCCATAAGAGCAGTCGCTATCTTGAGCAAGCATCCCTAGGGCATCTCATAAGGAGCCATGTTTAACTGCCATCTTGCGCAAGCATCCCAAGGGCGTCTCATAAGAACCTGTGTATAGCAGCCATCTTGCGTAAGCACCCTTAAGGAGTCATGTATAGCCGCCATCTTATGCAATTAGCGTCGAGAGAGGGCTGCTGTAGAATTTCTCTTTTTAAATTATCCACCACCACATTTCAAAGGTATCTAGCTAAAGATGGCAGCACTGCGGATGACAGGTGACGAATTTACATCTACTACGATAAAGAGGGCAGCACAATGCTCTCTGGATTAAAGATGGCGGATGACAGCTGTCAAAAAAGCACATGGCTTTGTTTCCAAACAAGAGCACGTGGAATTTGCCGCCACCACATTTCAAACTAAAGAGGGCAGCACTATGCTCTGTTGATTAAAGATGGCGGATGGTAGCTGTCAAAAAAGCACGTGAGTTTGTTTCCAAACAAGAGCACGTGAAATTTTTCAATTTGCCGCCACCACATTTCAAAGGTATCTAGCTAAAGATGGCAGCACGGTGCTCTCTTGATTAAAGATGGCGGATGATAGCTAACAGAACTTTTCAAATTGCCCGCTACTACGTGCTTAAGGTAGTAGCCATAAAGAGGGCAGCACGGTGTTCTGTGGATTAAAGATGGCTGATGACAGCTGACGAAATTGCCCGCAGCACGGTGCTCTGTTGATTAAAGATGGCGGATGACAGCTGTCAAAAAAGCACATGGCTTTGTTTCCAAACAAGAGCACGTGGAATTTGCCGCCACCACATTTCAAACTAAAGAGGGCAGCACTATGCTCTGTTGATTAAAGATGGCGGATGGTAGCTGTCAAAAAAGCACGTGAGTTTGTTTCCAAACAAGAGCACGTGAAATTTTTCAATTTGCCGACACCACATTTCAAAGGTATCTAGCTAAAGATGGCAGCACAGTGCTCTCTTGATTAAAGATGGCTGCTGTCATGTGGAATTGCCTGCCACCACAGGTATCTAGCTAAAGAGGGCAGCATGATGCGCAAAGATGGCCGCTGTCAAAAAGCATTTTTCAAATTATCCGCCACCACATTTCAAAGGTAAGTAGCTAAAGAGGGCAGCACTGTGCTCTATAGATTAAAGATGGCGGATGACAGCTGTCAAAAAACACGTGGCTTTGTTTACCTCGCGCTAGTTAGGTTAAGTTGGTAGCACTAAGGTTTAGACCCGTCAAGATGGCAGCACTGCGGATGACAGGTGACGAATTTTGCATCTAAAGAGGGCAGCACAGTGCTTTGTGGTTTAAAGATGGCGGATGACAGCTGTCAAGAAAAGCACGTGGCTGTCAAAAAACACGTGGCTTTGTTTACCTCGCACTAGTTAGGTTAAGTTGGCACTACTGAGGTTTAGGCCCGTCTAGATGGCAGTACTGAGGTTAGCGATGCGTTGTTGTCTGTCAAAAAGCACGTGGCTTTGTTTACAAATCTGTCAAAAAGCACGTGGCTGTCAAAAAGCAAGTGGATTTGTTTATCTCGCGCTAGTTAGGTTAAGTTGGCACTACTGAGGTTTAGGCCCGTCAAGATGGCAGTACTGAGGTTGGCGATGCGTTGTTGTCTGTCAAAAAGCAAGTGGCTATCAAAAAACACGTGGCTTTGTTTACCTCGCGCTAGTTAGGTTAAGTTGGCACTACTGAGGTTTAGGCCCGTCAAGATGGCAGCAGTGAGGTTAGCGATGCGCTGTTGTCGATGACAGCTGTCAAAAAGCACATGGCTTTGTTTACAAATTCAAATCTCGCGCCAAAATTCAAATTTCCCGCCAAAATTCGAATTTCCCGCCAGAATTCAAATTTCCCGCGCAGCGTAAGGAGGAGGAGGCGCAGAACCCCCCTATTATACTACTCTTGATTATATATCTAATTTCAGTCTTTAAATAATAACCTATTAAATAATTTATTCTTCATTCATTTATCCAGAATTGAGTTAGCAACTTTGAAGTTAATATCTTAGTAACACTTTCTTTCAGGACGTAATTTATTTGTCCATTTCCGTATATACACTTCCATTGATATTTGAATTTAGCGCGAATTTTCAGGTCACGCCACTAGGAGGACTCCATTACTCCAATAGGTCCGAGGTTTGCTTAAAACATTCTGAACTCGGTAAATTCATGAAGCAGGAGGCTATCCTACTTACACATAGTCACAGTGAGGATCTCTTCTTTAACGGGTTAGGGACACCGGTGGAATTTTAGCACTAGCCTCCTGAGCACAAGAAGGGCCATTGCACAGATTATGTCCGAGAACCCAATCCCGTTCCATAGCAATTGGTATCCCGACCCTCAGGACCACTTACTCACTCAGCCGTTGCCCATGGTTCACGAACTAGAACGTGACTACAGTAGCCCACGCCATTAACTATCAATTATTATTATTATTATTATTATTATTATTATTATTATTATTATTATTATTATTATTATTATTATTATTATTTTTGATTCGTTGTGCCCAGCTGTGGAGCGCGTTTGAACTTATTTTGCACAATGTTTCTTCTTCTTTTCTTCCCAATATCTCTTCATTTTTTCACTGTGTTCCTTTCTGCGTGTTTCTGTCCAGCCTGTATTTTTTCCTGTTGGTTTCTCTGCAAATTTATGTTTGTTTACTAAGCTTCTAAATTTAATTCTATCTTGAATGGTTTCGTCTTCAATACCCATTTCTTGTAGATCTTCATGAAAACATCTTGAGGCAACCTCTGAGGCTCAATACCTTAGTTGTAACTATGAGATTGACAAAGATCAATCTCCCCATTATCTTCAACTTACTAGCATAATGGCAACGTCAGTTAATTATTATTATTATTATTATTATTATTATTATTATTATTATTATTATTATTATTATTATTATTATTATTATTATTATTATTATTATTATTATTTCGTAAATATCGTGGATCACAGAGGTGTAAGTAAGAAGGTGCTGGGCTGAATGGATGGACCAGGATTTAACAAGAGCATAACTTTAATGCATTAAATTTTGACATTTTATTCCTTCCTTCTTGTTTCTCTTATTTAAAATTTGGTAAATAGAATATAATAATGAACTCGTTAGCTCCAACAACAACGACATAAAGTCCGAAATCAGGTACAAAAGTAGAGAGAATTATCAGCATGATGATATACGAGGGATGAGTATTTTCAGGTCTGAAACACGTACAGTACAGTATTTTATAAGAGCAGGTTTGCCCCATTAACTTCCATAGCCTAAGAGTCTGAGCTCCAAACTCTAATACAGTTCAGTTCCTCAGAGCCATAAATTTCTTATAGCGCACAAGGTTATAGAATGGCAATTTTCAAATGAGGTATTTACAGTCACTACTTCTCAATTATTTTAATATTACTTTCCGGAAACATAAAGAGGGGCAATGAGTGCCCATACTAAATGGCCAAACGTTTGAAATCATCGGCCAAAAACAAAACGTAAGCGAAAATCCCGTACCACTTCTAGGAAACTCTTAAAACATTAAGTGGGCTCAAGGCCCGAAGATACAGAGGCTAAGGTAATTCCGCGCTAGAGCGACTAAATTATAAACATTTAATGCCAAAAACTGTTGATAATTTTGGAGGCTAAGAAACTTTAGTCATCCCGTACCGAGCGGAATGGTAGTCAACAGAGGGTAATCACTCTTGTCCCCTTACATTACATATTTCCCAGTAGGGAATAAAACAGAGCCCTTGAACTGGAGAAAATTTTACATTTAAACCACCAGGTTTAGAAATGTACACGAAATAAAAGAGCTTTGAAGCATTCCCCTCAAGCTATCTGCCGGAGGTATCACATGTTAAGAAAATTCTGCCATTACGTTGAGTTTCTGGGCCTTCCGAACGCCGATCTGCGATCTCTGCCGCTTTAGTAAACGCCGCACACAATAAACTGGATCCACGACAATGAAAATACGGCCTTAACGCGCCCAGCTTTTATAGTATCTCGGGGGGGGGGGAGTTTCAGAACTCATTACAGATAGGCTGGATGCTTATACACACCCCAAATGTTATTTGGCTAGAGAAAATATTCACAAAATTTCGAATTTTTTGATACATACAGGCTATTGAGGGGGGAGGCAGATGTGTTGATAACCTTGACAAAGAACAAAATAATCTTCAAAACAAAGCTAAGCCACCTCTAAAGATTAGCTTTCTCTTAAGAATTAATTGTCCCTAATCCCACCAGAGGGAGCACTTAGGCCGATTGTAGAGACATCTAACAGTTGAAAATCCAAGTGGCTTGCATAACATTATTTCTAGTTCAATTTCTTAGATGGCCTTATAGAAGGAACGCATTTCTATCGAACGGAGAATGTACATCCTCGGTACAGACAGCCAGCCCCTAAGCTCTTACCACGGCATGAGCAGCCTTGAAATTTTGAATCTTGCCATGCATCATTTTTTGAGAAAACGTATATGAGTTGGAGTGTCACTTGATCGAGTTTCCTTTCTTGTCTATTTGTTGAATTGAAGTAGTTCAGGTAGTGTTTGCGAAGTAGTAGAGGTTCGGGCTGTTGCGCCCAGAGTCGATGGCAAGAGCGGCTGCCGCTGACGATGACTGGATGGCGTCGCCCGGACTCCCAAGTTACCTTGAGATACCATCGTCCCGTACACTGTGGGGAACAAACAAGGCGATGGTCACAAAGTACGAAATAGCATTGTTCGGGCCAAGGATATAGTGGACGTTCGGAATCCAGCTTCCAAGCCTACCCCAAGGATGACAGTCCCAAAGGAGGCAGTTTAGACGGAGTTTCGGCCGGAACGAGGCGGGCCCATACCCAGCGCCGGCATCTTTCGCAGGTTGACACGATGTGGCCTCAGGTGAAAGTTGGGCACTGTAACACTGAACTTTGGGGCAACAGTAACTGACTCACAGACAGTGTTACATGTGGTGCAGGTATATGGCGACTTTGGAGGAGGAGTGCACGAAGTTTCTGACGCACGTTTGGAGGCAGGATCCTTAACGGCAGAATGGTAATGAAATAATTGAAGGAAAGGTTTCAAGAAGTATTTTAAAAAATTAAAGTTAACCTAGGATTAACTTAACTACATACAATATTAATGGTTATAAATTTCATGTTTTTGGTCCGTATTGAACTGAGAATAATATATAAGTAATAATAATAACAACGTAAACGTTTCCACCTTTTCAATACTAAAATATATTCACAAAATTATAAATTACACGGTACTACTTTCGACCCATCTAGGGGTCATCATCAGCCGTATTGGAGCAAAGATCACTTTTGGCGAAATCCTAAGAAAATGTTATTTTAAAGAATAACAAGTGAAATGAGATGTTATTATGGTAATAGTTAATAATACAAGGAATATACATACTAAGAGGTTTTAACAAAGAATAAAGTATAAATGGGGTGTTGTAAAAATTATAATCATGGAAATCAGTAAGTTCTTGTATTGAAATGAAATATGGCTTAGGAAGAGGGCTTAAGGTGGGGCTGAAGGGTGCGGGAGAAAGTGTAATTGTCTTGGAAAAGTACCTTTGATTAAATTTAGGATTGAGTTTAGGTTGGCTGCATTATTGTTTCTGAGGAAAGTGATAAATAGATCGAAGAGTATGTTGAGTTACAATCTCAATGAAATTTCAGAGAAACCCAACATACTCTTCGATCTATTTATCACTTTCCTCAGAAACAATAATGCAGCCAACCTAAACTCAATCCTAAATTTATCGTCGCCATAAGACCTATCTGTGTCGGTGCGACGTAAAGCCCGTAGCAAAAAAAAAAAAAAAAATCCTAAATTTAATCAAAGGTACTTTTCCAAGACAATTACACTTTCTCCCGCACCCTTCAGCCCCACCTTAAGCCCTCTTCCTAAGCCACATTTCATTTCAATACAAGAACTTACTGATTTCCATGATTATAATTTTTACAACACCCCATTTATACTTTATTCTTTGTTAAAACCTCTTAGTATGTATATTCCTTGTATTATTAACTATTACCATAATAACATCTCATTTCACTTGTTATTCTTTAAAATAACATTTTCTTAGGATTTCGCCAAAAGTGATCTTTGCTCCAATACGGCTGATGATGACCCCTAGATGGGTCGAAAGTAGTACCGTGAAATTTATAATTTTGTGAATATATTCTAGTATTAAAAAGGTGGAAACGTTTACGTTGTTATTATTATTACTTATATATTACATACAATATATCACAACCCACAGTGACAGAAGGCCTCTTTATTCTAACTTGCTTATATAAAAAACTAATAAGATACTAAGGAAAGAAATATAATTAAATTAGCAACATCATCACTTGGCGGCATATAATGAAAAGCAAAGGCTTTCACACAGGTTTTACTTGAGACAGATGGACCCCTAAAATCCTTTCGATTCTCGGGTTAGTCACCAAAAGGGTGGCAGGAGTAAGGAAATCAAGTATAATGCAACTTCCATGAAATCTGGGGGCAAGCTTGCCCGTGGGAACAAAATTTTTAACCATAACCTGATCTCCAATTTCTAAATTGGTGGTTCTTTGTCCACGGTCATACCCTATTTTTACTTTCATATGAGAGGCCTTATGGTTATTTCTAGCTTTTCTCCATAAATCCCGGATTTTCTCTGGGTCTGTTGTATCTGGCAATAGCTCATTGATCGACTATAAATTTGACAAAGGATATTTGGGACAAACTTAAACGAATGAGGAAGTGGAGGAAACTTGTGGAACACACGAACGGCCCAGTTAAAGGCTAATGATAACCAGTGTAAGGAAGAGTCCGAACGGGAATGATCTTCGTGGTGGAAAGCAATAAGGGCAGTTCGGGGATTATGATTAACCCGCTGGACTAGAGATGGCTGTGGGTGGTACGCAGACGTCGCGACATGTGAATAGACAGATCGAAACAGAACTTACGAAATAAATTACAGGGGAACGCATTAGCGATACCAGAAACTATATATTGACAGGGTCCGAAAGATGGAAAAATAGTGTTGAAACAAGAAGCAGTGGACTGATCAGTGTCATTCCTAGTCGGAAACAGTAATGAGAACAGTGTGAAACGAACTACGCACACAAGAATGAATTTATTCCCATTCCCTTTAGAATGAGGCAAGGGTCCGACGTAATCGATGTACAATTGCTAATTAAACACGACTTACAGGCTTTAAACAGTTCCCTAATCTCGCCGTCCATACTCTTCCACATAAACATTTCCCTTATGTTTTCTCTAGTTTTGAAGACACGTAGATGTCCATCTAATGGGGCCTCATGGTAATACTTGAAAATCATAGGTGCTTGAACAGCTGGAACTACAATTTGCATCTTGTGATCACGCCTCGAAGGGCAACACCGAACCCCATTCATCAAAACACAATAGACAATATGCTACTCAGAAGAAAGTGTTTCCATAATAGGAGCCAGCACTGATATCCACGTTGGTATTTCGCTAAATCATGAAATAACAAAGGGGCATCAGTTGGTATCGCACTTATAATAGGAGGTGCGGAAATAGAAGGCGAAGGGCTTTTCTTCGAGTCAACAACATCAGAATCCCCGGAAAACATTCGGCTTAATCCATCTGCGACCATATTTGCAGATCACCGAATGTCTCGCACGTCAAACAGAAACGCTAATATCCGATTCGCCCGGTACGACGGGGCCTAGACAGAACCCACCTCAGTGAATGATTGTCAGTCTCTAATTGAAATTTAACATGCTCAAGATAAAGACGAAAATTTTCTTAGCGGAATGGGAAGACCAGTCCTTCTAACTCGTACGTAGCGTACTTGGCGTCTTGAGGTGGCAAGGCTCTAGACGCGTGGGCAATTGGCCACCGTCCTAGTTCAGATTCCTGAAGAAGAACCGCAGTGACCGCGGATGGAGAGGCGTCTGTGTGTACAATTAATTTCTTGGAGAAATCTGGCATAGCCAAGACCAGGGCGTTACACAGAGCTAATATGAGATCCTCTAACGCTGCTTGCTGCAACGGCCACCATCCAAACTTGACAGCTTTCCTGTGGAGACAGTTTAGGGGTGCGGCCCTATTGCCGAATTTGGGGATGAATTTCCTAAAGAAATCTAACAACCCCATTAGCATCATTACAAGGCCTTAACTTATGGATTTCATGCGTTCTGGAATGATCGGCTGAATCTCTATCAGGTGACACAATATGCCCCACGAAGGCCATAGATGGTTAATCAATTACTGGCCTGAAGCCACCTTGAGGTTTCGACACCAGAAAAATGAGTAAAGTGTACGCCGGCTTGGAGGGTCGAATGATACCATCCCTCAGCATTTGGTCGCTGATTTTCTTTAGGACATTCATTTATGGCAGAGATAACCTGTAGAGAGGAAATATCACGGGGATCGAATCCGTAACCTCAATCTTGTATTCAGTTAAGTCAGTCACACCTAGATTTTCCGAAAACACGTCGGGTAATACTGACATAATTTACGAATGCAACTAGCCTGATCGTGTGGTAGATGCCTAAGGTCAAATGATATGCCACTCTGGGGAGGCGAAATAATAGAAGATACTACAGACTTACATTTCAAAAGAGGTACGGTATATGAAAATTACTCCTAAATTTGAATGTGCAGGATTTACTTTGAAGGTCGAGCACGATAGAGAAATGAAACAGAAAATCTGCTATTAATATCACAGGGCATGCCAAATATTTAACAACAAGTAACTTAGATTTCCACGCAAATTTTGAAATACGAATTTTGTCATGGGTAAGTCCTAAAATATCCAGGGGAGAAGAGTTAGCCTAAACACGTTTTACAGAAGAAGAAACATATTCGGGATGTTTACAACAGCACTTCAGCTTGGAATAACATATTACCGAAATGATGCACACAATACTTCCTGAATCCAAAACGCCCGTGACCAGTGCGTTATCTCAATTTTGGGGAAGGGCACAAAGTCTGGAGTATAGAAGGCAATTTGGAGGCATTCCTTAGGACCTTTGAAGATGGTCTTCCTTCTTTATTATGTGACATAGGTACTGTGCTTTCAGATGCAGGTAGGGGTGAGGACGCAGCCGAGCACCCTAGTTATAATAATCGCCACTTGAGGCCCTACACTGAAAGATAAATATCATCGCCCGATTCTCTTCTCTTAAGGAGAATCACTCCTGCCAACACGACTAGTTACATATTAAAATCACCAGACATAACTGTACCGGGCGGTACACATCCACGCCGCAAATTCAAATATTGCGCCAGTTGAAACCTCTATACAGGAGAAACTCTGAACTTTAAAATCTGTACTAAATCAAAGGTTTCTCAGAAGATGTCTCTACTGTAAATTTTGAAGTGTTCTGAACTATGTCTATTTCGATTTGTATTTGTTTGCTCTGTAGCAATAAGTGTGGACATTCTCTTCTACATGGCACTACTTAAGAACTATAATTGTGCACCCTAGTGCGAAGTGAAGGAACTTTTTTTTTTTTTGAAGAAATTTGGTATTCATAAGTTTGTTCTTTGTTAAATTTCTTTCAGTCATTTTTTGGGTTGGCAGTATAACCCTTCTCTTTCCGCCAGTTTTGAATTTAACCAATCAGTAATTTCTGTAATTAATTTTCCACCAATCCTAGATTTCTTCTTCAGTTTTGACTTGTAATCTAAAGCCGACCAATAAAAGTTTGTGGGCGGGTTGTTATTATTCATGAAAGGTTTCGAATGTTCCACGAGGGTATATAAACTGCTGATTTTCTGGTCTCGGGGCCACTTCAGTAACATCTTTCGCAGTGTGTGAACATATATAGCAGGGGGCCGGAAGCGCCTCTTTCTCCAAGCAGCAGTTCATCTACAAGGTAATGGCCTGTTAACATCTTCATTTCTTGCTAGCTCAGCAGTTTAACTCTCGGGGAAGGTTCGAAACCTTTAGTATGTAAACTACCCTTTTAAAATGTAAATTCTTTTCTGTCTATCTACAAATTACAAATCTGTAAAGCGGGGATAGAGAGTGCTTCACCCTCTCGAACTCCCCTTCATTTTGAATTTGAGGTGACTATGTTTTCGTAACCGTTTTTCTCTTCCTTCTTAAAGTCTTAAACTTATTTGCCAACTAGTCACCTCCCTAGTATGGGATTAGCCCCTGTATAACTGGCCGAGTGCCCCCTAGGTTTTAAGAAGTTTCATGTAGAAGTGCAAGCTACGCCTCCAGTCAATTTGGTTTTTTGGGCCATTTAATTAACCCAGAGTTTGTTTTCTTCATGTTAAGGCCCTGTAGGTTGGGTACAAGATACCCCTGTTTCACGATATGTGTGCCTTAATGGCAGTTAGGAATGAAGGTTGTTGTAGCCTTTGATAGGCTTGTAAAATTGAGAGTGGGTCTGCTCTTTTTCGCTTAACATTGTAATTAGGAGCAAGTGCTCCTCGTACTTAGGGGTTCTCTGCCCTTTAGCTTTTTTGGTGGTGAGCTGAGAGCTCAGAAATTTATCTTGGGGCTCGAAGCCCAAATCTTGTAACAATTGTAATTTCTTAACTTGTTTTCCTGCTAGTCGGTACCTGTTACACTGTTGTTGTTATCTGTTGATTTTGAAAAGAAAATATAACCTTTGTTAAAGTTTTAAAATTAACTTTAATTTTGTAAGTTGAGACCTATTCCCGCCCGCAACTTCTTTCACCTCTACCACGGATAACTCCGTAACAAGTGGTAGCAGAGCGTGTTTGAATGGGTCTCAATTTAGCCCCTTTTGATGGCTAAACATTGTTTTCGTTTCGAACTCTAACAATTTTCTCAGTTGCTGGAAATTTTTTAAATTATTTTTCTAAAAGTTTTCTGTCATCATGTCCGGCTCTCGCGACGTCCTCCATCCCGGCTATTTGCGCAAGGAGGAATTGATCTATGAATTAACGATCGGGAATGTTCAATCTGGAGGCACAGTTGCGATAGACACCAATAAGTTAAAAGATTCCCTTGATTTGCCTATTACCATCCCGACTTTGGGAGAAAAAGAGATCGATGACGCTCTCTCCACGATCACTGATAATGCTACTGAGCTAGCATCGGTAGTTAGTTTTTTTTGAAGTAAGTGATCCATCTCCCAATCAACTCAAAAGAGTACAGGCCAGATTGTACCACTTTTATAATAGGGTATGTGATCTATTGTCCTTGAAGTTAAATTACCTTCAGGGTAAGGAAGCTAGTGCTGTTGCTGAAAACTTGTCTAAAATGTCCAGTAAAGTTAGCCATTTGTTATCTGGATCTGCTGTTCCAAAAACCGACCAGCCTATGGTAGTAAATATCGTAAGTGGGGAGGATTCCTCTAAAGAGGAAGGAGGTAGTACTGCGGAGGCTACCCAACGAACATCTGCCCCATTAGAAACTGTGTCCGATCGTCGCACGTCCATTCCACCCTACGTGTTAAATAATTCTCCTTCTGAATCTGCTTCTCCGCCACTTAAGGCCCCTTCCTACTACGTCCCCGGGTTTCAGCAGTTTGCCCCATCCTTTAGCAATGTTGCTCAGAGGTATTTCTAAGTTTTCTGTTAACTCTACTAGTGACGTAATTTCATTCTTAAGGTTTTTAGTTGAGTTTAGGATCATGCCCTTGTTTTTTCTCTTTCTCCGTGTCAAATTTTGCAGATCATTTATCCCTATGCAATTGGTGTTCTCTCCGACAAGATAGTTGGGCAATTGCTGAACAGTCATCCATAGAAGACTTCCACGTCCATCTGTTAGCGAACTTTATTCCAGCTCGAGCTAGGTTATCTCTAATTCAAAAGTACTATTATTGAGTGCAGCGACTTGATGAAAACCTGGCAGACTTCATACAAGACATCAAATTCTATACTAGGGTATTTGCCCTTCATTTTCCCGAAGATCAAATCGTTCAAGCCATCGTGGAAGGAATTTCACCACCATACAGATCATACTTGTGTTTTGCGTCGCGTCCGCAAACTTTTGCCGAGTTAGAGGCTATGGCTGTCTCAGCCGAAGGAGTTAGATACGCCGATACCTTGCGTGTCGCGAAAGAACCCCCTCCATCCTCTAGTAGTTTTCGGCCTCCACCTCGCCGACCCGTCACACCCCGTAAATGTTACGCTTGCGGGTCGCCTGACCATCTTCGCAATAAATGTCCATTGATCAAATCTAGTAGGACAAATAATGGAGCAGGTTCAACCCAAGGCTGCTTTAAATGCGGCGCGTTTTCACATATTGCCAAGAACTGCCCTAATGCTAGCAGCACCCCGTCCTGCTCAACTTCTGGTGCAACTTCCACCAAGCCCAATGATAATAAGTGACTAGTGGCTTCGGCTGAGTCGGCTAACCCATCTTCCCGAGGCTCAGCCCCAAGTAAACATGTCGAAATTTCAGGGAAAACTCAGTCGCCAAGGTCCTAAAGAATGTCTAATGTCTTAGGATTGCGGCGGATACCCCCGCACCTGTTCCATTTCTCAAAATTGAATTGAATAATGAGCCCGTAACTGCTCTATTGGATTCAGGCAGTGTTTGTTCAATTATTTTGGATGAGTGGTATTCCAAATTAAAATCTATTTGTAAACTTCCTGATCTTTGTTCGTCTTCGGTTCAATATGTTTCGGCTAATTCTTCTCCATTAGAAATTTTAGGTTCTCTGTATGGCAAGATCCGCATTTTGAAATTCACTTGGAAAATAAAACTGTTTGTGGCTAAGCACTTGTCTTGCCCCATTTTATTGGGAGCTGATTTCATGTCTCACACTGGTCTAGTGCTCGACCTTCAGAGCAAGTCGTGCACGTTCAAATTTGCTTCGAATTGTAAAATTCCCTTACGAAAATGTAGTTCTGTGTCATGTACATCTGTTTCGCCTACCCAGGATGAGATCTTGTTAGATCTTAGACATCTACCTGAGGAGCAGGCTGATAGTATTCGTAAGCTGTGTCAGTCGTTTCCAGATGTAATCTCTGATACTCTTGGCGTTACTGACCTTATCGAATATAAGATTGAGGTTACAGATTCGATCCCTATGAGATTTCCACCGTATAGGCTATCTCCGCCCAAAATGAAGGTTCTGAAAGAGATCATCGATCAAATGTTAAAAGATGGTATTATTCGGCTCTCTAAGTCGGCGTATTCATCGCCTATTTTCCTTGCCCCGAAACCCCAAGGTGGCTTCAGGCCTGTGATTTATCATAGGGCTCTCAATCGGAAGGTGGTGTTACAATCCGTGCCCCTTCGAGACCTTCATTCTTGTTTTTCATGGTTTCGTAAATCGAAGTTCTGGGTTAACTGTGAAGTTGTCCAAGGTCGCCTTCGCTAAGCCTTCCATGTCATTCCTAGGGCATATTGTGTCTCCCGATGGTGTTGCAGTCGATCACTCTAGAACACAGGCCATTCGTGATTTCAAGCCTCCCAAGGACATCAAAGGTATTGCTGGGTTCATTGGTATGGTGAATTTCTTCAGGAAATTTATTCCAAATTTCGCCAATAGAGCGGCGCCCTTGAACTTACTCCGTAGGAAAGGCGTCAAATTTGAGTGGGGACCTTCTCAACAAGCCGCTTTTGAAGATCTTAAATTAGCTCTGTGTAATGCCCCTGTCCTTGCTATGCCAGATTTCTCGAAGAAATTCATCGTACAAACCGGCGCGTCGTCGTCGGCTGTGGCCGCAGTCCTTCTTCAAGAGACTGAACTAGGGAGGCGACCCATTGCCTATGCATCTAGGACTCTATCGGCTCAAGAAGCCAAGTATTCCATCTATGAACTTGAGGGTTTGGCTGTCTTGTTTGCGCTAGAAAAGTTCCGCCTTTATCTGGAACATGTCAAGTTCGACTTGGAGACTGATAACCAAGCCTTAAGTTGGGTCTTAGGTAGGCCGCGTCGTACTGGTCGTATAGCCAGGTGGGCCATCAGAATTTCTGCCTTCCAATTTGACGTTAGGCATATCAGAGGTACTGAAAATGTTGTCGCAGACGGACTCAGCCGTATGTTTTCCAATGATGTAGAGACCCATGAACTGGTCGATAGTTCCTCACCTCCCGAGTCCATACGACCTGAGGTGAATGCCATTTTAACTGATGCTCCCATGTTGTTTAGGGATCTTGAGAAATATCAATGTGAAGATCCGACGCTGGCCCCTATCATGGAAACCCTTTCTTCTGGGGAACATGTTGTCCCTTATGTGCTGAGGAATAGTGTTTTATGTTGCCCGTCGAGGCATGATAATAAGATGAAGGTGGTGATTCCAGCCGTTCTTGTGCCCATGATCTACAAGTACTATCATGAGACCCCATTAGGGGGTCATTTAGGTATCTTCAAAACCCGTGAAAAAATCCGAGAGGTGTTTATTTGGAAAGGTATGGACGATGAAATTCGTGAACTAGTTAAAGCTTGTATACCTTGCTTGCTTAGTAAACCTACCATGTCCACCAAAGTAGGCCTATTGTCTTCTCATCAAGCATCGCGCCCAATGGAACGTCTGTATATCGACTACGTCGGACCCTTCCCCCAGTCAAACGGGAATGCCAACAAGTTCATCCTTGTGTGTGTAGATGGCTTTACTAGATTCTCATGGTTGTTTCCGACTAAGCTGGCTACCGCTCAGACCACGATTTCCTGTTTAAAATCCATCTTTGCTTCTTTTGGTCCGTGTCAATATATAGTGTCCGATAATGCGAAAGCTTTCGCATCCAATCTCTTTCGTAAATTTTGTTTCGATCTATCTATCTCTCATGTAACAACTTCTGCTTACTATACTGAACCATCTCTGGCTGAACGGGTCAATCGTAATCTGAGGTCGGCGCTGATTGCATATCTTCATGAAGATCATTCTAGGTGGGATACGTCCCTGCATTGGTTAGCTTTTGCTTTGAAATCGGCGGTTCATGAATCTCATAAGTTTACTCCAGCTTCCTTGATGTTCAAGTCTGTTCCCAACACGCCGCTCTCTAACCTTTGGTCTCTTAGTGATATTCTACCTGAGACAATAGACCCGGAGAACATTAAAGATCTTTGGAAGAAGGCTAAGGCCAATCTTAAAGTGTCTCATGAAAAGGTTAGGGAAAGATATGATCGTGGAGGGAGACCCACCAATTTGAAGGTAGGCGACCAAGTAATGGTCAAGAATTTTGTTCCCGCGGGCAAGCTTGCCCCCAGATTTCATGGGCCGTGTATTATTCTCGATTTCCTCACACCCGTTACCTTATTACTAAGCAATCCAGCCACCGAGAGGATAGTTAGGGTTCACCTGTCGCAGGTGAAACCTGTGTAATTTCGGTGCTAACTTGCTCCGTATAATTTTGAAAGAAACCTGAAGATTATATTTTTGGAGTAGTATAATTGGATGGTTCGGCCGCCTCCTCCTCCTCCCGCGGCGCGGCAAATTTGAATTCTGGTGGGAAATTTGAATTTTGGCGGGAAATTTGAATTTTGGCGCGAGATTTGAATTTGTAAACAAAGCCACGTGCTTTTTGACAGCTGTCATCGACAACAACGTATCGCTAACCTCAGTACTGCCATCTTGACGGGCCTAAACCTCAGTAGTGCCAACTTAACATAACTAGCGCGAGATAAACAAATCCACGTGCTTTTTGACAGCCACGTGCTTTTTGACATATTTGTAAACAAAGCCACGTGCTTTTTGACAGCTGTCACTTAACCTAACTAGCGCGAGGTAAACAAAGCCACGTGTTTTTTGACAGCCACGTGCTTTTTGACAGACAACAACGCATCGCTAACCTCAGTACTGCCATCTTGACGGGTCTAAACCTCAGTAGTGCCAACTTAACCTAACTAGTGCGAGATAGACAAAGCCACGTGTTTTTTTTGGCAGCCACGTGCTTTTTTGACAGCTGTCATCCGCCATCTTTAAACTACAGAACACTGTGCTGCCCTCTTTATCATAGTAGATGTAAATTCGTCACCTGTCATCCGCAGTGCTGCCATATTGGCGGGTCTAAACCTTAGTGCTACCAACTTAACCTAACTAGCGCGAGGTAAACAAATCCACGTGCAGCTGTCATCCGCCATCTTTAATCACAGTGCTGCCCTCTTTGTGGTGGCGGATAATTTGAAAAATGCTTTTTGATAGCAGCCATCTTTGAGCACCGTGCTGCCCTCTATGTGGTGGCGGTAAATTCTACGTGCTTTACAAACCTATATGCTTTTCTGACAGCTGTCATCCGCCATCTTTAATCCAGAGAGAACAGTGCTGCCCTCTATGAGGTGGCGGCAAATTCCACGTGCTCTTGTTTGGAAACAAATCAACATGCTTTTTTTGACAGCTGTCAACCGCCATCTTTAATCACAGTGCTGCCCTCTTTAGCTACTTACCTTTGACAGTTGTCATCCGCCATCTTTAATCTAGAGAGAACAGTGCTGCCCTCTATGTGGTGGCGGCAAATTCCACGTGCTCTTGTTTGGAAACAAATCAACATGCTTTTTTGACAGCTGTCAACCGCCATCTTTAACCACCGTGCTGCCCTCTTTAGCTACTTACCTTTGACAGTTGTCATCCGCCATCTTTAATCTAGAGAGAACAGTGCTGCCCTCTATGTGGTGGCGGCAAATTCCACGTGCTCTTGTTTGGCACTGCATAGCAATCAAACACTGTTTAGAAAAAATCTCTTCTCAACATGAGCTAGACAATAACATACTTACGAATCTGCTCAACACCTTCTTTCTTGCTTTTCTTCTTTGAGTAATAAACAAAAACTTGTAAATAAGGAGCGGGTGGAAGGTAATACCTAACCTAAAATAAAAGAATATCCCAATTCTACATTATTTATTTACATCTTGTATGTACAAGTTTTATCTCGAAACATTTTACCAAGTGATGTTTGCGTACTTCTCGATGCAATTCTTGAATGTACAAGTTTAAACTTGCCGTACTACTCTCTCAGCGTACCTCTCCCTGCAATATGTACAGTGAATTGTGATGTAAGACAGCGTAACGTAAGTACACACCTGTAGCATAATGTTTACATCTGCTTTATATAAAGTAGTACCTATCAACACTACTATGCCCACAGGCTAGCGTGTTGGTAGAATTTGGGATGACAAACCGTTTGCAATCATCACAATTAAGGGCTACCTTACTAATTAAATGAGTGTACAACTGGTGCTTCTTGCTTCTAATGACAGACATTTGCTTATGCAAAACAGGTGGATTACTTTTAATGCAATTGTTATAGTTTTCAAAACTTAGCTGATTCTGAACGACATTCTTTTTAACCCCCTTCAATCTCTTCATTTGTAATTCATTTAAGAGTTTTATGCAATATGACTTGGATTTAGTACCTACAAATGAATCGATAATATTCCCAGCACATTCATCTTTCATTTTACCTAGAACCTTTTTGTTCACTAGTGGAAGATGATATTGATTATTTGCAGGATAGTTACTTGTATCAAACCTACCCAAGTCTGGCTTTATATCATTGTAATAGTCATCAGTTTTGATTTGATAAATAAACGAATCAGTATCTGTGTAGAGCAATTGCGCATTATGCGCGTACTTCTTCATCATATAATCGTAATGGAATTCATACATGAGTGTTTTAGCCAATTCAAGTACTGCAAAGCCGACGTAGGTAGGTTTGTCATACTTAACCTTAACACGATTCATCTGTATAATAACTAAATTCTCATGTATGATGGTGCAGCTGTGGAAATTTGGTTTACTTATTAAATAGTTAGCACCATACCTTTTCTTAATATTTTCCCAGTTTTTAATCAATTTTACATCAACGCGTTTGTCAACATTTTCCATAGTCTTACCAAACACACTGTTATTCATGAGCTTGTAGAAAACTTTTTCAAACTCGTTAACCACATTCGTTCTTTAATTATTGTTCAGATCGATATATGGCTTTAGCCACGGTGACTGATTAAACTCTAGTACGCGGTGAATTTTGGATAACTTCAAACCATGCTGCAAACGCTGTTTTAAATTTCGGTAATGAATGATATACTTAGATTTATCGCATAAATTAGCAATGAGCATTTTCGTCGTTGATGCGATGTACGGGGGCTTCATATTTTCAGGGCAGAACGGTAAGTCATTATGAGAAGTGTGTAACTCTTTAGGATACTGTAAGTCAACTTCGAGGAAATAGCCTTTATCAGCTTCATCGCCTAGGGCGTGCAGCTGTAAAGCATCAATTTCGCACTGAGTTAGCCAGCGGAAACCACTCACCGGTAGATGCTGACTCATCGCCCACCCATACTGATTATTAGCATCGAGATAAACGATATACTGAGATTCCTGACTAGAATCGAAACTCGGCATGTACTTATTATTTGCCTTGGAATACCGCCCGCTGCACTGACTTAGACCGCCTCGAATAGATGATTTTATAAAGTGCACCATATCAATATCAGTTAGCAGTTCCAAATTCACCTGCGTGTATTTTAACATCGCGTCCCAACTTAACCCAGGCGCAGTAAAATACTGACATGGGTCAAGGCTGTAGGTTTTCTTGCAAACACAGGGAAAATTTTCAAAAATATCAGCTAACAAAAGTACATCTGTCTTTAAATATAAATCGGAGTATTCACCTAGCGTTTGAATGTGGAACTGCTCCCAGATATGTTATGCATGTAAATAGTCATCATCACTAATATCTGCTGAATTCAGCGAGCTGTAAAAGGATTGTTTCGATGGTAAGGCACGTTCTTCGAGGCGTTCTAAGCAGTCGAGATATTCATAAGAAAAAACACCCTTACGCCGAAGTAAATTAAACTGCGCTTCTTCGGGAAAAACGCGTCGAATTTCCGTAAATTGTTCAGGTTGTAAATGACTAGAAAGTTTATCGAGGCTACTCGCCATAAAGCGAAACGAGTCAAGGAATCTCAGTTTTATAGAATGCTCAGCATCTACTTTTACAGACTTTGCAAACGCAATGTACCGCTCTTTATTCTGAGGGATTATATCTACTTTTTCATCTGAAGCTCCAAATTGTGAAATGATGAAATGAGAGTCGTAACCAGATAAGTTATGAAAAATTACAGGGATAAATTTAGGTACTCTATACTTAAGATTACAGCTATAATGAGCGGCACATCTGTAGAAACCAGTTAAATGATCATGATCAAAAACTTAAGGGTCATTTTCGGAAAATCCCCCATCACAAATGCTACACTTTGTAGCACGTTAATGATCATTTAACTGAATTTCGGTGAGTGGCTTCATAGGAATATTACTATTTAGAATACGACCAAGACGAACTGCATCACTTTCAAGTCTTTCTAAAAATACTTTAGCAGCATCATGTCCTCGATACAGCTCTAACTTGTTAAGCGTACTATCGTAACTACACTTGATGTAATACGCGAAGCTATACGGGACATGCATGTGCATAGTATTAGTGAAAGAGTTGTCAGGATTAGGTGAGCATGTATTGCATGGCGTGAGTATGGCTTCAAAGTCTGCATAAATCACGAACGGTACCCACATCTGCTTGTGAAAATTTGTAAATTTTAAAACATTATTGCCTGTAGTAGGTATCTCTGTACGTACATGATTGCAGTCATTCTTGGAATGCTTCGTTAACTGATCTTCAGTTCTAAAATACTGCAAGCATCCATCACATAGCCACTTTTTGTTACACCTGTTTGACATCTGACTACCAACAAGTCTACTCAGATTTTTAATCCAGCAAAAGTGGCTATTTTCACTGTTTTCAATATAGAGTAAATTAACATGAGTACTCTTCTTATGAAAGGTATAATACAGAGGACCTACTACAGACTTTTTCTCTACAACATACACATTAATGCTAATGTTATTTAATTCCTCAAAGCGCTTAATATCCTTTATCTGCACAGGAAATTCTATACTATCGAAATTTAGCTGCGTTGAATAGTGTGGATACGATGATGTTCTATTCGCTACATTCGATTTAGCAGGATTTAAAGCCGACATCACCGCCCATGCAAAACATGCTTCGTCATTGTTTTGGATGTTTATAACAGCTTCTTTTCGCTGAATCCATGTCGGCAGCTCGATGTACGATGAACCTCGCATGGGATTGTACTTATTGATGTTAACTTCTAGATGCATTATTTCAACTAAAGCCCACCCTGATTCCTTTTCCTGAAATTCCTCGCTCTTAGTTGAAATAATGTTAGAGACATCCCTAAGTATATCACCAAAATTAGTTGACTGACTTATGACAAAATTCTTCGTATTAAATCATTTAATGTCCATTATTTCGGATTCATCCGTGCTTTTAATGTACAAGGCGAAAAGTTCAAAATTAACTTTAAATAAACTATGATTGGACAAAGATTTAGCAAGAAGCTGTTGTACATCCGGTTGAACGCAATTTAAAAAGTTTGAAGTGCTCTGAAACTTTTGACTGGTGCGAATTCTGTAACTAGCAATCCTACTTTTAAATGCTGTATTAATTTCCTCGATGTTTGCGTTACTACCACTTCTACACGCATTATTTTTATGTGCATTACTCCGTAAGTGTCCCTGAAAATGCGAAGATGGTACATCAGTGTTACAGTGCTCGCAGTGAATAGTTTGAAGTTCATGATTTTTTCTTGGTTTTTTACTACTAGTACTTTCTACAGCTACATCAGTAGCTGCCCGCTTTTTCCCTACTACTACCTGAGGGCAAGTAGATATTTGATGTACCTCTGCTAAGTGAGCCTCGTATCGCTCTACGTTAGCGAAATACACACTACAAACTTTACATAAAGCAGATGTTATGCTAGGGTGTTTTGATTTCATATGGCTCATGAAGTTATCTTGCCTTGTAAACGTTATATTACATTCCTCGCAGCAGGGGAACATCTGAAAAGAGAACGACCGATAGAGATTAGGCGAAAGTTACGGAAGAAACCAAGTTTCAACGTATAGAGGTCGGCTGTGAGTTTGAAATTATAAGGTTAACCTCGTCTATAGCATGAGGATTGAAGAGAACAACTATTTATGATTAGCTTAAAGTTAAGATGTTCGGAAGAAACCAGGTTTCAACGTATAGAGGTCGGACATTGCTGTGAGTTTGAAATTATAAGATTAACCTCTTCTATGACATGCAGATTAAAGAAAATAACTATTCATCAATAGACTAAAGTTACGATGTTTTAGAAGAAACCAAGTTTCAGCCTGTTGAGGTCAGACATAGCTATGTGTGCGTGTTTGAAATTATAAAATTAACCTCGTCTATAGCATGAGGATTGAAGAGAACAACTATTTATGATTAGCTTAAAGTTACGATGTTTTATAAGAAACCAAGTTTCAGCCTGTTGAGGGCAGACATAGCTATGTGTGCATGTTTGAAATTATAAAATTAACCTCGTCTATAGCATGAGGATTGAAGAGAAAAACTATTTATGATCAGCTTAAAGTTACGATGTTTTAGAAGAAACCAAGTTTCAGCCTGTTGAGGACAGACATAGCTATGTGTGCGTGTTTGAAATTATAAGATTAACCTCGTCTATAGCATGAGGATTGAAGAGAACAACTATTTATGATTAGCTTAAAGTTACGATGTTTTAGAAGAAACCAAGTTTCAGCCTGTTGAGCACAGACATAGCTATGTGTGCGTGTTTGAAATTATAAGATTAACCTCGTCTATAGCATGAGGATTGAAGAGAACCACTATTTATCAATACTCTAAAGTTACGATGTTTTAGAAGAAACCAAGTTTCAGCCTGTTGAGGTCAGACATTGCTGTAAGTTTGAAATTATAAAATTAACCTCGTCTATAGTATGAGGATTGAAGAGAACAACTATTTATGATTGGCTTAAAGTTACGATGTTCGGAAGAAACCAAGTTTCGGCCTGTTGAGGACAGACATAGCTATGTGTGTGTTTGAAATTATAAGATTAACCTCGTCTATAGCATGAGGATTGAAGAGAACGACTATTTATCAATAGACTAAAGTTACGATGTTTTAGAAGAAACCAAGTTTCAGCCTGCTGAGGTCAGACATAGCTATGTGCGTGTTTGAAATTATAAATTTAACCTCGTCTATAGCATGAGGATTAAAGAAAATGACTATTTATCAATAGACTAAAGTTACGATGTTTTAGAAGAAACCAAGTTTCAACGAATAGAGGTCAGACATTGCTGTGAGTTTGAAATTATAAGATTAACATCTTCTATGACATGCAGATTAAAGAAGATAACTAATTGTCAATAGACTAAAGTTACGGTGTTTTAGAAGAAACCAAGTTTCAGCCTGCTGAGGTCAGACATAGCTATGTGTGTGTTTGAAATTATAAAATTAACCTCGTCTATAGCATGAGGATTGAAGAGAACGACTATTTATTAATAGACTAAAGTGACGATATTTTAGAAGAAACCAAGTTTCAGCCTGCTGAGGTCAGACATAGCTATGTGCGTGTATGAAATTATAAATTTAACCTCTTCTATAGCATGAGGATTGAAGAGAACAACTATTTCTCAATAGACTAAAGTTGCAATGTTCGGAAGAAACCAAGTTTCAACCTACTGAGGTCGGACATTGCTGTGAGTTTGAAATTATAAGATTAACCTCTTCTATGACATGCAGATTAAAGAAAATACCTATTTGTCAATAGACTAAAGTTACGATATTTTAGAAGAAACCAAGTTTCAGCCTGCTGAGGTCAGACATAGCTATGTGTGTGTGTGTTTGAAATTATAAAATTAACCTCTCTATAGCATGAGGATTGAAGAGAACGACTAAAGTTACGATGTTTTAGAAGAAACCAAGTTTCAGCCTGCTGAGGTCAGACATAGCTATGTGCGTGTTTGAAATTATAAATTTAACCTCGTCTATAGCATGAGGATTAAAGAAAATGACTATTTATCAATAGACTAAAGTTACGATGTTTTAGAAGAAACAAGTTTCAACGAATAGAGGTCAGACATACCTTAAAATCTTCGCGCTGCAAACTGTTACTCGGATGAATAAAATGCGTGCGTTCAAGCCTGAAACTCGAATGATAATATTCTGGTCGTACCTAAAAGAAAAGAACAAACATATATGAATGTAGTGTAGGGTGTATCAGCTAGCCTAGTTATCTTTACAACTCAAAGTTCGAAAACATACCTTAAAATAATGAATGTGCTGCATACTGTTACTCGGATAAATAAAATGCGTACGTTCAAGCCTGAAACTCGAATGATAATATTCTGGTCGAATCTAAAAGGAAAAGAACAAACATATATGAATGTAGTGTAGGGTGTATCAGCTAGCCTAGTTATCTTTACAACTCAAAGTTCGAAAACATACCTTTAAAAAAATGCACGTGCTGCAGACTGTTACTCGGATGAATAAAATGCGTACTTTCAAGCCTGTAACTCGAACGGTACCTAAAAAGAACAAACATATATGAATGTAGATGTCTATTACCTAGCGTAGAAGTTGCTTTGCAAAAAGTAACTAACAGTTCTACCTTACCTTAAGATAAAGGCTGAAGAATAATATTCACAGCAGACAGTACTTAGACGGGAGATGTGTGTACGTAATAAACGCATACAGAGAACTGTGAGCACTTCACGCAGACTGCAGCGAGTAAATATGCTGCTTGTTACCAAGCGGATGTGAAAATCGCTGACAACTGCAGTACAGTCGGAACGAAGTGTTTATGCAACAAGAGCTCTCCTGAAGTCCCGCAGGCTGATGTATCTAAGCCGGAATCGAACCTCCTGTTGATGCCGAGGTGTCAGAATTTAAGAGTTCTGCAGCGGATCGAGCCTTGGAAAGTTAGCGCGCGATCCTCGACTTCTCGACTTAAACGGGAGAGTACTAAGCTACATCCGCGGTATTCCTCACCTGTAGGCACTTAAAGGTATTGAGCTAAAACTACATTTAGCTAGATCACGTTATGACGATCGCGCAGGCATTTGCTATTTTTTACGGCTTCTAGTTCGAACCCGCTATCTTCCGAAGTAGCGAGAATGATTGAAGAGTGTTGAGTGTGATTCATTTGTCGGATGGAGGCGTTAAGCTATGTGCAGGCTTCTTCGGTAGGAGTAGGCTATGTGCCGGTACCGGGACATCTAATTATCGATTTAAAATCCTAGTCAGGAAGGGTAACCGGTCGTATAAAACTATGGTGTATGATCTAAGAGGCGAGGTTTGCAAAAAACGCCAGCATTAAGTAAGGGTTGTTGATGGGGGCGTTAAAACTTGTGCAGACTCCTTCGAAAATGATTGTGAGTACAAGAGTGTTGAGGGTGATTCATCTGTCGGATGGAGGCAATAAGCCTTGTGCGGGCTTCTTCGGTAGGAGTAGGCTATGTGCCGGTACCGGGATATCTAGTTATAAAACAACAAATTTATCGCGTATACTGCGATTTAAAATCCTAGTCAGGAAGGGCAACCGGTCGTAAAACTATGGTGTATGATCTAAGAGGCGGGGTGTGCAAAAAAGCCAGCAATAAGTAAGGGCTGTTGATAGGGGGTGTTAAACCTTGTGCTGACTCCTTCGAAAATGATTTTGAGTACAAGACGTTGATGGTGATTCATCCGTGGGATGGAGGCAATAAGCCTTGTGCTGGCTTCTTCAGTAGGAGTAGGCTATGTATCGGTACCGGGATATCTAGTTATAAAACCCGCTACAACAAATTTATCGCGTATACTGCGATTTCTCGCTGTATCACGAACTATTGTTTTACAGCCGGATGCCCTTCCTGACGCAAAACTAAGATTTTAAATCGCAAGAATTTGTTTTAAGTCTAGTTGCCCTTCCTGACGCAAAACTGGCAGTATCTAGCCTCTTACATCATACACTATGTTTTCGACCGGTTGCCCTTCCTGACGTCATACATAGGTTAAATGCTACACATTCCGTGGCAGAGCCGGGAAACGAACTCGGACCTCCGGGGGTAGCAGCTAATCACACTAACTACTACGCCACAGAGGAGGACTATTTCAGTTTTACAGAACAGAATACCTCCTCTGCGAACCATGTGACCTTGCTGCGGTGGGGAGGCTTGCGTGTCCCAATGATGCAGATAGCCGAGCCGCAGATGCAACCATATCGGATGGGTATCTGTTTAGTTTAGTTTAGTAATGTTTTATTTTACCTGGCAAGATTAAGGCCTTCAGGCCTTCTCTTCCATCTAACCAGGAACTGAAATATACATATGTTGCATTGTATTACAATAACTACGTCTAATACAAATTAAATTAATAATAATACAAGAATGGTGAGATTACATTAAGATGAAATGAATTAAGATTAAATTAATAAATTAAGATTAAGTTAAGATTAAATTAAGATTAAATAAATCAGACATAAAAAGGGATAAATTCTTAAAACTAATATCCTACATGTGAAAAAAAAAAAAAAGGCAGTACATAACATTTGATTTTAAAGACAAATCGGATAAAAATTTTAGACTCTCTACCAGGACATCCATAACAATAGAATGGTTGTAAGTAGCAGCATCAAGTTTACAGATGATCCTTACTGGTGCATAAAATGTCTCCAAAGTGCTTCCTTGAAAGTGTGAATAGCGCTTAACCCCCTGATATTTTCGGGAAGGAGGTTCCACTCACGGCAGGCAATTACTGTGAATGATTTATCATAGATGGCAGTTCTGTGGGTAGCTAAAGCAAGGATGGAATTATTAGTGGATCTGGTGTTACGACTGTGATAAGAGGATAAGTATTTGAAATATGAAGTAAGGTAAAATGGTTGTGAAGAATGAAGGATTTTATGGAGATGGCATAGGGAATGCACAGTGCGACGGATCTCTAGTCGGGGCCAAGATAGATGGTTATATGAAGGAGTTACGTGGTCATAGTACCGTAGGTTACAGACGTATCTCACACAAGCATTTTGACCACGTTGTAATCTGCTCAATAACTTGCCTCGAGCGTCTCTATAAATCGCGTCACAATAGTCGAAATGAGGGAAAACCAGACTTTCTACCAACATTTTTTTTAGTTTTTCAGGAAATAAGTATTTATACCCGCGCAGACTAACGAATGGTTCATCGAAAGGGGGGTAGCAGCCTTTCGGTTGTTGCAAGAACGGCAGTCTAGATGATTGACTGATACGGCCTTGTAATAATACTCAACATGGCTTAGCTGTGTTGATACTGCTATACGGCTGAAAGCAACGGGAAACTACAGCCGTAACCACCTCCCGAGGACATGCAGCTCTCTCTGTATGAAAGATGTACTGATGATGGCTTCCTCCCGGGTAAAATATTCCGGAGGTAAACTAGTCCCCCATTCGGATCTCCGGGTGGGGACTACACGAGAGGGGGCGATCATCAGGAAGATGGATACTGACATTCTGCGAGTCGGAGCGTGGAATGTTAGGAGTTTGAATCGTTGTGGTAGGTTAGAGAATCTGAAAAGGGAGATGGATAGACTAAAGTTAGATGTAGTTGGTATAAGTGAAGTACGTTGGCAGGAAGAACAGGATTTTTGGTCAGGCGACTACCGAATTATCAACACGAAATCAAACAGGGGTAATGCAGGAGTTGGTTTAATAATGAATAAGAAAATAGGGCAGCGGATAAGCTACTACGACCAGCATAGTGAAAGAATTATTGTCGCCAAGATAGACACCAAACCAATGCCCACCACAATAGTGCAGGTCTATATGCCTACTAGTTCAGCGGATGATGAAGAAATTGAAAGAATGTATGAGGAGATAGAAGATTTAATACAATATGTCAAAGGTGACGAGAATCTAATTGTGATGGGAGACTGGAACGCAGTGGTAGGCCAAGGAAGAGAAGGTAGCACAGTAGGAGAATTTGGATTGGGACAAAGGAACGAAAGAGGAATTCGGCTGGTTGAATTCTGCACTGACCATAATTTAGTCCTCGCCAATACTTGGTTCAAACACCACAAACGACGGCTGTATACGTGGACGAGACCTGGAGACACTGGAAGGTATCAAATAGACTTCATTATGATTAGGCAGAGATTCAGAAACCAGGTGTTGGATTGCAAAACTTTCCCAGGAGCAGACGTGGACTCTGACCACAACTTGTTGGTCATGAAATGCCATCTGAAGTTGAAGAAATTGAAGAAAGGAAAGAATGCAAAAAGATGGGATCTAGACAAGTTGAAAGAAAAGAGTGTGATGGATCGTTTCAAGGAACATGTTGCACAAGGACTAAATGAAAAGGCCGAAAGAAACACAGTAGAAGAAGAGTGGAGAGTCATGAAAAATGAAGTCAGTAGGGCTGCTGAAGAAATGTTAGGAAGGAAGAAAAGATCAACTAAGAATCAGTGGATAACTCAGGAGATACTAGACCTGATTGATGAACGACGAAAATACAAGAATGCTAGAAATGAAGAGGGCAGAAAAGAATACAGGCGATTAAAGAATCAAGTGGATAGAAAGTGCAAGGTAGCTAAGGAAGAATGGCTGAAGGAGAAGTGCAAGGATGTCGAAGGCTGTATGGTCCTGGGAAAGGTAGATGCTGCATACAGGAAAATCAAGTAAACCTTTGGAGAAAGGAAATCTAGGTGCATAAATATTAAAAGCTCAGATGGAAAGTCACTTCTAGGGAAAGAAGACACAGCAGAAAGATGGCAGGATCATATCCAACAGTTGTATCAAGGTAACGATGTAGATAATTTCGTTCTGGAACATGAAGAGGCTGTTGATGCTGATGAAATGGGAGACCCAATTTTGAGGTCATAGTTTGACAGAGCTGTGAGTGACCTAAATAGGAACAAGGCACCTGGAATTGATGATATTCCCTCTGAATTACTGACTGCCTTAGGAGAAACCAGCATGGTAAGGTTATTTCATTTAGTGTGCAAGATATATGAGACAGGAGAAGTCCCATCCGATTTTCGGCAGAATGTTGTTATACCTATTCCCAAGAAAGCCGGTGCTGACAGGTGTGAAAACTACCGCACTATTAGTTTAGTATCTCATGCCTGCAAAATTTTAACACGTATTATTTACAGAAGAATGGAAAAACAAGTTGAAGCTGAGTTGGGGGAAGATCAATTTGGCTTCAGAAGAAATGTAGGAACACGTGAAGCAATCCTGACTTTACGTCTGATCTTAGAGGATCGAATCAAGAAGGACAAGCCCACGTACATGGCATTCGTAGATCTAGAAAAGGCATTCGATAATGTTGATTGGACCAGGCTATTTATGATTCTGAAGTTGATAGGGATCAGATACCGAGAACGAAGAATTATCTACAACCTGTATAAAAATCAGTCTGCAGGGATAAGAATCGAGGGCTTTGAAAAAGAAGCAGCAATCCAGAAAGGAGTGAGGCAAGGCTGCAGTTTGTCCCCTCTCCTTTTCAATGTTTACATAGAACAGGCAGTAAAGGAAATCAAAGAGAAATTTGGAAAGGGAATCACAGTCCAAGGAGAGGAAATCAAAACCTTGAGATTTGCCGATGATATTGTTATTTTATCTGAGACTGCAGAAGATCTCGAGAAGTTGCTGAATGGTATGGATGAAGTCTTAGGTAAGGAGTACAAGATGAAAATAAATAAGTCCAAAACAAAAGTAATGGAGTGCAGTCGAACGAAGGCAGGTGATATAGGAAATATTAGATTAGGAAACGAAGTCTTAAAGGAAGTAGATGAATATTGTTACTTGGGTAGTAAAATAACTAACGATGGCAGAAGTAAGGAGGACATAAAATGCAGACTAGCACAAGCAAGGAAGAGCTTTCTTAAGAAAAGAAATTTGCTCACTTCAAACATTGATATCGGAATTAGAAAGATGTTTTTGAAGACTTTTGTGTGGAGCGTGGCATTGTATGGAAGTGAAACATGGACGATAACTAGCTCAGAAAGAAAGAGAATAGACGCTTTTGAAATGTGGTGTTATAGAAGAATGCTGAAGGTGAGATGGATAGATCGAATCACGAATGAAGAGATACTGAATCGAATTGGTGAGAGGAGATCGATTTGGCTAAATTTGACGAGAAGAAGAGATAGAATGATAGGACACATCTTAAGACACCCAGGACTTGTTCAGTTGGTTTTTGAAGGAAGTGTAGGTGGCAAGAACGGTAGGGGTAGACCAAGGTATGAATATGACAAACAGATTAGAGCAGATGTAGGATGCAATAGTTACGTAGAAATGAAAAGGTTAGCACAGGATAGGGTGGCATGGAGAGCTGCATCAAACCAGTCTATGGACTGATGACTCAAACAACAACAACAGAACAGAATACTTTACAACCTTAATTGGTACTGTGTTTTAACCTCTCCGTACAATCATAATATGTTAGGAGCTTACATGGGCTGAATGCTACTCAGCTAAGAAGACGTTCGTGAGTTACAAGTCGCTTATCAGCACACCGTGTCTTCGTTCAAGGTTACTACTACAGCCGGAAGATACGTGTACAATTTCAGCCAACACATGCATTCCGCGGCTCGCTCAGAATGACTGCGTCGATACAACTTCAAAGACTGTAGAACAAACCCATAGCCTACAGTTTAGTTTAGTGTGCATGCCTCTCACCCGGTAGTCTCGGGTTCGATTCTCTTGGGGTTAAAAATATGTTTTACAGAGTTTAAATCGCAAGAATTTGTTGAGTTGCCCTTCCTGACGCAAAACTGGCAGTATCTAGCCTCTTACATCATACACTATAGTTTTCAACCGGTTGCCCTTCCTGACGTCAAAGAACTAGGATTAAGAATCTGTTTTGTTTTAAGACTAGTTGCCCTTCCTGATGCAAAACTAGCAGTATCTAGCCTCTTACATCATACACTATTGTTTTCGACCGGTTGCCCTTCCTGACGTCAATGAACTCGGATTAAGAATCTGTTTTACAACTTCTAACACGAGAATCGGGGATTTACAGCTAGATGCTCTTCTTAGATTTTAAATCGCTGTATCACGAACTATTGTTTTACAGCCGGATGCCCTTCCTGACGCAAAACTAAGATTTTATATCACAAGAATTTGTTGAGTTACCGTTCCTGACGCAAAACTGGCAGTATCTAGCCTCTTACATCATACACTATTGTTTTCCACCGGTTGCCCTTCCTGACGTCAAAGAACTCGGATTAAGAATCTGTTTTACGACTTCTAACACGAGAATCGGGGATTTACAGCTTGAAGATGGCGGAAGACAGCTGTCAGAAAAGCATATAGGTTTGTAAAGCACGTGGAATTTACCGCTACCACATAGAGGGCAGCACGGTGATTAAAGATGGCGGTTGACAGCTGTCAAAAAAAAGCATGTTGATTTGTTTCCAAACAAGAGCACGTGGAATTTGCCGCCACCACATAGAGGGCAGCACTGTTCTCTCTAGATTAAAGATGGCGGATGACAACTGTCAAAGGTAAGTAGCTAAAGAGGGCAGCACGGTGATTAAAGATGGCGGTTGACAGCTGTCAAAAAAGCATGTTGATTTGTTTCCAAACAAGAGCACGTGGAATTTGCCGCCACCACATAGAGGGCAGCACTGTTCTCTCTAGATTAAAGATGGCGGATGACAACTTCAAACGTAAGTAGCTAAAGAGGGCAGCACGGTGATTAAAGATGGCGGTTGACATTTGTCAAAAAAAAGCATGTTGATTTGTTTCCAAACAAGAGCACGTGGAATTTGCCGCCACCACATAGAGGGCAGCACTGTTCTCTCTGGATTAAAGATGGCGGATGACAGCTGTCAGAAAAGCATATAGTTTTGTAAAGCACGTGGAATTTACCGCCGCCACATAGAGGGCAGCACGGTGCTCAAAGATGGCTGCTATCAAAAAGCATTTTTCAAATTATCCGCCACCACAAAGAGGGCAGCACTGTGATTAAAGATGGCGGATGACAGCTGCACGTGGATTTGTTTACCTCGCGCTAGTTAGGTTAAGTTGGTAGCACTAAGGTTTAGACCCGCCAAGATGGCAGCACTGCGGATGACAGGTGACGAATTTTACATCTAAAGAGGGCAGCACAGTGCTCTGTAGTTTAAAGATGGCGGATGACAGCTGTCAAAAAAGCACGTGGCTGTCAAAAAAACACGTGGCTTTGTCTACCTCGCACTAGTTAGGTTAAGTTGATACCACTAAGGTTTAGGCCCGTCAAGATGGCAGTACTGAGGTTAGCGATGCGTTGTTGTCTGTCAAAAAGCACGTTGCTGTTAAAAAACACGTGGCTTTGTTTACCTCGCACTAGTTAGGTTAAGTGACAGCTGTCAAAAAGCACGTGGCTTTGTTTACAAATCTGTCAAAAAGCACGTGGCTGTCAAAAAGCACGTGGATTTGTTTATCTCCCGCTAGTGTCACATCTTGGAAGGGGTGCATTTTGGCGAGGCCTTACCCTCACATCTCGGCTAGGAGAAGGGTTCTAGCCTCACACCTTCGCTATGAGCAGGGGTTTAGCCTCATACCTTCACTAAGAGCGGGGTATAGCCTCACACCTTGGAATCGGTTGCACTTTGGCGGGGCCTTAACCTCACACGTTCGCTGGGAGCGGGCCCTTAGCATAAATCCTTTTAGGGGGTTGCAGTTTGGGTGGGACCTAAACTCACACCTTCTCTAAGAGCAGGGGCTTAGTCTCACATCTTGGATGGGGTTGCACTTTAGGTGGGACTTAATCTCACACCTTTGCTGGGAGCAGGGGCTTAGCCTCACACCTTGGAGGATGTTGCACTTTTGCGTGGCCTTAAACTCGCACTTTCGCTAACATGTCAGGTTACCTCAACTTTACTTAACCAAGGTGTGAGGTTAGCTTAGATTAACTTAGCCAGTATGTGAGGTTAGCTTAGATTAACTTAGCCAGTATGTGAGGTTAGCTTAGATTAACTTAACCAAGCTATCCTCACAGGATCGGTTCTCCAGCTGCGAGAGGGAGAAGATGCCGCCGGAGCTGGAGTCCCACTATTATTCATCAATCTCCTCATCGTATTTTGACGATAATTATGTGCCCTGAGTTTTTCTTTCATCGTACTAGGGAAATGAGGAGTGAGGTAGTTACCCGTTCCGTTCCTTACTGAGACAGAAGTTGATATTACATCCACTCTGCCAAGCCTTCAGAAATGCATGCACCAGCCGACCATATATGCAACATTTTCACACCATAAATAACAGAGACTGGGTGTATAAGGAATGGCTTTACTAGCATCATTCATACCTCGGTCACTTTCATGTTCTCAAAGCCAAGGATGAGCCTGAGTCAGATCTGCTGTCGCACACACCATAACACTAGGTCTCGTCAGCAATATGTAGTCCAGAACAATTTTCCTTGTCTTTTGCTGTTCTGGTGTGTAAAGGAAAATGAATCTTACCGTGCCGAACTCAATGTGGGAAAATGAACACAACGAATGTTGTTCTGATGGACATATGCGGCTAATGCGAGGGTTGGAATTTAAATAGTGGCAACGCTGCTGTGGAGACGCTATGCAACGGAATCTAACATTGTCGCTGACAGCATACGTTGGTTACATACCTACCTTACCTCAGAGCAAATGGACTCGCCCTTCCCACATCACCTGCGTGCGCCACAAGCGAGAGAAACACAATCACATGTGAGCTAGCGGTCTAACGTAACGTTCTCCCTATGTTTTTTGAAACAGGAACAACGGAGTTGGATCAAGATTGAATGTGCCAGAGGTCGTACAGCACCACAGTGTCATCAACGTCTTCAGGAGGCTTGCGGGGAATCTGCATTGCCTTACAGAACAGTGGCACGTTGGGTAAAAGCCTCAACGATGGTCGGCAAACTGTGGCGGACGTACATCTGGCAGGTCGTCCTACGAGTGAGAGTGGACAGTGATCGAAACCAGACGATTCGTGAGCATTCGCTTCAGAACTGGTGCAGAGATTCGACAGGCAGTAGATCGCTCCATTCGCACCATCAACAGAACAGGCTCTGCTAAAGTTATACTACGACTTCCACATCGCTGGCAACGGGTTATACACAACGCTGGTGACCACGTTGAAGGACAGTAAAGGTTGCTAACGTCAAACTCTTTTGTATCTGTTGTAAATAAATAGTTGCCACTTTTTAAGTTCCAACCTTCGTATAAACACTCGTACTTTTATTTTTCTGCTCAATAGTGAATTTTCCCCATCGTCTATTGAACTTCAGAGTCAGTCTAACACATATGCCTTGTTTTCTTACAAACGGCAAAAGATTTCTAAAACTACCCCATGCAGCTACCTCCTCAACCTCAAGGACGTCCGTAGTAATAGCAAAAAGTCGTACTTGCTACGCCGACGACATGTTCCCGTTTACAAATGAGTTTAATCAAACCTTTAGGGCAGTCATTGTTGATGGTAATTCAGTTGTCAGGAAACTTGTATTCTTAGAATAGTGTCTGCAATTGAAATCCATGTTGGGCTCAAGATTTCAAACAAGTACCTGAGTGCCGGTTCCCCCCTCGTACTTCCCGGCTATGGAACCCTCCTCATTTCCTCCGCGCAATAAAGAAAATGTATTTGTGACCAATTGCACACAAGTCGGAATTACTTTTTCGAGATTTTTTTTTAGTTCTAAAATTGGCATAAAATACTGAGCACTTAGCAAAGAGTCCATATTTCTGGATGCAACAATTCAGAATATATTAATTATTGTGCGCTGTGATTGACAAAACTGTAATTTTTAGAATTATTGCAATTGCAGTTTTATATAATTTTCCTACGAAGTTTTCAAGACATCCATTGGCGAACTGTTGTGTAACTTAGTTTGTTAAGAAAACCCATAGGTAGCGCAACAAGTGAAACGCCACAGACTTTGCGGTCCCTTTACGCGTAACGGGTCACATACATAAATATTTGTTCAAGTACAGGTGAATGTGGCCGGGCATGTCAACAGGGGCCTTGTGTAACATAAATTAAGATCATTATTATTCTAAGAGTGCAGTATTTGGAGTGTAAATTTAATATTCTTTATACATATGTAAATATTCAGTAGAGTTTACGCGGGAATGGAGGCACTTTCTCCATCTACCCTCCTGGATTGTACATGTACAATCTGAGGAAAATAAACAGCAATAATAATATTATTATTTCATTTTTTCTGCCACTGCACATTGCCATAGCACAATGAATACAACGTAGTTCATATGGTAGACGTCTACCTATTAATTATCAACTACACGGAATTTGTACTAAAATTTTTCAGTGCGAGAACGACCACTTCTTGGTTTAGAAATCGAAAATAGCTTGCAGAAATGTCCCTCGGCTGCCAAAGACAGGGCAATATGCCTGCTCACACTCTCCTTCAGAATATATGGTTCGACAGATTATACAATCCAACTTGTTCTTCTTGTCGTCCACTCTACTTGCATCCCATTGTCAGGACTTCTTCAAGAAAATTCATAGTTATATATTACACATTACGTTTTTAGAAATTGGAATAAATGTTGGTAGAGATCCTAAGAGATTCCTTACAACTTATGCAGTTTCATTGAACATGGGACAGTAATGTCCTGTTAACTATGGTCTGTAGTTGTTAGAGTAGAACGCAGCCGGGAAGATGGTTGCGCAGTAACATTCGCGCACTTTGTAGTATGACGTGTTTTCCGCTGAGCCATTTCAGTAAGATGTGCCTGTTTGTGCGGCTCACGAGTTAATGTTTCTAGTTTTATTAGTAAATATCATAATCTAGGAATTTAGGGATTATTTGCGTGTGTAAGATGGATCTAGGAAGACCAAAGAGACAAGTATTGCTTCGACTGGCGATGAAAATAGTATTTGGAGTGTAAGCATGCAGCAGAGGCGGGGAAGGTAGGAACGCGATGTTGCCACGGCCTGCGAACAGTACAGAGGATAGATAGCAAGCGTTCAGCTCGCGAGGGAAGAACTCTAAGAGGAAGAAGCCAGTGACGGATCTCGATGATGTCAATAAAAATGTTTCTGCGTAAAACAATATTTGATATGTATAAAAAAGGCCAATATCCTACGGCATTGGAACTGGCGCTGAAAATGAAGGCAGCAGTGGGATTTAAAGGCAGTAAAGATTCTATACTGCGGATTCTAAAAATAAAAAAGGGGGGGTCTTCTTTCAGAAATGCAATGACGGGAGGAGATTCCTGATGGAAAGGGTTGACATTGTTGCAGCTAGGATAACCTTCTTGAGAACAATTCATAAACTAAAAGAAACCGAGACGTCTTTAATATTATATCTAGACGAGACGTAGATGAATCAGAATCACACCAAACGTGCCTGTTAGAAAATGAGTGATGGTCCCGGAGGATTGAGGGTACCCGTTGGTAATGGGTGAGGCCTCATTGTGCGCCATGCTACTGGATTCATCCCACAGTGCAAATTAGTATTCCGCTCGAAATCCAACACAACACATTCAGACTACCGTAACGATATCAACTATTCAAGAGGGGGAACTATGACAGTTCACGCACAATTTTTATCTACGCCACTGCCACCTCTAATAGTGTAGCTAGGCGGATTCTGACCAGAGTTCATTGACCCCGAGTGTAGTAAAATGACTATGTCGATTCGCGAATTTGCTTAAGGGAGCGATCCCAACCTCACAGACGCCATCTTGGAGGGGGCCAACTTCATTTTTACGGCCAGTTGCCCTTCACGACGTGGAATTTATTAAGAGAGCAAACCTAACCTCACAGTCGCCACCTTGAAGGGGCCTAACCTCAGTTTTACGCTCAGATGCCCTTCCCGACGTGGACAGTTGCCATCTTGGAGGGGCGTAACCTTAGTTTTACGGCATGATGCCCTTCCCGACGTCGTCAGTCGCTATCTTGGAGGGGACTAACGTCCCTTCTCCTCCTCAGCAGGCTGCCCTTCCCGACGATAATTGCACAAGATGGCGGTTAAACACGGGCTCTTTTGGAGAAAGATGGTCTAGGAAAGACATAGGACTTAAGGAGACGACCTAAGGGCGCTTGGGCAAGATTGCGGCTACACACGGGCTCTTATGGAGAAAGCTAGCCCCAATGGCTAATGCGCAAGATGGTGGCTATACATAGGCTCTTATGGAGAAAGCTGGTCTAGGGGACACGTAGGACTTAAGGAGATGGCCTAAGGGCGCTTGGGCAAGATGGCGGCTATACTCGGGCTCTCATGGAGAAAGGTAGCCCCAGTGGCTAATGAACAAGATGGCGGCTATTTATAGGCTCTCATGGAGAAAGCTGGTCTAGGGAAGACGTAGGACTTAAACAGACGAACTAACGGTGCTTGGGTAAGATGGCGGCTAGACAAGGACTCTTATGGAGAATGCTAGCCCCAGTGGTTAATGCGCAAGATGGCGGCTATACATAGGCTCTTTTGGAGAAAGCTGGCTCAGGGGGGACATGGGATTTAAGGAGCCGGCCCAGGGGCGATTGCTCAAGATGGCGGGTGCGTACAACTTCCTATTGCTAAGGGCCCTGAGGCAAGATGGATGCTATACATTGGTTATCTGAGACTAACATAAGGAGATGGACCAGGAGCTAATGGCGATACGTTGTTCTTATAAGTCTATCTCTACAGAGCTGCCGTATGGGCTTACAACTTGTAACTTATGACCTATTAGATTTATCTACCGAACATTAGAGATCTGAAGCAAGGGCTGCTATGCAAGTTACACTCTATTCGAATAGACATAACTAGAGAGCTGCCTTAGGGTCTCACAACTACCAACGTATGACTCAATAGTTTTTTACCTAACCTTTGCGAACTGAGGCAGACAAAGCATAATCAGAATGATGAGGTAGATAAACATAAACCTTTGTAAGCTGTTAGAAGTGATGAATGTAGGATTGTAAAATGCTGAACCAAAAATATTCGTGCTACACACATGATACGGAATGGACCCAGGGGTCACGTCTGATAAAAAGGGCAAAACGACGAAAGGACTCTTCCTCCTCCTCCTCGTCACCGCACCCTCTTCCTAGAGATAAAGGTCTAATGGGCTAAAGACATTTTTTCTTGCTGATTCGTTCCTCGCTAACCTCACGCCTGCTTTCTCTCCGGGTTTATTTCTGCATTACTCCTATTCGGGGAGGTTGAGTCACTACCCTGACTCTTTTCCCTTCCCGTCACCTATTCAGTACCTGTATCCACATCAGTTCGGTCCAGTGTCCTACTTGTTGATTCACAACTTCCTGGGCGGTTCTGACTCACCAAGGACTCTGCTGTCTTCTCTACCTGCCCGCTGACACCGCAGTCCCATCATCTCTCTTCCTTCTCCGTACTGATGTCGCCCTGCTCTCGATTTCTGCAACTCATTTCCCCCTCACATTTTTCCATCCTCAGCAGTTCCTCCTGTGTCCACGATCGCGACCAATTTCTGCCTGAAGTTAGTAGGCACCTCCCCACTATCTTGACGCAATGCCTGCGCTCTAGCACGCCACATATGCCGCTTATACACATCCAACCCCATCCTGGCTTCTTTCTCTATCTCAGCCTTCAAATAAATGTTCGATCCTTTCAAATTTCCAGCATTCCTCAGAAGTATATCAGCCATCAGGGTTGATATTAATCTTAACTTCACCGGCCAATGTCCCTTGTTCCTTCCCACTATATATATCATCTATATCAACTTCAGAAATGTTGTTCGAAACTATGTCCACCACTTTCAATACTAATTCCACTTTTGATTCTGTTCCTTCCTCAGGTACACCATACACAAACACATTTTTTCTTGCTGATTCGTTCCTCGCTAACCTCACTTCTCTCTTCATTGCTGTTAATTCCTCTTCCAGTACCACCACCTTATTTTTCAAGCTCCCTACCTCATCTTCTATCTCCGCTAACTTGTCATTTACACCTCCAATTTCTTCTTTTATAAAACTTCCTAAGTCCTTCATCTCCTTCATTTGGGTTGCCTGGTGTTCCTGCATCATTTCCTTAATTTCTTCTCCTTCGCTTGCTTCCTTCACCACTCTCTTGATCTCTTCAAGTTCCTCCCAGCCGAACGGTAACTGGTTTGGAACCGGGTTCTTTTTTATACCTCCTACCACCAGCAGCGTCGCAATAACCGTCGCACACAACATAATCTCCAACAGTCCTTTATAACCACTAATTTCTCTACCTCTCTCAACTCCACCTTCCTTCCAACACTGCCTTACACCATGCCATCTTCCAATTCTCAGCCTGTATTGCTGTAGCGTTATTCCCATATTGCGCACCTCAGCTCATTCACACGTCCGCACTTCCCGATGTCCCGCTCGTGACTGATCTACCAAAGCACATGTTTGAGGCTTGTGACAATCCACACTGGGGAGGCTGATATCCCAGAACGCACTCTGGATGCTGACCCAGCGCATCACACCACATACGCTGCCTGACCTGGTACTCTTCTGTACCATTGACGGCCTGGGGTGGGACCACGCCTGCTTGGATGAGTTCTAGAATTTCTTGTTTTTCTTGAAGTACGGGAATGTGTCGATGTTCTAGAATATCCAGAAGTTCTGGATACGAATTTTGTATTTACCGTATCCGGCGCCATCTCTGGACTCTGACTTGCTAACCAGCCACAACATCCATGCTGCTGTACGAATGTGATATGAACTTGCTTTCAATAATCAATTAATACAGACCATTATATAAATCTTTAAGATTGATAACTTTGCCCCCCTTCCGTACCAACTCGAATGATAAAGCCACTCCTAAATAGAATCCGTGCTCATTAATTTAATATCAAGCGCCTCTCCGGGTACAGAGAGGAGGTAATAAACGTGGCGCACAGCGTTGTGCACGAACACACGATCGTGACATTAAGACTCTCATGGTCTACCGACTGAGCTAGCCGGGCGGTACCCATGTACAAAAAACACACTGGTGAGGCCGGAGCAATAGAGCACTCTATAGAGGCTACCGCCTTAGACAACACTGTGGTGGCGGATGCACAAGACTACAATGGGGAGGGGTTGCTGGGGCACCAGAACACACTTGATGGGCTGATACACCACATCGCACTGACGACACTGATGGAACACAGCACAATGTGGATTGTCCTTAGCCTCAAACGAGTACTCTGCTCGATGACATTGCCCAGTGTGTCCTGGTGCATCATCCCAGTGTAGTTATGTGCATTAGTTTTACAATTGTGTTCTAGACAACTCTAGGAAGCCGATGAACTTTAGTACACTGTCGAGCTGATCATCGAGAACACACAGGTGAGGTTAATACACAGTACTACAGAGCGGAGACTTAGCACAAGGCCACTCTCGTAGGCTGGTGAACCTGGGAGCATTGGACAGGCCATTGCACAACACGACACGGGAAGTCTGAAGCACCAGACCACACTCGGGCGTTTGACACAGCAGATCTCATTGGAGATGATGGAAAAAAGTGCATACTGTGGACGATACGCCAGCGCGTACCAGTGAATCCGATACACAAGACCAACTGTGGTGTGTGTTCAACCACAGCACACTGGTAATACAAAAGCACAAGACGACACTGGGAAGGCTGATGCACCTAGCCACTCTGGGGAGGCTGATAGACCGGAGCACATTTGTGAGGCGAGCACACTTGGGGAGGCCAGAGCAAGAAACCACACAGGCAAAGCTGTTGGACCAGACCGACTTCACCAGTAGGCTAACGCACTAGATGACACCGGCTGGCCGATGCACTAGACCGCACTTGGAGGGTGGATGCGCCAGACTACACTGCATAGTTTGATACACAAGATCGCACTGAGGACACTGATGGAATACAACACAGTCCTGAGGACGATACGCCACAAAGCACCAGTGAGGCCAATACGCATAAAACAGTGTGGAGGGCGTGCAAACAAAGTATACTAGTACGCCTAAGGCACAAGACCATAGTGGGAAGGTTTATTCACCAGGCCACTCTTCGGAGGATGATCGACCAGACTGCATTGTTGAGGCGAGCACACTTGTATAAGGCTGTTAAAGAGAGCACACAAAGCTATTCAACAAGACGACTCTATAGAGGCTAACGCACTAGTTCACAGAGGGGGGGGGCGTTGCACAAGACCACCATGTCGAGGCTCATCTAACAGAACAGACTGGTGAGTCTAACTCACAAGACCACACTCTGGAGGCTGATGCTCTAGACCACAGTGGTGTAACTGATGTACCAGACCACAGTCGGGACGCTGATAGAGCAAATCGCATTGAGGACATTGATGGTAAAAAACACAGTTCTGAGGAGGATAACCTGTGTGGACCAGTGAGGCTGATACACCACTCCGTACCCAGAACGCACTCTGGATGTTGACCCAGCGCATCACACCACAAACGCTGCTTGACCTGGTACTCTTCTGTACCATTGACGGCCTGGGCTGGCACCACGCCTGCTTGGATGAGAAGTTCTAGAATTTCTTGTTTTTCTTGAAGTACGGAAATGTGTCGATGTTCTGGAATATCCAGAAGTTCTGGATACGATCTTTGTATTTACCGTATCCGGCGCCATCTCGGGCTCTGACTTGCTAACAGCCACAACATCCATGCTGCTGTACGAAGGTGATATGAACTTGCTTTCAATAATCAAGAAATACTCGAACGATAAAGCCATTCCCTAAATAGAATCCATGCTCATTAATTTAATATCAAGCGCCTCAAAGATATAAACACTTTTCCGGGTACAGAGAGGAGGTAATAAACGTGGCGCCCAGCGTTGTGCTCGAACACACGATCGTGACATGATCGACCGGAGCACACGTTCGAGGCTAGTGAAAATCCACACCTGGGAGGCTGATATCTCAGAACCCACTGTGGATACGGACACAGCGACATACACCAGTGATGCTGGATGGTGTACCACCAGAGCCCACTGAGGACATTGGTTGAACAGAGCACACTGGTGAGGTTAACGCACTAGATCACAACGGGGAGGGAGATGCACAGACCACCTTGAGTGGCTAATGTACCAGAACGAAGTCGTGAGGCTAACTCAAAAGACCACACTGTGGAGTCTGATGCACTAGACCACAGTTGTGAAACTCAGATACCAGACCACAGTCGAGACGCTGGTAAGGAAGATCTCATGAAGGACAGTGCTGAGGAAGATACAATAGCGCGGAGCAGTGAGGCCGAGACACCACACTGCACTGTCGAGGCTGAACGAGCAGACCACATTGGTGAGGCTAATGCACTACATCACACAAGAAAACGATGCACATTACTACACAGTGGCAGCTCTTCAACCACAACACATTGTTGACCCTTACGCACTAGAACCACACTGTGGATGCCGATGCATTTGACCACAGTGTTGAAATTGATGTATTAAACCACACTCGGACGCACACTGGAGAGGACAACGCATAAGAACACGAACACCATACCACGACCTGTCCTCTTCGACTCAGAAGGCGTCTTTTGAAAGAGTTGTTTTATTATGTACTTGTATTTATAACTCTTAATCGCTTTCAAACGACATCTCCGATTGTTTCTTTATGAGCATTGGTTTGATTCAAAATATTTTTATAGGTTTCCAGATCAATTTCGTGAACAAAGCTTTCTTGGAGAATCCGTTTAAACAACAGTTCGTACAGACCACGTAAACCTAAATACCGTACACCGCCGATAAGAATAGAAGAACCTTTAAACTCAACCATTTTGTTGCCCATTTTATAACCATTATTTACACATCACCAACGGCCGTGGTCATGTTGAAACACCGGATCCCGTGAGATCTCCGAAGTTAAGCAACATTGGGCGTGGTCAAGATTTGGATGGGTTGCCACGCTCTGTTGGTGGGGGTAAAGGAATGGAGGAGTGGAAAGGAACTGGCCACCCTACCGTACGTAAACTCCGGCTCAGGCACAACGCTGCGGAGGGCCGGACCTGCCTTCGGGCAGAATACACCCTTACCTTACCTTATTTACATAGATAGAAGTATAGATAGATTTAATATATCAGTCCCCGCTCGCCCCCGCCCCAAATGGGGCTGAACTTCCTTCAGTTAGCTAGGTAATGCTAGGTAATGGAAATAGAAATGGTGAGGCAAGAAAGAGGACAAACATGACTTGGATGCAGTGGAAGATGGAGGTTTTTATGCACATCCCTTCTATTGAGAGCATTCCTAAATTAGAATTTATCTCTTCATTCGGAATGCCCTACTGCCATTGTTCTGACCTGTGAATACCACCAATCAGCCTCACAAGTTTTATGAGTAGTTACTTCCAATTTATGAATAAGACATTCTGAGTCCTTTCACCTTTCACTCCCATACCATGAAGTCAGTCTGAAAACAGAGAGAGAGATATATAGAGAAAAGTTCTTTCTTGCAGAATACCGATGGCCACTGCAATATCTGCGATACATCAACATTCAATTTCACAAAGCATATTACCATCCTGGAAGAATACACTTAACAAGATTGACTATTTCCGATTTCCTATTTCCATTCCATACTCACCGCACAAACCTTTCAGCTCCAAGAAATTATATTGGAGACCTTCAACATCATCTGCCATTATGACCAAATCCACCACACGGGCATGAATCCTTACTATATTTCCACTCACCAAAATAACTCCCCTACATTTCATATTCTCAGTAAATGAACCACATATACCCCTAGTCTAAACTCAGTGACGTTTGTGAACCAAGAACTCATTTTATTATTGAATTTTCACTGTAGCAATTTGCCTTTAATTGCATGTAATAATCTACCCCTAGCAAGCCACATCCTGTTATTGGTACTCTCCCATAGGCACTCTATATTAGATCTACGAAAGTTAAACATTGCTCTCATATTTTACAATTAGTTTATGCACACTAAAATTATGGTTGACAGCCCCTCTGAGGTGTGAAAACTGCACTGGCTTTCATCCAGCTGACTTCTTGTCACAATCCCAATTATTAGATAATATTTTTGATGGTCAACTTACAGCGTTTGAGGGTACCTCTGTATTTGAAGACCATGCTGGCTCACATTTGACAAACACAGGTTCCTCCATATTGTTTGACAAAATACCCTGAAAAATACAAGCAATACAGCTATTGAAATAAGTTCAATACACATACAATTTGGGAATAATTTGAGATCACAGACTTAAATTATGGAAATACCAATATTACCCTCAGATATATGTCCTTAGTGTGCAATAATAAAGGCTAGTTGCCAATTGTACTTCCTCTTTAAACAATAATCACCACCACCCTAGAAGAAGAAACCTGGCCTGGGACAAAATGAAGGTGGAGAACTGCCCTGACACAGCAGGAGCTGGATAAGAGGAAATGATGATGATGATGATGATGATGATGATGATGATGATGATGATGATGATGATGATGATGATGATGATGATGATGATGATATGTCCTTTCATGTAACTGAGGGTGATTTACTTTTATGGGGGAAGTAATCCTAACTTCTTTACATTTGTGAGGATATTTTAACATATGAATTTCTTAAATCAAGTCCCTCTCAATATGTAAACAGAACTGTATGGATTGTTTGTCCGTGTAGTCCTGCAACATGCTCTACGCGTAATTGCTCTATCTCCTCCCCTTCTTGGTATGGCTAAGTGGATGCGGATGGCCTTGGTGAGTGTTGGGGGGGGTAGCGATGTTAGGAGTTATTGCCTGATCTTTCTACAAGACAAACGTGTGATGTAGTCCTCCGTATTTTTCCGGAGTTTATCCCGGTTTCCACCCCATTTTTGGGGTGTGGATTTTGTTAATGGTTTATTTATTTGACCTACTATTTATCTGTTGGGTATGTAAATGTTATCCTTTTATCGTTGATCTGCATTCCCCTCCAACCTTCCATCCTGTTCCGGCATTCCAGTTAGTATTATGTAAGATGTGTCCGTTTCTTTCATTTCATTTCAATACTGGCCCTTCTTCTAAAACTCTTTTCTTTTCTGGTCTGTGGATTTAAGTGTTTACCATCATACGTAATTTCCTGTATGTCCTTCCTTTTAGGAGATATTCACACTTGTACCTTTCCATTTGAAACTCTGTATCCTTAATTACGCAGATTTTAATCCTCCTTATGTCAGATACTATTCATATTATATCATGTTTAGGGGAAACTTTGGGCAATTTCTTAGATTGAATTATTTCATCTTGATTTTAAATACTGAAGGGGTTCATGTATTATACCCATCTGTTGGATAAGCTAACCTTGAAGGCAGTTATCATTTATTGTAATGAAGTACTGGTATGTAATGAGAAAAATGAAACCACCTTATTTGCGGTGATTTGTCTCATGTTTTGATCGGATGTCATTATTTATCCGGTCGTCTTGGTGACTGTTGTGTGATGTTTTCTGTTGTAAAAAACCAGTTGGGTCTTATTCTATTTGGTGGTGTGACACGTTGGTCCCGATTTCACTTGAGATCTACCCTGCATATTCTGGATTGATATTTAATTGCCCATTACTAATAAATATTTGCCCCAATTTGTTCTCTTGAATTCCAACTTTATCTCCAAATTGTGATCTTTCCTACTTTTAAAAACACCACTCAAACTTATTCGTCTACTGATGTCCTCCCACGCCATCTCTCCACTGACAGCTCGGAACATACCATTTAGACGAGCAGCTCGTCTCCTTTCTCCCAAATCTTCCCAGCCCAAACATTGCAACATCATTGTAACGCTACTCTTGTCGGAAATCATCCAGAACAAATCGAGCTGCTTTTCTTTGGATTTTTTCTAGTTCTTGAATCAAGTACTCCTGGTGAGGGTCCCATACACTGGAACCCTACTCTAGTTGGGTGTCTTACCAGAGACTTATATGCCCTCTCCTTTACATCCTTACTACAACCCCTAAATACCCGCATAACAATGTGCAGAGATCTGCTCCCTTTATTAACAATCATATTTATGTGATTACCCCAATGAAGGTCTTTTCTTATATCAGCACCTAGGTACTTACAATGATCCCCAAAAGGAACTTTCACCCCATCAACGCAGTAATTAAAACTGGTTCCGTCACTTTCTGAATCAGCTGCCCGTCCCATATTAATTTATTTGCCATTTGTTGGTCATACTTCCTGTCGTTCGCATTACCTTCCCAATTGATATTTGGTAAATTGAGATCACCTGCTACTATTACATTCCTTTCCATGTCATTTCCAACATAGCTGATTATCTTATCAAATAATTCTGAATCAGCGTCAGCGCTACCCTTTCCTGGTCTGTACACTCCAAAGAGATCAAGTTGCCTATTATACTTAGAGAAGAGCCTTACACACAGAATTTCATGTTTTTCATCCTTAACTATTTCGTAGCTTACAAATTCATCTTTCACCAGAATGAATACTCCCCCTCCTACCATTCCTATCTTATCTCTACTATACAAACTCCAGTTTCGTGAGAATATTTCTGCATCCATTATTACCGTATTCAGGAGATAGTGGGTTCGAACCCCACTGTCGGCAGCCCTGAAGATGTTTTTCTGTGGTTTCCCATTTTCACACCAGGCAAATGGTGGGGCTGTACCTTAAATTAAGGCCACGGCCGCTTCCTTCCCGGCCCTAGCTCTTTCCTGTCCCATCGTCGCCATAAGACCTATCTGCGTCGGTGCGACGTAAAGCCAATAGCAAAAAACGAAATTACTGATAACTGAAATAAGTAGCTACCGAACGCTGAAATACGGTACCTAAGGGATACGGTAAATAAAATAAGCAGAGGCGGCCGTACCTTATGTGCTGAAGTGCTGCAGCACACTGCCTATTGGAAAAATAAATTAGTTTTAAAATATTATCTACAATGAAATACAGTGCATTGAAAATGACGTCAGCCAAAGAATAGGAAATTATTCAACTTCCCTCACAACCAGGTGACTACTGGTGCGCACCACGCTGGGTGCTGTGCGATCACAGCTCAGCGAGGATTTCTAAGCTTTTAGCCAGAAACCAGGAACTCTGCCTTTTGCGCATGCGTGCCGCATTTTCCCGATACAAAGAGAATGTGTTCCGATAGGCTGTGGAAACAACAGCCAAGACATCACCTCACAGCGATTCTTCGTTCGACCACAGAGTGGCAGCGCTAGCACTAGTCACAATTGCATTACGACCGATATGAGAACGTGGCAGCTGGCACCCTCTTGACTCAGCGGTAGTATTTAAGAGGGGATCGCTCAAAGCAAACGGGAAAACAAAATACTGTAGAGCTGTTCCCGCAAGGTCTTTTAATACCAAAGAGGACAGAATACTACCAACTTGCCTATTCCATAGCCACATTTGTAAATCGATGAAGTATAAAAATTGTACTTTTTATGTTGTCAAAATAAGGACATGATATTGTGATTTGCTTTAATTAAAAATGTCTAGTTTATAAATGTCACTATAAAAACATAACATGTAATTCTTCATTACGACGTTGCTGGTTTTATTTCAATGATGTTGGTAACATTCGGAAGTTGTGTTTTTGCGCGCTCACACCAAGTGTTTGAGTTCGTGAATATTTTGCCATTGCAGGTGTTATTGTGTGTTTAATTATATAGTTTTATAGTTTTTTATGAGGAATGTGTATATGTGTTGGGGTTGTTTGCGTGTTTGTTCAGTGTGGAAAACTCAGTGGAGAGCCTCTAGAAAACCACATACCGGTATGTTTCTAAATATTTTTATTTTTGGAGTGGGGATGGGTTACAGCACACAACTGATCTTTTGCAGCAGCCGCCACTGAAAATAAGCTCAAGTTAAGAGACTAACGCGATTGAATCAATCCAGACTAGCACTTTGTTGGCTTCACGTTCTTGAGTGGAGTGGCTACTGTTCCTCAAAGTTCGGTTATTAGTGATGGGGAGGAACGGGTGTTGGCGTTGAAGGCGGAAAGGTCGTCTTGAGTGGAGAGGTAGTGGTAGGCTCATTTTACGCTGTGACTGACCGCGTCCGGTGTTGTTAGTTTAGCGTGGCTTGGTGTAGCTGGTTCGAAATTATTTCTTTCTGTTGAATGTTCGAAGTTAGGGCGGAATATTAATTGAGAGAAATTTTGTATGGAATGAACAATGGCTGCCGGAAACGTTGATTATGAATGCGAAAGTGCAGTCTGTGAGTATTGTGGTAAAACATTTTCGGTAGTGATGGGCTGCGACTGGAATCGCGAAGAGTAGAGCAACCGACGCGAAATCAGGAGGTTGTGGGTTCGGATCCCACTGGTGTTCGGTTGACCATTTTTGTTCTGTACTTAATATCTCTTCAAAACGTACTGAATGTACGCAACACGACCTAATAAGTTGAAAGTCAGTTTCGATTACAATGGGGTCGTGAAAATTCAATATTCGTCGATTCCATATGCTTGGGGATTCGGGTACCCGATTCCGGAATCGATTCCGAGGAACTAGTAGCACAATCTATGATGCAGATACGTAAACAAGAGCAGCACGAATGTGTTCTGTAAGGTGAGCTCGTTTTGGTTTATGACTAAGTCACTTTACAATCCATGCCTGCTCTCATTTTAGTGTCCTGGAGTTATATACTCTAATGCGACTGTAATTTGATCAGAAAATATTATTCTCGTCCGCCTCTGTGGTGTAGAGGTTAGTGTGATTAGCTGCAAATGCCAGGATGGTACCTAACTTACGGCCACGACCGCTTCCTGCCCGCTTCCTTGTCTATCCCTTCCAATCTTCCCATCCCCCCCCCCCCGCAAGGCCCCTGTCCAACATAGCAGGTGAGGCCGCCTGGGCGAGGTACTCGTCATTCTCCCCAGTTGTATCCCCCGACCCAATGTCTCACGCTCCAGGACACTGCCCTTGAGGCGGTAGAGGTGGGATCCCTCGCTGAGTCAGAGGGAAAAGCCAAGCCTGGAGGGTAAGCAGATTAAGAAAGAAAGAAAATATGATTCTCTGTTTGAAACTAATCAAATTGCATAGATTGTAAACAAATCAAACCTTGTACGAGGATTGTGACATAATATAACACTACTATTTCAACAAAATACAACTGTACTAAAGAGACAACTTTAACTGATGTCAAGCAGTGATGAAAACAAAAATAGTAATTCTGACAGTTTCTCATAATAATATTTAGCAGTAGTATGAAATGTTCTTCTTTTTCTACTACTTTTCCCACACCTGGGGGATCGCGGGTGCGAACTGTATCGTACACGTTGATTTGGCCCTGTTTTACAACTGGGTGCCCTTCCTGACTCCAACCCTATGTGGAGAGGTGTATTGTCTGAATATGAAGAAGAAAATGTTGAGACAAATACAAATACCCAGTCCCCGGGGCAAAAGAACTAATCAGAGATGATTAAAAATACCCCACCAGGGCGGGAATCGAATACAGTACCCTCAGAACCGAAGGCCTCAACGCTGACCATTCAGCCAATGCGTTGGATAGTAGCACGAAATGTTCACTGCAAATTAAATGTAATAGAAGACAGGTTTGCTACGAAACAAGTTGTGTACTTATATAAATGTGACTTAATTCCACATACTTTATACGTTGATACTAGCGATATTTGAAATCCACATTAGAAAAATACAGTATAAGCATAAATAACACTGTCGATTGCTACAACCAGTATCGAGATGCGAAATGTGATTTCCAGACAACCAGAATAAATTGTTATTTCATTATTATGTGACATAATTCATTCATGACAGCCAATAAGACATTTCACTGTATACAAAATAAATAGTAAATATTGCACGTTCGAATTTGCCCCACTTATATACGGAAGACTCACTCTAGTGAGTACGCCCAGCACACTCTGGTGACGTCACCGGGAACCGATTCCTCACATGCAACATTGAGTGCGACATCAGAGTCGCAGGAACCGATTTTCGCGATTCCAGGCGTCATTCGCGTACATCAATAATTTTCGACAAAAAGAAATCTCTTGATACATGTCCGAAACATTAACGGTATTGACCCTTCGAGTGGAGAAAATACCCTCAACGTTGTATTTGTGTGAAGTTTGTGGTGACGAGCTCTCTGCTAAATTCTCTCTTGATCACCACTTGAAGGTTATTCACGGTGTTGAACCAAAAGCTCGTGGGAAGAAGTTCGAATATTCACATTGTACGGTTTCCTGTGATACTAGAAAAACATAGGCTCATCATGTACGTCTGCAGCATTCCGGTATGTAACATTAGTTTTAAACTAAACTTGAAGATGGTTACAGTGTTATTTTCATTGTATTACAAAAGCATATTCATGCACTGTCTTAAGTTTATTATTCTTTCAAAAATAGTCCGGAAGACCGGGATCAACTTTCACTGATCCCGTTTATAGTTACTTCCTCTCCCGCAAGGGGGTAGAATTACTCGATGTCTCCTGCTACCCGGAGCGCAGCGAGGGATCCAGTCGGCCGTGCTTATGTTGAACGTGGTAAGCGAATCTGCCACTAGAGAGTAGCATCGTCTGGGTTCGAAAGTAAAGCGTAAGTGGAGGCAATCTATCTCACACATGCTTATTAAAATATCCATCTTCCTTTTGTGTCGAAAATAAGGAATTCGTAGGTGAGTCAAAGAATCCTTGACTGACCCTAAATGTGATCCCGCATTACAATGTAATTTACTCTGGTGAAATGGAATAGCGTATGGCTTTTAGTGCCGGAAGTATCCGAGGACATGTTCGACTCGACAGATGCAGATCTTTTGATTTGACACCCGTAGGCGACCTGCGAGTCGTGATGAGGATGAAATGATGATGACGACAACACGTACACCCAATGATGGTTAAAATTCCAGACCCTGCCGGGAATCGAACCCGGGATCTCTGTGACCAAAAAGGCCAGCGCGCTAACCATTTAGCCATGGAGCCGGCAGTTTTTAATCTCGCGGTTATATTACTGGTGCGTGTTTTTCCTGTCATTGTGTTAGTGCTAAAGTTTATACGAAGATTTATCAAATTATTTATCCACTGCAGTGTATATAAATTGAAATTAAATTAGTGTTCTTAGTGGGGATCTATATTCCCACGATTCTATTTGCACTGATGTAAGTTGCGCCATTAGGTTGGTAAAAACAATATTTCTTCAATTAATTATTTATCTCGTAGACAGTTGTCGAAGAATTCATCTGCTTCCAAATTAATGTTGTTTTTGTTTGTCCTTTGGTAGATCAGTTAGCCCAGTGTGGCCTGTGGCATCAGGTTCCTCAGTGTGGTCTTGTGCATTAGTGTTACGAGTGCGCTTTTTTGCTAACACTCCATAGTGTGGTCTTGTGTAACGGCCTCACCGGTCCGCGCTAGCGTAACCACCTCACCACTGTGTTGTGTTCCATCATTGTCCTCCATGAGATCTTCTTTATCAGCGTCCCGAGTGTGGTCTGGTGAATGAGTTTCACTACTGTGGTCTTGTGCATCAGGCTTCACAGTGTGGTCTTGATAGTTAGCCTCACCACTTTGCTCGGATAGATTAACCACTCAAGGTGGTCTGTGAATCGCCCTCCCCGTTGTAATCTAGTGCGATAGCCTCACCAGTGTGCCCTGTTCCATCTATGTCCCGAGTGGGCTATGGTGGTACACCACCCAAAGCGCTATGGTCATCAGCGTCACTGGTCCGTATCCACAGTTGGTTCTGGGATATCAGCCTCCCCGGTATGGATAGTCACTAACCTCACACGTGTGCTCTGGTCGATCAGATTGCCCAGTGTGGCCTGGTGCATCATCATCCCCAGTGTGGTTTGGTGCTGTAGTATTACCAGCGTGTTCTTGTTGCTCACACTCCACAGTACGGGCTGGTGAATCGGCCTCACTGGTCCACCAGGTTATCCTCCTCAGAACTGTGTTTTTTCCATCAATCTCCTCAATGCGATTTGCTTTATCAGCGTCCCGACTGTGGTCTGGTACATCAGTTTCACCACTGTGGTGTAGTGCACCAGCCTCCAGAGTGTGGTCTTGTGATTTAGCCTCACCACTTTGTTCTGATAGATGAGCCACTCAAAGTGGTCTGTGCTTCGCCCTCCCTGGTGCGGATTGTCACTAGCCTCAAACGTGTGCTCTGGTGCATCATCCTCCCCAATGTGGTATGGTGCATTAGTATTACCACCGTGTTCTTCTTGCTCACACTCCACAGTACGGACTGGTGCATCAGCCTCACTGGTCCACACAGGTTATCATCCTCAGAACTGTGTTTTTTTCCATCAATGTCCTCAATGCGATTTGCTTTATCAGCGTCCAGACTGTGGTCTGGTACATCAGTTTCACCACTGTGGTGTAGTGCACCAGCCTCCAGAGTGTGGTCTTGTGATTTAGCCTCACCACTTTGTTCTGATAGATGAGCCACTCAAAGTGGTCTGTGCTTCGCCCTCCCCGGTGCGGATTGTCACTAGCCTCAAACGTGTGCTCTGGTGCATCATCCTCCCCAATGTGGTATGGTGCATTAGTATTACCACCGTGTTGTTGTTGCTCACACTCCACAGTACGGACTGGTGTATCTACCTCACTGGTCCACACAGGTTATGCTCCTCAGAACTGTGTTTTTTTCCATCAATGTCCTCAATGCGATTTTCTTTATCAGTGTCCCGACTGTGGTCTGGTACATCAGTTTCACCACTGTGGTCTAGAGCATCAGCCTCCAGAGTGTGGTCTTGTGAGTTAGACTCACCAGTCTGTTCTGGTAGATGAGCCTCGACAAGGTAGTCTGGCGCATCCGCCCTCCAAGTGTGGTCTAGTGATGCGGCCAGCCGGTGTCATCTACTGCGTCATCTAGGTCTGGTCGAACAGCTTTGCTTGTGTGGTCTTTTGCGCTGGCCTCCCCAAGTGTGCTCGCCTCATAAATGTGCTCCGGTCGATCAGCCTCCCCGAATGGCTTGGTTCATCAGCCTTCCCAGTGTCGTCTTGTGCTTTTGTATTACCAGTGTGCTGTTGTTGAACACACTCCACAGTTGGTCTGGCGTATCGGATTCACTGGTACGCCCTGGCGTATCGTCCACAGTTAGTACTTTTTCCATTATCTCCAATGAGAGTGGCCTTGTGCTAAGACACCGCTCTGTGGTCCTGTGCATTAACCTCACCAGTGTGTTCTCGATGATCAGCTCGACAGTGTACTAAAGTGCATCGGCTTCCTAGAGTTGTCTAGAGCACAATGGTAATTCTAATGCACATAACCACACTGGGATGATGCACCAGGGCACATTGGGCAATGTCATGGAGCAGAGCTCACGTTTGAGTCTAACGACAATCCACACTGTGCTGTGTTCCATCAGTGTCGTCGGTGCGATGTGGTGTATCAGCCCATCCAGTGTGTTCTGATGTGTTGGCCTCTCCAGTCCTTTGGTGTATAAATCTCACCTGTGTGCTACTGGGTTTTTCAGGCTTAACCGTGTGGTCCTGCGAATCAAACTCACCAGTGTGCTCCGGTCGATCAGCCTCGACTTTGTCGTCTGGTGTACCGGCCACCTATTCATGTGTTTACGGATCGTCCTCAGCACTGCCCTCTGTCACATCAGTGCCCACAGTGCGATCTAGTGTATTAATATATCCAGTGTTGTCAAGTGCATCGGCATCCACAGTGTGGTTCTAGTGCGTTAGGGTCACCAATGTGTTGTGGTTGACGAGCTGCTACAGTGTAGTAATGTTCGTCGGCTTCCTGTGTGCTCTAGTACATTAGCATCACAGGGTGTTCTGGTTGTTCAGCCTCGACAGTGCAGTCTGGTGTATCGCCCTCATTGGTCCGCGCGGGTGTTTCGGCATTCCGGGATAGCGCTTGGGCGTCGTTCTTGGTCTGTTCTATCAGAGTCCTAAGTGCGATCTGTTGTATCAGCCTCCCCGTTCTGTCCTTCGCATTGTCCTCATGAACATTCCCCGTTCCATCAGTGTCCACAGTGCGACCTGTGAATCAGTCTCCCCAGCGTTGTCTGGTTTATTAGCCGCCCCGTTGTGCCCTGGTCATCAACACTCCTCTCTGTACCCGGAAAAGTGTGTATATCCTTGAGACGATTGATATTAAAATAATGAGCATGGATCCTATCTAGCGAGTTGGTACAGATAGGGGTATATTTATTAAAGATTTTTTAAATAATCTCATTATATTGATTATTGAAAGTACAGCATCACGGAAGTTGTTGTGGCTGGTTAGCAACTCCGAGTCCTGAAATGGCGCCGAATACTTCAATTTATAGATCGTATTCAGTACTTCGGGATATTCCAGAATTCGAGACATTCCAGAACTTCAAGAAAAACCAAAACTTCGAGAAAATCTAGAACTTCTCATCCAAGCAGGTGCGGTCCTTGCCCAGGCCTTAAGTGGTTCATTAGAGTATCAGGAATCCGCATGTAGGAGAAACGAAACGCCGCCCGGATGCCTAACACAACGGGTGCAAAAGAAATCTCCTATATTATTTTAGAAGGATTGTCTGGAAACTGGAGGGAATAGCCCCTCTGCATAACTCATGTACATTTTTGTCACGTAGAGGACACGGAAAACTTCCATGAAAGCATGACACCGTCTAGGCCAACAATCCAAAGTACCCTGCCAGTGATCACCATCATGGTTGGCAACATTAAAGTTATGTCGTTGATAGATTCAGGAGCTATATACCCCCGCATTTCAGCTAAGCTGTTAGGAGCCATAATGGCCATAGTGGTAAGACATTATGTACTTGTGATGCCCGTTTTCCAATTAGGATCAAAGGGATGTAAATTCAAGACTTTTATGGAATTCGTCGAGGGACATGTTAAATTAGAGCTCGTCTAGCCTCTTCAGTATGTTCTGGTTGATCGACGTGGAAAGTGCATCGGTCTCCTAGTGTGGTAGAGTGCGTAAGTTTCACCAGTGTGTTCAGGTCGATAAGCCTCATCAGATTGGCGTGTTCCATCAGCTTCCTCAGTGTGGTCCTTTTCATTAGCGTGACCAAGGTGCTCTGGTTGGTCACCCTCCCCAGCATGATCTGTTTATAACCCTCAATAGCCTCACCAGTGTGCGCTGGTGTATCTTTGGTCTGGTTGTACAGATTGCCCAGTGTGCTATTGAGCATGAGTCTCATCGGTGTTCGTTTGTGTAAGCGTCCCTACTGTCCTTTCGTGTTTCAGCCCCACAGTGTGCTATCGTGCATCGTTTTAACCGATGCGCTGTGGAGCATCAGCCTGACCTTTGTTACGGTGTTTCAGGCTACCCAGGTAACCTCGATAAAACTCACCATTGTTGTCCTGTGCATTAGCGTTACTATTGTGTTCATCGTCTACACCCTCCCCAGTATTGACTGGTGATCGGCAACACAGGTTTCGCTCTGAGGAACATTATTCAACAACTTGCCCTGTTCCATCAGTGTCCTCAGTGCGATCTGGTGTATCAGCCTCCCCAGTGGGGTAAAGTATATCATCCTCGCCAGTGCGGCCTCCAGCGTGTTCTTACGCGTTGGCCTCTCCAGTGTGCTTTGGTGCATAAACCTCACCTGTGTGCTACTGTGTTTTCAGGCTTCCCAGTGTGGTCCTGCGAATCAAACTCACCAGTGTGCTGTGGTCGATCAGCCTCGACATTGTGGTCTGGTGCACTGGCCTCCCTGGTATGTATTGACGGATCGTCCTCAGGACTGCGCTCTGTCAAATCAGGGTCCTCTGTGCGATCTGGTGTATCAACCTATCCAGTGTTGTATGGTGTGTGGTCAAGTGCATCGGCATCCACAGTTTGGTTCTAGGGCGTTAGGGTCAACAGTGTGTTCTGGTCGATCAGCTCCCACAGAGTAATGTACATCGGCCTATAGTGTGGTCTAGAGTGTTAGCCTCAGCAATGTCATCTGGTCGGTCAGCCCTGACACTGTTTTTCTGCGTTGGCCCTCCCGTGTGGTCTTTTGAAATAGCGTCTTCAATGTGCTCTGGTCCATAAGCCTACCAGAGTGGCCAGGTGCTCAGTCTCCCTAGTGTGGTCCTGTGCATTAGCGTCACCAGGTTGTTCTGCTTGTTCACCTCCCCCAGTGTAGACAGCTGTACGGGACTCACACTGTGGCTCTGGCGCTTTGGCCTCACCAGTTTGCTCTGTCCCGTCCATGTCCCGAGTGGGCACTGCTGGTACAGCACCAAGCGTGCTATGGTCAACAGCGTCTGTGGTGTGCTGCGCTGTGTCAGCATCTATAGTGCGCTCTTGGATATCAGCCTCCGCAGTGTGGATTGCTATTAACCTCAAATGTCTGCATTGGTAGTTCAGTTTTCCCAGTGTGGCCTTGTGATTCAGCTTCCACAGTGTGTTCTTGTGCATTAGTGTTTTTAGTGTAACCAGTATGTTTTTTCGCAAAAACTCCATAGTGTGGTGTTGTATATCGGCCTCACTTGTCCGCGCTGGCGTATCCACCTTACCACTGTGTTTTGATTGTCCTCCATGAGATCTTCTTTATCAGCGTCAAGAGTGTGTTCTGGTACATGAGTTTTATTCTGTGATCGAGTGCATCAGACTCCAGAGGGTGTTCTGCTAATCTGTTCTGGTAGATAAACCTCTCATGATGTTTTGTATATCGCCCTCCACGGTGTGGTCTAGTGCATTAGCCCCACCGGTGTGCTCTGTTCCGTCAATGTCCCGAGTGGGACCTGGTGGTACACCACCCATCGTGCAACGGTCAAACAGCGTCTCAGGTGTACTGCGATGTGTCCGTATCCACAGTGGGTTCTGGGATATCAGCCTCCCCGGTGTGCATTGTCAGAGTGGTCTAGTGCGTTAGACTCACCAGTGTGTTCTGGATGATTAACTCAGACAGTGTAGTAATGTGCATCGGCCTCCTAGTGTAGGCTCGCGCATTAGCCTCACCAGTGAGTTCTCGCACCACGCTGACGCATTAGCGTTACCATGTTTTCGTTGTGCTCTTCCTGAATACCCTGCCCAGTATGGTCTGGTGATCGCCGGGGAACATTATTCAACACCTTGCTCTGTTCCATCCCTGTCCTCAGTGCGATCTGGTGTATAAGCCTCCCCATTGCAGTCGAGTACATTGGCCACCACTGTGATCTAATGCGTTGGCCTCTCCAGTGTGCTTTGGGGTATAAACCTCACCTGTGTGCTACTGTGTTTTCAGACTTCCCAGTGTGCCCCTGCGAAACTAACTCACTAGCCTCAAACGTGTGCTTTGGTAGATCAGTGTGACCAGTGTGGCCTGTTGCTTCAGCTTCCTCAGTGTGGTCTTGTGCATTAGCGTTACCAAGGTGCTTTTTGCAAGCACTCCATAGTGTGGTCTAGTGTATCGGCCACTCTGGTCCGAGCCTGCATATCCACCTCACCACTGTGTTTTGTTCCATCATTGTCCTCCCTGAGAACTTCTTTATCAGCGTCCCGAGAGTGGTCTGGTACATGAGTTTCACCACTGTGGTCTTGTGTATCAGACTCCAGAGTGTGGTCTTGATAGTTAGCCTCACCACTTTGTTCTGATAGATTAACCACTCAAGGTGGTCTGTGCATCGCCCACCCCGTTGTAATCAAGTGCGATAGCCTCCTCAGTGTTCTCTGTCCCGAGTGGGCTCTGGTGGTACACCACCCAAAGCGCTATGGTCATCAGCATCACAGGTCCGTATCCACAGTGGGTTCTGGGATATCAGCTCCCCTGTGTGGATAGTCACTAGCCTCAAACGTGTGCTCTGGTAGATCAGATTGCATTGTGTGGCCTGGTGCATCATCATCCCCAGTGTGGTTGGGTGCATTAGTATTAAAGGCGTGTTCTTGTTGCTCACACTCCACAGTACGGACTGGTGTATCGGCCTCACTGGTCCGCGCACGTTATCCTCCTCAGTACTGTGTTTTTTTCCATCAATCTCCTCAATGCGATTTGCTTTATCAGCGTCCCGACTGTGGTCGGTACATCAGTATCACCACTGTGGTCCAGTGCACCAGCCTCCAGAGTGTGGCCTTGTGAGTTAGCCTCACCACTTTGTTCTGATAGATTAGCCACTCAATGTGGTCTGTGCTTCGCCCTCCCTGGTGCGGATTGTCACTAGCCTCAAACGTGTGCTCTGGTCGATCAGATTGCCCAGTGTGGGCTGGAGCATCATCCTCCCCTGTGTGGTTTGTGGCATTAGTATTACCTGCGTGTTCTTTTTGCTCACACTCCACAGTACGGACTGGTGTATTGGCCTCACTGGTCCACACGGGTTATCCTCCTCAGAACTGTTTTTTTCCATCAATCTCCTCAATCTCCTCTGTGGTCTAGAGCATCAGCCTCCAGAATGTGGTCTTGTGAGTTAGACTCACCAGTCTGTTCTGGTAGATGAACCTCTACAAGGTGGTCTTGTGCAACGACCCTCCCCCTACCCCCCCAACACTGTGAACTAGTGCCTTAGCCTCACCAGCGTTGTCTGGTCGAATAGTTTTGTGTGCTCTCTTGTCTTCCAGTAGTGTGCTCGCCTCTACAATGCAATCTGGTCGATCATCCTCCGAAGTGTGGCCTTCTGCATAAGCCTTCCCACTATGACATTGTGCATTAGTGGTACGAGTGTGGGCTGTTTGCACACCCTCCAAGTGTTGTTATGCGTATCGGCCTCACTGGTCCTTTGTGGCGTATCGTCCTCAGGACAGTGTTGTATTCCTCAGTGTCCTCAGTGCGATCTGGTGTTTCAAACTATGCAGTGTAGTATGGCGCATCCGCCCTCCAAGTGTGGTGTAGTGCATCGGCCAGCCGGTGTCATCTAGTGCGTTAGCCCACTGGTCAAGTGGGTCTGGTCCAACAGCTTTGCCTGTGTGGTCGATCAGCCTCCCCAGAGTGGCTTGGTGCATCAGCCTTCCCAGTGTCGTCTTGTGCATTTGTATTACCAGTGTGCTGTGGTTGAACACACTCCAGAGTTGGTCTGGTGTGTCAGATTCACTGGTACGCGCTGGCGTATCGTCCACAGTATGTACTTTTTTCCATCATACCCAGTGAGATCTGCTGTGTCAACCACCCGAGTATGGTCTGGTGCATCGGACTTCACGTGTCGTCTTGTTCAATGGTCTCTCCGATGCGCCCTGGTTCACCAACCTACGAGAGTGGCCTTGTGCACAAGTGTGTTCTGGTTGATCACCTCGACAGTGTACTAAAGTGCATCGGCTTCCTAGAGTTGTCTAGAGCACAATTGTAAAACTAATGCACATAACCACACTGGGATGATGCACCAGGACACACTGGGCAATGTCATCGAGCAGAGTACACGTTTGAGGCTAATGACAATATACATTGTGCTGTGTTCCATCAGTGTCGTCAGTGCGATGTGGTGTATCAGCCCATCCAGTGTGTTCTGTTGCCCCAGCACCCGCTCCCCATTGTAGTCTTGTGCATCGGCCACCACAGTGTTGTCTAAGGCGGTAGACTCTATAGAGTGCTCTATTGCTCCGGCCTCACCAGTGTTTTTTTTGTACATGGGTACCGCCCGGCTAGCTCAGTCGGTAGACCATGAAAGTCTGAATGTCACAATCGTGTGTTCGAGCACAATGCTGGGCGCCACGTTTATTACCTCCTCTCTGTTCACGGAAAAGTATTTATATCTTTGAGGCGTTTGATGTTAAATTAATGAGCATGGATTCTATTTACGGAATGGCCTTATCATTCGAGTTGGTACGGAAGGGGGGCAGAGTTATCAATCTTAAAGATTTTATAATTGTCTGTATTTATTGATTATTGAATGCAAGTTCATATCACCTTCTTACAGCAGCATGGATTTTGTGGATGTTAGCAAGTCAGAGCCCAGACATGGCGCCGCATACGGTAAATACAAAGATCGTATCCAGAACTTCTGGATATTCCAGAACATCGACACATTCCCGTACTTCAAGAAAAACAAGTAATTCTAGAACATCTCATCCAAGCAGGCGTGGTCCCAGCCCAGGCCGTCAATGGTACAGAAGAGTACCAGGTCAAGCAGCGTATGTGGTGTGATGCGCTGGGTCAGTGCGTTCTGGGATATCAGACTCCCCAGTGTGGATTGTCACAAGCCTCAAACATGGGCTTTGGTAAATCAGTCACGAGCGAGACATCGGGAAGTGCGGACGTGTGAATGAGCTGAGGTGCGCAACATGGGCATAACGCTACAGCAATACAGGCTGAGAATTAGAAGATGGCATGATGCAAGGCAGTGTTGGAAGGAAGTGTTGGAGATTATGTTGTGTGCTACGGTTATTGCGATGCTGCTGGTGGTAGGAGGTAGAAAAAAGAACCCGGGTCCAAACCAGGGACCGTTTGGCTGGGAGGAGCTTGAAGAGATCAAGAAAGTGGTGAAGGAAGCAAGGAAATGATGCAGCAAAACCAGGCAACCCAAATGAAGGTGATGAAGGACTTAAGAACTTTTATAAAAGAAGAAATTGGAGGTGTAAACACACTAGTGACGGTAATGCACAACACCACAATTGGGAGACTGAGCACCTGGCCACTCTGATAGGCTGATGGACCATTGAAGCACATTGAAGATGCTATTTCAGAGACCACACGGGAAGGCCAACACAGAAGAACTCACTGTCAGGCAGACCGACCAGAAGACACTGATGAGGCTAACGCATAAGACCACACTACAGGCCGATGCACATAACCCTGTGGGAGCTGATCGATCAGAGCGCTTTCTTGACCCTAACGCAGTAGAACCCCACTGTGGATGCCGATGCATTTGACCACAGTGGTTAAATTGATGTACGAAACCACACTCGGACGCTGATATAGCAGATCGCATGCGGACATAAATGGGACAAAGCAGTGCGCCAGCGCGGACCAGTGAGGCCGATATCCAGACCACACTTTCGAGTGTTTGCAAAAAGAGGACACTGGTAACACTAACCCACCACTCCAAACTGGGTAGGCTGATGCACCAGGCCACACTGGGCAAACTGATCTATCAAAGCACACGTTCGTGGCTAATGACAAGTCAAACTTGGGAGGCTGATTTCACAGAACTCACTGGGGATGCTGACATCTCTGGACTCGGAGTTACTAACCACCCACAACATCGTTGCTGCTGTACGTAGGTGATATGAACCTGAATTCAATAATCAATAAATACAGACTATTAAAAATCTGTACCAACTCCAATGATGAAGCAACTCCGTAGAAAGAATCCATGCTCATTAGTTTAATTTCAAGCGCCTCAAAGATATAAAGACTTATCCGGGTACGTGGCGCCCAGCGTTGGGCTCAAACACAAGATCGTGACATTAAGACTCTCATTCTCTACCGACTGAGCTAGCCTGTCGGTGACCATGTAACAAAACACACTGGTGAGACCGGAGCAAGAGAGCACTCTATAGAGGCTACCGCCTTAGACAACACTGTGGTGGCCGATGAACTAGACTAAAATGGGGAGGGGGTGCTGATGCAGAAGAACACACTGGATGGGCTGATACACCACTTATCACTGACGACACTGATGGAACCCAGATCAGTGTGGATTGTCATTAGCCTCAAACGTGTGCTCTGATCGATGACATTGCCCACTGTATTCTGGTGCATCATCCCACTGTTGTTTTGTGCATTAGTTTTACCATTGTGCTCTCCTCACACTAGGAAGCCGATGCGCTTTAGTACACTGTCGAGCTGATCATCCAGAACACACTTGTGAAGTTAATGCGCAGGACCAGAGTGCGGAGACTGAGCACAAGGCCACTCTCGTAGGCTGGTGAACCTGCGCGCATTGGAGAGGCCATTGCACAAGACGACACGCGAGGTCTGATGCACCAGACAATACTCGGGGGATTGACACAGCAAATCTCATTCAGGATGATGGAAAAGAAGTACATGCCGTGGACGATACGCAAGCGCGTACCAGTGAATCCGAAACTCCAGACCAACTGTGGAGTGTGTTCAACCACAGCACACAAGGCGACACTGGGAAGGCTGATGCGCCAGGCCACTCTTGGGAGGATGATCGACCAGATTGCATTGTGGAGGGCTGTGCAAGGAATCGCACAAAGCTATTCGACCAGACAACGGTGGTGAGGCTAACCCACAAGTTTACAGAGGGGAAGCCGATGCACAAGACCACCTTGTCGAGGCTCATCTACCAGAACAGACTGGTGAGTCTCTCTATCAAGACCACACTCTGGGTGCTGGTGTACTAGAGCACATTGGTGAAACTGATGTACCGACCACAGTCGGAACGTTGTGGAGTGTGAGCAACAAGAACACGCTGGTAATACTAATGCATCAAACCACACTGGGGATGATGATGCACCAGGCCACACTGGGCAATCTGATCGACCAGGACACACGTTTGAAGCTAGTGACTATCTACTGCTGGCAGTCTGATATCCCAGAACCCCACTGTGGATATGGACCAGTGACGTTGATGACCATAGCGCTTTGGGTGGAGCACCACCAGAGCCCACTAGGGACAGAGCACATTGAGGAGGCTAACGCACTAGATTTTAACGGGCAGGGCGATGCACAGACCACCTTGAGTGGTTAATCTATCAGAACAATGTGGTGAGGCTAACTATCAAGACCACACTCTGAAGTCTGATTTACAAGACCACAGTGGTGAAACTCATGAAGGACAATGAAGGAACAAAACACAGTGGTGAGGTGGATACGCCAGCGCGGACCAGTGAAGCCGATACACAAGACCACAATATCGAGTGCCCTCAAAAAGCACCTTGGTAACACTAATGCACAAGACCACACTGAGGAAGCTGAAGCAACAGGCCACAATGGTCAAACTGATCTACCAAAGCACACGTTTGAGGCTAATGAGTTAGATTCCCAGGGGCACACTGGGAACCCTGAAAACACAGTAACACATTAAGATGAGGTTTATACACCAAAGCACACTGGAGAGGCCAACGCATTAGAACAGACTGGTGGCCAATGTGCTCGACTGCAATGGGGAGGCTTATACACCAGATCGCACTGAAGACAGGGATGGAACAGAGCAAGGTGCTGAAAAATGTTCCCCGGCGATCACCAGATCATACTGGGGAGGGTATTCAGGAGGAGCAAATTGGAAAAATGGTAACGCTAATGCACAGGACAACACTGGTGAGGCTTATCGAGCACACCTGGCTAGCCTCAAACACCGTATCACAAGTCAGCCTGATGCCAGAACTCACTGGTGGTGCTAATACACGAGACTACACTAGGAGGCCGATGCACATTACTACACTGTCGACGTTAATCATCCTGAACACACAGGTGAGGCTAACGCACTAGACCACTCTGTGGATATCGATGCACTTGGCCACACACCAGACAAATATGGTTACGTTGATACACCAATTTGCACTGTGGACTCTGATGGAACAGAGCAAGGTGATGAGGACGGACCAGTGAAGCCAGATACACCATACCACACACTGGAGGGCGTGCAACCAGAGCACACTTGTTACACTAATGGACAAGACCACACTGGGAAGGCTGATGCACCAGGTCACACTGGGCGACCTGAACGACCTGAGCACACGTTTGAGGCTAGTGACAATTCACACCGGGGAGGCTGATATCCCAGAACCCACTTTGGATACGGACACAGCGCAGTACAGCAGAGACGCTGCTTGAACATAGCACGCTGGGTGGTGTACCACCAGATCTCACTCGGGACATTACGGAACAGAGCACACCGGTGAGGCTAATGCACTAGACCACAGGGTGGAGGGCGATACACAGAACACCCTGAGAGGCTTATCTACCAGAACAGATTAGAAGAACACCCTCTCGAGTCTGATGCACTAGATCGCAGAATAAAACTCATGTACCAGAACACACTCTAGATGCTGAAGAGCGCAGCACTCCACAGACGCTGCTAGACCATAGCACGCTGGGTGGTGTACCACCAGATCACAGTCGGGACATTGACGGAACAGAGCACACCGGTGAGGCTAATGCACTAGACCACACCGTGGAGGGCGTTACACAGAACACTTTGAGAGGCTTATCTACCAGAACAGATTAGAAGACCACCCTCTCGAGTCTTATGCACTAGATCGCAGAATAAAACTCATGTACCAGAACACACTCTTGACGCTGATAAAGAAGATCTCATGGAGGACAATCAAAACACAGTGGTAAGGTGGATACGCCAGCGGAACAAGTGAGGCCGATATACACCACACTATGGAGTTTTTGCGAAGGAGCACTCTGGTAACACTAATGCACAAGACCACACTGGGGAAGCTGAATCACAAGGCCACACTGGGCAAACCGAACTACCAATGAACACATATGAGGTTAATGACAATCCACACTGCGAAGGCTGATATCCAAGAACGCAGTCTAGATGCTGAACAGCGCAGCACACCACAGAAGCTGCTAGACCATAGCACGCTGGGTGCTGTACCAGCAGTGCCCCCTCTGGACATGGATGGGACAGATCACACTGGTGAGGCCAAAGCGCCAGAGCCACAGTGTGAGTCCCACACAGCTGTCTACACTGGGGGGTGAGGCTAACAGACCTTTCTGTGAATGCCGATGCACTTGCAACACACCAGACAACTATGGATACGTTGATACACCAATTAGCGCTGTGGACACTAATGGAACGGAGCAAGGTGATGAGGGCGGTCCATACCACACTCTGGAGGGTGTGCAACCAGAGCCCAAGGTGACACTAATGGACAAGACCACACTGGGAAGGCTGATGCTTCAGGCCACACTGGGCAACCTGATCGATCAGAGCACACGTTGAGGCTAGTGACAATCCACACCGGGGAGCTGATATCCCAGAACCCATTGTGGATTCTTACAGAGCGCAGCACACCAGAGACGCTGCTTGACCATAGCACGCTGGGTGGTGTACCACCAGATCCCACTCGCTACATTGACGGAACAGAGCACACCGGTGAGGCTAATGCACTAGACCACACGGTGGAGGGCGATACACAGAACACCCTGAGAGGCTTATCTACCAGAACAGATTAGAAGAACATCCTCTCGAGTCTGATGCACTAGATCGCAGAATAAAACTCGTGTACCAGAACACACTATAGATGCTGAACAGCGCAGCACTCCACAGACGCTGCTAGACCATAGCACGCTTGGTGCTGTACAAGCAGTGCCCACTCGGGACATGGATGGGACAGAGCACACTGGTGAGGCTAAAGCGCCAGAGCCACAATGTGAGTCTACCTTGTCGAAGCTGATCTACCAGAAGAGACAGGTGAGTCTAACTCACAAGACCACACTCTGGAGGCTGATGAACTAGACCACAATGGAGAAACGGATGTACCATACCACACTCGGGACGCTGAAACAGCAAATCGCAAGGAGGACGTTGAAGGAAAAACACAATTCTGATTAGGATAACCGGCGTGGACCAGTGAGGTCGATATACTAGACCGCACTGTGGAGTGTGAGCAACAAGAACACGCTGTTAACACTAAAGCATCAAACCACTTTGGGGAGGATGATGCACCTGGCCACACTGGGCAATCTGATCGACCAGAGCACACGTTTGAGGCTAGTGACAATCGGGGGAGTGACAATCCACAATCCACTTTGGATACGGACACAGCGCAGTACACCAGTGACGCTGATTGAACATAGCACAATGCGTGGTGTACCACCAGATCCCACTCGGGACATTGATGGTACAGAGCACATTGGTGAGGTTAACGCACTAGATCACAACGGGTAGGGCGATGCACAACCACCTTGAGAGGCTAATCTACCAGAACTAAGTGGTGAGTCTAACTCACAAGACCACACTCTGGAGTCTGATGTACTAGACCACAGTGGTGAAACTCACGTACCAGACCACAGTCGGGACGCTGATAAAGAAGATCTCATGGAGGACAATGATCGAACAAAGCACACTGCTGAGAAGGATACGCCAGCGCGGACCAGAGAGGCCGATAAACAAGACCTCACTATGGAGTGTTTGGACAGGGCACACTCGTAACACTCATGCACAAGACCAAACTGAGGAAGCTGATGCACCAGGCCACACTGGGCTAACTGATTTACCAAAGCACACGTTTGAGGCTAATTGGGAAACCTGAAAACACAGTAGCACATAGGTGAGGGTTATACACCATATCGCCCTGAGGACAGGGATGGAACAGAGCAAGGTGCTGAATAATGTTCCGCAGCCCAAAACCTGGGTGCCGATCACCAGACCATACTGGGGAGGCTGTTCACGAAGAGCACAATGGTAACTTGGTAACTCTAATGCACAGGAAAAAACTGGTGAGGCTTATCGAGCAAACCTGTGTAGCCTGAAGCACTGTAGCTCAGTTCAGCCTGATGCCAGAATTCAATGGTGAGGCTAACGCCGTAGACAACTTAAGGGGGCCGATGCACTTCAGTACACTGTCGAGCTGATCAACCAGAACTCATAGGTGACTCTAACGCACTAGACCAGGGATGGCGAACCTATGCCACGCGTGTCACTAGGTGACACGCGAACACGATTTCGGTGGCACGCCACGCGAACATATTAATGTTTTTATAAACGTCTTGTATTGTAGATTATTTTACATATCTCGTGCATCGTATAGCCGTATTAACTTGTAAGCAATAAATATCGAAAATCCAAATTCTAGTTCCATTCCGCCGTGCAATGTAGCAACACTGCAACACTGATAGGTCCGGAAGTCGAGTGAGATAACAGTGTTAGAGTGGCTGGCGAGCCCTTCACTCACCCACGTCAGTCAGTAAGTGAAGTTTGACTTGTGTGTGTGGTTGCCAGTAGTGGGTAACTGTTTTATTGAATATAGTTCTCTGGTGGTTTTGTATACGGACCTGGGAAACATGTTTTCTGTGCCGAAAAAACGGAAAATTAAGAAAGGTAGTGGCCGGATTTTTCAAGAGCAGTGGACAAGGGAATCGGAGTGATAGAAAGGAACAATAAAGCCTTGTGTTGCCTGTGTTCGGAAACAGTTGTATCCCGCACATTTAATGTAAAGCGCCATTTCGAGACGAATCATTCAAATGTTTGTTCCATTCCAAATGAAGAAAGAAGAGAGTTCGTTTCACAAAAAGTCGAACAATATACAAAACAAACTAGTTCTTTTGTATCATCTTTCAGGCCAAGGAATAATATCAGTGCGGCTAGTTTCCACCTGTCACACTGCATAGTACAGCATGGGAAGCCGCTTTCTGATGGTGAGTTCTTGAAGAAGGCTTTCTTCTTGTCGTCTTGGAGGGCGATACACAGAACACCCTGAGAACAGATTAGAAGACCACCCTCTCGAGTCTGATGCACTAGATCGCAGAATAAAACTCATGTACCAGAACAAACTCTCTACGCTGATAAAGAAGATCTCATGGAGGACTATCAAAACACAGTGGTAAGGTGGATACGCCAGCGGAACAAGACCATAATGGGAAGGCTTATGCACCAGGCCACTCTTTGGAGGATGATCGACCAGATTTCAAAGTTGAGGCGAGCACACTTGTGGAGGTCTGTGTAAGAGATCACACAAAGCTATTCGAGCAGACAACGCTTATGAGACTAAAACACAAGTTTACAGAGGGGAAGGAGATGCACAAGACCACCTTGTCGAGGCTGATCTACCAGAACAGACTGTTGAGTCTATCTCACAAGACCAAACTCTGGAGGCTGATGCACTAGACCTTAGTGGTGAAACTAATGTACAAGACCACACTCGGGATGTTGATAAAGCAAATTGCATTGAGGACATTGATGGAAAAAAAATCACAGTTCTGACGAGAATGACCTGCGTAGACCAGTGAGGACGATACACCAGACCGTGCTGTGGAGTGTGAGCAACAAGAACACGCTGGTAATACTAATGCACCAAACCACACTGGGGATGATGATGCACCAGGCCACACTGGGCAATCTGATCGACCAGAACACACGTTTGAAGCTAGTGATTATCTACAGCTGGCAGTCTGATATCCCAGAACCCCACTGTGGATATGAACCAGTGACGTTGATGACCATAGCGCTTTGGGTGGAGCACCACCAGAGCCCACTCGGGACAGAGCACACTGAGGAGGCTAACGCACTAGATTTTAAGGGGGAGGGCGATGCACAGACCACCTTGTCGAGGCTGATCTACCAGAACAGACTGTTGAGTCTATCTCACAAGACCAAACTCTGGAGGCTGATGCACTAGACCATAGTGATGAAACCAATGTACAAGACCACACTCGGGATGTTGATAAAGCAAATTGCATTGAGGACATTGATGGAAAAAAAATCACAGTTCTGACGAGAATACCCTGCGTAGACCAGTGAGGACTATACACCAGAACGTACTGTGGAGTGTGAGCAACAAGAACACGCTGGTAATACTAATGCACCAAACCACACTGGGCATGATGAGTCTGGAGTCTGATTCACAAGACCACTGTTATGAAACTCATGAAGGACAATGAAGGAACAAAACACAGTGGTGAGGTGGATACGCCAGCGCGGACCAGTTAGGCCGATACACAAGACCACAATATGGAGTGCTTTCAAAAAGCACCTTGGTAACACTAATGCACAAGACCACACTGAGGAAGCTGAAGCAACAGGCCACACTGGTCAAACTGATCTACCAAAGCACACGTTTGAGGCTAATGAGTTAGATTCGCAGGGGCACACTGGGAACCCTGAAAACACAGTAGCACATTAGATGAGGTTTATACACCAAAGCACACTGGAGAGGCCAACGCATTAGAAGAGATTGGTGGCCTATGTACTCGACTGCAATGGGGAGGCTTATACACCAGATCGCACTGAAGACAGCGATGGAACAGAGCAAGGTGCTGAATAATGTTCCCCGGCGATAACCAGATCATAGTGGGGAGGGTATTCAGGAGGAGCACAATGGAAAAATGGTAACGCTAATGCACAGGACAACACTGGTGAGGCTTATCGAGCACACCTGGCTAGCCTCAAACACCGTATCACAAGTCAGCTTGATGCCAGAACTCACTGGTGGGGCTAATACACGAGACTACACTAGGAGGCCGATGCACTGTCGAAGTTAATCATCCTGAACACACAGGTGAGGCTAACGCACTAGACAACTCTGTGGATATCGATGCACTTGACCACACACCCGACAACTATGGATACGTTGATACACCAATTCGCACTGTGGACACTGATGGAACAGAGCAACGTGATGAGGACGGACCAGTGAAGCCAAATACACCATACCACACACTGGAGGGCGTGCAACCAGAGCTCACTTGTTACACTAATGGACAAGAACACACTGGGAAGGCTGATGCACCAGGTCACACTGGGCGACCTGATCGACCTGAGCACACGTTTGAGGCTAGTGACAATGCACACCGGGGAGGCTGATATCCCAGAACCCACTGTGGATACGGACACAGCGCAGTACAGCAGAGACGATGCTTGACCATAGTACGCTGGGTGGTGTACCACCAGGTCCCACTCGGGACATTGACGGAACAGAGCACACCGGTGAGGCTAATGCACTAGACCACACGGTGGAGGGCGATACACAGAACACCCTGAGAGGCTTATCTACCAGAACAGATTAGAAGAACATCCTCTCGAGTCTGATGCACTAGATCGCAGAATAAAACTCATGTACCAGAACACACTCTAGATGCCGAACAGCGCAGCAGTCCACAGACGCTGCTAGACCATAGCACGCTTGGTGCTGTACCAGCAGTGCCCACTCGAGACATGGATGGGACAGAGCACACTGGTGAGGCTAAAGCACCAGAGCCACAATGTGAGTCTACCTTGTCGAGGCTGATCTACCAGAAGAGACAGGTGAGTCTAACTCACAAGACCACACTCTGGAGGCTGATGAACTAGACCACAATGGAGAAACGGATGTTCCATACCACACTCGGGACGCTGAAAAAGCAAATCGCAAGGAGGACGTTGAAGGAAAAACACAATTCTGATTAGGATAACCAGCGTGGACCAGTGAGGTCGATATACTAGACCGCACTGTGGAGTGTGAGCAACAAGAACACGCTGTTAATACTAAAGCACCAAACCACTTTGGGGAGGATGATGCACCTGGCCACACTGGGCAATCTGATCGACCAGAGCACACGTTTGAGGCTAGTGACAATCGGGGGAGTGACAATCCACAATCCACTTTGGATACGGACACAGCGCAGTACACCAGTGACGCTGATTGAACATAGCACAATGCGTGGTGTACCACCAGATCCCACTCGGGACATTGATGGTACAGAGCACATTGGTGAGGTTAACGCACTAGATCAACGGGTAGGGCGATGCACAACCACCTTGAGAGGCTAATCTACCAGAACTAAGTGGTGAGTCTAACTCACAAGACCACACTCTGGAGTCTGATGTACTAGACCACAGTGGTGAAACTCACGTACCAGACCACAGTCGGGACGCTGATAAAGAAGATCTCATGGAGAACAATGATCGAACAAAGCACACTGCTGAGAAGGATACGCCAGCGCGGACCAGAGAGGCCGATAAACAAGACCACACTATGGAGTGTTTGGACAGGGCACACTCGTAACACTCATGCACAAGACCAAACTGAGGAAGCTGATGCACCAGGCCACACTGGGCTAACTGATCTACCAAAGCACACGTTTGAGGCTAATTGGGAAGCCTTAAAACACAGTAGCACACAGGTGAGGGTTATACACCATATCGCCCTGAGGACAGGGATGGAACAGAGCAAGGTGCTGAATAATGTTCCGCAGCGCAAAACCTGGGTGCCGATCACCAGACCATACAGGGGAGGCTGTTCACGAAGAGCATAATGGTAACTTGGTAACTCTAATGCACAGGAAAAAACTGGTGAGGCTTATCGAGCAAACCTGTGTAGCCTGAAGCACTGTAGCTCAGTTCAGCCTGATGCCAGAATTCAATAGCGAGGCTAATGCCCGAGACCACACTCGGAGGCCGATACACAATACCACACTCTGTCGAAGATAATCATCCAGAACACACTGGTGAGAGTAACGCCATAGACAACTCAAGGAGGCCGATGCACTTCAGTACACTGTCGAGCTGAGCAACCAGAACTAATGGGTGACCCTAACGCACTAGACCTTTCTGTGGATGCCGATGCACTTGCAACACATCAGAAAACTATGGATACGTTGATACACCATTTAGCGCTGATGGAACGGAGCAAGGTGATGAGGGCGGTCCAGTGAAGCCAGATACACCATACCACACTCTGTAGGGTGTGCAACCAGAGCCCAAGGTTACACTAATGGACAAGACCACACTGGGAAGGCTGATGCTTCAGGCCACACTGGGCAACCTGATCGATCAGAGCACTCGTTGAGGCTAGTGACAATCCACACCGGGGAGCTGATATCTCGGAACCCATCATGGATTCTTACAGAGCGCAGAACACCAGTGACGCTGCTTGACCATCGCACACTGGGTGGTGTACCACCAGAGCCCACTTGGGACATTAATGGAACAGAGCATTCTGGTGAGCCTAATGCACTAGACAACACCGGGGAGGGCGAAACACAGACCACCCTGAGAGGCTAATCTACAGATTAGTGAGGCTAACAACACAAGACCACACTCTAGAGTCTGATGCACTAGACCACAGTGGTGAAACTCATGTACTAGACCACAGAGCGGACACTGATAAAGCAGATATCATGGAGGACAATGATGGAATAAAGCACAGTTCTGAGGAGGACACGCCAGCGCGGACCTGTGAGCCAAATGCACCAGACCACACAATGGAGTGTTTGGACAGGACACGCTGTTAACACTAATGCCAAGTGCAGGTCAACCTGATGCCAGAACTCACTGGTGAGGCTAATGCCCGACCCCACACTAGGAGGCCGATGCACATTACCACACTGTCGAAGATAATCATCCAGAACACATTGGTGAGGCTAACGCCGTGGACAACTCAAGGAGGCCGATGCACTTTAGTACACTTACGAGCTGATCAACCAGAACTCATAGGTGACCCTAACGCACTAGACCAGTCTGTGGATGCCGATGCACTTGCAACACACCCGACAACTATGGATACGTTGATACACCAATTCGCACTGTGGACACTGATGGAACAGAGCAAGGTGATGAGGACGGACCAGTGAAGCAAGATACATAATTCCACACTGTGGAGGGTATGCAACCAGAGCCCAAGGTTACACTAATGCACAAGACCACACTGGGAAGACTGATGCTCCTGGCCACACTGGGCTAGCTGATTGATCAGAGCACACGTTGAGGCTAGTGACAATCCACACCCGGGAGCTGATATCCCTGAACCCATTGTGGATTTATACTGAGGGCAGCACACTACTGACGCTGCATGACCATAGCACACTGGGTGGTGTACCACCAGTGCCCACTAGGGTCATAGATGGAACAGAGCACACTGGTGAGGCGATACACAGACGAACCTGAGAAGCTAATCTACCAGAACAGATTAGTCAGACTAACTCACAAGACCACACTCTGGAGTCTCATGCACAAGACCACAGTGGTGAAACTGATGTACCAGACCACACTCGGGACGCTGATAAAGCAGATCTCATGGAGGACAATGATAGAACAAAGCACAGTTCTGATGAGGATACGCCAGCGCGGACCAGTGCGGCCGATAAAACAGACCACACTATGTAGAGTTTGAAAAAAGAGGACACTGGTAACACTAACCCACCACTCCAAACTGGGTAGGCTGATGCACCAGGCCACACTGGGCAAACTGATCTACCAAGGTACACGTTTGAGGCTAATGACAAATCAAACTTGGGAGGCTGATATCCCAGAACGCACTGGGGATGCTTACATCTCCGCACTGGGAGTTGCTAACAAGCCACATCATCCATGCTGCGGTACGTACGTGAAATGAACTTGCTTTCAATAATAAATAAATACAGACTATTAAAAATCTGTACCAACAGAATGATATAGCCACTCCCTAGATAGATCCAGCTAATAAATATAATATCAAGCGACTCAAAGATATAAAAACTATTCCGGGTGTAGAGGGGGAGGTTATATACGTGGCGCACAGCGTTGGGCTCGAACATCAGTGTCGCCAGTGCGATGTGGTGGATAGCCCATCCAGTGTGTTCTTGTGCATCAGCACCCAATCCCCATTTTAGTCTAGTGCATCGGCCACGAAATTTTGTCTAAGGCGGTAGCCTGTATAGAGTGCTCTATAGCTCCAGCCTCAGCAATGTAGAGGATGTCAAGATCTTGGTAGATCAGTTTGCCCAGTGTGGCCTGGTGCATCAGCCGACCCTGTGTGGTCTGGTTGATTAGTGTTACCAGTCTGCTCTTTTTGCAAAAACTCGAAAGTGTGGTCTGGATATAGGCCTCCCTGGTCCGCGCTGGTCTTCCATCAATGTCCGCACGCGATTTGCTTTCTCAGCGTCCGAGTGTTGTTTCGTACATCACTTTCACCACTGATGTCCAATGCTTCGGCATCCACAGTGGGGTTCTAGTGCGTTAGGGACAACAATGTGTTCTGATCGATCAGCTCCCACAGGGTAACTAGTGTGGTCTAATGCGTTAGCCTAGCAGTGTCTTCTGGTTGGTCAGCCTGACAGTGTGTTCTTCTGCGTTGGCCTTCCCGTGTGGTCTTTTGAAATAGCATCTTCAATGTGCTCTGGTCCATCAGCCTATCAGAGTGGCCAGGTGTTCGGTCTCCCCAGTGTCGTCCTGTGCATTATCGTCACCAGTGTGTTCTGCTAGTTCACCTCCCCCCGTGTGGACTGCTGTACGGGACTCACACTTTGGCTCTGGCGCTGAGGCCAAACCAGTGTGCTCTGTCGCATTAATGTCGCGAGTGGGCCCTACTTGTACAGCACCCAGAGTACTATGGTCAAGCACTTGTACAGCACCCAGAGTACTATGGTCAAGCAGCGCTGCGGTGAGCTGCGCTGTGTCAGCATCCAGAGTGCGTTCAGGGATATCAGCCACCACAGTGTGCATTGTCATTAACCGACTGTGGTCTGGTACATGAGTTTCACCACTGTGGTCTAGTGCATTGACTCCAGAGTGTGGTGTTGCGAGTTAGCCTCACCACTTTGTTCTGGTACGTTAGCCACTCAAGGTGGTCTTGCATCGCCCTCCCCTGCTCTGTTCAACCAATGTCCTGAGTGGGCTCTGCTGGTACACCACCCAGTGCGCTATGTTCAAGCAGGGTCACTGGTGTACGTCGCTGTGTGACCTGGTGCACCACCCTCCCCATTGTTGTTTGGTGCTTTGGTGTTACCAGCGTTTCCAGTTGCACACCCTTCAGAATGTGGTATGGTGTATCTGGCTTCACTGGTCCGGCCTCATCACCCTGCTAGGTTCCATCAAGAGTCCATAGTGTGAATTGGTGTATCAACGTATCCATAGTTGTTTGGTGTGTTGTCAAGTGCATCGGCATCCACAGACTGGTCTAGTGCGTTAGGCTCACCAATGTGTTCTGGTTGATCAGCTCGACAGTGTACTAAAGTGGATCGGCCTCCTTGAGTTTTCTTTGGCGTTAGCCTTACGAGTGTATTCTGGATAATTAACTTCGAGAGTGTAGTAATGTACATCGGCCTCCTAGTGTGGTCTCGCGCATTAGCCTCACCAGTGAGTTCTAGTATCAGAAGACCTGTGTTACGGTGTTTCAAACTACACAGGTGTGCTCGATAAGCCTCACCAGTGTTGTCTTGTTCATTAGCATTACCACGTTTCCATTGTGCTCTACCTGAATGCCCTCCAGAGTATGGTCTGGTGATCGCTGGGGAACATTTTTCAGCATCTTGCTCTGTTCTATCCCTGTCCTCAGTGCGATCTGGTGTATTAGCCTCCCATTGAGGGCGAGACATTGGCCACCACCGTGTTCTTATGCGTTTTCCTCTGCAGTGTGCTTTGCTGTATAAACCTCACCTGTGCGCTACTGTGTATTCAGGCTTCCTAGTATGGTCCTGCGAATCTAACTCAGCCCCAAACGTGTGCTTTGGTAGATCAGTTTGCCCAGTGTGGCCTGTTGCTTCAGCTTTCTCAGTGTCGTCTTGTGTTACCAGTGTGCTTTTTGCAAACCCTCCATACTCTGGTCTTATGTAACCACCTCAGCACTGTGATTTGATCCTTCATTGTCCTCCATGAGAACTTCTTTATAAGCGTCCCGAGTGCGGTCTGGTACATGAGTTTCACCACTGTGGTGAGGAGTGCGCTATGTTCAAGCAGCGTCACTGGTGTACTGCGCTGTGTCCGTATCCACAGTGGGTTCTGGGATATCAGCCTCCCCGGTGTGGATTGTCACTAGCCTCGAACGTGTGCTCTGGTCGATCAGATTGCCCAGTGTAGCTTGGTGCATCACCCTCCCCTGTGTGGTTTGGTGCATTAGTGTTACCAACGTGTTCTTGTTGCTCACACTCCCCAGTACAGTCTGGTATATCGTTCTCACTGGTCTACGCAGGTTATTCTCGTCAGAACTGTGTTTTTTTTCCATCAATGTCCGCAATGCAATTTGCTTTATCAACATCCCGAGTGTGGTCTTGTACATTAGTTTCACCACTAAGGTCTAGCGCATCAGCCTCCAGAGTTTGGTCTTGTGAGATAGACTCAACAGTCTGTTCTGGTAGTGTTTTAGTCTCAACAGCGTTGTCTGCTCGAATAGCTTTGTGTGATCTCTTACACAGACCTCCACAAGTGTGCTCGCCTCAACAATGAAATCTGGTCGATCATCCTCCAAAGAGTGGCCTGGTGCATAAGCCTTCCCAGTATGGTCTTGTGCTCTCTTGTGAGTGTGCTCTCTTTGCACACCCTCCACAGTGTTGTTATGCATATCGGCCTCACTTGTCCGTGGTGGCGTATCGTCCTCAGGAATATGTTGTATTCAATCAGTTTCCTCAGTGCGATTTGGTGTATCAAACCATCCAGTATAATCTAGTGCATCAGCCCTCCAAGTGTGGTCTAGTGCATTGGCCAACCGGTGTGTTCTAGTACGTTAGCCCACTGGTGATGTGGGTCTGGACCCACAGCCTTGCCTTTGTGGTCTCTTGGACAGGTCTTCCAAAGTGTGCTCGCCACACAAATGTGCTCCGGTCAATCAGCATCCCAGAGTGGCTTGGTGCATCAGCATTCTCAATGTCGTACGATCTGCTATATCAGCGTCCGAGTGTTATACTTATCCCATTTCTTCCATCCTATTAAACTTAGTACATAAACGACAAGAATCCCTCAATTCTAGACCCCTCATCAAGGCATCTACACCATTGAACTTTTTTTTCATATGACCCTTCCAAGTGTAGGCTGCTCTAGAGGCATCACAGTTTGCCTCTGGCGCTTCGGCCTCACCAGTGTGTTCTGGTTACCCGTTGTTTTCCTGGTCCATCTAATACAATTTACCCCATAGACACAAATGTTCATCAACCATCTTGTGTGGGGTGTTAAAGCACTAGGAAGTTGCACGCGGCCTCCATTCTGCCGCTATGTTGCGCACGTGCCCACGTGCTAGCTTCCTCTATAAGAGCCTAAGTATAGCCGCTCTTTTGCTCACGAACCCCTGTGCTACCCTTCTCTAAAAGAGCCTATGTATAGCCACCATCCTGCGCAGTAGCCCTTAGCCCAGGTGCAAGGAGAGAGTCCCATAAGAGCCTATGTATAGCGGCCTTCTTGCGCATTAGCCCCTGGTCCAGATTTCCCATTTTATCCTTCCTCAGTTTGGTCTACTCCACCGTCCTACACACTGTGGTCTAAGGTGTTAGCCCCTGTATTGTGTTCTAGGATATCAGCGTATATATGTTATTTAGTGCATCATCTTTCTCAGTGTGGTCCTCTGCAATAGCGTCACCGAGGTGCTCTGGTTGTTCACCCTCCCCAGCATGATCCGGTGTATATGCCTCATAGGGTCGTACTGGCGTATCGGCGTCACCAGTGTGCTCTAGTATATCAGCCTCACTCCTTGGTTTAGTTGTACAGATTGCCCAGTGTGCTCTAGAACATCTGTCTCATCGGTGTGCGTATGTGTAATCGTCCCTACTGTCCTTCAGTATTTCAGCCTTCCCTGCGTGCTATGGTGCATCGTTCTTAACTGATGTTCTCTGCAGCTTCAGCAGATAGCGGCTATACACAGGCTCCTATGGGGAAAACTAGCACATAGTAATTAAGGAGACGGCATAGGGGCGGTTGCGCGAGATGGTGGCCGCGTGCAACTTACAAGTGATAGGACACCCGAGGCAGTATAGTGCCTGACCTTTGGTTATATGAGACTAAAATTACGGAGATGGACCAGAAGCTCATGGTGATACATTGTTCTTATAGATCTATCTCTACGGAGCTGCCTCAGGAGCTCACATTGTCAACTTATGAATTATTGGTTTGATCATCCTGAAATTCCAAAACAGAAGTGTTAGTTAGCCTTTGTACTGTGTTCTAGGAGATCAGCCTACAAGTGTTATTTAGTGCATCATCTTCCTCAGTGTGGTCCTCTGCAATAGCGTCACCGAGGTGCTCTGGTTGTTCACCCTCCCCAGCATGATCTAGTGTATATGCCTCATAGGATCGTTCTGGTGTATCGGCGTCACCAGTGTGCTGTGCGTGACGACTGCTATACTCTAATCGTATAGACCTTAACTAGAAGGCTGCCTTAGGAAAACACAACACGTAACCAGAACACACTGGTGAGGCCGAAGCGCGAGAGCAAAACTGTGAGGCCCGTAGAGCTGTCCAGACTGGGAAGGCTATACAATGGGCTATACAATGTGAACTGCTATTATCTCCCGGTCAATATACTTAAATTTACTCTCATATAACCTTTGTTCAGTTTAAAGGTGCACTGGTTCATCAGCCTTCCTCTTTTGTCTGGTGGTACAGATTGCCCAGTGTGCTCTAGAGCATCTGTCTCATCAGTGTGCGTTTGTCCTTCAGTATTTCATCCTTCTCAGTGTGCTATAGTGCATCGTTCTAACTGATGTTCTCTGCAACATTAGCCCGACCTGTGCTTCGGTGTTTCAGGCTACCCAGGTGTGCTCGATGAGCCTTCCCAATGTTGTCTCGTGCATTAGCGTTACCAGTATGCTCTGCCTGAATACCCTTCCCAGTGCTAGTGCCTCGGGTGTACTAGCACTATTAAGTTGCACGCGGACACCATCTCGCGCAACCTATCTCCATTAGAGCCTTGCGCAGTAGCCCCTAGCCCAGGTGCAAAGAGTTGGCCCCATAAGAGCCAATGTAGGGTAGACATCTTGGGCAGTAGCAACCAGCCCAGGTGCAAGGAGTTAGTCACATAAGAGCACATGTATAGCGACCACCATGCGCAGTAGCCCCTACTTCAGGTGCAAGGATTTAGTCCCATAAGAGAGAATGTATAGCGGCCATCATGCGCATTAACCCTGTTCCAGAATTCAATTTATATCCCTCGCCAGTTTGGTCTCGTCCGTTCTTCGCCCTCCACACTGTGGTATAAGGCGTTAGCCTCGGTAGTGTGTTCTAGGAGACCAGCCTCACAATGTTTATCTGGTGCATCAGCTTCCTCTGTGTGAGCCTCTGCAATAGTGTACCAAGGTTCTCTGGATGATCACACTGCCCAGCATGATCTGGTGTATAGGCCTCATAGGGTCGTCCTGGCGTATCGGCGTCACCAGTGTTCTCTGGTTCATCAGCCTACCTCTTTGGTCTGGTGGTACAGATTGCCCAGTGTTCTCTAGCGCATCTGTCTCATCAGTGTGCGTTTGTCCTTCAGTATTTCACCCTTCCCAGTGTGCTATAGTGCATCGTTCTAACTGATGTTCTCTGCAATTTTAGCCCGACCTGTGCTTCGGTGTTTCAGGCTACCCAGGTGTGCTCGATGAGCCTTCCCAATGTCGTCTTGTGCATTAGCGTTACCAGTATGCTCTGCCTGAATACCCTCCCCAGTATGGTCTGGTGAATATGCATCCCATGTTTTTGCTCTGGCGCATCGTCTTCAGCACCCTGCTCGGCTCCATCAGTGTCATCAGTGCAATCTGGTGCATGAGCCTCCTCAGTGCGGTCTGGTGTATTATCCGACACTAAGGTCATCGCCTTCAACAGTGCGCTCTCTCCCATCAGTGTCCCCAATGTGCTCCGGTGTATGAGCACCCATTTGAGTTATGGTCAAGCAGCTCCTCCAGTGTGCTGCGGGGTGTCAGCTCAAAGTGCCCTGTGGTGTATCAGCGCCCCGAGTGTGGTTTGGTACATGAGCCTTCCCAGTGTGGGCTGCTCTAGAGGCATCATAGTTCGCCTCTGGCGCTTCGGCCTCACCTGTGTGTTCTGGTTACCCGTTTTTACTGGTCCATCTAATTCAATTTACCCCATAGAACCAAATGTTTAGCAGCTATCTCGTCTGGGGTGTCCTAGCACTAGGAAGTTGCACGCGGCCTCCATCCTGCGATTAGCCCCTATTCCGTCCCCTTATCTCTTATGTCTCCCCTGTGCCATCTTACTCCATAAGAGCTTATGTATAGCTGCTCTGTTTCGCACATTCCCACGTGCTAGCTTCCTCTATAAGAGCCTAAGTATAGCAGCTCTTTTGCTCACGAACCCCTGTGCTACATTTCCCTATGTATAGCCAACATCCTGCGCAGCAGCCCTTCCCCAAGTGCAAGGTGAGAGTCCCATAAGGGCCTATACATAGCGGCCTTCTTGCGCATTAGCCCCTGGTCCAGATTTCGCATTTTATCCTTCCTCAGTTTGGTCTAGTCCATCGTCCTCCACACTGTGGTATAAGGCGTTAGCCTCGGTAGTATGTTCTAGGAGACCAGCCTCACAATGTTTATCTGGTGCATCAGCTTCCTCTGTGTGAGCCTCTGCAATAGTGTACCAAGGTGCTCTGGATGATCACACTGCCCAGCATGATCTGGTGTATAGGCCTCATAGGGTCGTCCTGGCGTATCGGCGTCACCAGTGTGCACTGGTTCATCAGCCTTCCTCTTTGGTCTGGTGGTACAGATTGCCCAGTGTGGTCTAGAGCATCTGTCTCCTCAGTGTGCGTTTGTCCTTCAGTATTTCACCCTTCCCAGTGTGCTATGGTGCATCGTTCTAACTGATGTTCTCTTCAGCTTCAGCCCGACCTGTGCTTCGGTGTTTCAGGCTACCCAGGTGTGCTCGATGAGCCTTCCCAATGTTGTCTCGTGCATTAGCGTTACCAGTATGCTCTGCCTGAATACCCTTCCCAGTATGGTCTGGTGAATATGCCTCCCAGGTTTTTGTTCTGGCGCATCGCTCAGCACCATGCACTGCTCCATCAATGTCATCAGTGCGATATGGTGCATGAGCCTCCTCAGTGCGGTCTGGTGTATTATCCGACACTAAGGTCATATAGTGCACCGCCTTCAACAGTGCGCTCTCTCCCATCAGTGTCCCCAATGTGCTCCCGTGTATAAGCACCCATTGAGCTATGGTCAAGCAGCTCCGGTGTGCTGCGGGGTGTCAGCTCCACAGTGGCCTGTGGTGTATCAGCGCCCCGAGTGTGGTTTGGTACATCAGCCCTCACAGTGCGGGATGCTCTAGAGCAGAGATGGCGAACATTTTCCAACTAGCGTGCCATTTCAAGTCTGGTTTACTATTATCAACCGTCTACTGTGCCACTTGTCTACAACCCCCCCCCCCCCACCTTGCATCCCATTGCTGCCTTATGGGTGCATTATATTGAAAATATACATTTGATTGCATGTTCCGTGGTTGCATTTTTCCAATACCGCAAAAATACATTTGAAACAAGATCGTAATATAAATCATTTTTGCAATATGAGATTTTGAAATAAAGTGCGGTAATTTCTTCATATCTCGAAATTGGGGTAACCTCTTAAAAATTTGAAAACAATAAACATTTATACAGTAAGAAAACTTACGCGCTGGTGACAACCACACACAGCCAAACTTCACTAAATGAGTGATGTGGGTGAGCGAATGGCTCGCCGGCCGCATCTGACATTTATCTCACTTGCCTTTTAGGCCTATCAGTGTTGCAATGTTGCCTTAATGCACTTCCAAACGGAACTAGAACTTACATTTTCGGTATTTATTTCTTAAACCTGAAATACTATGACTATAGATGCACGAGATATGAATAGTCAATAGCATAAAACGTATATAAACACGTTAATATGTGCATGTGGTGTGTCACCGAAATCGTGATTGCGTGTCACCTAGTGACACGCGTGGCATAGGTTTGCCTTCCCTGCTCTAGAGGCATCACAGTTTGCCTCTGGCGCTTCGGCCTCACCAGTGTGTTCTGGTTACCCGTTGTTTTCCTGGTCCATCTAATTCAATTTACCCCTTAGACACAAATGTTCAGCAACAATCTTGTGTGGGGTGTCCTAGCACTATGAATTTGCACGCGGCCTCCATTCTGCGATCAGCCCCTATTCCGTTCCCTTATCTCCTATGTCTCCCCTGTGCCATCTTTCTACATCAGAGCCTATGTATAGCCGCTATGTTGCGCTCGTGCCTAAGTGCTAGCTTCCTCCATAAGAGCCTAAGTATAGCCGCTCTTTTGCTCACGAACCCCTGTGCTACCTTTCTCTATAAGAGCTAATGTATAGCCACCATCTTGCGCAGTAGCCCTTAGCCCAGGTGCAAGGAGAGAGTCCCATAAGAGCCTATGTATAGCGGCCTTCTTGCGCATTAGCCCCTGGTCCAGATTTCCCATTTTATCCTTCCTCAGTTTGGTCTAGTCCATCGTCCTCCACACTGTGGTCTAAGGTGTTAGCCTCTGTATTGTGTTCTAGGAGATCAGCCTACAAGTGTTATTTAGTGCATCATCTTCCTCAGTGTGGTCCTCTGCAGTAGCGTCACCGAGGTGCTCTGGTTGTTTACCCTCCCCAGAATGGTCTGGTGTATATGCCTCGTAGGGTCGTACTGGCGTATCGGCGTCACCAGTGTGCTATACGTGACGGCTGCTATACTCTATTCGTGTAGAATGCTGCCTTAGGAAAACACAACACGTAACCAGAACACACTGGTGAGGCCGAAGTTCCAGAGCAAAACTGTGAGGCCCGTAGAGCTGTCCACACTGGGAAGGCTATATATGGGCTATACAATGTGAGCTGCATTTATCTCCTGATCAATATACTTAAATTTGGTCTCATATAACTTTTGTTCACTAAACATCTAGCCTCGGGTGTACTAGCACTAGGAAGTTGCACGCGGACACCATCTCGCGCAACCTTTCTCCATTAGAGCCTATGTATAACCACCACCTTGCGCAGTAGCCCCTAACCCAGGTGCAAAGAGTTGGTCCCATAAGAGCCAATGTAGGGTGGACATCTTGCGCAGTAGCCCCTAGCCCAGGTGCAAGGAGTTAGTCACATAAGAGCCCATGTGTGGCGACCACCATGTGCAGTAGCCCCTACTTCATGTGCAAGGAGTTAGTCCCATAAGAGAGAATGTATAGCGGCCATCATGCGCATTAACCCTGTTCCAGAATTCAATTATTATCCCTCGTCAGTTTGGTCTCGTCCGTTCGTGGCCCTCCACTCTGTGGTAGTAGGCGTTAGCCTCTGTAGTGTGTTCTAGGAGACCAGCCTCACAAGGGTTATCTGGTGCATCAGCTTCCGCAGTGTGAGCCTCTGCAATAGCGTCACCAAGTTTCTCTGGATGATCTCCCTCCCCAGCATGATCTGGCGTATAGGCCTCATAGGGTCATTCTGGCGTATCGGCGTCACCAGTGTGCTCTGGTTCATCAGCCTTCCTCTTTGGTCTGGTGGTACAGATTGGCCAGTGTGCTCCAGAGCATCTGTCTCATCAGTGTGCGTTTGTCCTTCAGTATTTCACCCTTCCCAGTGTGCTATGGTGCATCGTTCAAACTGATGTTCTCTGCAACTTTAGCCCGACCTGTGCTTCGGTGTTTCAGGCTACCCAGGTGTGCTCGATGAGCCTTCCCAATGTTGTCTCGTGCATTAGCGTTACCAGTATGCTCTGCCTGAATATCCTTCCCAGTATGGTCTGGTAATATGCCTCTCATGTTTTTGCTCTGGCGCATCGTCTTCAGCACCCTGCTCTGCTCCATCAGTGTCATCAGTGCGATCTGGTGCATGAGCCTCCTCAGTGCGGTCTGGTGTATTATCCGACACTAAGGTCATTGCCTTCAATAGTGCGCTCTCTCCCATCAGTGTCCCCAATGTGCTCCGGTGTATAAGCAACATTGAGATATGGTCAAGCAGCTCCTCCGGATTGCTGCGGGGTGTCAGCTCCACAGAGCTCTGTGGTGTATCAGGACCCGAGTGTTGTTTGGTACATGAGCCTTCCCAGTGTGGGCTGCCTTAGAGCCATCACAGTTTGCCTCTGGCGCTTCGGCCTTACCAGTGTGTTCTGGTTACCCGTTGTATTCCTGGTCCATCTAATTCAATTTACCCCATAGACACAAATGTTCAGCAACCATCTTGTGTGGGGTGTCTTAGCACTACGGTAAAAGCACCAGTCATTGACAGGATCACCCGTTGTTGACACCCTGGAGAATACCTAATAAACATAAGGAGTGTGACAAGACATGAGAGTTCAAATTTCGGCGGTAACTACTCTGAAGCCCTCTGGCGGTAGTGGCTGAGAACTAATCAGGTGAGGTTTTTAGATTCGGAGATAGACGTAGTTTAGTGATGACGCCTGTTGCAAGATTTAACAGCACATGGTTTTCTTCTCAGATTTGTTAAGCAGGTGGGTGTGTTTCACTTATTATAATTCCTCTTGTTCACTTATTTAAGTAAATCCTGTCATGTAGTTTGAAAGTTTAACAGTTGTTCTTTTCATTTTTGTGTTCAATGTGAAAAAAGGCGGGAGGAAACAGTGTTCCGTTATGGTGTCAATTATTGGTTTAGTGAAACACGCCTATAACCTTTCATTGACACCCCCTGTCAATAATGGGTGTTTCCTACCTAACTTAAATTTGGAATCTTGTTGTTATTGGTAGAATGCACCTGAACTTCCGAGTATTTTGGTAGATATTTTAGTGAATTTGAATGGCCCATACCAAAAGATGACAGGGGGTGTCAACTTCAGGTTTTCCAGGTGTCAACTATTGGTGACTGATTGATTCCTAAATATAGTTATTTATTTATTTATTTATTTATTTATTTATTTATTTATTTATTTATTTAGTCTATTAGCCTAGGTTATCAATGTTTTAAGCTATTAAGGTTTTGGCGTTTAATCTAATGTCATGCTATCTTTCGTTTTAGGCCACAAAATGACTAAAAAGGGGAGAAAAATTCTTAATTATGCTCCGGAGCAAATGGGACAAGCAATAGAGGATGTTAGGAACGGGTCTTCAGTGAAATCAGCAGCTAAAAGGCATGGAGTACCATGAATTACCCTGATGTATAGGGCACAGGGAAAAATTAAAAAATCCCGAATGGGCCCAAACTCCATTTTGTCACTGGAGGACGAAGATGTGCTTGTGAACTAGATTCAATCCTTGGCAAAGGCCGGTTTTCCAATTGTGAAAGAGGAATTAATAAAAAGTGTTCAGCAACTTTTAATACGATTAAATAGGAAGTCCCAGTTCAAATCTGGCCGTAAGTGGTTTAAATCATTCTTGAATAGACACCCCACAATCTCTTTACGAACACCAGAAAACATAACAACATCAAGAGCATCCGTGTCAGCCGAAGACTTGCAAAACTGGTACAAAGAAATATATAATTACCTGCGTGATGAACATGTTTTGGATGTACTAGATAATCCGGTTAGGGTTTTTAATGCAGACGAGACTGGGATGTTTTTGAATCGGAAAGGAGGGAAAATTTTAGCAAAGAAAGGAGAAAAAAGATTTACAAAAAGGTAAATCCAGATGAAAAGGAATGTTTAACTGTCATGATAACAGCCAGTACAGCATTCCCTCAGATTGGGGAGTAGGCCGTTCAGAAAGTGGGTGGATGACCGGAGCACTTTATCATGAATTTGTCACCAACGTATTTTACCCATGGCTCAACAGCCATAACATTGAACTTCCTGTGATTCTTTTCCTCGATGGCCATTCCTCTCACATGAATTTTGCGCAGAAAAGGGTATCATTCTCATAGCCCTTTATCCCTACGCAACACATCTCATCCAACCGATGGATGTTTCCGTTTTCAGATCATTGAAAGGACGCTGGAAGGAGAAGGTTCATTCATGGAGAACAGGAAATATGGATTCGCCGATCTTGGAAAAGAAAGATTTTGCACCGATTTTAAAATCGGTGCTTAAAGACATCCCCTCCATAGCCATCCAGAACGGCTTTAGGAAGTGTGGTTTAGTGGCTTGGAATCCATCCGCTGTGTTAGACCATGAATTTCCTTCTGGAAGTGAAAATCTGAATGTAAATGTTATTTCAAAATTTGATTTGAATGAGAACAAGATAGCACTTAAAGTTTTGGAAAATATTATTGGGAAAGGAAAATTATCAGAATTTCAAGGAGCTGAAGAATGGGTTGGAGAGATAAAGGACACATCGTTATATTATGCATGGAGAGAAATTAAAACCAAGTGTATTAGTCATGATGTGATCCCACACCTGGAGAAAAACACTGATCATTTGATTGAGCATGAAGAGCAACTAGAACCACAAATCTCGGAAGATGCCACAATGCCATCAACAAGTTCAATTATTAACTCAGCACCAAATACCCAACCCGGAAACTAAGACATCCCAGTGCAATCAACCAGCAAATGTGTTGAAACAACACCAAGAAGAATGCCAAGTAATGTCCCCAGTCCATTTAAAAATATACTTTTCTGGCCGGATGTTTCTACTGTGCAGAAGAAGAAGAAAAGAAAAACGCTTACCATCTGTTGTCACTTCGAAATCGTGGCAGGAATATCACAAGAGTAAGATAAGGAAGAAGTTAGATTTAGAGGAAAGCAAGAAGATGAAGGCCATGGAAAGGCAAAAGAAGAAGGAACAGAAAGAAGAAGGAATGAAATTGAAAACTATGGCAAAGAAGACAGTCACGAAAAGGAAGAAACAGCGTGAAATCATTTCTTCGGAGGAAGGAGAAGAATGGATTCCTTCAGGAAGCAGTATTGACGATGTAAGCATCCATCTCACTGACGAGTCAGAAACTGAAAATTTAGAACTTCAGCACCAAGATGGTCAACGATTTATCTTCAAAGTTAGATCCTGTGACTTACGAAGAAAATTCCTCTAAAATGCAAGATGAAGGCAGTGTTTCGGCAGTGAATGAACCAGTGGAAGAACGTCTGTTAGGCCTAAGTGAGAGGAAGTTTATTAAGAATTCGCCTCGCCTATACGATGATATCGCAATCCAAGAAGGTACTTTTGTTATATACCAAACTAAGAAAATGAAGAAATATTTCAAATACGTTCTCCGAATAACAGAGGTTCTCGATGAAGATAATGCCACAGCGGTTATCTTCAACCCTCTTAATCGATTGAGGAATGTATTCGTTAAAAATGAAAGTGACAAAAGGAATGTTTCTGCAAAAGATATCCTTCAAATTCTACCTAAACCATTAACTTTTGGCAAGCCAGGATCAACAATTCATTCCCGGTACCAGTTTCCTTGTTCAGTAGAAGTGGACTGGTAGATCATATCGCTTAAATATGGGACAGTAAAAAATACATTTCAAGGCAAATAGGCTAATTAATTGGTTTATATGTCTGCCAATCTGCCTGTGATGTGATGAATAAAATTCCAAAATAAGATGTTAGGCCTATGTGTTTATGTAAGACTGTCTTCTAAATAGTAACTTTTGCAAATTTCAGAGTTTACCCCAACTCTCAGATATCTTTGTGTTATTAGGAACACAATTGAAGTATTTTTATTTTATTGTATTTTATTATTGACAGAATTCAGTTTATTTCATGTTCTAATGTTATATTCCTACGCTGCAATTGCTAATAAAGATGATGATATACTTAGTTATAATTTTCATAACTGTCAACCATTGGTTCTCTACTGTGTCATCTATTGGTGTTTTAAGTTTCTGTAGCATGTCAGTGACCGGTTAAGTTTTTACATTTGAAACAAAGAAAAATATCCAGTTAACTACTAACGTTATTGTTAGTACAAATATATCCTAGATAAAGAAAGAACTGTAGATTATATTCACACCATGAAAAGAAGTTCAGACGAAAAAGAAACTGAAGTAGAATTAAATGAAGTATAAATTTTCCTTAAGGGTGTCAATGACTGGTGCTTTTACCCTAGGAAGTTGCACGCGGCCTCCATTCTGCGATCAGCCCTATTCCCTTCCCTTATCTCCTATGTCTCCCCTGTGCCATCTTTCTCGATCTTATAGATTGTTCTTTGTATAGTCGCTATTTTGCGCACGTGCCCACGTGCTAGCTTCCTCTATAACAGCCTCAGTACAGCCGCTCTTTTGCTCACGAACCCCTGTCCTACCCTTCTCTAATAAGAGCCTATTTATAGCCACCATCTTGCGCAGTAGCCCTTAGCCCAGGTGCAAGGAGAGAGTCCCATAAGAGCCTATGTATAGCGGCCTTCTTGCGCATTAGCCCCTGGTCCAGCTTTCCCATTTTATCCTTCCTCAGTTTGGTCTAGTCCGTCGTCTTACACACTGTGGTCTAAGGTGTTAGCCTCTGTATTGTGTTCTAGGAGATCAGCCTACAAGTGTTATTTAGTGCATCATCTTCCTCAGTGTGGTCCTCTGCAATAGCGTCACCGAGGTGCTGTGGTTGTTCACCCTCCCCAGCATGATCTGGTGTATATGCCTCATAGGGTCGTACTGGCGTATCGGCGTCACCAGTGTGCTCTAGTATATCAGCCTCACTCCTTGGTCTAGTTGTACAGATTGCCCAGTGTGCTCTAGAACATCTGTCTCATCGGTGTGCGTATGTGTAATCGTCCCTACTGTCCTTCAGTATTTCAGCCTTCCCTGCGTGCTATGGTGCATCGTTCTAACTGATGTTCTACGCAGCTTCAGCAGATAGCGGCTATACACAGGCTCCTATGGGGAAAACTAGCACATAGTAATTAAGGAGACGGCATAGGGGCGGTTGCGCGAGATGGTGGCCGCGTGCAACTTCCAAGTGATAGGACACCCGAGGCAGTATAGAGCCTGACCTTTAGTTATATGAGACTAAAATTACGGAGATGGACCAGAAGCTCATGGTGATACATTGTTCTTATAGATCTATCTCTACGGAGCTGCCTCAGGCGCTCACATTGTCAACTTATGAACTATTGGTTTGATCATCCTGAAATTCCAGAATAGAAATGTTAGCTTGGAATGTGTTCTGGAAATCAACCTACAAGTCTTATTTAGTGCATCATCTTCCTCAATGTGGTCCTCTTCAATAGCGTCACCGAGGTGCTCTGGTTGTTTACCCTCCCCAGAATGGTCTGGTGTATATGCCTCATAGGATCGTTACGGCGTATCGGAGTCACCAGTGTACTATGCGTGACGACTGCTATACTCGATACGTATAGACATTAACTAGAAAGCTGCCTTAGGAAAACACAACACGTAACCAGAACACACTGGTGAGGCCGTAGCGCCACAGCAAAACTGTGAGGCCCGTAGAGCTGTCCACACTGGGAAGGCTATATATGGGCTATACAATGTGAGCTGCTATTATCTTCCGGTCAATCTACTTAAATTTAGACTCATATAACCCTTGTTCAGTTAACATCTAGCCTCGGGTGTACTAGCACTAGGAAGTTGCACGCGGACACCATCTCGCGCATCCTTTCTCCATTAGAGCCTATGTGTAACCACCACCTTGCGCAGTAGCCCCTAGCCCATGTGCAAAGTGTTAGTCCCATAAGAGTAAATGTAGGGTGGACATCTTGCGCAGTAGCCCCTAGCCCAGGTGCAAGGAGTTAGTCACATAAGAGCCCATCTATAGCGACCACAATGCGCAGTAGCCCCTACTTCAGGTGCAAGGATTTAGTCCCATAAGAGAGAATATATAGCGGCCATCATGCGCATTAACCCTGTTCCAGAATTCAATTATTATCCCTCGCCAGTTTAGTCTCGTCCGTTCGTCGCCCTCCACACTGTGATATAAGGCGTTAGCCTCGGTAGTGTGTTCTAGGAGACCAGCCTCACAAGGGTTATCTGGTGCATCAGGTTCCTCAGTGTGAGCCTCTGCAATAGTGTACCAAGGTTCTCTGGATGATCACACTGCCCAGCATGATCTGGTGTATAGGCCTCATAAGGTCGTTCTGGCGTATCGGCGTCACCAGTGTGCACTGGTTCATCAGCCTTCCTCTTTGGTCTGGTGGTACAGATTGCCCAGTGTGGTCTAGAGCATCTGTCTCCTCAGTGTGCGTTTGTCCTTCAGTATTTCACCCTTCCCAGTGTGCTATGGTGCATCGTTCTAACTTATGTTCTCTTCAGCTTCAGCCCGACCTGTGCTTCGGTGTTTCAGGCTACCCAGGTGTGCTCGATGAGCCTTCCCAATGTTGTCCCGTGCATTAGCGTTACCAGTATGCTCTGCCTGAATACCCTTCCCAGTATGGTCTGGTTAATATGCCTCCCAGGTTTTTGTTCTGGCGCATCGTTCAGCACCCTGCTCTGCTCCATCAATGTCATCAGTGCGATATGGTGCATGAGCCTCCTCAGTGCGGTCTGGTGTATTATCCGACACTAAGGTCATATAGTGCACCGCCTTCAACAGTGCGCTCTCTCCCATCAGTGTCCCCAATGTGCTCCCGTGTATAAGCACCCATTGAGCTATGGTCAAGCAGCTCCTCCGGCGTGCTGCGGGGTGTCAGCTCCACAGTGGCCTGTGGTGTATCAGCGCCCCGAGTGTGGTTTTGTACATCAGCCTTCACAGTGTGGAATGCTCTAGAGCAGAGATGGCGAACCTTTTCCAACTAGCGTCCCATTTTAAGTCTGCTTTACTATTATCAACTGTCTACTGTGCCACTTGTCTACAACCCCCCCCCCCCCACCTTGCATCCCATTGCTGCCTTATGGGTGCAATATATTGAAAATATACATTTGATTGCATGTTCCGTGGTTGCATTTTCCCAATACCGCAAAAATACATTTGAAACAAGTATGTTCTAAGAATACCTAACATTATTTGTTAAACAATATAATAATTACCCATTGTAGCACACTTCGTAATAAAGTATTATTAAATATGGAAATCAAAAATACTAATATTGCTAAACGACTTTAAGTAAAATCTCATTCTCAAATTTGTGAATCTTGTTGCTGTTGACTTCACAACGTTCATTGTAGAAAATTGTTGCTCGCAGGCGTATGGATAAATAACGCTGTAGCAAGTTTCTTCATGGTCCAAAACTTTTGTGGGAGGCTGTTCCACTGGTTAAATACCAATTAAGTTCCCCGGCTTCTGGAGAGAGTATTCACCATAAACAGCACACTCGATTAAAAAAAATGCTTTACCAGGTTGTACGAATTTGTTCACCCATGTAGTGCTTTCTTGAAATACAGTCAACACCATTTCTGAACTGTCAATATCTAACAACAACAAAAAAAAAGATCGTAATATAAATCATTTTTGCAATATGAGATTTTGAAATAAAGTGCGGTAATTTCTTCATATCTCGAAATTGGGGTAACCTCTTAAAAATTTGAAAACAATAAACATTTACACAGTAAGAAAACTTACGCGCTGGTGACAACCACACACAGCCAAACTTCACTAAATGAGTGATGTGTGGTGAGCGAGTGGCTCGCCGGCCGCATCTGACATTTATCTCACTTGCCTTTTAGGCCTATCAGTGTTGCAATGTTGCCTTAATGCACTTCCAAACGAAACTAGAACTTACATTTTCGGTATTTATTTCTTAAACCTGAAATACTATGACTATAGATGCACGAGATATGTATAGTCAATAGCATAAAACGTATATAAACACGTTAATATGTGCATGTGGTGTGTCACCGAAATCGTGATTGCGTGTCACCTAGTGACACGCGTGGCATAGGTTCGCCATCCCTGCTCTAGAGGCATCACAGTTTGCCTCTGGCGCTTCGGCCTCACCAGTGTGTTCTGGTTACCCGTTGTTTTCCTGGTCCATCTAATTCAATTTGCCCCTTAGACACAAATGTTCAGCAACAATCTTGTGTGGGGTGTCCTAGCACTATGAATTTGCACGCGGCCTCCATTCTGCGAGCAGCCCCTATTCCGTTCCCTTATCTCCTATGTCTCCCCTGTGCCATCTTTCTACATCAGAGCCTATGTATAGCCGCTATGTTGCGCTCGTGCCTACGTGCTAGCTTCCTCCATAAGAGCCTAAGTATAGCCGCTCTTTTGCTCACGAACCCCTGTGCTACCTTTCTCTATAAGAGCCTATGTATAGCCACCATCTTGCGCAGTAGCCCTTAGCCCAGGTGCAAGGAGAGAGTCCCATAAGAGCCTATGTATAGCGGCCTTCTTGCGCATTAGCCCCTGGTCCAGATTTCCCATTTTATCCTTCCTCAGTTTGGTCTAGTCCATCGTCCTCCACACTGTGGTCTAAGGTGTTAGCCTCTGTATTGTGTTCTAGGAGATCAGCCTACAAGTGTTATTTAGTACATAATATGGGAAATCTGGATCAGGGGCTAATGCGCAAGAAGGTCGGTATACATAGGCAATTATGGGACTCTCACCTTGCACTTGGGCTAAGGGCTACTGCGTAAGATGTTGTCTATACATAGGCTCTTATAGGGAAAAAGGGTTCGTGAGCAATAGGGCTGCTATACCTAGGCTCTTATCGAGGAAGCTAGCACGTGGGCACGTTCGAAACATAGCGGCTATACAAAGGCTCTTATGGAGTAAGATGGCACAGGGGAGACATAGGAGATAAGGAGACGGAATAGGGGCTCATCGCGGGATGGAGGCCGCGTGCATCTTTCTAGTGCTAGGACACCCCAGACGAGATAGCTGCTGAACATTTGGTTCTATGGGGTAAATTGAATTAGATGGACCAGGAAAACAAAGGGTAACCAGAAAACACAGGTGAGGCCGAAGCGCCTGAGGCAAACTGTGATGCCTCTAGAGCAGCCCACACTGGGAAGGCTGATGTACCAAACCACACTCTAGGGCACTTGGAGCTGACACCCCACAGCACACCGGAGGAGCAGCTTGACCATAGCTCAATGGGTGCTCATACACCGGAACACATTGGGGACACTGATGGGAGAGAGAACACTGTTTATGACCTTAGGGTGGATAATACACCAGTCCGCACTGAGGAGGCTCATGCACCAGATCGCACTGATGACACTGATGGAGCCGAGCAGGGTGCTGAAGACGATGCGCCAGAGCAAAAACCTGGGAGGCATATTCACCAGACCATACTGGGAAGGGGATTCAGGCAGAGCATACTGGTGACGCTAATGCACGAGACAACATTTGGAAGGCTCATCGAACACACCTGGGTAGCCTGAAACGCCGAAGCACAGTTCGGGCTAAAGTTGCGGAGAATATCAGTTAGAACGATGCACTATAGCACACTGGGAAATGTGAAATACTGAAGGACAAACGCACACTGATGAGACAGATGCTCTAGAGCACACTTGGCAATCTGTACCACCAGACCAAGGAGGAAGGCTTATGAACCAGGGAACACTGGTGACGCCGATACGCCAGAACTACTCTATGAGGCCTATACACCTGATCATGCTGGGGAGGGTGATCATCCAGAGAACCTTGGTGACGCTATTGCAGAGGCTCACGCTGAGGAAGCTGTTGCACCAGATAACCTTTCTGAGGCTGGTCTCCTAGAACACACTACAGACGCTAACGCCTACTACCACAGTGTGGAGGGAGACAAACGGACGAGACGAAAATGGCGAGGGATAATAATTGAATTCTGGAACAGGGTTAATGCGCATGATGGCCGCTATACATTCTCTCCTATGGGACTAACTCCTTGCACCTGAAGTAGGGGCTACTGCGCATGGTGGTCGCTATACATGGGCTCTTATGTGACTAACTCCTTGCACCTGGGCTAGGGGCTACTGCGCAAGGTGGTGGTTATACATAGGCTCTAATGGAGAAAGGTTGCGCGAGACGGTGTCCGCGTGCAACTTCCTAGTGCTTCCGAGGCAAGATGTTTACTGAACAAAGGTTATATGAGACTAAATTTAAGCAGGTTGTTCGGAAGATAATAGCAGTTCACATTGTATAGCCCATGTATAGCCTTCCCAGTGTGGACAGCTCTGCGGGATTCACCGTTTTGCTCTGGCGCTTCGGTTTCACCAGTGTGTTCTGGTTACGTGTTGTGTTTTCCTAAGGCAGCCTTCTAGTTAAGGTCTATACGAATAGAGTATAGCAGTCGTCACGCATAGCACACTGGTGACGCCGATACACCAGAACGATCCTATGAGGTATATGCACCATAGCACACAGGGAAGGCTGAAATACTGAAGGACAAGTGGGACGATTACATATACGCACACCGATGAACAGATGTTCTAGAGCACACTGGGCAATCTGTACAACTAGACCAAGGAGTGAGGCTGACATACTAGAGCACACTGGGGACGCCGATACGGCAGTACGAACCTATGAGGCATATATCCAGATAATGCTGGGGAGGGTGAACAACCACAGCACCTCGGTGACGCTATTGAAGAGGACCACACTGAGGAAGATGGTGCACTAATAACACTTGTAGGCTGATCTCCTAGAACACCATACAGGGGCTAACACCTTAGACCACAGTATGGAGGACGATGGACTAGACCAAACTGAGGAAGGATCAAATGGGAATTCTGGACCAGGGGCTAATGCGCAAGGAGGCCGCTATACATAGGCTCTTATGGGACTCTCTCCTTGCGCCTGGGCTATGGGCTACTGCGCAAGATGGTGGCTATATATAGGCTCTTATAGAGAAAGGTAGCACAGGGGCTCGTGAGCAAAGGGAGGCTATACTTAGGCTCTTATAGAGGAAGCTAGCACGTGGGCACGTGCGCAACATAGTGGCTATACATAGGCTCTTATGGAGAAAGATGGCACAGGGGAGACATAGGAGATAAGGGAACGGAATAGGGGCTGATCGCAGGATGGATGCCGCGTGCAACTCCCTAGTGCTAGGACACCCCAGACGAGGTAGCTGCTGAACATTTGGTTCTATGTGGTAAATTGAATTAGATGGACCAGGAAAACAACGGGTAACCAGAACACACAGGTGAGGCCGAAGCGCCAGAGGCAAACTGCGATGCCTCTAGAGCAGCCCACACTGGGAAGCCTGATGTACCAAACCACACTCCAGGGCACTTGGTGCTGAGACGGAATAGGGGCTGATCGCGGAATGGCGGCCGCGTGCAACTTCCTAGTGCGAGGACACCCCACACAAGATAGTTGCTGAACATTTGGTTCTATGGGGTAAATTGAATTAGATGGACCAGGAAAACACACGGGTAACCAGAACACACTGGTAAGGCCGAAGCGCCAGATAAAACTGTGATGCCTCTAGAGCAGCCCACTCTGGGAAGGCTGATGTACCAAACCACACTTTGTTGAACAACCAGAGTGCTAGTATTAAAAACAACTAGAGCACCTCGGTGACGCTACTGCAGAGGACCACACTGAGGAAGATGATGCACTAAATAACACATACGCTGATATCCTAGAACACAATACAGAGGCTAACACCATAGACCACAGTGTGGAGGACGATGGACTAGACCAAACTGAGGAAGGATAAAATGGGAATTCTGGACCAGGGGCTAATGCGCAAAAAGGCCGCTATACATAGGATTTATGGGACTCTCTCCTTGCGCCTGGGCTAAGGGCTGCTGCGGAAGATGGTGGCTATACATAGCCTCTTATAGAGAAAGGTAGCACAGGGGCTCGTGAGCAAAAGAGGCTCTTACGGACGAAGCTAGCACGTGGGCACGTGCGCAACATAGTGGCTATACATAGGCTCTTATGGAGAAAAATGGCACACGGGAGACATAGGAGATAAGCGAGCGGAATAGGGGCTGATCGCAGAATGGAGGCCGCGTGCAACTTCCTAGTGCGAGGACACCCCACACAAGATGGTTGCTGAACATTTGGTTCTATGGGGTAAATTGAATTAGACGGACCAGGAAAACACACGGGTGACCAGAACACACTGGTAAGGCCGAAGCGCCAGATGCAAACTGTGATGCCTCTAGAGCAGCCCACACTGGGAAGGCTGATGTACCAAACCACACTCCAGGGCACTTGGAGCTGACACCCCGCAGCACACAGGAAGAGGTGCTTGACCATAGCACAATGGGTGCTCATACATCGGAGGACATTTGGGACACTGATGGGAGAGAGCACACTGTTGAAGGCCATGCACCATATGACCTTAGGGTGGATAATACACCAGTCCGCACTGACGAGGCTCATGCACCAGATCGCACTGATGACACTGATGGAGCATAGCAGGGTGCTGAAAACGATGCGCCAGAGCAAAAACCTGGGAGGCATATTCACCAGACCACACTGGGAAGGGTATTCAGGCAGAAAATACTGGTAACGCTAATGCACGAGACAACATTGGGAAGGCTCATCGAGCACACCTGGGTAGCCTGTAACACCGTAGCACAGGACGGGCTAAAGTTGCAGATAACATCAGTTAGAACGATGCACCATAGCACTCTGGGAAGGGAGAATACTGAAGGACAAACGCACACTCATGAGACAGATGCTCTTGAGCACATCGGGCAATCTGTACCACCAGACCAACGAGGAAGGCTGATGAACCATTACAAACCTGTGACGTCGAAACGCCTGAACGACCCTATGAGGCCAATACAACAGATCATGCTGGGGAGGGTGATCGTCCAGAGAACCTTGGTACGCTATTGCAGAGGCTCACACTGAGGAAACTGATGCACCAGATAACCCTTGGGAGGCTGGTCTCCTAGAACACACTACACAGGCTAACGCCTAATACCACAGTGTGGAGGGCGACGAACGGACGAGACCAAACTGGCGAGGGATAATAATTGAATTCTGGAACAGGGTTAATGCGCATGATGGCCGGTATACATTCTCTCTTATGGAACTAACTCCTTGCACCTGAAGTAGGGGCTACTGCGCATTGTAGTCGCTATACATGGGCGTTTATTTGACTAACTCCTTGCACCTGGGCTAGGGGGTACTGCGCAGGATGTCCACTCTACATTGGCTCTTATGGGACCATTTGTTTGCAAATGGGCTAGGGGCTACTGCGCAAGGTGGTGGTTATACCTAGGCTCTATTGGAGAAGGTTGCGCGAGATGGTGTCCGCGTCCAACTTCCTAGTGCTAGTACACCCGAGGCTAGATGTTTTTTGAACAATGGATATATGAGACTAAATTTAAGTAGATTGACCGGGAGATAATGGCAGCTCACATTGTATAGCCCATATATAGCTTGGGAGGTAGCCCCAAGCCCAGGTGCAAGGAGTTAGTCGCATAAGAGCCCATGTATAGCGGCCAACTTACGCATTACCCCCTGTTCCAGAATTCACTCTTTATCCTTCCCCATTTTGGTGTAGTCCAGTGCCCTCCACACTTTGGTATAAGTCGTTAGCCTCTGTAGTGTGTTCAAGGTGATCAGCCTCAAAAGTGTTATTTAGTGCATCAGCTGCCGCGTGCAACTTCCTAGTGCTAGGACACCCCAGACGAGATAGCTGCTGAACATTTGGTTGTATGGGGTAAATTGAATTAGATGGACCAGGAAAACAACGGGTAACCAGAACACACAGGTGAGGCCGAAGCGCCAAAGGCAAAGTATGATTCCTCTAGAGCAGCCCACACTGGGAAGGCTGATGTACCAAACCACACTCCAGGGCACTTGGTGCTGAGACGGAATAGGGGCTGATCGCAGAATGGAGGCCGCGTGCAACTTCCTAGTTCGAGGACACCCCACACAAGATAGTTGCTGAACATTTGGTTCTATGGGGTAAATTGAATTAGATGGACCAGGAAAACACACGGGTGACCAGAACACACTGGTAAGGCCGAAGCGCCAGATGCAAAATGTGATGCCTCTAGAGCAGCCCACACTGGGAAGGCTGATGTACCAAGCCACAATTTGTTGAACAACCAGAGTGCTAGTATTAAAAACAACCAGAGCACCTCGGTGACGCTACTGCAGCGGACCACACTGAGGAAGATGATGCACTAAATAACACTTATACGCTGATATCCTAGAACACAATACAGAGGCTAACACCATAGACCACAGTGTGGAGGACGATGGACTAGACCAAACTGAGGAAGGATAAAATGGGAATTCTGGACCAGGGGCTAATGCGCAAAAAGGCCGCTATGCATAGGATCTTATGGGACTCTCTCCTTGCGCCTGGGCTAAGGGCTACTGCGGAAGATGGTGGCTATACATAGGCTCTTATAGAGAAAGGTAACACAGAGGCTCGTGAGCAAAAGAGAGGCTATACTTAGGCTCTTATGGACGAAGCTAGCACGTGGGCACGTGCGCAACATAGTGGCTATACATAGGCACTTATGGAGAAAAATGGCACAGGGGAGACATAGGAGATAAGGTTACGGAATAGGGGCTGATCGCAGAATGGAGGCCGCGTGCAACTTCCTAGTGCGAGGACACCCCACACAAGATTGTTGCTGAACATTTAGTCTAAGTGGTAAATTGAATTACATGGACCAGGAAAACAAGGGGTATCCAGAACACACTGGTGAGGCCGAAGCGCCTGAGGCAAACTGTGATGCCTCTAGAGCATCCCACACTGTGAAGACTGATGTACCAAACCACACTCGGGACGCTGATACACCACACGTCACTGTGGAGCTGACACCCCGCAGCACACCGGAGGAGCTTCTTGACCATAGCTCAATAGGTGCTTATACACCGGAGCACATTGCTGACACTGATGGGAGAGAGCGCACTATTGAAGGCGGTGCACTATATGACCTTAGTGTCGGATAATACACCAGACCGCACTGAGGAGGCTCATGCACCAGATCGCACTGATGACATTGATGGAGCAGAGCAGGGTGCTGAACGATGCACCAGAGCAAAAACCTGGGAGGCATATTCACCAGCCCATACTGGGAAGGGTATTCAGGCAGACCATACTGGTAACGCTAATGCACGAGACAACATTGGGAAGGCTCATCGAGCTCACCTGGGTAACCTGAAACACCGAAGCACAGGTCGGGCTGAGGCTGAAGAGAACATCAGTTAGAACGATGCACCATAGCACACTGGGAAGGGTGAAATACTGAAGGACAAACGCACACTGATGAGACAGATGCTCTAGAGCACACTGGGCAATCTGTACCACCAGACCAAAGAGAAAGGCTGATGAACCAGAGCACACTGCTGCTGCCAATACGCCAGAACGACCTTATGAGGCCTATACACCACATCATGCAGGGCAGGGTGATCATCCAGAGAATCTTGGTACACTATTGCAGAGGCACACACTGAGGAAGCTGATGCACCATATAACCCTTGTGAGGCTGGTCTCCTAGAACACACTACCGAGGCTAACGCCTTATACCACAGTGTGGAGGGCGACGAACGGACGAGATCAAACTGGCGAGGGATAATAATTGAATTCTGGAACAGGGTTAATGCGCATTATGGCCGCTATACATTCTCTCTTATGTGTCTAAATCCTTGCACCTGAAGTAGGGGCTACTGCGCATTGTGGTCGCTATAGGTGGGCTCTTAGGGGACTAACTCCTTGCACCTGGGCTAGGGACTACTGCGCAAGATGTCCACCCTACATTGGTCCTTATGGGACCAACACTTTGCACCTGGGCTGGGGGCTACTGCGCAAGGTGGTGGTTATACATAGGCTCTAATGGAGAAAGGATGCGCGAGATGGTGTCCGCGTGCAACTTCCTAGTGCTTGTACAACCGAGGCTAGGTGTTTACTGAACAAAGGTTATATGAGTCTAAATTTAAGTAGATTAACCGGAAGATAATAGCAGTTCACATTGTATAGCCCATATATAGCCTTCCCAGTGTGGACAGCTCTACGGGTCTAACAGTTTTGCTCTGGCGCTTCGGCCTCACCAGTGTGTTCTGGTTACGTGTTGTGTTTCCCTAAGGCAGCCTTCTAGTTAAGATCTATACGAATAGAGTATAGAGGTCGTCACGCATAGCACACTGGTGACGCCGATACGCCAGAACGATCCTATGAGGCATATACAGCAGATCATTCTGGGGAGGGTAAACAACCAGAGCACCTCGGTGACGCTTTGAAGAGGACCACACTGAAGAAGATGATGCACTAAATAAGACTTGTAGGATGATCTCCCAGAACACATTCCAAGCTAACATTTCTATTCTGGAATTTCAGGATGATCAAACCAATAGTTCATAAGTTGACAATGTGAGCGCCTGAGGCAGCTCCGTAGATATACATCTATAAGAACAATGTATCACCATGAGCTTCTGGTCCATTTCCTTAATTTTAGTCTCATATAACCAGAGGTCAGGCACTATACTGCCTCGGGTGTCCTATCACCTGGAAGTTCCAGGCGGCCAGAATCTCGCGCATCGCCCCTATGCCGTCTCCTTAAATACTATGTGCTAGTTTTCCTCAAAGGAGCCTGTGTATAGCCGCTATCTGCTGAAGCTGCAGAGTACATCAGTTAGAACGATGCACCATAACACACAGGGAAGGCTGAAATACTGAAGGACAAGAGGGACGATTACATATACGCACACCGATGAGACAGATGTTCTAGAGCACACTGGGCAATCTGTACAACTAGACCAAGGAGTGAGGCTGACATACTAGAGCACACACTGATGGAGCATAGCAGGGTGCTGAAAACGATGCGCCAGAGCAAAAACCTGGGAGGCATATTCCCCAGACCACACTGGGAAGGGTATTCAGGAAGAAAATACTGGTAACGCTAATGCACGAGACAACATTGGGAAGGCTCATCGAGCACACCTGGGTAGCCTGTAACACCGTAGCACAGGACGGACTAAAGTTGCTGATAACATCAGTTAGAACGATGCACCATAGCACTCTGGGAAGGGAGAATACTGATATCCAGATAATGCTGGGGAGAGTGAACAACCACAGCACCTCGGTGACGCTATTGCAGAGGACCAAACTGAGGAAGATGGTGCACTAATAACACTTGTAGGCTGATCTCCTAGAACACAATACAGAGGCTAACACCTTAGACCACAGTATGGAGGACAATGGACTAGACCAAACTGAGGAAGGATCAAATGGGAATTCTGGACCAGGGGCTAATGCGCAAGGAGGCCGCTATACATAGGCTCTTATGGGACTCTCTCCTTGCGCCTGGGCTATGGGCTACTGCGCAAGATGGTGGCTATATATAGGCTCTTATAGAGAAAGGTAGCACAGGGGCTCGTGAGCAAAGGGAGGCTATACTTAGGCTCTTATGGAGGAAGCTAGCACGTGGGCACGTGCGCAACATAGTGGCTATACATAGGCTCTTATGGAGAAAGGGGCTGATCGCAGAATGAATGCCGCGTGCAACTCCCTACTGCTAGGACACCCCAGACGAGGTAGCTGCTGAACATTTGGTTCTATGTGGTAAATTGAATTAGATGGACCAGGAAAACAACGGGTAACCAGAACACACAGGTGAGGCCGAAGCGCCAGAGGCAAACTGCGATGCCTCTAGAGCAGCCCACTCTGGGAAAGCTGATGTACCAAACCACACTTTGTTGAACAACCAGAGTGCTAGTATTAAAAACAACTAGAGCACCTCGGTGACGCTACTGCAGAGGACCACACTGAGGGCACTTGGAGCTGACACCCCGCAGCACACAGGATAGGTGCTTGACCATAGCACAATGGGTGCTCATACATCGGAGGACATTGGGGACACTGATGGGAGAGAGCACACTGTTGAAGGCCATGCACCATATGACCTTAGGGTGGATAATACACCAGTCCGCACTGACGAGGCTCATGCACCAGATCGCACTGATGACACTGATGGAGCATAGCAGGGTGCTGAAAACGATGCGCCAGAGCAAAAACCTGGGAGGCATATTCACCAGACCACACTGGGAAGGGTATTCAGGCAGAAAATACTGGTAACGCTAATGCACGAGACAACATTGGGAAGGCTCATCGAGCACACCTGGGTAGCCTGTAACACCGTAGCACAGGACGGGCTAAAGTTGCAGATAACATCAGTTAGAACGATGCACCATAGCACTCTGGGAAGGGAGAATACTGAAGGACAAACGCACACTCATGAGACAGATGCTCTAGAGCACATCGGGCAATCTGTACCACCAGACCAACGAGGAAGGCTGATGAACCATTACAAACCTGTGACGTCGAAACGCCTGAACGACCCTATGAGGCCAATACAACAGATCATGCTGGGGAGGGTGATCGTCCAGAGAACCTTGGTACGCTATTGCAGAGGCTCACACTGAGGAAGCTGATGCACCAGATATCCCTTGTGAGGCTGGTCTCCTAGAACACACTACACAGGCTAACGCCTATTACCACAGTGTGGAGGGCGACGAACGGACGAGACCAAACTGGCGAGGGATAATAATTGAATTCTGGAACAGGGTTAATGCGCATGATGGCCGGTATACATTCTCTCTTATGGAACTAACTCCTTGCACCTGAAGTAGGGGCTACTGCGCATTGTAGTCGCTATACATGGGCGTTTATGTGACTAACTCCTTGCACTTGGGATCCCCCTATCCCTTATGGCTCTTATGGGACCATTTGTTTGCAAATGGGCTAGGGGCTACTGCGCAAGGTGGTGGTTATACCTAGGCTCTATTGGAGAAAGGTTGCACGAGATGGTGTCCGCGTCCAACTTCCTAGTGCTAGTACACCCGAGGCTAGATGTTTATTGAACAATGGATATATGAGACTATATTTAAGTAGATTGACCGGGAGATAATGGCAGCTCACATTGTATAGCCCATATATATCTTGGGAGGTAGCCCCAAGCCCAGGTGCAAGGAGTTAGTCCCATAAGAGCCCATGTATAGCGGCCAACATACGCATTACCCCCTGTTCCAGAATTCACTCTTTATCCTTCCCCATTTTGGTGTAGTCCAGTGCCCTCCACACTTTGGTATAAGACGTTAGCCTCTGTAGTGTGTTCAAGGTGATCAGCCTCAAAATTGTTATTTAGTGCATCAGCTTCCTGAAAGTGATCCTCTGCAATAGCGACACCAAGGTGGTCTGGTTGTTCACCCTCCGCAGCATGAACTGGTGTATAGGCCTCACGGGGTCGTTCTGTTGTTCTCTGCAACTTCAGCCCGACTGTGTTTCGGTGTTTCAGTGCACTGTGTTCTATCAGGTCCCCGAATGTCGTCTGGTACATTAGCCTTCTCAGTGTGGACAGCTCTACGGGCCTCACAGTTTTGCTCTGGCGCTTCGGCCTCACCAGTGTGTTCTGGTTACGTGTTGTGTTTTCCGAAGGCAGCCGTTTAGTTAAGGTTTATACGAATAGAGTATAGCACACTGGTGACGCCGATACGCCATAACGATCCTATGAGGCATATACACCAGATCATTCTGGGGAGGGTAAACAACCAGAGCACCTCGGTGACGCTATTGAAGAGGACCACACTGAGGAAGATGATTCACTAAATAAGACTTGTAGGATGATCACCCAGAACACATTCCAAGCTAACATTTCTATTCTGGAGTTTCAGGGTTTAAAACAATAGTTCATAAGTTGACAATGTGAGCGCCTGAGGCAGCTCCGTAGAGATAGATCTATAAGAACAATGTATCACCATAAGCTTCTGGTCCATCTCATTAATTTTAGTCTCATATAACCACAGGTTAGGCACTATACTACCTAGGGTGTCCGATCACCTGGAAGTTCCACGCGGCCTGAATCTAGCGCAACCGCCCCTATGCCGTCTCCTTAAATACTATGTGCTAGTTTTCCTCATAGGAACCTGTGTATAGCCGCTATCTGCTGAAGCTGCAGAGAACATCAGTTAGAACGATGCAGCATAGCACACAGGGAAGGCTGAAATACTGAAGGACAGTAGGGACGATTACACATACGCACACCGATGAGACAGATGTTCTAGAGCACACTGGGCAATCTGTACAACTAGACCAAGGAGTGAGGCTGATATACTAGAGCACACAAGTGACGCCGATACGCCAGTACGACCCTATGAGGCATATACACCAGATCATGCTGGGGAGGGTGAACAACCAGAGCACCTCGGTGACGCTATTGCAGACGACCACACTGAGGCAGATGATGCACTAAATAACACTTGTAGGCTGATCTCCTAGTACACAATACAGAGGCTAACACCTTAGACCACAGTGTGTAGGACGATGGAGTAGACCAAACTGAGGAAGGATAAAATGGGAAATCTGGACCAGGGGCTAATGCGCAAGAAGGCCGCTATACATAGGCTCTTATGGGACTCTCTCCTTGCACTTGGTCTGAGGGCTACTGCGCAAGATGGTGGCTTATAGAGAAAGGTAGCACAGGGGTTCGTGAGCAAAAGAGCGGCTATACTTAGGCTCTTATGGAGGAAGCTAGCACGTGGGCACTGGCGCAACATAGTGGCTATACATAGGCTCTTATGGAGAAAGATGGCATAGGGGAGACATAGGAGATAAGGGAACGGAATAGGGGCTGATCGCAGAATGGAGACCGCATGCAAGTTCCTAGTGCGAGGACACCCCACACATGATGGTTGCTGTACATTTCGTTCTATCGAGTAAATTGAATTAGATGGACCAGGAAAACACACGGGTGACCAGAACTCACTAGTAAGGCCGAAGCGACAGATGCAAACTGTGATGCCTCTAGAGCAGCCCACAATGGGAAGGCTGATGTACCAAACCACACTCGGGGCGCTGATACACCACAGGGCACTGTGGAGCTGGCACCCCGCATCACACCGGAGGAGCTGCTTGACCATAGCTCAATCGGTGCTCATACACCGAGCACATTGCGGACACTGTTTTGAGAGAGCACACTGTTGAAGGCGATGCACTATATGACCTTAGGGTGGATAATACACCAGTCCGCACTGAGGAGGCTCATGCACCAGATCGCACTGATGACACTGATGGAGCAGAGCAGGGTGCTGAGGACGATGCGCCAGAGCAAAAACCTGGGAGGCATATTCACCAGACCATACTGGGAAGGGTATTCAGGCAGAGCATACTGGTAACGCTAATGCACGAGACAACATTGGGAAGGCTCATCGAGCACACCTGGGTAGGCTGAAACATCGAAGCACAGGTCGGGCTAAAGTTGCAGAGAACATCAGTTAGAATGATGCACCATAGCACACTGGGAAGGGAGAATACTGAAGGACAAACGCACACTGATGAGACAGATGCTCTAGAGCACACTGGGCAATCTGTACCACCAGACCAAAGAGGAAGGCTGATGCACCAGAGCACACTGGTGACGCCAATACGCCAGAACGACCTTATGAGGCCTATACACCAGATCATGCTGGGCAGGGTGATCATCCAGAGAACCTTGGTGACGCTATTGCAGAGGCTCACACTGAGGAAGCTGATGCACCAGATAACCCTTGTGAGGCTGGTCTCCTAGAACACACTGCACAGGCTAACGCCTTATACCACAGTGTGGAGGGCGACGAACGGACGAGACCAAACTGGCGAGAGATAATAATTGAATTCTGGAACAGGGTTAATGCGCATGATGGCCGGTATACATTCTCTCTTATGGAACTAACTCCTTGCACCTGAAGTAGGGGCTACTGCGCATTGTAGTCGCTATACATGGGCTGTTATGTGAGTAACTCCTTGCACCTAGGCTAGGGGCTACTGCGCAAGATGTACCCCCTACATTGGCTCTTATGGGACCATTTCTTTGCAAATGGGCTAGGGGCTACTGCGCAAGGTGGTGGTTATACATAGGCTCTATTGGAGAAAGGTTGCGCGAGATGGTGTCCGCGTCCAACTTCCTAGTTCTAGTACACCCGAGGCTAGATGTTTAATGAACAATGGATATATGAAACTAAATTTAAGTAGATTGAATGGGAGATAATGGCAGCTCACATTGTATAGCCCATATATAGTTTGGGAGGTAGCCCCAAGCCCAGGTGCAAGGAGTTAGTCCCATAAGAGCCCATGTATAGCGGCCAACTTACGCATTACCCCCTGTTCCAGAATTCATTCTTTATCCTTCCCCATTTTGGTAAGACGTTAGCCTCTGTAGTGTGTTCAAGGTGATCAGCCTCAAAAGTGTTATATAGTGCATCAGCTTCCTGAAAGTGATCCTCTGCAATAGCAACACCAAGGTGGTCTGGTTGTTCACCCTCCGCAGCATGAACTGGTGTATAGGCCTCACGGGGTCGTTCTGTTGTTCTCTGCAACTTCAGCCCGACTGTGCTTCGGTGTTTCAGTGCACTGTGTTCTATCAGGTCCCCGAATGTCGTCTGGTACATTAGCCTTCTCAGTGTGGACAGCTCTACGGGCCTCACAGTTTTGCTCTGGCGCTTCGGCCTCACCAGTGTGTTCTGGTTACGTGTTGTGTTTTCCTAAGGCAGCCTTTTAGTTAAGGTTTATACGAATAGAGTATAGGAGTCGTCACGCATAGCACACTGGTGACGCCGATACGCCATAACGATCCTATGAGGCATATACACCAGATCATTCTGGGGAGGGTAAACAACCAGAGCACCTCGGTGACGCTATTATAGAGGACCATACTGAGGAAGATGATGCACTAAATAAGACTTCTAGGATGATCACCCAGAACACATTCCAAGCTAACATTTCTATTCTGGAGTTTCAGGGTGATCAAACCAATAGTTCATAAGTTGACAATGTGAGCGCCTGAGGCAGCTCCGTAGAGATAGATCTATAAGAACAATGTATCACCATAAGCTTCTGGTCCATCTCATTAATTTTAGTCTCATATAACCACAGGTCAGGCACTATACTGCCTAGGGTGTCCGATCACCTGGAAGTTCCACGCGGCCAGAATCTAGCGCAACCGCCCCTATGCCGTCTCCTTAAATACTATGTGCTAGTTTTCCTCATAGGAACCTGTGTATAGCCGCTATCTGCTGAAGCTGCAGAGAACATCAGTTAGAACGATGCAGCATAGCACACAGGGAAGGCTGAAATACTGAAGGACAGTAGGGACGATTACACATACGCACACCGATGAGACAGATGTTCTAGAGCACACTGGGCAATCTGTACAACTAGACCAAGGAGTGAGGGTGATATACTAGAGCACACTGGGGACGCCGATACGCCAGTACGACCCTATGAGGCATATACACCAGATCATGCTGGGGAGGGTGAACAACCAGAGCACCTCGGTGACGCTATTGCAGACGACCACACTGAGGCAGATGATGCACTAAATAACACTTGTAGGCTGATCTCCTAGTACACAATACAGAGGCTAACACCTTAGACCACAGTGTGTAGGACGATGGAGTAGACCAAACTGAGGAAGGATAAAATGGGAAATCTGGACCAGGGGCTAATGCGCAAGAAGGCCGCTATACATAGGCTCTTATGGGACTCTCTCCTTGCACTTGGTCTGAGGGCTACTGCGCAAGATGGTGGCTTATAGAGAAAGGTAGCACAGGGGTTCGTGAGCAAAAGAGCGGCTATACTTAGGCTCTTATGGAGGAAGCTAGCACGTGGGCACTGGCGCAACATAGTGGCTATACATAGGCTCTTATGGAGAAAGATGGCATAGGGGAGACATAGGAGATAAGGGAACGGAATAGGGGCTGATCGCAGAATGGAGACCGCATGCAAGTTCCTAGTGCGAGGACACCCCACACATGATGGTTGCTGTACATTTCGTTCTATCGAGTAAATTGAATTAGATGGACCAGGAAAACACACGGGTGACCAGAACTCACTAGTAAGGCCGAAGCGACAGATGCAAACTGTGATGCCTCTAGAGCAGCCCACAATGGGAAGGCTGATGTACCAAACCACACTCGGGGCGCTGATACACCACAGGGCACTGTGGAGCTGGCACCCCGCATCACACCGGAGGAGCTGCTTGACCATAGCTCAATCGGTGCTCATACACCGAGCACATTGCGGACACTGTTTTGAGAGAGCACACTGTTGAAGGCGATGCACTATATGACCTTAGGGTGGATAATACACCAGTCCGCACTGAGGAGGCTCATGCACCAGATCGCACTGATGACACTGATGGAGCAGAGCAGGGTGCTGAGGACGATGCGCCAGAGCAAAAACCTGGGAGGCATATTCACCAGACCATACTGGGAAGGGTATTCAGGCAGAGCATACTGGTAACGCTAATGCACGAGACAACATTGGGAAGGCTCATCGAGCACACCTGGGTAGCCTGTAACACCGAAGCACAGGACGGGCTAAAGTTGCAGGTAACATCAGTTAGAACGATGCACCATAGCACACTGCGAAGGGAGAATACTGACGGACAAACGCACACCGATGAGACAGATGTTCTAGAGCACACTGGGCAATCTGTACAACTAGACTAAGGAGTGAGGCTGATATACTAGAGCACACTTTGGACGCCGATACGCCAGTACGAACCTATGAGGCATATATCCAGATAATGCTGGGGAGGGTGAACAACCACAGCACCTCGGTTACGCTATTGCAGAGGACAACACTGAGGAAGATGGTACGCTAAATAACACTTGTAGGCTGATCTCCTAGAACACAATACAGAGGCTAACACCTTAGACCACAGTGTGCAGGACGATGGACTAGACCAAACTGAGGAAGGATAAAATGGGAAATCTGGACCAGGGGCTAATGCGCAAGAAGGTCGGTATACATAGGCAATTATGGGACTCTCACCTTGCATTTGGGCTAAGGGCTACTGCGTAAGATGTTTAGCTGCTGAACATTTGGTTCTATGGGGTAAATTGAATTAGATGGACCAGGAAAACAAAGGGTAACCAGAAAACACAGGTGAGGCCGAAGCGCCTGAGGCAAACTGTGATGCCTCTAGAGCAGCCCACACTGGGAAGGCTGATGTACCAAACCACACTCTAGGGCACTTGGAGCTGACACCCCGCAGCACACCGGAGGAGCAGCTTGTCCATAGCTCAATGGGTGCTCATACACCGGAACACATTGGGGACACTGATGGGAGAGAGAACACTGTTTATGACCTTAGGGTGGATAATACACCAGTCCGCACTGAGGAGGCTCATGCACCAGATCGCACTGATGACACTGATGGAGCAGAGCAGGGTGCTGAGGACGATGCGCCAGAGCAAAAACCTGGGAGGCATATTCACCAGACCATACTGGGAAGGGTATTCAGGCAGAGCATACTGGTAACGCTAATGCACGAGACAACATTGGGAAGGCTCATCGAGCACACCTGGGTAGCCTGTAACACCGAAGCACAGGACGGGCTAAAGTTGCAGATAACATCAGTTAGAACGATGCACCATAGCACACTGCGAAGGGAGAATACTGACGGACAAACGCACACCGATGAGACAGATGTTTTAGAGCACACTGGGCAATCTGTACAACTAGACCAAGGAGTGAGGCTGATATACTAGAGCACACTGGGGACGCCGATACGCCAGTACGAACCTATGAGGCATATATCCAGATAATGCTGGGGAGGGTGAACAACCACAGCACCTCGGTTACGCTATTGCAGAGGACCACACTGAGGAAGATGGTGCGCTAAATAACACTTGTAGGCTGATCTCCTAGAACACAATACAGAGGCTAACACCTTAGACCACAGTGTGCAGGACGATGGACTAGACCAAACTGAGGAAGGATAAAATGGGAAATCTGGATCAGGGGCTAATGCGCAAGAAGGTCGGTATACATAGGCAATTATGGGACTCTCACCTTGCACTTGGGCTAAGGGCTACTGCGTAAGATGTCTATACATAGGCTCTTATAGGGAAAAAGGGTTCGTGAGCAATAGGGCTGCTATACCTAGGCTCTTATCGAGGAAGCTAGCACGTGGGCACGTTCGAAACATAGCGGCTATACAAAGGCTCTTATGGAGTAAGATGGCACAGGGGAGACATAGGAGATAAGGAGACGGAATAGGGGCTCATCGCGGGATGGAGGCCGCGTGCATCTTTCTAGTGCTAGGACACCCCAGACGAGATAGCTGCTGAACATTTGGTTCTATGGGGTAAATTGAATTAGATGGACCAGGAAAACAAAGGGTAACCAGAAAACACAGGTGAGGCCGAAGCGCCTGAGGCAAACTGTGATGCCTCTAGAGCAGCCCACACTGGGAAGGCTGATGTACCAAACCACACTCTAGGGCACTTGGAGCTGACACCCCGCAGCACACCGGAGGAGCAGCTTGACCATAGCTCAATGGGTGCTCATACACCGGAACACATTGGGGACACTGATGGGAGAGAGAACACTGTTTATGACCTTAGGGTGGATAATACACCGGTCCGCACTGAGGAGGCTCATGCACCAGATCGCACTGATGACACTGATGGAGCCGAGCAGGGTGCTGAAGACGATGCGCCAGAGCAAAAACCTGGGAGGCATATTCACCAGACCATACTGGGAAGGGGATTCAGGCAGAGCATACTGGTGACGCTAATGCACGAGACAACATTTGGAAGGCTCATCGAACACACCTGGGTAGCCTGAAACGCCGAAGCACAGTTCGGGCTAAAGTTGCGGAGAATATCAGTTAGAACGATGCACTATAGCACACTGGGAAATGTGAAATACTGAAGGACAAACGCACACTGATGAGACAGATGCTCTAGAGCACACTTGGCAATCTGTACCACCAGACCAAGGAGGAAGGCTTATGAACCACGGAACACTGGTGACGCCGATACGCCAGAACTACTCTATGAGGCCTATACACCTGATCATGCTGGGGAGGGTGATCATCCAGAGAACCTTGGTGACGCTATTGCAGAGGCTCACGCTGAGGAAGCTGTTGCACCAGATAACCTTTCTGAGGCTGGTCTCCTAGAACACACTACAGACGCTAACGCCTACTACCACAGTGTGGAGGGAGACAAACGGACGAGACGAAAATGGCGAGGGATAATAATTGAATTCTGGAACAGGGTTAATGCGCATGATGGCCGCTATACATTCTCTCCTATGGGACTAACACCTTGCACCTGAAGTAGGGGCTACTGCGCATGGTGGTCGCTATACATGGGCTCTTATGTGAATAACTCCTTGCACCTGGGCTAGGGGCTACTGCGCAAGGTGGTGGTTATACATAGGCTCTAATGGAGAAAGGTTGCGCGAGACGGTGTCCGCGTGCAACTTCCTAGTGCTTCCGAGGCAAGATGTTTACTGAACAAAGGTTATATGAGACTAAATTTAAGCAGGTTGTTCGGAAGATAATAGCAGTTCACATTGTATAGCCCATGTATAGCCTTCCCAGTGTGGACAGCTCTGCGGGATTCACCGTTTTGCTCTGGCGCTTCGGTTTCACCAGTGTGTTCTGGTTACGTGTTGTGTTTTCCTAAGGCAGCCTTCTAGTTAAGGTCTATACGAATAGAGTATAGCAGTCGTCACGCATAGCACACTGGTGACGCCGATACACCAGAACGATCCTATGAGGTATATGCACCATAGCACACAGGGAAGGCTGAAATACTGAAGGACAAGTGGGACGATTACATATACGCACACCGATGAACAGATGTTCTAGAGCACACTGGGCAATCTGTACAACTAGACCAAGGAGTGAGGCTGACATACTAGAGCACACTGGGGACGCCGATACGGCAGTACGAACCTATGAGGCATATATCCAGATAATGCTGGGGAGGGTGAACAACCACAGCACCTCGGTGACGCTATTGAAGAGGACCACACTGAGGAAGATGGTGCACTAATAACACTTGTAGGCTGATCTCCTAGAACACCATACAGGGGCTAACACCTTAGACCACAGTATGGAGGACGATGGACTAGACCAAACTGAGGAAGGATCAAATGGGAATTCTGGACCAGGGGCTAATGCGCAAGGAGGCCGCTATACATAGGCTCTTATGGGACTCTCTCCTTGCGCCTGGGCTATGGGCTACTGCGCAAGATGGTGGCTATATATAAGCTCTTATAGAGAAAGGTAGCACAGGGGCTCGTGAGCAAAGGGAGGCTATACTTAGGCTCTTATGGAGGAAGCTAGCACGTGGGCACGTGCGCAACATAGTGGCTATACATAGGCTCTTATGGAGAAAGATGGCACAGGGGAGACATAGGAGATAAGGGAACGGAATAGGGGCTGATCGCAGGATGGATGCCGCGTGCAACTCCCTAGTGCTAGGACACCCCAGACGAGGTAGCTGCTGAACATTTGGTTCTATGTGGTAAATTGAATTAGATGGACCAGGAAAACAACGGGTAACCAGAACACACAGGTGAGGCCGAAGCGCCAGAGGCAAACTGCGATGCCTCTAGAGCAGCCCACACTGGGAAGCCTGATGTACCAAACCACACTCCAGGGCACTTGGAGCTGACACCCCGCAGCACACAGGAAGAGGTGCTTGACCATAGCACAATGGGTGCTCATACATCGGAGGACATTGGGGACACTGATGGGAGAGAGCACACTGTTGAAGGCCATGCACCATATGACCTTAGGGTGGATAATACACCAGTCCGCACTGACGAGGCTCATGCACCAGATCGCACTGATGACACTGATGGAGCATAGCAGGGTGCTGAAAACGATGCGCCAGAGCAAAAACCTGGGAGGCATATTCACCAGACCACACTGGGAAGGGTATTCAGGCAGAAAATACTGGTAACGCTAATGCACGAGACAACATTGGGAAGGCTCATCGAGCACACCTGGGTAGCCTGTAACACCGTAGCACAGGACGGGCTAAAGTTGCAGATAACATCAGTTAGAACGATGCACCATAGCACTCTGGGAAGGGAGAATACTGAAGGACAAACGCACACTCATGAGACAGATGCTCTAGAGCACATCGGGCAATCTGTACCACCAGACCAACGAGGAAGGCTGATGAACCATTACAAACCTGTGACGTCGAAACGCCTGAACGACCCTATGAGGCCAATACAACAGATCATGCTGGGGAGGGTGATCGTCCAGAGAACCTTGGTACGCTATTGCAGAGGCTCACACTGTGGAAACTGATACACCAGATAACCTTTGTGAGGCTGGTCTCCTAGAACACACTACAGAGGCTAACGCCTACTACCACAGTGTGGAGGAAGACAAACGGACGAGACCAAAATGGCGCGGGATAATAATTGAATTCTGGAACAGGGTTAATGCGCATGATGGCCGCTATACATTCTCTCTTATGGGACTAATTCCTTGCACCTGAAGTAGGGGCTACTGCGCATGGTGGTCGCTATACATGGGCGTTTATTTGACTAACTCCTTGCACCTGGGCTAGGGGGTACTGCGCAGGATGTCCACTCTACATTGGCTCTTATGGGACCATTTGTTTGCAAATGGGCTAGGGGCTACTGCGCAAGGTGGTGGTTATACCTAGGCTCTATTGGAGAAAGGTTGCGCGGGATGGTGTACGCGTCCAACTTCCTAGTGCTAGTACACCCGAGGCTAGATGTTTTTTGAACAATGGATATATGAGACTAAATTTAAGTAGATTGACCGGGAGATAATGGCAGCTCACATTGTATAGCCCATATATAGCTTGGGAGGTAGCCCCAAGCCCAGGTGCAAGGAGTTAGTCCCATAAGAGCCCATGTATAGCGGCCAACTTACGCATTACCCCCTGTTCCAGAATTCACTCTTTATCCTTCCCCATTTTGGTGTAGTCCAGTGCCCTCCACACTTTGGTATAAGTCGTTAGCCTCTGTAGTGTGTTCAAGGTGATCAGCCTCAAAAGTGTTATTTAGTGCATCAGCTGCCGCGTGCAACTTCCTAGTGCTAGGACACCCCAGACGAGATAGCTGCTGAACATTTGGTTGTATGGGGTAAATTGAATTAGATGGACCAGGAAAACAACGGGTAACCAGAACACACAGGTGAGGCCGAAGCGCCAGAGGCAAAGTATGATGCCTCTAGAGCAGCCCACACTGGGAAGGCTGATGTACCAAACCACACTCCAGGGCACTTGGTGCTGAGACGGAATAGGGGCTGATCGCAGAATGGAGGCCGCGTGCAACTTCCTAGTTCGAGGACACCCCACACAAGATAGTTGCTGAACATTTGGTTCTATGGGGTAAATTGAATTAGATGGACCAGGAAAACACACGGGTGACCAGAACACACTGGTAAGGCCGAAGCGCCAGATAAAACTGTGATGCCTCTAGAGCAGCCCACACTGGGAAGGCTGATGTACCAAACCACACTTTGTTGAACAACCAGAGTGCTAGTATTAAAAACAACCAGAGCACCTCGGTGACGCTACTGCAGCGGACCACACTGAGGAAGATGATGCACTAAATAACACTTATACGCTGATATCCTAGAACACAATACAGAGGCTAACACCATAGACCACAGTGTGGAGGACGATGGACTAGACCAAACTGAGGAAGGATAAAATGGGAATTCTGGACCAGGGGCTAATGCGCAAAAAGGCCGCTATACATAGGATCTTATGCGACTCTCTCCTTGCGCCTGGGCTAAGGGCTACTGCGGAAGATGGTGGCTATACATAGGCTCTTATAGAAAAAGGTAACACAGGGGCTCGTGAGCAAAAGAGAGGCTATACTTAGGCTCTTATGGACGAAGCTAGCACGTGGGCACGTGCGCAACATAGTGGCTATACATAGGCTCTTATGGAGAAAAATGGCACAGGGGAGACATAGGAGATAAGGTTACGGAATAGGGGCTGATCGCAGAATGGAGGCCGCGTGCAACTTCCTAGTGCGAAGTCACCCCACACAAGATTGTTGCTGAACATTTAGTCTAAGTGGTAAATTGAATTACATGGACCAGGAAAACAAGGGTTATCCAGAACACACTGGTGAGGCCGAAGCGCCTGAGGCAAACTGTGATGCCTCTAGAGCATCCCACACTGTGAAGACTGATGTACCAAACCACACTCGGGACGCTGATACACCACACGTCACTGTGGAGCTGACACCCCGCAGCACACCGGAGGAGCTTCTTGACCATAGCTCAATAGGTGCTTATACACCGGAGCACATTGCTGACACTGATGGGAGAGAGCGCACTATTGAAGGCGGTGCACTATATGACCTTAGTGTCGGATAATACACCAGACCGCACTGAGGAGGCTCATGCACCAGATCGCACTGATGACATTGATGGAGCAGAGCAGGGTGCTGAACGATACACCAGAGCAAAAACCTGGGAGGCATATTCACCAGCCCATACTGGGAAGGGTATTCAGGCAGACCATACTGGTAACGCTAATGCACGAGACAACATTGGGAAGGCTCATCGAGCTCACCTGGGTAACCTGAAACACCGAAGCACAGGTCGGGCTGAAGCTGCAGAGTACATCAGTTAGAACGATGCACCATAGCACACAGGGAAGGCTGAAATACTGAAGGACAGTAGGGACGATTACTCATACGCACACCGATGAGACAGATGTTCTAAAGCACACTGGACAATCTGTACAAGTAGACCAAGGAGTGAGGCTGATATACTAGAGCACACTGGGGACGCCGATACGGCAGTACGAACCTATGAGGCATATATCCAGATAATGCTGGGGAGGGTGAACAACCACAGCACCTCGGTTACGCTATTGCAGAGGACCACACTGAGGAAGATGGTGCACTAAATAACACTTGTAGGCTGATCTCCTAGAACACAATACAGAGGCTAACACCTTAGACCACAGTGTGGAGGACGATGGACTAGACCAAACTGAGGAAGGATAAAATGGGAATTCTGGAGCAGGGGCTAATGCGCAAGAAGGCCGCTATACATAGGCTCTTATGGGACTCTCTCCTTGCGCCTGCGCTAAGGGTTATGCGCAAGATGGTGGCTATACATAGGCCCTTATGGAGAAAGGTAGCACAGGGGCTCGTGAGCAAACGAGAGGCTATACTTAGGCTCTTATGGAGGAAGCTAGCACGTGGGCACGTGCGCAAATAATGGCTATACATAGGCTCTTATGGAGAAAAATGGCACAGGGGAGTCATAGGAGATAAGGGAACGGAATAGGGGCTGATCGCAGAATTGAGGCCGCGTGCAACTTCCTGGTGCGAGGACACCCCACACAAGATGGTTGCTGAACATTTGGTTTTTGGGGTACATTGAATTAGATGGACCAGGAATACACACGGGTAACCAGAACACACTGGCGAGGCCGAAGCGCCAGAGGCAAACTGATGCCTCTAGAGCAGCCCACACTGGGGAGGCTGATGCACCAAACCACACTCGGGGCGCTGATAGACCACAGGGCACTGTGGAGCTGACACCCCGCAGCACACCGGAGGAGCTGCTTGACCATACGTCAATGGGTGCTTTAACACTGAGGCACATTGGGGACACTGATGGGAGAGATCGCACTGTTGAAGGCGATGACCTTAGTGTCGGATAATACACCAGACCGCACTGAGGAGGCTCATGCACCAGATCGCACTGATGACACTGATGGAGCAGAGCAGTCTGCTGAGGACAATGCGCCAGAGCAAAAACCTGGGAGGCATATTCACCAGACCATACTGGGAGCACACTTGGCAATCTGTACCACCAGACCAAGGAGGAAGGCTTATGAACCAGGGAACACTGGTGACGCCGATACGCCAGAACTACTCTATGAGGCCTATACACCTGATCATGCTGGGGAGGGTGATCATCCAGAGAACCTTGGTGACGCAATTGCAGAGGCTCACGCTGAGGAAGCTGTTGCACCAGATAACCTTTCTGAGGCTGGTCTCCTAGAACACACTACTGACGCTAACGCCTACTACCACAGTGTGGAGGGAGACAAACGGACGAGACGAAAATGGCGAGGGATAATAATTGAATTCTGGAACAGGGTTAATGCGCATGATGGCCGCTATACATTCTCTCCTATGGGACTAACTCCTTGCACCTGAAGTAGGGGCTACTGCGCATGGTGGTCGGTATACATGGGCTCTTATGTGACTAACTTCTTGCACCTGGGCTAGGGGCTACTGCGCAAGGTGGTGGTTATACATAGGCTCCAATGGAGAAAGGATGCGCGAGATGGTGTCCGCGTGCAACTTCCTAGTGCTTCCGAGGCTAGATGTTTACTGAACAAAGGTTATATGAGACTAAATTTAAGCAGGTTGTTCGGAAGATAATAGCAGTTCACATTGTATAGCCCATGTATAGCCTTCCCAGTGTGGACAGCTCTGCGGGATTCACCGTTTTGCTCTGGCGCTTCGGTTTCACCAGTGTGTTCTGGTTACGTGTTGTGTTTTCCTAAGTTCTAGTTAAGGTCTATACGAATAGAGTATAGCAGTCGTCACGCATAGCACACTGGTGACGCCGTTACACCAGAACGATCCTATGAGGCATATGCACCATAGCACACAGGGAAGCCTGAAATACTGAAGGACAGTAGGGACGAATACACATGCGCACACCGATGAGACAGGTGTTCTAGAGCACACTGGGCAATCTGTACAACTAGTCCAAGGAGTGAGGCTGATATTCTAGAGCACACTGGGGACTCCGATACGCCAGAACGACTCTATGAGGCCTATACACCTGACCATTCTGGGGAGGGTAAACAACCAGAGCACCTCGGTGACGCTATTGAAGAGGACCACACTGAGGAAGATGATGCACTAAATAAGACTTGTAGGATGATCTCCCAGAACACATTCCAAGCTAACATTTCTATTCTGGAATTTCAGGATGATCAAACCAATAGTTCATAATTTGACAATGTGAGCGCCGGAGGCAGCTGCGTAGATATACATCTATAAGAACAATGTATCACCATGAGCTTTGGTCCATATCCTTAATTTTAGTCTCATATAACCAGAGGTCAGGCACTATACTGCCTCGTGTGTCCTATCACCTGGAAGTTCCAGGCGGCCAGAATCTCGCGCATCGCCCCTATGCCGTCTCCTTAAATACTATGTGCTAGTTTTCCTCAAAGGAGCCTGTGTATAGCCGCTATCTGCTGAAGCTGCAGAGTACATCAGTTAGAACGATGCACCATAACACACAGGGAAGGCTGAAATACTGAAGGACAAGAGGGACGATTACATATACGCACACCGATGAGACAGATGTTCTAGAGCACACTGGGCAATCTGTACAACTAGACCAAGGAGTGAGGCTGACATACTAGAGCACACACTGATGGAGCATAGCAGGGTGCTGAAAACGATGCGCCAGAGCAAAAACCTGGGAGGCATATTCACCAGACCACACTGGGAAGGGTATTCAGGAAGAAAATACTGGTAACGCTAATGCACGAGACAACATTGGGAATGCTCATCGAGCACACCTGGGTAGCCTGTAACACCGTAGCACAGGACGGGCTAAAGTTGCTGATAACATCAGTTAGAACGATGCACCATAGCACTCTGGGAAGGGAGAATACTGATATCCAGATAATGCTGGGGAGAGTGAACAACCACAGCACCTCGGTGACGCTATTGCAGAGGACCAAACTGAGGAAGATGGTGCACTAATAACACTTGTAGGCTGATCTCCTAGAACACAATACAGAGGCTAACACCTTAGACCACAGTATGGAGGACAATGGACTAGACCAAACTGAGGAAGGATCAAATGGGAATTCTGGACCAGGGGCTAATGCACAAGGGGGCCGCTATACATAGGCTCTTATGGGACTCTCTCCTTGCGCCTGGGCTCTGGGCTACTGCGCAAGATGGTGGCTATATATAGGCTCTTATAGAGAAAGGTAGCACAGGGGCTCGTGAGCAAAGGGAGGCTATACTTAGGCTCTTATGGAGGAAGCTAGCACGTGGGCACGTGCGCAACATAGTGGCTATACATAGGCTCTTATGGAGAAAGGGGCTGATCGCAGAATGAATGCCGCGTGCAACTCCCTAGTGCTAGGACACCCCAGACGAGGTAGCTGCTGAACATTTGGTTCTATGTGGTAAATTGAATTAGATGGACCAGGAAAACAACGGGTAACCAGAACACACAGGTGAGGCCGAAGCGCCAGAGGCAAACTGCGATGCCTCTAGAGCAGCCCACTCTGGGAAAGCTGATGTACCAAACCACACTTTGTTGAACAACCAGAGTGCTAGTATTAAAAACAACTAGAGCACCTCGGTGACGCTACTGCAGAGGACCACACTGAGGGCACTTGGAGCTGACACCCCGCAGCACACAGGAAGAGGTGCTTGACCATAGCACAATGGGTGCTCATACATCGGAGGACATTGGGGACACTGATGGGAGAGAGCACACTGTTGAAGGCCATGCACCATATGACCTTAGGGTGGATAATACACCAGTCCGCACTGACGAGGCTCATGCACCAGATCGCACTGATGACACTGATGGAGCATAGCAGGGTGCTGAAAACGATGCGCCAGAGCAAAAACCTGGGAGGCATATTCACCAGACCACACTGGGAAGGGTATTCAGGCAGAAAATACTGGTAACGCTAATGCACGAGACAACATTGGGAAGGCTCATCGAGCACACCTGGGTAGCCTGTAACACCGTAGCACAGGACGGGCTAAAGTTGCAGATAACATCAGTTAGAACGATGCACCATAGCACTCTGGGAAGGGAGAATACTTAAGGACAAACGCACACTCATGAGACAGATGCTCTAGAGCACACTGGGCAATCTGTACCACCAGACCAAAGAGGAAGGCTGATGCACCAGAGCACACTGGTGACGCCAATACGCCAGAACGACCTTATGAGGCTTATACACCAGATCATGCTGGGCAGGGTGATCATCCTGAGAACCTTGGTGACGCTATTGCAGAGGCTCACACTGAGGAAGCTGATGCACCAGATAACCCTTGTGAGGCTGGTCTCCTAGAACACACTGCACAGGCTAACGCCTTATACCACAGTGTGGAGGGCGACGAACGGACGAGACCAAACTGGCGAGAGATAATAATTGAATTCTGGAACAGGGTTAATGCGCATGATGGCCGGTATACATTCTCTCTTATGGAACTAACTCCTTGCACCTGAAGTAGGGGCTACTGCGCATTGTAGTCGCTATACATGGGCTGTTATGTGAGTAACTCCTTGCACCTAGGCTAGGGGCTACTGCGCAAGATGTACACCCTACATTGGCTCTTATGGGACCATTTCTTTGCAAATGGGCTAGGGGCTACTGCGCAAGGTGGTGGTTATACATAGGCTCTATTGGAGAAAGGTTGCGCGAGATGGTGTCCGCGTCCAACTTCCTAGTTCTAGTACACCCGAGGCTAGATGTTTAATGAACAATGGATATATGAGACTAAATTTAAGTAGATTGAATGGGAGATAATGGCAGCTCACATTGTATAGCCCATATACAGTTTGGGAGGTAGCCCCAAGCCCAGGTGCAAGGAGTTAGTCCCATAAGAGCCCATGTATAGCGGCCAACTTACGCATTACCCCCTGTTCCAGAATTCATTCTTTATCCTTCCCCATTTTGGTAAGACGTTAGCCTCTGTAGTGTGTTCAAGGTGATCAGCCTCAAAAGTGTTATATAGTGCATCAGCTTCCTGAAAGTGATCCTCTGCAATAGCAACACCAAGGTGGTCTGGTTGTTCACCCTCCGCAGCATGAACTGGTGTATAGGCCTCACGGGGTCGTTCTGTTGTTCTCTGCAACTTCAGCCCGACTGTGCTTCGGTGTTTCAGTGCACTGTGTTCTATCAGGTCCCCGAATGTCGTCTGGTACATTAGCCTTCTCAGTGTGGACAGCTCTACGGGCCTCACAGTTTTGCTCTGGCGCTTCGGCCTCACCAGTGTGTTCTGGTTACGTGTTGTGTTTTCCTAAGGCAGCCTTTTAGTTAAGGTTTATACGAATAGAGTATAGGAGTCGTCACGCATAGCACACTGGTGACGCCGATACGCCATAACGATCCTATGAGGCATATACACCAGATCATTCTGGGGAGGGTAAACAACCAGAGCACCTCGGTGACGCTATTATAGAGGACCATACTGAGGAAGATGATGCACTAAATAAGACTTCTAGGATGATCACCCAGAACACATTCCAAGCTAACATTTCTATTCTGGAGTTTCAGGGTGATCAAACCAATAGTTCATAAGTTGACAATGTGAGCGCCTGAGGCAGCTCCGTAGAGATAGATCTATAAGAACAATGTATCACCATAAGCTTCTGGTCCATCTCATTAATTTTAGTCTCATATAACCACAGGTCAGGCACTATACTGCCTAGGGTGTCCGATCACCTGGAAGTTCCACGCGGCCAGAATCTAGCACAACCGCCCCTATGCCGTCTCCTTAAATACTATGTGCTAGTTTTGCTCATAGGAACCTGTGTATAGCCGCTATCTGCTGAAGCTGCAGAGAACATCAGTTAGAACGATGCAGCATAGCACACAGGGAAGGCTGAAATACTGAAGGACAGCACACCGATGAGACAGATGTTCTAGAGCACACTGGGCAATCTGTACAACTAGACCAAGGAGTGAGGCTGATATACTAGAGCACACTGGGGACGCCGATACGCCAGTACGACCCTATGAGGCATATACACCAGATCATGCTGGGGAGGGTGAACAACCAGAGCACCTCGGTGACGCTATTGCAGACGACCACACTGAGGCAGATGATGCACTAAATAACACTTGTAGGCTGATCTCCTAGTACACAATACAGAGGCTAACACCTTAGACCACAGTGTGTAGGACGATGGAGTAGACCAAACTGAGGAAGGATAAAATGGGAAATCTGGACCAGGGGCTAATGCGCAAGAAGGCCGCTATACATAGGCTCTTATGGGACTCTCTCCTTGCACTTGGTCTGAGGGCTACTGCGCAAGATGGTGGCTTATAGAGAAAGGTAGCACAGGGGTTCGTGAGCAAAAGAGCGGCTATACTTAGGCTCTTATGGAGGAAGCTAGCACGTGGGCACGTGAGCAACATAGTGGCTATACATAGGCTCTTATGGAGAAAGATGGCATAGGGGAGACATAGGAGATAAGGGAACGGAATAGGGGCTGATCGCAGAATGGAGACCGCATGCAAGTTCCTAGTGCGAGGACACCCCACACATGATGGTTGCTGTACATTTCGTTCTATCGGGTAAATTGAATTAGATGGACCAGGAAAACACACGGGTGACCAGAACTCACTAGTAAGGCCGAAGCGACAGATGCAAACTGTGATGCCTCTAGAGCAGCCCACAATGGGAAGGCTGATGTACCAAACCACACTCGGGGCGCTGATACACCACAGGGCACTGTGGAGCTGGCACCCCGCATCACACCGGAGGAGCTGCTTGACCATAGCTCAATCGGTGCTCATACACCGAGCACATTGCGGACACTGTTTTGAGAGAGCACACTGTTGAAGGCGATGCACTATATGACCTTAGGGTGGATAATACACCAGTCCGCACTGAGGAGGCTCATGCACCAGATCGCACTGATGACACTGATGGAGCAGAGCAGGGTGCTGAGGACGATGCGCCAGAGCAAAAACCTGGGAGGCATATTCACCAGACCATACTGGGAAGGGTATTCAGGCAGAGCATACTGGTAACGCTAATGCACGAGACAACATTGGGAAGGCTCATCGAGCACACCTGGGTAGCCTGTAACACCGAAGCACAGGACGGGCTAAAGTTGCAGGTAACATCAGTTAGAACGATGCACCATAGCACACTGCGAAGGGAGAATACTGACGGACAAACGCACACCGATGAGACAGATGTTCTAGAGCACACTGGGCAATCTGTACAACTAGACTAAGGAGTGAGGCTGATATACTAGAGCACACTTTGGACGCCGATACGCCAGTACGAACCTATGAGGCATATATCCAGATAATGCTGGGGAGGGTGAACAACCACAGCACCTCGGTTACGCTATTGCAGAGGACAACACTGAGGAAGATGGTGCGCTAAATAACACTTGTAGGCTGATCTCCTAGAACACAATACAGAGGCTAACACCTTAGACCACAGTGTGCAGGACGATGGACTAGACCAAACTGAGGAAGGATAAAATGGGAAATCTGGATCAGGGGCTAATGCGCAAGAAGGTCGGTATACATAGGCAATTATGGGACTCTCACCTTGCACTTGGGCTAAAGGCTACTGCGTAAGATGTTGTCTATACATAGGCTCTTATAGGGAAAAAGGGTTCGTGAGCAAAAGAGCTGCTATACCTAGGCTCTTATCGAGGAAGCTAGCACGTGGGCACGTTCGAAACATAGCGGCTATACATAGGCTCTTATGGAGTAAGATGGCACAGGGGAGACATAGGAGATAAGGAGACGGAATAGGAGCTCATCGCGGGATGGAGGCCGCGTGCATCTTTCTAGTGCTAGGACACCCCAGACGAGATAGCTGCTGAACATTTGGTTCTATGGGGTAAATTGAACTAGATGGACCAGGAAAACAAAGGGTAACCAGAAAACACAGGTGAGGCCGAAGCGCCTGAGGCAAACGGTGATGCCTCTATTGCAGCCCACACTGGGAAGGCTGATGTACCAAACCACACTCTAGGGCACTTGGAGCTGTCACCCCGCAGCACACCGGAGGAGCAGCTTGACCATAGCTCAATGGGTGCTCATACACCGGAACACATTGGGGACACTGATGGGAGAGAGGACACTGTTTATGACCTTAGGGTGGATAATACACCAGTCCGCACTGAGGAGGCTCATGCACCAGATCGCACTGATGACACTGATGGAGCCGAGCAGGGTGCTGAAGACGATGCGCCAGAGCAAAAACCTGGGAGGCATATTCACCAGACCATACTGGGAAGGGTATTCAGGCAGAGCATACTGGTGACGCTAATGCACGAGACAACATTTGGAAGGCTCATCGAACACACCTGGGTAGCCTGAAACACCGAAGCACAGTTCGGGCTAAAGTTGCGGAGAATATCAGTTAGAACGATGCACCATAGCACACTGGGAAATGTGAAATACTGAAGGACAAACGCACACTGATGAGACAGATGCTCTAGAGCACACTTGGCAATCTGTACCACCAGAACAAGGAGGAAGGCTTATGAACCAGGGAACACTGGTGACGCCGATACGCCAGAACTACTCTATGAGGCCTATACACCTGATCATGCTGGGGAGGGTGATCATCCAGAGAACCTTGGTGACGCTATTGCAGAGGCTCACGCTGAGGAAGCTGTTGCACCAGATAACCTTTCTGAGGCTGGTCTCCTAGAACACACTACAGACGCTAACGCCTACTACAACAGTGTGGAGGGAGACAAACTTGACGAGACGAAAATGGCGAGGGATAATAATTGAATTCTGGAACAGGGTTAATGCGCATGATGGCCGCTATACATTCTCTCCTATGGGACTAACTCCTTGCACCTGAAGTAGGGGCTACTGCGCATGGTGGTCGCTATACATGGGCTCTTATGTGACTAACTCCTTGCACCTGAAGTAGGGGCTACTGCGCATGGTGGTCGCTATACATGGGCCCTTATGTGACTAACTCCTTGCACCTGGGATAGGGACTACTGCGCAAGGTGGTGGTTATACATAGGCTCCAATGGAGAAAGGATGCGCGAAATGGTGTCCGCGTGCAACTTCCTAGTGCTTCCGAGGCTAGATGTTTACTGAACAAAGGTTATATGAGACTAAATTTAAGCAGGTTGTTCGGAAGATAATAGCAGTTCACATTGTATAGCCCATGTATAGCCTTCCCAGTGTGGACAGCTCTGCGGGATTCACCGTTTTGCTCTGGCGCTTCGGTTTCACCAGTGTGTTCTGGTTACGTGTTGTGTTTTCCTAAGGCAGCCTTCTAGTTAAGGTCTATACGAATAGAGTATAGCAGTCGTCACGCATAGCACACTGGTGACGCCGATACACCAGAACGATCCTATGAGGCATATGCACCATAGCACACAGGGAAGCCTGAAATACTGAAGGACAGTAGGGACGAATACACATGCGCACACCGATGAGACAGGTGTTCTAGAGCACACTGGGCAATCTGTACAACTAGTCCAAGGAGTGAGGCTGATATTCTAGAGCACACTGGGGACTCCGATACGCCAGAACGACTCTATGAGGCCTATACACCTGACCATTCTGGGGAGGGTAAACAACCAGAGCACCTCGGTGACGCTATTGAAGAGGACCACACTGAGGAAGATGATGCACTAAATAAGACTTGTAGGATGATCTCCCAGAACACATTCCGAGCTAACATTTCTATTCTGGAATTTCAGGATGATCAAACCAATAGTTCATAATTTGACAATGTGAGCGCCGGAGGCAGCTCCGTATATATACATCTATAAGAACAATGTATCACCATGAGCTTTGGTCCATTTCCTTAATTTTAGTCTCATATAACCAGAGGTCAGGCACTATACTGCCTCGTGTGTCCTATCACCTGGAAGTTCCAGGCGGCCAGAATCTCGCGCATCGCCACTATGCCGTCTCCTTAAATACTATGTGCTAGTTTTCCTCAAAGGAGCCTGTGTAAGGCCGCTATCTGCTGAAGCTGCAGAGTACATCAGTTAGAACGATGCACCATAACACACAGGGAAGGCTGAAATACTGAAGGACAAGAGGGACGATTACATATACGCACACCGATGAGACAGATGTTCTAGAGCACACTGGGCAATCTGTACAACTAGACCAAGGAGTGCGGCTGACAACTAGAGCACACTGGGGACGCCGATACGGCAGTACGAACCTATGAGGCATATATCCAGATAATGCTGGGGAGGGTGAACAACCACAGCACCTCGGTGACGCTATTGCAGAGGACCAAACTGAGGAAGATGGTGCACTAATAACACTTGTAGGCTGATCTCCTAGAACACAATACAGAGGCTAACACCTTAGACCACAGTATGGAGGACGATGGACTAGACCAAACTGAGGAAGGATCAAATGGGAATTCTGGACCAGGGGCTAATGCGCAAGGAGGCCGCTATACATAGGCTCTTATGGGACTCTCTCCTTGCGCCTGGGCTATGGGCTACTGCGCAAGATGGTGGCTATATATAGGCTCTTATAGAGAAAGGTAGCACAGGGGCTCGTGAGAAAAGGGAGGCTATACTTAGGCTCTTATGGAGGAAGCTAGCACGTGGGCACGTGCGCAACATAGTGGCTATACATAGGCTCTTATGGAGAAAGGGGCTGATCGCAGGATGGATGCCGCGTGCAACTCCCTAGTGCTAGGACACCCCAGACGAGGTAGCTGCTGAACATTTGGTTCTATGTGGTAAATTGAATTAGATGGACCAGGAAAACAACGGGTAACCAGAACACACAGGTGAGGCCGAAGCGCCAGAGGCAAACTGCGATGCCTCTAGAGCAGCCCACACTGGGAAGGCTGATGTACCAAACCACACTCCAGAGCACTTGGTGCTGAGACGGAATAGGGGCTGTCCGCAGAATGGAGGCCGCGTGCAACTTCCTAGTGCGAGGACACCCCACACAAGATAGTTGCTGAACATTTGGTTCTATGGGGTAAATTGAATTAGATGGACCAGGAAAACACACGGGTAACCAGAACACACTGGTAAGGCCGAAGCGCCAGATAAAACTGTGATGCCTCTAGAGCAGCCCACTCTGGGAAGGCTGATGTACCAAACCACACTTTGTTGAACAACCAGAGTGCTAGTATTAAAAACAACTAGAGCACCTCGGTGACGCTACTGCAGAGGACCACACTGAGGAAGATGATGCACTAAATAACACTTATACGCTGATATCCTAGAACACAATACAGAGGCTAACTGCATAGACCACAGTGTGGAGGACGATGGACTAGACCAAACTGAGGAAGGATAAAATGGGAATTCTGGACCAGGGGCTAATGCGCAAGAAGGCCGCTATACATAGGCTCTTATGGGACTCTCTCCTTGCACTTGGTCTGAGGGCTACTGCGCAAGACGGTGGCTATACATAGGCTCTTATAGAGAAAGGTAGCACAGGGGTTCGTGAGCAAAAGAGCGGCTATACTTAGGCTCTTATGGAGGAAGCTAGGTCGTGGGTACGTGCGCAACATTGTGGCTATACATAGGCTCTTATGGAGAAAGATGGCACAGGGGAGACATAGGAGATAAGGGAACGGTATAGGGGCTGATCGCTGAATGGAGGCTGCATGCAAGTTCCTAGTGCGAGGACACCCCACACAAGATGGTTGCTGTACATTTGGTTCTAGCGGGTAAACTGAATTAGATGGACCAGGAAAACACACCGGTGACCAGAACACACTAGTAAGGCCGAAACGACAGATGCAAACTGTGATGCCTCTAGAGCAGCCCACACTGGGAAGGCTGATGTACCAAACCACACTCGGGGCGCTGATACACCACAGGGCAGTGTGGAGCTGACACCCCGCAGTACACCGGAGGAGCTGCTTGACCATAGCTCAATGGGTGCTCATACACCGAGCACATTGCGGACACTGTTGGGAGAGAGTACACTGTTGAAGGCGATGCACTATATGACCTTAGGGTGGATAATACACCAGTCCGCACTGAGGAGGCTCATGCACCAGATCGCACTGATGACACTGATGGAGCAGAGCAGGGTGCTGAGGACGATGCGCCAGAGCAAAAACCTGGGAGGCATATTCACCAGACCATACTGGGAAGGGTATTCAGGCAGAGCATACTGGTAACGCTAATGCACGAGACAAAATTGGGAAGGCTCATCGAGCACACCTGGGTAGGCTGAAACATCGAAGCACAGGTCGGGCTAAAGTTGCAGAGAACATCAGTTAGAATGATGCACCATAGCACACTGGGAAGGGAGAATACTGAAGGACAAACGCACACTGATGAGACAGATGCTCTAGAGCACACTGGGCAATCTGTACCACCAGACCAAAGAGGAAGGCTGATGAACCAGTGCACACTGGTGACGCCAATACGCAAGAACGACCTTATGAGGCCTATACACCAGATCATGCTGGGCAGGGTGATCATCCAGAGAACCTTGGTGACGCTATTGCAGAGGCTCACACTGAGGAAGCTGATGCACCAGATAACCCTTGTTAGGCTGGTCTCCTAGAACACACTACACAGGCTAACGCCTTATACCACAGTGTGGAGGGCGACGAACGGACGAGACCAAACTGGCGAGGGATAATAATTGAATTCTGGAACAGGGTTAATGCGCATGATGGCCGGTATACATTCTCTCTTATGGAACTAACTCCTTGCACCTGAAGTAGGGGCTACTGCGCATTGTAGTCGCTATACATGGACTGTTATGTGACTAACTCCTTGCACCTGGGCTAGGGGCTACTGCGCAAGATGTACACCCTACATTGGCTCTTATGGGACCATTTCTTTGCAAATGGGCTAGGGGCTACTGCGCAAGGTGGTGGTTATACATAGGCTCTATTGGAGAAAGGTTGCGCGAGATGGTGTCCGCGTGCAACTTCCTAGTGCTTCCGAGGCTAGATGTTTACTGAACAAAGGTTATATGAGACTAAATTTAAGCAGGTTGTTCGGAAGATAATAGCAGTTCACATTGTATAGCCCATGTATAGCCTTCCCAGTGTGGACAGCTCTGCGGGATTCACCGTTTTGCTCTGGCGCTTCGGTTTCACCAGTGTGTTCTGGTTACGTGTTGTGTTTTCCTAAGGCAGCCTTCTAGTTAAGGTCTATACGAATAGAGTATAGCAGTCGTCACGCATAGCACACTGGTGACGCCGATACACCAGAACGATCCTATGAGGCATATGCACCATAGCACACAGGGAAGCCTGAAATACTGAAGGACAGTAGGGACGAATACACATGCGCACACCGATGAGACAGGTGTTCTAGAGCACACTGGGCAATCTGTACAACTAGTCCAAGGAGTGAGGCTGATATTCTAGAGCACACTGGGGACTCCGTTACGCCAGAACGACTCTATGAGGCCTATAATCCTGACCATTCTGGGGAGGGTAAACAACCAGAGCACCTCGGTGACGCTATTGAAGAGGACCACACTAGGGAAGATGATGCACTAAATAAGACTTGTAGGATGATCTCCCAGAACGCATTCCAAGCTAACATTTCTATTCTGGAATTTCAGGATGATCAAACCAATAGTTCATAATTTGACAATGTGAGCGCCGGAGGCAGCTCCGTAGATATACATCTATAAGAACAATGTATCACCATGAGCTTTGGTCCATTTCCTTAATTTTAGTCTCATATAACCAGAGGTCAGGCACTATACTGCCTCGTGTGTCCTATCACCTGGAAGTTCCAGGCGGCCAGAATCTCGCGCATCGCCCCTATGCCGTCTCCTTAAATACTATGTGCTAGTTTTCCTCAAAGGAGCCTGTGTATAGCCGCTATCTGCTGAAGCTGCAGAGAACATCAGTTAGAACGATGCACCATAACACACAGGGAAGGCTGAAATACTGAAGGACAAGAGGGACGATTACATATACGCACACCGATGAGACAGATGTTCTAGAGCACACTGGGCAATCTGTACAACTAGACCAAGGAGTGAGGCTGACATACTAGAGCACACTGGGGACGCCGATACGGCAGTACGAACCTATGAGGCATATATCCAGATAATGCTGGGGAGGGTGAACAACCACAGCACCTCGGTGACGCTATTGCAGAGGACCAAACTGAGGAAGATGGTGCACTAATAACACTTGTAGGCTGATCTCCTAGAACACAATACAGAGACCACAGTATGGAGGACGATGGACTAGACCAAACTGAGGAAGGATCAAATGGGAATTCTGGACCAGGGGCTAATGCGCAAGGAGGCCGCTATACATAGGCTCTTATGGGACTCTCTCCTTGCGCCTGGGCTATGGGCTACTGCGCTAGATGGTGGCTATATATAGGCTCTTATAGAGAAAGGTAGCACAGGGGCTCGTGAGCAAAGGGAGGCTATACTTAGGCTCTTATGGAGGAAGCTAGCACGTGGGCACGTGCGCAACATAGTGGCTATACATAGGCTCTTATGGAGAAAGGGGCTGATCGCAGGATGGATGCCGCGTGCAACTCCCTAGTGCTAGGACGCCCCAGACGAGGTAGCTGCTGAACATTTGGTTCTATGTGGTAAATTGAATTAGATGGACCAGGAAAACAACGGGTAACCAGAACACACAGGTGAGGCCGAAGCGCCAGAGGCAACTGCGATGCCTCTAGAGCAGCCCACACTGGGAAGGCTGATGTACCAAACCACACTCCAGAGCACTTGGTGCTGAGACGGAATAGGGGCTGATCGCAGAATGGAGGCCGCGTGCAAGTTCCCAGTGCGAGGACACCCCACACAAGATAGTTGCTGAACATTTGGTTCTATGGGGTAAATTGAATTAGATGGACCAGGAAAACACACGGGTAACCAGAACACACTGGTAAGGCCGAAGCGCCAGATAAAACTGTGATGCCTCTAGAGCAGCCCACTCTGGGAAGGCTGATGTACCAAACCACACTTTGTTGAACAACCAGAGTGCTAGTATTAAAAACAACTAGAGCACCTCGGTGACGCTACTGCAGAGGACCACACTGAGGAAGATGATGCACTAAATAACACTTATACGCTGATATCCTAGAACACAATACAGAGGCTAACAGCATAGACCACAGTGTGGAGGACGATGGACTAGACCAAACTGAGGAAGGATAAAATGGGAATTCTGGACCAGGGGCTAATGCGCAAGAAGGCCGCTATACATAGGCTCTTATGGGACTCTCTCCTTGCACTTGGTCTGAGGGCTACTGCGCAGGACGGTGGCTATACATAGGCTCTTATAGAGAAAGGTAGCACAGGGGTTCGTGCGCAACATTGTGGCTATACATAGGCTCTTATGGAGAAAGATGGCACAGGGGAGACATAGGAGATAAGGGAACGGTATGGGGGCTGATCGCAGAATGGAGGCTGCATGCAAGTTCCTAGTGCGAGGACACCCCACACAAGATGGTTGCTGTACATTTGGTTCTAGCGGGTAAACTGAATTAGATGTACCAGGAAAACACACGGGTGACCAGAACACACTAGTAAGGCCGAAACGACAGATGCAACTGTGATGCCTCTAGAGCAGCCCACACTGGAAAGGCTGATGTACCAAACCACACTCGGGGCGCTGATACACCACAGGGCAGTGTGGAGCTGACACCCCGCAGTACACCGGAGGAGCTGCTTGACCATAGCTCAATGGGTGCTCATACACCGAGCACATTGCGGACACTGTTGGGAGAGAGCACATTGTTGAAGGCGATGCACTATATGACCTTAGGGTTGATAATACACCAGTCCGCACTGAGGAGGCTCGTGCACCAGATCGCACTGATGACACTGATGGAGCAGAGCAGGGTGCTGAGGACGATGCGCCAGAGCAAAAACCTGGCAGGCATATTCACCAGACCATACTGGGAAGGGTATTCAGGCAGAGCATACTGGTAACGCTAATGCACGAGACAACATTGGGAAGGCTCATCGAGCACACCTGGGTAGGCTGAAACATCGAAGCACAGGTCGGGCTAAAGTTGCAGAGAACATCAGTTAGAATGATGCACCATAGCACACTGGGAAGGGAGAATACTGAAGGACAAACGCACACTGATGAGACAGATGCTCTAGAGCACACTGGGCAATCTGTACCACCAGACCAAAGAGGAAGGCTGATGAACCATTACAAACCTGTGACGTCGAAACGCCTGAACGACCTTATGAGGCCTATACACCAGATCATGCTGGGCAGGGTGATCATCCAGAGAACCTTGGTGACGCTATTGCAGAGGCTCACACTGAGGAAGCTGATGCACCAGATAACCCTTGTGAGGCTGGTCTCCTAGAACACACTACACAGGCTAACGCCTTATACCACAGTGTGGAGGGCGACGAACGTACGAGACCAAACTGGCGAGGGATAATAATTGAATTCTGGTACAGGGTTAATGCGCATGATGGCCGGTATACATTCTCTCTTATGGAACTAACTCCTTGCACCTGAAGTAGGGGCTACTGCGCATTGTAGTCGCTATACATGGGCTGTTATGTGAGTAACTCCTTGCACCTGGGCTAGGGGCTACTGCGCAAGATGTACACCCTACATTGGCTCTTATGGGACCATTTCTTTGCAAATGGGCTAGGGGCTACTGCGCAAGGTGGTGGTTATACATAGGCTCTATTGGAGAAAGGTTGCGCGAGATGGTGTCCGCGTCCAACTTCCTAGTTCTAGTACACCCGAGGCTAGATGTTTATTGAACAATGGATATATGAGACTAAATTTAAGTAGATTGACCGGGAGATAATGGCAGCTCACATTGTATAGCCCATATATAGCTTGGGAGGTAGCCCCAAGCCCAGGTGCAAGGAGTTAGTCCCATAAGAGCCCATGTATAGCGGCCAACTTACGCATTACCCCCTGTTCCAGAATTCACTCTTTATCCTTCCCCATTTTGGTAAGACGTTAGCCTCTGTAGTGTGTTCAAAGTGATCAGCCTCAAAAGTGTTATTTAGTGCATCAGCTTCCTGAAAGTGATCCTCTGCAATAGCAACACCAAGGTGGTCTGGTTGTTCACCCTCCGCAGCATGAACTGGTGTATAGGCCTCACGGGGTCGTTCTGTTGTTCTCTGCAACTTCAGCCCGACTGTGCTTCGGTCTTTCAGTGCACTGTGTTCTATCAGGTCCCCGAATGTCGTCTGGTACATTAGCCTTCTCAGTGTGGACAGCTCTACGGGCCTCACAGTTTTGCTCTGGCGCTTCGGCCTCACCAGTGTGTTCTGGTTACGTGTTGTGTTTTCCTAAGGCAGCCGTTTAGTTAAGGTTTATACGAATAGAGTATAGCACACTGGTGACGCCGATACGCCATAACGATCCTATGAGGCATATACACCAGATCATTCTGGGGAGGGTAAACAACCAGAGCACCTCGGTGACGCTATTAAAGAGGACCATACTGAGGAAGATGATGCACTAAATAAGACTTCTAGGATGATCACCCAGAACACATTCCAAGCTAACATTTCTATTCTGGAGTTTCAGGGTTTAAAACAATAGTTCATAAGTTGACAATGTGAGCGCCTGAGGCAGCTCCGTAGAGATAGATCTATAAGAACAATGTATCACCATGAGCTTCTGGTCCATCTCCTTAATTTTAGTCTCATATAACCAGAGGTTATACTGCCTCGGGTGTCCTATCACCTGGATGTTCCACGCGGCCAGAATCTAGCGCAACCGCCCCTATGCCGTCTCCTTAAATACTATGTGCTAGTTTTCCTCATAGGAACCTGTGTATAGCCGCTATCTGCTGAAGCTGCAGAGAACATCAGTTAGAACGATGCAGCATAGCACACAGGGAAGGCTGATATACTGAAGGACAGTAGGGACGATTACACATACGCACACCGATGAGACAGATGTTCTAGAGCACACTGGGCAATCTGTACAACTAGACCAAGGAGTGAGGCTGATATACTAGAGCACACTGGGGACGCCGATACGTCAGTACGACCCTATGAGGCATATACACCAGATCATGCTGGGGAGGGTGAACAACCAGAGCACCTCGGTGACGCTATTGCAGACGACCACACTGAGGCAGATGATGCACTAAATAACACTTGTAGGCTGATCTCCTAGTACACAATACAGAGGCTAACACCTTAGACCACAGTGTGTAGGACGATGGAGTAGACCAAACTGAGGAAGGATAAAATGGGAAATCTGGACCAGGGGCTAATGCGCAAGAAGGCCGCTATACATAGGCTCTTATGGGACTCTCTCCTTGCACTTGGTCTGAGGGCTACTGCGCAAGATGGTGGCTTATAGAGAAAGGTAGCACAGGGGTTCGTGAGCAAAAGAGCGGCTATACTTAGGCTCTTATGGAGGAAGCTAGCACGTGGGCACGTGCGCAACATAGTGGCTATACATAGGCTCTTATGGAGAAAGATGGCATAGGGGAGACATAGGAGATAAGGGAACGGAATAGGGGCTGATCGCAGAATGGAGACCGCATGCAAGTTCCTAGTGCGAGGACACCCCACACATGATGGTTGCTGTACATTTCGTTCTATCGGGTAAATTGAATTAGATGGACCAGGAAAACACACGGGTGACCAGAACTCACTAGTAAGGCCGAAGCGACAGATGCAAACTGTGATGCCTCTAGAGCAGCCCACAATGGGAAGGCTGATGTACCAAACCACACTCGGGGCGCTGATACACCACAGGGCACTGTGGAGCTGGCACCCCGCATCACACCGGAGGAGCTGCTTGACCATAGCTCAATCGGTGCTCATACACCGAGCACATTGCGGACACTGTTTTGAGAGAGCACACTGTTGAAGGCGATGCACTATATGACCTTAGGGTGGATAATACACCAGTCCGCACTGAGGAGGCTCATGCACCAGATCGCACTGATGACACTGATGGAGCAGAGAGGGTGCTGAGGACGATGCGCCAGAGCAAAAACCTGGGAGGCATATTCACCAGACCATACTGGGAAGGATATTCAGGCATAGCATACTGGTAACGCTAATGCACGAGACAACATTGGGAAGGCTCATCGAGCACACCTGGGTAGCCTGTAACACCGAAGCACAGGACGGGCTAAAGTTGCAGATAACATCAGTTAGAACGATGCACCATAGCACACTGCGAAGGGAGAATACTGACGGACAAACGCACACCGATGAGACAGATGTTCTAGAGCACACTGGGCAATCTGTACAACTAGACTAAGGAGTGAGGCTGATATACTGGAGCACACTTTGGACGCCGATACGCCAGTACGAACCTATGAGGCATATATCCAGATAATGCTGGGGAGGGTGAACAACCACAGCACCTCGGTTACGCTATTGCAGAGGACCACACTGAGGAAGATGGTGCGCTAAATAACACTTGTAGGCTGATCTCCTAGAACACAATACAGAGGCTAACACCTTAGACCACAGTGTGCAGGACGATGGACTAGACCAAACTGAGGAAGGATAAAATGGGAAATCTGGATCAGGGGCTAATGCGCAAGAAGGTCGGTATACATAGGCAATTATGGGACTCTCACCTTGCACTTGGGCTAAGGCTACTGCGTAAGAAGTTGTCTATACATAGGCTCTTATAGGGAAAAAGGGTTCGTGAGCAAAAGAACTGCTATACCTAGGCTCTTATCGAGGAAGCTAGCACGTGGGCACGTTCGAAACATAGCGGCTATACATAGGCTCTTATGGAGTAAGATGGCACAGGGGAGAAATAGGAGATAAGGAATAGGGGCTCATCGCGGGATGGAGGCCGCGTGCATCTTTCTAGTGCTAGGACACCCCAGACGAGATAGTGAACATTTGGTTCTATGGGGTAAATTGAACTAGATGGACCAGGAAAACAAAGGGTAACCAGAAAACACAGGTGAGGCCGAAGCGCCTGAGGCAAACTGTGATGCCTCTAGAGCAGCCCACACTGGGAAGGCTGATGTACCAAACCACACTCTAGGGCACTTGGAGCTGACACCCCGCAGCACACCGGAGGAGCAGCTTGACCATAGCTCAATGGGTGCTCATACACCGGAACACATTGGGGACACTGATGGGAGAGAGAACACTGTTTATGACCTTAGGGTGGATAATACACCAGTCCGCACTGAGGAGGCTCATGCACCAGATCGCACTGATGACACTGATGGAGCCGAGCAGGGTGCTGAAGACGATGCGCCAGAGCAAAAACCTGGGAGGCATATTCACCAGACCATACTGGGAAGGGTATTCAGGTTGAGCATACTGGTGACGCTAATGCACGAGACAACATTTGGAAGGCTCATCGAACACACCTGGGTAGCCTGAAACACCGAAGCACAGTTCGGGCTAAAGTTGCGGAGAATATCAGTTAGAACGATGCACCATAGCACACTGGGAAATGTGAAATACTAAAGGACAAACGCACACTGATGAGACAGATGCTCTAGAGCACACTTGGCAATCTGTACCACCAGACCAAGGAGGAAGGCTTATGAACCAGGGAACACTGGTGACGCCGATACGCCAGAACTACTCTATGAGGCCTATACACCTGATCATGCTGGGGAGGGTGATCATCCAGAGAACCTTGGTGACGCTATGGCAGAGGCTCACGCTGAGGAAGCTGTTGCACCAGATAACCTTTCTGAGGCTGGTCTCCTAGAACACACTACAGACGCTAACGCCTACTACCACAGTGTGGAGGGAGACAAACGGACGAGACGAAAATGGCGAGGGATAATAATTGAATTCTGGAACAGGGTTAATGCGCATGATGGCCGCTATACATTCTCTCCTATGGGACTAACTCCTTGCACCTGAAGTAGGGGCTACTGCGCATGGTGGTCGCTATACATGGGCTCTTATGTGACTAACTCCTTGCACCTGAAGTAGGGGCTACTGCGCATGGTGGTCGCTATACATGGGCTCTTATGTGACTAACTCCTTGCACCTGGGCTAGGGGCTACTGCGCAAGGTGGTCGTTATACATAGGCTCCAATGGAGAAAGGATGCGCGAGATGGTGTCCGCGTGCAACTTCCTAGTGCTTCCGAATCTAGATGTTTACTGAACAAAGGTTATATGAGACTAAATTTAAGCAGGTTGTTCGGAAGATAATAGCAGTTCACATTGTATAGCCCATGTATAGCCTTCCCAGTGTGGACAGCTCTGCGGGATTCACCGTTTTGCTCTGGCGCTTCGGTTTCACCAGTGTGTTCTGGTTACGTGTTGTGTTTTCCTAAGGCAGCCTTCTAGTTAAGGTCTATACGAATAGAGTATAGCAGTCGTCACGCATAGCACACTGGTGACGCCGATACACCAGAACGATCCTATGTGGCATATGCACCATAGCACACAGGGAAGCCTGAAATACTGAAGGACAGTAGGGACGAATACACATGCGCACACCGATGAGACAGGTGTTCTAGAGCACACTGGGCAATCTGTACAACTAGTCCAAGGAGTGAGGCTGATATTCTAGAGCACACTGGGGACTCCGTTACGCCAGAACGACTCTATGAGGCCTATAAACCTGACCATTCTGGGGAGGGTAAACAACCAGAGCACCTCGGTGACGCTATTGAAGAGGACCACACTGAGGAAGATGATGCACTAAATAAGACTTGTAGGATGATCTCCCAGAACACATTCCAAGCTAACATTTCTATTCTGGAATTTCAGGATGATCAAACCAATAGTTCATAATTTGACAATGTGAGCGCCGGAGGCAGCTCCGTAGATATACATCTATAAGAACAATGTATCACCATGAGCTTTGGTCCATTTCCTTAATTTTAGTCTCATATAACCAGAGGTCAGGCACTATACTGCCTCGTGTGTCCTATCACCTGGAAGTTCCAGGCGGCCAGAATCTCGCGCATCGCCCCTATGCCGTCTCCTTAAATACTATGTGCTAGTTTTCCTCAAAGGAGCCTGTGTATAGCCGCTATCTGCTGAAGCTGCAGAGTACATCAGTTAGAACGATGCACCATAACACACAGGGAAGGCTGAAATACTGAAGGACAAGAGGGACGATTACATATACGCACACCGATGAGACAGATGTTCTAGAGCACACTGGGCAATCTGTACAACTAGACCAAGGAGTGAGGCTGACATACTAGAGCACACTGGGGACGCCGATACGGCAGTACGAACCTATGAGGCATATATCCAGATAATGCTGGGGAGGGTGAACAACCACAGCACCTCGGTGACGCTATTGCAGAGGACCAAACTGAGGAAGATGGTGCACTAATAACACTTGTAGGCTGATCTCCTAGAACACAATACAGAGGCTAACACCTTAGACCACAGTATGGAGGACGGTGGACTAGACCAAACTGAGGAAGGATCAATTGGGAATTCTGGACCAGGGGCTAATGCGCAAGGAGGCCGCTATACATAGGCTCTTATGGGACTCTCTCCTTGCGCCTGGGCTATGGGCTACTGCGCAAGATGGTGGCTATATATAGGCTCTTATAGAGAAAGGTAGCACAGGGGCTCGTGAGCAAAGGGAGGCTATACATAGGCTCTTATGGAGGAAGCTAGCACGTGGGCACGTGCGCAACATAGTGGCTATACATAGGCTCTTATGGAGAAAGGGGCTGATCGCAGGATGGATGCCGCGTGCAACTCCCTAGTGCTAGGACACCCCAGACGAGGTAGCTGCTGAACATTTGGTTCTATGTGGTAAATTGAATTAGATGGACCAGGAAAACAACGGGTAACCAGAACACACAGGTGAGGCCGAAGCGCCAGAGGCAAACTGCGATGCCTCTAGAGCAGCCCACACTGGGAAGGCTGATGTACCAAACCACACTCCAGAGCACTTGGTGCTGAGACGGAATAGGGGCTGATCGCAGAATGGAGGCCGCGTGCAACTTCCTAGTGCGAGGACACCCCACACAAGATAGTTGCTGAACATTTGGTTCTATGGGGTAAATTGAATTAGATGGACCAGGAAAACACACGGGTAACCAGAACACACTGGTAAGCCCGAAGCGCCAGATGCAAACTGTGATGCCTCTAGAGCAGCCCACACTGGGAAGGCTGATGTACCAAACCACACTCCAGGGCACTTGGAGTTGACACCCCGCAACACACAGGAAGAGGTGCTTGACCATAGCACAATGGGTGCTCATACATCGGAGGACATTGGGGACACTGATGGGAGAGAGCACACTGTTGAAGGCCATGCACCATATGACCTTAGGGTGGATAATACACCAGTCCGCACTGACGAGGCTAATGCACCAGATCGCACTGATGACACTGATGGAGCATAGCAGGGTGCTGAAAACGATGCGCCAGAGCAAAAACCTGGGAGGCATATTCACCAGACCACACTGGGAAGGGTATTCAGGCAGAAAATACTGGTAACGCTAATGCACGAGACAACATTGGGAAGGCTCATCGAGCACACCTGGGTAGCCTGTAACACCGTAGCACAGGACGGGCTAAAGTTGCAGATAACATCAGTTAGAACGATGCACCATAGCACTCTGGGAAGGGAGAATACTGAAGGACAAACGCACACTCATGAGACAGATGCTCTAGAGCACATCGGGCAATCTGTACCACCAGACCAACGAGGAAGGCTGATGAACCATTACAAACCTGTGACGTCGAAACGCCTGAACGACCCTATGAAGCCAATACAACAGATCATGCTGGGGAGGGTGATCGTCCAGAGAACCTTGGTACGCTATTGCAGAGGCTCACACTGAGGAAGCTGATGCACCAGATAACCCTTGTGAGGCTGGTCTCCTAGAACACACTACACAGGCTAACGCCTATTACCACAGTGTGGAGGGCGACGAACGGACGAGACCAAACTGGCGAGGGATAATAATTGAATTCTGGAACAGGGTTAATGCGCATGATGGCCGGTATACATTCTCTCTTATGGAACTAACTCCTTGCACCTGAAGTAGGGGCTACTGCGCATTGTAGTCGCTATACATGGGCGTTTATGTGACTAACTCCTTGCACCTGGGCTAGGGGGTACTGCGCAGGTTGTCCACTCTACATTGGCTCTTATGGGACCATTTGTTTGCAGATGGGCTAGGGGCTACTGAGCAAGGTGGTGGTTATACCTAGGCTCCAGTGGAGAAAGGATGCGCGAAATGGTGTCCGCGTGCAACTTCCTAGTGCTTCCGAGGCTAGATGTTTACTGAACAAAGGTTATATGAGACTAAATTTAAGCAGGTTGTTCGGAAGATAATAGCAGTTCACATTGTATAGCCCATGTATAGCCTTCCCAGTGTGGACAGCTCTGCGGGATTCACCGTTTTGCTCTGGCGCTTCGGTTTCACCAGTGTGTTCTGGTTACGTGTTGTGTTTTCCTAAGGCAGCCTTCTAGTTAAGGTCTATACGAATAGAGTATAGCAGTCGTCACGCATAGCACACTGGTGACGCCGATACACCAGAACGATCCTATGAGGCATATGCACCATAGCACACAGGGAAGCCTGAAATACTGAAGGACAGTAGGGACGAATACACATGCGCACACCGATGAGACAGGTGTTCTAGAGCACACTGGGCAATCTGTACAACTAGTCCAAGGAGTGAGGCTGATATTCTAGAGCACACTGGGGACTCCGATACGCCAGAACGACTCTATGAGGCCTATACACCTGACCATTCTGGGGAGGGTAAACAACCAGAGCACCTCGGTGACGCTATTGAAGAGGACCACACTGAGGAAGATGATGCACTAAATAAGACTTGTAGGATGATCTCCCAGAACACATTCCGAGCTAACATTTCTATTCTGGAATTTCAGGATGATCAAACCAATAGTTCATAATTTGACAATGTGAGCGCCGGAGGCAGCTCCGTATATATACATCTATAAGAACAATGTATCACCATGAGCTTTGGTCCATTTCCTTAATTTTAGTCTCATATAACCAGAGGTCAGGCACTATACTGCCTCGTGTGTCCTATCACCTGGAAGTTCCAGGCGGCCAGAATCTCGCGCATCGCCACTATGCCGTCTCCTTAAATACTATGTGCTAGTTTTCCTCAAAGGAGCCTGTGTAAGGCCGCTATCTGCTGAAGCTGCAGAGTACATCAGTTAGAACGATGCACCATAACACACAGGGAAGGCTGAAATACTGAAGGACAAGAGGGACGATTACATATACGCACACCGATGAGACAGATGTTCTAGAGCACACTGGGCAATCTGTACAACTAGACCAAGGAGTGCGGCTGACAACTAGAGCACACTGGGGACGCCGATACGGCAGTACGAACCTATGAGGCATATATCCAGATAATGCTGGGGAGGGTGAACAACCACAGCACCTCGGTGACGCTATTGCAGAGGACCAAACTGAGGAAGATGGTGCACTAATAACACTTGTAGGCTGATCTCCTAGAACACAATACAGAGGCTAACACCTTAGACCACAGTATGGAGGACGATGGACTAGACCAAACTGAGGAAGGATCAAATGGGAATTCTGGACCAGGGGCTAATGCGCAAGGAGGCCGCTATACATAGGCTCTTATGGGACTCTCTCCTTGCGCCTGGGCTATGGGCTACTGCGCAAGATGGTGGCTATATATAGGCTCTTATAGAGAAAGGTAGCACAGGGGCTCGTGAGAAAAGGGAGGCTATACTTAGGCTCTTATGGAGGAAGCTAGCACGTGGGCACGTGCGCAACATAGTGGCTATACATAGGCTCTTATGGAGAAAGGGGCTGATCGCAGGATGGATGCCGCGTGCAACTCCCTAGTGCTAGGACACCCCAGACGAGGTAGCTGCTGAACATTTGGTTCTATGTGGTAAATTGAATTAGATGGACCAGGAAAACAACGGGTAACCAGAACACACAGGTGAGGCCGAAGCGCCAGAGGCAAACTGCGATGCCTCTAGAGCAGCCCACACTGGGAAGGCTGATGTACCAAACCACACTCCAGAGCACTTGGTGCTGAGACGGAATAGGGGCTGTCCGCAGAATGGAGGCCGCGTGCAACTTCCTAGTGCGAGGACACCCCACACAAGATAGTTGCTGAACATTTGGTTCTATGGGGTAAATTGAATTAGATGGACCAGGAAAACACACGGGTAACCAGAACACACTGGTAAGGCCGAAGCGCCAGATAAAACTGTGATGCCTCTAGAGCAGCCCACTCTGGGAAGGCTGCTGTACCAAACCACACTTTGTTGAACAACCAGAGTGCTAGTATTAAAAACAACTAGAGCACCTCGGTGACGCTACTGCAGAGGACCACACTGAGGAAGATGATGCACTAAATAACACTTATACGCTGATATCCTAGAACACAATACAGAGGCTAACTGCATAGACCACAGTGTGGAGGACGATGGACTAGACCAAACTGAGGAAGGATAAAATGGGAATTCTGGACCAGGGGCTAATGCGCAAGAAGGCCGCTATACATAGGCTCTTATGGGACTCTCTCCTTGCACTTGGTCTGAGGGCTACTGCGCAAGACGGTGGCTATACATAGGCTCTTATAGAGAAAGGTAGCACAGGGGTTCGTGAGCAAAAGAGCGGCTATACTTAGGCTCTTATGGAGGAAGCTAGGTCGTGGGTACGTGCGCAACATTGTGGCTATACATAGGCTCTTATGGAGAAAGATGGCACAGGGGAGACATAGGAGATAAGGGAACGGTATAGGGGCTGATCGCTGAATGGAGGCTGCATGCAAGTTCCTAGTGCGAGGACACCCCACACAAGATGGTTGCTGTACATTTGGTTCTAGCGGGTAAACTGAATTAGATGGACCAGGAAAACACACCGGTGACCAGAACACACTAGTAAGGCCGAAACGACAGATGCAAACTGTGATGCCTCTAGAGCAGCCCACACTGGGAAGGCTGATGTACCAAACCACACTCGGGGCGCTGATACACCACAGGGCAGTGTGGAGCTGACACCCCGCAGTACACCGGAGGAGCTGCTTGACCATAGCTCAATGGGTGCTCATACACCGAGCACATTGCGGACACTGTTGGGAGAGAGTACACTGTTGAAGGCGATGCACTATATGACCTTAGGGTGGATAATACACCAGTCCGCACTGAGGAGGCTCATGCACCAGATCGCACTGATGACACTGATGGAGCAGAGCAGGGTGCTGAGGACGATGCGCCAGAGCAAAAACCTGGGAGGCATATTCACCAGACCATACTGGGAAGGGTATTCAGGCAGAGCATACTGGTAACGCTAATGCACGAGACAAAATTGGGAAGGCTCATCGAGCACACCTGGGTAGGCTGAAACATCGAAGCACAGGTCGGGCTAAAGTTGCAGAGAACATCAGTTAGAATGATGCACCATAGCACACTGGGAAGGGAGAATACTGAAGGACAAACGCACACTGATGAGACAGATGCTCTAGAGCACACTGGGCAATCTGTACCACCAGACCAAAGAGGAAGGCTGATGAACCAGTGCACACTGGTGACGCCAATACGCAAGAACGACCTTATGAGGCCTATACACCAGATCATGCTGGGCAGGGTGATCATCCAGAGAACCTTGGTGACGCTATTGCAGAGGCTCACACTGAGGAAGCTGATGCACCAGATAACCCTTGTTAGGCTGGTCTCCTAGAACACACTACACAGGCTAACGCCTTATACCACAGTGTGGAGGGCGACGAACGGACGAGACCAAACTGGCGAGGGATAATAATTGAATTCTGGAACAGGGTTAATGCGCATGATGGCCGGTATACATTCTCTCTTATGGAACTAACTCCTTGCACCTGAAGTAGGGGCTACTGCGCATTGTAGTCGCTATACATGGACTGTTATGTGACTAACTCCTTGCACCTGGGCTAGGGGCTACTGCGCAAGATGTACACCCTACATTGGCTCTTATGGGACCATTTCTTTGCAAATGGGCTAGGGGCTACTGCGCAAGGTGGTGGTTATACATAGGCTCTATTGGAGAAAGGTTGCGCGAGATGGTGTCCGCGTGCAACTTCCTAGTGCTTCCGAGGCTAGATGTTTACTGAACAAAGGTTATATGAGACTAAATTTAAGCAGGTTGTTCGGAAGATAATAGCAGTTCACATTGTATAGCCCATGTATAGCCTTCCCAGTGTGGACAGCTCTGCGGGATTCACCGTTTTGCTCTGGCGCTTCGGTTTCACCAGTGTGTTCTGGTTACGTGTTGTGTTTTCCTAAGGCAGCCTTCTAGTTAAGGTCTATACGAATAGAGTATAGCAGTCGTCACGCATAGCACACTGGTGACGCCGATACACCAGAACGATCCTATGAGGCATATGCACCATAGCACACAGGGAAGCCTGAAATACTGAAGGACAGTAGGGACGAATACACATGCGCACACCGATGAGACAGGTGTTCTAGAGCACACTGGGCAATCTGTACAACTAGTCCAAGGAGTGAGGCTGATATTCTAGAGCACACTGGGGACTCCGTTACGCCAGAACGACTCTATGAGGCCTATAATCCTGACCATTCTGGGGAGGGTAAACAACCAGAGCACCTCGGTGACGCTATTGAAGAGGACCACACTAGGGAAGATGATGCACTAAATAAGACTTGTAGGATGATCTCCCAGAACGCATTCCAAGCTAACATTTCTATTCTGGAATTTCAGGATGATCAAACCAATAGTTCATAATTTGACAATGTGAGCGCCGGAGGCAGCTCCGTAGATATACATCTATAAGAACAATGTATCACCATGAGCTTTGGTCCATTTCCTTAATTTTAGTCTCATATAACCAGAGGTCAGGCACTATACTGCCTCGTGTGTCCTATCACCTGGAAGTTCCAGGCGGCCAGAATCTCGCGCATCGCCCCTATGCCGTCTCCTTAAATACTATGTGCTAGTTTTCCTCAAAGGAGCCTGTGTATAGCCGCTATCTGCTGAAGCTGCAGAGAACATCAGTTAGAACGATGCACCATAACACACAGGGAAGGCTGAAATACTGAAGGACAAGAGGGACGATTACATATACGCACACCGATGAGACAGATGTTCTAGAGCACACTGGGCAATCTGTACAACTAGACCAAGGAGTGAGGCTGACATACTAGAGCACACTGGGGACGCCGATACGGCAGTACGAACCTATGAGGCATATATCCAGATAATGCTGGGGAGGGTGAACAACCACAGCACCTCGGTGACGCTATTGCAGAGGACCAAACTGAGGAAGATGGTGCACTAATAACACTTGTAGGCTGATCTCCTAGAACACAATACAGAGGCTAACTGCATAGACCACAGTGTGGAGGACGATGGACTAGACCAAACTGAGGAAGGATAAAATGGGAATTCTGGACCAGGGGCTAATGCGCAAGAAGGCCGCTATACATAGGCTCTTATGGGACTCTCTCCTTGCACTTGGTCTGAGGGCTACTGCGCAGGACGGTGGCTATACATAGGCTCTTATAGAGAAAGGTAGCACAGGGGTTCGTGCGCAACATTGTGGCTATACATAGGCTCTTATGGAGAAAGATGGCACAGGGGAGACATAGGAGATAAGGGAACGGTATGGGGGCTGATCGCAGAATGGAGGCTGCATGCAAGTTCCTAGTGCGAGGACACCCCACACAAGATGGTTGCTGTACATTTGGTTCTAGCGGGTAAACTGAATTAGATGTACCAGGAAAACACACGGGTGACCAGAACACACTAGTAAGGCCGAAACGACAGATGCAACTGTGATGCCTCTAGAGCAGCCCACACTGGAAAGGCTGATGTACCAAACCACACTCGGGGCGCTGATACACCACAGGGCAGTGTGGAGCTGACACCCCGCAGTACACCGGAGGAGCTGCTTGACCATAGCTCAATGGGTGCTCATACACCGAGCACATTGCGGACACTGTTGGGAGAGAGCACATTGTTGAAGGCGATGCACTATATGACCTTAGGGTTGATAATACACCAGTCCGCACTGAGGAGGCTCGTGCACCAGATCGCACTGATGACACTGATGGAGCAGAGCAGGGTGCTGAGGACGATGCGCCAGAGCAAAAACCTGGCAGGCATATTCACCAGACCATACTGGGAAGGGTATTCAGGCAGAGCATACTGGTAACGCTAATGCACGAGACAACATTGGGAAGGCTCATCGAGCACACCTGGGTAGGCTGAAACATCGAAGCACAGGTCGGGCTAAAGTTGCAGAGAACATCAGTTAGAATGATGCACCATAGCACACTGGGAAGGGAGAATACTGAAGGACAAACGCACACTGATGAGACAGATGCTCTAGAGCACACTGGGCAATCTGTACCACCAGACCAAAGAGGAAGGCTGATGAACCATTACAAACCTGTGACGTCGAAACGCCTGAACGACCTTATGAGGCCTATACACCAGATCATGCTGGGCAGGGTGATCATCCAGAGAACCTTGGTGACGCTATTGCAGAGGCTCACACTGAGGAAGCTGATGCACCAGATAACCCTTGTGAGGCTGGTCTCCTAGAACACACTACACAGGCTAACGCCTTATACCACAGTGTGGAGGGCGACAAACGTACGAGACCAAACTGGCGAGGGATAATAATTGAATTCTGGTACAGGGTTAATGCGCATGATGGCCGGTATACATTCTCTCTTATGGAACTAACTCCTTGCACCTGAAGTAGGGGCTACTGCGCATTGTAGTCGCTATACATGGGCTGTTATGTGAGTAACTCCTTGCACCTGGGCTAGGGGCTACTGCGCAAGATGTACACCCTACATTGGCTCTTATGGGACCATTTCTTTGCAAATGGGCTAGGGGCTACTGCGCAAGGTGGTGGTTATACATAGGCTCTATTGGAGAAAGGTTGCGCGAGATGGTGTCCGCGTCCAACTTCCTAGTTCTAGTACACCCGAGGCTAGATGTTTATTGAACAATGGATATATGAGACTAAATTTAAGTAGATTGACCGGGAGATAATGGCAGCTCACATTGTATAGCCCATATATAGCTTGGGAGGTAGCCCCAAGCCCAGGTGCAAGGAGTTAGTCCCATAAGAGCCCATGTATAGCGGCCAACTTACGCATTACCCCTTGTTCCAGAATTCACTCTTTATCCTTCCCCATTTTGGTAAGACGTTAGCCTCTGTAGTGTGTTCAAAGTGATCAGCCTCAAAAGTGTTATTTAGTGCATCAGCTTCCTGAAAGTGATCCTCTGCAATAGCAACACCAAGGTGGTCTGGTTGTTCACCCTCCGCAGCATGAACTGGTGTATAGGCCTCACGGGGTCGTTCTGTTGTTCTCTGCAACTTCAGCCCGACTGTGCTTCGGTCTTTCAGTGCACTGTGTTCTATCAGGTCCCCGAATGTCGTCTGGTACATTAGCCTTCTCAGTGTGGACAGCTCTACGGGCCTCACAGTTTTGCTCTGGCGCTTCGGCCTCACCAGTGTGTTCTGGTTACGTGTTGTGTTTTCCTAAGGCAGCCGTTTAGTTAAGGTTTATACGAATAGAGTATAGCACACTGGTGACGCCGATACGCCATAACGATCCTATGAGGCATATACACCAGATCATTCTGGGGAGGGTAAACAACCAGAGCACCTCGGTGACGCTATTAAAGAGGACCATACTGAGGAAGATGATGCACTAAATAAGACTTCTAGGATGATCACCCAGAACACATTCCAAGCTAACATTTCTATTCTGGAGTTTCAGGGTTTAAAACAATAGTTCATAAGTTGACAATGTGAGCGCCTGAGGCAGCTCCGTAGAGATAGATCTATAAGAACAATGTATCACCATGAGCTTCTGGTCCATCTCCTTAATTTTAGTCTCATATAACCAGAGGTTATACTGCCTCGGGTGTCCTATCACCTGGATGTTCCACGCGGCCAGAATCTAGCGCAACCGCCCCTATGCCGTCTCCTTAAATACTATGTGCTAGTTTTCCTCATAGGAACCTGTGTATAGCCGCTATCTGCTGAAGCTGCAGAGAACATCAGTTAGAACGATGCAGCATAGCACACAGGGAAGGCTGATATACTGAAGGACAGTAGGGACGATTACACATACGCACACCGATGAGACAGATGTTCTAGAGCACACTGGGCAATCTGTACAACTAGACCAAGGAGTGAGGCTGATATACTAGAGCACACTGGGGACGCCGATACGTCAGTACGACCCTATGAGGCATATACACCAGATCATGCTGGGGAGGGTGAACAACCAGAGCACCTCGGTGACGCTATTGCAGACGACCACACTGAGGCAGATGATGCACTAAATAACACTTGTAGGCTGATCTCCTAGTACACAATACAGAGGCTAACACCTTAGACCACAGTGTGTAGGACGATGGAGTAGACCAAACTGAGGAAGGATAAAATGGGAAATCTGGACCAGGGGCTAATGCGCAAGAAGGCCGCTATACATAGGCTCTTATGGGACTCTCTCCTTGCACTTGGTCTGAGGGCTACTGCGCAAGATGGTGGCTTATAGAGAAAGGTAGCACAGGGGTTCGTGAGCAAAAGAGCGGCTATACTTAGGCTCTTATGGAGGAAGCTAGCACGTGGGCACGTGCGCAACATAGTGGCTATACATAGGCTCTTATGGAGAAAGATGGCATAGGGGAGACATAGGAGATAAGGGAACGGAATAGGGGCTGATCGCAGAATGGAGACCGCATGCAAGTTCCTAGTGCGAGGACACCCCACACATGATGGTTGCTGTACATTTCGTTCTATCGGGTAAATTGAATTAGATGGACCAGGAAAACACACGGGTGACCAGAACTCACTAGTAAGGCCGAAGCGACAGATGCAAACTGTGATGCCTCTAGAGCAGCCCACAATGGGAAGGCTGATGTACCAAACCACACTCGGGGCGCTGATACACCACAGGGCACTGTGGAGCTGGCACCCCGCATCACACCGGAGGAGCTGCTTGACCATAGCTCAATCGGTGCTCATACACCGAGCACATTGCGGACACTGTTTTGAGAGAGCACACTGTTGAAGGCGATGCACTATATGACCTTAGGGTGGATAATACACCAGTGCGCACTGAGGAGGCTCATGCACCAGATCGCACTGATGACACTGATGGAGCAGAGAGGGTGCTGAGGACGATGCGCCAGAGCAAAAACCTGGGAGGCATATTCACCAGACCATACTGGGAAGGATATTCAGGCATAGCATACTGGTAACGCTAATGCACGAGACAACATTGGGAAGGCTCATCGAGCACACCTGGGTAGCCTGTAACACCGAAGCACAGGACGGGCTAAAGTTGCAGATAACATCAGTTAGAACGATGCACCATAGCACACTGCGAAGGGAGAATACTGACGGACAAACGCACACCGATGAGACAGATGTTCTAGAGCACACTGGGCAATCTGTACAACTAGACTAAGGAGTGAGGCTGATATACTGGAGCACACTTTGGACGCCGATACGCCAGTACGAACCTATGAGGCATATATCCAGATAATGCTGGGGAGGGTGAACAACCACAGCACCTCGGTTACGCTATTGCAGAGGACCACACTGAGGAAGATGGTGCGCTAAATAACACTTGTAGGCTGATCTCCTAGAACACAATACAGAGGCTAACACCTTAGACCACAGTGTGCAGGACGATGGACTAGACCAAACTGAGGAAGGATAAAATGGGAAATCTGGATCAGGGGCTAATGCGCAAGAAGGTCGGTATACATAGGCAATTATGGGACTCTCACCTTGCACTTGGGCTAAGGCTACTGCGTAAGAAGTTGTCTATACATAGGCTCTTATAGGGAAAAAGGGTTCGTGAGCAAAAGAACTGCTATACCTAGGCTCTTATCGAGGAAGCTAGCACGTGGGCACGTTCGAAACATAGCGGCTATACATAGGCTCTTATGGAGTAAGATGGCACAGGGGAGAAATAGGAGATAAGGAATAGGGGCTCATCGCGGGATGGAGGCCGCGTGCATCTTTCTAGTGCTAGGACACCCCAGACGAGATAGCTGCTGAACATTTGGTTCTATGGGGTAAATTGAACTAGATGGACCAGGAAAACAAAGGGTAACCAGAAAACACAGGTGAGGCCGAAGCGCCTGAGGCAAACTGTGATGCCTCTAGAGCAGCCCACACTGGGAAGGCTGATGTACCAAACCACACTCTAGGGCACTTGGAGCTGACACCCCGCAGCACACCGGAGGAGCAGCTTGACCATAGCTCAATGGGTGCTCATACACCGGAACACATTGGGGACACTGATGGGAGAGAGAACACTGTTTATGACCTTAGGGTGGATAATACACCAGTCCGCACTGAGGAGGCTCATGCACCAGATCGCACTGATGACACTGATGGAGCCGAGCAGGGTGCTGAAGACGATGCGCCAGAGCAAAAACCTGGGAGGCATATTCACCAGACCATACTGGGAAGGGTATTCAGGTTGAGCATACTGGTGACGCTAATGCACGAGACAACATTTGGAAGGCTCATCGAACACACCTGGGTAGCCTGAAACACCGAAGCACAGTTCGGGCTAAAGTTGCGGAGAATATCAGTTAGAACGATGCACCATAGCACACTGGGAAATGTGAAATACTAAAGGACAAACGCACACTGATGAGACAGATGCTCTAGAGCACACTTGGCAATCTGTACCACCAGACCAAGGAGGAAGGCTTATGAACCAGGGAACACTGGTGACGCCGATACGCCAGAACTACTCTATGAGGCCTATACACCTGATCATGCTGGGGAGGGTGATCATCCAGAGAACCTTGGTGACGCTATGGCAGAGGCTCACGCTGAGGAAGCTGTTGCACCAGATAACCTTTCTGAGGCTGGTCTCCTAGAACACACTACAGACGCTAACGCCTACTACCACAGTGTGGAGGGAGACAAACGGACGAGACGAAAATGGCGAGGGATAATAATTGAATTCTGGAACAGGGTTAATGCGCATGATGGCCGCTATACATTCTCTCCTATGGGACTAACTCCTTGCACCTGAAGTAGGGGCTACTGCGCATGGTGGTCGCTATACATGGGCTCTTATGTGACTAACTCCTTGCACCTGAAGTAGGGGCTACTGCGCATGGTGGTCGCTATACATGGGCTCTTATGTGACTAACTCCTTGCACCTGGGCTAGGGGCTACTGCGCAAGGTGGTCGTTATACATAGGCTCCAATGGAGAAAGGATGCGCGAGATGGTGTCCGCGTGCAACTTCCTAGTGCTTCCGAATCTAGATGTTTACTGAACAAAGGTTATATGAGACTAAATTTAAGCAGGTTGTTCGGAAGATAATAGCAGTTCACATTGTATAGCCCATGTATAGCCTTCCCAGTGTGGACAGCTCTGCGGGATTCACCGTTTTGCTCTGGCGCTTCGGTTTCACCAGTGTGTTCTGGTTACGTGTTGTGTTTTCCTAAGGCAGCCTTCTAGTTAAGGTCTATACGAATAGAGTATAGCAGTCGTCACGCATAGCACACTGGTGACGCCGATACACCAGAACGATCCTATGTGGCATATGCACCATAGCACACAGGGAAGCCTGAAATACTGAAGGACAGTAGGGACGAATACACATGCGCACACCGATGAGACAGGTGTTCTAGAGCACACTGGGCAATCTGTACAACTAGTCCAAGGAGTGAGGCTGATATTCTAGAGCACACTGGGGACTCCGTTACGCCAGAACGACTCTATGAGGCCTATAAACCTGACCATTCTGGGGAGGGTAAACAACCAGAGCACCTCGGTGACGCTATTGAAGAGGACCACACTGAGGAAGATGATGCACTAAATAAGACTTGTAGGATGATCTCCCAGAACACATTCCAAGCTAACATTTCTATTCTGGAATTTCAGGATGATCAAACCAATAGTTCATAATTTGACAATGTGAGCGCCGGAGGCAGCTCCGTAGATATACATCTATAAGAACAATGTATCACCATGAGCTTTGGTCCATTTCCTTAATTTTAGTCTCATATAACCAGAGGTCAGGCACTATACTGCCTCGTGTGTCCTATCACCTGGAAGTTCCAGGCGGCCAGAATCTCGCGCATCGCCCCTATGCCGTCTCCTTAAATACTATGTGCTAGTTTTCCTCAAAGGAGCCTGTGTATAGCCGCTATCTGCTGAAGCTGCAGAGTACATCAGTTAGAACGATGCACCATAACACACAGGGAAGGCTGAAATACTGAAGGACAAGAGGGACGATTACATATACGCACACCGATGAGACAGATGTTCTAGAGCACACTGGGCAATCTGTACAACTAGACCAAGGAGTGAGGCTGACATACTAGAGCACACTGGGGACGCCGATACGGCAGTACGAACCTATGAGGCATATATCCAGATAATGCTGGGGAGGGTGAACAACCACAGCACCTCGGTGACGCTATTGCAGAGGACCAAACTGAGGAAGATGGTGCACTAATAACACTTGTAGGCTGATCTCCTAGAACACAATACAGAGGCTAACACCTTAGACCACAGTATGGAGGACGGTGGACTAGACCAAACTGAGGAAGGATCAATTGGGAATTCTGGACCAGGGGCTAATGCGCAAGGAGGCCGCTATACATAGGCTCTTATGGGACTCTCTCCTTGCGCCTGGGCTATGGGCTACTGCGCAAGATGGTGGCTATATATAGGCTCTTATAGAGAAAGGTAGCACAGGGGCTCGTGAGCAAAGGGAGGCTATACATAGGCTCTTATGGAGGAAGCTAGCACGTGGGCACGTGCGCAACATAGTGGCTATACATAGGCTCTTATGGAGAAAGGGGCTGATCGCAGGATGGATGCCGCGTGCAACTCCCTAGTGCTAGGACACCCCAGACGAGGTAGCTGCTGAACATTTGGTTCTATGTGGTAAATTGAATTAGATGGACCAGGAAAACAACGGGTAACCAGAACACACAGGTGAGGCCGAAGCGCCAGAGGCAAACTGCGATGCCTCTAGAGCAGCCCACACTGGGAAGGCTGATGTACCAAACCACACTCCAGAGCACTTGGTGCTGAGACGGAATAGGGGCTGATCGCAGAATGGAGGCCGCGTGCAACTTCCTAGTGCGAGGACACCCCACACAAGATAGTTGCTGAACATTTGGTTCTATGGGGTAAATTGAATTAGATGGACCAGGAAAACACACGGGTAACCAGAACACACTGGTAAGCCCGAAGCGCCAGATGCAAACTGTGATGCCTCTAGAGCAGCCCACACTGGGAAGGCTGATGTACCAAACCACACTCCAGGGCACTTGGAGTTGACACCCCGCAACACACAGGAAGAGGTGCTTGACCATAGCACAATGGGTGCTCATACATCGGAGGACATTGGGGACACTGATGGGAGAGAGCACACTGTTGAAGGCCATGCACCATATGACCTTAGGGTGGATAATACACCAGTCCGCACTGACGAGGCTAATGCACCAGATCGCACTGATGACACTGATGGAGCATAGCAGGGTGCTGAAAACGATGCGCCAGAGCAAAAACCTGGGAGGCATATTCACCAGACCACACTGGGAAGGGTATTCAGGCAGAAAATACTGGTAACGCTAATGCACGAGACAACATTGGGAAGGCTCATCGAGCACACCTGGGTAGCCTGTAACACCGTAGCACAGGACGGGCTAAAGTTGCAGATAACATCAGTTAGAACGATGCACCATAGCACTCTGGGAAGGGAGAATACTGAAGGACAAACGCACACTCATGAGACAGATGCTCTAGAGCACATCGGGCAATCTGTACCACCAGACCAACGAGGAAGGCTGATGAACCATTACAAACCTGTGACGTCGAAACGCCTGAACGACCCTATGAAGCCAATACAACAGATCATGCTGGGGAGGGTGATCGTCCAGAGAACCTTGGTACGCTATTGCAGAGGCTCACACTGAGGAAGCTGATGCACCAGATAACCCTTGTGAGGCTGGTCTCCTAGAACACACTACACAGGCTAACGCCTATTACCACAGTGTGGAGGGCGACGAACGGACGAGACCAAACTGGCGAGGGATAATAATTGAATTCTGGAACAGGGTTAATGCGCATGATGGCCGGTATACATTCTCTCTTATGGAACTAACTCCTTGCACCTGAAGTAGGGGCTACTGCGCATTGTAGTCGCTATACATGGGCGTTTATGTGACTAACTCCTTGCACCTGGGCTAGGGGGTACTGCGCAGGATGTCCACTCTACATTGGCTCTTATGGGACCATTTGTTTGCAGATGGGCTAGGGGCTACTGAGCAAGGTGGTGGTTATACCTAGGCTCTATTGGAGAAAGGTTGCGCGAGATGGTGTCCGCGTCCAACTTCCTAGTGCTAGTACACCCGAGGCTAGATGTTTATTGAACAATGGATATATGAGACTAAATTTAAGTAGATTGACCGGGAGATAATGGCAGCTCACATTGTATAGCCCATATATAGCTTGGGAGGTAGCCCCAAGCCCAGGTGCAAGGAGTTAGTCCCATAAGAGCCCATGTATAGCGGCCAACTTACGCATTACCCCCTGTTCCAGAATTCACTCTTTATCCTTCCCCATTTTGGTGTAGTCCAGTGCCCTCCACAGTTTGGTATAAGACGTTAGCCTCTGTAGTGTGTTCAAGGTGATCAGCCTCATAAGTGTTATTTAGTGCATCAGCTTCCTGAAAGTGATCCTCTGCAATAGCGACACCAAGGTGGTCTGGTTGTTCACCCTCCGCAGCATGAACTGGTGTATAGGCCTCACGGGGTCGTTCTGTTGTTCTCTGCAACTTCAGCCCGACTGTGCTTCGGTGTTTCAGTGCACTGTGTTCTATTAGGTCCCCGAATGTCGTCTGGTACATTAGCCTTCTCAGTGTGGACAGCTCTACGGGCCTCACAGTTTTGCTCTGGCGCTTCGGCCTCACCAGTGTGTTCTGGTTACGTGTTGTGTTTTCCTAAGGCAGCCGTTTAGTTAAGGTTTATACGAATAGAGTATAGCACACTGATGACGCCGATACGCCATAACGATCCTATGAGGCATATACACCAGATCATTCTGGGGAGGGTAAACAACCAGAGCACCTCGGTGACGCTATTAAAGAGGACCACACTGAGGAAGATGATTCACTAAATAAGACTTGTAGGATGATCACCCAGAAAACATTCCAAGCTAATATTTCTATTCTGGAGTTTCAGGATGATCAAACCAATAGTTCATAAGTTGACAATGTGAGCGCCTGAGGCAGCTCCGTAGAGATAGATCTATAAGAACAATGTATCTCCATGAGCTTCTGGTCCATCTCCTTAATTTTAGTCTCATATAACCAGAGGTTATACGCCTCGGGTGTCCTATCACCTGGATGTTCCACGCGGCCAGAATCTATCGCAACCGCCCCTATGCCGTCTCCTTAAATACTATGTGCTAGTTTTCCTCATAGGAACCTGTGTAGAGCCGCTATCCGCTGAAGCTGCAGAGAACATCAGTTAGAACGATGCAGCATAGCACACAGGGAAGGCTGAAATACTGAAGGACAGTAGGGACGATTACACATACGCACACCGATGAGACAGATGTTCTAGAGCACACTGGGCAATCTGTACAACTAGACCAAGGAGTGAGCACACTGGGGACGCCGATACGCCAGTACGACCCTATGAGGCATATACACCAGATCATGCTGGGGAGGGTGAACAACCAGAGCACCTCGGTGACGCTATTGCAGACGACCAGGCAGATGATGCACTAAATAACACTTGTAGGCTGATCTCCTAGTACACAATACAGAGGCTAACACCTTAGACCACAGTGTGTAGGACGATGGAGTAGACCAAACTGAGGAAGGATAAAATGGGAAATCTGGACCAGGGGCTAATGCGCAAGAAGGCCGCTATACATAGGCTCTTATGGGACTCTCTCCTTGCACTTGGTCTGAGGGCTACTGCGCATGATGGTGGCTTATAGAGAAAGGTAGCACAGGGGTTCGTGAGCAAAAGAGCGGCTATACTTAGGCTCTTATGGAGGAAGCTAGCACGTGGGCACGTTCGAAACATAGCGGCTATACAACATTGGGAAGGCTCATCGAGCACACCTGGGTAGGCTGAAACATCGAAGCACAGGTCGGGCTAAAGTTGCAGAGAACATCAGTTAGAACGATGCACCATAGCACACTGCGAAGGGAGAATACTGACGGACAAACGCACACCGATGAGACAGATGTTCTAGAGCACACTGGGCAATCTGTACAACTTGACTAAGGAGTGAGGCTGATATACTAGAGCACACTTTGGACGCCGATACGCAAGTACGAACCTATGAGGCATATATCCAGATAATGCTGGGGAGGGTGAACAACCACAGCACCTCGGTTACGCTATTGCAGAGGACCACACTGAGGAAGATGGTGCGCTAAATAACACTTGTAGGCTGATCTCCTAGAACACAATACAGAGGCTAACACCTTAGACCACAGTGTGCAGGACGATGGACTAGACCAAACTGAGGAAGGATAAAATGGGAAATCTGGATCAGGGGCTAATGCGCAAGAAGGTCGGTATACATAGGCAATTATGGTACTCTCACCTTGCACTTGGGCTAAAGGCTACTGCGTAAGATGTTGTCTATACATAGGCTCTTATAGGGAAAAAGGGTTCGTGAGCAAAAGAGCTGCTATACCTAGGCTCTTATCGAGGAAGCTAGCACGTGGGCACGTTCGAAACATAGCGGCTATACATAGGCTCTTATGGAGTAAGATGGCACAGGGGAGACATAGGAGATAAGGAGACGGAATAGGGGCTCATCGCGGGATGGAGGCCGCGTGCATCTTTCTAGTGCTAGGACACCCCAGACGAGATAGCTGCTGAACATTTGGTTCTATGGGGTAAATTGAACTAGAATGACCAGGAAAACAAAGGGTAACCAGAAAACACAGGTGAGGCCGAAGCGCCTGAGGCAAACTGTGATGCCTCTAGAGCAGCCCACACTGGGAAGGCTGATGTACCAAACCACACTCTAGGGCACTTCGAGCTGACACCCCGCAGCACACCGGAGGAGCAGCTTGACCATAGCTCAATGGGTGCTCATACACCGGAACACATTGGGGACACTGATGGGAGAGAGAACACTGTTTATGACCTTAGGGTGGATAATACACCAGTCCGCACTGAGGAGGCTCATGCACCAGATCGCACTGATGACACTGATGGAGCCGGGCAGGGTGCTGAAGACGATGCGCCAGAGCAAAAACCTGGGAGGCATATTCACCAGACCATACTGGGAAGGGTATTCAGGCAGAGCATACTGGTGACGCTAATGCACGAGACAACATTTGGAAGGCTCATCGAACACACCTGGGTAGCCTGAAACACCGAAGCACAGTTCGGGCTAAAGTTGCGGAGAATATCAGTTAGAACGATGCACCATACACCATACACTGGGAAATGTGAAATACTGTAGGACAAACGCACACTGATGAGACAGATGCTCTAGAGCACACTTGGCAATCTGTACCACCAGACCAAGGAGGAAGGCTTATGAACCAGGGAACACTGGTGACGCCGATACGCCAGAACTACTCTATGAGGCCTATACACCTGATCATGCTGGGGAGGGTGATCATCCAGAGAACCTTGGTGACGCTATTGCAGAGGCTCACGCTGAGGAAGCTGTTGCACCAGATAACCTTTCTGAGGCTGGTCTCCTAGAACACACTACAGACGCTAACGCCTACTACCACAGTGTGGAGGGAGACAAACGGACGAGACGAAAATGGCGAGGGATAATAATTGAATTCTGGAACAGGGTTAATGCGCATGCTGGCCGCTATACATTCTCTCCTATGGGACTAACTCCATGCACCTGAAGTAGGGGCTACTGCGCATGGTGGTCGCTATACATGCGCTCTTATGTGACTAACTCCTTGCACCTGGGCTAGGGGCTACTGCGCAAGGTGGTGGTTATACATAGGCTCCAATGGAGAAAGGATGCGCGAGATGGTGTCCGCGTGCAACTTCCTAGTGCTTCCGAGGCTAGATGTTTACTGAACAAAGGTTATATGAGACTAAATTTAAGCAGGTTGTTCGGAAGATAATAGCAGTTCACATTGTATAGCCCATGTATAGCCTTCCCAGTGTGGACAGCTCTGCGGGATTCACCGTTTTGCTCTGGCGCTTCGGTTTCACCAGTGTGTTCTGGTTACGTGTTGTGTTTTCCTAAGGCAGCCTTCTAGTTAAGGTCTATACGAATAGAGTATAGCAGTCGTCACGCATAGCACACTGGTGACGCCGATACACCAGAACGATCCTATGAGGCATATGCACCATAGCACACAGGGAAGCCTGAAATACTGAAGGACAGTAGGGACGAATACACATGCGCACACCGATGAGACAGGTGTTCTAGAGCACACTGGGCAATCTGTACAACTAGTCCAAGGAGTGAGGCTGATATTCTAGAGCACACTGGGGACTCCGATACGCCAGAACGACTCTATGAGGCCTATACACCTGACCATTCTGGGGAGGGTAAACAACCAGAGCACCTCGGTGACGCTATTGAAGAGGACCACACTGAGGAAGATGATGCACTAAATAAGACTTGTAGGATGATCTCCCAGAACACATTCCAAGCTAACATTTCCATTCTGGAATTTCAGGATGATCAAACCAATAGTTCATAATTTGACAATGTGAGCGCCGGAGGTAGCTCCGTAGATATACATCTATTAGAACAATGTATCACCATGAGCTTTGGTCCATTTCCTTAATTTTAGTCTCATATAACCAGAGGTCAGGCACTATACTGCCTCGTGTGTCCTATCACCTGGAAGTTCCAGGCGGCCAGAATCTCGCGCATCGCCCCTATGCCGTCTCCTTAAATACTATGTGCAATTTTTCCTCAAAGGAGCCTGTGTATAGCCGCTATCTGCTGAAGCTGCAGAGTACATCAGTTAGAACGATGCACCATAACACACAGGGAAGGCTGAAATACTGAAGGACAAGAGGGACGATTATTTATACGCACACCGATGAGACAGATGTTCTAGAGCACACTGGGCAATCTGTACAACTAGACCAAGGAGTGAGGCTGACATACTAGAGCACACTGGGGACGCCGATACGGCAGTACGAACCTATGAGGCATATATCCAGATAATGCTGGGGAGGGTGAACAACCACAGCACCTCGGTGACGCTATTGCAGAGGACCAAACTGAGGAAGATGGTGCACTAATAACACTTGTAGGCTGATCTCCTAGAACACAATACAGAGGCTAACACCTTAGACCACAGTATGGAGGACGATGGACTAGACCAAACTGAGGAAGGATCAAATGGGAATTCTGGACCAGGGGCTAATGCGCAAGGAAGCCGCTATACATAGGCTCTTATGGGACTCTCTCCTTGCGCCTGGGCTATGGGCTACTGCGCAAGATGGTGGCTATATATAGGCTCTTATAGAGAACTGTAGCACAGGGGCTCGTGAGCAAAGGGAGGCTATACTTAGGCTCTTATGGAGGAAGCTAGCACGTGGGCACGTGCGCAACATAGTGGCTATACATAGGCTCTTATGGAGAAAGGGGCTGATCGCAGGATGGATGCCGCGTGCAACTCCCTAGTGCTAGGACACCCCAGACGAGGCAGCTGCTGAACATTTGGTTCTATGTGGTAAATTGAATTAGATGGACCAGGAAAACAACGGGTAACCAGAACACACAGGTGAGGCCGAAGCGCCAGAGGCAAACTGCGATGCCTCTAGAGCAGCCCACACTGGGAAGGCTGATGTACCAAACCACACTCCAGAGCACTTGGTGCTGAGACGGAATAGGGGCTGATCGCAGAATGGAGGCCGCGTGCAACTTCCTAGTGCGAGGACACCCCACACAAGATGGTTGCTGAACATTTGGTTCTATGGGGTAAATTGAATTAGACGGACCAGGAAAACACACGGGTGACCAGAACACACTGGTAAGGCCGAAGCGCCAGATGCAAACTGTGATGCCTCTAGAGCAGCCCACACTGGGAAGGCTGATGTACCAAACCACACTCCAGGGCACTTGGAGCTGACACCCCGCAACACACAGGAAGAGGTGCTTGACCATAGCACAATGGGTGCTCATACATCGGAGGACATTGGGGACACTGATGGGAGAGAGCACACTGTTGAAGGCCATGCACCATATGACCTTAGGGTGGATAATACACCAGTCCGCACTGACGAGGCTAATGCACCAGATCGCACTGATGACACTGATGGAGCATAGCAGGGTGCTGAAAACGATGCGCCGGAGCAAAAACCTGGGAGGCATATTCACTAGACCACACTGGGAAGGGTATTCAGGCAGAAAATACTGGTAACGCTAATGCACGAGACAACATTGGGAAGGCTCATCGAGCACACCTGGGTAGCCTGTAACACCGTAGCACAGGACGGGCTAAAGTTGCAGATAACATCAGTTAGAACGATGCACCATAGCACTCTGGGAAGGGAGAATACTGAAGGACAAACGCACACTCATGAGACAGATGCTCTAGAGCACATCGGGCAATCTGTACCACCAGACCAACGAGGAAGGCTGATGAACCATTACAAACCTGTGACGTCGAAACGCCTGAACGACCCTATGAGGCCAATACAACAGATCATGCTGGGGAGGGTGATAGTCCAGAGAACCTTGGTACGCTATTGCAGAGGCTCACACTGAGGAAGCTGATGCACCAGATAACCCTTGTGAGGCTGGTCTCCTAGAACACACTACACAGGCTAACGCCTATTACCACAGTGTGGAGGGCGACGAACGGACGAGACCAAACTGGCGAGGGATAATAATTGAATTCTGGAACAGGGTTAATGCGCATGATGGCCGGTATACATTCTCTCTTATGGAACTAACTCCTTGCACCTGAAGTAGGGGCTACTGCGCATTGTAGTCGCTATACATGGGCGTTTATGTGACTAACTCCTTGCACCTGGGCTAGGGGGTACTGCGCAGGATGTCCACTCTATATTGGCTCTTATGGGACCATTTGTTTGCAAATGGGCTAGGGGCTACTGAGCAAGGTGGTGGTTATACCTAGGCTCTATTGGAGAAAGGTTGCGCGAGATGGTGTCCGCGTCCAACTTCCTAGTGTTAGTACACCCGAGGCTAGATGTTTATTGAACAATGGATATATGAGACTAAATTTAAGTAGATTGACCGGGAGATAATGGCAGCTCACATTGTATAGCCCATATATAGCTTGGGAGGTAGCCCCAAGCCCAGGTGCAAGGAGTTAGTCCCATAAGAGCCCATGTATAGCGGCCAACTTACGCATTACCCCCTGTTCCAGAATTCACTCTTTATCCTTCCCCATTTTCGTGTAGTCCAGTGCCCTCCACACTTTGGTATAAGACGTTAGCCTCTGTAGTGTGTTCAAGGTGATCAGCCTCATAAGTGTTATTTAGTGCATCAGCTTCCTGAAAGTGATCCTCTGCAATAGCGACACCAAGGTGGTCTGGTTGTTCACCCTCCGCAGCATGAACTGGTGTATAGGCCTCACGGGGTCGTTCTGTTGTTCTCTGCAACTTCAGCCCGACTGTGCTTCGGTGTTTCAGTGCACTGTGTTCTATCAGGTCCCCGAATGTCGTCTGGTACATTAGCCTTCTCAGTGTGGACAGCTCTACGGGCCTCACAGTTTTGCTCTGGCGCTTCGGCCTCACCAGTGTGTTCTGGTTACGTGTTGTGTTTTCCTAAGGCAGCCGTTTTGTTAAGGTTTATACGAATAGAGTATAGCACACTGGTGACGCCGATACGCCATAACGATCCTATGAGGCATATACACCAGATCATTCTGGGGAGGGTAAACAACCAGAGCACCTCGGTGACGCTATTAAAGAGGACCACACTGAGGAAGATGATTCACTAAATAAGACTTGTAGGATGATCACCCAGAAAACATTCCAAGCTAACATTTCTATTCTGGAGTTTCAGGATGATCAAACCAATAGTTCATAAGTGGACAATGTGAGCGCCTGAGGCAGCTCCGTAGAGATAGATCTATAAGAACAATGTATCACCATAAGCTTCTGGTCCATCTCATTAATTTTAGTCTCATATAACCACAGGTCAGGCACTATACTGCCTAGGGTGTCCGATCACCTGGAAGTTCCACGCGGCCAGAATCTAGCGCAATCGCCCCTATGCCGTCTCCTTAAATACTATGTGCTAGTTTTCCTCATAGGAACCTGTGTATAGCCGCTATCTGCTGAAGCTGCAGAGAACATCAGTTAGAACGATGCAGCATAGCACACAGGGAAGGCTGAAATACTGAAGGACAGTAGGGACGATTACACATACGCACACCGATGAGACAGATGTTCTAGAGCACACTGGGCAATCTGTACAACTAGACCAAGGAGTGAGGCTGATATACTAGAGCACACTGGTGACGCCGATACGCCAGTACGACCCTATGAGGCATATACACCAGATCATGCTGGGGAGGGTGAACAACCAGAGCACCTCGGTGACGCTATTGCAGACGACCACACTGAGGCAGATGATGCACTAAATAACACTTGTAGGCTGATCTCCTAGTACACAATACAGAGGCTAACACCTTAGACCACAGTGTGTAGGACGATGGACTAGACCAAACTGAGGAAGGATAAAATGGGAAATCTGGACCAGGGGCTAATGCGCAAGAAGGCCGCTATACATAGGCTCTTATGGGACTCTCTCCTTGCACTTAGTCTGAGGGCTACTGCGCAAGACGGTGGTCATACATAGGCTCTTATAGAGAAAGGTAGCACAGGGGTTCGTGAGCAAAAGAGCGGCTATACTTAGGCTCTTATGGAGGAAGCTAGGTCGTGGGTACGTGCGCAACATTGTGGCTATACATAGGCTCTTATGGAGAAAGATGGCACAGGGGAGACATAGGAGATTAGGGAACGGTATAGGGGCTGATCGCAGATTGGAGGCTGCATGCAAGTTCCTAGTGCGAGGACACCCCACACAAGATGGTTGCTGTACATTTATTTCTAGCGGGTAAACTGAATTAGATGGACCAGGAAAACACACGGGTGACCAGAACACACTAGTAAGGCCGAAACGACAGATGCAACTGTAATGCCTCTAGAGCAGCCCACACTGGGAAGGCTGATGTACCAAACCACACTCGGGGCGCTGATACACCACAGGGCAGTGTGGAGCTGACACCCGGCAGTACACCGGAGGAGCTGCTTGACCATAGCTCAATGGGTGCTCATACACCGAGCACATTGCGGACACTGTTGGGAGAGTGCACAGTCCGCACTGAGGAGGCTCGTGCACCAGATCGCACTGATGACACTGATGGAGCAGAGCAGGGTGCTGAGGACGATGCGCCAGAGCAAAAACCTGGGAGGCATATTCACCAGACCATACTGGGAAGGGTATTCAGGCAGAGCATACTGGTAACGCTAATGCACGAGACAACATTGGGAAGGCTCATCGAGCACACCTGGGTAGGCTGAAACATCGAAGCACAGGTCGGGCTAAAGTTGCAGAGAACATCAGTTAGAATGATGCACCATAGCACACTGGGAAGGGAGAATACTGAAGGACAAACGCACACTGATGAGACAGATGCTCTAGAGCACACTGGGCAATCTGTACCACCAGACCAAAGAGGAAGGCTGATGAACCAGTGCACACTGGTGACGCCAATACGGCAGAACGACCTTATGAGGCCTATACACCAGGTCATGCTGGGCAGGGTGATCATCCAGAGAACCTTGGTGACGCTATTGCAGAGGCTCACACTGAGGAAGCTGATGCACCAGATAACCCTTGTGAGGCTGGTCTCCTAGAACACACTACACAGGCTAACGCCTTATACCACAGTGTGGAGGGCGACGAACGGACGAGACCAAACTGGCGAGGGATAATAATTGCATTCTGGAACAGGGTTAATGCGCTTGATGGCCGGTATACATTCTCTCTTATGGAACTAACTCCTTGCACCTGAAGTAGGGGCTACTGCGCATTGTAGTCGCTATACATGGGCTGTTATGTGAGTAACTCCTTGCACCTGGGCTAGGGGCTACTGCGCAAGATGTACACCCTACATTGGCTCTTATGGGACCATTTCTTTGCAAATGGGCTAGGGGCTACTGCGCAAGGTGGTGGTTATACATAGGCTCTATTGGAGAAAGGTTGCGCGAGATGGTGTCCGCGTCCAACTTCCTAGTTCTAGTACACCCGAGGCTAGATGTTTATTGAACAATGGATATATGAGACTAAATTTAAGTAGATTGACCGGGAGATAATGGCAGCTCACATTGTATAGCCCATATATAGCTTGGGAGGTAGCCCCAAGCCCAGGTGCAAGGAGTTAGTCCCATAAGAGCCCATGTATAGCGGCCAACTTACGCATTACCCCCTGTTCCAGAATTCATTCTTTATCCTTCCCCATTTTGGTAAGACGTTAGCCTCTGTAGTGTGTTCAAGGTGATCAGCCTCAAAAGTGTTATTTAGTGCATCAGCTTCCTGAAAGTGATCCTCTGCAATAGCAACACCAAGGTGGTCTGGTTGTTCACCCTCCGCAGCATGAACTGGTGTATAGGCCTCACGGGGTCGTTCTGTTGTTCTCTGCAACTTCAGCCCGACTGTGCTTCGGTGTTTCAGTGCACTGTGTTCTATCAGGTCCCCGAATGTCGTCTGGTACATTAGCCTTCTCAGTGTGGACAGCTCTACGGGCCTCACAGTTTTGCTCTGGCGCTTCGGCCTCACCAGTGTGTTCTGGTTACGTGTTGTGTTTTCCTAAGGCAGCCTTTTAGTTAAGGTTTATACGAATAGAGTATAGGAGTCGTCACGCATAGCACACTGGTGACGCCGATACGCCATAACGATCCTATGAGGCATATACACCAGATCATTCTGGGGAGGGTAAACAACCAGAGCACCTCGGTGACGCTATTATAGAGGACCATACTGAGGAAGATGATGCACTAAATAAGACTTCTAGGATGATCACCCAGAACACATTCCAAGCTAACATTTCTATTCTGGAGTTTCAGGGTGATCAAACCAATAGTTCATAAGTTGACAATGAGAGCGCCTGAGGCAGCTCCGTAGAGATAGATCTATAAGAACAATGTATCTCCATGAGCTTCTGGTCCATCTCCTTAATTTTAGTCTCATATAACCAGAGGTTATACTGCCTCGGGTGTCCTATCACCTGGATGTTCCACGCGGCCAGAATCTAGCGCAACCGCCCCTATGCCGTCTCCTTAACCCTTTGAACCCCAAGAGTAAAAATAACTTTAATAAACTTTGTATTTGTGCTGTTCTATACTAATTAGTCACATTCAAATGCATTTTTGCCATTTTCAAAAAAATTCCCTCCTAGACTTGGATATTTGAACATGTTGCTTCAGAGCTACATTGGGGCTCAGTGGTAATTCGAAGACAAAATAACCTGAAAATTTAAATTTTCTACTCTACTTTATTAAGACATTACACAGTACTAGAAACATGACAGTATCATAATTAAGACATTACACAGTACAAGAAACATTAAAATATCATAATAACATGTTTTAGAACACTGGATGATGGGAGAAACGTCACATTACTTTAACAACTTTCCTTTACAAGCACTATCATTCCAGTAACAAATACAATACACAAGTAAGGCCTACGTGGTATGGAACAGAGTGAAGCAATTTTTTTGCTACCTGTTAAGTCATCAGACCAGAGACTGGTTGGATCCTCAAACCGCACCACCAAAGGCTATGCAGCTATAGGAAAACCACAAAAACCAATGACGAGGTGTGAGGGAGTTTGCCATTGCTGCAGTTAGGCACAAGTTTACATTACATTTTGCACATACTGCTTGAGTGAGTACACCTGGGGAAAATTTGCATCTAGCTTACCAGACTATCCCGTCAGTGTTCAGACCCGTCGTACCGAATGTCATCATTTGGGCGGACTGCAAATGTTTGCCTTTTAGTGGGTTCTTTGAGTGCTTCACTGGAGCGACGTTTTGTACCTTTCCCCTGACCTGATCTCGTAAGCGCACTTGCAATATTTGCCCGGAATTTTGCCATTGAATATGACATTTGTTACATCGTTGAGCCTGATGTCTATGGTACAACAACCATCCATTCATAACGGCAACACTAATACAGCAGTATATAATTCTAGTGTACCACTTCACTGATCTCAAATCAATTCTGTACAATTCCTGTTTTTGTGATGCATTCCACCTCTTACATTTCCCTACTGGATCAATTGCAGCATAAGCTGATATAAAATTCACTGCTTTTCTGTCATACCATCTTATAAGTGCCACATAACTGTCCGTTTCCACACGCCAGTCGTAGCTGCCTCTTCCAGAGCATTTTAATTCAGCTTCAGACTTCAGGGGACACTTGCCCATGCTGTCATTCCGTATTGTGTCCACACAGAATAATCCCCTTTCTTTCAGTGCAATGGCAAGTTGAAGAGAAGAAAACCATTTTTTTTGTTCAGGAAGCTCATTTGTGAAAGCCACAATTATGCTTGACGAATTACGGCTGTTTCATCTTCTGAGTCCTCAAAATCTGACAATCTATTTCAGAATTCCATTTGATAACTGTTGAAGAATACCAAGAAGGTCCTTTTCATTCCTTATTTGTGTTGGTTTCATCTTGGCTATTGGAATAAAACAAGTATAATATGGAATTACAATCCGGTTGGTAAAAGTTAGGTTAGAATGATTTGTTTATACTTAACCCTAATGTAGCTTGAGAGCAACACCATTTTCTAATCAGACATATTCACTAGCTATCATACATATTCCAGTTTATCATGGTACATAATCTTACAACAGTACATTAAGTTGACAAATACACTAATATAAAAAGTTAACTCAACATTGATTGTTCTGAAACGTGATTTTGTAACACTGGCGGTACTAGATCACAGCCAGCTGATTCACTTCACATACTAAACACACACACTGCCACCTAGATCAGTGTTGTAAGTGGCATCTGTAGTCATTTTTTGTAAAAGCACAAATGTAGCTTCATGGCAACAATGGGGTTGAAGGGGCCAATCTAAATAAAAACTGGTGAAGTGTCCTTGAAATACACGTTGCTTAGAAGCAACACTGGTAGCGAAAGGGTTAAATACTATGTGCTAGTTTTCCTCATAGGAACCTGTGTAGAGCCGCTATCCGCTGAAGCTGCAGAGAACATCAGTTAGAACGATGCAGCATAGCACACAGGGAAGGCTGAAATACTGAAGGACAGTAGGGACGATTACACATACGCACACCGATGAGACAGATGTTCTAGAGCACACTGGGCAATCTGTACAACTAGACCAAGGAGTGAGCACAATGGGGACGCCGATACGCCAGTACGACCCTATGAGGCATATACACCAGATCATGCTGGGGAGGGTGAACAACCAGAGCACCTCGGTGACGCTATTGCAGACGACCACACTGAGGCAGATGATGCACTAAATAACACTTGTAGGCTGATCTCCTAGTACACAATACAGAGGCTAACACCTTAGACCACAGTGTGTAGGACGATGGAGTAGACCAAACTGAGGAAGGATAAAATGGGAAATCTGGACCAGGGGCTAATGCGCAAGAAGGCCGCTATACATAGGCTCTTATGGGACTCTCTCCTTGCACTTGGTCTGAGGGCTACTGCGCATGATGGTGGCTTATAGAGAAAGGTAGCACAGGGGTTCGTGAGCAAAAGAGCGGCTATACTTAGGCTCTTATGGAGGAAGCTAGCACGTGGGCACGTTCGAAACATAGCGGCTATACAACATTGGGAAGGCTCATCGAGCACACCTGGGTAGGCTGAAACATCGAAGCACAGGTCGGGCTAAAGTTGCAGAGAACATCAGTTAGAACGATGCACCATAGCACACTGCGAAGGGAGAATACTGACGGACAAACGCACACCGATGAAACAGATGTTCTAGAGCACACTGGGCAATCTGTACAACTTGACTAAGGAGTGAGGCTGATATACTAGAGCACACTTTGGACGCCGATACGCCAGTACGAACCTATGAGGCATATATCCAGATAATGCTGGGGAGGGTGAACAACCACAGCACCTCGGTTACGCTATTGCAGAGGACCACACTGAGGAAGATGGTGCGCTAAATAACACTTGTAGGCTGATCTCCTAGAACACAATACAGAGGCTAACACCTTAGACCACAGTGTGCAGGACGATGGACTAGACCAAACTGAGGAAGGATAAAATGGGAAATCTGGATCAGGGGCTAATGCGCAAGAAGGTCGGTATACATAGGCAATTATGGGACTCTCACCTTGCACTTGGTCTAAAGGCTACTGCGTAAGATGTAGGCTCTTATAGGGAAAAAGGGTTCGTGAGCAAAAGAGCTGCTATACCTAGGCTCTTATCGAGGAAGCTAGCACGTGGGCACGTTCGAAACATAGCGGCTATACATAGGCTCTTATGGAGTAAGATGGCACAGGGGAGACATAGGAGATAAGGAGACGGAATAGGGGCTCATCGCGGGATGGAGGCCGCGTGCATCTTTCTAGTGCTAGGACACCCCAGACGAGATAGCTGCTGAACATTTGGTTCTATGGGGTAAATTGAACTAGATGGACCAGGAAAACAAAGGGTAACCAGAAAACACAGGTGAGGCCGAAGCGCCTGAGGCAAACTGTGATGCCTCTAGAGCAGCCCACACTGGGAAGGTTGATGTACCAAACCACACTCTAGGGCACTTGGAGCTGACACCCCGCAGCACACCGGAGGAGCAGCTTGACCATAGCTCAATGGGTGCTCATACACCGGAACACATTGGGGACACTGATGGGAGAGAGAACACTGTTTATGACCTTAGGGTGGATAATACACCAGTCCGCACTGAGGAGGCTCATGCACCAGATCGCACTGATGACTGATGGAGCCGAGCAGGGTGCTGAAGACGATGCGCCAGAGCTAAAACCTGGGAGGCATATTCACCAGACCATACTGGGAAGGGTATTCAGGCAGAGCATACTGGTGACGCTAATGCACGAGACAACATTTGGAAGGCTCATCGAACACACCTGGGTAGCCTGAAACAACGAAGCACAGTTCAAGGTAAAGTTGCGGAGAATATCAGTTAGAACGATGCACCATACACCATACACTGGGAAATGTGAAATACTGAAGGACAAACGCACACTGATGAGACAGATGCTCTAGAGCACACTTGGCAATCTGTACCACCAGACCAAGGAGGAAGGCTTATGAACCAGGGAACACTGGTGACGCCGATACGCCAGAACTACTCTATGAGGCCTATACACCTGATCATGCTGGGGAGGGTGATCATCCAGAGAATCTTGGTGACGCTATTGCAGAGGCTCACGCTAAGGAAGCTGTTGCACCAGATAACCTTTCTGAGGCTGGTCTCCTAGAACACACTACAGACGCTAACGCCTACTACCACAGTGTGGAGGGAGACAAACGGACGAGACGAAAATGGCGAGGGATAATAATTGAATTCTGGAACAGGGTTAATGCGCATGCTGGCCGCTATACATTCTCTCCTATGGGACTAACTCCTTGCACCTGAAGTAGGGGCTACTGCGCATGGTGGTCGCTGTACATGCGCTCTTATGTGACTAACTCCTTGCACCTGGGCTAGGGGCTACTGCGCAAGGTGGTGGTTATACATAGGCTCCAATGGAGAAAGGATGCGCGAGATGGTGTCCGCGTGTAACTTCCTAGTGCTTCCGAGGCTAGATGTTTACTGAACAAAGGTTATATGAGACTAAATTTAAGCAGGTTGTTCGGAAGATAATAGCAGTTCACATTGTATAGCCCATGTATGGCCTTCCCAGTGTGGACAGCTCTGCGGGATTCACCGTTTTGCTCTGGCGCTTCGGTTTCACCAGTGTGTTCTGGTTACGTGTTGTGTTTTCCTAAGGCAGCCTTCTAGTTAAGGTCTATACGAATAGAGTATAGCAGTCGTCACGCATAGCACACTGGTGACGCCGATACACCAGAACGATCCTATGAGGCATATGCACCATAGCACACAGGGAAGCCTGAAATACTGAAGGACAGTAGGGACGAATACACATGCGCACACCGATGAGACAGGTGTTCTAGAGCACACTGGGCAATCTGTACAACTAGTCCAAGGAGTGAGGCTGATATTCTAGAGCACACTGGGGACTCCGATACGCCAGAACGACTCTATGAGGCCTATACACCTGACCATTCTGGGGAGGGTAAACAACCAGAGCACCTCGGTGACGCTATTGAAGAGGACCACACTGAGGAAGATGATGCACTAAATAAGACTTGTAGGATGTTCTCCCAGAACACATTCCTAGCTAACATTTCTATTCTGGAATTTCAGGATGATCAAACCAATAGTTCATAATTTGACAATGTGAGCGCCGGAGGCAGCTCCGTAGATATACATCTATAAGAACAATGTATCACCATGAGCTTTGGTCCATTTCCTTAATTTTAGTCTCATATAACCAGAGGTCAGGCACTATACTGCCTCGTGTGTCCTATCACCTGGAAGTTCCAGGCGGCCAGAATCTCGCGCATCGCCCCTATGCCGTCTCCTTAAATACTATGTGCAAGTTTTCCTCAAAGGAGCCTGTGTATAGCCGCTATCTGGTGAAGCTGCAGAGTACATCAGTTAGAACGATGCACCATAACACACAGGGAAGGCTGAAATACTGAAGGACAAGAGGGACGATTATTTATACGCACACCGATGAGACAGATGTTCTAGAGCACACTGGGCAATCTGTACAACTAGACCAAGGAGTGAGGCTGACATACTAGAGCACACTGGGGACGCCGATACGGCAGTACGAACCTATGAGGCATATATCCAGATAATGCTGGGGAGGGTGAACAACCACAGCACCTCGGTGACGCTATTGCAGAGGACCAAACTGAGGAAGATGGTGCACTAATAACACTTGTAGGCTGATCTCCTAGAACACAATACAGAGGCTAACACCTTAGACCACAGTATGGAGGACGATGGACTAGACCAAACTGAGGAAGGATCAAATGGGAATTCTGGACCAGGGGCTAATGCGCAAGGAAGCCGCTATACATAGGCTCTTACGGGACACTCTCCTTGCGCCTGGGCTATGGGCTACTGCGCAAGATGGTGGCTATATATAGGCTCTTATAGAGAACTGTAGCACAGGGGCTCGTGAGCAAAGGGAGGCTATACTTAGGCTCTTATGGAGGAAGCTAGCACGTGGGCACGTGCGCAACATAGTGGCTATACATAGGCTCTTATGGAGAAAAGGGCTGATCGCAGGATGGATGCCGCGTGCAACTCCCTAGCGCTAGGACACCCCAGACGAGGCAGCTGCTGAACATTTGGTTCTATGTGGTAAATTGAATTAGATGGACCAGGAAAACAACGGGTAACCAGAACACACAGGTGAGGCCGAAGCGCCAGAGGCAAACTGCGATGCCTCTAGAGCATCCCACACTGGGAAGGCTGATGTACCAAACCACACTCCAGAGCACTTGGTGCTGAGACGGAATAGGGGCTGATCGCAGAATGGAGGCCGCGTGCAACTTCCTAGTGCGAGGACACCCCACACAAGATAGTTGCTGAACATTTGGTTCTATGGGGTAAATTGAATTAGATGGACCAGGAAAACACACGGGTAACCAGAACACACTGGTAAGCCCGAAGCGCCAGATAAAACTGTAATGCCTCTAGAGCAGCCCACTCTGGGAAGGCTGATGTACCAAACCACACTTTGTTGAACAACCAGAGTGCTAGTATTAAAAACAACTAGAGCACCTCGGTGACGCTACTGCAGAGGACCACACTGAGGAAGATGATGCACTAAATAACACTTATACGCTGATATCCTAGAACACAATACAGAGGCTAACACCATAGACCACAGTGTGGAGGACGATGGACTAGACCAAACTGAGGAAGGATAAAATGGGAATTCTGGACCAGGGGCTAATGCGCAAAAAGGCCGCTATACATAGGATTTATGGGACTCTCTCCTTGCGCCTGGGCTAAGGGCTACTGCGGAAGATGGTGGCTATACATAGCCTCTTATAGAGAAAGGTAGCACAGGGGCTCGTGAGCAAAAGAGGCTCTTACGGACGAAGCTAGCACGTGGGCACGTGCGCAACATAGTGGCTATACATAGGCTCTTATGGAGAAAAATGGCACACGGGAGACATGGGAGATAAGCGAACGGAATAGGGGCTGATCGCAGAATGGAGGCCGCGTGCAACTTCCTAGTGCGAGGACACCCCACACAAGATGGTTGCTGAACATTTGGTTCTATGGGGAAAATTGAATTAGACGGACCAGGAAAACACACGGGTGACCAGAACACACTGGTAAGGCCGAAGCGCCAGATGCAAACTGTGATGCCTCTAGAGCAGCCCACACTGGGAAGGCTGATGTACCAAACCACACTCCAGGGCACTTGGAGCTGACACCCCGCAGCACACAGGAAGAGGTGCTTGACCATAGCACAATGGGTGCTCATACATCGGAGGACATTGGGGACACTGATGGGAGAGAGCACACTGTTGAAGGCCATGCACCATATGACCTTAGGGTGGATAATACACCAGTCCGCACTGACGAGGCTCATGCACCAGATCGCACTGATGACACTGATGGAGCATAGCAGGGTGCTGAAAACGATGCGCCAGAGCAAAAACCTGGGAGGCATATTCACCAGACCACACTGGGAAGGGTATTCAGGCAGAAAATACTGGTAACGCTAATGCACGAGACAACATTGGGAAGGCTCATCGAGCACACCTGGGTAGCCTGTAACACCGTAGCACAGGACGGGCTAAAGTTGCAGATAACATCAGTTAGAACGATGCACCATAGCACTCTGGGAAGGGAGAATACTGAAGGACAAACGCACACTCATGAGACAGATGCTCTAGAGCACATCGGGCAATCTGTACCACCAGACCAACGAGGAAGGCTGATGAACCATTACAAACCTGTGACGTCGAAACGCCTGAACGACCCTATGAGGCCAATACAACAGATCATGATGGGGAGGGTGATCGTCCAGAGAACCTTGGTACGCTATTGCAGAGGCTCACACTGAGGAAGCTGATGCACCAGATAACCCTTGTGAGGCTGGTCTCCTAGAACACACTACACAGGCTAACGCCTATACCACAGTGTGGAGGGCGACGAACGGACGAGACCAAACTGGCGAGGGATAATAATTGAATTCTGGAACAGGGTTAATGCGCATGATGGCCGGTATACATTCTCTCTTATGGAACTACCTCCTTGCACCTGAAGTAGGGGCTACTGCGCATTGTAGTCGCTATACATGGGCGTTTATGTGACTAATAACACTTGCAGGCTGATCTCCTAAAACACAATACAGAGGCTAACACCTTAGTCCACAGTGCGGAGGACGACGGACTATACCAAACTGAGGAAGGATAAAATGGGACATCTGGACCAGGGGATAATGCGCAAGAAGGCCGCTGTACATAGGCTCTTATGTGACTCTCTCCTTGCACCTGAGCCAAGGGCAACTGCGCAAGATGGTTGTTATACATAGTCTCGTGAGCAAAAGAGCTGCTATACTTAGGCTCTTATGGAGGAAGCTAGCACGTGGGCACGTGCGCAACATAGTGGCTATACATAGGCTCTTATGGAGAAAGATGGCACAGGGGAGACATAGGAGATATGGGAACGGAATAGGGGCTGATCGCAGAATGCAGGCCGCGTGCATGTTCCAGGTGCGAGATGGTTGCTGTACATTTGGTTCTAAGGGATAAATTGAATTAGATGGACCAGGAAAACATACGGGTGACCAGAACACACTAGTAAGGCCGAAGCGACAGATGCAAACTGTGATGCCTCTAGAGCAGCCCACACTGGGAAGGCTGATGTACCAAACCACACTCTAGGGCACTTGGAGCTGACACCCCGCAGCACACCGGAGGAGCAGCTTGACCATAGCTCAATGGGTGCTCATACACCGGAACACATTGGGGACACTGATGGGAGAGAGAACACTGTTTATGACCTTAGGGTGGATAATACACCAGTCCGCACTGAGGAGGCTCATGCATCAGATCGCACTGATGACACTGATGGAGCCGAGCAGGGTGCTGAAGACGATGCGCCAGAGCAAAAACCTGGGAGGCATATTAACCAGACCATACTGGGTAGGGTATTCAGGCAGAGCATACTGGTGACGCTAATGCACGAGACAACATTTGGAAGGCTCATCGAACACACCTGGGTAGCCTGAAACACCGAAGCACAGTTCGGGCTAAAGTTGCGGAGAATATCAGTTAGAACGATGCACCATAGCACACTGGGAAATGTGAAATACTGAAGGACAAACGCACACTGATGAGACAGATGCTCTAGAGCACACTTGGCAATCTGTACCACCAGACCAAGGAGGAAGGCTTATGAACCAGGGAACACTGGTGACACCGATACGCCAGAACTACTCTATGAGGCCTATACACCTGATCATGCTGGGGAGGGTGATCATCCAGAGAACCTTGGTGACGCTATTGCAGAGGCTCACGCTGAGGAAGCTGTTGCACCAGATAACCTTTCTGAGGCTGGTCTCCTAGAACACACTACAGACGCTAACGCCTACTACCACAGTGTGGAGGGAGACAAACGGACGAGACGAAAATGGCGAGGGATAATAATTGAATTCTGGAACAGGGTTAATGCGCATGATGGCCGCTATACATTCTCTCCTATGGGACTAACTCCTTGCACCTGAAGTAGGGGCTACTGCGCATGGTGGTCGCTATACATGGGCTCTTATGTGACTAACTCCTTGCACCTTGGCTAGGGACTACTGCGCAAGGTGGTGGTTATACATAGGCTCCAATGGAGAAAGGATGCGCGAGATGGTGTCCGCGTGCAACTTCCTAGTGCTTCCGAGGCTAGATGTTTACTGAACAAAGGTTATATGAGACTAAATTTAAGCAGGTTGTTCGGAAGATAATAGCAGTTCACATTGTATAGCCCATGTATAGCCTTCCCAGTGTGGACAGCTCTGCGGGATTCACCGTTTTGCTCTGGCGCTTCGGTTTCACCAGTGTGTTCTGGTTACGTGTTGTGTTTTCCTAAGGCAGCCTTCTAGTTAAGGTCTATACGAATAGAGTATAGCAGTCGTCACGCATAGCACAATGGTGACGCCGATACACCAGAACGATCCTATGAGGCATATGCACCATAGCACACAGGGAAGCCTGAAATACTGAAGGACAGTAGGGACGAATACACATGCGCACACCGATGAGACAGGTGTTCTAGAGCACACTGGGCAATCTGTACAACTAGTCCAAGGAGTGAGGCTGATATTCTAGAGTACACTGGGGACTCCGATACGCCAGAACGACTCTATGAGGCCTATACACCTGACCATTCTGGGGAGGGTAAACAACCAGAGCACCTCGGTGACGCTATTGAAGAGGACCACACTGAGGAAGATGATGCACTAAATAAGACTTGTAGGATGATCTCCCAGAACACATTCCAAGCTAACATTTCTATTCTGGAATTTCAGGATGATCAAACCAATAGTTCATAATTTGACAATGTGAGCGCCGGAGGCAGCTCCGTAGATATACATCTATTTGAACAATGTATCACCAAGAGCTTTGGTCCATTTCCTTAATTTTAGTCTCATATAACCAGAGGTCAGGCACTATACTGCCTCTTGTGTTCTATCACCTGGAAGTTCCAGGCGGCCAGAATCTCGCGCATCGCCCCTATGCCGTCTCCTTAAATACTATGTGCAAGTTTTCCTCAAAGGAGCCTGTGTATAGCCGCTATCTGCTGAAGCTGCAGAGTACATCAGTTAGAACGATGCACCATAACACACAGGGAAGGCTGAAATACTGAAGGACAAGAGGGACGATTATTTATACGCACACCGATGAGACAGATGTTCTAGAGCACACTGGGCAATCTGTACAACTAGACCAAGGAGTGAGGCTGACATACTAGAGCACACTGGGGACGCCGATACGGCAGTACGAACCTATGAGGCATATATCCAGATAATGCTGGGGAGGGTGAACAACCACAGCACCTCGGTGACGCTATTGCAGAGGACCAAACTGAGGAAGATGGTGCACTAATAACACTTGTAGGCTGATCTCCTAGAACACAATACAGAGGCTAACACCTTAGACCACAGTATGGAGGACGATGGACTAGACCAAACTGAGGAAGGATCAAATGGGAATTCTGGACCAGGGGCTAATGCGCAAGGAAGCCGCTATACATAGGCTCTTACGGGACACTCTCCTTGCGCCTGGGCTATGGGCTACTGCGCAAGATGGTGGCTATATATAGGCTCTTATAGTGAACTGTAGCACAGGGGCTCGTGAGCAAAGGGAGGCTATACTTAGGCTCTTATGGATTAAGCTAGCACGTGGGCACGTGCGCAACATAGTGGCTATACATAGGCTCTTATGGAGAAAAGGGCTGATCGCAGGATGGATGCCGCGTGCAACTCCCTAGCGCTAGGACACCCCAGACGAGGCAGCTGCTGAACATTTGGTTCTATGTGGTAAATTGAATTAGATGGACCAGGAAAACAACGGGTAACCAGAACACACAGGTGAGGCCGAAGCGCCAGAGGCAAACTGCGATGCCTCTAGAGCAGCCCACACTGGGAAGGCTGATGTACCAAACCACACTCCAGAGCACTTGGTGCTGAGACGGAATAGGGGCTGATCGCAGAATGGAGGCCGCGTGCAACTTCCTAGTGCGAGGACACCCCACACAAGATAGTTGCTGAACATTTGGTTCTATGGGGTAAATTGAATTAGATGGACCAGGAAAACACACGGGTAACCAGAACACACTGGTAAGCCCGAAGCGCCAGATAAAACTGTGATGCCTCTAGAGCAGCCCACTCTGGGAAGGCTGATGTACCAAACCACACTTTGTTGAACAACCAGAGTGCTAGTATTAAAAACAACTAGAGCACCTCGGTGACGCTACTGCAGAGGACCACACTGAGGAAGATGATGCACTAAATAACACTTATACGCTGATATTCTAGAACACAATACAGAGGCTAACACCATAGACCACAGTGTGGAGGACGATGGACTAGACCAAACTGAGGAAGGATAAAATGGGAATTCTGGACCAGGGGCTAATGCGCAAAAAGGCCGCTATACATAGGATTTATGGGACTCTCTCCTTGCGCCTGGGCTAAGGGCTACTGCGGAAGATGGTGGCTATACATAGCCTCTTATAGAGAAAGGTAGCACAGGGGCTCGTGAGCAAAAGAGGCTCTTACGGACGAAGCTAGCACGTGGGCACGTGCGCAACATAGTGGCTATACATAGGCTCTTATGGAGAAAAATGGCACACGGGAGACATAGGAGATAAGCGAACGGAATAGGGGCTGATCGCAGAATGGAGGCCGCGTGCAACTTCCTAGTGCGAGGACACCCCACACAAGATGGTTGCTGAACATTTGGTTCTATGGGGTAAATTGAATTAGACGGACCAGGAAAACACACGGGTGACCAGAACACACTGGTAAGGCCGAAGCGCCAGATGCAAACTGTGATGCCTCTAGAGCAGCCCACACTGGGAAGGCTGATGTACCAAACCACACTCCAGGGCACTTGGAGCTGACACCCCGCAGCACACAGGAAGAGGTGCTTGACCATAGCACAATGGGTGCTCATACATCGGAGGACATTGGGGACACTGATGGGAGAGAGCACACTGTTGAAGGCCATGCACCATATGACCTTAGGGTGGATAATACACCAGTCCGCACTGACGAGGCTCATGCACCAGATCGCACTGATGACACTGATGGAGCATAGCAGGGTGCTGAAAACGATGCGCCAGAGCAAAAACCTGGGAGGCATATTCACCAGACCACACTGGGAAGGGTATTCAGGCAGAAAATACTGGTAACGCTAATGCACGAGACAACATTGGGAAGGCTCATCGAGCACACCTGGGTAGCCTGTAACACCGTAGCACAGGACGGGCTAAAGTTGCAGATAACATCAGTTAGAACGATGCACCATAGCACTCTGGGAAGGGAGAATACTGAAGGACAAACGCACACTCATGAGACAGATGCTCTAGAGCACATCGGGCAATCTGTACCACCAGACCAACGAGGAAGGCTGATGAACCATTACAAACCTGTGACGTCGAAACGCCTGAACGACCCTATGAGGCCAATACAACAGATCATGCTGGGGAGGGTGATCGTCCAGAGAACCTTGGTACGCTATTGCAGAGGCTCACACTGTGGAAACTGATACACCAGATAACCTTTGTGAGGCTGGTCTCCTAGAACACACTACAGAGGCTAACGCCTACTACCACAGTGTGGAGGAAGACAAACGGACGAGACCAAAATGGCGCGGGATAATAATTGAATTCTGGAACAGGGTTAATGCGCATGATGGCCGCTATACATTCTCTCTTATGGGACTAATTCCTTGCACCTGAAGTAGGGGCTACTGCGCATGGTGGTCGCTATACATGGGCGTTTATTTGACTAACTCCTTGCACCTGGGCTAGGGGGTACTGCGCAGGATGTCCACTCTACATTGGCTCTTATGGGACCATTTGTTTGCAAATGGGCTAGGGGCTACTGCGCAAGGTGGTGGTTATACCTAGGCTCTATTGGAGAAAGGTTGCGCGGGATGGTGTACGCGTCCAACTTCCTAGTGCTAGTACACCCGAGGCTAGATGTTTTTTGAACAATGGATATATGAGACTAAATTTAAGTAGATTGACCGGGAGATAATGGCAGCTCACATTGTATAGCCCATATATAGCTTGGGAGGTAGCCCCAAGCCCAGGTGCAAGGAGTTAGTCCCATAAGAGCCCATGTATAGCGGCCAACTTACGCATTACCCCCTGTTCCAGAATTCACTCTTTATCCTTCCCCATTTTGGTGTAGTCCAGTGCCCTCCACACTTTGGTATAAGTCGTTAGCCTCTGTAGTGTGTTCAAGGTGATCAGCCTCAAAAGTGTTATTTAGTGCATCAGCTGCCGCGTGCAACTTCCTAGTGCTAGGACACCCCAGACGAGATAGCTGCTGAACATTTGGTTGTATGGGGTAAATTGAATTAGATGGACCAGGAAAACAACGGGTAACCAGAACACACAGGTGAGGCCGAAGCGCCAGAGGCAAAGTATGATGCCTCTAGAGCAGCCCACACTGGGAAGGCTGATGTACCAAACCACACTCCAGGGCACTTGGTGCTGAGACGGAATAGGGGCTGATCGCAGAATGGAGGCCGCGTGCAACTTCCTAGTTCGAGGACACCCCACACAAGATAGTTGCTGAACATTTGGTTCTATGGGGTAAATTGAATTAGATGGACCAGGAAAACACACGGGTGACCAGAACACACTGGTAAGGCCGAAGCGCCAGATAAAACTGTGATGCCTCTAGAGCAGCCCACACTGGGAAGGCTGATGTACCAAACCACACTTTGTTGAACAACCAGAGTGCTAGTATTAAAAACAACCAGAGCACCTCGGTGACGCTACTGCAGCGGACCACACTGAGGAAGATGATGCACTAAATAACACTTATACGCTGATATCCTAGAACACAATACAGAGGCTAACACCATAGACCACAGTGTGGAGGACGATGGACTAGACCAAACTGAGGAAGGATAAAATGGGAATTCTGGACCAGGGGCTAATGCGCAAAAAGGCCGCTATACATAGGATCTTATGCGACTCTCTCCTTGCGCCTGGGCTAAGGGCTACTGCGGAAGATGGTGGCTATACATAGGCTCTTATAGAAAAAGGTAACACAGGGGCTCGTGAGCAAAAGAGAGGCTATACTTAGGCTCTTATGGACGAAGCTAGCACGTGGGCACGTGCGCAACATAGTGGCTATACATAGGCTCTTATGGAGAAAAATGGCACAGGGGAGACATAGGAGATAAGGTTACGGAATAGGGGCTGATCGCAGAATGGAGGCCGCGTGCAACTTCCTAGTGCGAAGTCACCCCACACAAGATTGTTGCTGAACATTTAGTCTAAGTGGTAAATTGAATTACATGGACCAGGAAAACAAGGGTTATCCAGAACACACTGGTGAGGCCGAAGCGCCTGAGGCAAACTGTGATGCCTCTAGAGCATCCCACACTGTGAAGACTGATGTACCAAACCACACTCGGGACGCTGATACACCACACGTCACTGTGGAGCTGACACCCCGCAGCACACCGGAGGAGCTTCTTGACCATAGCTCAATAGGTGCTTATACACCGGAGCACATTGCTGACACTGATGGGAGAGAGCGCACTATTGAAGGCGGTGCACTATATGACCTTAGTGTCGGATAATACACCAGACCGCACTGAGGAGGCTCATGCACCAGATCGCACTGATGACATTGATGGAGCAGAGCAGGGTGCTGAACGATACACCAGAGCAAAAACCTGGGAGGCATATTCACCAGCCCATACTGGGAAGGGTATTCAGGCAGACCATACTGGTAACGCTAATGCACGAGACAACATTGGGAAGGCTCATCGAGCTCACCTGGGTAACCTGAAACACCGAAGCACAGGTCGGGCTGAGGCTGAAGAGAACATCAGTTAGAACGATGCACCATAGCACACTGGGAAGGGTGAAATACTGAAGGACAAACGCACACTGATGAGACAGATGCTCTAGAGCACACTGGGCAATCTGTACCACCAGACCAAAGAGAAAGGCTGATGAACCAGAGCACACTGCTGCTGCCAATACGCCAGAACGACCTTATGAGACCTATACACCACATCATGCAGGGCAGGGTGATCATCCAGAGAATCTTGGTACACTATTGCAGAGGCACACACTGAGGAAGCTGATGCACCATATAACCCTTGTGAGGCTGGTCTCCTAGAACACACTACCGAGGCTAACGCCTTATACCACATGGTGGAGGGCGACGAACGGACGAGATCAAACTGGCGAGGGATAATAATTGAATTCTGGAACAGGGTTAATGCGCATTATGGCCGCTATACATTCTCTCTTATGTGTCTAAATCCTTGCACCTGAAGTAGGGGCTACTGCGCATTGTGGTCGCTATAGGTGGGCTCTTAGGGGACTAACTCCTTGCACCTGGGCTAGGGACTACTGCGCAAGATGTCCACCCTACATTGGTCCTTATGGGACCAACACTTTGCACCTGGGCTGGGGGCTACTGCGCAAGGTGGTGGTTATACATAGGCTCTAATGGAGAAAGGATCCGCGAGATGGTGTCCGCGTGCAACTTCCTAGTGCTTGTACACCCGAGGCTAGGTGTTTACTGAACAAAGGTTATATGAGTCTAAATTTAAGTAGATTAACCGGAAGATAATAGCAGTTCACATTGTATAGCCCATATATAGCCTTCCCAGTGTGGACAGCTCTACGGGTCTAACAGTTTTGCTCTGGCGCTTCGGCCTCACCAGTGTGTTCTGGTTACGTGTTGTGTTTCCCTAAGGCAGCCTTCTAGTTAAGATCTATACGAATAGAGTATAGAGGTCGTCACGCATAGCACACTGGTGACGCCGATACGCCAGAACGATCCTATGAGGCATATACAGCAGATCATTCTGGGGAGGGTAAACAACCAGAGCACCTCGGTGACGCTTTGAAGAGGACCACACTGAAGAAAATGATGCACTAAATAAGACTTGTAGGATGATCTCCCAGAACACATTCCAAGCTAACATTTCTATTCTGGAATTTCAGGATGATCAAACCAATAGTTCATAAGTTGACAATGTGAGCGCCTGAGGCAGCTCCGTAGATATACATCTATAAGAACAATGTATCACCATGAGCTTCTGGTCCATTTCCTTAATTTTAGTCTCATATAACCAGAGGTCAGGCACTATACTGCCTCGGGTGTCCTATCACCTGGAAGTTCCACGCGGCCAGAATCTCGCGCAACCGCCCCTATGCCGTCTCCTTAAATACTATGTGTTAGTTTTCCTCAAAGGAGCCTGTGTATAGCCGCTATCTGCTGAAGCTGCAGAGTACATCAGTTAGAACGATGCACCATAGCACACAGGGAAGGCTGAAATACTGAAGGACAGTAGGGACGATTACTCATACGCACACCGATGAGACAGATGTTCTAAAGCACACTGGACAATCTGTACAAGTAGACCAAGGAGTGAGGCTGATATACTAGAGCACACTGGGGACGCCGATACGGCAGTACGAACCTATGAGGCATATATCCAGATAATGCTGGGGAGGGTGAACAACCACAGCACCTCGGTTACGCTATTGCAGAGGACCACACTGAGGAAGATGGTGCACTAAATAACACTTGTAGGCTGATCTCCTAGAACACAATACAGAGGCTAACACCTTAGACCACAGTGTGGAGGACGATGGACTAGACCAAACTGAGGAAGGATAAAATGGGAATTCTGGAGCAGGGGCTAATGCGCAAGAAGGCCGCTATACATAGGCTCTTATGGGACTCTCTCCTTGCGCCTGCGCTAAGGGTTATGCGCAAGATGGTGGCTATACATAGGCCCTTATGGAGAAAGGTAGCACAGGGGCTCGTGAGCAAACGAGAGGCTATACTTAGGCTCTTATGGAGGAAGCTAGCACGTGGGCACGTGCGCAAATAATGGCTATACATAGGCTCTTATGGAGAAAAATGGCACAGGGGAGTCATAGGAGATAAGGGAACGGAATAGGGGCTGATCGCAGAATTGAGGCCGCGTGCAACTTCCTGGTGCGAGGACACCCCACACAAGATGGTTGCTGAACATTTGGTTTTTGGGGTACATTGAATTAGATGGACCAGGAATACACACGGGTAACCAGAACACACTGGCGAGGCCGAAGCGCCAGAGGCAAACTGATGCCTCTAGAGCAGCCCACACTGGGGAGGCTGATGCACCAAACCACACTCGGGGCGCTGATAGACCACAGGGCACTGTGGAGCTGACACCCCGCAGCACACCGGAGGAGCTGCTTGACCATACGTCAATGGGTGCTTTAACACTGAGGCACATTGGGGACACTGATGGGAGAGATCGCACTGTTGAAGGCGATGACCTTAGTGTCGGATAATACACCAGACCGCACTGAGGAGGCTCATGCACCAGATCGCACTGATGACACTGATGGAGCAGAGCAGTCTGCTGAGGACAATGCGCCAGAGCAAAAACCTGGGAGGCATATTCACCAGACCATACTGGGAGCACACTTGGCAATCTGTACCACCAGACCAAGGAGGAAGGCTTATGAACCAGGGAACACTGGTGACGCCGATACGCCAGAACTACTCTATGAGGCCTATACACCTGATCATGCTGGGGAGGGTGATCATCCAGAGAACCTTGGTGACGCAATTGCAGAGGCTCACGCTGAGGAAGCTGTTGCACCAGATAACCTTTCTGAGGCTGGTCTCCTAGAACACACTACTGACGCTAACGCCTACTACCACAGTGTGGAGGGAGACAAACGGACGAGACGAAAATGGCGAGGGATAATAATTGAATTCTGGAACAGGGTTAATGCGCATGATGGCCGCTATACATTCTCTCCTATGGGACTAACTCCTTGCACCTGAAGTAGGGGCTACTGCGCATGGTGGTCGGTATACATGGGCTCTTATGTGACTAACTCCTTGCACCTGGGCTAGGGGCTACTGCGCAAGGTGGTGGTTATACATAGGCTCCAATGGAGAAAGGATGCGCGAGATGGTGTCCGCGTGCAACTTCCTAGTGCTTCCGAGGCTAGATGTTTACTGAACAAAGGTTATATGAGACTAAATTTAAGCAGGTTGTTCGGAAGATAATAGCAGTTCACATTGTATAGCCCATGTATAGCCTTCCCAGTGTGGACAGCTCTGCGGGATTCACCGTTTTGCTCTGGCGCTTCGGTTTCACCAGTGTGTTCTGGTTACGTGTTGTGTTTTCCTAAGTTCTAGTTAAGGTCTATACGAATAGAGTATAGCAGTCGTCACGCATAGCACACTGGTGACGCCGTTACACCAGAACGATCCTATGAGGCATATGCACCATAGCACACAGGGAAGCCTGAAATACTGAAGGACAGTAGGGACGAATACACATGCGCACACCGATGAGACAGGTGTTCTAGAGCACACTGGGCAATCTGTACAACTAGTCCAAGGAGTGAGGCTGATATTCTAGAGCACACTGGGGACTCCGATACGCCAGAACGACTCTATGAGGCCTATACACCTGACCATTCTGGGGAGGGTAAACAACCAGAGCACCTCGGTGACGCTATTGAAGAGGACCACACTGAGGAAGATGATGCACTAAATAAGACTTGTAGGATGATCTCCCAGAACACATTCCAAGCTAACATTTCTATTCTGGAATTTCAGGATGATCAAACCAATAGTTCATAATTTGACAATGTGAGCGCCGGAGGCAGCTGCGTAGATATACATCTATAAGAACAATGTATCACCATGAGCTTTGGTCCATATCCTTAATTTTAGTCTCATATAACCAGAGGTCAGGCACTATACTGCCTCGTGTGTCCTATCACCTGGAAGTTCCAGGCGGCCAGAATCTCGCGCATCGCCCCTATGCCGTCTCCTTAAATACTATGTGCTAGTTTTCCTCAAAGGAGCCTGTGTATAGCCGCTATCTGCTGAAGCTGCAGAGTACATCAGTTAGAACGATGCACCATAACACACAGGGAAGGCTGAAATACTGAAGGACAAGAGGGACGATTACATATACGCACACCGATGAGACAGATGTTCTAGAGCACACTGGGCAATCTGTACAACTAGACCAAGGAGTGAGGCTGACATACTAGAGCACACACTGATGGAGCATAGCAGGGTGCTGAAAACGATGCGCCAGAGCAAAAACCTGGGAGGCATATTCACCAGACCACACTGGGAAGGGTATTCAGGAAGAAAATACTGGTAACGCTAATGCACGAGACAACATTGGGAAGGCTCATCGAGCACACCTGGGTAGCCTGTAACACCGTAGCACAGGACGGGCTAAAGTTGCTGATAACATCAGTTAGAACGATGCACCATAGCACTCTGGGAAGGGAGAATACTGATATCCAGATAATGCTGGGGAGAGTGAACAACCACAGCACCTCGGTGACGCTATTGCAGAGGACCAAACTGAGGAAGATGGTGCACTAATAACACTTGTAGGCTGATCTCCTAGAACACAATACAGAGGCTAACACCTTAGACCACAGTATGGAGGACAATGGACTAGACCAAACTGAGGAAGGATCAAATGGGAATTCTGGACCAGGGGCTAATGCACAAGGGGGCCGCTATACATAGGCTCTTATGGGACTCTCTCCTTGCGCCTGGGCTCTGGGCTACTGCGCAAGATGGTGGCTATATATAGGCTCTTATAGAGAAAGGTAGCACAGGGGCTCGTGAGCAAAGGGAGGCTATACTTAGGCTCTTATGGAGGAAGCTAGCACGTGGGCACGTGCGCAACATAGTGGCTATACATAGGCTCTTATGGAGAAAGGGGCTGATCGCAGAATGAATGCCGCGTGCAACTCCCTAGTGCTAGGACACCCCAGACGAGGTAGCTGCTGAACATTTGGTTCTATGTGGTAAATTGAATTAGATGGACCAGGAAAACAACGGGTAACCAGAACACACAGGTGAGGCCGAAGCGCCAGAGGCAAACTGCGATGCCTCTAGAGCAGCCCACTCTGGGAAAGCTGATGTACCAAACCACACTTTGTTGAACAACCAGAGTGCTAGTATTAAAAACAACTAGAGCACCTCGGTGACGCTACTGCAGAGGACCACACTGAGGGCACTTGGAGCTGACACCCCGCAGCACACAGGAAGAGGTGCTTGACCATAGCACAATGGGTGCTCATACATCGGAGGACATTGGGGACACTGATGGGAGAGAGCACACTGTTGAAGGCCATGCACCATATGACCTTAGGGTGGATAATACACCAGTCCGCACTGACGAGGCTCATGCACCAGATCGCACTGATGACACTGATGGAGCATAGCAGGGTGCTGAAAACGATGCGCCAGAGCAAAAACCTGGGAGGCATATTCACCAGACCACACTGGGAAGGGTATTCAGGCAGAAAATACTGGTAACGCTAATGCACGAGACAACATTGGGAAGGCTCATCGAGCACACCTGGGTAGCCTGTAACACCGTAGCACAGGACGGGCTAAAGTTGCAGATAACATCAGTTAGAACGATGCACCATAGCACTCTGGGAAGGGAGAATACTTAAGGACAAACGCACACTCATGAGACAGATGCTCTAGAGCACACTGGGCAATCTGTACCACCAGACCAAAGAGGAAGGCTGATGCACCAGAGCACACTGGTGACGCCAATACGCCAGAACGACCTTATGAGGCTTATACACCAGATCATGCTGGGCAGGGTGATCATCCAGAGAACCTTGGTGACGCTATTGCAGAGGCTCACACTGAGGAAGCTGATGCACCAGATAACCCTTGTGAGGCTGGTCTCCTAGAACACACTGCACAGGCTAACGCCTTATACCACAGTGTGGAGGGCGACGAACGGACGAGACCAAACTGGCGAGAGATAATAATTGAATTCTGGAACAGGGTTAATGCGCATGATGGCCGGTATACATTCTCTCTTATGGAACTAACTCCTTGCACCTGAAGTAGGGGCTACTGCGCATTGTAGTCGCTATACATGGGCTGTTATGTGAGTAACTCCTTGCACCTAGGCTAGGGGCTACTGCGCAAGATGTACACCCTACATTGGCTCTTATGGGACCATTTCTTTGCAAATGGGCTAGGGGCTACTGCGCAAGGTGGTGGTTATACATAGGCTCTATTGGAGAAAGGTTGCGCGAGATGGTGTCCGCGTCCAACTTCCTAGTTCTAGTACACCCGAGGCTAGATGTTTAATGAACAATGGATATATGAGACTAAATTTAAGTAGATTGAATGGGAGATAATGGCAGCTCACATTGTATAGCCCATATACAGTTTGGGAGGTAGCCCCAAGCCCAGGTGCAAGGAGTTAGTCCCATAAGAGCCCATGTATAGCGGCCAACTTACGCATTACCCCCTGTTCCAGAATTCATTCTTTATCCTTCCCCATTTTGGTAAGACGTTAGCCTCTGTAGTGTGTTCAAGGTGATCAGCCTCAAAAGTGTTATATAGTGCATCAGCTTCCTGAAAGTGATCCTCTGCAATAGCAACACCAAGGTGGTCTGGTTGTTCACCCTCCGCAGCATGAACTGGTGTATAGGCCTCACGGGGTCGTTCTGTTGTTCTCTGCAACTTCAGCCCGACTGTGCTTCGGTGTTTCAGTGCACTGTGTTCTATCAGGTCCCCGAATGTCGTCTGGTACATTAGCCTTCTCAGTGTGGACAGCTCTACGGGCCTCACAGTTTTGCTCTGGCGCTTCGGCCTCACCAGTGTGTTCTGGTTACGTGTTGTGTTTTCCTAAGGCAGCCTTTTAGTTAAGGTTTATACGAATAGAGTATAGGAGTCGTCACGCATAGCACACTGGTGACGCCGATACGCCATAACGATCCTATGAGGCATATACACCAGATCATTCTGGGGAGGGTAAACAACCAGAGCACCTCGGTGACGCTATTATAGAGGACCATACTGAGGAAGATGATGCACTAAATAAGACTTCTAGGATGATCACCCAGAACACATTCCAAGCTAACATTTCTATTCTGGAGTTTCAGGGTGATCAAACCAATAGTTCATAAGTTGACAATGTGAGCGCCTGAGGCAGCTCCGTAGAGATAGATCTATAAGAACAATGTATCACCATAAGCTTCTGGTCCATCTCATTAATTTTAGTCTCATATAACCACAGGTCAGGCACTATACTGCCTAGGGTGTCCGATCACCTGGAAGTTCCACGCGGCCAGAATCTAGCACAACCGCCCCTATGCCGTCTCCTTAAATACTATGTGCTAGTTTTCCTCATAGGAACCTGTGTATAGCCGCTATCTGCTGAAGCTGCAGAGAACATCAGTTAGAACGATGCAGCATAGCACACAGGGAAGGCTGAAATACTGAAGGACAGCACACCGATGAGACAGATGTTCTAGAGCACACTGGGCAATCTGTACAACTAGACCAAGGAGTGAGGCTGATATACTAGAGCACACTGGGGACGCCGATACGCCAGTACGACCCTATGAGGCATATACACCAGATCATGCTGGGGAGGGTGAACAACCAGAGCACCTCGGTGACGCTATTGCAGACGACCACACTGAGGCAGATGATGCACTAAATAACACTTGTAGGCTGATCTCCTAGTACACAATACAGAGGCTAACACCTTAGACCACAGTGTGTAGGACGATGGAGTAGACCAAACTGAGGAAGGATAAAATGGGAAATCTGGACCAGGGGCTAATGCGCAAGAAGGCCGCTATACATAGGCTCTTATGGGACTCTCTCCTTGCACTTGGTCTGAGGGCTACTGCGCAAGATGGTGGCTTATAGAGAAAGGTAGCACAGGGGTTCGTGAGCAAAAGAGCGGCTATACTTAGGCTCTTATGGAGGAAGCTAGCACGTGGGCACGTGAGCAACATAGTGGCTATACATAGGCTCTTATGGAGAAAGATGGCATAGGGGAGACATAGGAGATAAGGGAACGGAATAGGGGCTGATCGCAGAATGGAGACCGCATGCAAGTTCCTAGTGCGAGGACACCCCACACATGATGGTTGCTGTACATTTCGTTCTATCGGGTAAATTGAATTAGATGGACCAGGAAAACACACGGGTGACCAGAACTCACTAGTAAGGCCGAAGCGACAGATGCAAACTGTGATGCCTCTAGAGCAGCCCACAATGGGAAGGCTGATGTACCAAACCACACTCGGGGCGCTGATACACCACAGGGCACTGTGGAGCTGGCACCCCGCATCACACCGGAGGAGCTGCTTGACCATAGCTCAATCGGTGCTCATACACCGAGCACATTGCGGACACTGTTTTGAGAGAGCACACTGTTGAAGGCGATGCACTATATGACCTTAGGGTGGATAATACACCAGTCCGCACTGAGGAGGCTCATGCACCAGATCGCACTGATGACACTGATGGAGCAGAGCAGGGTGCTGAGGACGATGCGCCAGAGCAAAAACCTGGGAGGCATATTCACCAGACCATACTGGGAAGGGTATTCAGGCAGAGCATACTGGTAACGCTAATGCACGAGACAACATTGGGAAGGCTCATCGAGCACACCTGGGTAGCCTGTAACACCGAAGCACAGGACGGGCTAAAGTTGCAGGTAACATCAGTTAGAACGATGCACCATAGCACACTGCGAAGGGAGAATACTGACGGACAAACGCACACCGATGAGACAGATGTTCTAGAGCACACTGGGCAATCTGTACAACTAGACTAAGGAGTGAGGCTGATATACTAGAGCACACTTTGGACGCCGATACGCCAGTACGAACCTATGAGGCATATATCCAGATAATGCTGGGGAGGGTGAACAACCACAGCACCTCGGTTACGCTATTGCAGAGGACAACACTGAGGAAGATGGTGCGCTAAATAACACTTGTAGGCTGATCTCCTAGAACACAATACAGAGGCTAACACCTTAGACCACAGTGTGCAGGACGATGGACTAGACCAAACTGAGGAAGGATAAAATGGGAAATCTGGATCAGGGGCTAATGCGCAAGAAGGTCGGTATACATAGGCAATTATGGGACTCTCACCTTGCACTTGGGCTAAAGGCTACTGCGTAAGATGTTGTCTATACATAGGCTCTTATAGGGAAAAAGGGTTCGTGAGCAAAAGAGCTGCTATACCTAGGCTCTTATCGAGGAAGCTAGCACGTGGGCACGTTCGAAACATAGCGGCTATACATAGGCTCTTATGGAGTAAGATGGCACAGGGGAGACATAGGAGATAAGGAGACGGAATAGGAGCTCATCGCGGGATGGAGGCCGCGTGCATCTTTCTAGTGCTAGGACACCCCAGACGAGATAGCTGCTGAACATTTGGTTCTATGGGGTAAATTGAACTAGATGGACCAGGAAAACAAAGGGTAACCAGAAAACACAGGTGAGGCCGAAGCGCCTGAGGCAAACGGTGATGCCTCTATTGCAGCCCACACTGGGAAGGCTGATGTACCAAACCACACTCTAGGGCACTTGGAGCTGTCACCCCGCAGCACACCGGAGGAGCAGCTTGACCATAGCTCAATGGGTGCTCATACACCGGAACACATTGGGGACACTGATGGGAGAGAGAACACTGTTTATGACCTTAGGGTGGATAATACACCAGTCCGCACTGAGGAGGCTCATGCACCAGATCGCACTGATGACACTGATGGAGCCGAGCAGGGTGCTGAAGACGATGCGCCAGAGCAAAAACCTGGGAGGCATATTCACCAGACCATACTGGGAAGGGTATTCAGGCAGAGCATACTGGTGACGCTAATGCACGAGACAACATTTGGAAGGCTCATCGAACACACCTGGGTAGCCTGAAACACCGAAGCACAGTTCGGGCTAAAGTTGCGGAGAATATCAGTTAGAACGATGCACCATAGCACACTGGGAAATGTGAAATACTGAAGGACAAACGCACACTGATGAGACAGATGCTCTAGAGCACACTTGGCAATCTGTACCACCAGAACAAGGAGGAAGGCTTATGAACCAGGGAACACTGGTGACGCCGATACGCCAGAACTACTCTATGAGGCCTATACACCTGATCATGCTGGGGAGGGTGATCATCCAGAGAACCTTGGTGACGCTATTGCAGAGGCTCACGCTGAGGAAGCTGTTGCACCAGATAACCTTTCTGAGGCTGGTCTCCTAGAACACACTACAGACGCTAACGCCTACTACAACAGTGTGGAGGGAGACAAACTTGACGAGACGAAAATGGCGAGGGATAATAATTGAATTCTGGAACAGGGTTAATGCGCATGATGGCCGCTATACATTCTCTCCTATGGGACTAACTCCTTGCACCTGAAGTAGGGGCTACTGCGCATGGTGGTCGCTATACATGGGCTCTTATGTGACTAACTCCTTGCACCTGAAGTAGGGGCTACTGCGCATGGTGGTCGCTATACATGGGCCCTTATGTGACTAACTCCTTGCACCTGGGATAGGGACTACTGCGCAAGGTGGTGGTTATACATAGGCTCCAATGGAGAAAGGATGCGCGAAATGGTGTCCGCGTGCAACTTCCTAGTGCTTCCGAGGCTAGATGTTTACTGAACAAAGGTTATATGAGACTAAATTTAAGCAGGTTGTTCGGAAGATAATAGCAGTTCACATTGTATAGCCCATGTATAGCCTTCCCAGTGTGGACAGCTCTGCGGGATTCACCGTTTTGCTCTGGCGCTTCGGTTTCACCAGTGTGTTCTGGTTACGTGTTGTGTTTTCCTAAGGCAGCCTTCTAGTTAAGGTCTATACGAATAGAGTATAGCAGTCGTCACGCATAGCACACTGGTGACGCCGATACACCAGAACGATCCTATGAGGCATATGCACCATAGCACACAGGGAAGCCTGAAATACTGAAGGACAGTAGGGACGAATACACATGCGCACACCGATGAGACAGGTGTTCTAGAGCACACTGGGCAATCTGTACAACTAGTCCAAGGAGTGAGGCTGATATTCTAGAGCACACTGGGGACTCCGATACGCCAGAACGACTCTATGAGGCCTATACACCTGACCATTCTGGGGAGGGTAAACAACCAGAGCACCTCGGTGACGCTATTGAAGAGGACCACACTGAGGAAGATGATGCACTAAATAAGACTTGTAGGATGATCTCCCAGAACACATTCCGAGCTAACATTTCTATTCTGGAATTTCAGGATGATCAAACCAATAGTTCATAATTTGACAATGTGAGCGCCGGAGGCAGCTCCGTATATATACATCTATAAGAACAATGTATCACCATGAGCTTTGGTCCATTTCCTTAATTTTAGTCTCATATAACCAGAGGTCAGGCACTATACTGCCTCGTGTGTCCTATCACCTGGAAGTTCCAGGCGGCCAGAATCTCGCGCATCGCCACTATGCCGTCTCCTTAAATACTATGTGCTAGTTTTCCTCAAAGGAGCCTGTGTAAGGCCGCTATCTGCTGAAGCTGCAGAGTACATCAGTTAGAACGATGCACCATAACACACAGGGAAGGCTGAAATACTGAAGGACAAGAGGGACGATTACATATACGCACACCGATGAGACAGATGTTCTAGAGCACACTGGGCAATCTGTACAACTAGACCAAGGAGTGCGGCTGACAACTAGAGCACACTGGGGACGCCGATACGGCAGTACGAACCTATGAGGCATATATCCAGATAATGCTGGGGAGGGTGAACAACCACAGCACCTCGGTGACGCTATTGCAGAGGACCAAACTGAGGAAGATGGTGCACTAATAACACTTGTAGGCTGATCTCCTAGAACACAATACAGAGGCTAACACCTTAGACCACAGTATGGAGGACGATGGACTAGACCAAACTGAGGAAGGATCAAATGGGAATTCTGGACCAGGGGCTAATGCGCAAGGAGGCCGCTATACATAGGCTCTTATGGGACTCTCTCCTTGCGCCTGGGCTATGGGCTACTGCGCAAGATGGTGGCTATATATAGGCTCTTATAGAGAAAGGTAGCACAGGGGCTCGTGAGAAAAGGGAGGCTATACTTAGGCTCTTATGGAGGAAGCTAGCACGTGGGCACGTGCGCAACATAGTGGCTATACATAGGCTCTTATGGAGAAAGGGGCTGATCGCAGGATGGATGCCGCGTGCAACTCCCTAGTGCTAGGACACCCCAGACGAGGTAGCTGCTGAACATTTGGTTCTATGTGGTAAATTGAATTAGATGGACCAGGAAAACAACGGGTAACCAGAACACACAGGTGAGGCCAAAGCGCCAGAGGCAAACTGCGATGCCTCTAGAGCAGCCCACACTGGGAAGGCTGATGTACCAAACCACACTCCAGAGCACTTGGTAATGAGACGGAATAGGGGCTGTCCGCAGAATGGAGGCCGCGTGCAACTTCCTAGTGCGAGGACACCCCACACAAGATAGTTGCTGAACATTTGGTTCTATGGGGTAAATTGAATTAGATGGACCAGGAAAACACACGGGTAACCAGAACACACTGGTAAGGCCGAAGCGCCAGATAAAACTGTGATGCCTCTAGAGCAGCCCACTCTGGGAAGGCTGATGTACCAAACCACACTTTGTTGAACAACCAGAGTGCTAGTATTAAAAACAACTAGAGCACCTCGGTGACGCTACTGCAGAGGACCACACTGAGGAAGATGATGCACTAAATAACACTTATACGCTGATATCCTAGAACACAATACAGAGGCTAACTGCATAGACCACAGTGTGGAGGACGATGGACTAGACCAAACTGAGGAAGGATAAAATGGGAATTCTGGACCAGGGGCTAATGCGCAAGAAGGCCGCTATACATAGGCTCTTATGGGACTCTCTCCTTGCACTTGGTCTGAGGGCTACTGCGCAAGACGGTGGCTATACATAGGCTCTTATAGAGAAAGGTAGCACAGGGGTTCGTGAGCAAAAGAGCGGCTATACTTAGGCTCTTATGGAGGAAGCTAGGTCGTGGGTACGTGCGCAACATTGTGGCTATACATAGGCTCTTATGGAGAAAGATGGCACAGGGGAGACATAGGAGATAAGGGAACGGTATAGGGGCTGATCGCTGAATGGAGGCTGCATGCAAGTTCCTAGTGCGAGGACACCCCACACAAGATGGTTGCTGTACATTTGGTTCTAGCGGGTAAACTGAATTAGATGGACCAGGAAAACACACGGGTGACCAGAACACACTGGTAAGGCCGAAGCGCCAGATGCAAACTGTGATGCCTCTAGAGCAGCCCACACTGGGAAGGCTGATGTACCAAACCACACTCCAGAGCACTTGGTGCTGAGACGGAATAGGGGCTGATCGCAGAATGGAGGCCGCGTGCAACTTCCTAGTGCGAGGACACCCCACACAAGATGGTTGCTGAACATTTGGTTCTATGGGGTAAATTGAATTAGACGGACCAGGAAAACACACGGGTGACCAGAACACACTGGTAAGGCCGAAGCGCCAGATGCAAACTGTGATGCCTCTAGAGCAGCCCACACTGGGAAGGCTGATGTACCAAACCACACTCCAGGGCACTTGGAGCTGACACCCCGCAACACACAGGAAGAGGTGCTTGACCATAGCACAATGGGTGCTCATACATCGGAGGACATTGGGGACACTGATGGGAGAGAGCACACTGTTGAAGGCCATGCACCATATGACCTTAGGGTGGATAATACACCAGTCCGCACTGACGAGGCTAATGCACCAGATCGCACTGATGACACTGATGGAGCATAGCAGGGTGCTGAAAACGATGCGCCGGAGCAAAAACCTGGGAGGCATATTCACTAGACCACACTGGGAAGGGTATTCAGGCAGAAAATACTGGTAACGCTAATGCACGAGACAACATTGGGAAGGCTCATCGAGCACACCTGGGTAGCCTGTAACACCGTAGCACAGGACGGGCTAAAGTTGCAGATAACATCAGTTAGAACGATGCACCATAGCACTCTGGGAAGGGAGAATACTGAAGGACAAACGCACACTCATGAGACAGATGCTCTAGAGCACATCGGGCAATCTGTACCACCAGACCAACGAGGAAGGCTGATGAACCATTACAAACCTGTGACGTCGAAACGCCTGAACGACCCTATGAGGCCAATACAACAGATCATGCTGGGGAGGGTGATAGTCCAGAGAACCTTGGTACGCTATTGCAGAGGCTCACACTGAGGAAGCTGATGCACCAGATAACCCTTGTGAGGCTGGTCTCCTAGAACACACTACACAGGCTAACGCCTATTACCACAGTGTGGAGGGCGACGAACGGACGAGACCAAACTGGCGAGGGATAATAATTGAATTCTGGAACAGGGTTAATGCGCATGATGGCCGGTATACATTCTCTCTTATGGAACTAACTCCTTGCACCTGAAGTAGGGGCTACTGCGCATTGTAGTCGCTATACATGGGCGTTTATGTGACTAACTCCTTGCACCTGGGCTAGGGGGTACTGCGCAGGATGTCCACTCTATATTGGCTCTTATGGGACCATTTGTTTGCAAATGGGCTAGGGGCTACTGAGCAAGGTGGTGGTTATACCTAGGCTCTATTGGAGAAAGGTTGCGCGAGATGGTGTCCGCGTCCAACTTCCTAGTGTTAGTACACCCGAGGCTAGATGTTTATTGAACAATGGATATATGAGACTAAATTTAAGTAGATTGACCGGGAGATAATGGCAGCTCACATTGTATAGCCCATATATAGCTTGGGAGGTAGCCCCAAGCCCAGGTGCAAGGAGTTAGTCCCATAAGAGCCCATGTATAGCGGCCAACTTACGCATTACCCCCTGTTCCAGAATTCACTCTTTATCCTTCCCCATTTTCGTGTAGTCCAGTGCCCTCCACACTTTGGTATAAGACGTTAGCCTCTGTAGTGTGTTCAAGGTGATCAGCCTCATAAGTGTTATTTAGTGCATCAGCTTCCTGAAAGTGATCCTCTGCAATAGCGACACCAAGGTGGTCTGGTTGTTCACCCTCCGCAGCATGAACTGGTGTATAGGCCTCACGGGGTCGTTCTGTTGTTCTCTGCAACTTCAGCCCGACTGTGCTTCGGTGTTTCAGTGCACTGTGTTCTATCAGGTCCCCGAATGTCGTCTGGTACATTAGCCTTCTCAGTGTGGACAGCTCTACGGGCCTCACAGTTTTGCTCTGGCGCTTCGGCCTCACCAGTGTGTTCTGGTTACGTGTTGTGTTTTCCTAAGGCAGCCGTTTTGTTAAGGTTTATACGAATAGAGTATAGCACACTGGTGACGCCGATACGCCATAACGATCCTATGAGGCATATACACCAGATCATTCTGGGGAGGGTAAACAACCAGAGCACCTCGGTGACGCTATTAAAGAGGACCACACTGAGGAAGATGATTCACTAAATAAGACTTGTAGGATGATCACCCAGAAAACATTCCAAGCTAACATTTCTATTCTGGAGTTTCAGGATGATCAAACCAATAGTTCATAAGTTGACAATGTGAGCGCCTGAGGCAGCTCCGTAGAGATAGATCTATAAGAACAATGTATCACCATAAGCTTCTGGTCCATCTCATTAATTTTAGTCTCATATAACCACAGGTCAGGCACTATACTGCCTAGGGTGTCCGATCACCTGGAAGTTCCACGCGGCCAGAATCTAGCGCAATCGCCCCTATGCCGTCTCCTTAAATACTATGTGCTAGTTTTCCTCATAGGAACCTGTGTATAGCCGCTATCTGCTGAAGCTGCAGAGAACATCAGTTAGAACGATGCAGCATAGCACACAGGGAAGGCTGAAATACTGAAGGACAGTAGGGACGATTACACATACGCACACCGATGAGACAGATGTTCTAGAGCACACTGGGCAATCTGTACAACTAGACCAAGGAGTGAGGCTGATATACTAGAGCACACTGGTGACGCCGATACGCCAGTACGACCCTATGAGGCATATACACCAGATCATGCTGGGGAGGGTGAACAACCAGAGCACCTCGGTGACGCTATTGCAGACGACCACACTGAGGCAGATGATGCACTAAATAACACTTGTAGGCTGATCTCCTAGTACACAATACAGAGGCTAACACCTTAGACCACAGTGTGTAGGACGATGGACTAGACCAAACTGAGGAAGGATAAAATGGGAAATCTGGACCAGGGGCTAATGCGCAAGAAGGCCGCTATACATAGGCTCTTATGGGACTCTCTCCTTGCACTTAGTCTGAGGGCTACTGCGCAAGACGGTGGTCATACATAGGCTCTTATAGAGAAAGGTAGCACAGGGGTTCGTGAGCAAAAGAGCGGCTATACTTAGGCTCTTATGGAGGAAGCTAGGTCGTGGGTACGTGCGCAACATTGTGGCTATACATAGGCTCTTATGGAGAAAGATGGCACAGGGGAGACATAGGAGATTAGGGAACGGTATAGGGGCTGATCGCAGATTGGAGGCTGCATGCAAGTTCCTAGTGCGAGGACACCCCACACAAGATGGTTGCTGTACATTTATTTCTAGCGGGTAAACTGAATTAGATGGACCAGGAAAACACACGGGTGACCAGAACACACTAGTAAGGCCGAAACGACAGATGCAACTGTAATGCCTCTAGAGCAGCCCACACTGGGAAGGCTGATGTACCAAACCACACTCGGGGCGCTGATACACCACAGGGCAGTGTGGAGCTGACACCCGGCAGTACACCGGAGGAGCTGCTTGACCATAGCTCAATGGGTGCTCATACACCGAGCACATTGCGGACACTGTTGGGAGAGTGCACAGTCCGCACTGAGGAGGCTCGTGCACCAGATCGCACTGATGACACTGATGGAGCAGAGCAGGGTGCTGAGGACGATGCGCCAGAGCAAAAACCTGGGAGGCATATTCACCAGACCATACTGGGAAGGGTATTCAGGCAGAGCATACTGGTAACGCTAATGCACGAGACAACATTGGGAAGGCTCATCGAGCACACCTGGGTAGGCTGAAACATCGAAGCACAGGTCGGGCTAAAGTTGCAGAGAACATCAGTTAGAATGATGCACCATAGCACACTGGGAAGGGAGAATACTGAAGGACAAACGCACACTGATGAGACAGATGCTCTAGAGCACACTGGGCAATCTGTACCACCAGACCAAAGAGGAAGGCTGATGAACCAGTGCACACTGGTGACGCCAATACGGCAGAACGACCTTATGAGGCCTATACACCAGGTCATGCTGGGCAGGGTGATCATCCAGAGAACCTTGGTGACGCTATTGCAGAGGCTCACACTGAGGAAGCTGATGCACCAGATAACCCTTGTGAGGCTGGTCTCCTAGAACACACTACACAGGCTAACGCCTTATACCACAGTGTGGAGGGCGACGAACGGACGAGACCAAACTGGCGAGGGATAATAATTGCATTCTGGAACAGGGTTAATGCGCTTGATGGCCGGTATACATTCTCTCTTATGGAACTAACTCCTTGCACCTGAAGTAGGGGCTACTGCGCATTGTAGTCGCTATACATGGGCTGTTATGTGAGTAACTCCTTGCACCTGGGCTAGGGGCTACTGCGCAAGATGTACACCCTACATTGGCTCTTATGGGACCATTTCTTTGCAAATGGGCTAGGGGCTACTGCGCAAGGTGGTGGTTATACATAGGCTCTATTGGAGAAAGGTTGCGCGAGATGGTGTCCGCGTCCAACTTCCTAGTTCTAGTACACCCGAGGCTAGATGTTTATTGAACAATGGATATATGAGACTAAATTTAAGTAGATTGACCGGGAGATAATGGCAGCTCACATTGTATAGCCCATATATAGCTTGGGAGGTAGCCCCAAGCCCAGGTGCAAGGAGTTAGTCCCATAAGAGCCCATGTATAGCGGCCAACTTACGCATTACCCCCTGTTCCAGAATTCATTCTTTATCCTTCCCCATTTTGGTAAGACGTTAGCCTCTGTAGTGTGTTCAAGGTGATCAGCCTCAAAAGTGTTATTTAGTGCATCAGCTTCCTGAAAGTGATCCTCTGCAATAGCAACACCAAGGTGGTCTGGTTGTTCACCCTCCGCAGCATGAACTGGTGTATAGGCCTCACGGGGTCGTTCTGTTGTTCTCTGCAACTTCAGCCCGACTGTGCTTCGGTGTTTCAGTGCACTGTGTTCTATCAGGTCCCCGAATGTCGTCTGGTACATTAGCCTTCTCAGTGTGGACAGCTCTACGGGCCTCACAGTTTTGCTCTGGCGCTTCGGCCTCACCAGTGTGTTCTGGTTACGTGTTGTGTTTTCCTAAGGCAGCCTTTTAGTTAAGGTTTATACGAATAGAGTATAGGAGTCGTCACGCATAGCACACTGGTGACGCCGATACGCCATAACGATCCTATGAGGCATATACACCAGATCATTCTGGGGAGGGTAAACAACCAGAGCACCTCGGTGACGCTATTATAGAGGACCATACTGAGGAAGATGATGCACTAAATAAGACTTCTAGGATGATCACCCAGAACACATTCCAAGCTAACATTTCTATTCTGGAGTTTCAGGGTGATCAAACCAATAGTTCATAAGTTGACAATGAGAGCGCCTGAGGCAGCTCCGTAGAGATAGATCTATAAGAACAATGTATCTCCATGAGCTTCTGGTCCATCTCCTTAATTTTAGTCTCATATAACCAGAGGTTATACTGCCTCGGGTGTCCTATCACCTGGATGTTCCACGCGGCCAGAATCTAGCGCAACCGCCCCTATGCCGTCTCCTTAACCCTTTGAACCCCAAGAGTAAAAATAACTTTAATAAACTTTGTATTTGTGCTGTTCTATACTAATTAGTCACATTCAAATGCATTTTTGCCATTTTCAAAAAAATTCCCTCCTAGACTTGGATATTTGAACATGTTGCTTCAGAGCTACATTGGGGCTCAGTGGTAATTCGAAGACAAAATAACCTGAAAATTTAAATTTTCTACTCTACTTTATTAAGACATTACACAGTACTAGAAACATGACAGTATCATAATTAAGACATTACACAGTACAAGAAACATTAAAATATCATAATAACATGTTTTAGAACACTGGATGATGGGAGAAACGTCACATTACTTTAACAACTTTCCTTTACAAGCACTATCATTCCAGTAACAAATACAATACACAAGTAAGGCCTACGTGGTATGGAACAGAGTGAAGCAATTTTTTTGCTACCTGTTAAGTCATCAGCCCAGAGACTGGTTGGATCCTCAAACCGCACCACCAAAGGCTATGCAGCTATAGGAAAACCACAAAAACCAATGACGAGGTGTGAGGGAGTTTGCCATTGCTGCAGTTAGGCACAAGTTTACATTACATTTTGCACATACTGCTTGAGTGAGTACACCTGGGGAAAATTTGCATCTAGCTTACCAGACTATCCCGGTCAGTGTTCAGACCCGTCGTACCGAATGTCATCATTTGGGCGGACTGCAAATGTTTGCCTTTTAGTGGGTTCTTTGAGTGCTTCACTGGAGCGACGTTTTGTACCTTTCCCCTGACCTGATCTCGTAAGCGCACTTGCAATATTTGCCCGGAATTTTGCCATTGAATATGACATTTGTTACATCGTTGAGCCTGATGTCTATGGTACAACAACCATCCATTCATAACGGCAACACTAATACAGCAGTATATAATTCTAGTGTACCACTTCACTGATCTCAAATCAATTCTGTACAATTCCTGTTTTTGTGATGCATTCCACCTCTTACATTTCCCTACTGGATCAATTGCAGCATAAGCTGATATAAAATTCACTGCTTTTCTGTCATACCATCTTATAAGTGCCACATAACTGTCCGTTTCCACACGCCAGTCGTAGCTGCCTCTTCCAGAGCATTTTAATTCAGCTTCAGACTTCAGGGGACACTTGCCCATGCTGTCATTCCGTATTGTGTCCACACAGAATAATCCCCTTTCTTTCAGTGCAATGGCAAGTTGAAGAGAAGAAAACCATTTTTTTTGTTCAGGAAGCTCATTTGTGAAAGCCACAATTATGCTTGACGAATTACGGCTGTTTCATCTTCTGAGTCCTCAAAATCTGACAATCTATTTCAGAATTCCATTTGATAACTGTTGAAGAATACCAAGAAGGTCCTTTTCATTCCTTATTTGTGTTGGTTTCATCTTGGCTATTGGAATAAAACAAGTATAATACGGAATTACAATCCGGTTGGTAAAAGTTAGGTTAGAATGATTTGTTTATACTTAACCCTAATGTAGCTTGAGAGCAACACCATTTTCTAATCAGACATATTCACTAGCTATCATACATATTCCAGTTTATCATGGTACATAATCTTACAACAGTACATTAAGTTGACAAATACACTAATATAAAAAGTTAACTCAACATTGATTGTTCTGAAACGTGATTTTGTAACACTGGCGGTACTAGATCACAGCCAGCTGATTCACTTCACATACTAAACACACACACTGCCACCTAGATCAGTGTTGTAAGTGGCATCTGTAGTCATTTTTTGAAAAAGCACAAATGTAGCTTCATGGCAACAATGGGGTTGAAGGGGCCAATCTAAATAAAAACTGGTGAAGTGTCCTTGAAATACACGTTGCTTAGAAGCAACACTGGTAGCGAAAGGGTTAAATACTATGTGCTAGTTTTCCTCATAGGAACCTGTGTAGAGCCGCTATCCGCTGAAGCTGCAGAGAACATCAGTTAGAACGATGCAGCATAGCACACAGGGAAGGCTGAAATACTGAAGGACAGTAGGGACGATTACACATACGCACACCGATGAGACAGATGTTCTAGAGCACACTGGGCAATCTGTACAACTAGACCAAGGAGTGAGCACAATGGGGACGCCGATACGCCAGTACGACCCTATGAGGCATATACACCAGATCATGCTGGGGAGGGTGAACAACCAGAGCACCTCGGTGACGCTATTGCAGACGACCACACTGAGGCAGATGATGCACTAAATAACACTTGTAGGCTGATCTCCTAGTACACAATACAGAGGCTAACACCTTAGACCACAGTGTGTAGGACGATGGAGTAGACCAAACTGAGGAAGGATAAAATGGGAAATCTGGACCAGGGGCTAATGCGCAAGAAGGCCGCTATACATAGGCTCTTATGGGACTCTCTCCTTGCACTTGGTCTGAGGGCTACTGCGCATGATGGTGGCTTATAGAGAAAGGTAGCACAGGGGTTCGTGAGCAAAAGAGCGGCTATACTTAGGCTCTTATGGAGGAAGCTAGCACGTGGGCACGTTCGAAACATAGCGGCTATACAACATTGGGAAGGCTCATCGAGCACACCTGGGTAGGCTGAAACATCGAAGCACAGGTCGGGCTAAAGTTGCAGAGAACATCAGTTAGAACGATGCACCATAGCACACTGCGAAGGGAGAATACTGACGGACAAACGCACACCGATGAAACAGATGTTCTAGAGCACACTGGGCAATCTGTACAACTTGACTAAGGAGTGAGGCTGATATACTAGAGCACACTTTGGACGCCGATACGCCAGTACGAACCTATGAGGCATATATCCAGATAATGCTGGGGAGGGTGAACAACCACAGCACCTCGGTTACGCTATTGCAGAGGACCACACTGAGGAAGATGGTGCGCTAAATAACACTTGTAGGCTGATCTCCTAGAACACAATACAGAGGCTAACACCTTAGACCACAGTGTGCAGGACGATGGACTAGACCAAACTGAGGAAGGATAAAATGGGAAATCTGGATCAGGGGCTAATGCGCAAGAAGGTCGGTATACATAGGCAATTATGGGACTCTCACCTTGCACTTGGTCTAAAGGCTACTGCGTAAGATGTTGTCTATACATAGGCTCTTATAGGGAAAAAGGGTTCGTGAGCAAAAGAGCTGCTATACCTAGGCTCTTATCGAGGAAGCTAGCACGTGGGCACGTTCGAAACATAGCGGCTATACATAGGCTCTTATGGAGTAAGATGGCACAGGGGAGACATAGGAGATAAGGAGACGGAATAGGGGCTCATCGCGGGATGGAGGCCGCGTGCATCTTTCTAGTGCTAGGACACCCCAGACGAGATAGCTGCTGAACATTTGGTTCTATGGGGTAAATTGAACTAGATGGACCAGGAAAACAAAGGGTAACCAGAAAACACAGGTGAGGCCGAAGCGCCTGAGGCAAACTGTGATGCCTCTAGAGCAGCCCACACTGGGAAGGTTGATGTACCAAACCACACTCTAGGGCACTTGGAGCTGACACCCCGCAGCACACCGGAGGAGCAGCTTGACCATAGCTCAATGGGTGCTCATACACCGGAACACATTGGGGACACTGATGGGAGAGAGAACACTGTTTATGACCTTAGGGTGGATAATACACCAGTCCGCACTGAGGAGGCTCATGCACCAGATCGCACTGATGACTGATGGAGCCGAGCAGGGTGCTGAAGACGATGCGCCAGAGCTAAAACCTGGGAGGCATATTCACCAGACCATACTGGGAAGGGTATTCAGGCAGAGCATACTGGTGACGCTAATGCACGAGACAACATTTGGAAGGCTCATCGAACACACCTGGGTAGCCTGAAACAACGAAGCACAGTTCAAGGTAAAGTTGCGGAGAATATCAGTTAGAACGATGCACCATACACCATACACTGGGAAATGTGAAATACTGAAGGACAAACGCACACTGATGAGACAGATGCTCTAGAGCACACTTGGCAATCTGTACCACCAGACCAAGGAGGAAGGCTTATGAACCAGGGAACACTGGTGACGCCGATACGCCAGAACTACTCTATGAGGCCTATACACCTGATCATGCTGGGGAGGGTGATCATCCAGAGAATCTTGGTGACGCTATTGCAGAGGCTCACGCTAAGGAAGCTGTTGCACCAGATAACCTTTCTGAGGCTGGTCTCCTAGAACACACTACAGACGCTAACGCCTACTACCACAGTGTGGAGGGAGACAAACGGACGAGACGAAAATGGCGAGGGATAATAATTGAATTCTGGAACAGGGTTAATGCGCATGCTGGCCGCTATACATTCTCTCCTATGGGACTAACTCCTTGCACCTGAAGTAGGGGCTACTGCGCATGGTGGTCGCTATACATGCGCTCTTATGTGACTAACTCCTTGCACCTGGGCTAGGGGCTACTGCGCAAGGTGGTGGTTATACATAGGCTCCAATGGAGAAAGGATGCGCGAGATGGTGTCCGCGTGTAACTTCCTAGTGCTTCCGAGGCTAGATGTTTACTGAACAAAGGTTATATGAGACTAAATTTAAGCAGGTTGTTCGGAAGATAATAGCAGTTCACATTGTATAGCCCATGTATAGCCTTCCCAGTGTGGACAGCTCTGCGGGATTCACCGTTTTGCTCTGGCGCTTCGGTTTCACCAGTGTGTTCTGGTTACGTGTTGTGTTTTCCTAAGGCAGCCTTCTAGTTAAGGTCTATACGAATAGAGTATAGCAGTCGTCACGCATAGCACACTGGTGACGCCGATACACCAGAACGATCCTATGAGGCATATGCACCATAGCACACAGGGAAGCCTGAAATACTGAAGGACAGTAGGGACGAATACACATGCGCACACCGATGAGACAGGTGTTCTAGAGCACACTGGGCAATCTGTACAACTAGTCCAAGGAGTGAGGCTGATATTCTAGAGCACACTGGGGACTCCGATACGCCAGAACGACTCTATGAGGCCTATACACCTGACCATTCTGGGGAGGGTAAACAACCAGAGCACCTCGGTGACGCTATTGAAGAGGACCACACTGAGGAAGATGATGCACTAAATAAGACTTGTAGGATGTTCTCCCAGAACACATTCCTAGCTAACATTTCTATTCTGGAATTTCAGGATGATCAAACCAATAGTTCAATATTTGACAATGTGAGCGCCGGAGGCAGCTCCGTAGATATACATCTATAAGAACAATGTATCACCATGAGCTTTGGTCCATTTCCTTAATTTTAGTCTCATATAACCAGAGGTCAGGCACTATACTGCCTCGTGTGTCCTATCACCTGGAAGTTCCAGGCGGCCAGAATCTCGCGCATCGCCCCTATGCCGTCTCCTTAAATACTATGTGCAAGTTTTCCTCAAAGGAGCCTGTGTATAGCCGCTATCTGGTGAAGCTGCAGAGTACATCAGTTAGAACGATGCACCATAACACACAGGGAAGGCTGAAATACTGAAGGACAAGAGGGACGATTATTTATACGCACACCGATGAGACAGATGTTCTAGAGCACACTGGGCAATCTGTACAACTAGACCAAGGAGTGAGGCTGACATACTAGAGCACACTGGGGACGCCGATACGGCAGTACGAACCTATGAGGCATATATCCAGATAATGCTGGGGAGGGTGAACAACCACAGCACCTCGGTGACGCTATTGCAGAGGACCAAACTGAGGAAGATGGTGCACTAATAACACTTGTAGGCTGATCTCCTAGAACACAATACAGAGGCTAACACCTTAGACCACAGTATGGAGGACGATGGACTAGACCAAACTGAGGAAGGATCAAATGGGAATTCTGGACCAGGGGCTAATGCGCAAGGAAGCCGCTATACATAGGCTCTTACGGGACACTCTCCTTGCGCCTGGGCTATGGGCTACTGCGCAAGATGGTGGCTATATATAGGCTCTTATAGAGAACTGTAGCACAGGGGCTCGTGAGCAAAGGGAGGCTATACTTAGGCTCTTATGGAGGAAGCTAGCACGTGGGCACGTGCGCAACATAGTGGCTATACATAGGCTCTTATGGAGAAAAGGGCTGATCGCAGGATGGATGCCGCGTGCAACTCCCTAGCGCTAGGACACCCCAGACGAGGCAGCTGCTGAACATTTGGTTCTATGTGGTAAATTGAATTAGATGGACCAGGAAAACAACGGGTAACCAGAACACACAGGTGAGGCCGAAGCGCCAGAGGCAAACTGCGATGCCTCTAGAGCAGCCCACACTGGGAAGGCTGATGTACCAAACCACACTCCAGAGCACTTGGTGCTGAGACGGAATAGGGGCTGATCGCAGAATGGAGGCCGCGTGCAACTTCCTAGTGCGAGGACACCCCACACAAGATAGTTGCTGAACATTTGGTTCTATGGGGTAAATTGAATTAGATGGACCAGGAAAACACACGGGTAACCAGAACACACTGGTAAGCCCGAAGCGCCAGATAAAACTGTGATGCCTCTAGAGCAGCCCACTCTGGGAAGGCTGATGTACCAAACCACACTTTGTTGAACAACCAGAGTGCTAGTATTAAAAACAACTAGAGCACCTCGGTGACGCTACTGCAGAGGACCACACTGAGGAAGATGATGCACTAAATAACACTTATACGCTGATATCCTAGAACACAATACAGAGGCTAACAGCATAGACCACAGTGTGGAGGACGATGGACTAGACCAAACTGAGGAAGGATAAAATGGGAATTCTGCACCAGGGGCTAATGCGCAAAAAGGCCGCTATACATAGGATTTATGGGACTCTCTCCTTGCGCCTGGGCTAAGGGCTACTGCGGAAGATGGTGGCTATACATAGCCTCTTATAGAGAAAGGTAGCACAGGGGCTCGTGAGCAAAAGAGGCTCTTACGGACGAAGCTAGCACGTGGGCACGTGCGCAACATAGTGGCTATACATAGGCTCTTATGGAGAAAAATGGCACACGGGAGACATAGGAGATAAGCGAACGGAATAGGGGCTGATCGCAGAATGGAGGCCGCGTGCAACTTCCTAGTGCGAGGACACCCCACACAAGATGGTTGCTGAACATTTGGTTCTATGGGGTAAATTGAATTAGACGGACCAGGAAAACACACGGGTGACCGGAACACACTGGTAAGGCCGAAGCGCCAGATGCAAACTGTGATGCCTCTAGAGCAGCCCACACTGGGAAGGCTGATGTACCAAACCACACTCCAGGGCACTTGGAGCTGACACCCCGCAGCACACAGGAAGAGGTGCTTGACCATAGCACAATGGGTGCTCATACATCGGAGGACATTGGGGACACTGATGGGAGAGAGCACACTGTTGAAGGCCATGCACCATATGACCTTAGGGTGGATAATACACCAGTCCGCACTGACGAGGCTCATGCACCAGATCGCACTGATGACACTGATGGAGCATAGCAGGGCGCTGAAAACGATGCGCCAGAGCAAAAACCTGGGAGGCATATTCACCAGACCACACTGGGAAGGGTATTCAGGCAGAAAATACTGGTAACGCTAATGCACGAGACAACATTGGGAAGGCTCATCGAGCACACCTGGGTAGCCTGTAACACCGTAGCACAGGACGGGCTAAAGTTGCAGATAACATCAGTTAGAACGATGCACCATAGCACTCTGGGAAGGGAGAATACTGAAGGACAAACGCACACTCATGAGACAGATGCTCTAGAGCACATCGGGCAATCTGTACCACCAGACCAACGAGGAAGGCTGATGAACCATTACAAACCTGTGACGTCGAAATGCCTGAACGACCCTATGAGGCCAATACAACAGATCATGCTGGGGAGGGTGATCGTCCAGAGAACCTTGGTACGCTATTGCAGAGGCTCACACTGAGGAAGCTGATGCACCAGATAACCCTTGTGAGGCTGGTCTCCTAGAACACACTACACAGGCTAACGCCTATTACCACAGTGTGGAGGGCGACGAACGGACGAGACCAAACTGGCGAGGGATAATAATTGAATTCTGGAACAGGGTTAATGCGCATGATGGCCGGTATACATTCTCTCTTATGGAACTAACTCCTTGCACCTGAAGTAGGGGCTACTGCGCATTGTAGTCGCTATACATGGGCGTTTATGTGACTAACTCCTTGCACCTGGGCTAGGGGGTACTGTGCAGGATGTCCACTCTACATTGGCTCTTATGTGACCATTTGTTTGCAAATGGGCTAGGGGCTACTGAGCAAGGTGGTGGTTATACCTAGGCTCTATTGGAGAAAGGTTGCGCGAGATGGTGTCCGCGTCCAACTTCCTAGTGCTAGTACACCCGAGGCTAGATGTTTATTGAACAATGGATATATGAGACTAAATTTAAGTAGATTGACCGGGAGATAATGGCAGCTCACATTGTATAGCCCATATATAGCTTGGGAGGTAGCCCCAAGCCCAGGTGCAAGGAGTTAGTCCCATAAGAGCCCATGTATAGCGGCCAACTTACGCATTACCCCCTGTTCCAGAATTCACTCTTTATCCTTCCCCATTTTCGTGTAGTCCAGTGCCCTCCACACTTTGGTATAAGACGTTAGCCTCTGTAGTGTGTTCAAGGTGATCAGCCTCATAAGTGTTATTTAGTGCATCAGCTTCCTGAAAGTGATCCTCTGCAATAGCGACACCAAGGTGGTCTGGTTGTTCACCCTCCGCAGCATGAACTGGTGTATAGGCCTCACGGGGTCGTTCTGTTGTTCTCTGCAACTTCAGCCCGACTGTGCTTCGGTGTTTCAGTGCACTGTGTTCTATCAGGTCCCCGAATGTCGTCTGGTACATTAGCCTTCTCAGTGTGGACAGCTCTACGGGCCTCACAGTTTTGCTCTGGCGCTTCGGCCTCACCAGTGTGTTCTGGTTACGTGTTGTGTTTTCCTAAGGCAGCCGTTTAGTTAAGGTTTATACGAATAGAGTATAGCACACTGGTGACGCCGATACGCCATAACGATCCTATGAGGCATATACACCAGATCATTCTGGGGAGGGTAAACAACCAGAGCACCTCGGTGACGCTATTAAAGAGGACCACACTGAGGAAGATGATTCACTAAATAAGACTTGTAGGATGATCACCCAGAAAACATTCCAAGCTAACATTTCTATTCTGGAGTTTCAGGATGATCAAACCAATAGTTCATAAGTTGACAATGTGAGCGCCTGAGGCAGCTCCGTAGAGATAGATCTATAAGAACAATGTATCACCATAAGCTTCTGGTCCATCTCATTAATTTTAGTCTCATATAACCACAGGTCAGGCACTATACTGCCTAGGGTGTCCGATCACCTGGAAGTTCCACGCGGCCAGAATCTAGCGCAATCGCCCCTATGCCGTCTCCTTAAATACTATGTGCTAGTTTTCCTCATAGGAACCTGTGTATAGCCGCTATCTGCTGAAGCTGCAGAGAACATCAGTTAGAACGATGCAGCATAGCACACAGGGAAGGCTGAAATACTGAAGGACAGTAGGGACGATTACACATACGCACACCGATGAGACAGATGTTCTAGAGCACACTGGGCAATCTGTACAACTAGACCAAGGAGTGAGGCTGATATACTAGAGCACACTGGTGACGCCGATACGCCAGTACGACCCTATGAGGCATATACACCAGATCATGCTGGGGAGGGTGAACAACCAGAGCACCTCGGTGACGCTATTGCAGACGACCACACTGAGGCAGATGATGCACTAAATAACACTTGTAGGCTGATCTCCTAGTACACAATACAGAGGCTAACACCTTAGACCACAGTGTGTAGGACGATGGACTAGACCAAACTGAGGAAGGATAAAATGAGAAATCTGGACCAGGGGCTAATGCGCAAGAAGGCCGCTATACATAGGCTCTTATGGGACTCTCTCCTTGCACTTAGTCTGAGGGCTACTGCGCAAGACGGTGGTCATACATAGGCTCTTATAGAGAAAGGTAGCACAGGGGTTCGTGAGCAAAAGAGCGGCTATACTTAGGCTCTTATGGAGGAAGCTAGGTCGTGGGTACGTGCGCAACATTGTGGCTATACATAGGCAATTATGGAGAAAGATGGCACAGGGGAGACATAGGAGATTAGGGAACGGTATAGGGGCTGATCGCAGATTGGAGGCTGCATGCAAGTTCCTAGTGCGAGGACACCCCACACAAGATGGTTGCTGTACATTTGGTTCTAGCGGGTAAACTGAATTAGATGGACCAGTAAAACACACGGGTGACCAGAACACACTAGTAAGGCCGAAACGACAGATGCAACTGTAATGCCTCTAGAGCAGCCCACACTGGGAAGGCTGATGTACCAAACCACACTCGGGGCGCTGATACACCACAGGGCAGTGTGGAGCTGACACCCGGCAGTACACCGGAGGAGCTGCTTGACCATAGCTCAATGGGTGCTCATACACCGAGCACATTGCGGACACTGTTGGGAGAGAGCACACTGTTGAAGGCGATGCACTATATGACCTTAGGGTGGATAATACACCAGTCCGCACTGAGGAGGCTCGTGCACCAGATCGCACTGATGACACTGATGGAGCAGAGCAGGGTGCTGAGGACGATGCGCCAGAGCAAAAACCTGGGAGGCATATTCACCAGACCATACTGGGAAGGGTATTCAGGCAGAGCATACTGGTAACGCTAATGCACGAGACAACATTGGGAAGGCTCATCGAGCACACCTGGGTAGGCTGAAACATCGAAGCACAGGTCGGGCTAAAGTTGCAGAGAACATCAGTTAGAATGATGCACCATAGCACACTGGGAAGGGAGAATACTGAAGGACAAACGCACACTGATGAGACAGATGCTCTAGAGCACACTGGGCAATCTGTACCACCAGACCAAAGAGGAAGGCTGATGAACCAGTGCACACTGGTGACGCCAATACGCCAGAACGACCTTATGAGGCCTATACACCAGGTCATGCTGGGCAGGGTGATCATCCAGAGAACCTTGGTGACGCTATTGCAGAGGCTCACACTGAGGAAGCTGATGCACCAGATAACCCTTGTGAGGCTGGTCTCCTAGAACACACTACACAGGCTAACGCCTTATACCACAGTGTGGAGGGCGACGAACGGACGAGACCAAACTGGCGAGGGATAATAATTGCATTCTGGAACAGGGTTAATGCGCATGATGGCCGGTATACATTCTCTCTTATGGAACTAACTCCTTGCACCTGAAGTAGGGGCTACTGCGCATTGTAGTCGCTATACATGGGCTGTTATGTGAGTAACTCCTTGCACCTGGGCTAGGGGCTACTGCGCAAGATGTACACCCTACATTGGCTCTTATGGGACCATTTCTTTGCAAATGGGCTAGGGGCTACTGCGCAAGGTGGTGGTTATACATGGGCTCTATTGGAGAAAGGTTGCGCGAGATGGTGTCCGCGTCCAACTTCCTAGTTCTAGTACACCCGAGGCTAGATGTTTATTGAACAATGGATATATGAGACTAAATTTAAGTAGATTGACCGGGAGATAATGGCAGCTCACATTGTATAGCCCATATATAGCTTGGGAGGTAGCCCCAAGCCCAGGTGCAAGGAGTTAGTCCCATAAGAGCCCATGTATAGCGGCCAACTTACGCATTACCCCGTGTTCCAGAATTCATTCTTTATCCTTCCCCATTTTGGTAAGACGTTAGCCTCTGTAGTGTGTTCAAGGTGATCAGCCTCAAAAGTGTTATTTAGTGCATCAGCTTCCTGAAAGTGATCCTCTGCAATAGCAACACCAAGGTGGTCTGGTTGTTCACCCTCCGCAGCATGAACTGGTGTATAGGCCTCACGGGGTCGTTCTGTTGTTCTCTGCAACTTCAGCCCGACTGTGCTTCGGTGTTTCAGTGCACTGTGTTCTATCAGGTCCCCGAATGTCGTCTGGTACATTAGCCTTCTCAGTGTGGACAGCTCTACGGGCCTCACAGTTTTGCTCTGGCGCTTCGGCCTCACCAGTGTGTTCTGGTTACGTGTTGTGTTTTCCTAAGGCAGCCTTTTAGTTAAGGTTTATACGAATAGAGTATAGGAGTCGTCACGCATAGCACACTGGTGACGCCGATACGCCATAACGATCCTATGAGGCATATACACCAGATCATTCTGGGGAGGGTAAACAACCAGAGCACCTCGGTGACGCTATTATAGAGGACCATACTGAGGAAGATGATGCACTAAATAAGACTTCTAGGATGATCACCCAGAACACATTCCAAGCTAACATTTCTATTCTGGAGTTTCAGGGTGATCAAACCAATAGTTCATAAGTTGACAATGTGAGCGCCTGAGGCAGCTCCGTAGAGATAGATCTATAAGAACAATGTATCTCCATGAGCTTCTGGTCCATCTCCTTAATTTTAGTCTCATATAACCAGAGGTTATACTGCCTCGGGTGTCCTATCACCTGGATGTTCCACGCGGCCAGAATCTAGCGCAACCGCCCCTATGCCGTCTCCTTAAATACTATGTGTTAGTTTTCCTCATAGGAACCTCTGTAGAGCCGCTATCCGCTGAAGCTGCAGAGAACATCAGTTAGAACGATGCAGCATAGCACACAGGGAAGGCTGAAATACTGAAGGACAGTAGGGACGATTACACATACGCACACCGATGAGACAGATGTTCTAGAGCACACTGGGCAATCTGTACAACTATACCAAGGAGTGAGCACAATGGGGACGCCGATACGCCAGTACGACCCTATGAGGCATATACACCAGATCATGCTGGGGAGGGTGAACAACCAGAGCACCTCGGTGACGCTATTGCAGACGACCACACTGAGGCAGATGATGCACTAAATAACACTTGTAGGCTGATCTCCTAGTACACAATACAGAGGCTAACACCTTAGACCACAGTGTGTAGGACGATGGAGTAGATCAAACTGAGGAAGGATAAAATGGGAAATCTGGACCAGGGGCTAATGCGCAAGAAGGCCGCTATACATAGGCTCTTATGGGACTCTCTCCTTGCACTTGGTCTGAGGGCTACTGCGCATGATGGTGGCTTATAGAGAAAGGTAGCACAGGGGTTCGTGAGCAAAAGAGCGGCTATACTTAGGCTCTTATGGAGGAAGCTAGCACGTGGGCACGTTCGAAACATAGCGGCTATACAACATTGGGAAGGCTCATCGAGCACACCTGGGTAGGCTGAAACATCGAAGCACAGGTCGGGCTAAAGTTGCAGAGAACATCAGTTAGAACGATGCACCATAGCACACTGCGAAGGGAGAATACTGACGGACAAACGCACACCGATGAAACAGATGTTCTAGAGCACACTGGGCAATCTGTACAACTTGACTAAGGAGTGAGGCTGATATACTAGAGCACACTTTGGACGCCGATACGCCAGTACGAACCTATGAGGCATATATCCAGATAATGCTGGGGAGGGTGAACAACCACAGCACCTCGGTTACGCTATTGCAGAGGACCACACTGAGGAAGATGGTGCGCTAAATAACACTTGTAGGCTGATCTCCTAGAACACAATACAGAGGCTAACACCTTAGACCACAGTGTGCAGGACGATGGACTAGACCAAACTGAGGAAGGATAAAATGGGAAATCTGGATCAGGGGCTAATGCGCAAGAAGGTCGGTATACATAGGCAATTATGGGACTCTCACCTTGCACTTGGTCTAAAGGCTACTGCGTAAGATGTTGTCTATACATAGGCTCTTATAGGGAAAAAGGGTTCGTGAGCAAAAGAGCTGCTATACCTAGGCTCTTATCGAGGAAGCTAGCACGTGGGCACGTTCGAAACATAGCGGCTATACATAGGCTCTTATGGAGTAAGATGGCACAGGGGAGACATAGGAGATAAGGAGACGGAATAGGGGCTCATCGCGGGATGGAGGCCGCGTGCATCTTTCTAGTGCTAGGACACCCCAGACGAGATAGCTGCTGAACATTTGGTTCTATGGGGTAAATTGAACTAGATGGACCAGGAAAACAAAGGGTAACCAGAAAACACAGGTGAGGCCGAAGCGCCTGAGGCAAACTGTGATGCCTCTAGAGCAGCCCACACTGGGAAGGCTGATGTACCAAACCACACTCTAGGGCACTTGGAGCTGACACCCCGCAGCACACCGGAGGAGCAGCTTGACCATAGCTCAATGGGTGCTCATACACCGGAACACATTGGGGACACTGATGGGAGAGAGAACACTGTTTATGACCTTAGGGTGGATAATACACCAGTCCGCACTGAGGAGGCTCATGCACCAGATCGCACTGATGACTGATGGAGCCGAGCAGGGTGCTGAAGACGATGCGCCAGAGCAAAAACCTGGGAGGCATATTCACCAGACCATACTGGGAAGGGTATTCAGGCAGAGCATACTGGTGACGCTAATGCACGAGACAACATTTGGAAGGCTCATCGAACACACCTGGGTAGCCTGAAACAACGAAGCACAGTTCAAGGTAAAGTTGCGGAGAATATCAGTTAGAACGATGCACCATACACCATACACTGGGAAATGTGAAATACTGAAGGACAAACGCACACTGATGAGACAGATGCTCTAGAGCACACTTGGCAATCTGTACCACCAGACCAAGGAGGAAGGCTTATGAACCAGGGAACACTGGTGACGCCGATACGCCAGAACTACTCTATGAGGCCTATACACCTGATCATGCTGGGGAGGGTGATCATCCAGAGAACCTTGGTGACGCTATTGCAGAGGCTCACGCTAAGGAAGCTGTTGCACCAGATAACCTTTCTGAGGCTGGTCTCCTAGAACACACTACAGACGCTAACGCCTACTACCACAGTGTGGAGGGAGACAAACGGACGAGACGAAAATGGCGAGGGATAATAATTGAATTCTGGAACAGGGTTAATGCGCATGCTGGCCGCTATACATTCTCTCCTATGGGACTAACTCCTTGCACCTGAAGTAGGGGCTACTGCGCATGGTGGTCGCTATACATGGGCTCTTATGTGACTAACTCCTTGCACCTGGGCTAGGGGCTACTGCGCAAGGTGGTGGTTATACATAGGCTCCAATGGAGAAAGGATGCGCGAGATGGTGTCCGCGTGCAACTTCCTAGTGCTTCCGAGGCTAGATGTTTACTGAACAAAGGTTATATGAGACTAAATTTAAGCAGGTTGTTCGGAAGATAATAGCAGTTCACATTGTATAGCCCATGTATAGCCTTCCCAGTGTGGACAGCTCTGCGGGATTCACCGTTTTGCTCTGGCGCTTCGGTTTCACCAGTGTGTTCTGGTTACGTGTTGTGTTTTCCTAAGGCAGCCTTCTAGTTAAGGTCTATACGAATAGAGTATAGCAGTCGTCACGCATAGCACACTGGTGACGCCGATACACCAGAACGATCCTATGAGGCATATGCACCATAGCACACAGGGAAGCCTGAAATACTGAAGGACAGTAGGGACGAATACACATGCGCACACCGATGAGACAGGTGTTCTAGAGCACACTGGGCAATCTGTACAACTAGTCCAAGGAGTGAGGCTGATATTCTAGAGCACACTGGGGACTCCGATACGCCAGAACGACTCTATGAGGCCTATACACCTGACCATTCTGGGGAGGGTAAACAACCAGAGCACCTCGGTGACGCTATTGAAGAGGACCACACTGAGGAAGATGATGCACTAAATAAGACTTGTAGGATGTTCTCCCAGAACACATTCCAAGCTAACATTTCTATTCTGGAATTTCAGGATGATCAAACCAATAGTTCATAATTTGACAATGTGAGCGCCGGAGGCAGCTCCGTAGATATACATCTATAAGAACAATGTATCACCATGAGCTTTGGTCCATTTCCTTAATTTTAGTCTCATATAACCAGAGGTCAGGCACTATACTGCCTCGTGTGTCCTATCACCTGGAAGTTCCAGGCGGCCAGAATCTCGCGCATCGCCCCTATGCCGTCTCCTTAAATACTATGTGCAAGTTTTCCTCAAAGGAGCCTGTGTATAGCCGCTATCTGCTGAAGCTGCAGAGTACATCAGTTAGAACGATGCACCATAACACACAGGGAAGGCTGAAATACTGAAGGACAAGAGGGACGATTATTTATACGCACACCGATGAGACAGATGTTCTAGAGCACACTGGGCAATCTGTACAACTAGACCAAGGAGTGAGGCTGACATACTAGAGCACACTGGGGACGCCGATACGGCAGTACGAACCTATGAGGCATATATCCAGATAATGCTGGGGAGGGTGAACAACCACAGCACCTCGGTGACGCTATTGCAGAGGACCAAACTGAGGAAGATGGTGCACTAATAACACTTGTAGGCTGATCTCCTAGAACACAATACAGAGGCTAACACCTTAGACCACAGTATGGAGGACGATGGACTAGACCAAACTGAGGAAGGATCAAATGGGAATTCTGGACCAGGGGCTAATGCGCAAGGAAGCCGCTATACATAGGCTCTTATGGGACTCTCTCCTTGCGCCTGGGCTATGGGCTACTGCGCAAGATGGTGGCTATATATAGGCTCTTATAGAGAACAGTAGCACAGGGGCTCGTGAGCAAAGGGAGGCTCTTATGGAGGAAGCTAGCACGTGGGCACGTGCGCAACATAGTGGCTATACATAGGCTCTTATGGAGAAAAGGGCTGATCGCAGGATGGATGCCGCGTGCAACTCCCTAGCGCTAGGACACCCCAGACGAGGCAGCTGCTGAACATTTGGTTCTATGTGGTAAATTGAATTAGATGGACCAGGAAAACAACGGGTAACCAGAACACACAGGTGAGGCCGAAGCGCCAGAGGCAAACTGCGATGCCTCTAGAGCAGCCCACACTGGGAAGGCTGATGTACCAAACCACACTCCAGAGCACTTGGTGCTGAGACGGAATAGGGGCTGATCGCAGAATGGAGGCCGCGTGCAACTTCCTAGTGCGAGGACACCCCACACAAGATAGTTGCTGAACATTTGGTTCTATGGGGTAAATTGAATTAGATGGACCAGGAAAACACACGGGTAACCAGAACACACTGGTAAGCCCGAAGCGCCAGATAAAACTGTGATGCCTCTAGAGCAGCCCACTCTGGGAAGGCTGATGTACCAAACCACACTTTGTTGAACAACCAGAGTGCTAGTATTAAAAACAACTAGAGCACCTCGGTGACGCTACTGCAGAGGACCACACTGAGGAAGATGATGCACTAAATAACACTTATACGCTGATATCCTAGAACACAATACAGAGGCTAACAGCATAGACCACAGTGTGGAGGACGATGGACTAGACCAAACTGAGGAAGGATAAAATGGGAATTCTGCACCAGGGGCTAATGCGCAAAAAGGCCGCTATACATAGGATTTATGGGACTCTCTCCTTGCGCCTGGGCTAAGGGCTACTGCGGAAGATGGTGGCTATACATAGCCTCTTATAGAGAAAGGTAGCACAGGGGCTCGTGAGCAAAAGAGGCTCTTACGGACGAAGCTAGCACGTGGGCACGTGCGCAACATAGTGGCTATACATAGGCTCTTATGGAGAAAAATGGCACACGGGAGACATAGGAGATAAGCGAACGGAATAGGGGCTGATCGCAGAATGGAGGCCGCGTGCAACTTCCTAGTGCGAGGACACCCCACACAAGATGGTTGCTGAACATTTGGTTCTATGGGGTAAATTGAATTAGACGGACCAGGAAAACACACGGGTGACCGGAACACACTGGTAAGGCCGAAGCGCCAGATGCAAACTGTGATGCCTCTAGAGCAGCCCACACTGGGAAGGCTGATGTACCAAACCACACTCCAGGGCACTTGGAGCTGACACCCCGCAGCACACAGGAAGAGGTGCTTGACCATAGCACAATGGGTGCTCATACATCGGAGGACATTGGGGACACTGATGGGAGAGAGCACACTGTTGAAGGCCATGCACCATATGACCTTAGGGTGGATAATACACCAGTCCGCACTGACGAGGCTCATGCACCAGATCGCACTGATGACACTGATGGAGCATAGCAGGGCGCTGAAAACGATGCGCCAGAGCAAAAACCTGGGAGGCATATTCACCAGACCACACTGGGAAGGGTATTCAGGCAGAAAATACTGGTAACGCTAATGCACGAGACAACATTGGGAAGGCTCATCGAGCACACCTGGGTAGCCTGTAACACCGTAGCACAGGACGGGCTAAAGTTGCAGATAACATCAGTTAGAACGATGCACCATAGCACTCTGGGAAGGGAGAATACTGAAGGACAAACGCACACTCATGAGACAGATGCTCTAGAGCACATCGGGCAATCTGTACCACCAGACCAACGAGGAAGGCTGATGAACCATTACAAACCTGTGACGTCGAAATGCCTGAACGACCCTATGAGGCCAATACAACAGATCATGCTGGGGAGGGTGATCGTCCAGAGAACCTTGGTACGCTATTGCAGAGGCTCACACTGAGGAAGCTGATGCACCAGATAACCCTTGTGAGGCTGGTCTCCTAGAACACACTACACAGGCTAACGCCTATTACCACAGTGTGGAGGGCGACGAACGGACGAGACCAAACTGGCGAGGGATAATAATTGAATTCTGGAACAGGGTTAATGCGCATGATGGCCGGTATACATTCTCTCTTATGGAACTAACTCCTTGCACCTGAAGTAGGGGCTACTGCGCATTGTAGTCGCTATACATGGGCGTTTATGTGACTAACTCCTTGCACCTGGGCTAGGGGGTACTGTGCAGGATGTCCACTCTACATTGGCTCTTATGTGACCATTTGTTTGCAAATGGGCTAGGGGCTACTGAGCAAGGTGGTGGTTATACCTAGGCTCTATTGGAGAAAGGTTGCGCGAGATGGTGTCCGCGTCCAACTTCCTAGTGCTAGTACACCCGAGGCTAGATGTTTATTGAACAATGGATATATGAGACTAAATTTAAGTAGATTGACCGGGAGATAATGGCAGCTCACATTGTATAGCCCATATATAGCTTGGGAGGTAGCCCCAAGCCCAGGTGCAAGGAGTTAGTCCCATAAGAGCCCATGTATAGCGGCCAACTTACGCATTACCCCCTGTTCCAGAATTCACTCTTTATCCTTCCCCATTTTCGTGTAGTCCAGTGCCCTCCACACTTTGGTATAAGACGTTAGCCTCTGTAGTGTGTTCAAGGTGATCAGCCTCATAAGTGTTATTTAGTGCATCAGCTTCCTGAAAGTGATCCTCTGCAATAGCGACACCAAGGTGGTCTGGTTGTTCACCCTCCGCAGCATGAACTGGTGTATAGGCCTCACGGGGTCGTTCTGTTGTTCTCTGCAACTTCAGCCCGACTGTGCTTCGGTGTTTCAGTGCACTGTGTTCTATCAGGTCCCCGAATGTCGTCTGGTACATTAGCCTTCTCAGTGTGGACAGCTCTACGGGCCTCACAGTTTTGCTCTGGCGCTTCGGCCTCACCAGTGTGTTCTGGTTACGTGTTGTGTTTTCCTAAGGCAGCCGTTTAGTTAAGGTTTATACGAATAGAGTATAGCACACTGGTGACGCCGATACGCCATAACGATCCTATGAGGCATATACACCAGATCATTCTGGGGAGGGTAAACAACCAGAGCACCTCGGTGACGCTATTAAAGAGGACCACACTGAGGAAGATGATTCACTAAATAAGACTTGTAGGATGATCACCCAGAAAACATTCCAAGCTAACATTTCTATTCTGGAGTTTCAGGATGATCAAACCAATAGTTCATAAGTTGACAATGTGAGCGCCTGAGGCAGCTCCGTAGAGATAGATCTATAAGAACAATGTATCACCATAAGCTTCTGGTCCATCTCATTAATTTTAGTCTCATATAACCACAGGTCAGGCACTATACTGCCTAGGGTGTCCGATCACCTGGAAGTTCCACGCGGCCAGAATCTAGCGCAATCGCCCCTATGCCGTCTCCTTAAATACTATGTGCTAGTTTTCCTCATAGGAACCTGTGTATAGCCGCTATCTGCTGAAGCTGCAGAGAACATCAGTTAGAACGATGCAGCATAGCACACAGGGAAGGCTGAAATACTGAAGGACAGTAGGGACGATTACACATACGCACACCGATGAGACAGATGTTCTAGAGCACACTGGGCAATCTGTACAACTAGACCAAGGAGTGAGGCTGATATACTAGAGCACACTGGTGACGCCGATACGCCAGTACGACCCTATGAGGCATATACACCAGATCATGCTGGGGAGGGTGAACAACCAGAGCACCTCGGTGACGCTATTGCAGACGACCACACTGAGGCAGATGATGCACTAAATAACACTTGTAGGCTGATCTCCTAGTACACAATACAGAGGCTAACACCTTAGACCACAGTGTGTAGGACGATGGACTAGACCAAACTGAGGAAGGATAAAATGAGAAATCTGGACCAGGGGCTAATGCGCAAGAAGGCCGCTATACATAGGCTCTTATGGGACTCTCTCCTTGCACTTAGTCTGAGGGCTACTGCGCAAGACGGTGGTCATACATAGGCTCTTATAGAGAAAGGTAGCACAGGGGTTCGTGAGCAAAAGAGCGGCTATACTTAGGCTCTTATGGAGGAAGCTAGGTCGTGGGTACGTGCGCAACATTGTGGCTATACATAGGCAATTATGGAGAAAGATGGCACAGGGGAGACATAGGAGATTAGGGAACGGTATAGGGGCTGATCGCAGATTGGAGGCTGCATGCAAGTTCCTAGTGCGAGGACACCCCACACAAGATGGTTGCTGTACATTTGGTTCTAGCGGGTAAACTGAATTAGATGGACCAGTAAAACACACGGGTGACCAGAACACACTAGTAAGGCCGAAACGACAGATGCAACTGTAATGCCTCTAGAGCAGCCCACACTGGGAAGGCTGATGTACCAAACCACACTCGGGGCGCTGATACACCACAGGGCAGTGTGGAGCTGACACCCGGCAGTACACCGGAGGAGCTGCTTGACCATAGCTCAATGGGTGCTCATACACCGAGCACATTGCGGACACTGTTGGGAGAGAGCACACTGTTGAAGGCGATGCACTATATGACCTTAGGGTGGATAATACACCAGTCCGCACTGAGGAGGCTCGTGCACCAGATCGCACTGATGACACTGATGGAGCAGAGCAGGGTGCTGAGGACGATGCGCCAGAGCAAAAACCTGGGAGGCATATTCACCAGACCATACTGGGAAGGGTATTCAGGCAGAGCATACTGGTAACGCTAATGCACGAGACAACATTGGGAAGGCTCATCGAGCACACCTGGGTAGGCTGAAACATCGAAGCACAGGTCGGGCTAAAGTTGCAGAGAACATCAGTTAGAATGATGCACCATAGCACACTGGGAAGGGAGAATACTGAAGGACAAACGCACACTGATGAGACAGATGCTCTAGAGCACACTGGGCAATCTGTACCACCAGACCAAAGAGGAAGGCTGATGAACCAGTGCACACTGGTGACGCCAATACGCCAGAACGACCTTATGAGGCCTATACACCAGGTCATGCTGGGCAGGGTGATCATCCAGAGAACCTTGGTGACGCTATTGCAGAGGCTCACACTGAGGAAGCTGATGCACCAGATAACCCTTGTGAGGCTGGTCTCCTAGAACACACTACACAGGCTAACGCCTTATACCACAGTGTGGAGGGCGACGAACGGACGAGACCAAACTGGCGAGGGATAATAATTGCATTCTGGAACAGGGTTAATGCGCATGATGGCCGGTATACATTCTCTCTTATGGAACTAACTCCTTGCACCTGAAGTAGGGGCTACTGCGCATTGTAGTCGCTATACATGGGCTGTTATGTGAGTAACTCCTTGCACCTGGGCTAGGGGCTACTGCGCAAGATGTACACCCTACATTGGCTCTTATGGGACCATTTCTTTGCAAATGGGCTAGGGGCTACTGCGCAAGGTGGTGGTTATACATGGGCTCTATTGGAGAAAGGTTGCGCGAGATGGTGTCCGCGTCCAACTTCCTAGTTCTAGTACACCCGAGGCTAGATGTTTATTGAACAATGGATATATGAGACTAAATTTAAGTAGATTGACCGGGAGATAATGGCAGCTCACATTGTATAGCCCATATATAGCTTGGGAGGTAGCCCCAAGCCCAGGTGCAAGGAGTTAGTCCCATAAGAGCCCATGTATAGCGGCCAACTTACGCATTACCCCGTGTTCCAGAATTCATTCTTTATCCTTCCCCATTTTGGTAAGACGTTAGCCTCTGTAGTGTGTTCAAGGTGATCAGCCTCAAAAGTGTTATTTAGTGCATCAGCTTCCTGAAAGTGATCCTCTGCAATAGCAACACCAAGGTGGTCTGGTTGTTCACCCTCCGCAGCATGAACTGGTGTATAGGCCTCACGGGGTCGTTCTGTTGTTCTCTGCAACTTCAGCCCGACTGTGCTTCGGTGTTTCAGTGCACTGTGTTCTATCAGGTCCCCGAATGTCGTCTGGTACATTAGCCTTCTCAGTGTGGACAGCTCTACGGGCCTCACAGTTTTGCTCTGGCGCTTCGGCCTCACCAGTGTGTTCTGGTTACGTGTTGTGTTTTCCTAAGGCAGCCTTTTAGTTAAGGTTTATACGAATAGAGTATAGGAGTCGTCACGCATAGCACACTGGTGACGCCGATACGCCATAACGATCCTATGAGGCATATACACCAGATCATTCTGGGGAGGGTAAACAACCAGAGCACCTCGGTGACGCTATTATAGAGGACCATACTGAGGAAGATGATGCACTAAATAAGACTTCTAGGATGATCACCCAGAACACATTCCAAGCTAACATTTCTATTCTGGAGTTTCAGGGTGATCAAACCAATAGTTCATAAGTTGACAATGTGAGCGCCTGAGGCAGCTCCGTAGAGATAGATCTATAAGAACAATGTATCTCCATGAGCTTCTGGTCCATCTCCTTAATTTTAGTCTCATATAACCAGAGGTTATACTGCCTCGGGTGTCCTATCACCTGGATGTTCCACGCGGCCAGAATCTAGCGCAACCGCCCCTATGCCGTCTCCTTAAATACTATGTGTTAGTTTTCCTCATAGGAACCTCTGTAGAGCCGCTATCCGCTGAAGCTGCAGAGAACATCAGTTAGAACGATGCAGCATAGCACACAGGGAAGGCTGAAATACTGAAGGACAGTAGGGACGATTACACATACGCACACCGATGAGACAGATGTTCTAGAGCACACTGGGCAATCTGTACAACTATACCAAGGAGTGAGCACAATGGGGACGCCGATACGCCAGTACGACCCTATGAGGCATATACACCAGATCATGCTGGGGAGGGTGAACAACCAGAGCACCTCGGTGACGCTATTGCAGACGACCACACTGAGGCAGATGATGCACTAAATAACACTTGTAGGCTGATCTCCTAGTACACAATACAGAGGCTAACACCTTAGACCACAGTGTGTAGGACGATGGAGTAGATCAAACTGAGGAAGGATAAAATGGGAAATCTGGACCAGGGGCTAATGCGCAAGAAGGCCGCTATACATAGGCTCTTATGGGACTCTCTCCTTGCACTTGGTCTGAGGGCTACTGCGCATGATGGTGGCTTATAGAGAAAGGTAGCACAGGGGTTCGTGAGCAAAAGAGCGGCTATACTTAGGCTCTTATGGAGGAAGCTAGCACGTGGGCACGTTCGAAACATAGCGGCTATACAACATTGGGAAGGCTCATCGAGCACACCTGGGTAGGCTGAAACATCGAAGCACAGGTCGGGCTAAAGTTGCAGAGAACATCAGTTAGAACGATGCACCATAGCACACTGCGAAGGGAGAATACTGACGGACAAACGCACACCGATGAAACAGATGTTCTAGAGCACACTGGGCAATCTGTACAACTTGACTAAGGAGTGAGGCTGATATACTAGAGCACACTTTGGACGCCGATACGCCAGTACGAACCTATGAGGCATATATCCAGATAATGCTGGGGAGGGTGAACAACCACAGCACCTCGGTTACGCTATTGCAGAGGACCACACTGAGGAAGATGGTGCGCTAAATAACACTTGTAGGCTGATCTCCTAGAACACAATACAGAGGCTAACACCTTAGACCACAGTGTGCAGGACGATGGACTAGACCAAACTGAGGAAGGATAAAATGGGAAATCTGGATCAGGGGCTAATGCGCAAGAAGGTCGGTATACATAGGCAATTATGGGACTCTCACCTTGCACTTGGTCTAAAGGCTACTGCGTAAGATGTTGTCTATACATAGGCTCTTATAGGGAAAAAGGGTTCGTGAGCAAAAGAGCTGCTATACCTAGGCTCTTATCGAGGAAGCTAGCACGTGGGCACGTTCGAAACATAGCGGCTATACATAGGCTCTTATGGAGTAAGATGGCACAGGGGAGACATAGGAGATAAGGAGACGGAATAGGGGCTCATCGCGGGATGGAGGCCGCGTGCATCTTTCTAGTGCTAGGACACCCCAGACGAGATAGCTGCTGAACATTTGGTTCTATGGGGTAAATTGAACTAGATGGACCAGGAAAACAAAGGGTAACCAGAAAACACAGGTGAGGCCGAAGCGCCTGAGGCAAACTGTGATGCCTCTAGAGCAGCCCACACTGGGAAGGCTGATGTACCAAACCACACTCTAGGGCACTTGGAGCTGACACCCCGCAGCACACCGGAGGAGCAGCTTGACCATAGCTCAATGGGTGCTCATACACCGGAACACATTGGGGACACTGATGGGAGAGAGAACACTGTTTATGACCTTAGGGTGGATAATACACCAGTCCGCACTGAGGAGGCTCATGCACCAGATCGCACTGATGACTGATGGAGCCGAGCAGGGTGCTGAAGACGATGCGCCAGAGCAAAAACCTGGGAGGCATATTCACCAGACCATACTGGGAAGGGTATTCAGGCAGAGCATACTGGTGACGCTAATGCACGAGACAACATTTGGAAGGCTCATCGAACACACCTGGGTAGCCTGAAACAACGAAGCACAGTTCAAGGTAAAGTTGCGGAGAATATCAGTTAGAACGATGCACCATACACCATACACTGGGAAATGTGAAATACTGAAGGACAAACGCACACTGATGAGACAGATGCCCTAGAGCACACTTGGCAATCTGTACCACCAGACCAAGGAGGAAGGCTTATGAACCAGGGAACACTGGTGACGCCGATACGCCAGAACTACTCTATGAGGCCTATACACCTGATCATGCTGGGGAGGGTGATCATCCAGAGAACCTTGGTGACGCTATTGCAGAGGCTCACGCTAAGGAAGCTGTTGCACCAGATAACCTTTCTGAGGCTGGTCTCCTAGAACACACTACAGACGCTAACGCCTACTACCACAGTGTGGAGGGAGACAAACGGACGAGACGAAAATGGCGAGGGATAATAATTGAATTCTGGAACAGGGTTAATGCGCATGCTGGCCGCTATACATTCTCTCCTATGGGACTAACTCCTTGCACCTGAAGTAGGGGCTACTGCGCATGGTGGTCGCTATACATGGGCTCTTATGTGACTAACTCCTTGCACCTGGGCTAGGGGCTACTGCGCAAGGTGGTGGTTATACATAGGCTCCAATGGAGAAAGGATGCGCGAGATGGTGTCCGCGTGCAACTTCCTAGTGCTTCCGAGGCTAGATGTTTACTGAACAAAGGTTATATGAGACTAAATTTAAGCAGGTTGTTCGGAAGATAATAGCAGTTCACATTGTATAGCCCATGTATAGCCTTCCCAGTGTGGACAGCTCTGCGGGATTCACCGTTTTGCTCTGGCGCTTCGGTTTCACCAGTGTGTTCTGGTTACGTGTTGTGTTTTCCTAAGGCAGCCTTCTAGTTAAGGTCTATACGAATAGAGTATAGCAGTCGTCACGCATAGCACACTGGTGACGCCGATACACCAGAACGATCCTATGAGGCATATGCACCATAGCACACAGGGAAGCCTGAAATACTGAAGGACAGTAGGGACGAATACACATGCGCACACCGATGAGACAGGTGTTCTAGAGCACACTGGGCAATCTGTACAACTAGTCCAAGGAGTGAGGCTGATATTCTAGAGCACACTGGGGACTCCGATACGCCAGAACGACTCTATGAGGCCTATACACCTGACCATTCTGGGGAGGGTAAACAACCAGAGCACCTCGGTGACGCTATTGAAGAGGACCACACTGAGGAAGATGATGCACTAAATAAGACTTGTAGGATGTTCTCCCAGAACACATTCCAAGCTAACATTTCTATTCTGGAATTTCAGGATGATCAAACCAATAGTTCATAATTTGACAATGTGAGCGCCGGAGGCAGCTCCGTAGATATACATCTATAAGAACAATGTATCACCATGAGCTTTGGTCCATTTCCTTAATTTTAGTCTCATATAACCAGAGGTCAGGCACTATACTGCCTCGTGTGTCCTATCACCTGGAAGTTCCAGGCGGCCAGAATCTCGCGCATCGCCCCTATGCCGTCTCCTTAAATACTATGTGCAAGTTTTCCTCAAAGGAGCCTGTGTATAGCCGCTATCTGCTGAAGCTGCAGAGTACATCAGTTAGAACGATGCACCATAACACACAGGGAAGGCTGAAATACTGAAGGACAAGAGGGACGATTATTTATACGCACACCGATGAGACAGATGTTCTAGAGCACACTGGGCAATCTGTACAACTAGACCAAGGAGTGAGGCTGACATACTAGAGCACACTGGGGACGCCGATACGGCAGTACGAACCTATGAGGCATATATCCAGATAATGCTGGGGAGGGTGAACAACCACAGCACCTCGGTGACGCTATTGCAGAGGACCAAACTGAGGAAGATGGTGCACTAATAACACTTGTAGGCTGATCTCCTAGAACACAATACAGAGGCTAACACCTTAGACCACAGTATGGAGGACGATGGACTAGACCAAACTGAGGAAGGATCAAATGGGAATTCTGGACCAGGGGCTAATGCGCAAGGAAGCCGCTATACATAGGCTCTTATGGGACTCTCTCCTTGCGCCTGGGCTATGGGCTACTGCGCAAGATGGTGGCTATATATAGGCTCTTATAGAGAACAGTAGCACAGGGGCTCGTGAGCAAAGGGAGGCTCTTATGGAGGAAGCTAGCACGTGGGCACGTGCGCAACATAGTGGCTATACATAGGCTCTTATGGAGAAAAGGGCTGATCGCAGGATGGATGCCGCGTGCAACTCCCTAGTGCTAGGACACCCCAGACGAGGCAGCTGCTGAACATTTGGTTCTATGTGGTAAATTGAATTAGATGGACCAGGAAAACAACGGGTAACCAGAACACACAGTTGAGGCCGAAGCGCCAGAGGCAAACTGCGATGCCTCTAGAGCAGCCCACACTGGGAAGGCTGATGTACCAAACCACACTCCAGAGCACTTGGTGCTGAGACGGAATAGGGGCTGATCGCAGAATGGAGGCCGCGTGCAACTTCCTAGTGCGAGGACACCCCACACAAGATAGTTGCTGAACATTTGGTTCTATGGGGTAAATTGAATTAGATGGACCAGGAAAACACACGGGTAACCAGAACACACTGGTAAGCCCGAAGCGCCAGATAAAACTGTGATGCCTCTAGAGCAGCCCACTCTGGGAAGGCTGATGTACCAAACCACACTTTGTTGAACAACCAGAGTGCTAGTATTAAAAACAACTAGAGCACCTCGGTGACGCTACTGCAGAGGACCACACTGAGGAAGATGATGCACTAAATAACACTTATACGCTGATATCCTAGAACACAATACAGAGGCTAACACCATAGACCACAGTGTGGAGGACGATGGACTAGACCAAACTGAGGAAGGATAAAATGGGAATTCTGGACCAGGGGCTAATGCGCAAAAAGGCCGCTATACATAGGATTTATGGGACTCTCTCCTTGCGCCTGGGCTAAGGGCTACTGCGGAAGATGGTGGCTATACATAGCCTCTTATAGAGAAAGGTAGCACAGGGGCTCGTGAGCAAAAGAGGCTCTTACGGACGAAGCTAGCACGTGGGCACGTGCGCAACATAGTGGCTATACATAGGCTCTTATGGAGAAAAATGGCACACGGGAGACATGGGAGATAAGCGAACGGAATAGGGGCTGATCGCAGAATGGAGGCCGCGTGCAACTTCCTAGTGCGAGGACACCCCACACAAGATGGTTGCTGAACATTTGGTTCTATGGGGAAAATTGAATTAGACGGACCAGGAAAACACACGGGTGACCAGAACACACTGGTAAGGCCGAAGCGCCAGATGCAAACTGTGATGCCTCTAGAGCAGCCCACACTGGGAAGGCTGATGTACCAAACCACACTCCAGGGCACTTGGAGCTGACACCCCGCAGCACACAGGAAGAGGTGCTTGACCATAGCACAATGGGTGCTCATACATCGGAGGACATTGGGGACACTGATGGGAGAGAGCACACTGTTGAAGGCCATGCACCATATGACCTTAGGGTGGATAATACACCAGTCCGCACTGACGAGGCTCATGCACCAGATCGCACTGATGACACTGATGGAGCATAGCAGGGTGCTGAAAACGATGCGCCAGAGCAAAAACCTGGGAGGCATATTCACCAGACCACACTGGGAAGGGTATTCAGGCAGAAAATACTGGTAACGCTAATGCACGAGACAACATTGGGAAGGCTCATCGAGCACACCTGGGTAGCCTGTAACACCGTAGCACAGGACGGGCTAAAGTTGCAGATAACATCAGTTAGAACGAAGCACCATAGCACTCTGGGAAGGGAGAATACTGAAGGACAAACGCACACTCATGAGACAGATGCTCTAGAGCACATCGGGCAATCTGTACCACCAGACCAACGAGGAAGGCTGATGAACCATTACAAACCTGTGACGTCGAAACGCCTGAACGACCCTATGAGGCCAATACAACAGATCATGATGGGGAGGGTGATCGTCCAGAGAACCTTGGTACGCTATTGCAGAGGCTCACACTGAGGAAGCTGATGCACCAGATAACCCTTGTGAGGCTGGTCTCCTAGAACACACTACACAGGCTAACGCCTATACCACAGTGTGGAGGGCGACGAACGGACGAGACCAAACTGGCGAGGGATAATAATTGAATTCTGGAACAGGGTTAATGCGCATGATGGCCGGTATACATTCTCTCTTATGGAACTACCTCCTTGCACCTGAAGTAGGGGCTACTGCGCATTGTAGTCGCTATACATGGGCGTTTATGTGACTAATAACACTTGCAGGCTGATCTCCTAAAACACAATACAGAGGCTAACACCTTAGTCCACAGTGCGGAGGACGACGGACTATACCAAACTGAGGAAGGATAAAATGGGACATCTGGACCAGGGGATAATGCGCAAGAAGGCCGCTGTACATAGGCTCTTATGTGACTCTCTCCTTGCACCTGAGCCAAGGGCAACTGCGCAAGATGGTTGTTATACATAGTCTCGTGAGCAAAAGAGCTGCTATACTTAGGCTCTTATGGAGGAAGCTAGCACGTGGGCACGTGCGCAACATAGTGGCTATACATAGGCTCTTATGGAGAAAGATGGCACAGGGGAGACATAGGAGATATGGGAACGGAATAGGGGCTGATCGCAGAATGCAGGCCGCGTGCATGTTCCAGGTGCGAGATGGTTGCTGTACATTTGGTTCTAAGGGATAAATTGAATTAGATGGACCAGGAAAACATACGGGTGACCAGAACACACTAGTAAGGCCGAAGCGACAGATGCAAACTGTGATGCCTCTAGAGCAGCCCACACTGGGAAGGCTGATGTACCAAACCACACTCTAGGGCACTTGGAGCTGACACCCCGCAGCACACCGGAGGAGCAGCTTGACCATAGCTCAATGGGTGCTCATACACCGGAACACATTGGGGACACTGATGGGAGAGAGAACACTGTTTATGACCTTAGGGTGGATAATACACCAGTCCGCACTGAGGAGGCTCATGCATCAGATCGCACTGATGACACTGATGGAGCCGAGCAGGGTGCTGAAGACGATGCGCCAGAGCAAAAACCTGGGGGGCATATTAACCAGACCATACTGGGTAGGGTATTCAGGCAGAGCATACTGGTGACGCTAATGCACGAGACAACATTTGGAAGGCTCATCGAACACACCTGGGTAGCCTGAAACACCGAAGCACAGTTCGGGCTAAAGTTGCGGAGAATATCAGTTAGAACGATGCACCATAGCACACTGGGAAATGTGAAATACTGAAGGACAAACGCACACTGATGAGACAGATGCTCTAGAGCACACTTGGCAATCTGTACCACCAGACCAAGGAGGAAGGCTTATGAACCAGGGAACACTGGTGACACCGATACGCCAGAACTACTCTATGAGGCCTATACACCTGATCATGCTGGGGAGGGTGATCATCCAGAGAACCTTGGTGACGCTATTGCAGAGGCTCACGCTGAGGAAGCTGTTGCACCAGATAACCTTTCTGAGGCTGGTCTCCTAGAACACACTACAGACGCTAACGCCTACTACCACAGTGTGGAGGGAGACAAACGGACGAGACGAAAATGGCGAGGGATAATAATTGAATTCTGGAACAGGGTTAATGCGCATGATGGCCGCTATACATTCTCTCCTATGGGACTAACTCCTTGCACCTGAAGTAGGGGCTACTGCGCATGGTGGTCGCTATACATGGGCTCTTATGTGACTAACTCCTTGCACCTTGGCTAGGGACTACTGCGCAAGGTGGTGGTTATACATAGGCTCCAATGGAGAAAGGATGCGCGAGATGGTGTCCGCGTGCAACTTCCTAGTGCTTCCGAGGCTAGATGTTTACTGAACAAAGGTTATATGAGACTAAATTTAAGCAGGTTGTTCGGAAGATAATAGCAGTTCACATTGTATAGCCCATGTATAGCCTTCCCAGTGTGGACAGCTCTGCGGGATTCACCGTTTTGCTCTGGCGCTTCGGTTTCACCAGTGTGTTCTGGTTACGTGTTGTGTTTTCCTAAGGCAGCCTTCTAGTTAAGGTCTATACGAATAGAGTATAGCAGTCGTCACGCATAGCACAATGGTGACGCCGATACACCAGAACGATCCTATGAGGCATATGCACCATAGCACACAGGGAAGCCTGAAATACTGAAGGACAGTAGGGACGAATACACATGCGCACACCGATGAGACAGGTGTTCTAGAGCACACTGGGCAATCTGTACAACTAGTCCAAGGAGTGAGGCTGATATTCTAGAGTACACTGGGGACTCCGATACGCCAGAACGACTCTATGAGGCCTATACACCTGACCATTCTGGGGAGGGTAAACAACCAGAGCACCTCGGTGACGCTATTGAAGAGGACCACACTGAGGAAGATGATGCACTAAATAAGACTTGTAGGATGATCTCCCAGAACACATTCCAAGCTAACATTTCTATTCTGGAATTTCAGGATGATCAAACCAATAGTTCATAATTTGACAATGTGAGCGCCGGAGGCAGCTCCGTAGATATACATCTATTTGAACAATGTATCACCAAGAGCTTTGGTCCATTTCCTTAATTTTAGTCTCATATAACCAGAGGTCAGGCACTATACTGCCTCTTGTGTTCTATCACCTGGAAGTTCCAGGCGGCCAGAATCTCGCGCATCACCCCTATGCCGTCTCCTTAAATACTATGTGCAAGTTTTCCTCAAAGGAGCCTGTGTATAGCCGCTATCTGCTGAAGCTGCAGAGTACATCAGTTAGAACGATGCACCATAACACACAGGGAAGGCTGAAATACTGAAGGACAAGAGGGACGATTATTTATACGCACACCGATGAGACAGATGTTCTAGAGCACACTGGGCAATCTGTACAACTAGACCAAGGAGTGAGGCTGACATACTAGAGCACACTGGGGACGCCGATACGGCAGTACGAACCTATGAGGCATATATCCAGATAATGCTGGGGAGGGTGAACAACCACAGCACCTCGGTGACGCTATTGCAGAGGACCAAACTGAGGAAGATGGTGCACTAATAACACTTGTAGGCTGATCTCCTAGAACACAATACAGAGGCTAACACCTTAGACCACAGTATGGAGGACGATGGACTAGACCAAACTGAGGAAGGATCAAATGGGAATTCTGGACCAGGGGCTAATGCGCAAGGAAGCCGCTATACATAGGCTCTTACGGGACACTCTCCTTGCGCCTGGGCTATGGGCTACTGCGCAAGATGGTGGCTATATATAGGCTCTTATAGTGAACTGTAGCACAGGGGCTCGTGAGCAAAGGGAGGCTATACTTAGGCTCTTATGGATTAAGCTAGCACGTGGGCACGTGCGCAACATAGTGGCTATACATAGGCTCTTATGGAGAAAAGGGCTGATCGCAGGATGGATGCCGCGTGCAACTCCCTAGCGCTAGGACACCCCAGACGAGGCAGCTGCTGAACATTTGGTTCTATGTGGTAAATTGAATTAGATGGACCAGGAAAACAACGGGTAACCAGAACACACAGGTGAGGCCGAAGCGCCAGAGGCAAACTGCGATGCCTCTAGAGCAGCCCACACTGGGAAGGCTGATGTACCAAACCACACTCCAGAGCACTTGGTGCTGAGACGGAATAGGGGCTGATCGCAGAATGGAGGCCGCGTGCAACTTCCTAGTGCGAGGACACCCCACACAAGATAGTTGCTGAACATTTGGTTCTATGGGGTAAATTGAATTAGATGGACCAGGAAAACACACGGGTAACCAGAACACACTGGTAAGCCCGAAGCGCCAGATAAAACTGTGATGCCTCTAGAGCAGCCCACTCTGGGAAGGCTGATGTACCAAACCACACTTTGTTGAACAACCAGAGTGCTAGTATTAAAAACAACTAGAGCACCTCGGTGACGCTACTGCAGAGGACCACACTGAGGAAGATGATGCACTAAATAACACTTATACGCTGATATTCTAGAACACAATACAGAGGCTAACACCATAGACCACAGTGTGGAGGACGATGGACTAGACCAAACTGAGGAAGGATAAAATGGGAATTCTGGACCAGGGGCTAATGCGCAAAAAGGCCGCTATACATAGGATTTATGGGACTCTCTCCTTGCGCCTGGGCTAAGGGCTACTGCGGAAGATGGTGGCTATACATAGCCTCTTATAGAGAAAGGTAGCACAGGGGCTCGTGAGCAAAAGAGGCTCTTACGGACGAAGCTAGCACGTGGGCACGTGCGCAACATAGTGGCTATACATAGGCTCTTATGGAGAAAAATGGCACACGGGAGACATAGGAGATAAGCGAACGGAATAGGGGCTGATCGCAGAATGGAGGCCGCGTGCAACTTCCTAGTGCGAGGACACCCCACACAAGATGGTTGCTGAACATTTGGTTCTATGGGGTAAATTGAATTAGACGGACCAGGAAAACACACGGGTGTCCAGAACACACTGGTAAGGCCGAAGCGCCAGATGCAAACTGTGATGCCTCTAGAGCAGCCCACACTGGGAAGGCTGATGTACCAAACCACACTCCAGGGCACTTGGAGCTGACACCCCGCAGCACACAGGAAGAGGTGCTTGACCATAGCACAATGGGTGCTCATACATCGGAGGACATTGGGGACACTGATGGGAGAGAGCACACTGTTGAAGGCCATGCACCATATGACCTTAGGGTGGATAATACACCAGTCCGCACTGACGAGGCTCATGCACCAGATCGCACTGATGACACTGATGGAGCATAGCAGGGTGCTGAAAACGATGCGCCAGAGCAAAAACCTGGGAGGCATATTCACCAGACCACACTGGGAAGGGTATTCAGGCAGAAAATACTGGTAACGCTAATGCACGAGACAACATTGGGAAGGCTCATCGAGCACACCTGGGTAGCCTGTAACACCGTAGCACAGGACGGGCTAAAGTTGCAGATAACATCAGTTAGAACGATGCACCATAGCACTCTGGGAAGGGAGAATACTGAAGGACAAACGCACACTCATGAGACAGATGCTCTAGAGCACATCGGGCAATCTGTACCACCAGACCAACGAGGAAGGCTGATGAACCATTACAAACCTGTGACGTCGAAACGCCTGAACGACCCTATGAGGCCAATACAACAGATCATGCTGGGGAGGGTGATCGTCCAGAGAACCTTGGTACGCTATTGCAGAGGCTCACACTGTGGAAACTGATACACCAGATAACCTTTGTGAGGCTGGTCTCCTAGAACACACTACAGAGGCTAACGCCTACTACCACAGTGTGGAGGAAGACAAACGGACGAGACCAAAATGGCGCGGGATAATAATTGAATTCTGGAACAGGGTTAATGCGCATGATGGCCGCTATACATTCTCTCTTATGGGACTAATTCCTTGCACCTGAAGTAGGGGCTACTGCGCATGGTGGTCGCTATACATGGGCGTTTATTTGACTAACTCCTTGCACCTGGGCTAGGGGGTACTGCGCAGGATGTCCACTCTACATTGGCTCTTATGGGACCATTTGTTTGCAAATGGGCTAGGGGCTACTGCGCAAGGTGGTGGTTATACCTAGGCTCTATTGGAGAAAGGTTGCGCGGGATGGTGTACGCGTCCAACTTCCTAGTGCTAGTACACCCGAGGCTAGATGTTTTTTGAACAATGGATATATGAGACTAAATTTAAGTAGATTGACCGGGAGATAATGGCAGCTCACATTGTATAGCCCATATATAGCTTGGGAGGTAGCCCCAAGCCCAGGTGCAAGGAGTTAGTCCCATAAGAGCCCATGTATAGCGGCCAACTTACGCATTACCCCCTGTTCCAGAATTCACTCTTTATCCTTCCCCATTTTGGTGTAGTCCAGTGCCCTCCACACTTTGGTATAAGTCGTTAGCCTCTGTAGTGTGTTCAAGGTGATCAGCCTCAAAAGTGTTATTTAGTGCATCAGCTGCCGCGTGCAACTTCCTAGTGCTAGGACACCCCAGACGAGATAGCTGCTGAACATTTGGTTGTATGGGGTAAATTGAATTAGATGGACCAGGAAAACAACGGGTAACCAGAACACACAGGTGAGGCCGAAGCGCCAGAGGCAAAGTATGATGCCTCTAGAGCAGCCCACACTGGGAAGGCTGATGTACCAAACCACACTCCAGGGCACTTGGTGCTGAGACGGAATAGGGGCTGATCGCAGAATGGAGGCCGCGTGCAACTTCCTAGTTCGAGGACACCCCACACAAGATAGTTGCTGAACATTTGGTTCTATGGGGTAAATTGAATTAGATGGACCAGGAAAACACACGGGTGACCAGAACACACTGGTAAGGCCGAAGCGCCAGATAAAACTGTGATGCCTCTAGAGCAGCCCACACTGGGAAGGCTGATGTACCAAACCACACTTTGTTGAACAACCAGAGTGCTAGTATTAAAAACAACCAGAGCACCTCGGTGACGCTACTGCAGCGGACCACACTGAGGAAGATGATGCACTAAATAACACTTATACGCTGATATCCTAGAACACAATACAGAGGCTAACACCATAGACCACAGTGTGGAGGACGATGGACTAGACCAAACTGAGGAAGGATAAAATGGGAATTCTGGACCAGGGGCTAATGCGCAAAAAGGCCGCTATACATAGGATCTTATGCGACTCTCTCCTTGCGCCTGGGCTAAGGGCTACTGCGGAAGATGGTGGCTATACATAGGCTCTTATAGAAAAAGGTAACACAGGGGCTCGTGAGCAAAAGAGAGGCTATACTTAGGCTCTTATGGACGAAGCTAGCACGTGGGCACGTGCGCAACATAGTGGCTATACATAGGCTCTTATGGAGAAAAATGGCACAGGGGAGACATAGGAGATAAGGTTACGGAATAGGGGCTGATCGCAGAATGGAGGCCGCGTGCAACTTCCTAGTGCGAAGTCACCCCACACAAGATTGTTGCTGAACATTTAGTCTAAGTGGTAAATTGAATTACATGGACCAGGAAAACAAGGGTTATCCAGAACACACTGGTGAGGCCGAAGCGCCTGAGGCAAACTGTGATGCCTCTAGAGCATCCCACACTGTGAAGACTGATGTACCAAACCACACTCGGGACGCTGATACACCACACGTCACTGTGGAGCTGACACCCCGCAGCACACCGGAGGAGCTTCTTGACCATAGCTCAATAGGTGCTTATACACCGGAGCACATTGCTGACACTGATGGGAGAGAGCGCACTATTGAAGGCGGTGCACTATATGACCTTAGTGTCGGATAATACACCAGACCGCACTGAGGAGGCTCATGCACCAGATCGCACTGATGACATTGATGGAGCAGAGCAGGGTGCTGAACGATACACCAGAGCAAAAACCTGGGAGGCATATTCACCAGCCCATACTGGGAAGGGTATTCAGGCAGACCATACTGGTAACGCTAATGCACGAGACAACATTGGGAAGGCTCATCGAGCTCACCTGGGTAACCTGAAACACCGAAGCACAGGTCGGGCTGAGGCTGAAGAGAACATCAGTTAGAACGATGCACCATAGCACACTGGGAAGGGTGAAATACTGAAGGACAAACGCACACTGATGAGACAGATGCTCTAGAGCACACTGGGCAATCTGTACCACCAGACCAAAGAGAAAGGCTGATGAACCAGAGCACACTGCTGCTGCCAATACGCCAGAACGACCTTATGAGACCTATACACCACATCATGCAGGGCAGGGTGATCATCCAGAGAATCTTGGTACACTATTGCAGAGGCACACACTGAGGAAGCTGATGCACCATATAACCCTTGTGAGGCTGGTCTCCTAGAACACACTACCGAGGCTAACGCCTTATACCACAGTGTGGAGGGCGACGAACGGACGAGATCAAACTGGCGAGGGATAATAATTGAATTCTGGAACAGGGTTAATGCGCATTATGGCCGCTATACATTCTCTCTTATGTGTCTAAATCCTTGCACCTGAAGTAGGGGCTACTGCGCATTGTGGTCGCTATAGGTGGGCTCTTAGGGGACTAACTCCTTGCACCTGGGCTAGGGACTACTGCGCAAGATGTCCACCCTACATTGGTCCTTATGGGACCAACACTTTGCACCTGGGCTGGGGGCTACTGCGCAAGGTGGTGGTTATACATAGGCTCTAATGGAGAAAGGATCCGCGAGATGGTGTCCGCGTGCAACTTCCTAGTGCTTGTACACCCGAGGCTAGGTGTTTACTGAACAAAGGTTATATGAGTCTAAATTTAAGTAGATTAACCGGAAGATAATAGCAGTTCACATTGTATAGCCCATATATAGCCTTCCCAGTGTGGACAGCTCTACGGGTCTAACAGTTTTGCTCTGGCGCTTCGGCCTCACCAGTGTGTTCTGGTTACGTGTTGTGTTTCCCTAAGGCAGCCTTCTAGTTAAGATCTATACGAATAGAGTATAGAGGTCGTCACGCATAGCACACTGGTGACGCCGATACGCCAGAACGATCCTATGAGGCATATACAGCAGATCATTCTGGGGAGGGTAAACAACCAGAGCACCTCGGTGACGCTTTGAAGAGGACCACACTGAAGAAAATGATGCACTAAATAAGACTTGTAGGATGATCTCCCAGAACACATTCCAAGCTAACATTTCTATTCTGGAATTTCAGGATGATCAAACCAATAGTTCATAAGTTGACAATGTGAGCGCCTGAGGCAGCTCCGTAGATATACATCTATAAGAACAATGTATCACCATGAGCTTCTGGTCCATTTCCTTAATTTTAGTCTCATATAACCAGAGGTCAGGCACTATACTGCCTCGGGTGTCCTATCACCTGGAAGTTCCACGCGGCCAGAATCTCGCGCAACCGCCCCTATGCCGTCTCCTTAAATACTATGTGTTAGTTTTCCTCAAAGGAGCCTGTGTATAGCCGCTATCTGCTGAAGCTGCAGAGTACATCAGTTAGAACGATGCACCATAGCACACAGGGAAGGCTGAAATACTGAAGGACAGTAGGGACGATTACTCATACGCACACCGATGAGACAGATGTTCTAAAGCACACTGGACAATCTGTACAAGTAGACCAAGGAGTGAGGCTGATATACTAGAGCACACTGGGGACGCCGATACGGCAGTACGAACCTATGAGGCATATATCCAGATAATGCTGGGGAGGGTGAACAACCACAGCACCTCGGTTACGCTATTGCAGAGGACCACACTGAGGAAGATGGTGCACTAAATAACACTTGTAGGCTGATCTCCTAGAACACAATACAGAGGCTAACACCTTAGACCACAGTGTGGAGGACGATGGACTAGACCAAACTGAGGAAGGATAAAATGGGAATTCTGGAGCAGGGGCTAATGCGCAAGAAGGCCGCTATACATAGGCTCTTATGGGACTCTCTCCTTGCGCCTGCGCTAAGGGTTATGCGCAAGATGGTGGCTATACATAGGCCCTTATGGAGAAAGGTAGCACAGGGGCTCGTGAGCAAACGAGAGGCTATACTTAGGCTCTTATGGAGGAAGCTAGCACGTGGGCACGTGCGCAAATAATGGCTATACATAGGCTCTTATGGAGAAAAATGGCACAGGGGAGTCATAGGAGATAAGGGAACGGAATAGGGGCTGATCGCAGAATTGAGGCCGCGTGCAACTTCCTGGTGCGAGGACACCCCACACAAGATGGTTGCTGAACATTTGGTTTTTGGGGTACATTGAATTAGATGGACCAGGAATACACACGGGTAACCAGAACACACTGGCGAGGCCGAAGCGCCAGAGGCAAACTGATGCCTCTAGAGCAGCCCACACTGGGGAGGCTGATGCACCAAACCACACTCGGGGCGCTGATAGACCACAGGGCACTGTGGAGCTGACACCCCGCAGCACACCGGAGGAGCTGCTTGACCATACGTCAATGGGTGCTTTAACACTGAGGCACATTGGGGACACTGATGGGAGAGATCGCACTGTTGAAGGCGATGACCTTAGTGTCGGATAATACACCAGACCGCACTGAGGAGGCTCATGCACCAGATCGCACTGATGACACTGATGGAGCAGAGCAGTCTGCTGAGGACAATGCGCCAGAGCAAAAACCTGGGAGGCATATTCACCAGACCATACTGGGAGCACACTTGGCAATCTGTACCACCAGACCAAGGAGGAAGGCTTATGAACCAGGGAACACTGGTGACGCCGATACGCCAGAACTACTCTATGAGGCCTATACACCTGATCATGCTGGGGAGGGTGATCATCCAGAGAACCTTGGTGACGCAATTGCAGAGGCTCACGCTGAGGAAGCTGTTGCACCAGATAACCTTTCTGAGGCTGGTCTCCTAGAACACACTACTGACGCTAACGCCTACTACCACAGTGTGGAGGGAGACAAACGGACGAGACGAAAATGGCGAGGGATAATAATTGAATTCTGGAACAGGGTTAATGCGCATGATGGCCGCTATACATTCTCTCCTATGGGACTAACTCCTTGCACCTGAAGTAGGGGCTACTGCGCATGGTGGTCGGTATACATGGGCTCTTATGTGACTAACTCCTTGCACCTGGGCTAGGGGCTACTGCGCAAGGTGGTGGTTATACATAGGCTCCAATGGAGAAAGGATGCGCGAGATGGTGTCCGCGTGCAACTTCCTAGTGCTTCCGAGGCTAGATGTTTACTGAACAAAGGTTATATGAGACTAAATTTAAGCAGGTTGTTCGGAAGATAATAGCAGTTCACATTGTATAGCCCATGTATAGCCTTCCCAGTGTGGACAGCTCTGCGGGATTCACCGTTTTGCTCTGGCGCTTCGGTTTCACCAGTGTGTTCTGGTTACGTGTTGTGTTTTCCTAAGTTCTAGTTAAGGTCTATACGAATAGAGTATAGCAGTCGTCACGCATAGCACACTGGTGACGCCGTTACACCAGAACGATCCTATGAGGCATATGCACCATAGCACACAGGGAAGCCTGAAATACTGAAGGACAGTAGGGACGAATACACATGCGCACACCGATGAGACAGGTGTTCTAGAGCACACTGGGCAATCTGTACAACTAGTCCAAGGAGTGAGGCTGATATTCTAGAGCACACTGGGGACTCCGATACGCCAGAACGACTCTATGAGGCCTATACACCTGACCATTCTGGGGAGGGTAAACAACCAGAGCACCTCGGTGACGCTATTGAAGAGGACCACACTGAGGAAGATGATGCACTAAATAAGACTTGTAGGATGATCTCCCAGAACACATTCCAAGCTAACATTTCTATTCTGGAATTTCAGGATGATCAAACCAATAGTTCATAATTTGACAATGTGAGCGCCGGAGGCAGCTGCGTAGATATACATCTATAAGAACAATGTATCACCATGAGCTTTGGTCCATATCCTTAATTTTAGTCTCATATAACCAGAGGTCAGGCACTATACTGCCTCGTGTGTCCTATCACCTGGAAGTTCCAGGCGGCCAGAATCTCGCGCATCGCCCCTATGCCGTCTCCTTAAATACTATGTGCTAGTTTTCCTCAAAGGAGCCTGTGTATAGCCGCTATCTGCTGAAGCTGCAGAGTACATCAGTTAGAACGATGCACCATAACACACAGGGAAGGCTGAAATACTGAAGGACAAGAGGGACGATTACATATACGCACACCGATGAGACAGATGTTCTAGAGCACACTGGGCAATCTGTACAACTAGACCAAGGAGTGAGGCTGACATACTAGAGCACACACTGATGGAGCATAGCAGGGTGCTGAAAACGATGCGCCAGAGCAAAAACCTGGGAGGCATATTCACCAGACCACACTGGGAAGGGTATTCAGGAAGAAAATACTGGTAACGCTAATGCACGAGACAACATTGGGAAGGCTCATCGAGCACACCTGGGTAGCCTGTAACACCGTAGCACAGGACGGGCTAAAGTTGCTGATAACATCAGTTAGAACGATGCACCATAGCACTCTGGGAAGGGAGAATACTGATATCCAGATAATGCTGGGGAGAGTGAACAACCACAGCACCTCGGTGACGCTATTGCAGAGGACCAAACTGAGGAAGATGGTGCACTAATAACACTTGTAGGCTGATCTCCTAGAACACAATACAGAGGCTAACACCTTAGACCACAGTATGGAGGACAATGGACTAGACCAAACTGAGGAAGGATCAAATGGGAATTCTGGACCAGGGGCTAATGCACAAGGGGGCCGCTATACATAGGCTCTTATGGGACTCTCTCCTTGCGCCTGGGCTCTGGGCTACTGCGCAAGATGGTGGCTATATATAGGCTCTTATAGAGAAAGGTAGCACAGGGGCTCGTGAGCAAAGGGAGGCTATACTTAGGCTCTTATGGAGGAAGCTAGCACGTGGGCACGTGCGCAACATAGTGGCTATACATAGGCTCTTATGGAGAAAGGGGCTGATCGCAGAATGAATGCCGCGTGCAACTCCCTAGTGCTAGGACACCCCAGACGAGGTAGCTGCTGAACATTTGGTTCTATGTGGTAAATTGAATTAGATGGACCAGGAAAACAACGGGTAACCAGAACACACAGGTGAGGCCGAAGCGCCAGAGGCAAACTGCGATGCCTCTAGAGCAGCCCACTCTGGGAAAGCTGATGTACCAAACCACACTTTGTTGAACAACCAGAGTGCTAGTATTAAAAACAACTAGAGCACCTCGGTGACGCTACTGCAGAGGACCACACTGAGGGCACTTGGAGCTGACACCCCGCAGCACACAGGAAGAGGTGCTTGACCATAGCACAATGGGTGCTCATACATCGGAGGACATTGGGGACACTGATGGGAGAGAGCACACTGTTGAAGGCCATGCACCATATGACCTTAGGGTGGATAATACACCAGTCCGCACTGACGAGGCTCATGCACCAGATCGCACTGATGACACTGATGGAGCATAGCAGGGTGCTGAAAACGATGCGCCAGAGCAAAAACCTGGGAGGCATATTCACCAGACCACACTGGGAAGGGTATTCAGGCAGAAAATACTGGTAACGCTAATGCACGAGACAACATTGGGAAGGCTCATCGAGCACACCTGGGTAGCCTGTAACACCGTAGCACAGGACGGGCTAAAGTTGCAGATAACATCAGTTAGAACGATGCACCATAGCACTCTGGGAAGGGAGAATACTTAAGACAAACGCACACTCATGAGACAGATGCTCTAGAGCACACTGGGCAATCTGTACCACCAGACCAAAGAGGAAGGCTGATGCACCAGAGCACACTGGTGACGCCAATACGCCAGAACGACCTTATGAGGCTTATACACCAGATCATGCTGGGCAGGGTGATCATCCAGAGAACCTTGGTGACGCTATTGCAGAGGCTCACACTGAGGAAGCTGATGCACCAGATAACCCTTGTGAGGCTGGTCTCCTAGAACACACTGCACAGGCTAACGCCTTATACCACAGTGTGGAGGGCGACGAACGGACGAGACCAAACTGGCGAGAGATAATAATTGAATTCTGGAACAGGGTTAATGCGCATGATGGCCGGTATACATTCTCTCTTATGGAACTAACTCCTTGCACCTGAAGTAGGGGCTACTGCGCATTGTAGTCGCTATACATGGGCTGTTATGTGAGTAACTCCTTGCACCTAGGCTAGGGGCTACTGCGCAAGATGTACACCCTACATTGGCTCTTATGGGACCATTTCTTTGCAAATGGGCTAGGGGCTACTGCGCAAGGTGGTGGTTATACATAGGCTCTATTGGAGAAAGGTTGCGCGAGATGGTGTCCGCGTCCAACTTCCTAGTTCTAGTACACCCGAGGCTAGATGTTTAATGAACAATGGATATATGAGACTAAATTTAAGTAGATTGAATGGGAGATAATGGCAGCTCACATTGTATAGCCCATATACAGTTTGGGAGGTAGCCCCAAGCCCAGGTGCAAGGAGTTAGTCCCATAAGAGCCCATGTATAGCGGCCAACTTACGCATTACCCCCTGTTCCAGAATTCATTCTTTATCCTTCCCCATTTTGGTAAGACGTTAGCCTCTGTAGTGTGTTCAAGGTGATCAGCCTCAAAAGTGTTATATAGTGCATCAGCTTCCTGAAAGTGATCCTCTGCAATAGCAACACCAAGGTGGTCTGGTTGTTCACCCTCCGCAGCATGAACTGGTGTATAGGCCTCACGGGGTCGTTCTGTTGTTCTCTGCAACTTCAGCCCGACTGTGCTTCGGTGTTTCAGTGCACTGTGTTCTATCAGGTCCCCGAATGTCGTCTGGTACATTAGCCTTCTCAGTGTGGACAGCTCTACGGGCCTCACAGTTTTGCTCTGGCGCTTCGGCCTCACCAGTGTGTTCTGGTTACGTGTTGTGTTTTCCTAAGGCAGCCTTTTAGTTAAGGTTTATACGAATAGAGTATAGGAGTCGTCACGCATAGCACACTGGTGACGCCGATACGCCATAACGATCCTATGAGGCATATACACCAGATCATTCTGGGGAGGGTAAACAACCAGAGCACCTCGGTGACGCTATTATAGAGGACCATACTGAGGAAGATGATGCACTAAATAAGACTTCTAGGATGATCACCCAGAACACATTCCAAGCTAACATTTCTATTCTGGAGTTTCAGGGTGATCAAACCAATAGTTCATAAGTTGACAATGTGAGCGCCTGAGGCAGCTCCGTAGAGATAGATCTATAAGAACAATGTATCACCATAAGCTTCTGGTCCATCTCATTAATTTTAGTCTCATATAACCACAGGTCAGGCACTATACTGCCTAGGGTGTCCGATCACCTGGAAGTTCCACGCGGCCAGAATCTAGCACAACCGCCCCTATGCCGTCTCCTTAAATACTATGTGCTAGTTTTCCTCATAGGAACCTGTGTATAGCCGCTATCTGCTGAAGCTGCAGAGAACATCAGTTAGAACGATGCAGCATAGCACACAGGGAAGGCTGAAATACTGAAGGACAGCACACCGATGAGACAGATGTTCTAGAGCACACTGGGCAATCTGTACAACTAGACCAAGGAGTGAGGCTGATATACTAGAGCACACTGGGGACGCCGATACGCCAGTACGACCCTATGAGGCATATACACCAGATCATGCTGGGGAGGGTGAACAACCAGAGCACCTCGGTGACGCTATTGCAGACGACCACACTGAGGCAGATGATGCACTAAATAACACTTGTAGGCTGATCTCCTAGTACACAATACAGAGGCTAACACCTTAGACCACAGTGTGTAGGACGATGGAGTAGACCAAACTGAGGAAGGATAAAATGGGAAATCTGGACCAGGGGCTAATGCGCAAGAAGGCCGCTATACATAGGCTCTTATGGGACTCTCTCCTTGCACTTGGTCTGAGGGCTACTGCGCAAGATGGTGGCTTATAGAGAAAGGTAGCACAGGGGTTCGTGAGCAAAAGAGCGGCTATACTTAGGCTCTTATGGAGGAAGCTAGCACGTGGGCACGTGAGCAACATAGTGGCTATACATAGGCTCTTATGGAGAAAGATGGCATAGGGGAGACATAGGAGATAAGGGAACGGAATAGGGGCTGATCGCAGAATGGAGACCGCATGCAAGTTCCTAGTGCGAGGACACCCCACACATGATGGTTGCTGTACATTTCGTTCTATCGGGTAAATTGAATTAGATGGACCAGGAAAACACACGGGTGACCAGAACTCACTAGTAAGGCCGAAGCGACAGATGCAAACTGTGATGCCTCTAGAGCAGCCCACAATGGGAAGGCTGATGTACCAAACCACACTCGGGGCGCTGATACACCACAGGGCACTGTGGAGCTGGCACCCCGCATCACACCGGAGGAGCTGCTTGACCATAGCTCAATCGGTGCTCATACACCGAGCACATTGCGGACACTGTTTTGAGAGAGCACACTGTTGAAGGCGATGCACTATATGACCTTAGGGTGGATAATACACCAGTCCGCACTGAGGAGGCTCATGCACCAGATCGCACTGATGACACTGATGGAGCAGAGCAGGGTGCTGAGGACGATGCGCCAGAGCAAAAACCTGGGAGGCATATTCACCAGACCATACTGGGAAGGGTATTCAGGCAGAGCATACTGGTAACGCTAATGCACGAGACAACATTGGGAAGGCTCATCGAGCACACCTGGGTAGCCTGTAACACCGAAGCACAGGACGGGCTAAAGTTGCAGGTAACATCAGTTAGAACGATGCACCATAGCACACTGCGAAGGGAGAATACTGACGGACAAACGCACACCGATGAGACAGATGTTCTAGAGCACACTGGGCAATCTGTACAACTAGACTAAGGAGTGAGGCTGATATACTAGAGCACACTTTGGACGCCGATACGCCAGTACGAACCTATGAGGCATATATCCAGATAATGCTGGGGAGGGTGAACAACCACAGCACCTCGGTTACGCTATTGCAGAGGACAACACTGAGGAAGATGGTGCGCTAAATAACACTTGTAGGCTGATCTCCTAGAACACAATACAGAGGCTAACACCTTAGACCACAGTGTGCAGGACGATGGACTAGACCAAACTGAGGAAGGATAAAATGGGAAATCTGGATCAGGGGCTAATGCGCAAGAAGGTCGGTATACATAGGCAATTATGGGACTCTCACCTTGCACTTGGGCTAAAGGCTACTGCGTAAGATGTTGTCTATACATAGGCTCTTATAGGGAAAAAGGGTTCGTGAGCAAAAGAGCTGCTATACCTAGGCTCTTATCGAGGAAGCTAGCACGTGGGCACGTTCGAAACATAGCGGCTATACATAGGCTCTTATGGAGTAAGATGGCACAGGGGAGACATAGGAGATAAGGAGACGGAATAGGAGCTCATCGCGGGATGGAGGCCGCGTGCATCTTTCTAGTGCTAGGACACCCCAGACGAGATAGCTGCTGAACATTTGGTTCTATGGGGTAAATTGAACTAGATGGACCAGGAAAACAAAGGGTAACCAGAAAACACAGGTGAGGCCGAAGCGCCTGAGGCAAACGGTGATGCCTCTATTGCAGCCCACACTGGGAAGGCTGATGTACCAAACCACACTCTAGGGCACTTGGAGCTGTCACCCCGCAGCACACCGGAGGAGCAGCTTGACCATAGCTCAATGGGTGCTCATACACCGGAACACATTGGGGACACTGATGGGAGAGAGAACACTGTTTATGACCTTAGGGTGGATAATACACCAGTCCGCACTGAGGAGGCTCATGCACCAGATCGCACTGATGACACTGATGGAGCCGAGCAGGGTGCTGAAGACGATGCGCCAGAGCAAAAACCTGGGAGGCATATTCACCAGACCATACTGGGAAGGGTATTCAGGCAGAGCATACTGGTGACGCTAATGCACGAGACAACATTTGGAAGGCTCATCGAACACACCTGGGTAGCCTGAAACACCGAAGCACAGTTCGGGCTAAAGTTGCGGAGAATATCAGTTAGAACGATGCACCATAGCACACTGGGAAATGTGAAATACTGAAGGACAAACGCACACTGATGAGACAGATGCTCTAGAGCACACTTGGCAATCTGTACCACCAGAACAAGGAGGAAGGCTTATGAACCAGGGAACACTGGTGACGCCGATACGCCAGAACTACTCTATGAGGCCTATACACCTGATCATGCTGGGGAGGGTGATCATCCAGAGAACCTTGGTGACGCTATTGCAGAGGCTCACGCTGAGGAAGCTGTTGCACCAGATAACCTTTCTGAGGCTGGTCTCCTAGAACACACTACAGACGCTAACGCCTACTACAACAGTGTGGAGGGAGACAAACTTGACGAGACGAAAATGGCGAGGGATAATAATTGAATTCTGGAACAGGGTTAATGCGCATGATGGCCGCTATACATTCTCTCCTATGGGACTAACTCCTTGCACCTGAAGTAGGGGCTACTGCGCATGGTGGTCGCTATACATGGGCTCTTATGTGACTAACTCCTTGCACCTGAAGTAGGGGCTACTGCGCATGGTGGTCGCTATACATGGGCCCTTATGTGACTAACTCCTTGCACCTGGGATAGGGACTACTGCGCAAGGTGGTGGTTATACATAGGCTCCAATGGAGAAAGGATGCGCGAAATGGTGTCCGCGTGCAACTTCCTAGTGCTTCCGAGGCTAGATGTTTACTGAACAAAGGTTATATGAGACTAAATTTAAGCAGGTTGTTCGGAAGATAATAGCAGTTCACATTGTATAGCCCATGTATAGCCTTCCCAGTGTGGACAGCTCTGCGGGATTCACCGTTTTGCTCTGGCGCTTCGGTTTCACCAGTGTGTTCTGGTTACGTGTTGTGTTTTCCTAAGGCAGCCTTCTAGTTAAGGTCTATACGAATAGAGTATAGCAGTCGTCACGCATAGCACACTGGTGACGCCGATACACCAGAACGATCCTATGAGGCATATGCACCATAGCACACAGGGAAGCCTGAAATACTGAAGGACAGTAGGGACGAATACACATGCGCACACCGATGAGACAGGTGTTCTAGAGCACACTGGGCAATCTGTACAACTAGTCCAAGGAGTGAGGCTGATATTCTAGAGCACACTGGGGACTCCGATACGCCAGAACGACTCTATGAGGCCTATACACCTGACCATTCTGGGGAGGGTAAACAACCAGAGCACCTCGGTGACGCTATTGAAGAGGACCACACTGAGGAAGATGATGCACTAAATAAGACTTGTAGGATGATCTCCCAGAACACATTCCGAGCTAACATTTCTATTCTGGAATTTCAGGATGATCAAACCAATAGTTCATAATTTGACAATGTGAGCGCCGGAGGCAGCTCCGTATATATACATCTATAAGAACAATGTATCACCATGAGCTTTGGTCCATTTCCTTAATTTTAGTCTCATATAACCAGAGGTCAGGCACTATACTGCCTCGTGTGTCCTATCACCTGGAAGTTCCAGGCGGCCAGAATCTCGCGCATCGCCACTATGCCGTCTCCTTAAATACTATGTGCTAGTTTTCCTCAAAGGAGCCTGTGTAAGGCCGCTATCTGCTGAAGCTGCAGAGTACATCAGTTAGAACGATGCACCATAACACACAGGGAAGGCTGAAATACTGAAGGACAAGAGGGACGATTACATATACGCACACCGATGAGACAGATGTTCTAGAGCACACTGGGCAATCTGTACAACTAGACCAAGGAGTGCGGCTGACAACTAGAGCACACTGGGGACGCCGATACGGCAGTACGAACCTATGAGGCATATATCCAGATAATGCTGGGGAGGGTGAACAACCACAGCACCTCGGTGACGCTATTGCAGAGGACCAAACTGAGGAAGATGGTGCACTAATAACACTTGTAGGCTGATCTCCTAGAACACAATACAGAGGCTAACACCTTAGACCACAGTATGGAGGACGATGGACTAGACCAAACTGAGGAAGGATCAAATGGGAATTCTGGACCAGGGGCTAATGCGCAAGGAGGCCGCTATACATAGGCTCTTATGGGACTCTCTCCTTGCGCCTGGGCTATGGGCTACTGCGCAAGATGGTGGCTATATATAGGCTCTTATAGAGAAAGGTAGCACAGGGGCTCGTGAGAAAAGGGAGGCTATACTTAGGCTCTTATGGAGGAAGCTAGCACGTGGGCACGTGCGCAACATAGTGGCTATACATAGGCTCTTATGGAGAAAGGGGCTGATCGCAGGATGGATGCCGCGTGCAACTCCCTAGTGCTAGGACACCCCAGACGAGGTAGCTGCTGAACATTTGGTTCTATGTGGTAAATTGAATTAGATGGACCAGGAAAACAACGGGTAACCAGAACACACAGGTGAGGCCAAAGCGCCAGAGGCAAACTGCGATGCCTCTAGAGCAGCCCACACTGGGAAGGCTGATGTACCAAACCACACTCCAGAGCACTTGGTAATGAGACGGAATAGGGGCTGTCCGCAGAATGGAGGCCGCGTGCAACTTCCTAGTGCGAGGACACCCCACACAAGATAGTTGCTGAACATTTGGTTCTATGGGGTAAATTGAATTAGATGGACCAGGAAAACACACGGGTAACCAGAACACACTGGTAAGGCCGAAGCGCCAGATAAAACTGTGATGCCTCTAGAGCAGCCCACTCTGGGAAGGCTGATGTACCAAACCACACTTTGTTGAACAACCAGAGTGCTAGTATTAAAAACAACTAGAGCACCTCGGTGACGCTACTGCAGAGGACCACACTGAGGAAGATGATGCACTAAATAACACTTATACGCTGATATCCTAGAACACAATACAGAGGCTAACTGCATAGACCACAGTGTGGAGGACGATGGACTAGACCAAACTGAGGAAGGATAAAATGGGAATTCTGGACCAGGGGCTAATGCGCAAGAAGGCCGCTATACATAGGCTCTTATGGGACTCTCTCCTTGCACTTGGTCTGAGGGCTACTGCGCAAGACGGTGGCTATACATAGGCTCTTATAGAGAAAGGTAGCACAGGGGTTCGTGAGCAAAAGAGCGGCTATACTTAGGCTCTTATGGAGGAAGCTAGGTCGTGGGTACGTGCGCAACATTGTGGCTATACATAGGCTCTTATGGAGAAAGATGGCACAGGGGAGACATAGGAGATAAGGGAACGGTATAGGGGCTGATCGCTGAATGGAGGCTGCATGCAAGTTCCTAGTGCGAGGACACCCCACACAAGATGGTTGCTGTACATTTGGTTCTAGCGGGTAAACTGAATTAGATGGACCAGGAAAACACACGGGTGACCAGAACACACTGGTAAGGCCGAAGCGCCAGATGCAAACTGTGATGCCTCTAGAGCAGCCCACACTGGGAAGGCTGATGTACCAAACCACACTCCAGAGCACTTGGTGCTGAGACGGAATAGGGGCTGATCGCAGAATGGAGGCCGCGTGCAACTTCCTAGTGCGAGGACACCCCACACAAGATGGTTGCTGAACATTTGGTTCTATGGGGTAAATTGAATTAGACGGACCAGGAAAACACACGGGTGACCAGAACACACTGGTAAGGCCGAAGCGCCAGATGCAAACTGTGATGCCTCTAGAGCAGCCCACACTGGGAAGGCTGATGTACCAAACCACACTCCAGGGCACTTGGAGCTGACACCCCGCAACACACAGGAAGAGGTGCTTGACCATAGCACAATGGGTGCTCATACATCGGAGGACATTGGGGACACTGATGGGAGAGAGCACACTGTTGAAGGCCATGCACCATATGACCTTAGGGTGGATAATACACCAGTCCGCACTGACGAGGCTAATGCACCAGATCGCACTGATGACACTGATGGAGCATAGCAGGGTGCTGAAAACGATGCGCCGGAGCAAAAACCTGGGAGGCATATTCACTAGACCACACTGGGAAGGGTATTCAGGCAGAAAATACTGGTAACGCTAATGCACGAGACAACATTGGGAAGGCTCATCGAGCACACCTGGGTAGCCTGTAACACCGTAGCACAGGACGGGCTAAAGTTGCAGATAACATCAGTTAGAACGATGCACCATAGCACTCTGGGAAGGGAGAATACTGAAGGACAAACGCACACTCATGAGACAGATGCTCTAGAGCACATCGGGCAATCTGTACCACCAGACCAACGAGGAAGGCTGATGAACCATTACAAACCTGTGACGTCGAAACGCCTGAACGACCCTATGAGGCCAATACAACAGATCATGCTGGGGAGGGTGATAGTCCAGAGAACCTTGGTACGCTATTGCAGAGGCTCACACTGAGGAAGCTGATGCACCAGATAACCCTTGTGAGGCTGGTCTCCTAGAACACACTACACAGGCTAACGCCTATTACCACAGTGTGGAGGGCGACGAACGGACGAGACCAAACTGGCGAGGGATAATAATTGAATTCTGGAACAGGGTTAATGCGCATGATGGCCGGTATACATTCTCTCTTATGGAACTAACTCCTTGCACCTGAAGTAGGGGCTACTGCGCATTGTAGTCGCTATACATGGGCGTTTATGTGACTAACTCCTTGCACCTGGGCTAGGGGGTACTGCGCAGGATGTCCACTCTATATTGGCTCTTATGGGACCATTTGTTTGCAAATGGGCTAGGGGCTACTGAGCAAGGTGGTGGTTATACCTAGGCTCTATTGGAGAAAGGTTGCGCGAGATGGTGTCCGCGTCCAACTTCCTAGTGTTAGTACACCCGAGGCTAGATGTTTATTGAACAATGGATATATGAGACTAAATTTAAGTAGATTGACCGGGAGATAATGGCAGCTCACATTGTATAGCCCATATATAGCTTGGGAGGTAGCCCCAAGCCCAGGTGCAAGGAGTTAGTCCCATAAGAGCCCATGTATAGCGGCCAACTTACGCATTACCCCCTGTTCCAGAATTCACTCTTTATCCTTCCCCATTTTCGTGTAGTCCAGTGCCCTCCACACTTTGGTATAAGACGTTAGCCTCTGTAGTGTGTTCAAGGTGATCAGCCTCATAAGTGTTATTTAGTGCATCAGCTTCCTGAAAGTGATCCTCTGCAATAGCGACACCAAGGTGGTCTGGTTGTTCACCCTCCGCAGCATGAACTGGTGTATAGGCCTCACGGGGTCGTTCTGTTGTTCTCTGCAACTTCAGCCCGACTGTGCTTCGGTGTTTCAGTGCACTGTGTTCTATCAGGTCCCCGAATGTCGTCTGGTAGATTAGCCTTCTCAGTGTGGACAGCTCTACGGGCCTCACAGTTTTGCTCTGGCGCTTCGGCCTCACCAGTGTGTTCTGGTTACGTGTTGTGTTTTCCTAAGGCAGCCGTTTTGTTAAGGTTTATACGAATAGAGTATAGCACACTGGTGACGCCGATACGCCATAACGATCCTATGAGGCATATACACCAGATCATTCTGGGGAGGGTAAACAACCAGAGCACCTCGGTGACGCTATTAAAGAGGACCACACTGAGGAAGATGATTCACTAAATAAGACTTGTAGGATGATCACCCAGAAAACATTCCAAGCTAACATTTCTATTCTGGAGTTTCAGGATGATCAAACCAATAGTTCATAAGTTGACAATGTGAGCGCCTGAGGCAGCTCCGTAGAGATAGATCTATAAGAACAATGTATCACCATAAGCTTCTGGTCCATCTCATTAATTTTAGTCTCATATAACCACAGGTCAGGCACTATACTGCCTAGGGTGTCCGATCACCTGGAAGTTCCACGCGGCCAGAATCTAGCGCAATCGCCCCTATGCCGTCTCCTTAAATACTATGTGCTAGTTTTCCTCATAGGAACCTGTGTATAGCCGCTATCTGCTGAAGCTGCAGAGAACATCAGTTAGAACGATGCAGCATAGCACACAGGGAAGGCTGAAATACTGAAGGACAGTAGGGACGATTACACATACGCACACCGATGAGACAGATGTTCTAGAGCACACTGGGCAATCTGTACAACTAGACCAAGGAGTGAGGCTGATATACTAGAGCACACTGGTGACGCCGATACGCCAGTACGACCCTATGAGGCATATACACCAGATCATGCTGGGGAGGGTGAACAACCAGAGCACCTCGGTGACGCTATTGCAGACGACCACACTGAGGCAGATGATGCACTAAATAACACTTGTAGGCTGATCTCCTAGTACACAATACAGAGGCTAACACCTTAGACCACAGTGTGTAGGACGATGGACTAGACCAAACTGAGGAAGGATAAAATGGGAAATCTGGACCAGGGGCTAATGCGCAAGAAGGCCGCTATACATAGGCTCTTATGGGACTCTCTCCTTGCACTTAGTCTGAGGGCTACTGCGCAAGACGGTGGTCATACATAGGCTCTTATAGAGAAAGGTAGCACAGGGGTTCGTGAGCAAAAGAGCGGCTATACTTAGGCTCTTATGGAGGAAGCTAGGTCGTGGGTACGTGCGCAACATTGTGGCTATACATAGGCTCTTATGGAGAAAGATGGCACAGGGGAGACATAGGAGATTAGGGAACGGTATAGGGGCTGATCGCAGATTGGAGGCTGCATGCAAGTTCCTAGTGCGAGGACACCCCACACAAGATGGTTGCTGTACATTTATTTCTAGCGGGTAAACTGAATTAGATGGACCAGGAAAACACACGGGTGACCAGAACACACTAGTAAGGCCGAAACGACAGATGCAACTGTAATGCCTCTAGAGCAGCCCACACTGGGAAGGCTGATGTACCAAACCACACTCGGGGCGCTGATACACCACAGGGCAGTGTGGAGCTGACACCCGGCAGTACACCGGAGGAGCTGCTTGACCATAGCTCAATGGGTGCTCATACACCGAGCACATTGCGGACACTGTTGGGAGAGAGCACACTGTTGAAGGCGATGCACTATATGACCTTAGGGTGGATAATACACCAGTCCGCACTGAGGAGGCTCGTGCACCAGATCGCACTGATGACACTGATGGAGCAGAGCAGGGTGCTGAGGACGATGCGCCAGAGCAAAAACCTGGGAGGCATATTCACCAGACCATACTGGGAAGGGTATTCAGGCAGAGCATACTGGTAACGCTAATGCACGAGACAACATTGGGAAGGCTCATCGAGCACACCTGGGTAGGCTGAAACATCGAAGCACAGGTCGGGCTAAAGTTGCAGAGAACATCAGTTAGAATGATGCACCATAGCACACTGGGAAGGGAGAATACTGAAGGACAAACGCACACTGATGAGACAGATGCTCTAGAGCACACTGGGCAATCTGTACCACCAGACCAAAGAGGAAGGCTGATGAACCAGTGCACACTGGTGACGCCAATACGCCAGAACGACCTTATGAGGCCTATACACCAGGTCATGCTGGGCAGGGTGATCATCCAGAGAACCTTGGTGACGCTATTGCAGAGGCTCACACTGAGGAAGCTGATGCACCAGATAACCCTTGTGAGGCTGGTCTCCTAGAACACACTACACAGGCTAACGCCTTATACCACAGTGTGGAGGGCGACGAACGGACGAGACCAAACTGGCGAGGGATAATAATTGCATTCTGGAACAGGGTTAATGCGCATGATGGCCGGTATACATTCTCTCTTATGGAACTAACTCCTTGCACCTGAAGTAGGGGCTACTGCGCATTGTAGTCGCTATACATGGGCTGTTATGTGAGTAACTCCTTGCACCTGGGCTAGGGGCTACTGCGCAAGATGTACACCCTACATTGGCTCTTATGGGACCATTTCTTTGCAAATGGGCTAGGGGCTACTGCGCAAGGTGGTGGTTATACATGGGCTCTATTGGAGAAAGGTTGCGCGAGATGGTGTCCGCGTCCAACTTCCTAGTTCTAGTACACCCGAGGCTAGATGTTTATTGAACAATGGATATATGAGACTAAATTTAAGTAGATTGACCGGGAGATAATGGCAGCTCACATTGTATAGCCCATATATAGCTTGGGAGGTAGCCCCAAGCCCAGGTGCAAGGAGTTAGTCCCATAAGAGCCCATGTATAGCGGCCAACTTACGCATTACCCCGTGTTCCAGAATTCATTCTTTATCCTTCCCCATTTTGGTAAGACGTTAGCCTCTGTAGTGTGTTCAAGGTGATCAGCCTCAAAAGTGTTATTTAGTGCATCAGCTTCCTGAAAGTGATCCTCTGCAATAGCAACACCAAGGTGGTCTGGTTGTTCACCCTCCGCAGCATGAACTGGTGTATAGGCCTCACGGGGTCGTTCTGTTGTTCTCTGCAACTTCAGCCCGACTGTGCTTCGGTGTTTCAGTGCACTGTGTTCTATCAGGTCCCCGAATGTCGTCTGGTACATTAGCCTTCTCAGTGTGGACAGCTCTACGGGCCTCACAGTTTTGCTCTGGCGCTTCGGCCTCACCAGTGTGTTCTGGTTACGTGTTGTGTTTTCCTAAGGCAGCCTTTTAGTTAAGGTTTATACGAATAGAGTATAGGAGTCGTCACGCATAGCACACTGGTGACGCCGATACGCCATAACGATCCTATGAGGCATATACACCAGATCATTCTGGGGAGGGTAAACAACCAGAGCACCTCGGTGACGCTATTATAGAGGACCATACTGAGGAAGATGATGCACTAAATAAGACTTCTAGGATGATCACCCAGAACACATTCCAAGCTAACATTTCTATTCTGGAGTTTCAGGGTGATCAAACCAATAGTTCATAAGTTGACAATGTGAGCGCCTGAGGCAGCTCCGTAGAGATAGATCTATAAGAACAATGTATCTCCATGAGCTTCTGGTCCATCTCCTTAATTTTAGTCTCATATAACCAGAGGTTATACTGCCTCGGGTGTCCTATCACCTGGATGTTCCACGCGGCCAGAATCTAGCGCAACCGCCCCTATGCCGTCTCCTTAAATACTATGTGTTAGTTTTCCTCATAGGAACCTCTGTAGAGCCGCTATCCGCTGAAGCTGCAGAGAACATCAGTTAGAACGATGCAGCATAGCACACAGGGAAGGCTGAAATACTGAAGGACAGTAGGGACGATTACACATACGCACACCGATGAGACAGATGTTCTAGAGCACACTGGGCAATCTGTACAACTATACCAAGGAGTGAGCACAATGGGGACGCCGATACGCCAGTACGACCCTATGAGGCATATACACCAGATCATGCTGGGGAGGGTGAACAACCAGAGCACCTCGGTGACGCTATTGCAGACGACCACACTGAGGCAGATGATGCACTAAATAACACTTGTAGGCTGATCTCCTAGTACACAATACAGAGGCTAACACCTTAGACCACAGTGTGTAGGACGATGGAGTAGATCAAACTGAGGAAGGATAAAATGGGAAATCTGGACCAGGGGCTAATGCGCAAGAAGGCCGCTATACATAGGCTCTTATGGGACTCTCTCCTTGCACTTGGTCTGAGGGCTACTGCGCATGATGGTGGCTTATAGAGAAAGGTAGCACAGGGGTTCGTGAGCAAAAGAGCGGCTATACTTAGGCTCTTATGGAGGAAGCTAGCACGTGGGCACGTTCGAAACATAGCGGCTATACAACATTGGGAAGGCTCATCGAGCACACCTGGGTAGGCTGAAACATCGAAGCACAGGTCGGGCTAAAGTTGCAGAGAACATCAGTTAGAACGATGCACCATAGCACACTGCGAAGGGAGAATACTGACGGACAAACGCACACCGATGAAACAGATGTTCTAGAGCACACTGGGCAATCTGTACAACTTGACTAAGGAGTGAGGCTGATATACTAGAGCACACTTTGGACGCCGATACGCCAGTACGAACCTATGAGGCATATATCCAGATAATGCTGGGGAGGGTGAACAACCACAGCACCTCGGTTACGCTATTGCAGAGGACCACACTGAGGAAGATGGTGCGCTAAATAACACTTGTAGGCTGATCTCCTAGAACACAATACAGAGGCTAACACCTTAGACCACAGTGTGCAGGACGATGGACTAGACCAAACTGAGGAAGGATAAAATGGGAAATCTGGATCAGGGGCTAATGCGCAAGAAGGTCGGTATACATAGGCAATTATGGGACTCTCACCTTGCACTTGGTCTAAAGGCTACTGCGTAAGATGTTGTCTATACATAGGCTCTTATAGGGAAAAAGGGTTCGTGAGCAAAAGAGCTGCTATACCTAGGCTCTTATCGAGGAAGCTAGCACGTGGGCACGTTCGAAACATAGCGGCTATACATAGGCTCTTATGGAGTAAGATGGCACAGGGGAGACATAGGAGATAAGGAGACGGAATAGGGGCTCATCGCGGGATGGAGGCCGCGTGCATCTTTCTAGTGCTAGGACACCCCAGACGAGATAGCTGCTGAACATTTGGTTCTATGGGGTAAATTGAACTAGATGGACCAGGAAAACAAAGGGTAACCAGAAAACACAGGTGAGGCCGAAGCGCCTGAGGCAAACTGTGATGCCTCTAGAGCAGCCCACACTGGGAAGGCTGATGTACCAAACCACACTCTAGGGCACTTGGAGCTGACACCCCGCAGCACACCGGAGGAGCAGCTTGACCATAGCTCAATGGGTGCTCATACACCGGAACACATTGGGGACACTGATGGGAGAGAGAACACTGTTTATGACCTTAGGGTGGATAATACACCAGTCCGCACTGAGGAGGCTCATGCACCAGATCGCACTGATGACTGATGGAGCCGAGCAGGGTGCTGAAGACGATGCGCCAGAGCAAAAACCTGGGAGGCATATTCACCAGACCATACTGGGAAGGGTATTCAGGCAGAGCATACTGGTGACGCTAATGCACGAGACAACATTTGGAAGGCTCATCGAACACACCTGGGTAGCCTGAAACAACGAAGCACAGTTCAAGGTAAAGTTGCGGAGAATATCAGTTAGAACGATGCACCATACACCATACACTGGGAAATGTGAAATACTGAAGGACAAACGCACACTGATGAGACAGATGCTCTAGAGCACACTTGGCAATCTGTACCACCAGACCAAGGAGGAAGGCTTATGAACCAGGGAACACTGGTGACGCCGATACGCCAGAACTACTCTATGAGGCCTATACACCTGATCATGCTGGGGAGGGTGATCATCCAGAGAACCTTGGTGACGCTATTGCAGAGGCTCACGCTAAGGAAGCTGTTGCACCAGATAACCTTTCTGAGGCTGGTCTCCTAGAACACACTACAGACGCTAACGCCTACTACCACAGTGTGGAGGGAGACAAACGGACGAGACGAAAATGGCGAGGGATAATAATTGAATTCTGGAACAGGGTTAATGCGCATGCTGGCCGCTATACATTCTCTCCTATGGGACTAACTCCTTGCACCTGAAGTAGGGGCTACTGCGCATGGTGGTCGCTATACATGGGCTCTTATGTGACTAACTCCTTGCACCTGGGCTAGGGGCTACTGCGCAAGGTGGTGGTTATACATAGGCTCCAATGGAGAAAGGATGCGCGAGATGGTGTCCGCGTGCAACTTCCTAGTGCTTCCGAGGCTAGATGTTTACTGAACAAAGGTTATATGAGACTAAATTTAAGCAGGTTGTTCGGAAGATAATAGCAGTTCACATTGTATAGCCCATGTATAGCCTTCCCAGTGTGGACAGCTCTGCGGGATTCACCGTTTTGCTCTGGCGCTTCGGTTTCACCAGTGTGTTCTGGTTACGTGTTGTGTTTTCCTAAGGCAGCCTTCTAGTTAAGGTCTATACGAATAGAGTATAGCAGTCGTCACGCATAGCACACTGGTGACGCCGATACACCAGAACGATCCTATGAGGCATATGCACCATAGCACACAGGGAAGCCTGAAATACTGAAGGACAGTAGGGACGAATACACATGCGCACACCGATGAGACAGGTGTTCTAGAGCACACTGGGCAATCTGTACAACTAGTCCAAGGAGTGAGGCTGATATTCTAGAGCACACTGGGGACTCCGATACGCCAGAACGACTCTATGAGGCCTATACACCTGACCATTCTGGGGAGGGTAAACAACCAGAGCACCTCGGTGACGCTATTGAAGAGGACCACACTGAGGAAGATGATGCACTAAATAAGACTTGTAGGATGTTCTCCCAGAACACATTCCAAGCTAACATTTCTATTCTGGAATTTCAGGATGATCAAACCAATAGTTCATAATTTGACAATGTGAGCGCCGGAGGCAGCTCCGTAGATATACATCTATAAGAACAATGTATCACCATGAGCTTTGGTCCATTTCCTTAATTTTAGTCTCATATAACCAGAGGTCAGGCACTATACTGCCTCGTGTGTCCTATCACCTGGAAGTTCCAGGCGGCCAGAATCTCGCGCATCGCCCCTATGCCGTCTCCTTAAATACTATGTGCAAGTTTTCCTCAAAGGAGCCTGTGTATAGCCGCTATCTGCTGAAGCTGCAGAGTACATCAGTTAGAACGATGCACCATAACACACAGGGAAGGCTGAAATACTGAAGGACAAGAGGGACGATTATTTATACGCACACCGATGAGACAGATGTTCTAGAGCACACTGGGCAATCTGTACAACTAGACCAAGGAGTGAGGCTGACATACTAGAGCACACTGGGGACGCCGATACGGCAGTACGAACCTATGAGGCATATATCCAGATAATGCTGGGGAGGGTGAACAACCACAGCACCTCGGTGACGCTATTGCAGAGGACCAAACTGAGGAAGATGGTGCACTAATAACACTTGTAGGCTGATCTCCTAGAACACAATACAGAGGCTAACACCTTAGACCACAGTATGGAGGACGATGGACTAGACCAAACTGAGGAAGGATCAAATGGGAATTCTGGACCAGGGGCTAATGCGCAAGGAAGCCGCTATACATAGGCTCTTATGGGACTCTCTCCTTGCGCCTGGGCTATGGGCTACTGCGCAAGATGGTGGCTATATATAGGCTCTTATAGAGAACAGTAGCACAGGGGCTCGTGAGCAAAGGGAGGCTCTTATGGAGGAAGCTAGCACGTGGGCACGTGCGCAACATAGTGGCTATACATAGGCTCTTATGGAGAAAAGGGCTGATCGCAGGATGGATGCCGCGTGCAACTCCCTAGCGCTAGGACACCCCAGACGAGGCAGCTGCTGAACATTTGGTTCTATGTGGTAAATTGAATTAGATGGACCAGGAAAACAACGGGTAACCAGAACACACAGGTGAGGCCGAAGCGCCAGAGGCAAACTGCGATGCCTCTAGAGCAGCCCACACTGGGAAGGCTGATGTACCAAACCACACTCCAGAGCACTTGGTGCTGAGACGGAATAGGGGCTGATCGCAGAATGGAGGCCGCGTGCAACTTCCTAGTGCGAGGACACCCCACACAAGATAGTTGCTGAACATTTGGTTCTATGGGGTAAATTGAATTAGATGGACCAGGAAAACACACGGGTAACCAGAACACACTGGTAAGCCCGAAGCGCCAGATAAAACTGTGATGCCTCTAGAGCAGCCCACTCTGGGAAGGCTGATGTACCAAACCACACTTTGTTGAACAACCAGAGTGCTAGTATTAAAAACAACTAGAGCACCTCGGTGACGCTACTGCAGAGGACCACACTGAGGAAGATGATGCACTAAATAACACTTATACGCTGATATCCTAGAACACAATACAGAGGCTAACAGCATAGACCACAGTGTGGAGGACGATGGACTAGACCAAACTGAGGAAGGATAAAATGGGAATTCTGCACCAGGGGCTAATGCGCAAAAAGGCCGCTATACATAGGATTTATGGGACTCTCTCCTTGCGCCTGGGCTAAGGGCTACTGCGGAAGATGGTGGCTATACATAGCCTCTTATAGAGAAAGGTAGCACAGGGGCTCGTGAGCAAAAGAGGCTCTTACGGACGAAGCTAGCACGTGGGCACGTGCGCAACATAGTGGCTATACATAGGCTCTTATGGAGAAAAATGGCACACGGGAGACATAGGAGATAAGCGAACGGAATAGGGGCTGATCGCAGAATGGAGGCCGCGTGCAACTTCCTAGTGCGAGGACACCCCACACAAGATGGTTGCTGAACATTTGGTTCTATGGGGTAAATTGAATTAGACGGACCAGGAAAACACACGGGTGACCGGAACACACTGGTAAGGCCGAAGCGCCAGATGCAAACTGTGATGCCTCTAGAGCAGCCCACACTGGGAAGGCTGATGTACCAAACCACACTCCAGGGCACTTGGATCTGACACCCCGCAGCACACAGGAAGAGGTGCTTGACCATAGCACAATGGGTGCTCATACATCGGAGGACATTGGGGACACTGATGGGAGAGAGCACACTGTTGAAGGCCATGCACCATATGACCTTAGGGTGGATAATACACCAGTCCGCACTGACGAGGCTCATGCACCAGATCGCACTGATGACACTGATGGAGCATAGCAGGGCGCTGAAAACGATGCGCCAGAGCAAAAACCTGGGAGGCATATTCACCAGACCACACTGGGAAGGGTATTCAGGCAGAAAATACTGGTAACGCTAATGCACGAGACAACATTGGGAAGGCTCATCGAGCACACCTGGGTAGCCTGTAACACCGTAGCACAGGACGGGCTAAAGTTGCAGATAACATCAGTTAGAACGATGCACCATAGCACTCTGGGAAGGGAGAATACTGAAGGACAAACGCACACTCATGAGACAGATGCTCTAGAGCACATCGGGCAATCTGTACCACCAGACCAACGAGGAAGGCTGATGAACCATTACAAACCTGTGACGTCGAAATGCCTGAACGACCCTATGAGGCCAATACAACAGATCATGCTGGGGAGGGTGATCGTCCAGAGAACCTTGGTACGCTATTGCAGAGGCTCACACTGAGGAAGCTGATGCACCAGATAACCCTTGTGAGGCTGGTCTCCTAGAACACACTACACAGGCTAACGCCTATTACCACAGTGTGGAGGGCGACGAACGGACGAGACCAAACTGGCGAGGGATAATAATTGAATTCTGGAACAGGGTTAATGCGCATGATGGCCGGTATACATTCTCTCTTATGGAACTAACTCCTTGCACCTGAAGTAGGGGCTACTGCGCATTGTAGTCGCTATACATGGGCGTTTATGTGACTAACTCCTTGCACCTGGGCTAGGGGGTACTGTGCAGGATGTCCACTCTACATTGGCTCTTATGTGACCATTTGTTTGCAAATGGGCTAGGGGCTACTGAGCAAGGTGGTGGTTATACCTAGGCTCTATTGGAGAAAGGTTGCGCGAGATGGTGTCCGCGTCCAACTTCCTAGTGCTAGTACACCCGAGGCTAGATGTTTATTGAACAATGGATATATGAGACTAAATTTAAGTAGATTGACCGGGAGATAATGGCAGCTCACATTGTATAGCCCATATATAGCTTGGGAGGTAGCCCCAAGCCCAGGTGCAAGGAGTTAGTCCCATAAGAGCCCATGTATAGCGGCCAACTTACGCATTACCCCCTGTTCCAGAATTCACTCTTTATCCTTCCCCATTTTCGTGTAGTCCAGTGCCCTCCACACTTTGGTATAAGACGTTAGCCTCTGTAGTGTGTTCAAGGTGATCAGCCTCATAAGTGTTATTTAGTGCATCAGCTTCCTGAAAGTGATCCTCTGCAATAGCGACACCAAGGTGGTCTGGTTGTTCACCCTCCGCAGCATGAACTGGTGTATAGGCCTCACGGGGTCGTTCTGTTGTTCTCTGCAACTTCAGCCCGACTGTGCTTCGGTGTTTCAGTGCACTGTGTTCTATCAGGTCCCCGAATGTCGTCTGGTACATTAGCCTTCTCAGTGTGGACAGCTCTACGGGCCTCACAGTTTTGCTCTGGCGCTTCGGCCTCACCAGTGTGTTCTGGTTACGTGTTGTGTTTTCCTAAGGCAGCCGTTTAGTTAAGGTTTATACGAATAGAGTATAGCACACTGGTGACGCCGATACGCCATAACGATCCTATGAGGCATATACACCAGATCATTCTGGGGAGGGTAAACAACCAGAGCACCTCGGTGACGCTATTAAAGAGGACCACACTGAGGAAGATGATTCACTAAATAAGACTTGTAGGATGATCACCCAGAAAACATTCCAAGCTAACATTTCTATTCTGGAGTTTCAGGATGATCAAACCAATAGTTCATAAGTTGACAATGTGAGCGCCTGAGGCAGCTCCGTAGAGATAGATCTATAAGAACAATGTATCACCATAAGCTTCTGGTCCATCTCATTAATTTTAGTCTCATATAACCACAGGTCAGGCACTATACTGCCTAGGGTGTCCGATCACCTGGAAGTTCCACGCGGCCAGAATCTAGCGCAATCGCCCCTATGCCGTCTCCTTAAATACTATGTGCTAGTTTTCCTCATAGGAACCTGTGTATAGCCGCTATCTGCTGAAGCTGCAGAGAACATCAGTTAGAACGATGCAGCATAGCACACAGGGAAGGCTGAAATACTGAAGGACAGTAGGGACGATTACACATACGCACACCGATGAGACAGATGTTCTAGAGCACACTGGGCAATCTGTACAACTAGACCAAGGAGTGAGGCTGATATACTAGAGCACACTGGTGACGCCGATACGCCAGTACGACCCTATGAGGCATATACACCAGATCATGCTGGGGAGGGTGAACAACCAGAGCACCTCGGTGACGCTATTGCAGACGACCACACTGAGGCAGATGATGCACTAAATAACACTTGTAGGCTGATCTCCTAGTACACAATACAGAGGCTAACACCTTAGACCACAGTGTGTAGGACGATGGACTAGACCAAACTGAGGAAGGATAAAATGAGAAATCTGGACCAGGGGCTAATGCGCAAGAAGGCCGCTATACATAGGCTCTTATGGGACTCTCTCCTTGCACTTAGTCTGAGGGCTACTGCGCAAGACGGTGGTCATACATAGGCTCTTATAGAGAAAGGTAGCACAGGGGTTCGTGAGCAAAAGAGCGGCTATACTTAGGCTCTTATGGAGGAAGCTAGGTCGTGGGTACGTGCGCAACATTGTGGCTATACATAGGCAATTATGGAGAAAGATGGCACAGGGGAGACATAGGAGATTAGGGAACGGTATAGGGGCTGATCGCAGATTGGAGGCTGCATGCAAGTTCCTAGTGCGAGGACACCCCACACAAGATGGTTGCTGTACATTTGGTTCTAGCGGGTAAACTGAATTAGATGGACCAGGAAAACACACGGGTGACCAGAACACACTAGTAAGGCCGAAACGACAGATGCAACTGTAATGCCTCTAGAGCAGCCCACACTGGGAAGGCTGATGTACCAAACCACACTCGGGGCGCTGATACACCGCAGGGCAGTGTGGAGCTGACACCCGGCAGTACACCGGAGGAGCTGCTTGACCATAGCTCAATGGGTGCTCATACACCGAGCACATTGCGGACACTGTTGGGAGAGAGCACACTGTTGAAGGCGATGCACTATATGACCTTAGGGTGGATAATACACCAGTCCGCACTGAGGAGGCTCGTGCACCAGATCGCACTGATGACACTGATGGAGCAGAGCAGGGTGCTGAGGACGATGCGCCAGAGCAAAAACCTGGGAGGCATATTCACCAGACCATACTGGGAAGGGTATTCAGGCAGAGCATACTGGTAACGCTAATGCACGAGACAACATTGGGAAGGCTCATCGAGCACACCTGGGTAGGCTGAAACATCGAAGCACAGGTCGGGCTAAAGTTGCAGAGAACATCAGTTAGAATGATGCACCATAGCACACTGGGAAGGGAGAATACTGAAGGACAAACGCACACTGATGAGACAGATGCTCTAGAGCACACTGGGCAATCTGTACCACCAGACCAAAGAGGAAGGCTGATGAACCAGTGCACACTGGTGACGCCAATACGCCAGAACGACCTTATGAGGCCTATACACCAGGTCATGCTGGGCAGGGTGATCATCCAGAGAACCTTGGTGACGCTATTGCAGAGGCTCACACTGAGGAAGCTGATGCACCAGATAACCCTTGTGAGGCTGGTCTCCTAGAACACACTACACAGGCTAACGCCTTATACCACAGTGTGGAGGGCGACGAACGGACGAGACCAAACTGGCGAGGGATAATAATTGCATTCTGGAACAGGGTTAATGCGCATGATGGCCGGTATACATTCTCTCTTATGGAACTAACTCCTTGCACCTGAAGTAGGGGCTACTGCGCATTGTAGTCGCTATACATGGGCTGTTATGTGAGTAACTCCTTGCACCTGGGCTAGGGGCTACTGCGCAAGATGTACACCCTACATTGGCTCTTATGGGACCATTTCTTTGCAAATGGGCTAGGGGCTACTGCGCAAGGTGGTGGTTATACATGGGCTCTATTGGAGAAAGGTTGCGCGAGATGGTGTCCGCGTCCAACTTCCTAGTTCTAGTACACCCGAGGCTAGATGTTTATTGAACAATGGATATATGAGACTAAATTTAAGTAGATTGACCGGGAGATAATGGCAGCTCACATTGTATAGCCCATATATAGCTTGGGAGGTAGCCCCAAGCCCAGGTGCAAGGAGTTAGTCCCATAAGAGCCCATGTATAGCGGCCAACTTACGCATTACCCCGTGTTCCAGAATTCATTCTTTATCCTTCCCCATTTTGGTAAGACGTTAGCCTCTGTAGTGTGTTCAAGGTGATCAGCCTCAAAAGTGTTATTTAGTGCATCAGCTTCCTGAAAGTGATCCTCTGCAATAGCAACACCAAGGTGGTCTGGTTGTTCACCCTCCGCAGCATGAACTGGTGTATAGGCCTCACGGGGTCGTTCTGTTGTTCTCTGCAACTTCAGCCCGACTGTGCTTCGGTGTTTCAGTGCACTGTGTTCTATCAGGTCCCCGAATGTCGTCTGGTACATTAGCCTTCTCAGTGTGGACAGCTCTACGGGCCTCACAGTTTTGCTCTGGCGCTTCGGCCTCACCAGTGTGTTCTGGTTACGTGTTGTGTTTTCCTAAGGCAGCCTTTTAGTTAAGGTTTATACGAATAGAGTATAGGAGTCGTCACGCATAGCACACTGGTGACGCCGATACGCCATAACGATCCTATGAGGCATATACACCAGATCATTCTGGGGAGGGTAAACAACCAGAGCACCTCGGTGACGCTATTATAGAGGACCATACTGAGGAAGATGATGCACTAAATAAGACTTCTAGGATGATCACCCAGAACACATTCCAAGCTAACATTTCTATTCTGGAGTTTCAGGGTGATCAAACCAATAGTTCATAAGTTGACAATGTGAGCGCCTGAGGCAGCTCCGTAGAGATAGATCTATAAGAACAATGTATCTCCATGAGCTTCTGGTCCATCTCCTTAATTTTAGTCTCATATAACCAGAGGTTATACTGCCTCGGGTGTCCTATCACCTGGATGTTCCACGCGGCCAGAATCTAGCGCAACCGCCCCTATGCCGTCTCCTTAAATACTATGTGTTAGTTTTCCTCATAGGAACCTCTGTAGAGCCGCTATCCGCTGAAGCTGCAGAGAACATCAGTTAGAACGATGCAGCATAGCACACAGGGAAGGCTGAAATACTGAAGGACAGTAGGGACGATTACACATACGCACACCGATGAGACAGATGTTCTAGAGCACACTGGGCAATCTGTACAACTATACCAAGGAGTGAGCACAATGGGGACGCCGATACGCCAGTACGACCCTATGAGGCATATACACCAGATCATGCTGGGGAGGGTGAACAACCAGAGCACCTCGGTGACGCTATTGCAGACGACCACACTGAGGCAGATGATGCACTAAATAACACTTGTAGGCTGATCTCCTAGTACACAATACAGAGGCTAACACCTTAGACCACAGTGTGTAGGACGATGGAGTAGATCAAACTGAGGAAGGATAAAATGGGAAATCTGGACCAGGGGCTAATGCGCAAGAAGGCCGCTATACATAGGCTCTTATGGGACTCTCTCCTTGCACTTGGTCTGAGGGCTACTGCGCATGATGGTGGCTTATAGAGAAAGGTAGCACAGGGGTTCGTGAGCAAAAGAGCGGCTATACTTAGGCTCTTATGGAGGAAGCTAGCACGTGGGCACGTTCGAAACATAGCGGCTATACAACATTGGGAAGGCTCATCGAGCACACCTGGGTAGGCTGAAACATCGAAGCACAGGTCGGGCTAAAGTTGCAGAGAACATCAGTTAGAACGATGCACCATAGCACACTGCGAAGGGAGAATACTGACGGACAAACGCACACCGATGAAACAGATGTTCTAGAGCACACTGGGCAATCTGTACAACTTGACTAAGGAGTGAGGCTGATATACTAGAGCACACTTTGGACGCCGATACGCCAGTACGAACCTATGAGGCATATATCCAGATAATGCTGGGGAGGGTGAACAACCACAGCACCTCGGTTACGCTATTGCAGAGGACCACACTGAGGAAGATGGTGCGCTAAATAACACTTGTAGGCTGATCTCCTAGAACACAATACAGAGGCTAACACCTTAGACCACAGTGTGCAGGACGATGGACTAGACCAAACTGAGGAAGGATAAAATGGGAAATCTGGATCAGGGGCTAATGCGCAAGAAGGTCGGTATACATAGGCAATTATGGGACTCTCACCTTGCACTTGGTCTAAAGGCTACTGCGTAAGATGTTGTCTATACATAGGCTCTTATAGGGAAAAAGGGTTCGTGAGCAAAAGAGCTGCTATACCTAGGCTCTTATCGAGGAAGCTAGCACGTGGGCACGTTCGAAACATAGCGGCTATACATAGGCTCTTATGGAGTAAGATGGCACAGGGGAGACATAGGAGATAAGGAGACGGAATAGGGGCTCATCGCGGGATGGAGGCCGCGTGCATCTTTCTAGTGCTAGGACACCCCAGACGAGATAGCTGCTGAACATTTGGTTCTATGGGGTAAATTGAACTAGATGGACCAGGAAAACAAAGGGTAACCAGAAAACACAGGTGAGGCCGAAGCGCCTGAGGCAAACTGTGATGCCTCTAGAGCAGCCCACACTGGGAAGGCTGATGTACCAAACCACACTCTAGGGCACTTGGAGCTGACACCCCGCAGCACACCGGAGGAGCAGCTTGACCATAGCTCAATGGGTGCTCATACACCGGAACACATTGGGGACACTGATGGGAGAGAGAACACTGTTTATGACCTTAGGGTGGATAATACACCAGTCCGCACTGAGGAGGCTCATGCACCAGATCGCACTGATGACTGATGGAGCCGAGCAGGGTGCTGAAGACGATGCGCCAGAGCAAAAACCTGGGAGGCATATTCACCAGACCATACTGGGAAGGGTATTCAGGCAGAGCATACTGGTGACGCTAATGCACGAGACAACATTTGGAAGGCTCATCGAACACACCTGGGTAGCCTGAAACAACGAAGCACAGTTCAAGGTAAAGTTGCGGAGAATATCAGTTAGAACGATGCACCATACACCATACACTGGGAAATGTGAAATACTGAAGGACAAACGCACACTGATGAGACAGATGCTCTAGAGCACACTTGGCAATCTGTACCACCAGACCAAGGAGGAAGGCTTATGAACCAGGGAACACTGGTGACGCCGATACGCCAGAACTACTCTATGAGGCCTATACACCTGATCATGCTGGGGAGGGTGATCATCCAGAGAACCTTGGTGACGCTATTGCAGAGGCTCACGCTAAGGAAGCTGTTGCACCAGATAACCTTTCTGAGGCTGGTCTCCTAGAACACACTACAGACGCTAACGCCTACTACCACAGTGTGGAGGGAGACAAACGGACGAGACGAAAATGGCGAGGGATAATAATTGAATTCTGGAACAGGGTTAATGCGCATGCTGGCCGCTATACATTCTCTCCTATGGGACTAACTCCTTGCACCTGAAGTAGGGGCTACTGCGCATGGTGGTCGCTATACATGGGCTCTTATGTGACTAACTCCTTGCACCTGGGCTAGGGGCTACTGCGCAAGGTGGTGGTTATACATAGGCTCCAATGGAGAAAGGATGCGCGAGATGGTGTCCGCGTGCAACTTCCTAGTGCTTCCGAGGCTAGATGTTTACTGAACAAAGGTTATATGAGACTAAATTTAAGCAGGTTGTTCGGAAGATAATAGCAGTTCACATTGTATAGCCCATGTATAGCCTTCCCAGTGTGGACAGCTCTGCGGGATTCACCGTTTTGCTCTGGCGCTTCGGTTTCACCAGTGTGTTCTGGTTACGTGTTGTGTTTTCCTAAGGCAGCCTTCTAGTTAAGGTCTATACGAATAGAGTATAGCAGTCGTCACGCATAGCACACTGGTGACGCCGATACACCAGAACGATCCTATGAGGCATATGCACCATAGCACACAGGGAAGCCTGAAATACTGAAGGACAGTAGGGACGAATACACATGCGCACACCGATGAGACAGGTGTTCTAGAGCACACTGGGCAATCTGTACAACTAGTCCAAGGAGTGAGGCTGATATTCTAGAGCACACTGGGGACTCCGATACGCCAGAACGACTCTATGAGGCCTATACACCTGACCATTCTGGGGAGGGTAAACAACCAGAGCACCTCGGTGACGCTATTGAAGAGGACCACACTGAGGAAGATGATGCACTAAATAAGACTTGTAGGATGTTCTCCCAGAACACATTCCAAGCTAACATTTCTATTCTGGAATTTCAGGATGATCAAACCAATAGTTCATAATTTGACAATGTGAGCGCCGGAGGCAGCTCCGTAGATATACATCTATAAGAACAATGTATCACCATGAGCTTTGGTCCATTTCCTTAATTTTAGTCTCATATAACCAGAGGTCAGGCACTATACTGCCTCGTGTGTCCTATCACCTGGAAGTTCCAGGCGGCCAGAATCTCGCTCATCGCCCCTATGCCGTCTCCTTAAATACTATGTGCAAGTTTTCCTCAAAGGAGCCTGTGTATAGCCGCTATCTGCTGAAGCTGCAGAGTACATCAGTTAGAACGATGCACCATAACACACAGGGAAGGCTGAAATACTGAAGGACAAGAGGGACGATTATTTATACGCACACCGATGAGACAGATGTTCTAGAGCACACTGGGCAATCTGTACAACTAGACCAAGGAGTGAGGCTGACATACTAGAGCACACTGGGGACGCCGATACGGCAGTACGAACCTATGAGGCATATATCCAGATAATGCTGGGGAGGGTGAACAACCACAGCACCTCGGTGACGCTATTGCAGAGGACCAAACTGAGGAAGATGGTGCACTAATAACACTTGTAGGCTGATCTCCTAGAACACAATACAGAGGCTAACACCTTAGACCACAGTATGGAGGACGATGGACTAGACCAAACTGAGGAAGGATCAAATGGGAATTCTGGACCAGGGGCTAATGCGCAAGGAAGCCGCTATACATAGGCTCTTATGGGACTCTCTCCTTGCGCCTGGGCTATGGGCTACTGCGCAAGATGGTGGCTATATATAGGCTCTTATAGAGAACAGTAGCACAGGGGCTCGTGAGCAAAGGGAGGCTCTTATGGAGGAAGCTAGCACGTGGGCACGTGCGCAACATAGTGGCTATACATAGGCTCTTATGGAGAAAAGGGCTGATCGCAGGATGGATGCCGCGTGCAACTCCCTAGTGCTAGGACACCCCAGACGAGGCAGCTGCTGAACATTTGGTTCTATGTGGTAAATTGAATTAGATGGACCAGGAAAACAACGGGTAACCAGAACACACAGTTGAGGCCGAAGCGCCAGAGGCAAACTGCGATGCCTCTAGAGCAGCCCACACTGGGAAGGCTGATGTACCAAACCACACTCCAGAGCACTTGGTGCTGAGACGGAATAGGGGCTGATCGCAGAATGGAGGCCGCGTGCAACTTCCTAGTGCGAGGACACCCCACACAAGATAGTTGCTGAACATTTGGTTCTATGGGGTAAATTGAATTAGATGGACCAGGAAAACACACGGGTAACCAGAACACACTGGTAAGCCCGAAGCGCCAGATAAAACTGTGATGCCTCTAGAGCAGCCCACTCTGGGAAGGCTGATGTACCAAACCACACTTTGTTGAACAACCAGAGTGCTAGTATTAAAAACAACTAGAGCACCTCGGTGACGCTACTGCAGAGGACCACACTGAGGAAGATGATGCACTAAATAACACTTATACGCTGATATCCTAGAACACAATACAGAGGCTAACACCATAGACCACAGTGTGGAGGACGATGGACTAGACCAAACTGAGGAAGGATAAAATGGGAATTCTGGACCAGGGGCTAATGCGCAAAAAGGCCGCTATACATAGGATTTATGGGACTCTCTCCTTGCGCCTGGGCTAAGGGCTACTGCGGAAGATGGTGGCTATACATAGCCTCTTATAGAGAAAGGTAGCACAGGGGCTCGTGAGCAAAAGAGGCTCTTACGGACGAAGCTAGCACGTGGGCACGTGCGCAACATAGTGGCTATACATAGGCTCTTATGGAGAAAAATGGCACACGGGAGACATGGGAGATAAGCGAACGGAATAGGGGCTGATCGCAGAATGGAGGCCGCGTGCAACTTCCTAGTGCGAGGACACCCCACACAAGATGGTTGCTGAACATTTGGTTCTATGGGGAAAATTGAATTAGACGGACCAGGAAAACACACGGGTGACCAGAACACACTGGTAAGGCCGAAGCGCCAGATGCAAACTGTGATGCCTCTAGAGCAGCCCACACTGGGAAGGCTGATGTACCAAACCACACTCCAGGGCACTTGGAGCTGACACCCCGCAGCACACAGGAAGAGGTGCTTGACCATAGCACAATGGGTGCTCATACATCGGAGGACATTGGGGACACTGATGGGAGAGAGCACACTGTTGAAGGCCATGCACCATATGACCTTAGGGTGGATAATACACCAGTCCGCACTGACGAGGCTCATGCACCAGATCGCACTGATGACACTGATGGAGCATAGCAGGGTGCTGAAAACGATGCGCCAGAGCAAAAACCTGGGAGGCATATTCACCAGACCACACTGGGAAGGGTATTCAGGCAGAAAATACTGGTAACGCTAATGCACGAGACAACATTGGGAAGGCTCATCGAGCACACCTGGGTAGCCTGTAACACCGTAGCACAGGACGGGCTAAAGTTGCAGATAACATCAGTTAGAACGAAGCACCATAGCACTCTGGGAAGGGAGAATACTGAAGGACAAACGCACACTCATGAGACAGATGCTCTAGAGCACATCGGGCAATCTGTACCACCAGACCAACGAGGAAGGCTGATGAACCATTACAAACCTGTGACGTCGAAACGCCTGAACGACCCTATGAGGCCAATACAACAGATCATGATGGGGAGGGTGATCGTCCAGAGAACCTTGGTACGCTATTGCAGAGGCTCACACTGAGGAAGCTGATGCACCAGATAACCCTTGTGAGGCTGGTCTCCTAGAACACACTACACAGGCTAACGCCTATACCACAGTGTGGAGGGCGACGAACGGACGAGACCAAACTGGCGAGGGATAATAATTGAATTCTGGAACAGGGTTAATGCGCATGATGGCCGGTATACATTCTCTCTTATGGAACTACCTCCTTGCACCTGAAGTAGGGGCTACTGCGCATTGTAGTCGCTATACATGGGCGTTTATGTGACTAATAACACTTGCAGGCTGATCTCCTAAAACACAATACAGAGGCTAACACCTTAGTCCACAGTGCGGAGGACGACGGACTATACCAAACTGAGGAAGGATAAAATGGGACATCTGGACCAGGGGATAATGCGCAAGAAGGCCGCTGTACATAGGCTCTTATGTGACTCTCTCCTTGCACCTGAGCCAAGGGCAACTGCGCAAGATGGTTGTTATACATAGTCTCGTGAGCAAAAGAGCTGCTATACTTAGGCTCTTATGGAGGAAGCTAGCACGTGGGCACGTGCGCAACATAGTGGCTATACATAGGCTCTTATGGAGAAAGATGGCACAGGGGAGACATAGGAGATATGGGAACGGAATAGGGGCTGATCGCAGAATGCAGGCCGCGTGCATGTTCCAGGTGCGAGATGGTTGCTGTACATTTGGTTCTAAGGGATAAATTGAATTAGATGGACCAGGAAAACATACGGGTGACCAGAACACACTAGTAAGGCCGAAGCGACAGATGCAAACTGTGATGCCTCTAGAGCAGCCCACACTGGGAAGGCTGATGTACCAAACCACACTCTAGGGCACTTGGAGCTGACACCCCGCAGCACACCGGAGGAGCAGCTTGACCATAGCTCAATGGGTGCTCATACACCGGAACACATTGGGGACACTGATGGGAGAGAGAACACTGTTTATGACCTTAGGGTGGATAATACACCAGTCCGCACTGAGGAGGCTCATGCATCAGATCGCACTGATGACACTGATGGAGCCGAGCAGGGTGCTGAAGACGATGCGCCAGAGCAAAAACCTGGGGGGCATATTAACCAGACCATACTGGGTAGGGTATTCAGGCAGAGCATACTGGTGACGCTAATGCACGAGACAACATTTGGAAGGCTCATCGAACACACCTGGGTAGCCTGAAACACCGAAGCACAGTTCGGGCTAAAGTTGCGGAGAATATCAGTTAGAACGATGCACCATAGCACACTGGGAAATGTGAAATACTGAAGGACAAACGCACACTGATGAGACAGATGCTCTAGAGCACACTTGGCAATCTGTACCACCAGACCAAGGAGGAAGGCTTATGAACCAGGGAACACTGGTGACACCGATACGCCAGAACTACTCTATGAGGCCTATACACCTGATCATGCTGGGGAGGGTGATCATCCAGAGAACCTTGGTGACGCTATTGCAGAGGCTCACGCTGAGGAAGCTGTTGCACCAGATAACCTTTCTGAGGCTGGTCTCCTAGAACACACTACAGACGCTAACGCCTACTACCACAGTGTGGAGGGAGACAAACGGACGAGACGAAAATGGCGAGGGATAATAATTGAATTCTGGAACAGGGTTAATGCGCATGATGGCCGCTATACATTCTCTCCTATGGGACTAACTCCTTGCACCTGAAGTAGGGGCTACTGCGCATGGTGGTCGCTATACATGGGCTCTTATGTGACTAACTCCTTGCACCTTGGCTAGGGACTACTGCGCAAGGTGGTGGTTATACATAGGCTCCAATGGAGAAAGGATGCGCGAGATGGTGTCCGCGTGCAACTTCCTAGTGCTTCCGAGGCTAGATGTTTACTGAACAAAGGTTATATGAGACTAAATTTAAGCAGGTTGTTCGGAAGATAATAGCAGTTCACATTGTATAGCCCATGTATAGCCTTCCCAGTGTGGACAGCTCTGCGGGATTCACCGTTTTGCTCTGGCGCTTCGGTTTCACCAGTGTGTTCTGGTTACGTGTTGTGTTTTCCTAAGGCAGCCTTCTAGTTAAGGTCTATACGAATAGAGTATAGCAGTCGTCACGCATAGCACAATGGTGACGCCGATACACCAGAACGATCCTATGAGGCATATGCACCATAGCACACAGGGAAGCCTGAAATACTGAAGGACAGTAGGGACGAATACACATGCGCACACCGATGAGACAGGTGTTCTAGAGCACACTGGGCAATCTGTACAACTAGTCCAAGGAGTGAGGCTGATATTCTAGAGTACACTGGGGACTCCGATACGCCAGAACGACTCTATGAGGCCTATACACCTGACCATTCTGGGGAGGGTAAACAACCAGAGCACCTCGGTGACGCTATTGAAGAGGACCACACTGAGGAAGATGATGCACTAAATAAGACTTGTAGGATGATCTCCCAGAACACATTCCAAGCTAACATTTCTATTCTGGAATTTCAGGATGATCAAACCAATAGTTCATAATTTGACAATGTGAGCGCCGGAGGCAGCTCCGTAGATATACATCTATTTGAACAATGTATCACCAAGAGCTTTGGTCCATTTCCTTAATTTTAGTCTCATATAACCAGAGGTCAGGCACTATACTGCCTCTTGTGTTCTATCACCTGGAAGTTCCAGGCGGCCAGAATCTCGCGCATCGCCCCTATGCCGTCTCCTTAAATACTATGTGCAAGTTTTCCTCAAAGGAGCCTGTGTATAGCCGCTATCTGCTGAAGCTGCAGAGTACATCAGTTAGAACGATGCACCATAACACACAGGGAAGGCTGAAATACTGAAGGACAAGAGGGACGATTATTTATACGCACACCGATGAGACAGATGTTCTAGAGCACACTGGGCAATCTGTACAACTAGACCAAGGAGTGAGGCTGACATACTAGAGCACACTGGGGACGCCGATACGGCAGTACGAACCTATGAGGCATATATCCAGATAATGCTGGGGAGGGTGAACAACCACAGCACCTCGGTGACGCTATTGCAGAGGACCAAACTGAGGAAGATGGTGCACTAATAACACTTGTAGGCTGATCTCCTAGAACACAATACAGAGGCTAACACCTTAGACCACAGTATGGAGGACGATGGACTAGACCAAACTGAGGAAGGATCAAATGGGAATTCTGGACCAGGGGCTAATGCGCAAGGAAGCCGCTATACATAGGCTCTTACGGGACACTCTCCTTGCGCCTGGGCTATGGGCTACTGCGCAAGATGGTGGCTATATATAGGCTCTTATAGTGAACTGTAGCACAGGGGCTCGTGAGCAAAGGGAGGCTATACTTAGGCTCTTATGGATTAAGCTAGCACGTGGGCACGTGCGCAACATAGTGGCTATACATAGGCTCTTATGGAGAAAAGGGCTGATCGCAGGATGGATGCCGCGTGCAACTCCCTAGCGCTAGGACACCCCAGACGAGGCAGCTGCTGAACATTTGGTTCTATGTGGTAAATTGAATTAGATGGACCAGGAAAACAACGGGTAACCAGAACACACAGGTGAGGCCGAAGCGCCAGAGGCAAACTGCGATGCCTCTAGAGCAGCCCACACTGGGAAGGCTGATGTACCAAACCACACTCCAGAGCACTTGGTGCTGAGACGGAATAGGGGCTGATCGCAGAATGGAGGCCGCGTGCAACTTCCTAGTGCGAGGACACCCCACACAAGATAGTTGCTGAACATTTGGTTCTATGGGGTAAATTGAATTAGATGGACCAGGAAAACACACGGGTAACCAGAACACACTGGTAAGCCCGAAGCGCCAGATAAAACTGTGATGCCTCTAGAGCAGCCCACTCTGGGAAGGCTGATGTACCAAACCACACTTTGTTGAACAACCAGAGTGCTAGTATTAAAAACAACTAGAGCACCTCGGTGACGCTACTGCAGAGGACCACACTGAGGAAGATGATGCACTAAATAACACTTATACGCTGATATTCTAGAACACAATACAGAGGCTAACACCATAGACCACAGTGTGGAGGACGATGGACTAGACCAAACTGAGGAAGGATAAAATGGGAATTCTGGACCAGGGGCTAATGCGCAAAAAGGCCGCTATACATAGGATTTATGGGACTCTCTCCTTGCGCCTGGGCTAAGGGCTACTGCGGAAGATGGTGGCTATACATAGCCTCTTATAGAGAAAGGTAGCACAGGGGCTCGTGAGCAAAAGAGGCTCTTACGGACGAAGCTAGCACGTGGGCACGTGCGCAACATAGTGGCTATACATAGGCTCTTATGGAGAAAAATGGCACACGGGAGACATAGGAGATAAGCGAACGGAATAGGGGCTGATCGCAGAATGGAGGCCGCGTGCAACTTCCTAGTGCGAGGACACCCCACACAAGATGGTTGCTGAACATTTGGTTCTATGGGGTAAATTGAATTAGACGGACCAGGAAAACACACGGGTGTCCAGAACACACTGGTAAGGCCGAAGCGCCAGATGCAAACTGTGATGCCTCTAGAGCAGCCCACACTGGGAAGGCTGATGTACCAAACCACACTCCAGGGCACTTGGAGCTGACACCCCGCAGCACACAGGAAGAGGTGCTTGACCATAGCACAATGGGTGCTCATACATCGGAGGACATTGGGGACACTGATGGGAGAGAGCACACTGTTGAAGGCCATGCACCATATGACCTTAGGGTGGATAATACACCAGTCCGCACTGACGAGGCTCATGCACCAGATCGCACTGATGACACTGATGGAGCATAGCAGGGTGCTGAAAACGATGCGCCAGAGCAAAAACCTGGGAGGCATATTCACCAGACCACACTGGGAAGGGTATTCAGGCAGAAAATACTGGTAACGCTAATGCACGAGACAACATTGGGAAGGCTCATCGAGCACACCTGGGTAGCCTGTAACACCGTAGCACAGGACGGGCTAAAGTTGCAGATAACATCAGTTAGAACGATGCACCATAGCACTCTGGGAAGGGAGAATACTGAAGGACAAACGCACACTCATGAGACAGATGCTCTAGAGCACATCGGGCAATCTGTACCACCAGACCAACGAGGAAGGCTGATGAACCATTACAAACCTGTGACGTCGAAACGCCTGAACGACCCTATGAGGCCAATACAACAGATCATGCTGGGGAGGGTGATCGTCCAGAGAACCTTGGTACGCTATTGCAGAGGCTCACACTGTGGAAACTGATACACCAGATAACCTTTGTGAGGCTGGTCTCCTAGAACACACTACAGAGGCTAACGCCTACTACCACAGTGTGGAGGAAGACAAACGGACGAGACCAAAATGGCGCGGGATAATAATTGAATTCTGGAACAGGGTTAATGCGCATGATGGCCGCTATACATTCTCTCTTATGGGACTAATTCCTTGCACCTGAAGTAGGGGCTACTGCGCATGGTGGTCGCTATACATGGGCGTTTATTTGACTAACTCCTTGCACCTGGGCTAGGGGGTACTGCGCAGGATGTCCACTCTACATTGGCTCTTATGGGACCATTTGTTTGCAAATGGGCTAGGGGCTACTGCGCAAGGTGGTGGTTATACCTAGGCTCTATTGGAGAAAGGTTGCGCGGGATGGTGTACGCGTCCAACTTCCTAGTGCTAGTACACCCGAGGCTAGATGTTTTTTGAACAATGGATATATGAGACTAAATTTAAGTAGATTGACCGGGAGATAATGGCAGCTCACATTGTATAGCCCATATATAGCTTGGGAGGTAGCCCCAAGCCCAGGTGCAAGGAGTTAGTCCCATAAGAGCCCATGTATAGCGGCCAACTTACGCATTACCCCCTGTTCCAGAATTCACTCTTTATCCTTCCCCATTTTGGTGTAGTCCAGTGCCCTCCACACTTTGGTATAAGTCGTTAGCCTCTGTAGTGTGTTCAAGGTGATCAGCCTCAAAAGTGTTATTTAGTGCATCAGCTGCCGCGTGCAACTTCCTAGTGCTAGGACACCCCAGACGAGATAGCTGCTGAACATTTGGTTGTATGGGGTAAATTGAATTAGATGGACCAGGAAAACAACGGGTAACCAGAACACACAGGTGAGGCCGAAGCGCCAGAGGCAAAGTATGATGCCTCTAGAGCAGCCCACACTGGGAAGGCTGATGTACCAAACCACACTCCAGGGCACTTGGTGCTGAGACGGAATAGGGGCTGATCGCAGAATGGAGGCCGCGTGCAACTTCCTAGTTCGAGGACACCCCACACAAGATAGTTGCTGAACATTTGGTTCTATGGGGTAAATTGAATTAGATGGACCAGGAAAACACACGGGTGACCAGAACACACTGGTAAGGCCGAAGCGCCAGATAAAACTGTGATGCCTCTAGAGCAGCCCACACTGGGAAGGCTGATGTACCAAACCACACTTTGTTGAACAACCAGAGTGCTAGTATTAAAAACAACCAGAGCACCTCGGTGACGCTACTGCAGCGGACCACACTGAGGAAGATGATGCACTAAATAACACTTATACGCTGATATCCTAGAACACAATACAGAGGCTAACACCATAGACCACAGTGTGGAGGACGATGGACTAGACCAAACTGAGGAAGGATAAAATGGGAATTCTGGACCAGGGGCTAATGCGCAAAAAGGCCGCTATACATAGGATCTTATGCGACTCTCTCCTTGCGCCTGGGCTAAGGGCTACTGCGGAAGATGGTGGCTATACATAGGCTCTTATAGAAAAAGGTAACACAGGGGCTCGTGAGCAAAAGAGAGGCTATACTTAGGCTCTTATGGACGAAGCTAGCACGTGGGCACGTGCGCAACATAGTGGCTATACATAGGCTCTTATGGAGAAAAATGGCACAGGGGAGACATAGGAGATAAGGTTACGGAATAGGGGCTGATCGCAGAATGGAGGCCGCGTGCAACTTCCTAGTGCGAAGTCACCCCACACAAGATTGTTGCTGAACATTTAGTCTAAGTGGTAAATTGAATTACATGGACCAGGAAAACAAGGGTTATCCAGAACACACTGGTGAGGCCGAAGCGCCTGAGGCAAACTGTGATGCCTCTAGAGCATCCCACACTGTGAAGACTGATGTACCAAACCACACTCGGGACGCTGATACACCACACGTCACTGTGGAGCTGACACCCCGCAGCACACCGGAGGAGCTTCTTGACCATAGCTCAATAGGTGCTTATACACCGGAGCACATTGCTGACACTGATGGGAGAGAGCGCACTATTGAAGGCGGTGCACTATATGACCTTAGTGTCGGATAATACACCAGACCGCACTGAGGAGGCTCATGCACCAGATCGCACTGATGACATTGATGGAGCAGAGCAGGGTGCTGAACGATACACCAGAGCAAAAACCTGGGAGGCATATTCACCAGCCCATACTGGGAAGGGTATTCAGGCAGACCATACTGGTAACGCTAATGCACGAGACAACATTGGGAAGGCTCATCGAGCTCACCTGGGTAACCTGAAACACCGAAGCACAGGTCGGGCTGAGGCTGAAGAGAACATCAGTTAGAACGATGCACCATAGCACACTGGGAAGGGTGAAATACTGAAGGACAAACGCACACTGATGAGACAGATGCTCTAGAGCACACTGGGCAATCTGTACCACCAGACCAAAGAGAAAGGCTGATGAACCAGAGCACACTGCTGCTGCCAATACGCCAGAACGACCTTATGAGACCTATACACCACATCATGCAGGGCAGGGTGATCATCCAGAGAATCTTGGTACACTATTGCAGAGGCACACACTGAGGAAGCTGATGCACCATATAACCCTTGTGAGGCTGGTCTCCTAGAACACACTACCGAGGCTAACGCCTTATACCACAGTGTGGAGGGCGACGAACGGACGAGATCAAACTGGCGAGGGATAATAATTGAATTCTGGAACAGGGTTAATGCGCATTATGGCCGCTATACATTCTCTCTTATGTGTCTAAATCCTTGCACCTGAAGTAGGGGCTACTGCGCATTGTGGTCGCTATAGGTGGGCTCTTAGGGGACTAACTCCTTGCACCTGGGCTAGGGACTACTGCGCAAGATGTCCACCCTACATTGGTCCTTATGGGACCAACACTTTGCACCTGGGCTGGGGGCTACTGCGCAAGGTGGTGGTTATACATAGGCTCTAATGGAGAAAGGATCCGCGAGATGGTGTCCGCGTGCAACTTCCTAGTGCTTGTACACCCGAGGCTAGGTGTTTACTGAACAAAGGTTATATGAGTCTAAATTTAAGTAGATTAACCGGAAGATAATAGCAGTTCACATTGTATAGCCCATATATAGCCTTCCCAGTGTGGACAGCTCTACGGGTCTAACAGTTTTGCTCTGGCGCTTCGGCCTCACCAGTGTGTTCTGGTTACGTGTTGTGTTTCCCTAAGGCAGCCTTCTAGTTAAGATCTATACGAATAGAGTATAGAGGTCGTCACGCATAGCACACTGGTGACGCCGATACGCCAGAACGATCCTATGAGGCATATACAGCAGATCATTCTGGGGAGGGTAAACAACCAGAGCACCTCGGTGACGCTTTGAAGAGGACCACACTGAAGAAAATGATGCACTAAATAAGACTTGTAGGATGATCTCCCAGAACACATTCCAAGCTAACATTTCTATTCTGGAATTTCAGGATGATCAAACCAATAGTTCATAAGTTGACAATGTGAGCGCCTGAGGCAGCTCCGTAGATATACATCTATAAGAACAATGTATCACCATGAGCTTCTGGTCCATTTCCTTAATTTTAGTCTCATATAACCAGAGGTCAGGCACTATACTGCCTCGGGTGTCCTATCACCTGGAAGTTCCACGCGGCCAGAATCTCGCGCAACCGCCCCTATGCCGTCTCCTTAAATACTATGTGCTAGTTTTCCTCAAAGGAGCCTGTGTATAGCCGCTATCTGCTGAAGCTGCAGAGTACATCAGTTAGAACGATGCACCATAGCACACAGGGAAGGCTGAAATACTGAAGGACAGTAGGGACGATTACTCATACGCACACCGATGAGACAGATGTTCTAAAGCACACTGGACAATCTGTACAAGTAGACCAAGGAGTGAGGCTGATATACTAGAGCACACTGGGGACGCCGATACGGCAGTACGAACCTATGAGGCATATATCCAGATAATGCTGGGGAGGGTGAACAACCACAGCACCTCGGTTACGCTATTGCAGAGGACCACACTGAGGAAGATGGTGCACTAAATAACACTTGTAGGCTGATCTCCTAGAACACAATACAGAGGCTAACACCTTAGACCACAGTGTGGAGGACGATGGACTAGACCAAACTGAGGAAGGATAAAATGGGAATTCTGGAGCAGGGGCTAATGCGCAAGAAGGCCGCTATACATAGGCTCTTATGGGACTCTCTCCTTGCGCCTGCGCTAAGGGTTATGCGCAAGATGGTGGCTATACATAGGCCCTTATGGAGAAAGGTAGCACAGGGGCTCGTGAGCAAACGAGAGGCTATACTTAGGCTCTTATGGAGGAAGCTAGCACGTGGGCACGTGCGCAAATAATGGCTATACATAGGCTCTTATGGAGAAAAATGGCACAGGGGAGTCATAGGAGATAAGGGAACGGAATAGGGGCTGATCGCAGAATTGAGGCCGCGTGCAACTTCCTGGTGCGAGGACACCCCACACAAGATGGTTGCTGAACATTTGGTTTTTGGGGTACATTGAATTAGATGGACCAGGAGTACACACGGGTAACCAGAACACACTGGCGAGGCCGAAGCGCCAGAGGCAAACTGATGCCTCTAGAGCAGCCCACACTGGGGAGGCTGATGCACCAAACCACACTCGGGGCGCTGATAGACCACAGGGCACTGTGGAGCTGACACCCCGCAGCACACCGGAGGAGCTGCTTGACCATACGTCAATGGGTGCTTTAACACTGAGGCACATTGGGGACACTGATGGGAGAGATCGCACTGTTGAAGGCGATGACCTTAGTGTCGGATAATACACCAGACCGCACTGAGGAGGCTCATGCACCAGATCGCACTGATGACACTGATGGAGCAGAGCAGTCTGCTGAGGACAATGCGCCAGAGCAAAAACCTGGGAGGCATATTCACCAGACCATACTGGGAGCACACTTGGCAATCTGTACCACCAGACCAAGGAGGAAGGCTTATGAACCAGGGAACACTGGTGACGCCGATACGCCAGAACTACTCTATGAGGCCTATACACCTGATCATGCTGGGGAGGGTGATCATCCAGAGAACCTTGGTGACGCAATTGCAGAGGCTCACGCTGAGGAAGCTGTTGCACCAGATAACCTTTCTGAGGCTGGTCTCCTAGAACACACTACTGACGCTAACGCCTACTACCACAGTGTGGAGGGAGACAAACGGACGAGACGAAAATGGCGAGGGATAATAATTGAATTCTGGAACAGGGTTAATGCGCATGATGGCCGCTATACATTCTCTCCTATGGGACTAACTCCTTGCACCTGAAGTAGGGGCTACTGCGCATGGTGGTCGGTATACATGGGCTCTTATGTGACTAACTCCTTGCACCTGGGCTAGGGGCTACTGCGCAAGGTGGTGGTTATACATAGGCTCCAATGGAGAAAGGATGCGCGAGATGGTGTCCGCGTGCAACTTCCTAGTGCTTCCGAGGCTAGATGTTTACTGAACAAAGGTTATATGAGACTAAATTTAAGCAGGTTGTTCGGAAGATAATAGCAGTTCACATTGTATAGCCCATGTATAGCCTTCCCAGTGTGGACAGCTCTGCGGGATTCACCGTTTTGCTCTGGCGCTTCGGTTTCACCAGTGTGTTCTGGTTACGTGTTGTGTTTTCCTAAGTTCTAGTTAAGGTCTATACGAATAGAGTATAGCAGTCGTCACGCATAGCACACTGGTGACGCCGTTACACCAGAACGATCCTATGAGGCATATGCACCATAGCACACAGGGAAGCCTGAAATACTGAAGGACAGTAGGGACGAATACACATGCGCACACCGATGAGACAGGTGTTCTAGAGCACACTGGGCAATCTGTACAACTAGTCCAAGGAGTGAGGCTGATATTCTAGAGCACACTGGGGACTCCGATACGCCAGAACGACTCTATGAGGCCTATACACCTGACCATTCTGGGGAGGGTAAACAACCAGAGCACCTCGGTGACGCTATTGAAGAGGACCACACTGAGGAAGATGATGCACTAAATAAGACTTGTAGGATGATCTCCCAGAACACATTCCAAGCTAACATTTCTATTCTGGAATTTCAGGATGATCAAACCAATAGTTCATAATTTGACAATGTGAGCGCCGGAGGCAGCTGCGTAGATATACATCTATAAGAACAATGTATCACCATGAGCTTTGGTCCATATCCTTAATTTTAGTCTCATATAACCAGAGGTCAGGCACTATACTGCCTCGTGTGTCCTATCACCTGGAAGTTCCAGGCGGCCAGAATCTCGCGCATCGCCCCTATGCCGTCTCCTTAAATACTATGTGCTAGTTTTCCTCAAAGGAGCCTGTGTATAGCCGCTATCTGCTGAAGCTGCAGAGTACATCAGTTAGAACGATGCACCATAACACACAGGGAAGGCTGAAATACTGAAGGACAAGAGGGACGATTACATATACGCACACCGATGAGACAGATGTTCTAGAGCACACTGGGCAATCTGTACAACTAGACCAAGGAGTGAGGCTGACATACTAGAGCACACACTGATGGAGCATAGCAGGGTGCTGAAAACGATGCGCCAGAGCAAAAACCTGGGAGGCATATTCACCAGACCACACTGGGAAGGGTATTCAGGAAGAAAATACTGGTAACGCTAATGCACGAGACAACATTGGGAAGGCTCATCGAGCACACCTGGGTAGCCTGTAACACCGTAGCACAGGACGGGCTAAAGTTGCTGATAACATCAGTTAGAACGATGCACCATAGCACTCTGGGAAGGGAGAATACTGATATCCAGATAATGCTGGGGAGAGTGAACAACCACAGCACCTCGGTGACGCTATTGCAGAGGACCAAACTGAGGAAGATGGTGCACTAATAACACTTGTAGGCTGATCTCCTAGAACACAATACAGAGGCTAACACCTTAGACCACAGTATGGAGGACAATGGACTAGACCAAACTGAGGAAGGATCAAATGGGAATTCTGGACCAGGGGCTAATGCACAAGGGGGCCGCTATACATAGGCTCTTATGGGACTCTCTCCTTGCGCCTGGGCTCTGGGCTACTGCGCAAGATGGTGGCTATATATAGGCTCTTATAGAGAAAGGTAGCACAGGGGCTCGTGAGCAAAGGGAGGCTATACTTAGGCTCTTATGGAGGAAGCTAGCACGTGGGCACGTGCGCAACATAGTGGCTATACATAGGCTCTTATGGAGAAAGGGGCTGATCGCAGAATGAATGCCGCGTGCAACTCCCTAGTGCTAGGACACCCCAGACGAGGTAGCTGCTGAACATTTGGTTCTATGTGGTAAATTGAATTAGATGGACCAGGAAAACAACGGGTAACCAGAACACACAGGTGAGGCCGAAGCGCCAGAGGCAAACTGCGATGCCTCTAGAGCAGCCCACTCTGGGAAAGCTGATGTACCAAACCACACTTTGTTGAACAACCAGAGTGCTAGTATTAAAAACAACTAGAGCACCTCGGTGACGCTACTGCAGAGGACCACACTGAGGGCACTTGGAGCTGACACCCCGCAGCACACAGGAAGAGGTGCTTGACCATAGCACAATGGGTGCTCATACATCGGAGGACATTGGGGACACTGATGGGAGAGAGCACACTGTTGAAGGCCATGCACCATATGACCTTAGGGTGGATAATACACCAGTCCGCACTGACGAGGCTCATGCACCAGATCGCACTGATGACACTGATGGAGCATAGCAGGGTGCTGAAAACGATGCGCCAGAGCAAAAACCTGGGAGGCATATTCACCAGACCACACTGGGAAGGGTATTCAGGCAGAAAATACTGGTAACGCTAATGCACGAGACAACATTGGGAAGGCTCATCGAGCACACCTGGGTAGCCTGTAACACCGTAGCACAGGACGGGCTAAAGTTGCAGATAACATCAGTTAGAACGATGCACCATAGCACTCTGGGAAGGGAGAATACTTAAGGACAAACGCACACTCATGAGACAGATGCTCTAGAGCACACTGGGCAATCTGTACCACCAGACCAAAGAGGAAGGCTGATGCACCAGAGCACACTGGTGACGCCAATACGCCAGAACGACCTTATGAGGCTTATACACCAGATCATGCTGGGCAGGGTGATCATCCAGAGAACATTGGTGACGCTATTGCAGAGGCTCACACTGAGGAAGCTGATGCACCAGATAACCCTTGTGAGGCTGGTCTCCTAGAACACACTGCACAGGCTAACGCCTTATACCACAGTGTGGAGGGCGACGAACGGACGAGACCAAACTGGCGAGAGATAATAATTGAATTCTGGAACAGGGTTAATGCGCATGATGGCCGGTATACATTCTCTCTTATGGAACTAACTCCTTGCACCTGAAGTAGGGGCTACTGCGCATTGTAGTCGCTATACATGGGCTGTTATGTGAGTAACTCCTTGCACCTAGGCTAGGGGCTACTGCGCAAGATGTACACCCTACATTGGCTCTTATGGGACCATTTCTTTGCAAATGGGCTAGGGGCTACTGCGCAAGGTGGTGGTTATACATAGGCTCTATTGGAGAAAGGTTGCGCGAGATGGTGTCCGCGTCCAACTTCCTAGTTCTAGTACACCCGAGGCTAGATGTTTAATGAACAATGGATATATGAGACTAAATTTAAGTAGATTGAATGGGAGATAATGGCAGCTCACATTGTATAGCCCATATACAGTTTGGGAGGTAGCCCCAAGCCCAGGTGCAAGGAGTTAGTCCCATAAGAGCCCATGTATAGCGGCCAACTTACGCATTACCCCCTGTTCCAGAATTCATTCTTTATCCTTCCCCATTTTGGTAAGACGTTAGCCTCTGTAGTGTGTTCAAGGTGATCAGCCTCAAAAGTGTTATATAGTGCATCAGCTTCCTGAAAGTGATCCTCTGCAATAGCAACACCAAGGTGGTCTGGTTGTTCACCCTCCGCAGCATGAACTGGTGTATAGGCCTCACGGGGTCGTTCTGTTGTTCTCTGCAACTTCAGCCCGACTGTGCTTCGGTGTTTCAGTGCACTGTGTTCTATCAGGTCCCCGAATGTCGTCTGGTACATTAGCCTTCTCAGTGTGGACAGCTCTACGGGCCTCACAGTTTTGCTCTGGCGCTTCGGCCTCACCAGTGTGTTCTGGTTACGTGTTGTGTTTTCCTAAGGCAGCCTTTTAGTTAAGGTTTATACGAATAGAGTATAGGAGTCGTCACGCATAGCACACTGGTGACGCCGATACGCCATAACGATCCTATGAGGCATATACACCAGATCATTCTGGGGAGGGTAAACAACCAGAGCACCTCGGTGACGCTATTATAGAGGACCATACTGAGGAAGATGATGCACTAAATAAGACTTCTAGGATGATCACCCAGAACACATTCCAAGCTAACATTTCTATTCTGGAGTTTCAGGGTGATCAAACCAATAGTTCATAAGTTGACAATGTGAGCGCCTGAGGCAGCTCCGTAGAGATAGATCTATAAGAACAATGTATCACCATAAGCTTCTGGTCCATCTCATTAATTTTAGTCTCATATAACCACAGGTCAGGCACTATACTGCCTAGGGTGTCCGATCACCTGGAAGTTCCACGCGGCCAGAATCTAGCACAACCGCCCCTATGCCGTCTCCTTAAATACTATGTGCTAGTTTTCCTCATAGGAACCTGTGTATAGCCGCTATCTGCTGAAGCTGCAGAGAACATCAGTTAGAACGATGCAGCATAGCACACAGGGAAGCCTGAAATACTGAAGGACAGCACACCGATGAGACAGATGTTCTAGAGCACACTGGGCAATCTGTACAACTAGACCAAGGAGTGAGGCTGATATACTAGAGCACACTGGGGACGCCGATACGCCAGTACGACCCTATGAGGCATATACACCAGATCATGCTGGGGAGGGTGAACAACCAGAGCACCTCGGTGACGCTATTGCAGACGACCACACTGAGGCAGATGATGCACTAAATAACACTTGTAGGCTGATCTCCTAGAACACAATACAGAGGCTAACACCTTAGACCACAGTGTGTAGGACGATGGAGTAGACCAAACTGAGGAAGGATAAAATGGGAAATCTGGACCAGGGGCTAATGCGCAAGAAGGCCGCTATACATAGGCTCTTATGGGACTCTCTCCTTGCACTTGGTCTGAGGGCTACTGCGCAAGATGGTGGCTTATAGAGAAAGGTAGCACAGGGGTTCGTGAGCAAAAGAGCGGCTATACTTAGGCTCTTATGGAGGAAGCTAGCACGTGGGCACGTGAGCAACATAGTGGCTATACATAGGCTCTTATGGAGAAAGATGGCATAGGGGAGACATAGGAGATAAGGGAACGGAATAGGGGCTGATCGCAGAATGGAGACCGCATGCAAGTTCCTAGTGCGAGGACACCCCACACATGATGGTTGCTGTACATTTCGTTCTATCGGGTAAATTGAATTAGATGGACCAGGAAAACACACGGGTGACCAGAACTCACTAGTAAGGCCGAAGCGACAGATGCAAACTGTGATGCCTCTAGAGCAGCCCACAATGGGAAGGCTGATGTACCAAACCACACTCGGGGCGCTGATACACCACAGGGCACTGTGGAGCTGGCACCCCGCATCACACCGGAGGAGCTGCTTGACCATAGCTCAATCGGTGCTCATACACCGAGCACATTGCGGACACTGTTTTGAGAGAGCACACTGTTGAAGGCGATGCACTATATGACCTTAGGGTGGATAATACACCAGTCCGCACTGAGGAGGCTCATGCACTAGATCGCACTGATGACACTGATGGAGCAGAGCAGGGTGCTGAGGACGATGCGCCAGAGCAAAAACCTGGGAGGCATATTCACCAGACCATACTGGGAAGGGTATTCAGGCAGAGCATACTGGTAACGCTAATGCACGAGACAACATTGGGAAGGCTCATCGAGCACACCTGGGTAGCCTGTAACACCGAAGCACAGGACGGGCTAAAGTTGCAGGTAACATCAGTTAGAACGATGCACCATAGCACACTGCGAAGGGAGAATACTGACGGACAAACGCACACCGATGAGACAGATGTTCTAGAGCACACTGGGCAATCTGTACAACTAGACTAAGGAGTGAGGCTGATATACTAGAGCACACTTTGGACGCCGATACGCCAGTACGAACCTATGAGGCATATATCCAGATAATGCTGGGGAGGGTGAACAACCACAGCACCTCGGTTACGCTATTGCAGAGGACAACACTGAGGAAGATGGTGCGCTAAATAACACTTGTAGGCTGATCTCCTAGAACACAATACAGAGGCTAACACCTTAGACCACAGTGTGCAGGACGATGGACTAGACCAAACTGAGGAAGGATAAAATGGGAAATCTGGATCAGGGGCTAATGCGCAAGAAGGTCGGTATACATAGGCAATTATGGGACTCTCACCTTGCACTTGGGCTAAAGGCTACTGCGTAAGATGTTGTCTATACATAGGCTCTTATAGGGAAAAAGGGTTCGTGAGCAAAAGAGCTGCTATACCTAGGCTCTTATCGAGGAAGCTAGCACGTGGGCACGTTCGAAACATAGCGGCTATACATAGGCTCTTATGGAGTAAGATGGCACAGGGGAGACATAGGAGATAAGGAGACGGAATAGGAGCTCATCGCGGGATGGAGGCCGCGTGCATCTTTCTAGTGCTAGGACACCCCAGACGAGATAGCTGCTGAACATTTGGTTCTATGGGGTAAATTGAACTAGATGGACCAGGAAAACAAAGGGTAACCAGAAAACACAGGTGAGGCCGAAGCGCCTGAGGCAAACGGTGATGCCTCTATTGCAGCCCACACTGGGAAGGCTGATGTACCAAACCACACTCTAGGGCACTTGGAGCTGTCACCCCGCAGCACACCGGAGGAGCAGCTTGACCATAGCTCAATGGGTGCTCATACACCGGAACACATTGGGGACACTGATGGGAGAGAGAACACTGTTTATGACCTTAGGGTGGATAATACACCAGTCCGCACTGAGGAGGCTCATGCACCAGATCGCACTGATGACACTGATGGAGCCGAGCAGGGTGCTGAAGACGATGCGCCAGAGCAAAAACCTGGGAGGCATATTCACCAGACCATACTGGGAAGGGTATTCAGGCAGAGCATACTGGAGACGCTAATGCACGAGACAACATTTGGAAGGCTCATCGAACACACCTGGGTAGCCTGAAACACCGAAGCACAGTTCGGGCTAAAGTTGCGGAGAATATCAGTTAGAACGATGCACCATAGCACACTGGGAAATGTGAAATACTGAAGGACAAACGCACACTGATGAGACAGATGCTCTAGAGCACACTTGGCAATCTGTACCACCAGAACAAGGAGGAAGGCTTATGAACCAGGGAACACTGGTGACGCCGATACGCCAGAACTACTCTATGAGGCCTATACACCTGATCATGCTGGGGAGGGTGATCATCCAGAGAACCTTGGTGACGCTATTGCAGAGGCTCACGCTGAGGAAGCTGTTGCACCAGATAACCTTTCTGAGGCTGGTCTCCTAGAACACACTACAGACGCTAACGCCTACTACAACAGTGTGGAGGGAGACAAACTTGACGAGACGAAAATGGCGAGGGATAATAATTGAATTCTGGAACAGGGTTAATGCGCATGATGGCCGCTATACATTCTCTCCTATGGGACTAACTCCTTGCACCTGAAGTAGGGGCTACTGCGCATGGTGGTCGCTATACATGGGCTCTTATGTGACTAACTCCTTGCACCTGAAGTAGGGGCTACTGCGCATGGTGGTCGCTATACATGGGCCCTTATGTGACTAACTCCTTGCACCTGGGATAGGGACTACTGCGCAAGGTGGTGGTTATACATAGGCTCCAATGGAGAAAGGATGCGCGAAATGGTGTCCGCGTGCAACTTCCTAGTGCTTCCGAGGCTAGATGTTTACTGAACAAAGGTTATATGAGACTAAATTTAAGCAGGTTGTTCGGAAGATAATAGCAGTTCACATTGTATAGCCCATGTATAGCCTTCCCAGTGTGGACAGCTCTGCGGGATTCACCGTTTTGCTCTGGCGCTTCGGTTTCACCAGTGTGTTCTGGTTACGTGTTGTGTTTTCCTAAGGCAGCCTTCTAGTTAAGGTCTATACGAATAGAGTATAGCAGTCGTCACGCATAGCACACTGGTGACGCCGATACACCAGAACGATCCTATGAGGCATATGCACCATAGCACACAGGGAAGCCTGAAATACTGAAGGACAGTAGGGACGAATACACATGCGCACACCGATGAGACAGGTGTTCTAGAGCACACTGGGCAATCTGTACAACTAGTCCAAGGAGTGAGGCTGATATTCTAGAGCACACTGGGGACTCCGATACGCCAGAACGACTCTATGAGGCCTATACACCTGACCATTCTGGGGAGGGTAAACAACCAGAGCACCTCGGTGACGCTATTGAAGAGGACCACACTGAGGAAGATGATGCACTAAATAAGACTTGTAGGATGATCTCCCAGAACACATTCCGAGCTAACATTTCTATTCTGGAATTTCAGGATGATCAAACCAATAGTTCATAATTTGACAATGTGAGCGCCGGAGGCAGCTCCGTATATATACATCTATAAGAACAATGTATCACCATGAGCTTTGGTCCATTTCCTTAATTTTAGTCTCATATAACCAGAGGTCAGGCACTATACTGCCTCGTGTGTCCTATCACCTGGAAGTTCCAGGCGGCCAGAATCTCGCGCATCGCCACTATGCCGTCTCCTTAAATACTATGTGCTAGTTTTCCTCAAAGGAGCCTGTGTAAGGCCGCTATCTGCTGAAGCTGCAGAGTACATCAGTTAGAACGATGCACCATAACACACAGGGAAGGCTGAAATACTGAAGGACAAGAGGGACGATTACATATACGCACACCGATGAGACAGATGTTCTAGAGCACACTGGGCAATCTGTACAACTAGACCAAGGAGTGCGGCTGACAACTAGAGCACACTGGGGACGCCGATACGGCAGTACGAACCTATGAGGCATATATCCAGATAATGCTGGGGAGGGTGAACAACCACAGCACCTCGGTGACGCTATTGCAGAGGACCAAACTGAGGAAGATGGTGCACTAATAACACTTGTAGGCTGATCTCCTAGAACACAATACAGAGGCTAACACCTTAGACCACAGTATGGAGGACGATGGACTAGACCAAACTGAGGAAGGATCAAATGGGAATTCTGGACCAGGGGCTAATGCGCAAGGAGGCCGCTATACATAGGCTCTTATGGGACTCTCTCCTTGCGCCTGGGCTATGGGCTACTGCGCAAGATGGTGGCTATATATAGGCTCTTATAGAGAAAGGTAGCACAGGGGCTCGTGAGAAAAGGGAGGCTATACTTAGGCTCTTATGGAGGAAGCTGGCACGTGGGCACGTGCGCAACATAGTGGCTATACATAGGCTCTTATGGAGAAAGGGGCTGATCGCAGGATGGATGCCGCGTGCAACTCCCTAGTGCTAGGACACCCCAGACGAGGTAGCTGCTGAACATTTGGTTCTATGTGGTAAATTGAATTAGATGGACCAGGAAAACAACGGGTAACCAGAACACACAGGTGAGGCCGAAGCGCCAGAGGCAAACTGCGATGCCTCTAGAGCAGCCCACACTGGGAAGGCTGATGTACCAAACCACACTCCAGAGCACTTGGTGCTGAGACGGAATAGGGGCTGTCCGCAGAATGGAGGCCGCGTGCAACTTCCTAGTGCGAGGACACCCCACACAAGATAGTTGCTGAACATTTGGTTCTATGGGGTAAATTGAATTAGATGGACCAGGAAAACACACGGGTAACCAGAACACACTGGTAAGGCCGAAGCGCCAGATAAAACTGTGATGCCTCTAGAGCAGCCCACTCTGGGAAGGCTGATGTACCAAACCACACTTTGTTGAACAACCAGAGTGCTAGTATTAAAAACAACTAGAGCACCTCGGTGACGCTACTGCAGAGGACCACACTGAGGAAGATGATGCACTAAATAACACTTATACGCTGATATCCTAGAACACAATACAGAGGCTAACTGCATAGACCACAGTGTGGAGGACGATGGACTAGACCAAACTGAGGAAGGATAAAATGGGAATTCTGGACCAGGGGCTAATGCGCAAGAAGGCCGCTATACATAGGCTCTTATGGGACTCTCTCCTTGCACTTGGTCTGAGGGCTACTGCGCAAGACGGTGGCTATACATAGGCTCTTATAGAGAAAGGTAGCACAGGGGTTCGTGAGCAAAAGAGCGGCTATACTTAGGCTCTTATGGAGGAAGCTAGGTCGTGGGTACGTGCGCAACATTGTGGCTATACATAGGCTCTTATGGAGAAAGATGGCACAGGGGAGACATAGGAGATAAGGGAACGGTATAGGGGCTGATCGCTGAATGGAGGCTGCATGCAAGTTCCTAGTGCGAGGACACCCCACACAAGATGGTTGCTGTACATTTGGTTCTAGCGGGTAAACTGAATTAGATGGACCAGGAAAACACACCGGTGACCAGAACACACTAGTAAGGCCGAAACGACAGATGCAAACTGTGATGCCTCTAGAGCAGCCCACACTGGGAAGGCTGATGTACCAAACCACACTCGGGGCGCTGATACACCACAGGGCAGTGTGGAGCTGACACCCCGCAGTACACCGGAGGAGCTGCTTGACCATAGCTCAATGGGTGCTCATACACCGAGCACATTGCGGACACTGTTGGGAGAGAGTACACTGTTGAAGGCGATGCACTATATGACCTTAGGGTGGATAATACACCAGTCCGCACTGAGGAGGCTCATGCACCAGATCGCACTGATGACACTGATGGAGCAGAGCAGGGTGCTGAGGACGATGCGCCAGAGCAAAAACCTGGGAGGCATATTCACCAGACCATACTGGGAAGGGTATTCAGGCAGAGCATACTGGTAACGCTAATGCACGAGACAAAATTGGGAAGGCTCATCGAGCACACCTGGGTAGGCTGAAACATCGAAGCACAGGTCGGGCTAAAGTTGCAGAGAACATCAGTTAGAATGATGCACCATAGCACACTGGGAAGGGAGAATACTGAAGGACAAACGCACACTGATGAGACAGATGCTCTAGAGCACACTGGGCAATCTGTACCACCAGACCAAAGAGGAAGGCTGATGAACCAGTGCACACTGGTGACGCCAATACGCAAGAACGACCTTATGAGGCCTATACACCAGATCATGCTGGGCAGGGTGATCATCCAGAGAACCTTGGTGACGCTATTGCAGAGGCTCACACTGAGGAAGCTGATGCACCAGATAACCCTTGTTAGGCTGGTCTCCTAGAACACACTACACAGGCTAACGCCTTATACCACAGTGTGGAGGGCGACGAACGGACGAGACCAAACTGGCGAGGGATAATAATTGAATTCTGGAACAGGGTTAATGCGCATGATGGCCGGTATACATTCTCTCTTATGGAACTAACTCCTTGCACCTGAAGTAGGGGCTACTGCGCATTGTAGTCGCTATACATGGACTGTTATGTGACTAACTCCTTGCACCTGGGCTAGGGGCTACTGCGCAAGATGTACACCCTACATTGGCTCTTATGGGACCATTTCTTTGCAAATGGGCTAGGGGCTACTGCGCAAGGTGGTGGTTATACATAGGCTCTATTGGAGAAAGGTTGCGCGAGATGGTGTCCGCGTGCAACTTCCTAGTGCTTCCGAGGCTAGATGTTTACTGAACAAAGGTTATATGAGACTAAATTTAAGCAGGTTGTTCGGAAGATAATAGCAGTTCACATTGTATAGCCCATGTATAGCCTTCCCAGTGTGGACAGCTCTGCGGGATTCACCGTTTTGCTCTGGCGCTTCGGTTTCACCAGTGTGTTCTGGTTACGTGTTGTGTTTTCCTAAGGCAGCCTTCTAGTTAAGGTCTATACGAATAGAGTATAGCAGTCGTCACGCATAGCACACTGGTGACGCCGATACACCAGAACGATCCTATGAGGCATATGCACCATAGCACACAGGGAAGCCTGAAATACTGAAGGACAGTAGAGACGAATACACATGCGCACACCGATGAGACAGGTGTTCTAGAGCACACTGGGCAATCTGTACAACTAGTCCAAGGAGTGAGGCTGATATTCTAGAGCACACTGGGGACTCCGTTACGCCAGAACGACTCTATGAGGCCTATAATCCTGACCATTCTGGGGAGGGTAAACAACCAGAGCACCTCGGTGACGCTATTGAAGAGGACCACACTAGGGAAGATGATGCACTAAATAAGACTTGTAGGATGATCTCCCAGAACGCATTCCAAGCTAACATTTCTATTCTGGAATTTCAGGATGATCAAACCAATAGTTCATAATTTGACAATGTGAGCGCCGGAGGCAGCTCCGTATATATACATCTATAAGAACAATGTATCACCATGAGCTTTGGTCCATTTCCTTAATTTTAGTCTCATATAACCAGAGGTCAGGCACTATACTGCCTCGTGTGTCCTATCACCTGGAAGTTCCAGGCGGCCAGAATCTCGCGCATCGCCCCTATGCCCCCCTACGCCCCTACGCCTCAAAGGAGCCTGTGTATAGCCGCTATCTGCTGAAGCTGCAGAGAACATCAGTTAGAACGATGCACCATAACACACAGGGAAGGCTGAAATACTGAAGGACAAGAGGGACGATTACATATACGCACACCGATGAGACAGATGTTCTAGAGCACACTGGGCAATCTGTACAACTAGACCAAGGAGTGAGGCTGACATACTAGAGCACACTGGGGACGCCGATACGGCAGTACGAACCTATGAGGCATATATCCAGATAATGCTGGGGAGGGTGAACAACCACAGCACCTCGGTGACGCTATTGCAGAGGACCAAACTGAGGAAGATGGTGCACTAATAACACTTGTAGGCTGATCTCCTAGAACACAATACAGAGGCTAACACCTTAGACCACAGTATGGAGGACGGTGGACTAGACCAAACTGAGGAAGGATCAATTGGGAATTCTGGACCAGGGGCTAATGCGCAAGGAGGCCGCTATACATAGGCTCTTATGGGACTCTCTCCTTGCGCCTGGGCTATGGGCTACTGCGCAAGATGGTGGCTATATATAGGCTCTTATAGAGAAAGGTAGCACAGGGGCTCGTGAGCAAAGGGAGGCTATACATAGGCTCTTATGGAGGAAGCTAGCACGTGGGCACGTGCGCAACATAGTGGCTATACATAGGCTCTTATGGAGAAAGGGGCTGATCGCAGGATGGATGCCGCGTGCAACTCCCTAGTGCTAGGACACCCCAGACGAGGTAGCTGCTGAACATTTGGTTCTATGTGGTAAATTGAATTAGATGGACCAGGAAAACAACGGGTAACCAGAACACACAGGTGAGGCCGAAGCGCCAGAGGCAAACTGCGATGCCTCTAGAGCAGCCCACACTGGGAAGGCTGATGTACCAAACCACACTCCAGAGCACTTGGTGCTGAGACGGAATAGGGGCTGATCGCAGAATGGAGGCCGCGTGCAACTTCCTAGTGCGAGGACACCCCACACAAGATAGTTGCTGAACATTTGGTTCTATGGGGTAAATTGAATTAGATGGACCAGGAAAACACACGGGTAACCAGAACACACTGGTAAGCCCGAAGCGCCAGATGCAAACTGTGATGCCTCTAGAGCAGCCCACACTGGGAAGGCTGATGTACCAAACCACACTCCAGGGCACTTGGAGTTGACACCCCGCAACACACAGGAAGAGGTGCTTGACCATAGCACAATGGGTGCTCATACATCGGAGGACATTGGGGACACTGATGGGAGAGAGCACACTGTTGAAGGCCATGCACCATATGACCTTAGGGTGGATAATACACCAGTCCGCACTGACGAGGCTAATGCACCAGATCGCACTGATGACACTGATGGAGCATAGCAGGGTGCTGAAAACGATGCGCCAGAGCAAAAACCTGGGAGGCATATTCACCAGACCACACTGGGAAGGGTATTCAGGCAGAAAATACTGGTAACGCTAATGCACGAGACAACATTGGGAAGGCTCATCGAGCACACCTGGGTAGCCTGTAACACCGTAGCACAGGACGGGCTAAAGTTGCAGATAACATCAGTTAGAACGATGCACCATAGCACTCTGGGAAGGGAGAATACTGAAGGACAAACGCACACTCATGAGACAGATGCTCTAGAGCACATCGGGCAATCTGTACCACCAGACCAACGAGAAAGGCTGATGAACCATTACAAACCTGTGACGTCGAAACGCCTGAACGACCCTATGAAGCCAATACAACAGATCATGCTGGGGAGGGTGATCGTCCAGAGAACCTTGGTACGCTATTGCAGAGGCTCACACTGAGGAAGCTGATGCACCAGATAACCCTTGTGAGGCTGGTCTCCTAGAACACACTACACAGGCTAACGCCTATTACCACAGTGTGGAGGGCGACGAACGGACGAGACCAAACTGGCGAGGGATAATAATTGAATTCTGGAACAGGGTTAATGCGCATGATGGCCGGTATACATTCTCTCTTATGGAACTAACTCCTTGCACCTGAAGTAGGGGCTACTGCGCATTGTAGTCGCTATACATGGGCGTTTATGTGACTAACTCCTTGCACCTGGGCTAGGGGGTACTGCGCAGGATGTCCACTCTACATTGGCTCTTATGGGACCATTTGTTTGCAGATGGGCTAGGGGCTACTGAGCAAGGTGGTGGTTATACCTAGGCTCTATTGGAGAAAGGTTGCGCGAGATGGTGTCCGCGTCCAACTTCCTAGTGCTAGTACACCCGAGGCTAGATGTTTATTGAACAATGGATATATGAGACTAAATTTAAGTAGATTGACCGGGAGATAATGGCAGCTCACATTGTATAGCCCATATATAGCTTGGGAGGTAGCCCCAAGCCCAGGTGCAAGGAGTTAGTCCCATAAGAGCCCATGTATAGCGGCCAACTTACGCATTACCCCCTGTTCCAGAATTCACTCTTTATCCTTCCCCATTTTGGTGTAGTCCAGTGCCCTCCACAGTTTGGTATAAGACGTTAGCCTCTGTAGTGTGTTCAAGGTGATCAGCCTCATAAGTGTTATTTAGTGCATCAGCTTCCTGAAAGTGATCCTCTGCAATAGCGACACCAAGGTGGTCTGGTTGTTCACCCTCCGCAGCATGAACTGGTGTATAGGCCTCACGGGGTCGTTCTGTTGTTCTCTGCAACTTCAGCCCGACTGTGCTTCGGTGTTTCAGTGCACTGTGTTCTATTAGGTCCCCGAATGTCGTCTGGTACATTAGCCTTCTCAGTGTGGACAGCTCTACGGGCCTCACAGTTTTGCTCTGGCGCTTCGGCCTCACCAGTGTGTTCTGGTTACGTGTTGTGTTTTCCTAAGGCAGCCGTTTAGTTAAGGTTTATACGAATAGAGTATAGCACACTGGTGACGCCGATACGCCATAACGATCCTATGAGGCATATACACCAGATCATTCTGGGGAGGGTAAACAACCAGAGCACCTCGGTGACGCTATTAAAGAGGACCACACTGAGGAAGATGATTCACTAAATAAGACTTGTAGGATGATCACCCAGAAAACATTCCAAGCTAATATTTCTATTCTGGAGTTTCAGGATGATCAAACCAATAGTTCATAAGTTGACAATGTGAGCGCCTAAGGCAGCTCCGTAGAGATAGATCTATAAGAACAATGTATCTCCATGAGCTTCTGGTCCATCTCCTTAATTTTAGTCTCATATAACCAGAGGTTATACGCCTCGGGTGTCCTATCACCTGGATGTTCCACGCGGCCAGAATCTATCGCAACCGCCCCTATGCCGTCTCCTTAAATACTATGTGCTAGTTTTCCTCATAGGAACCTGTGTAGAGCCGCTATCCGCTGAAGCTGCAGAGAACATCAGTTAGAACGATGCAGCATAGCACACAGGGAAGGCTGAAATACTGAAGGACAGTAGGGACGATTACACATACGCACACCGATGAGACAGATGTTCTAGAGCACACTGGGCAATCTGTACAACTAGACCAAGGAGTGAGCACACTGGGGACGCCGATACGCCAGTACGACCCTATGAGGCATATACACCAGATCATGCTGGGGAGGGTGAACAACCAGAGCACCTCGGTGACGCTATTGCAGACGACCACACTGAGGCAGATGATGCACTAAATAACACTTGTAGGCTGATCTCCTAGTACACAATACAGAGGCTAACACCTTAGACCACAGTGTGTAGGACGATGGAGTAGACCAAACTGAGGAAGGATAAAATGGGAAATCTGGACCAGGGGCTAATGCGCAAGAAGGCCGCTATACATAGGCTCTTATGGGACTCTCTCCTTGCACTTGGTCTGAGGGCTACTGCGCATGATGGTGGCTTATAGAGAAAGGTAGCACAGGGGTTCGTGAGCAAAAGAGCGGCTATACTTAGGCTCTTATGGAGGAAGCTAGCACGTGGGCACGTTCGAAACATAGCGGCTATACAACATTGGGAAGGCTCATCGAGCACACCTGGGTAGGCTGAAACATCGAAGCACAGGTCGGGCTAAAGTTGCAGAGAACATCAGTTAGAACGATGCACCATAGCACACTGCGAAGGGAGAATACTGACGGACAAACGCACACCGATGAGACAGATGTTCTAGAGCACACTGGGCAATCTGTACAACTTGACTAAGGAGTGAGGCTGATATACTAGAGCACACTTTGGACGCCGATACGCCAGTACGAACCTATGAGGCATATATCCAGATAATGCTGGGGAGGGTGAACAACCACAGCACCTCGGTTACGCTATTGCAGAGGACCACACTGAGGAAGATGGTGCGCTAAATAACACTTGTAGGCTGATCTCCTAGAACACAATACAGAGGCTAACACCTTAGACCACAGTGTGCAGGACGATGGACTAGACCAAACTGAGGAAGGATAAAATGGGAAATCTGGATCAGGGGCTAATGCGCAAGAAGGTCGGTATACATAGGCAATTATGGTACTCTCACCTTGCACTTGGGCTAAAGGCTACTGCGTAAGATGTTGTCTATACATAGGCTCTTATAGGGAAAAAGGGTTCGTGAGCAAAAGAGCTGCTATACCTAGGCTCTTATCGAGGAAGCTAGCACGTGGGCACGTTCGAAACATAGCGGCTATACATAGGCTCTTATGGAGTAAGATGGCACAGGGGAGACATAGGAGATAAGGAGACGGAATAGGGGCTCATCGCGGGATGGAGGCCGCGTGCATCTTTCTAGTGCTAGGACACCCCAGACGAGATAGCTGCTGAACATTTGGTTCTATGGGGTAAATTGAACTAGATGGACCAGGAAAACAAAGGGTAACCAGAAAACACAGGTGAGGCCGAAGCGCCTGAGGCAAACTGTGATGCCTCTAGAGCAGCCCACACTGGGAAGGCTGATGTACCAAACCACACTCTAGGGCACTTCGAGCTGACACCCCGCAGCACACCGGAGGAGCAGCTTGACCATAGCTCAATGGGTGCTCATACACCGGAACACATTGGGGACACTGATGGGAGAGAGAACACTGTTTATGACCTTAGGGTGGATAATACACCAGTCCGCACTGAGGAGGCTCATGCACCAGATCGCACTGATGACACTGATGGAGCCGGGCAGGGTGCTGAAGACGATGCGCCAGAGCAAAAACCTGGGAGGCATATTCACCAGACCATACTGGGAAGGGTATTCAGGCAGAGCATACTGGTGACGCTAATGCACGAGACAACATTTGGAAGGCTCATCGAACACACCTGGGTAGCCTGAAACACCGAAGCACAGTTCGGGCTAAAGTTGCGGAGAATATCAGTTAGAACGATGCACCATACACCATACACTGGGAAATGTGAAATACTGTAGGACAAACGCACACTGATGAGACAGATGCTCTAGAGCACACTTGGCAATCTGTACCACCAGACCAAGGAGGAAGGCTTATGAACCAGGGAACACTGGTGACGCCGATACGCCAGAACTACTCTATGAGGCCTATACACCTGATCATGCTGGGGAGGGTGATCATCCAGAGAACCTTGGTGACGCTATTGCAGAGGCTCACGCTGAGGAAGCTGTTGCACCAGATAACCTTTCTGAGGCTGGTCTCCTAGAACACACTACAGACGCTAACGCCTACTACCACAGTGTGGAGGGAGACAAACGGACGAGACGAAAATGGCGAGGGATAATAATTGAATTCTGGAACAGGGTTAATGCGCATGCTGGCCGCTATACATTCTCTCCTATGGGACTAACTCCTTGCACCTGAAGTAGGGGCTACTGCGCATGGTGGTCGCTATACATGCGCTCTTATGTGACTAACTCCTTGCACCTGGGCTAGGGGCTACTGCGCAAGGTGGTGGTTATACATAGGCTCCAATGGAGAAAGGATGCGCGAGATGGTGTCCGCGTGCAACTTCCTAGTGCTTCCGAGGCTAGATGTTTACTGAACAAAGGTTATATGAGACTAAATTTAAGCAGGTTGTTCGGAAGATAATAGCAGTTCACATTGTATAGCCCATGTATAGCCTTCCCAGTGTGGACAGCTCTGCGGGATTCACCGTTTTGCTCTGGCGCTTCGGTTTCACCAGTGTGTTCTGGTTACGTGTTGTGTTTTCCTAAGGCAGCCTTCTAGTTAAGGTCTATACGAATAGAGTATAGCAGTCGTCACGCATAGCACACTGGTGACGCCGATACACCAGAACGATCCTATGAGGCATATGCACCATAGCACACAGGGAAGCCTGAAATACTGAAGGACAGTAGGGACGAATACACATGCGCACACCGATGAGACAGGTGTTCTAGAGCTCACTGGGCAATCTGTACAACTAGTCCAAGGAGTGAGGCTGATATTCTAGAGCACACTGGGGACTCCGATACGCCAGAACGACTCTATGAGGCCTATACACCTGACCATTCTGGGGAGGGTAAACAACCAGAGCACCTCGGTGACGCTATTGAAGAGGACCACACTGAGGAAGATGATGCACTAAATAAGACTTGTAGGATGATCTCCCAGAACACATTCCAAGCTAACATTTCCATTCTGGAATTTCAGGATGATCAAACCAATAGTTCATAATTTGACAATGTGAACGCCGGAGGCAGCTCCGTAGATATACATCTATTAGAACAATGTATCACCATGAGCTTTGGTCCATTTCCTTAATTTTAGTCTCATATAACCAGAGGTCAGGCACTATACTGCCTCGTGTGTCCTATCACCTGGAAGTTCCAGGCGGCCAGAATCTCGCGCATCGCCCCTATGCCGTCTCCTTAAATACTATGTGCAATTTTTCCTCAAAGGAGCCTGTGTATAGCCGCTATCTGCTGAAGCTGCAGAGTACATCAGTTAGAACGATGCACCATAACACACAGGGAAGGCTGAAATACTGAAGGACAAGAGGGACGATTATTTATACGCACACCGATGAGACAGATGTTCTAGAGCACACTGGGCAATCTGTACAACTAGACCAAGGAGTGAGGCTGACATACTAGAGCACACTGGGGACGCCGATACGGCAGTACGAACCTATGAGGCATATATCCAGATAATGCTGGGGAGGGTGAACAACCACAGCACCTCGGTGACGCTATTGCAGAGGACCAAACTGAGGAAGATGGTGCACTAATAACACTTGTAGGCTGATCTCCTAGAACACAATACAGAGGCTAACACCTTAGACCACAGTATGGAGGACGATGGACTAGACCAAACTGAGGAAGGATCAAATGGGAATTCTGGACCAGGGGCTAATGCGCAAGGAAGCCGCTATACATAGGCTCTTATGGGACTCTCTCCTTGCGCCTGGGCTATGGGCTACTGCGCAAGATGGTGGCTATATATAGGCTCTTATAGAGAACTGTAGCACAGGGGCTCGTGAGCAAAGGGAGGCTATACTTAGGCTCTTATGGAGGAAGCTAGCACGTGGGCACGTGCGCAACATAGTGGCTATACATAGGCTCTTATGGAGAAAGGGGCTGATCGCAGGATGGATGCCGCGTGCAACTCCCTAGTGCTAGGACACCCCAGACGAGGCAGCTGCTGAACATTTGGTTCTATGTGGTAAATTGAATTAGATGGACCAGGAAAACAACGGGTAACCAGAACACACAGGTGAGGCCGAAGCGCCAGAGGCAAACTGCGATGCCTCTAGAGCAGCCCACACTGGGAAGGCTGATGTACCAAACCACACTCCAGAGCACTTGGTGCTGAGACGGAATAGGGGCTGATCGCAGAATGGAGGCCGCGTGCAACTTCCTAGTGCGAGGACACCCCACACAAGATGGTTGCTGAACATTTGGTTCTATGGGGTAAATTGAATTAGACGGACCAGGAAAACACACGGGTGACCAGAACACACTGGTAAGGCCGAAGCGCCAGATGCAAACTGTGATGCCTCTAGAGCAGCCCACACTGGGAAGGCTGATGTACCAAACCACACTCCAGGGCACTTGGAGCTGACACCCCGCAACACACAGGAAGAGGTGCTTGACCATAGCACAATGGGTGCTCATACATCGGAGGACATTGGGGACACTGATGGGAGAGAGCACACTGTTGAAGGCCATGCACCATATGACCTTAGGGTGGATAATACACCAGTCCGCACTGACGAGGCTAATGCACCAGATCGCACTGATGACACTGATGGAGCATAGCAGGGTGCTGAAAACGATGCGCCGGAGCAAAAACCTGGGAGGCATATTCACTAGACCACACTGGGAAGGGTATTCAGGCAGAAAATACTGGTAACGCTAATGCACGAGACAACATTGGGAAGGCTCATCGAGCACACCTGGGTAGCCTGTAACACCGTAGCACAGGACGGGCTAAAGTTGCAGATAACATCAGTTAGAACGATGCACCATAGCACTCTGGGAAGGGAGAATACTGAAGGACAAACGCACACTCATGAGACAGATGCTCTAGAGCACATCGGGCAATCTGTACCACCAGACCAACGAGGAAGGCTGATGAACCATTACAAACCTGTGACGTCGAAACGCCTGAACGACCCTATGAGGCCAATACAACAGATCATGCTGGGGAGGGTGATAGTCCAGAGAACCTTGGTACGCTATTGCAGAGGCTCACACTGAGGAAGCTGATGCACCAGATAACCCTTGTGAGGCTGGTCTCCTAGAACACACTACACAGGCTAACGCCTATTACCACAGTGTGGAGGGCGACGAACGGACGAGACCAAACTGGCGAGGGATAATAATTGAATTCTGGAACAGGGTTAATGCGCATGATGGCCGGTATACATTCTCTCTTATGGAACTAACTCCTTGCACCTGAAGTAGGGGCTACTGCGCATTGTAGTCGCTATACATGGGCTGTTATGTGAGTAACTCCTTGCACCTGGGCTAGGGGCTACTGCGCAAGATGTACACCCTACATTGGCTCTTATGGGACCATTTCTTTGCAAATGGGCTAGGGGCTACTGCGCAAGGTGGTGGTTATACATAGGCTCTATTGGAGAAAGGTTGCGCGAGATGGTGTCCGCGTCCAACTTCCTAGTTCTAGTACACCCGAGGCTAGATGTTTATTGAACAATGGATATATGAGACTAAATTTAAGTAGATTGACCGGGAGATAATGGCAGCTCACATTGTATAGCCCATATATAGCTTGGGAGGTAGCCCCAAGCCCAGGTGCAAGGAGTTAGTCCCATAAGAGCCCATGTATAGCGGCCAACTTACGCATTACCCCCTGTTCCAGAATTCATTCTTTATCCTTCCCCATTTTGGTAAGACGTTAGCCTCTGTAGTGTGTTCAAGGTGATCAGCCTCAAAAGTGTTATTTAGTGCATCAGCTTCCTGAAAGTGATCCTCTGCAATAGCAACACCAAGGTGGTCTGGTTGTTCACCCTCCGCAGCATGAACTGGTGTATAGGCCTCACGGGGTCGTTCTGTTGTTCTCTGCAACTTCAGCCCGACTGTGCTTCGGTGTTTCAGTGCACTGTGTTCTATCAGGTCCCCGAATGTCGTCTGGTACATTAGCCTTCTCAGTGTGGACAGCTCTACGGGCCTCACAGTTTTGCTCTGGCGCTTCGGCCTCACCAGTGTGTTCTGGTTACGTGTTGTGTTTTCCTAAGGCAGCCTTTTAGTTAAGGTTTATACGAATAGAGTATAGGAGTCGTCACGCATAGCACACTGGTGACGCCGATACGCCATAACGATCCTATGAGGCATATACACCAGATCATTCTGGGGAGGGTAAACAACCAGAGCACCTCGGTGACGCTATTATAGAGGACCATACTGAGGAAGATGATGCACTAAATAAGACTTCTAGGATGATCACCCAGAACACATTCCAAGCTAACATTTCTATTCTGGAGTTTCAGGGTGATCAAACCAATAGTTCATAAGTTGACAATGAGAGCGCCTGAGGCAGCTCCGTAGAGATAGATCTATAAGAACAATGTATCTCCATGAGCTTCTGGTCCATCTCCTTAATTTTAGTCTCATATAACCAGAGGTTATACTGCCTCGGGTGTCCTATCACCTGGATGTTCCACGCGGCCAGAATCTAGCGCAACCGCCCCTATGCCGTCTCCTTAACCCTTTGAACCCCAAGAGTAAAAATAACTTTAATAAACTTTGTATTTGTGCTGTTCTATACTAATTAGTCACATTCAAATGCATTTTTGCCATTTTCAAAAAAATTCCCTCCTAGACTTGGATATTTGAACATGTTGCTTCAGAGCTACATTGGGGCTCAGTGGTAATTCGAAGACAAAATAACCTGAAAATTTAAATTTTCTACTCTACTTTATTAAGACATTACACAGTACTAGAAACATGACAGTATCATAATTAAGACATTACACAGTACAAGAAACATTAAAATATCATAATAACATGTTTTAGAACACTGGATGATGGGAGAAACGTCACATTACTTTAACAACTTTCCTTTACAAGCACTATCATTCCAGTAACAAATACAATACACAAGTAAGGCCTACGTGGTATGGAACAGAGTGAAGCAATTTTTTTGCTACCTGTTAAGTCATCAGCCCAGAGACTGGTTGGATCCTCAAACCGCACCACCAAAGGCTATGCAGCTATAGGAAAACCACAAAAACCAATGACGAGGTGTGAGGGAGTTTGCCATTGCTGCAGTTAGGCACAAGTTTACATTACATTTTGCACATACTGCTTGAGTGAGTACACCTGGGGAAAATTAGCATCTAGCTTACCAGACTATCCCGGTCAGTGTTCAGACCCGTCGTACCGAATGTCATCATTTGGGCGGACTGCAAATGTTTGCCTTTTAGTGGGTTCTTTGAGTGCTTCACTGGAGCGACGTTTTGTACCTTTCCCCTGACCTGATCTCGTAAGCGCACTTGCAATATTTGCCCGGAATTTTGCCATTGAATATGACATTTGTTACATCGTTGAGCCTGATGTCTATGGTACAACAACCATCCATTCATAACGGCAACACTAATACAGCAGTATATAATTCTAGTGTACCACTTCACTGATCTCAAATCAATTCTGTACAATTCCTGTTTTTGTGATGCATTCCACCTCTTACATTTCCCTACTGGATCAATTGCAGCATAAGCTGATATAAAATTCACTGCTTTTCTGTCATACCATCTTATAAGTGCCACATAACTGTCCGTTTCCACACGCCAGTCGTAGCTGCCTCTTCCAGAGCATTTTAATTCAGCTTCAGACTTCAGGGGACACTTGCCCATGCTGTCATTCCGTATTGTGTCCACACAGAATAATCCCCTTTCTTTCAGTGCAATGGCAAGTTGAAGAGAAGAAAACCATTTTTTTTGTTCAGGAAGCTCATTTGTGAAAGCCACAATTATGCTTGACGAATTACGGCTGTTTCATCTTCTGAGTCCTCAAAATCTGACAATCTATTTCAGAATTCCATTTGATAACTGTTGAAGAATACCAAGAAGGTCCTTTTCATTCCTTATTTGTGTTGGTTTCATCTTGGCTATTGGAATAAAACAAGTATAATATGGAATTACAATCCGGTTGGTAAAAGTTAGGTTAGAATGATTTGTTTATACTTAACCCTAATGTAGCTTGAGAGCAACACCATTTTCTAATCAGACATATTCACTAGCTATCATACATATTCCAGTTTATCATGGTACATAATCTTACAACAGTACATTAAGTTGACAAATACACTAATATAAAAAGTTAACTCAACATTGATTGTTCTGAAACGTGATTTTGTAACACTGGCGGTACTAGATCACAGCCAGCTGATTCACTTCACATACTAAACACACACACTGCCACCTAGATCAGTGTTGTAAGTGGCATCTGTAGTCATTTTTTGAAAAAGCACACATGTAGCTTCATGGCAACAATGGGGTTGAAGGGGCCAATCTAAATAAAAACTGGTGAAGTGTCCTTGAAATACACGTTGCTTAGAAGCAACACTGGTAGCGAAAGGGTTAAATACTATGTGCTAGTTTTCCTCATAGGAACCTGTGTAGAGCCGCTATCCGCTGAAGCTGCAGAGAACATCAGTTAGAACGATGCAGCATAGCACACAGGGAAGGCTGAAATACTGAAGGACAGTAGGGACGATTACACATACGCACACCGATGAGACAGATGTTCTAGAGCACACTGGGCAATCTGTACAACTAGACCAAGGAGTGAGCACAATGGGGACGCCGATACGCCAGTACGACCCTATGAGGCATATACACCAGATCATGCTGGGGAGGGTGAACAACCAGAGCACCTCGGTGACGCTATTGCAGACGACCACACTGAGGCAGATGATGCACTAAATAACACTTGTAGGCTGATCTCCTAGTACACAATACAGAGGCTAACACCTTAGACCACAGTGTGTAGGACGATGGAGTAGACCAAACTGAGGAAGGATAAAATGGGAAATCTGGACCAGGGGCTAATGCGCAAGAAGGCCGCTATACATAGGCTCTTATGGGACTCTCTCCTTGCACTTGGTCTGAGGGCTACTGCGCATGATGGTGGCTTATAGAGAAAGGTAGCACAGGGGTTCGTGAGCAAAAGAGCGGCTATACTTAGGCTCTTATGGAGGAAGCTAGCACGTGGGCACGTTCGAAACATAGCGGCTATACAACATTGGGAAGGCTCATCGAGCACACCTGGGTAGGCTGAAACATCGAAGCACAGGTCGGGCTAAAGTTGCAGAGAACATCAGTTAGAACGATGCACCATAGCACACTGCGAAGGGAGAATACTGACGGACAAACGCACACCGATGAAACAGATGTTCTAGAGCACACTGGGCAATCTGTACAACTTGACTAAGGAGTGAGGCTGATATACTAGAGCACACTTTGGACGCCGATACGCCAGTACGAACCTATGAGGCATATATCCAGATAATGCTGGGGAGGGTGAACAACCACAGCACCTCGGTTACGCTATTGCAGAGGACCACACTGAGGAAGATGGTGCGCTAAATAACACTTGTAGGCTGATCTCCTAGAACACAATACAGAGGCTAACACCTTAGACCACAGTGTGCAGGACGATGGACTAGACCAAACTGAGGAAGGATAAAATGGGAAATCTGGATCAGGGGCTAATGCGCAAGAAGGTCGGTATACATAGGCAATTATGGGACTCTCACCTTGCACTTGGTCTAAAGGCTACTGCGTAAGATGTTGTCTATACATAGGCTCTTATAGGGAAAAAGGGTTCGTGAGCAAAAGAGCTGCTATACCTAGGCTCTTATCGAGGAAGCTAGCAAGTGGGCACGTTCGAAACATAGCGGCTATACATAGGCTCTTATGGAGTAAGATGGCACAGGGGAGACATAGGAGATAAGGAGACGGAATAGGGGCTCATCGCGGGATGGAGGCCGCGTGCATCTTTCTAGTGCTAGGACACCCCAGACGAGATAGCTGCTGAACATTTGGTTCTATGGGGTAAATTGAACTAGATGGACCAGGAAAACAAAGGGTAACCAGAAAACACAGGTGAGGCCGAAGCGCCTGAGGCAAACTGTGATGCCTCTAGAGCAGCCCACACTGGGAAGGCTGATGTACCAAACCACACTCTAGGGCACTTGGAGCTGACACCCCGCAGCACACCGGAGGAGCAGCTTGACCATAGCTCAATGGGTGCTCATACACCGGAAAACATTGGGGACACTGATGGGAGAGAGAACACTGTTTATGACCTTAGGGTGGATAATACACCAGTCCGCACTGAGGAGGCTCATGCACCAGATCGCACTGATGACTGATGGAGCCGAGCAGGGTGCTGAAGACGATGCGCCAGAGCAAAAACCTGGGAGGCATATTCACCAGACCATACTGGGAAGGGTATTCAGGCAGAGCATACTGGTGACGCTAATGCACGAGACAACATTTGGAAGGCTCATCGAACACACCTGGGTAGCCTGAAACAACGAAGCACAGTTCAAGGTAAAGTTGCGGAGAATATCAGTTAGAACGATGCACCATACACCATACACTGGGAAATGTGAAATACTGAAGGACAAACGCACACTGATGAGACAGATGCTCTAGAGCACACTTGGCAATCTGTACCACCAGACCAAGGAGGAAGGCTTATGAACCAGGGAACACTGGTGACGCCGATACGCCAGAACTACTCTATGAGGCCTATACACCTGATCATGCTGGGGAGGGTGATCATCCAGAGAACCTTGGTGACGCTATTGCAGAGGCTCACGCTAAGGAAGCTGTTGCACCAGATAACCTTTCTGAGGCTGGTCTCCTAGAACACACTACAGACGCTAACGCCTACTACCACAGTGTGGAGGGAGACAAACGGACGAGACGAAAATGGCGAGGGATAATAATTGAATTCTGGAACAGGGTTAATGCGCATGCTGGCCGCTATACATTCTCTCCTATGGGACTAACTCCTTGCACCTGAAGTAGGGGCTACTGCGCATGGTGGTCGCTATACATGGGCTCTTATGTGACTAACTCCTTGCACCTGGGCTAGGGGCTACTGCGCAAGGTGGTGGTTATACATAGGCTCCAATGGAGAAAGGATGCGCGAGATGGTGTCCGCGTGCAACTTCCTAGTGCTTCCGAGGCTAGATGTTTACTGAACAAAGGTTATATGAGACTAAATTTAAGCAGGTTGTTCGGAAGATAATAGCAGTTCACATTGTATAGCCCATGTATAGCCTTCCCAGTGTGGACAGCTCTGCGGGATTCACCGTTTTGCTCTGGCGCTTCGGTTTCACCAGTGTGTTCTGGTTACGTGTTGTGTTTTCCTAAGGCAGCCTTCTAGTTAAGGTCTATACGAATAGAGTATAGCAGTCGTCACGCATAGCACACTGGTGACGCCGATACACCAGAACGATCCTATGAGGCATATGCACCATAGCACACAGGGAAGCCTGAAATACTGAAGGACAGTAGGGACGAATACACATGCGCACACCGATGAGACAGGTGTTCTAGAGCACACTGGGCAATCTGTACAACTAGTCCAAGGAGTGAGGCTGATATTCTAGAGCACACTGGGGACTCCGATACGCCAGAACGACTCTATGAGGCCTATACACCTGACCATTCTGGGGAGGGTAAACAACCAGAGCACCTCGGTGACGCTATTGAAGAGGACCACACTGAGGAAGATGATGCACTAAATAAGACTTGTAGGATGTTCTCCCAGAACACATTCCAAGCTAACATTTCTATTCTGGAATTTCAGGATGATCAAACCAATAGTTCATAATTTGACAATGTGAGCGCCGGAGGCAGCTCCGTAGATATACATCTATAAGAACAATGTATCACCATGAGCTTTGGTCCATTTCCTTAATTTTAGTCTCATATAACCAGAGGTCAGGCACTATACTGCCTCGTGTGTCCTATCACCTGGAAGTTCCAGGCGGCCAGAATCTCGCGCATCGCCCCTATGCCGTCTCCTTAAATACTATGTGCAAGTTTTCCTCAAAGGAGCCTGTGTATAGCCGCTATCTGGTGAAGCTGCAGAGTACATCAGTTAGAACGATGCACCATAACACACAGGGAAGGCTGAAATACTGAAGGACAAGAGGGACGATTATTTATACGCACACCGATGAGACAGATGTTCTAGAGCACACTGGGCAATCTGTACAACTAGACCAAGGAGTGAGGCTGACATACTAGAGCACACTGGGGACGCCGATACGGCAGTACGAACCTATGAGGCATATATCCAGATAATGCTGGGGAGGGTGAACAACCACAGCACCTCGGTGACGCTATTGCAGAGGACCAAACTGAGGAAGATGGTGCACTAATAACACTTGTAGGCTGATCTCCTAGAACACAATACAGAGGCTAACACCTTAGACCACAGTATGGAGGACGATGGACTAGACCAAACTGAGGAAGGATCAAATGGGAATTCTGGACCAGGGGCTAATGCGCAAGGAAGCCGCTATACATAGGCTCTTATGGGACTCTCTCCTTGCGCCTGGGCTATGGGCTACTGCGCAAGATGGTGGCTATATATAGGCTCTTATAGAGAACTGTAGCACAGGGGCTCGTGAGCAAAGGGAGGCTATACTTAGGCTCTTATGGAGGAAGCTAGCACGTGGGCACGTGCGCAACATAGTGGCTATACCTAGGCTCTTATGGAGAAAAGGGCTGATCGCAGGATGGATGCCGCGTGCAACTCCCTAGTGCTAGGACACCCCAGACGAGGCAGCTGCTGAACATTTGGTTCTATGTGGTAAATTGAATTAGATGGACCAGGAAAACAACGGGTAACCAGAACACACAGTTGAGGCCGAAGCGCCAGAGGCAAACTGCGATGCCTCTAGAGCAGCCCACACTGGGAAGGCTGATGTACCAAACCACACTCCAGAGCACTTGGTGCTGAGACGGAATAGGGGCTGATCGCAGAATGGAGGCCGCGTGCAACTTCCTAGTGCGAGGACACCCCACACAAGATAGTTGCTGAACATTTGGTTCTATGGGGTAAATTGAATTAGATGGACCAGGAAAACACACGGGTAACCAGAACACACTGGTAAGCCCGAAGCGCCAGATAAAACTGTGATGCCTCTAGAGCAGCCCACTCTGGGAAGGCTGATGTACCAAACCACACTTTGTTGAACAACCAGAGTGCTAGTATTAAAAACAACTAGAGCACCTCGGTGACGATACTGCAGAGGACCACACTGAGGAAGATGATGCACTAAATAACACTTATACGCTGATATCCTAGAACACAATACAGAGGCTAACACCATAGACCACAGTGTGGAGGACGATGGACTAGACCAAAATGAGGAAGGATAAAATGGGAATTCTGGACCAGGGGCTAATGCGCAAAAAGGCCGCTATACATAGGATTTATGGGACTCTCTCCTTGCGCCTGGGCTAAGGGCTACTGCGGAAGATGGTGGCTATACATAGCCTCTTATAGAGAAAGGTAGCACAGGGGCTCGTGAGCAAAAGAGGCTCTTACGGACGAAGCTAGCACGTGGGCACGTGCGCAACATAGTGGCTATACATAGGCTCTTATGGAGAAAAATGGCACACGGGAGACATAGGAGATAAGCGAACGGAATAGGGGCTGATCGCAGAATGGAGGCCGCGTGCAACTTCCTAGTGCGAGGACACCCCACACAAGATGGTTGCTGAACATTTGGTTCTATGGGGAAAATTGAATTAGACGGACCAGGAAAACACACGGGTGACCAGAACACACTGATAAGGCCGAAGCGCCAGATGCAAACTGTGATGCCTCTAGAGCAGCCCACACTGGGAAGGCTGATGTACCAAACCACACTCCAGGGCACTTGGAGCTGACACCCCGCAGCACACAGGAAGAGGTGCTTGACCATAGCACAATGGGTGCTCATACATCGGAGGACATTGGGGACACTGATGGGAGAGAGCACACTGTTGAAGGCCATGCACCATATGACCTTAGGGTGGATAATACACCAGTCCGCACTGACGAGGCTCATGCACCAGATCGCACTGATGACACTGATGGAGCATAGCAGGGTGCTGAAAACGATGCGCCAGAGCAAAAACCTGGGAGGCATATTCACCAGACCACACTGGGAAGGGTATTCAGGCAGAAAATACTGGTAACGCTAATGCACGAGACAACATTGGGAAGGCTCATCGAGCACACCTGGGTAGCCTGTAACACCGTAGCACAGGACGGGCTAAAGTTGCAGATAACATCAGTTAGAACGATGCACCATAGCACTCTGGGAAGGGAGAATACTGAAGGACAAACGCACACTCATGAGACAGATGCTCTAGAGCACATCGGGCAATCTGTACCACCAGACCAACGAGGAAGGCTGATGAACCATTACAAACCTGTGACGTCGAAACGCCTGAACGACCCTATGAGGCCAATACAACAGATCATGCTGGGGAGGGTGATCGTCCAGAGAACCTTGGTACGCTATTGCAGAGGCTCACACTGAGGAAGCTGATGCACCAGATAACCCTTGTGAGGCTGGTCTCCTAGAACACACTACACAGGCTAACGCCTATTACCACAGTGTGGAGGGCGACGAACGGACGAGACCAAACTGGCGAGGGATAAAAATTGAATTCTGGAACAGGGTTAATGCGCATGATGGCCGGTATACATTCTCTCTTATGGAACTAACTCCTTGCACCTGAAGTAGGGGCTACTGCGCATTGTAGTCGCTATACATGGGCGTTTATGTGACTAACTCCTTGCACCTGGGCTAGGGGGTACTGCGCAGGATGTCCACTCTACATTGGCTCTTATGGGACCATTTGTTTGCAAATGGGCTAGGGGCTACTGAGCAAGGTGGTGGTTATACCTAGGCTCTATTGGAGAAAGGTTGCGCGAGATGGTGTCCGCGTCCAACTTCCTAGTGCTAGTACACCCGAGGCTAGATGTTTATTGAACAATGGATATATGAGACTAAATTTAAGTAGATTGACCGGGAGATAATGGCAGCTCACATTGTATAGCCCATATATAGCTTGGGAAGTAGCCCCAAGCCCAGGTGCAAGGAGTTAGTCCCATAAGAGCCCATGTATAGCGGCCAACTTACGCATTACCCCCTGTTCCAGAATTCACTCTTTATCCTTCCCCATTTTCGTGTAGTCCAGTGCCCTCCACACTTTGGTATAAGACGTTAGCCTCCGTAGTGTGTTCAAGGTGATCAGCCTCATAAGTGTTATTTAGTGCATCAGCTTCCTGAAAGTGATCCTCTGCAATAGCGACACCAAGGTGGTCTGGTTGTTCACCCTCCGCAGCATGAACTGGTGTATAGGCCTCACGGGGTCGTTCTGTTGTTCTCTGCAACTTCAGCCCGACTGTGCTTCGGTGTTTCAGTGCACTGTGTTCTATCAGGTCCCCGAATGTCGTCTGGTACATTAGCCTTCTCAGTGTGGACAGCTCTACGGGCCTCACAGTTTTGCTCTGGCGCTTCGGCCTCACCAGTGTGTTCTGGTTACGTGTTGTGTTTTCCTAAGGCAGCCGTTTAGTTAAGGTTTATACGAATAGAGTATAGCACACTGGTGACGCCGATACGCCATAACGATCCTATGAGGCATATACACCAGATCATTCTGGGGAGGGTAAAGAACCAGAGCACCTCGGTGACGCTATTAAAGAGGACCACACTGAGGAAGATGATTCACTAAATAAGACTTGTAGGATGATCACCCAGAAAACATTCCAAGCTAACATATCTATTCTGGAGTTTCAGGATGATCAAACCAATAGTTCATAAGTTGACAATGTGAGCGCCTGAGGCAGCTCCGTAGAGATAGATCTATAAGAACAATGTATCACCATAAGCTTCTGGTCCATCTCATTAATTTTAGTCTCATATAACCACAGGTCAGGCACTATACTGCCTAGGGTGTCCGATCACCTGGAAGTTCCACGCGGCCAGAATCTAGCGCAATCGCCCCTATGCCGTCTCCTTAAATACTATGTGCTAGTTTTCCTCATAGGAACCTGTGTATAGCCGCTATCTGCTGAAGCTGCAGAGAACATCAGTTAGAACGATGCAGCATAGCACACAGGGAAGGCTGAAATACTGAAGGACAGTAGGGACGATTACACATACGCACACCGATGAGACAGATGTTCTAGAGCACACTGGGCAATCTGTACAACTAGACCAAGGAGTGAGGCTGATATACTAGAGCACACTGGTGACGCCGATACGCCAGTACGACCCTATGAGGCATATACACCAGATCATGCTGGGGAGGGTGAACAACCAGAGCACCTCGGTGACGCTATTGCAGACGACCACACTGAGGCAGATGATGCACTAAATAACACTTGTAGGCTGATCTCCTAGTACACAATACAGAGGCTAACACCTTAGACCACAGTGTGTAGGACGATGGACTAGACCAAACTGAGGAAGGATAAAATGAGAAATCTGGACCAGGGGCTAATGCGCAAGAAGGCCGCTATACATAGGCTCTGATGGGACTCTCTCCTTGCACTTAGTCTGAGGGCTACTGCGCAAGACGGTGGTCATACATAGGCTCTTATAGAGAAAGGTAGCACAGGGGTTCGTGAGCAAAAGAGCGGCTATACTTAGGCTCTTATGGAGGAAGCTAGGTCGTGGGTACGTGCGCAACATTGTGGCTATACATAGGCAATTATGGAGAAAGATGGCACAGGGGAGACATAGGAGATTAGGGAACGGTATAGGGGCTGATCGCAGATTGGAGGCTGCATGCAAGTTCCTAGTGCGAGGACACCCCACACAAGATGGTTGCTGTACATTTGGTTCTAGCGGGTAAACTGAATTAGATGGACCAGGAAAACACACGGGTGACCAGAACACACTAGTAAGGCCGAAACGACAGATGCAACTGTAATGCCTCTAGAGCAGCCCACACTGGGAAGGCTGATGTACCAAACCACACTCGGGGCGCTGATACACCGCAGGGCAGTGTGGAGCTGACACCCGGCAGTACACCGGAGGAGCTGCTTGACCATAGCTCAATGGGTGCTCATACACCGAGCACATTGCGGACACTGTTGGGAGAGAGCACACTGTTGAAGGCGATGCACTATATGACCTTAGGGTGGATAATACACCAGTCCGCACTGAGGAGGCTCGTGCACCAGATCGCACTGATGACACTGATGGAGCAGAGCAGGGTGCTGAGGACGATGCGCCAGAGCAAAAACCTGGGAGGCATATTCACCAGACCATACTGGGAAGGGTATTCAGGCAGAGCATACTGGTAACGCTAATGCACGAGACAACATTGGGAAGGCTCATCGAGCACACCTGGGTAGGCTGAAACATCGAAGCACAGGTCGGGCTAAAGTTGCAGAGAACATCAGTTAGAATGATGCACCATAGCACACTGGGAAGGGAGAATACTGAAGGACAAACGCACACTGATGAGACAGATGCTCTAGAGCACACTGGGCAATCTGTACCACCAGACCAAAGAGGAAGGCTGATGAACCAGTGCACACTGGTGACGCCAATACGCCAGAACGACCTTATGAGGCCTATACACCAGGTCATGCTGGGCAGGGTGATCATCCAGAGAACCTTGGTGACGCTATTGCAGAGGCTCACACTGAGGAAGCTGATGCACCAGATAACCCTTGTGAGGCTGGTCTCCTAGAACACACTACACAGGCTAACGCCTTATACCACAGTGTGGAGGGCGACGAACGGACGAGACCAAACTGGCGAGGGATAATAATTGCATTCTGGAACAGGGTTAATGCGCATGATGGCCGGTATACATTCTCTCTTATGGAACTAACTCCTTGCACCTGAAGTAGGGGCTACTGCGCATTGTAGTCGCTATACATGGGCTGTTATGTGAGTAACTCCTTGCACCTGGGCTAGGGGCTACTGCGCAAGATGTACACCCTACATTGGCTCTTATGGGACCATTTCTTTGCAAATGGGCTAGGGGCTACTGCGCAAGGTGGTGGTTATACATAGGCTCTATTGGAGAAAGGTTGCGCGAGATGGTGTCCGCGTCCAACTTCCTAGTTCTAGTACACCCGAGGCTAGATGTTTATTGAACAATGGATATATGAGACTAAATTTAAGTAGATTGACCGGGAGATAATGGCAGCTCACATTGTATAGCCCATATATAACTTGGGAGGTAGCCCCAAGCCCAGGTGCAAGGAGTTAGTCCCATAAGAGCCCATGTATAGCGGCCAACTTACGCATTACCCCCTGTTCCAGAATTCATTCTTTATCCTTCCCCATTTTGGTAAGACGTTAGCCTCTGTAGTGTGTTCAAGGTGATCAGCCTCAAAAGTGTTATTTAGTGCATCAGCTTCCTGAAAGTGATCCTCTGCAATAGCAACACCAAGGTGGTCTGGTTGTTCACCCTCCGCAGCATGAACTGGTGTATAGGCCTCACGGGGTCGTTCTGTTGTTCTCTGCAACTTCAGCCCGACTGTGCTTCGGTGTTTCAGTGCACTGTGTTCTATCAGGTCCCCGAATGTCGTCTGGTACATTAGCCTTCTCAGTGTGGACAGCTCTACGGGCCTCACAGTTTTGCTCTGGCGCTTCGGCCTCACCAGTGTGTTCTGGTTACGTGTTGTGTTTTCCTAAGGCAGCCTTTTAGTTAAGGTTTATACGAATAGAGTATAGGAGTCGTCACGCATAGCACACTGGTGACGCCGATACGCCATAACGATCCTATGAGGCATATACACCAGATCATTCTGGGGAGGGTAAACAACCAGAGCACCTCGGTGACGCTATTATAGAGGACCATACTGAGGAAGATGATGCACTAAATAAGACTTCTAGGATGATCACCCAGAACACATTCCAAGCTAACATTTCTATTCTGGAGTTTCAGGGTGATCAAACCAATAGTTCATAAGTTGACAATGTGAGCGCCTGAGGCAGCTCCGTAGAGATAGATCTATAAGAACAATGTATCTCCATGAGCTTCTGGTCCATCTCCTTAATTTTAGTCTCATATAACCAGAGGTTATACTGCCTCGGGTGTCCTATCACCTGGAAGTTCCAGGCGGCCAGAATCTCGCGCATCGCCCCTATGCCGTCTCCTTAAATACTATGTGCAATTTTTCCTCAAAGGAGCCTGTGTATAGCCGCTATCTGCTGAAGCTGCAGAGTACATCAGTTAGAACGATGCACCATAACACACAGGGAAGGCTGAAATACTGAAGGACAAGAGGGACGATTATTTATACGCACACCGATGAGACAGATGTTCTAGAGCACACTGGGCAATCTGTACAACTAGACCAAGGAGTGAGGCTGACATACTAGAGCACACTGGGGACGCCGATACGGCAGTACGAACCTATGAGGCATATATCCAGATAATGCTGGGGAGGGTGAACAACCACAGCACCTCGGTGACGCTATTGCAGAGGACCAAACTGAGGAAGATGGTGCACTAATAACACTTGTAGGCTGATCTCCTAGAACACAATACAGAGGCTAACACCTTAGACCACAGTATGGAGGACGATGGACTAGACCAAACTGAGGAAGGATCAAATGGGAATTCTGGACCAGGGGCTAATGCGCAAGGAAGCCGCTATACATAGGCTCTTATGGGACTCTCTCCTTGCGCCTGGGCTATGGGCTACTGCGCAAGATGGTGGCTATATATAGGCTCTTATAGAGAACTGTAGCACAGGGGCTCGTGAGCAAAGGGAGGCTATACTTAGGCTCTTATGGAGGAAGCTAGCACGTGGGCACGTGCGCAACATAGTGGCTATACATAGGCTCTTATGGAGAAAGGGGCTGATCGCAGGATGGATGCCGCGTGCAACTCCCTAGTGCTAGGACACCCCAGACGAGGCAGCTGCTGAACATTTGGTTCTATGTGGTAAATTGAATTAGATGGACCAGGAAAACAACGGGTAACCAGAACACACAGGTGAGGCCGAAGCGCCAGAGGCAAACTGCGATGCCTCTAGAGCAGCCCACACTGGGAAGGCTGATGTACCAAACCACACTCCAGAGCACTTGGTGCTGAGACGGAATAGGGGCTGATCGCAGAATGGAGGCCGCGTGCAACTTCCTAGTGCGAGGACACCCCACACAAGATGGTTGCTGAACATTTGGTTCTATGGGGTAAATTGAATTAGACGGACCAGGAAAACACACGGGTGACCAGAACACACTGGTAAGGCCGAAGCGCCAGATGCAAACTGTGATGCCTCTAGAGCAGCCCACACTGGGAAGGCTGATGTACCAAACCACACTCCAGGGCACTTGGAGCTGACACCCCGCAACACACAGGAAGAGGTGCTTGACCATAGCACAATGGGTGCTCATACATCGGAGGACATTGGGGACACTGATGGGAGAGAGCACACTGTTGAAGGCCATGCACCATATGACCTTAGGGTGGATAATACACCAGTCCGCACTGACGAGGCTAATGCACCAGATCGCACTGATGACACTGATGGAGCATAGCAGGGTGCTGAAAACGATGCGCCGGAGCAAAAACCTGGGAGGCATATTCACTAGACCACACTGGGAAGGGTATTCAGGCAGAAAATACTGGTAACGCTAATGCACGAGACAACATTGGGAAGGCTCATCGAGCACACCTGGGTAGCCTGTAACACCGTAGCACAGGACGGGCTAAAGTTGCAGATAACATCAGTTAGAACGATGCACCATAGCACTCTGGGAAGGGAGAATACTGAAGGACAAACGCACACTCATGAGACAGATGCTCTAGAGCACATCGGGCAATCTGTACCACCAGACCAACGAGGAAGGCTGATGAACCATTACAAACCTGTGACGTCGAAACGCCTGAACGACCCTATGAGGCCAATACAACAGATCATGCTGGGGAGGGTGATAGTCCAGAGAACCTTGGTACGCTATTGCAGAGGCTCACACTGAGGAAGCTGATGCACCAGATAACCCTTGTGAGGCTGGTCTCCTAGAACACACTACACAGGCTAACGCCTATTACCACAGTGTGGAGGGCGACGAACGGACGAGACCAAACTGGCGAGGGATAATAATTGAATTCTGGAACAGGGTTAATGCGCATGATGGCCGGTATACATTCTCTCTTATGGAACTAACTCCTTGCACCTGAAGTAGGGGCTACTGCGCATTGTAGTCGCTATACATGGGCGTTTATGTGACTAACTCCTTGCACCTGGGCTAGGGGGTACTGCGCAGGATGTCCACTCTATATTGGCTCTTATGGGACCATTTGTTTGCAAATGGGCTAGGGGCTACTGAGCAAGGTGGTGGTTATACCTAGGCTCTATTGGAGAAAGGTTGCGCGAGATGGTGTCCGCGTCCAACTTCCTAGTGTTAGTACACCCGAGGCTAGATGTTTATTGAACAATGGATATATGAGACTAAATTTAAGTAGATTGACCGGGAGATAATGGCAGCTCACATTGTATAGCCCATATATAGCTTGGGAGGTAGCCCCAAGCCCAGGTGCAAGGAGTTAGTCCCATAAGAGCCCATGTATAGCGGCCAACTTACGCATTACCCCCTGTTCCAGAATTCACTCTTTATCCTTCCCCATTTTCGTGTAGTCCAGTGCCCTCCACACTTTGGTATAAGACGTTAGCCTCTGTAGTGTGTTCAAGGTGATCAGCCTCATAAGTGTTATTTAGTGCATCAGCTTCCTGAAAGTGATCCTCTGCAATAGCGACACCAAGGTGGTCTGGTTGTTCACCCTCCGCAGCATGAACTGGTGTATAGGCCTCACGGGGTCGTTCTGTTGTTCTCTGCAACTTCAGCCCGACTGTGCTTCGGTGTTTCAGTGCACTGTGTTCTATCAGGTCCCCGAATGTCGTCTGGTACATTAGCCTTCTCAGTGTGGACAGCTCTACGGGCCTCACAGTTTTGCTCTGGCGCTTCGGCCTCACCAGTGTGTTCTGGTTACGTGTTGTGTTTTCCTAAGGCAGCCGTTTTGTTAAGGTTTATACGAATAGAGTATAGCACACTGGTGACGCCGATACGCCATAACGATCCTATGAGGCATATACACCAGATCATTCTGGGGAGGGTAAACAACCAGAGCACCTCGGTGACGCTATTAAAGAGGACCACACTGAGGAAGATGATTCACTAAATAAGACTTGTAGGATGATCACCCAGAAAACATTCCAAGCTAACATTTCTATTCTGGAGTTTCAGGATGATCAAACCAATAGTTCATAAGTTGACAATGTGAGCGCCTGAGGCAGCTCCGTAGAGATAGATCTATAAGAACAATGTATCACCATAAGCTTCTGGTCCATCTCATTAATTTTAGTCTCATATAACCACAGGTCAGGCACTATACTGCCTAGGGTGTCCGATCACCTGGAAGTTCCACGCGGCCAGAATCTAGCGCAATCGCCCCTATGCCGTCTCCTTAAATACTATGTGCTAGTTTTCCTCATAGGAACCTGTGTATAGCCGCTATCTGCTGAAGCTGCAGAGAACATCAGTTAGAACGATGCAGCATAGCACACAGGGAAGGCTGAAATACTGAAGGACAGTAGGGACGATTACACATACGCACACCGATGAGACAGATGTTCTAGAGCACACTGGGCAATCTGTACAACTAGACCAAGGAGTGAGGCTGATATACTAGAGCACACTGGTGACGCCGATACGCCAGTACGACCCTATGAGGCATATACACCAGATCATGCTGGGGAGGGTGAACAACCAGAGCACCTCGGTGACGCTATTGCAGACGACCACACTGAGGCAGATGATGCACTAAATAACACTTGTAGGCTGATCTCCTAGTACACAATACAGAGGCTAACACCTTAGACCACAGTGTGTAGGACGATGGACTAGACCAAACTGAGGAAGGATAAAATGGGAAATCTGGACCAGGGGCTAATGCGCAAGAAGGCCGCTATACATAGGCTCTTATGGGACTCTCTCCTTGCACTTAGTCTGAGGGCTACTGCGCAAGACGGTGGTCATACATAGGCTCTTATAGAGAAAGGTAGCACAGGGGTTCGTGAGCAAAAGAGCGGCTATACTTAGGCTCTTATGGAGGAAGCTAGGTCGTGGGTACGTGCGCAACATTGTGGCTATACATAGGCTCTTATGGAGAAAGATGGCACAGGGGAGACATAGGAGATTAGGGAACGGTATAGGGGCTGATCGCAGATTGGAGGCTGCATGCAAGTTCCTAGTGCGAGGACACCCCACACAAGATGGTTGCTGTACATTTATTTCTAGCGGGTAAACTGAATTAGATGGACCAGGAAAACACACGGGTGACCAGAACACACTAGTAAGGCCGAAACGACAGATGCAACTGTAATGCCTCTAGAGCAGCCCACACTGGGAAGGCTGATGTACCAAACCACACTCGGGGCGCTGATACACCACAGGGCAGTGTGGAGCTGACACCCGGCAGTACACCGGAGGAGCTGCTTGACCATAGCTCAATGGGTGCTCATACACCGAGCACATTGCGGACACTGTTGGGAGAGTGCACACTGTTGAAGGCGATGCACTATATGACCTTAGGGTGGATAATACACCAGTCCGCACTGAGGAGGCTCGTGCACCAGATCGCACTGATGACACTGATGGAGCAGAGCAGGGTGCTGAGGACGATGCGCCAGAGCAAAAACCTGGGAGGCATATTCACCAGACCATACTGGGAAGGGTATTCAGGCAGAGCATACTGGTAACGCTAATGCACGAGACAACATTGGGAAGGCTCATCGAGCACACCTGGGTAGGCTGAAACATCGAAGCACAGGTCGGGCTAAAGTTGCAGAGAACATCAGTTAGAATGATGCACCATAGCACACTGGGAAGGGAGAATACTGAAGGACAAACGCACACTGATGAGACAGATGCTCTAGAGCACACTGGGCAATCTGTACCACCAGACCAAAGAGGAAGGCTGATGAACCAGTGCACACTGGTGACGCCAATACGGCAGAACGACCTTATGAGGCCTATACACCAGGTCATGCTGGGCAGGGTGATCATCCAGAGAACCTTGGTGACGCTATTGCAGAGGCTCACACTGAGGAAGCTGATGCACCAGATAACCCTTGTGAGGCTGGTCTCCTAGAACACACTACACAGGCTAACGCCTTATACCACAGTGTGGAGGGCGACGAACGGACGAGACCAAACTGGCGAGGGATAATAATTGCATTCTGGAACAGGGTTAATGCGCTTGATGGCCGGTATACATTCTCTCTTATGGAACTAACTCCTTGCACCTGAAGTAGGGGCTACTGCGCATTGTAGTCGCTATACATGGGCTGTTATGTGAGTAACTCCTTGCACCTGGGCTAGGGGCTACTGCGCAAGATGTACACCCTACATTGGCTCTTATGGGACCATTTCTTTGCAAATGGGCTAGGGGCTACTGCGCAAGGTGGTGGTTATACATAGGCTCTATTGGAGAAAGGTTGCGCGAGATGGTGTCCGCGTCCAACTTCCTAGTTCTAGTACACCCGAGGCTAGATGTTTATTGAACAATGGATATATGAGACTAAATTTAAGTAGATTGACCGGGAGATAATGGCAGCTCACATTGTATAGCCCATATATAGCTTGGGAGGTAGCCCCAAGCCCAGGTGCAAGGAGTTAGTCCCATAAGAGCCCATGTATAGCGGCCAACTTACGCATTACCCCCTGTTCCAGAATTCATTCTTTATCCTTCCCCATTTTGGTAAGACGTTAGCCTCTGTAGTGTGTTCAAGGTGATCAGCCTCAAAAGTGTTATTTAGTGCATCAGCTTCCTGAAAGTGATCCTCTGCAATAGCAACACCAAGGTGGTCTGGTTGTTCACCCTCCGCAGCATGAACTGGTGTATAGGCCTCACGGGGTCGTTCTGTTGTTCTCTGCAACTTCAGCCCGACTGTGCTTCGGTGTTTCAGTGCACTGTGTTCTATCAGGTCCCCGAATGTCGTCTGGTACATTAGCCTTCTCAGTGTGGACAGCTCTACGGGCCTCACAGTTTTGCTCTGGCGCTTCGGCCTCACCAGTGTGTTCTGGTTACGTGTTGTGTTTTCCTAAGGCAGCCTTTTAGTTAAGGTTTATACGAATAGAGTATAGGAGTCGTCACGCATAGCACACTGGTGACGCCGATACGCCATAACGATCCTATGAGGCATATACACCAGATCATTCTGGGGAGGGTAAACAACCAGAGCACCTCGGTGACGCTATTATAGAGGACCATACTGAGGAAGATGATGCACTAAATAAGACTTCTAGGATGATCACCCAGAACACATTCCAAGCTAACATTTCTATTCTGGAGTTTCAGGGTGATCAAACCAATAGTTCATAAGTTGACAATGAGAGCGCCTGAGGCAGCTCCGTAGAGATAGATCTATAAGAACAATGTATCTCCATGAGCTTCTGGTCCATCTCCTTAATTTTAGTCTCATATAACCAGAGGTTATACTGCCTCGGGTGTCCTATCACCTGGATGTTCCACGCGGCCAGAATCTAGCGCAACCGCCCCTATGCCGTCTCCTTAACCCTTTGAACCCCAAGAGTAAAAATAACTTTAATAAACTTTGTATTTGTGCTGTTCTATACTAATTAGTCACATTCAAATGCATTTTTGCCATTTTCAAAAAAATTCCCTCCTAGACTTGGATATTTGAACATGTTGCTTCAGAGCTACATTGGGGCTCAGTGGTAATTCGAAGACAAAATAACCTGAAAATTTAAATTTTCTACTCTACTTTATTAAGACATTACACAGTACTAGAAACATGACAGTATCATAATTAAGACATTACACAGTACAAGAAACATTAAAATATCATAATAACATGTTTTAGAACACTGGATGATGGGAGAAACGTCACATTACTTTAACAACTTTCCTTTACAAGCACTATCATTCCAGTAACAAATACAATACACAAGTAAGGCCTACGTGGTATGGAACAGAGTGAAGCAATTTTTTTGCTACCTGTTAAGTCATCAGCCCAGAGACTGGTTGGATCCTCAAACCGCACCACCAAAGGCTATGCAGCTATAGGAAAACCACAAAAACCAATGACGAGGTGTGAGGGAGTTTGCCATTGCTGCAGTTAGGCACAAGTTTACATTACATTTTGCACATACTGCTTGAGTGAGTACACCTGGGGAAAATTTGCATCTAGCTTACCAGACTATCCCGGTCAGTGTTCAGACCCGTCGTACCGAATGTCATCATTTGGGCGGACTGCAAATGTTTGCCTTTTAGTGGGTTCTTTGAGTGCTTCACTGGAGCGACGTTTTGTACCTTTCCCCTGACCTGATCTCGTAAGCGCACTTGCAATATTTGCCCGGAATTTTGCCATTGAATATGACATTTGTTACATCGTTGAGCCTGATGTCTATGGTACAACAACCATCCATTCATAACGGCAACACTAATACAGCAGTATATAATTCTAGTGTACCACTTCACTGATCTCAAATCAATTCTGTACAATTCCTGTTTTTGTGATGCATTCCACCTCTTACATTTCCCTACTGGATCAATTGCAGCATAAGCTGATATAAAATTCACTGCTTTTCTGTCATACCATCTTATAAGTGCCACATAACTGTCCGTTTCCACACGCCAGTCGTAGCTGCCTCTTCCAGAGCATTTTAATTCAGCTTCAGACTTCAGGGGACACTTGCCCATGCTGTCATTCCGTATTGTGTCCACACAGAATAATCCCCTTTCTTTCAGTGCAATGGCAAGTTGAAGAGAAGAAAACCATTTTTTTTGTTCAGGAAGCTCATTTGTGAAAGCCACAATTATGCTTGACGAATTACGGCTGTTTCATCTTCTGAGTCCTCAAAATCTGACAATCTATTTCAGAATTCCATTTGATAACTGTTGAAGAATACCAAGAAGGTCCTTTTCATTCCTTATTTGTGTTGGTTTCATCTTGGCTATTGGAATAAAACAAGTATAATATGGAATTACAATCCGGTTGGTAAAAGTTAGGTTAGAATGATTTGTTTATACTTAACCCTAATGTAGCTTGAGAGCAACACCATTTTCTAATCAGACATATTCACTAGCTATCATACATATTCCAGTTTATCATGGTACATAATCTTACAACAGTACATTAAGTTGACAAATACACTAATATAAAAAGTTAACTCAACATTGATTGTTCTGAAACGTGATTTTGTAACACTGGCGGTACTAGATCACAGCCAGCTGATTCACTTCACATACTAAACACACACACTGCCACCTAGATCAGTGTTGTAAGTGGCATCTGTAGTCATTTTTTGAAAAAGCACACATGTAGCTTCATGGCAACAATGGGGTTGAAGGGGCCAATCTAAATAAAAACTGGTGAAGTGTCCTTGAAATACACGTTGCTTAGAAGCAACACTGGTAGCGAAAGGGTTAAATACTATGTGCTAGTTTTCCTCATAGGAACCTGTGTAGAGCCGCTATCCGCTGAAGCTGCAGAGAACATCAGTTAGAACGATGCAGCATAGCACACAGGGAAGGCTGAAATACTGAAGGACAGTAGGGACGATTACACATACGCACACCGATGAGACAGATGTTCTAGAGCACACTGGGCAATCTGTACAACTAGACCAAGGAGTGAGCACAATGGGGACGCCGATACGCCAGTACGACCCTATGAGGCATATACACCAGATCATGCTGGGGAGGGTGAACAACCAGAGCACCTCGGTGACGCTATTGCAGACGACCACACTGAGGCAGATGATGCACTAAATAACACTTGTAGGCTGATCTCCTAGTACACAATACAGAGGCTAACACCTTAGACCACAGTGTGTAGGACGATGGAGTAGACCAAACTGAGGAAGGATAAAATGGGAAATCTGGACCAGGGGCTAATGCGCAAGAAGGCCGCTATACATAGGCTCTTATGGGACTCTCTCCTTGCACTTGGTCTGAGGGCTACTGCGCATGATGGTGGCTTATAGAGAAAGGTAGCACAGGGGTTCGTGAGCAAAAGAGCGGCTATACTTAGGCTCTTATGGAGGAAGCTAGCACGTGGGCACGTTCGAAACATAGCGGCTATACAACATTGGGAAGGCTCATCGAGCACACCTGGGTAGGCTGAAACATCGAAGCACAGGTCGGGCTAAAGTTGCAGAGAACATCAGTTAGAACGATGCACCATAGCACACTGCGAAGGGAGAATACTGACGGACAAACGCACACCGATGAAACAGATGTTCTAGAGCACACTGGGCAATCTGTACAACTTGACTAAGGAGTGAGGCTGATATACTAGAGCACACTTTGGACGCCGATACGCCAGTACGAACCTATGAGGCATATATCCAGATAATGCTGGGGAGGGTGAACAACCACAGCACCTCGGTTACGCTATTGCAGAGGACCACACTGAGGAAGATGGTGCGCTAAATAACACTTGTAGGCTGATCTCCTAGAACACAATACAGAGGCTAACACCTTAGACCACAGTGTGCAGGACGATGGACTAGACCAAACTGAGGAAGGATAAAATGGGAAATCTGGATCAGGGGCTAATGCGCAAGAAGGTCGGTATACATAGGCAATTATGGGACTCTCACCTTGCACTTGGTCTAAAGGCTACTGCGTAAGATGTTGTCTATACATAGGCTCTTATAGGGAAAAAGGGTTCGTGAGCAAAAGAGCTGCTATACCTAGGCTCTTATCGAGGAAGCTAGCACGTGGGCACGTTCGAAACATAGCGGCTATACATAGGCTCTTATGGAGTAAGATGGCACAGGGGAGACATAGGAGATAAGGAGACGGAATAGGGGCTCATCGCGGGATGGAGGCCGCGTGCATCTTTCTAGTGCTAGGACACCCCAGACGAGATAGCTGCTGAACATTTGGTTCTATGGGGTAAATTGAACTAGATGGACCAGGAAAACAAAGGGTAACCAGAAAACACAGGTGAGGCCGAAGCGCCTGAGGCAAACTGTGATGCCTCTAGAGCAGCCCACACTGGGAAGGCTGATGTACCAAACCACACTCTAGGGCACTTGGAGCTGACACCCCGCAGCACACCGGAGGAGCAGCTTGACCATAGCTCAATGGGTGCTCATACACCGGAAAACATTGGGGACACTGATGGGAGAGAGAACACTGTTTATGACCTTAGGGTGGATAATACACCAGTCCGCACTGAGGAGGCTCATGCACCAGATCGCACTGATGACTGATGGAGCCGAGCAGGGTGCTGAAGACGATGCGCCAGAGCAAAAACCTGGGAGGCATATTCACCAGACCATACTGGGAAGGGTATTCAGGCAGAGCATACTGGTGACGCTAATGCACGAGACAACATTTGGAAGGCTCATCGAACACACCTGGGTAGCCTGAAACAACGAAGCACAGTTCAAGGTAAAGTTGCGGAGAATATCAGTTAGAACGATGCACCATACACCATACACTGGGAAATGTGAAATACTGAAGGACAAACGCACACTGATGAGACAGATGCTCTAGAGCACACTTGGCAATCTGTACCACCAGACCAAGGAGGAAGGCTTATGAACCAGGGAACACTGGTGACGCCGATACGCCAGAACTACTCTATGAGGCCTATACACCTGATCATGCTGGGGAGGGTGATCATCCAGAGAACCTTGGTGACGCTATTGCAGAGGCTCACGCTAAGGAAGCTGTTGCACCAGATAACCTTTCTGAGGCTGGTCTCCTAGAACACACTACAGACGCTAACGCCTACTACCACAGTGTGGAGGGAGACAAACGGACGAGACGAAAATGGCGAGGGATAATAATTGAATTCTGGAACAGGGTTAATGCGCATGCTGGCCGCTATACATTCTCTCCTATGGGACTAACTCCTTGCACCTGAAGTAGGGGCTACTGCGCATGGTGGTCGCTATACATGGGCTCTTATGTGACTAACTCCTTGCACCTGGGCTAGGGGCTACTGCGCAAGGTGGTGGTTATACATAGGCTCCAATGGAGAAAGGATGCGCGAGATGGTGTCCGCGTGCAACTTCCTAGTGCTTCCGAGGCTAGATGTTTACTGAACAAAGGTTATATGAGACTAAATTTAAGCAGGTTGTTCGGAAGATAATAGCAGTTCACATTGTATAGCCCATGTATAGCCTTCCCAGTGTGGACAGCTCTGCGGGATTCACCGTTTTGCTCTGGCGCTTCGGTTTCACCAGTGTGTTCTGGTTACGTGTTGTGTTTTCCTAAGGCAGCCTTCTAGTTAAGGTCTATACGAATAGAGTATAGCAGTCGTCACGCATAGCACACTGGTGACGCCGATACACCAGAACGATCCTATGAGGCATATGCACCATAGCACACAGGGAAGCCTGAAATACTGAAGGACAGTAGGGACGAATACACATGCGCACACCGATGAGACAGGTGTTCTAGAGCACACTGGGCAATCTGTACAACTAGTCCAAGGAGTGAGGCTGATATTCTAGAGCACACTGGGGACTCCGATACGCCAGAACGACTCTATGAGGCCTATACACCTGACCATTCTGGGGAGGGTAAACAACCAGAGCACCTCGGTGACGCTATTGAAGAGGACCACACTGAGGAAGATGATGCACTAAATAAGACTTGTAGGATGTTCTCCCAGAACACATTCCAAGCTAACATTTCTATTCTGGAATTTCAGGATGATCAAACCAATAGTTCATAATTTGACAATGTGAGCGCCGGAGGCAGCTCCGTAGATATACATCTATAAGAACAATGTATCACCATGAGCTTTGGTCCATTTCCTTAATTTTAGTCTCATATAACCAGAGGTCAGGCACTATACTGCCTCGTGTGTCCTATCACCTGGAAGTTCCAGGCGGCCAGAATCTCGCGCATCGCCCCTATGCCGTCTCCTTAAATACTATGTGCAAGTTTTCCTCAAAGGAGCCTGTGTATAGCCGCTATCTGGTGAAGCTGCAGAGTACATCAGTTAGAACGATGCACCATAACACACAGGGAAGGCTGAAATACTGAAGGACAAGAGGGACGATTATTTATACGCACACCGATGAGACAGATGTTCTAGAGCACACTGGGCAATCTGTACAACTAGACCAAGGAGTGAGGCTGACATACTAGAGCACACTGGGGACGCCGATACGGCAGTACGAACCTATGAGGCATATATCCAGATAATGCTGGGGAGGGTGAACAACCACAGCACCTCGGTGACGCTATTGCAGAGGACCAAACTGAGGAAGATGGTGCACTAATAACACTTGTAGGCTGATCTCCTAGAACACAATACAGAGGCTAACACCTTAGACCACAGTATGGAGGACGATGGACTAGACCAAACTGAGGAAGGATCAAATGGGAATTCTGGACCAGGGGCTAATGCGCAAGGAAGCCGCTATACATAGGCTCTTATGGGACTCTCTCCTTGCGCCTGGGCTATGGGCTACTGCGCAAGATGGTGGCTATATATAGGCTCTTATAGAGAACTGTAGCACAGGGGCTCGTGAGCAAAGGGAGGCTATACTTAGGCTCTTATGGAGGAAGCTAGCACGTGGGCACGTGCGCAACATAGTGGCTATACCTAGGCTCTTATGGAGAAAAGGGCTGATCGCAGGATGGATGCCGCGTGCAACTCCCTAGTGCTAGGACACCCCAGACGAGGCAGCTGCTGAACATTTGGTTCTATGTGGTAAATTGAATTAGATGGACCAGGAAAACAACGGGTAACCAGAACACACAGTTGAGGCCGAAGCGCCAGAGGCAAACTGCGATGCCTCTAGAGCAGCCCACACTGGGAAGGCTGATGTACCAAACCACACTCCAGAGCACTTGGTGCTGAGACGGAATAGGGGCTGATCGCAGAATGGAGGCCGCGTGCAACTTCCTAGTGCGAGGACACCCCACACAAGATAGTTGCTGAACATTTGGTTCTATGGGGTAAATTGAATTAGATGGACCAGGAAAACACACGGGTAACCAGAACACACTGGTAAGCCCGAAGCGCCAGATAAAACTGTGATGCCTCTAGAGCAGCCCACTCTGGGAAGGCTGATGTACCAAACCACACTTTGTTGAACAACCAGAGTGCTAGTATTAAAAACAACTAGAGCACCTCGGTGACGATACTGCAGAGGACCACACTGAGGAAGATGATGCACTAAATAACACTTATACGCTGATATCCTAGAACACAATACAGAGGCTAACACCATAGACCACAGTGTGGAGGACGATGGACTAGACCAAAATGAGGAAGGATAAAATGGGAATTCTGGACCAGGGGCTAATGCGCAAAAAGGCCGCTATACATAGGATTTATGGGACTCTCTCCTTGCGCCTGGGCTAAGGGCTACTGCGGAAGATGGTGGCTATACATAGCCTCTTATAGAGAAAGGTAGCACAGGGGCTCGTGAGCAAAAGAGGCTCTTACGGACGAAGCTAGCACGTGGGCACGTGCGCAACATAGTGGCTATACATAGGCTCTTATGGAGAAAAATGGCACACGGGAGACATAGGAGATAAGCGAACGGAATAGGGGCTGATCGCAGAATGGAGGCCGCGTGCAACTTCCTAGTGCGAGGACACCCCACACAAGATGGTTGCTGAACATTTGGTTCTATGGGGAAAATTGAATTAGACGGACCAGGAAAACACACGGGTGACCAGAACACACTGATAAGGCCGAAGCGCCAGATGCAAACTGTGATGCCTCTAGAGCAGCCCACACTGGGAAGGCTGATGTACCAAACCACACTCCAGGGCACTTGGAGCTGACACCCCGCAGCACACAGGAAGAGGTGCTTGACCATAGCACAATGGGTGCTCATACATCGGAGGACATTGGGGACACTGATGGGAGAGAGCACACTGTTGAAGGCCATGCACCATATGACCTTAGGGTGGATAATACACCAGTCCGCACTGACGAGGCTCATGCACCAGATCGCACTGATGACACTGATGGAGCATAGCAGGGTGCTGAAAACGATGCGCCAGAGCAAAAACCTGGGAGGCATATTCACCAGACCACACTGGGAAGGGTATTCAGGCAGAAAATACTGGTAACGCTAATGCACGAGACAACATTGGGAAGGCTCATCGAGCACACCTGGGTAGCCTGTAACACCGTAGCACAGGACGGGCTAAAGTTGCAGATAACATCAGTTAGAACGATGCACCATAGCACTCTGGGAAGGGAGAATACTGAAGGACAAACGCACACTCATGAGACAGATGCTCTAGAGCACATCGGGCAATCTGTACCACCAGACCAACGAGGAAGGCTGATGAACCATTACAAACCTGTGACGTCGAAACGCCTGAACGACCCTATGAGGCCAATACAACAGATCATGCTGGGGAGGGTGATCGTCCAGAGAACCTTGGTACGCTATTGCAGAGGCTCACACTGAGGAAGCTGATGCACCAGATAACCCTTGTGAGGCTGGTCTCCTAGAACACACTACACAGGCTAACGCCTATTACCACAGTGTGGAGGGCGACGAACGGACGAGACCAAACTGGCGAGGGATAATAATTGAATTCTGGAACAGGGTTAATGCGCATGATGGCCGGTATACATTCTCTCTTATGGAACTAACTCCTTGCACCTGAAGTAGGGGCTACTGCGCATTGTAGTCGCTATACATGGGCGTTTATGTGACTAACTCCTTGCACCTGGGCTAGGGGGTACTGCGCAGGATGTCCACTCTACATTGGCTCTTATGGGACCATTTGTTTGCAAATGGGCTAGGGGCTACTGAGCAAGGTGGTGGTTATACCTAGGCTCTATTGGAGAAAGGTTGCGCGAGATGGTGTCCGCGTCCAACTTCCTAGTTCTAGTACACCCGAGGCTAGATGTTTATTGAACAATGGATATATGAGACTAAATTTAAGTAGATTGACCGGGAGATAATGGCAGCTCACATTGTATAGCCCATATATAGCTTGGGAAGTAGCCCCAAGCCCAGGTGCAAGGAGTTAGTCCCATAAGAGCCCATGTATAGCGGCCAACTTACGCATTACCCCCTGTTCCAGAATTCACTCTTTATCCTTCCCCATTTTCGTGTAGTCCAGTGCCCTCCACACTTTGGTATAAGACGTTAGCCTCCGTAGTGTGTTCAAGGTGATCAGCCTCATAAGTGTTATTTAGTGCATCAGCTTCCTGAAAGTGATCCTCTGCAATAGCGACACCAAGGTGGTCTGGTTGTTCACCCTCCGCAGCATGAACTGGTGTATAGGCCTCACGGGGTCGTTCTGTTGTTCTCTGCAACTTCAGCCCGACTGTGCTTCGGTGTTTCAGTGCACTGTGTTCTATCAGGTCCCCGAATGTCGTCTGGTACATTAGCCTTCTCAGTGTGGACAGCTCTACGGGCCTCACAGTTTTGCTCTGGCGCTTCGGCCTCACCAGTGTGTTCTGGTTACGTGTTGTGTTTTCCTAAGGCAGCCGTTTAGTTAAGGTTTATACGAATAGAGTATAGCACACTGGTGACGCCGATACGCCATAACGATCCTATGAGGCATATACACCAGATCATTCTGGGGAGGGTAAAGAACCAGAGCACCTCGGTGACGCTATTAAAGAGGACCACACTGAGGAAGATGATTCACTAAATAAGACTTGTAGGATGATCACCCAGAAAACATTCCAAGCTAACATATCTATTCTGGAGTTTCAGGATGATCAAACCAATAGTTCATAAGTTGACAATGTGAGCGCCTGAGGCAGCTCCGTAGAGATAGATCTATAAGAACAATGTATCACCATAAGCTTCTGGTCCATCTCATTAATTTTAGTCTCATATAACCACAGGTCAGGCACTATACTGCCTAGGGTGTCCGATCACCTGGAAGTTCCACGCGGCCAGAATCTAGCGCAATCGCCCCTATGCCGTCTCCTTAAATACTATGTGCTAGTTTTCCTCATAGGAACCTGTGTATAGCCGCTATCTGCTGAAGCTGCAGAGAACATCAGTTAGAACGATGCAGCATAGCACACAGGGAAGGCTGAAATACTGAAGGACAGTAGGGACGATTACACATACGCACACCGATGAGACAGATGTTCTAGAGCACACTGGGCAATCTGTACAACTAGACCAAGGAGTGAGGCTGATATACTAGAGCACACTGGTGACGCCGATACGCCAGTACGACCCTATGAGGCATATACACCAGATCATGCTGGGGAGGGTGAACAACCAGAGCACCTCGGTGACGCTATTGCAGACGACCACACTGAGGCAGATGATGCACTAAATAACACTTGTAGGCTGATCTCCTAGTACACAATACAGAGGCTAACACCTTAGACCACAGTGTGTAGGACGATGGACTAGACCAAACTGAGGAAGGATAAAATGAGAAATCTGGACCAGGGGCTAATGCGCAAGAAGGCCGCTATACATAGGCTCTGATGGGACTCTCTCCTTGCACTTAGTCTGAGGGCTACTGCGCAAGACGGTGGTCATACATAGGCTCTTATAGAGAAAGGTAGCACAGGGGTTCGTGAGCAAAAGAGCGGCTATACTTAGGCTCTTATGGAGGAAGCTAGGTCGTGGGTACGTGCGCAACATTGTGGCTATACATAGGCAATTATGGAGAAAGATGGCACAGGGGAGACATAGGAGATTAGGGAACGGTATAGGGGCTGATCGCAGATTGGAGGCTGCATGCAAGTTCCTAGTGCGAGGACACCCCACACAAGATGGTTGCTGTACATTTGGTTCTAGCGGGTAAACTGAATTAGATGGACCAGGAAAACACACGGGTGACCAGAACACACTAGTAAGGCCGAAACGACAGATGCAACTGTAATGCCTCTAGAGCAGCCCACACTGGGAAGGCTGATGTACCAAACCACACTCGGGGCGCTGATACACCGCAGGGCAGTGTGGAGCTGACACCCGGCAGTACACCGGAGGAGCTGCTTGACCATAGCTCAATGGGTGCTCATACACCGAGCACATTGCGGACACTGTTGGGAGAGAGCACACTGTTGAAGGCGATGCACTATATGACCTTAGGGTGGATAATACACCAGTCCGCACTGAGGAGGCTCGTGCACCAGATCGCACTGATGACACTGATGGAGCAGAGCAGGGTGCTGAGGACGATGCGCCAGAGCAAAAACCTGGGAGGCATATTCACCAGACCATACTGGGAAGGGTATTCAGGCAGAGCATACTGGTAACGCTAATGCACGAGACAACATTGGGAAGGCTCATCGAGCACACCTGGGTAGGCTGAAACATCGAAGCACAGGTCGGGCTAAAGTTGCAGAGAACATCAGTTAGAATGATGCACCATAGCACACTGGGAAGGGAGAATACTGAAGGACAAACGCACACTGATGAGACAGATGCTCTAGAGCACACTGGGCAATCTGTACCACCAGACCAAAGAGGAAGGCTGATGAACCAGTGCACACTGGTGACGCCAATACGCCAGAACGACCTTATGAGGCCTATACACCAGGTCATGCTGGGCAGGGTGATCATCCAGAGAACCTTGGTGACGCTATTGCAGAGGCTCACACTGAGGAAGCTGATGCACCAGATAACCCTTGTGAGGCTGGTCTCCTAGAACACACTACACAGGCTAACGCCTTATACCACAGTGTGGAGGGCGACGAACGGACGAGACCAAACTGGCGAGGGATAATAATTGCATTCTGGAACAGGGTTAATGCGCATGATGGCCGGTATACATTCTCTCTTATGGAACTAACTCCTTGCACCTGAAGTAGGGGCTACTGCGCATTGTAGTCGCTATACATGGGCTGTTATGTGAGTAACTCCTTGCACCTGGGCTAGGGGCTACTGCGCAAGATGTACACCCTACATTGGCTCTTATGGGACCATTTCTTTGCAAATGGGCTAGGGGCTACTGCGCAAGGTGGTGGTTATACATAGGCTCTATTGGAGAAAGGTTGCGCGAGATGGTGTCCGCGTCCAACTTCCTAGTTCTAGTACACCCGAGGCTAGATGTTTATTGAACAATGGATATATGAGACTAAATTTAAGTAGATTGACCGGGAGATAATGGCAGCTCACATTGTATAGCCCATATATAACTTGGGAGGTAGCCCCAAGCCCAGGTGCAAGGAGTTAGTCCCATAAGAGCCCATGTATAGCGGCCAACTTACGCATTACCCCCTGTTCCAGAATTCATTCTTTATCCTTCCCCATTTTGGTAAGACGTTAGCCTCTGTAGTGTGTTCAAGGTGATCAGCCTCAAAAGTGTTATTTAGTGCATCAGCTTCCTGAAAGTGATCCTCTGCAATAGCAACACCAAGGTGGTCTGGTTGTTCACCCTCCGCAGCATGAACTGGTGTATAGGCCTCACGGGGTCGTTCTGTTGTTCTCTGCAACTTCAGCCCGACTGTGCTTCGGTGTTTCAGTGCACTGTGTTCTATCAGGTCCCCGAATGTCGTCTGGTACATTAGCCTTCTCAGTGTGGACAGCTCTACGGGCCTCACAGTTTTGCTCTGGCGCTTCGGCCTCACCAGTGTGTTCTGGTTACGTGTTGTGTTTTCCTAAGGCAGCCTTTTAGTTAAGGTTTATACGAATAGAGTATAGGAGTCGTCACGCATAGCACACTGGTGACGCCGATACGCCATAACGATCCTATGAGGCATATACACCAGATCATTCTGGGGAGGGTAAACAACCAGAGCACCTCGGTGACGCTATTATAGAGGACCATACTGAGGAAGATGATGCACTAAATAAGACTTCTAGGATGATCACCCAGAACACATTCCAAGCTAACATTTCTATTCTGGAGTTTCAGGGTGATCAAACCAATAGTTCATAAGTTGACAATGTGAGCGCCTGAGGCAGCTCCGTAGAGATAGATCTATAAGAACAATGTATCTCCATGAGCTTCTGGTCCATCTCCTTAATTTTAGTCTCATATAACCAGAGGTTATACTGCCTCGGGTGTCCTATCACCTGGATGTTCCACGCGGCCAGAATCTAGCGCAACCGCCCCTATGCCGTCTCCTTAAATACTATGTGTTAGTTTTCCTCATAGGAACCTCTGTAGAGCCGCTATCCGCTGAAGCTGCAGAGAACATCAGTTAGAACGATGCAGCATAGCACACAGGGAAGGCTGAAATACTGAAGGACAGTAGGGACGATTACACATACGCACACCGATGAGACAGATGTTCTAGAGCACACTGGGCAATCTGTACAACTAGACCAAGGAGTGAGCACAATGGGGACGCCGATACGCCAGTACGACCCTATGAGGCATATACACCAGATCATGCTGGGGAGGGTGAACAACCAGAGCACCTCGGTGACGCTATTGCAGACGACCACACTGAGGCAGATGATGCACTAAATAACACTTGTAGGCTGATCTCCTAGTACACAATACAGAGGCTAACACCTTAGACCACAGTGTGTAGGACGATGGAGTAGACCAAACTGAGGAAGGATAAAATGGGAAATCTGGACCAGGGGCTAATGCGCAAGAAGGCCGCTATACATAGGCTCTTATGGGACTCTCTCCTTGCACTTGGTCTGAGGGCTACTGCGCATGATGGTGGCTTATAGAGAAAGGTAGCACAGGGGTTCGTGAGCAAAAGAGCGGCTATACTTAGGCTCTTATGGAGGAAGCTAGCACGTGGGCACGTTCGAAACATAGCGGCTATACAACATTGGGAAGGCTCATCGAGCACACCTGGGTAGGCTGAAACATCGAAGCACAGGTCGGGCTAAAGTTGCAGAGAACATCAGTTAGAACGATGCACCATAGCACACTGCGAAGGGAGAATACTGACGGACAAACGCACACCGATGAAACAGATGTTCTAGAGCACACTGGGCAATCTGTACAACTTGACTAAGGAGTGAGGCTGATATACTAGAGCACACTTTGACGCCGATACGCCAGTACGAACCTATGAGGCATATATCCAGATAATGCTGGGGAGGGTGAACAACCACAGCACCTCGGTTACGCTATTGCAGAGGACCACACTGAGGAAGATGGTGCGCTAAATAACACTTGTAGGCTGATCTCCTAGAACACAATACAGAGGCTAACACCTTAGACCACAGTGTGCAGGACGATGGACTAGACCAAACTGAGGAAGGATAAAATGGGAAATCTGGATCAGGGGCTAATGCGCAAGAAGGTCGGTATACATAGGCAATTATGGGACTCTCACCTTGCACTTGGTCTAAAGGCTACTGCGTAAGATGTTGTCTATACATAGGCTCTTATAGGGAAAAAGGGTTCGTGAGCAAAAGAGCTGCTATACCTAGGCTCTTATCGAGGAAGCTAGCACGTGGGCACGTTCGAAACATAGCGGCTATACATAGGCTCTTATGGAGTAAGATGGCACAGGGGAGACATAGGAGATAAGGAGACGGAATAGGGGCTCATCGCAGGATGGAGGCCGCGTGCATCTTTCTAGTGCTAGGACACCCCAGACGAGATAGCTGCTGAACATTTGGTTCTATGGGGTAAATTGAACTAGATGGACCAGGAAAACAAAGGGTAACCAGAAAACACAGGTGAGGCCGAAGCGCCTGAGGCAAACTGTGATGCCTCTAGAGCAGCCCACACAGGGAAGGCTGATGTACCAAACCACACTCTAGGGCACTTGGAGCTGACACCCCGCAGCACACCGGAGGAGCAGCTTGACCATAGCTCAATGGGTGCTCATACAGCGGAACACATTGGGGACACTGATGGGAGAGAGAACACTGTTTATGACCTTAGGGTGGATAATACACCAGTCCGCACTGAGGAGGCTCATGCACCAGATCGCACTGATGACTGATGGAGCCGAGCAGGGTGCTGAAGACGATGCGCCAGAGCAAAAACCTGGGAGGCATATTCACCAGACCATACTGGGAAGGCAGTTTGGTCTAGTCCATCGTCCTCCATACTGTGGTCTAAGGTGTTAGCCTCTGTATTGTGTTCTAGGAGATCAGCCTACAAGTGTTATTAGTGCACCATCTTCCTCAGTTTGGTCCTCTGCAATAGCGTCACCGAGGTGCTGTGGTTGTTCACCCTCCCCAGCATTATCTGGATATATGCCTCATAGGTTCGTACTGCCGTATCGGCGTCCCCAGTGTGCTCTAGTATGTCAGCCTCACTCCTTGGTCTAGTTGTACAGATTGCCCAGTGTGCTCTAGAACATCTGTCTCATCGGTGTGCGTATAAATAATCGTCCCTCTTGTCCTTCAGTATTTCAGCCTTCCCTGTGTGTTATGGTGCATCGTTCTAACTGATGTACTCTGCAGCTTCACCAGATAGCGGCTATACACGGCTATACACAGGCTCCTTTGAGGAAAACTTGCACATAGTATTTAAGGAGACGGCATAGGGGCGATGCGCGAGATTCTGGCCGCCTGGAACTTCCAGGTGATAGGACACACGAGGCAGTATAGTGCCTGACCTCTGGTTATATGAGACTAAAATTAAGGAAATGGACCAAAGCTCATGGTGATACATTGTTCTTATAGATGTATATCTACGGAGCTGCCTCCGGCGCTCACATTGTCAAATTATGAACTATTGGTTTGATCATCCTGAAATTCCAGAATAGAAATGTTAGCTTGGAATGTGTTCTGGGAGAACATCCTACAAGTCTTATTTAGTGCATCATCTTCCTCAGTGTGGTCCTCTTCAATAGCGTCACCGAGGTGCTCTGGTTGTTTACCCTCCCCAGAATGGTCAGGTGTATAGGCCTCATAGAGTCGTTCTGGCGTATCGGAGTCCCCAGTGTGCTCTAGAATATCAGCCTCACTCCTTGGACTAGTTGTACAGATTGCCCAGTGTGCTCTAGAACACCTGTCTCATCGGTGTGCGCATGTGTATTCGTCCCTACTGTCCTTCAGTATTTCAGGCTTCCCTGTGTGCTATGGTGCATATGCCTCATAGGCTAATATGGGGAAAACTAGCACATAGTATTTAAGGAGATGGCATAGAGACTAAATTTAAGTAGATTGACCGGGAGATATTGGCAGCTCACATTGTATAGCCCATATATAGCATGATCTGGTGTATATTCCGAATGGGGTCGTTCTGTTGTTCTCTGGAGCTTCAGCCCTACTGTGCTTCGGTGTTTCAGGGCACTGTGGTCTATCAACCTTTCTCCATTAGAGCCTATGTATAACCACCACCTTGGGCAGTAGCCCCTAGCCCAGGTGCAAAGAGTTGGTCCCATAAGAGCCAATGTAGGGTGGACATCTTGCGCAGTAGCCACTACCCCAGGTGCAAGGAGTTAGTCCCATAAGATCCCATGTATAGCGACCACCATGCGCAGTAGCCCCTACTTCAGGTGCAATGTGTTAGTCCCATAAGAATGAATGTATAACGGCTATCATGCGCATTAACCCTGTTTCAGAATTCAATTATTATCCCTCGCCAGTTTGGTCTTGTCCGTTCGTTGCCCTCCACACTGTGGTATAAGGCGTTAGCCTCTGTAGTGTCTTCTAGGAGACCAGCCTCACAAGACTTATCTGGTGCAAGAGCTTCCTCAGTGTGAGCCTCTGCAACAGCGTCACCAAGGTTGTCTGGATGTACACCCTCCCAAACATGATCTGGTGTATAGGCCTCATAGGGTCGTTCTGGCGTATCGGCGTCCCCAGTGTGTACTGGTTCATCAGCCTTCCTCTTTGGTCTGGTGGTACAGATTGCCCAGTGTGCTCTAGAGCATCTGTCTCATCAGTGTGCGTTTGTCCTTCAGTATTTCGCCCTTCCCAGTGTGCTATGGTGCATCGTTATAACTGATGTTCTCTGGAGCTTCAGCCCGACCTGTGCTTCGGTGTTTCAGGCTACCCAGGTGTGCTCGATGAGCTTTCCCAATGTTGTCTCGTGCATTAGCCTTACCAGTATGCTTTGCCTGAATACCATTCCCAGTATGGTCTGGTGAATATGCCTCCCAGGCTTTTGCTCTGGCGCATCGTCTTCAGCACCCTGCTCTGCTCTATCAGAATCATCAGTGCGATCTGGTGCATGAGCCTCCTCAGTGCGCTCTCTCCCATGAGTGTCCCCAATGTGCGCGGGTGTCTGAGCACACATTGAACCTAGGTTAGAAGCTCCTCCGGTGTGCTGCGGGGAGTCAGCTCCACAGTGCCCTGTGGAGTATCAGCGCCCCGAGTGTGGTTTTGTACATCAGCCTTCCCAGTGTGGGCTGCTCTAGAAGCATCTCAGTTTGCCTCATGCGCTTCGGCCCCACCAGTGTGTTCTGGATACGCGTGTTTTTTCCTGGTCCATCTAATTCAATTTACCCCAAGGAACCAAATGTTCAGCAACCATCTTGTCCGGGGTGTCCTATCACTAGGAAGTTGTTCGCGGCCTCCATCCTGCGATCAGCCCATTTTCCGTCCCTTTATTTCCCATGTCTCCCATGTCACTTTCTCTATAAGAGCCTATGGCAGCCACCATCTTGCGCAGTAGCCCTTAGCCCAGGTGCAAGGAGAGAGTCCCATAAGAGACTATGTATAGCGGTCTTCTTGCGCATTAGCCCCTGGTCCAGATTTCCCATTTCACACTTCCTCAGTTTGGGATAGTCCATCGTCCTCTACACTGTGGTCTAAGGTGTTAGCCTCTGTATTGTGTTCTAAATCAGCCAACAAGTGTTATTTAGTGTATCAACTTCCTCAGCGTGGTCCTCTGCAATACCGTCACCGAGGTGCTCTGGTTGTTCACCGTCCCCAGCATGATCTGGTGTAAATGCCTCATAGGGTCTTACAGGCGTAACGGCGTCACCAGAGTGCTATGCGTGACGACTGCTCAGCACTACACGGCAGTACAGGCACTGTACTCCACTAAGTACTACACGGCAGTACAGGCACTGTACTCCACACAGTACTACACGGCACTATACACACAGTACTCCACTCGGGACTACTCGGCAGTACAGGCACTGTATTCCACTCGGTACTACACGGCAGTACAGGCACTGTACTCCACACGGTACTACACGGCACTATACAAACAGTACTCCACTCAGTACTACACGGCAGTACAGGTACTCTACTCCACTCAGTACTACACGGCAGTATGCACACAGTACTCCACTCGGTACTACACGGCACTATACACACAGTACTCCACTTGGTACTACACGGCAATACAGGCACTGTATTCCACTCGGTACTACACGGCACTATACACACAGTACTCCACTCGGTACTACACGGCACTATACAGACAGTACTCCACTTGGTACTACACGGCAGAACAGGCACTGTACCCTACTCAGTAGTACACGGCAGTACACACACAGTCCCCCACTCGCTACTACACGGCAGTACAGGCACTGTACTCCACTCAGTAATACACGGCAGTATGCACACAATACTCCACTCTGGACTACACGGCAGTAAACGCACTGTACTCCACTCGGTACTACACGGCACTATACACACAGTACTCCACTCAGTACTACACTGCACTATACACACAATATTCCACTGGGGACTACACGGCAGTACAGGCACTGTACTCCACTCAGTACTACACGGCAGTACAGGCACTGTATTCCACCCTGTACTACACGGCACTATACACACTACTCCATTCGGGACTACACGGCAGTACAGGCACTGTACTCAATTCAGTACTACACGGCAGTACAGGCACTGTACTCCACTCGGTACTACACGGCACTATACACACAGTACTACACTCAGTACTACACGGCAGTACAGGCACTGTACTCCACTCGGGACTACACGGCACTATACACACAGTACTCCACTCAGTACTACTCGGCAGTACAGGCACAGTACTCCACTCACTACTACACGGCAGTACAGGCACTGTACTCCACTCGGGACTACACGGCAGTACAGGCACTGTACTCCACTCAGTACTACACGGCAGTACAGGCACTGTACTCCACTCGGTACTACACGGCAGTATACACACAGTCCCCCACTCGGTACTACACGGCAGTACAGCCACTGTACTCCACCCAGTACTACACGGCAGTACAGGCTCTGTACTCCACTCAGTACTACACGGCAGTACAGGCACTGTAAACCACTCAGCACTACAATGCACTATACAAACAGTACTACACTCGGGACTACACGGCAGTAGAGTCACTGTACTCCACTCAGGACTACCCGGCACTATACACACAGTACTCCACTCAGGACTACACGCTAGTACAGGCACTGTACTCCACTCCGGACTACACCGCAGTACAGGCACTGTACTCCACTCAGTACTACACGGCACTAGACACACAGTACTCCACTCGGGACTACACTGGAGTACAGGCACTGTACTCCACTCAGTACTACACGCCAGTACAGGCACTGACACCACTCAGTACTACACTGCACTATACACACAGTACTCCACTCGGGACTACACGGCAGTACAGGCACTGTACTCCACTCAGTACTACACGGCAGTACAGGCACTGTACTCCACTCGGTACTACACGGCACTTTACACATATTACTCCACTCAGGACTACACGGCAGTACATTCACTGTACTCCACTCAGTACTACACGCCAGTACAGGCACTGTACTCCACTCAGTACTACACGGCAGAACAGGCACTGTACTCCAATCAGTACTACACGGGAGTAGAGTCACTGTACTCCACTCAGTACTACACGGCAGTACAGGCACTGTACTCCACTCGGTACTACACGGCACCATACACACAGTACTCCACACAGTACTACACGGCAGTACAGGCACTGTACTCCACTCAGTACTACACTGCACTATACATACAGTACTCCACTCGGGACTACACGGCAGTACAGGCACTGTACTTCACTCAGTACTACACGGCAGTACAAGCACTGTACTCCACTCGGTACTACACGGCAGTACAGGCACTATTACTCCAATCAGTACTACACGGCAGTACAGGCACTGTACTCCACTCGGGACTACACGGCAGTACAGGCACTGTACTCCACTCAGTACTACACGGCAGTACAAGCACTGTACTCCACTCGGTACTACACGGCAGTACAGGCACTATTACTCCAATCAGTACTACACGGCAGTACAGGCACTGTACTCCACTCGGTAGTACACGGCAGTACAGGCAGTGTACTCCACTCAGTACTACACTGCACTATACATACAGTACTCCACTCGGGACTACACGGCAGTACAGGCACTGTACTTCACTCAGTACTACACGGCAGTACAAGCACTGTACTCCACTCGGTACTACACGGCAGTACAGGCACTATTACTCCAATCAGTACTACACGGCAGTACAGGAACTGTACTCCACTCGGGACTACACGGCAGTACAGGCACTGTAGTCCACTCAGTACCAAACGGCAATACAGGCACTGTACTCCACTCGGTACTACACGGCACTTTACACACAGTACTCCACTCGGTACTACACGGCATTACAGGCACTGTACTCCACTCAGTACTACACGGCATTACAGGCACTGTACTCCACTCGGTACTACACGGCACTATACACACAGCACTCCACTCGGGACTGCACGGCAGTACAGGCACTGTACTCCACTCGGTACTACACGGCACGATACACCCAGTACTCCACTCAGTACTACACGGCAGTACAGGCACTGTACTCCACTCAGTACTACACGGCAGTACAGGAACTGTACTCCACTCGGTACTACACGGCACGATACACCCAGTACTCCATTCAGTACTACACGGCAGTACAGGCACTGTACTCCACTCGGGACTACACGGCAGTACAGGCAGTGTACTCCACTCAATACTACACGGCAGTACAGGCACTGTACTCCACTCGGTACTACACGGCACTATACACAGAGTACTCCACTCAGTACTACACTTCAGTACAGGCACTGTACTCCACTCGGGACTACACGGCAGTACGTGCACTGTACTCCACTCAGTACTACACGGCAGTACAGGCACTCTACTCCACTCAGTACTACACGGCAGTACACCCACTGTACTCCACTCGGTACTACACGGCACTATACACACAGTACTCCACTCAGTACTACTCGGCAGTACAGGCACAGTACTCCACTCACTACTACACGGCAGTACAGGCACTGTACTCCACTCGGGACTACACGGCAGTACAGGCACTGTACTCCACTCAGTACTACACGGCAGTACAGGCACTGTACTCCACTCGGTACTACACGGCACTATACACACAGTACTCCACTCGGTACTACACGGCAGTACAGGTACTGTACTCCACTCAGTACTACGCGGCAGTATGCACACAGTACTCCACTCGTTACTACACGGCACTATACACACAGTACTCCACTCGGTACTACACGGCAATACAGGCACTGTACTCCACTCGGTACTACACGGCACTATACACATGGTACTCCACTCGGTACTACACGGCAGTACATGCAATGTACTCCACTCGGTACTACACCACACTATACACACAGTACTCCACTCGGTACTACACGGCAGTACATGCACTGTACTCCACTCGGTACTACACGGCACTATACAAACAGTACTCCACTCGGTACTACACGGCACTATACAAACAGTACTCCACTCAGTACTACACGGCAGTATGCACAAAGTACTCCACTCGGTACTACACGGCAGTACAGGCACTGTACTCCACTCGGTACTACACGGCAGTACATGCACTGTACTCCACTCAGTACTACACGGCAGTACATGAACTGTACTCCACTCGGTACTACACGGCACTATACAAACAGTACTCCACTCGGTACTACACGGCAGTATGCACAACGTACTCCACTCGGTACTACACGGCAGTACAAGCACTGTATTCCACTCGGTACTACACGGCACTATACACACAGTACTCCACTCGATACTACACGGCAGTACAGGCACTGTACTCCACTCGGTACTACACGGCACTATACACACAGTACTCCACTCAGTACTACACGGCAGTATGCACACAGTACTCCACTTGGTACTACACGGAAGTACAGGCACTGTACTCCACTCGGTACTACACGGCACTATACACACAGTACTCCACTCGGTAATACACGGCAGTACAAGCTCTGTACTCCACTCGGTACTGATGATGATGATGATGATGATGCTTGTTGTTTTAAGGGGCCTAACATCGAAGGTCATCGGCCCCCCACTCGGTACTACACGGCAGTACAAACTCTGTACTCCACTCGGTACTACACGGCAGTATACACACAGTCCCCCACTCGGTACTACACGGCAGTACAGGCACTGTACTCCACTCAGTACTACACGGCACTATACACACAGTACTCCACTCGGGACTACACGGGAGTACAGGCACTGTACTCCACTCAGTACTACACGGCAGTTCAGGCACTGTACACCACTCAGTACTACACTGCACTATACACACAGTACTCCACTCGGGACAACACGGCAGTACAGGCACTGTACTCCGCTCAGTACTACACGGCAGTACAGGCACTGTACTCCACTCCGTACTACACGGCACTTTACACACACTACTCCACTAAGTACTACACGGCAGTACAGGCACTGTACTCCACTCAGTACTACACGGCATTACAGGTACTGTACTCCACTCGGTACTACACGGCGCTTTACACACAGTACTCCACTAGGGACTACACGGCAGTACAGGCACTGTACTCCACTCAGTACTACACGGCAGTACAGGCACTGTACTCCACTCAGTACTACACGGCAGTACAGGCACTGTACTCCACTCAGTACTACACGGCAGTACAGGCACTGTACTCCACTCAGTACTACACGGCAGTACAGGCACTGTACTGCACTCGGTACTACACGGCACTATACACACAGTACTCCACTCAGTACTACACGGCAGTACAGGCACTGTACTCCACTCAGTACTACACGGCAGTAAAGGCACTGTACTCCACTCAGTACTACACGGCTGTACAGGCACTGTACTCCACTCAGTACTACACGGCTGTACACCCACTGTACTCCACTCGGTACTACACGGCACTATACACACAGTACTCCACTCAGTACTATACGGCAGTACAGGCACAGTACGAGACTCACTACTACACGGCAGTACAGGCACTGTACTCCACTCGGGACTACACGGCAGTACAGGCACTCTACTCCACTCAGTACTACACGGCAGTACAGGCACTGTACTCCACTCGGTACTACACGGCAGTATGCACACAGTACTCCACTCGGTACTACACGGCACTATACACACAGTACTCCACTCGGTACTACACGGCAGTACAGGTACTGTACTCCACTCAGTACTACACGGCAGTATGCACACAGTACTCCACTCGGTACTACACGGCACTATACACACAGTACTCCACTCGGTACTACACGGCAATACAGGCATTGTACTCCACTCGGTACTACACGGCACTATACACACAGTACTCCACACGGGAATACACGGCAGTGCAGGCACTCTACTCCACTCAGTACTACACGGCAGTTTACACACAGTACTCCAGTCGGTAATACACGGCAGTACATGCACTGTACTCCACTCGGTACTACACGGCACTATACACACAGTACTCCACTCGGTACTACACGGCAGTACAGGCACTGCACTCCACTCAGTACTACACGGCACTATACACACAGTACTCCACTCGGTAATAAACGGCAGTACATGCACTGTACTCCACTCGGTACTACACGGTACTATACACACAGTAGCCCACTCGGTACTACACGGCATTACAGGCACAGTACTCCACTCAGTACTACACGGCAGTACAGGCACTGTACTCCACTCGGTACTACACGGCACTATACACACAGTACTCCACTCGGTACTACACGGCAGAACAGGCACTGTACTCTACTCAGTACTACACGGCAGTACACACTCAGTCTCCCACTCGCTACTACCCGGCAGTACAGGCACTGTATTCCACTCAGTACTACACGGCAGTACAGGCACTGTACTCCACACAGTACTACAAGGCAGTACACCAACTGTATTCCACTCAGTACTACACGGCAGTACAGTCACTCTACTCCACTTAGTACTACACGGCAGTACAGGCACGGTACTCCACTCGGTACTACACGGCACTATACACACAGTACTCCACTCAGTACTACACGGCAGTACAGGCAATGTACTGCACTCGGGACTACACGGCAGTACAGGCACTGTACTCCACTCAGTACTACACGGCAGTACAGGCACTGTACTCCACTCGGGACTACACGGCAGTACAGGCACTGTACTCCCCTCAATACTACACGGCAGTACAGGCACTGTACTCCACACAGTACTACACGGCAGTACACCCATTGTACTCCACTCAGTACTACACGGCAGTACAGGCACTGTACACCACTCAGTACTACACGGCAGTACAGGCACTGTACTCCACTCAGTACTACACGGGAGTACAGGCACTGTACTCCACTCGGTACTACACGGCACTATACACACAGTACTCCACTCAGTACTACACGGCAGTACAAGCACAGTACTCCACTCACAACTACACGGCAGTACAGGCACTGTACTCCACTCGGGACTAAACGGCAGTACAGGCACTCTAGTCCACTCAGTACTACACGGCATTATAGACACAGTTCCCCACTCGGTAGTACACGGCAGTACAGGTACTGTACTCCACTCAGCACTACACTGCACTATACACACAGTACTCCATTCGGGACTACTCGGCAGTACAGGAACTGTACTCCACTCGGTACTACACGGCAGTACAGGCACTGTACTCCACTCAGTACTACACGGCAGTAGAGGCACTGTACTCCACTCGGTACTACACGGCACTATACACACAGTACTCCACTCGGTTCTACACGGCAGTACAGGTACTGTACTCCACTCAGCACTACACTGCACTATACACACAGTACTCCATTCGGGACTACTCGGCAGTACAGGAACTGTACTCCACTCGGTACTACACGGCAGTACAGGCACTGTACTCCACTCAGTACTACACGGCAGTACACACACAGTCCCCCACTCGCTACTACCCGGCAGTACAGGCACTGTACTCCACTCAGTAATACACGGCAGTATGCACACAGTACTCCACTCGGGACTACACGGCAGTAAAGGCACTGTACTCCACTCGGTACTACACGGCAGTACAGGCACTGTACTCCACTCAGTACTACACTGCACTATACATACAGTAATCCACTCTGGACTACACTGCAGTACATGCACTGTACTCCACTCAGTACTACACTGCACTATACACACAGTACTCCACTCGACACTACACTTCAGTACAGGCACTGTACTTCACTCAGTACTACACGGCAGTACAAGCTCTGTACTCCACTCGGTACTACACGACAGTACAGGCACTATTACTCCAATCAGTACTAAACGGCAGTACAGGTACTGTACTCCACTCGGGACTACACGGCAGTACAGGCACTGAACTCCACTCACAACTACACGGCAGTACAGGTACTGTGCTCCACTCGGGACTACACGACAGTACAGGCACTATTACTCCACTCACAACTACACGGCAGTAAAGGCACTGTACTCCACTCGGGACTACACGGCAGTACAGGCACTGTACTCCACTCAGTACTACACGGCAGTACAGGCACTGTACTCCACTCGGTACTACACGGCACTATACACACAGTACTTCACTCGGGACTACACGGCAGTACAGGCACTCTACTCCACTCAGTACTACACGAAAGTACAGGCACTGTACTCCACTCGGTACTACACGGCACTATACACACAGTACCCCACCCGCTACTACACAGCAGTACATGTACTGCACTCCACTCAGTACTACACGGCACTATATACACGGAACTCCACTCGGTACTACACGGCACTATACACACAGTACTCCACTCGGGACTACACGGCAGTACATGCACTGTACTCCACTCGGTACTACACCGCACTATACACACAGTACTCCACTCGGTACTACACGGCAGTACATGCACAGTACTCCACTCGATACTACACGGCACTATACACACAGTACTCCACTCAGTACTACACGGCAGTACAGGCACTGTACTCCACTCAGTACTACACGGCAGTATGCACACAGTACTCCACTCGGTACTACACGACACTATACACACAGTACTCCACTCGGTACTACACGGCAGTACAGGCACTGTACTCCACTCGGTACTACACGGCACTATACACACAGTACTCCACTCGGTACTACACGGCAGTACAGGCACTGTACTCCACTCGGTACTACACGGCAGTATACACCCAGTACTCCACTCGGGACTACATGGCAGTACAGGCACTGTACTCCTCTCAGTACTACACGGTAGTATGCACACTGTCCCCCACTCGGTACTACACGGCACTATACGCACTGTACTCCACTCAGTACTACACCGCAGTATACACACTGTCACCAACTCGGTACTACACGGCAGTACAGGCACTGTACTCCACTCAGTACTACACCGCAGTATACACACCGTTCCCCACTCGGTACTACACGCAGTATACACACAGTACTCCACTCAGTACTACACTGCACTATACAAACTGTACTCCACTCGGTACTACACGGCAGTACAGGCACTGTACTCCACCTAGTACTACACGGCAGTACAGCCACTGTACTCCACTCGGTACCACACGGCACTATACACACAGTACTCCACTCGGTACTATACGGCAGAACAGGCACTGTACTCTACTCAGTACTACATGGCAGTACACACACAGTCCCCCAATCGCTACTACACGGCAGTACAGGTACTGTACTCCCCTCAGCACTACACTGCACTATACACACGGTACTACACCCAGTACTACACGGCAGTATAGACACAGTACTACACTCAGTACTACACGGCAATAAAGACACAGTACTACACTCAGTACTACACGGCAGTATAGACACAGTACTACTCCCAGTACTACACGGCAGTATAGACAAAGTACTACACCCAGTAATACACGGCAGTATAGACACAGTACTACACCCAGTACTTCACGGCAGTATACACACAGTACTACACCCAGTACTACACGCCAGTACACACAACCTAATCCTTTCGGCACTACACGGTAGTATAGACACAGTACTCCACTCAGTACTTAACGGCTGTATGCACACAGTACTTCAATGAGTACTACACGGCAGCACACACATCGTACTCCACTCAGTACTACACGGCAGTATACACACAGTACTCCACTCAGTACTACACGGCAGTACACACACAGTACTCCACTCAGTACTACACGGCAGTACACAAATCGTACTCCACTCAGTACTACACGGCAGTATACACACAGTAATCCACTCAGTACTACACGGCAGTAGACCCATCGTACTCCACTCAGTACTACATGTCAGTACAGACAGAGTACTCCACTCGGTATTACCAGGCAGTATACACACAGTACTCCACTCGGGACTACACGGCAGTACACACATACCGTACTCCACTCAGTACTACACGGCAGTACACAAACCGTACTTCACACAGTACTACATGGCAGTACACACACCATACTACATTCGGTACTACACGGCAGTACAGACACAGTACTCCACTCAGTAGTTAACGGCTGTATGCACACAGTACTCCACTGAGTATTATATGTTAGTACAGACAAAGTAATCCACTCAGTACTACACGACAGTGCACACACAGTACTACACTCGGTACTACACGGCAGTACACACACAGTATTCCACTCGGTACTACGCGGCAGTATACACACAGTACTCCACTCGGCACTACACGGCAGTACAGGCACTGTACTGCACTCAGTACTACACGGCAGTACAAGCACTGTACTCCACTCGAAACTACACGGCAATTCAGGCACTGTACTCCACTCAGTACTACACGGCAGTATGGACTCAGTACTCCACACGGGTCTACACGGCAGTACAGGCACTGTACTCCACTCGGTACTATAGGGCAGTACAGGCACTGTACTCCACTCAGTACTACACTGCACTATACACACAGTAATCCACTCGGGACTACACGGCAGTACATGCTCTCTACTCCACTCAGTACTACACTGCTCTATACACACAGTACCCCACTGGGCACTACACGGCAGTACAGGCAGTGTACTCCACTCAGTACTACACGGCAGTACACCCACTGTACTCCACTCAGTACTACACGGCAGTACAGGCACTGTACTCCACTCGCTACTACACGGCAATACAGGCACAGTACTCCACTCAGTACTACACGGCAGTACAGCCACTGTACTCCACTCGGTACTACACGGCACTATACACACAGTACTCCACTCGGTACTACACGGCAGAACAGGCACTGTACTCTACTCAGTACATCACGGCAGTACACACACAGTCCCCCACTCGCTACTACACGGCAGTACAGGCACTGTACTCCACTCAGCAATACACGGCAGTATGAACACAGTACTCCAATCGGGACTACACGGCAGTAAAGCCACTGTACTCCACTCGGTACTACACGGCAGTACAGGCACTGTACTATACTCAGTACTACACTGCACTATACATACTGTACTCCACTCGGCACTACACGGCATTACAGGCACTGTACTCCACTCAGTACTACACGGCAGTACAGGAACTGTACTCCACTCGGGACTACACGGCAGTACAGGCACTGTACTCCACTCAGTACTACACGGCAGTACAGGCATTGTACTCCACTCAGTACTACACGGCATTACAGGCACTGTACTCCACTCGGTACTACACGGCACTATACACACAGCACTCCACACGGGACTGCACGGCAGTACAGGCACTGTACTCCACTCGGTACTACACGGCACGATACACCCAGTACTCCACTCAGTACTACACGGCAGTACAGGCACTGTACTCCACTCAGTACTACACGGCAGTACAGGAAATGTACTCCACTCGGTACTACACGGCACGATACACCCAGTACTCCATTCAGTACTACATGGCAGTACAGGCACTGTACTCCACTCGGGACTACACGGCAGTACAGGCACTGTACTCCACTCAGTACTACACAGCAGTAGAGGCACTGTACTCCACTCGGTACTACACGGCACTATACAAAGAGTACTCCACTCAGTACTACACTTCAGTACAGGCACTGTACTCCACTCGGGACTACACGGCAGTACGTGCACTGTACTCCACTCAGTACTACACGGCAGTACAGGCACTCTACTCCACTCAGTACTACACGGCAGTACACCCACTGTACTCCACTCGGTACTACACGGCACTATACACACAGTACTCCACTCAGTACTACTCGGCAGTACAGGCACAGTACTCCACTCACTACTAAACGGCAGTACAGGCACTGTACTCCACTCGGGACTACACGGCAGTACAGGCACTGTACTCCACTCAGTACTACACGGAGTACAGGAACTGTACTCCACTCGGTACTACACGGCACGATACACCCAGTACTCCATTCAGTACTACACGGCAGTACAGGCACTGTACTCCACTCGGTACTAACGGCACTATAAACACAGTACTCCACTCGGTACTACACGGATGTACAGGTACTGTACTCCACTCAGTACTACGCGGCAGTATGCACACAGTACTCCACTCGTTACTACACGGCACTATACACACAGTACTCCACTCGGTACTACACGGCAATACATGCACTGTACTCCACTCGGTACTACACGGCACTATACACATGGTGCTCCACTCGGTACTACACGGCAGTACATGCAATGTACTCCACTCGGTACTACACCGCACTATACACACAGTACTCCACTCGGTACTACACGGCAGTAGAGGCACTGTACTCCACTCGGTACTACACGGCACTATACAAAGAGTACTCCACTCAGTACTACACTTCAGTACAGGCACTGTACTCCATTCGGGACTACACGGCAGTACGTGCACTGTACTCCACTCAGTACTACACGGCAGTACAGGCACTCTACTCCACTCAGTACTACACGGCAGTACACCCACTGTACTCCACTCGGTACTACACGGCACTATACACACAGTACTCCACTCGGTACTACACGGCAATACATGCACTGTACTCCACTCGGTACTACACGGCACTATACACATGGTGCTCCACTCGGTACTACACGGCAGTACATGCAATGTACTCCACTCGGTAACATACCGCACTATACACACAGTACTCCGCTCGGTACTACACGGCAGTACATGCACTGTACTCCACTCGGTACTACACGGCACTATACAAACAGTACTCCACTCGGTACTACACGGCACTATACAAACAGTACTCCACTCAGTACTACACGGCAGTATGCACAGAGTACTCCACTCGGTACTACACGGCAGTACAGGCACTGTACTCCACTCCGTACTACACGGCAGTACATGCACTGTACTCCACTCAGTACTACACGGCAGTACATGAACTGTACTCCACTCGGTACTACACGGCACTATACAAACAGTACTCCACTCGGTACTACACGGCAGTATGCACAACGTACTCCACTCGGTACTACACGGCAGTACAAGCACTGTATTCCACTCGGTACTACACGGCACTATACACACAGTACTCCACTCGGTACTACACGGCAGTACAGGCACTGTACTCCACTCGGTACTACACGGCACTATACACACAGTACTCCACTCAGTACTACACGGCAGTATGCACACAGTACTCCACTCGGTACTACACGGAAGTACAGGCACTGTACTCCACTCGGTACTACACGGCACTATACACACAGTACTCCACTCGGTACTACACGGCAGTACAAGCTCTGTACTCCACTCGGTACTACACGGCAGTACAAACTCTGTACTCCACTCGGTACTACACGGCAGTATACACACAGTCCCCCACTCGGTACTACACGGCAGTACAGGCACTGTACTCCACTCAGTACTACACGTCACTATACACACAGTACTCCACTCGGGACTACACGGGAGTACAGGCACTGTACTCCACTCAGTACTACACGGCAGTTCAGGCACTGTACACCACTCAGTACTACACTGCACTATACACACAGTACTCCACTCGGGACAACACGGCAGTACAGGCACTGTACTCCGCTCAGTACTACACGGCAGTACAGGCACTGTACTCCACTCCGTACTACACGGCACTTTACACACAGTACTCCACTCAGTACTACACGGCAGTACAGGCACTGTACTCCACTCAGTACTACACGGCAGTACAGGTACTGTACTCCACTCGGTACTACACGGCGCTTTACACACAGTACTCCACTAGGGACTACACGGCAGTACAGGCACTGTACTCCACTCAGTACTACACGGCAGTTCAGGCACTGTACTCCACTCCGTACTACACGGCACTTTACACACAGTACTCCACTCAGTACTACACGGCAGTACAGGCACTGTACTCCACTCGGTACTACACGGCAGTATGCACACAGTACTCCACTCGGTACTACACGGCACTATACACACAGTACTCCACTCGGTACTACACGGCAGTACAGGTACTGTACTCCACTCAGTACTACACGGCAGTATGCACACAGTACTCCACTCGGTAATACACGGCACTATACACACAGTACTCCACTCAGTACTACACGGCAGTATGCACACAGTACTCCACTCGGTACTACACGGAAGTACAGGCACTGTACTCCACTCGGTACTACACGGCACTATACACACAGTACTCCACTCGGTACTACACGGCAGTACAAGCTCTGTACTCCACTCGGTACTACACGGCAGTACAAACTCTGTACTCCACTCGGTACTACACGGCAGTATACACACAGTCCCCCACTCGGTACTACACGGCAGTACAGGCACTGTACTCCACTCAGTACTACACGGCACTATACACACAGTACTCCACTCGGGACTACACGGGAGTACAGGCACTGTACTCCACTCAGTACTACACGGCAGTTCAGGCACTGTACACCACTCAGTACTACACTGCACTATACACACAGTACTCCACTCGGGACAACACGGCAGTACAGGCACTGTACTCCGCTCAGTACTACACGGCAGTACAGGCACTGTACTCCACTCCGTACTACACGGCACTTTACACACAGTACTCCACTCAGTACTACACGGCAGTACAGGCACTGTACTCCACTCGGTACTACACGGCAGTATGCACACAGTACTCCACTCGGTACTACACGGCACTATACACACAGTACTCCACTCGGTACTACACGGCAGTACAGGTACTGTACTCCACTCAGTACTACACGGCAGTATGCACACAGTACTCCACTCGGTACTACACGGCACTATACACACAGTACTCCACTCGGTACTACACGGCAATACAGGCATTGTACTCCACTCGGTACTACACGGCACTATACACACAGTACTCCACACGGGAATACACGGCAGTGCAGGCACTCTACTCCACTCAGTACTACACGGCAGTTTACACACAGTACTCCAGTCGGTAATACACGGCAGTACATGCACTGTACTCCACTCGGTACTACACGGCACTATACACACAGTACTCCACTCGGTACTACACGGCAGTACAGGCACTGCACTCCACTCAGTACTACACGGCACTATACACACAGTACTCCACTCGGTAATAAACGGCAGTACATGCACTGTACTCCACTCGGTACTACACGGTACTATACACACAGTAGCCCACTCGGTACTACACGGCATTACAGGCACAGTACTCCACTCAGTACTACACGGCAGTACAGGCACTGTACTCCACTCGGTACTACACGGCACTATACACACAGTACTCCACTCGGTACTACACGGCAGAACAGGCACTGTACTCTACTCAGTACTACACGGCAGTACACACACAGTCCCCCACTCGCTACTACCCGGCAGTACAGGCACTGTATTCCACTCAGTACTACACGGCAGTACAGGCACTGTACTCCACACAGTACTACAAGGCAGTACACCAACTGTATTCCACTCAGTACTACACGGCAGTACAGTCACTCTACTCCACTTAGTACTACACGGCAGTACAGGCACGGTACTCCACTCGGTACTACACGGCACTATACACACAGTACTCCACTCAGTACTACACGGCAGTACAGGCAATGTACTGCACTCGGGACTACACGGCAGTACAGGCACTGTACTCCACTCAGTACTACACGGCAGTACAGGCACTGTACTCCACTCGGGACTACACGGCAGTACAGGCACTGTACTCCCCTCAATACTACACGGCAGTACAGGCACTGTACTCCACACAGTACTACACGGCAGTACACCCACTGTACTCCACTCAGTACTACACGGCAGTACAGGCACTGTACACCACTCAGTACTACACGGCAGTACAGGCACTGTACTCCACTCAGTACTACACGGGAGTACAGGCACTGTACTCCACTCGGTACTACACGGCACTATACACACAGTACTCCACTCAGTACTACACGGCAGTACAAGCACAGTACTCCACTCACAACTACACGGCAGTACAGGCACTGTACTCCACTCGGGACTAAACGGCAGTACAGGCACTCTAGTCCACTCAGTACTACACGGCATTATAGACACAGTTCCCCACTCGGTAGTACACGGCAGTACAGGTACTGTACTCCACTCAGCACTACACTGCACTATACACACAGTACTCCATTCGGGACTACTCGGCAGTACAGGAACTGTACTCCACTCGGTACTACACGGCAGTACAGGCACTGTACTCCACTCAGTACTACACGGCAGTAGAGGCACTGTACTCCACTCGGTACTACACGGCACTATACACACAGTACTCCACTCGGTTCTACACGGCAGTACAGGTACTGTACTCCACTCAGCACTACACTGCACTATACACACAGTACTCCATTCGGGACTACTCGGCAGTACAGGAACTGTACTCCACTCGGTACTACACGGCAGTACAGGCACTGTACTCCACTCAGTACTACACGGCAGTACACACACAGTCCCCCACTCGCTACTACCCGGCAGTACAGGCACTGTACTCCACTCAGTAATACACGGCAGTATGCACACAGTACTCCACTCGGGACTACACGAGAGTAAAGGCACTGTACTCCACTCGGTACTACACGGCAGTACAGGCACTGTACTCCACTCAGTACTACACTGCACTATACATACAGTAATCCACTCTGGACTACACTGCAGTACATGCACTGTACTCCACTCAGTACTACACTGCACTATACACACAGTACTCCACTCGACACTACACTTCAGTACAGGCACTGTACTTCACTCAGTACTACACGGCAGTACAAGCTCTGTACTCCACTCGGTACTACACGACAGTACAGGCACTATTACTCCAATCAGTACTAAACGGCAGTACAGGTACTGTACTCCACTCGGGACTACACGGCAGTACAGGCACTGAACTCCACTCACAACTACACGGCAGTACAGGTACTGTGCTCCACTCGGGACTACACGACAGTACAGGCACTATTACTCCACTCACAACTACACGGCAGTAAAGGCACTGTACTCCACTCGGGACTACACGGCAGTACAGGCACTGTACTCCACTCAGTACTACACGGCAGTACAGGCACTGTACTCCACTCGGTACTACACGGCACTATACACACAGTACTTCACTCGGGACTACACGGCAGTACAGGCACTCTACTCCACTCAGTACTACACGAAAGTACAGGCACTGTACTCCACTCGGTACTACACGGCACTATACACACAGTACCCCACCCGCTACTACACAGCAGTACATGTACTGCACTCCACTCAGTACTACACGGCACTATATACACGGAACTCCACTCGGTACTACACGGCACTATACACACAGTACTCCACTCGGGACTACACGGCAGTACATGCACTGTACTCCACTCGGTACTACACCGCACTATACACACAGTACTCCACTCGGTACTACACGGCAGTACATGCACAGTACTCCACTCGATACTACACGGCACTATACACACAGTACTCCACTCAGTACTACACGGCAGTACAGGCACTGTACTCCACTCAGTACTACACGGCAGTATGCACACAGTACTCCACTCGGTACTACACGACACTATACACACAGTACTCCACTCGGTACTACACGGCAGTACAGGCACTGTACTCCACTCGGTACTACACGGCACTATACACACAGTACTCCACTCGGTACTACACGGCAGTACAGGCACTGTACTCCACTCGGTACTACACGGCAGTATACACCCAGTACTCCACTCGGGACTACATGGCAGTACAGGCACTGTACTCCTCTCAGTACTACACGGTAGTATGCACACTGTCCCCCACTCGGTACTACACGGCACTATACGCACTGTACTCCACTCAGTACTACACCGCAGTATACACACTGTCACCAACTCGGTACTACACGGCAGTACAGGCACTGTACTCCACTCAGTACTACACCGCAGTATACACACCGTCCCCCACTCGGTACTACACGCAGTATACACACAGTACTCCACTCAGTACTACACTGCACTATACAAACTGTACTCCACTCGGTACTACACGGCAGTACAGGCACTGTACTCCACCTAGTACTACACGGCAGTACAGCCACTGTACTCCACTCGGTACCACACGGCACTATACACACAGTACTCCACTCGGTACTATACGGCAGAACAGGCACTGTACTCTACTCAGTACTACATGGCAGTACACACACAGTCCCCCAATCGCTACTACACGGCAGTACAGGTACTGTACTCCCCTCAGCACTACACTGCACTATACACACGGTACTACACCCAGTACTACACGGCAGTATAGACACAGTACTACACTCAGTACTACACGGCAATAAAGACACAGTACTACACTCAGTACTACACGGCAGTATAGACACAGTACTACTCCCAGTACTACACGGCAGTATAGACAAAGTACTACACCCAGTAATACACGGCAGTATAGACACAGTACTACACCCAGTACTTCACGGCAGTATACACACAGTACTACACCCAGTACTACACGCCAGTACACACAACCTAATCCATTCGGCACTACACGGTAGTATAGACACAGTACTCCACTCAGTACTTAACGGCTGTATGCACACAGTACTTCAATGAGTACTACACGGCAGCACACACATCGTACTCCACTCAGTACTACACGGCAGTATACACACAGTACTCCACTCAGTACTACACGGCAGTACACACACAGTACTCCACTCAGTACTACACGGCAGTACACAAATCGTACTCCACTCAGTACTACACGGCAGTATACACACAGTAATCCACTCAGTACTACACGGCAGTACACCCATCGTACTCCACTCAGTACTACATGTCAGTACAGACAGAGTACTCCACTCGGTATTACCAGGCAGTATACACACAGTACTCCACTCGGGACTACACGGCAGTACACACATACCGTACTCCACTCAGTACTACACGGCAGTACACAAACCGTACTTCACACAGTACTACATGGCAGTACACACACCATACTACATTCGGTACTACACGGCAGTACAGACACAGTACTCCACTCAGTAGTTAACGGCTGTATGCACACAGTACTCCACTGAGTACTATATGTTAGTACAGACAAAGTAATCCACTCAGTACTACACGACAGTGCACACACAGTACTACACTCGGTACTACACGGCAGTACACACACAGTACTCCACTCGGTACTACGAGGCAGTATACACACAGTACTCCACTCGGGACTACACGGCAGTACAGGCACTGTACTGCACTCAGTACTACACGGCAGTACAAGCACTGTACTCCACTCGAAACTACACGGCAATTCAGGCACTGTACTCCACTCAGTACTACACGGCAGTATGGACTCAGTACTCCACACGGGTCTACACGGCAGTACAGGCACTGTACTCCACTCGGTACTATAGGGCAGTACAGGCACTGTACTCCACTCAGTACTACACTGCACTATACACACAGTAATCCACTCGGGACTACACGGCAGTACATGCTCTCTACTCCACTCAGTACTACACTGCTCTATACACACAGTACCCCACTGGGCACTACACGGCAGTACAGGCAGTGTACTCCACTCAGTACTACACGGCAGTACACCCACTGTACTCCACTCAGTACTACACGGCAGTACAGGCACTGTACTCCACTCGCTACTACACGGCAATACAGGCACAGTACTCCACTCAGTACTACACGGCAGTACAGCCACTGTACTCCACTCGGTACTACACGGCACTATACACACAGTACTCCACTCGGTACTACACGGCAGAACAGGCACTGTACTCTACTCAGTACATCACGGCAGTACACACACAGTCCCCCACTCGCTACTACACGGCAGTACAGGCACTGTACTCCACTCAGCAATACACGGCAGTATGAACACAGTACTCCAATCGGGACTACACGGCAGTAAAGCCACTGTACTCCACTCTGTACTACACGGCAGTACAGGCACTGTACTATACTCAGTACTACACTGCACTATACATACTGTACTCCACTCGGCACTACACGGCATTACAGGCACTGTACTCCACTCAGTACTACACGGCAGTACAGGAACTGTACTCCACTCGGGACTACACGGCAGTACAGGCACTGTACTCCACTCAGTACTACACGGCAGTACAGGCATTGTACTCCACTCAGTACTACACGGCATTACAGGCACTGTACTCCACTCGGTACTACACGGCACTATACACACAGCACTCCACACGGGACTGCACGGCAGTACAGGCACTGTACTCCACTCGGTACTACACGGCACGATACACCCAGTACTCCACTCAGTACTACACGGCAGTACAGGCACTGTACTCCACTCAGTACTACACGGCAGTACAGGAAATGTACTCCACTCGGTACTACACGGCACGATACACCCAGTACTCCATTCAGTACTACATGGCAGTACAGGCACTGTACTCCACTCGGGACTACACGGCAGTACAGGCACTGTACTCCACTCAGTACTACACAGCAGTAGAGGCACTGTACTCCACTCGGTACTACACGGCACTATACAAAGAGTACTCCACTCAGTACTACACTTCAGTACAGGCACTGTACTCCACTCGGGACTACACGGCAGTACGTGCACTGTACTCCACTCAGTACTACACGGCAGTACAGGCACTCTACTCCACTCAGTACTACACGGCAGTACACCCACTGTACTCCACTCGGTACTACACGGCACTATACACACAGTACTCCACTCAGTACTACTCGGCAGTACAGGCACAGTACTCCACTCACTACTAAACGGCAGTACAGGCACTGTACTCCACTCGGGACTACACGGCAGTACAGGCACTGTACTCCACTCAGTACTACACGGCAGTACAGGAACTGTACTCCACTCGGTACTACACGGCACGATACACCCAGTACTCCATTCAGTACTACACGGCAGTACAGGCACTGTACTCCACTCGGTACTACACGGCACTATACACACAGTACTCCACTCGGTACTACACGGATGTACAGGTACTGTACTCCACTCAGTACTACGCGGCAGTATGCACACAGTACTCCACTCGTTACTACACGGCACTATACACACAGTACTCCACTCGGTACTACACGGCAATACATGCACTGTACTCCACTCGGTACTACACGGCACTATACACATGGTGCTCCACTCGGTACTACACGGCAGTACATGCAATGTACTCCACTCGGTACTACACCGCACTATACACACAGTACTCCACTCGGTACTACACGGCAGTAGAGGCACTGTACTCCACTCGGTACTACACGGCACTATACAAAGAGTACTCCACTCAGTACTACACTTCAGTACAGGCACTGTACTCCATTCGGGACTACACGGCAGTACGTGCACTGTACTCCACTCAGTACTACACGGCAGTACAGGCACTCTACTCCACTCAGTACTACACGGCAGTACACCCACTGTACTCCACTCGGTACTACACGGCACTATACACACAGTACTCCACTCGGTACTACACGGCAATACATGCACTGTACTCCACTCGGTACTACACGGCACTATACACATGGTGCTCCACTCGGTACTACACGGCAGTACATGCAATGTACTCCACTCGGTAACACACCGCACTATACACACAGTACTCCGCTCGGTACTACACGGCAGTACATGCACTGTACTCCACTCGGTACTACACGGCACTATACAAACAGTACTCCACTCGGTACTACACGGCACTATACAAACAGTACTCCACTCAGTACTACACGGCAGTATGCACAGAGTACTCCACTCGGTACTACACGGCAGTACAGGCACTGTACTCCACTCCGTACTACACGGCAGTACATGCACTGTACTCCACTCAGTACTACACGGCAGTACATGAACTGTACTCCACTCGGTACTACACGGCACTATACAAACAGTACTCCACTCGGTACTACACGGCAGTATGCACAACGTACTCCACTCGGTACTACACGGCAGTACAAGCACTGTATTCCACTCGGTACTACACGGCACTATACACACAGTACTCCACTCGGTACTACACGGCAGTACAGGCACTGTACTCCACTCGGTACTACACGGCACTATACACACAGTACTCCACTCAGTACTACACGGCAGTATGCACACAGTACTCCACTCGGTACTACACGGAAGTACAGGCACTGTACTCCACTCGGTACTACACGGCACTATCCACACAGTACTCCACTCGGTACTACACGGCAGTACAAGCTCTGTACTCCACTCGGTACTACACGGCAGTACAAACTCTGTACTCCACTCGGTACTACACGGCAGTATACACACAGTCCCCCACTCGGTACTACACGGCAGTACAGGCACTGTACTCCACTCAGTACTACACGGCACTATACACACAGTACTCCACTCGGGACTACACGGGAGTACAGGCACTGTACTCCACTCAGTACTACACGGCAGTTCAGGCACTGTACACCACTCAGTACTACACTGCACTATACACACAGTACTCCACTCGGGACAACACGGCAGTACAGGCACTGTACTCCGCTCAGTACTACACGGCAGTACAGGCACTGTACTCCACTCCGTACTACACGGCACTTTACACACAGTACTCCACTCAGTACTACACGGCAGTACAGGCACTGTACTCCACTCAGTACTACACGGCAGTACAGGTACTGTACTCCACTCGGTACTACACGGCGCTTTACACACAGTACTCCACTAGGGACTACACGGCAGTACAGGCACTGTACTCCACTCAGTACTACACGGCAGTTCAGGCACTGTACTCCACTCAGTACTACACGGCTGTACAGGCACTGTACTCCACTCAGTACTACACGGCAGTACAGGCACTGTACTCCACTCAGTACTACACAGCAGTACAGGCACTGTACTGCACTCGGTACTGCACGGCACTATACACACAGTACTCCACTCAGTACTACACGGCAGTACAGGCACTGTACTCCACTCAGTACTACACGGCAGTAAAGGCACTGTACTCCACTCAGTACTACACGGCTGTACAGGCACTGTACTCCACTCAGTACTACACGGCTGTACACCCACTGTACTCCACTCGGTACTACACGGCACTATACACACAGTACTCCACTCAGTACTATACGGCAGTACAGGCACAGTACGAGACTCACTACTACACGGCAGTACAGGCACTGTACTCCACTCGGGACTACACGGCAGTACAGGCACTCTACTCCACTCAGTACTACACGGCAGTACAGGCACTGTACTCCACTCGGTACTACACGGCAGTATGCACACAGTACTCCACTCGGTACTACACGGCACTATACACACAGTACTCCACTCGGTACTACACGGCAGTACAGGTACTGTACTCCACTCAGTACTACACGGCAGTATGCACACAGTACTCCACTCGGTACTACACGGCACTATACACACAGTACTCCACTCGGTACTACACGGCAATACAGGCATTGTACTCCACTCGGTACTACACGGCACTATACACACAGTACTCCACACGGGAATACACGGCAGTGCAGGCACTCTACTCCACTCAGTACTACACGGCAGTTTACACACAGTACTCCAGTCGGTAATACACGGCAGTACATGCACTGTACTCCACTCGGTACTACACGGCACTATACACACAGTACTCCACTCGGTACTACACGGCAGTACAGGCACTGCACTCCACTCAGTACTACACGGCACTATACACACAGTACTCCACTCGGTAATAAACGGCAGTACATGCACTGTACTCCACTCGGTACTACACGGTACTATACACACAGTAGCCCACTCGGTACTACACGGCATTACAGGCACAGTACTCCACTCAGTACTACACGGCAGTACAGGCACTGTACTCCACTCGGTACTACACGGCACTATACACACAGTACTCCACTCGGTACTACACGGCAGAACAGGCACTGTACTCTACTCAGTACTACACGGCAGTACACACACAGTCCCCCACTCGCTACTACCCGGCAGTACAGGCACTGTATTCCACTCAGTACTACACGGCAGTACAGGCACTGTACTCCACACAGTACTACAAGGCAGTACACCAACTGTATTCCACTCAGTACTACACGGCAGTACAGTCACTCTACTCCACTTAGTACTACACGGCAGTACAGGCACGGTACTCCACTCGGTACTACACGACACTATACACACAGTACTCCACTCAGTACTACACGGCAGTACAGGCAATGTACTGCACTCGGGACTACACGGCAGTACAGGCACTGTACTCCACTCAGTACTACACGGCAGTACAGGCACTGTACTCCACTCGGGACTACACGGCAGTACAGGCACTGTACTCCCCTCAATACTACACGGCAGTACAGGCACTGTACTCCACACAGTACTACACGGCAGTACACCCACTGTACTCCACTCAGTACTACACGGCAGTACAGGCACTGTACACCACTCAGTACTACACGGCAGTACAGGCACTGTACTCCACTCAGTACTACACGGGAGTACAGGCACTGTACTCCAGTCGGTACTACACGGCACTATATACACAGTACTCCACTCAGTACTACACGGCAGTACAAGCACAGTACTCCACTCACAACTACACGGCAGTACAGGCACTGTACTCCACTCGGGACTAAACGGCAGTACAGGCACTCTACTCCACTCAGTACTACACGGCATTATAGACAGAGTTCCCCACTCGGTAGTACACGGCAGTACAGGTACTGTACTCCACTCAGCACTCGGTACAACACGGCAATACAGGCACTGTACTCCACTCGGTACTACACGGCACTATACACACAGTACTCCAGTCGGTAATACATGGCAGTACATGCACTGTACTCCACTCGGTACTACACGGCACTATACACACAGTACTCCACTCGGTACTACACGGCAGTACAGGCACTGCACTCCACTCAGTACTACACGACACTATACACACAGTACTCCACTCGGTAATACACGGCAGTACATGCACTGTACTCCACTAGGTACTACACGGTACTATACACACAGTACTAGAATCGGTACTACACGGCATTACAGGCACTGTACTCCACTCAGTACTACACGGCAGTACAGGCACTACACTCCACTCGGTACTACACGGCACTATACACACAGTACTCCACTCGGTACTACACGGCAGAACAGGCACTGTACTCTACTCAGTAGTACACGGCAGTACACACACAGTCCCCCACTCGCTACTACCCGGCAATACAGGCACTGTACTCCACTCAGTAATACACGGCAGTATGCACACCGTACTCCAGTCGGGACTACACGGCAGTAAAGGCACTGTACTCCACTCGCTACTACACGGCAGTACAGGCACTGTACTCCACTCAGTACTACACTGCACTATACATACAGTACTCCACTCGGGACTACACGGCAGTACATGCAATGTACTCCACTCAGTACTACACTGCACTATACATACAGTACTCCACTCGGGACTACACGGCAGTACATGCACTGTACTCCACTCAGTACTACACTGCACTATACACACACTACTCCACTCGGCACTACACTTCAGTACAGGCACTGTACTTCACTCAGTACTACACGGCAGTACAAGCACTGTACTCCACTCGGTACTACACGACAGTACATGCACTATTACTCCAATCAGTACTACACGGCAGTACAGGTACTGTACGCCACTCGGGACTACACGACAGTACAGGCACTATTACTCCACTCAGTACTACACGGCAGTACAGGCACTGTACTCCACTCGGTACTACACGGCAGTATGCACACAGTACTCCACTCGGTACTACACGGCAGTACAGGCACTCTACTCCACTCAGTACTACACGGCAGTACAGGCACTGTACTCCACTCGGTACTACACGGCAGTATGCACACAGTACTCCACTCGGTACTACACGGCACTATACACACAGTACTCCACTCGGTAATACACGGCAGTACATGCACTGTACTCCACTAGGTACTACACGGTACTATACACACAGTACTAGAATCGGTACTACACGGCATTACAGGCACTGTACTCCACTCAGTACTACACGGCAGTACAGGCACTACACTCCACTCGGTACTACACGGCACTATACACACAGTACTCCACTCGGTACTACACGGCAGAACAGGCACTGTACTCTACTCAGTAGTACACGGCAGTACACACACAGTCCCCCACTCGCTACTACCCGGCAATACAGGCACTGTACTCCACTCAGTAATACACGGCAGTATGCACACCGTACTCCAGTCGGGACTACACGGCAGTAAAGGCACTGTACTCCACTCGCTACTACACGGCAGTACAGGCACTGTACTCCACTCAGTACTACACTGCACTATACATACAGTACTCCACTCGGGACTACACGGCAGTACATGCAATGTACTCCACTCAGTACTACACTGCACTATACATACAGTACTCCGCTCGGGACTACACGGCAGTACATGCACTGTACTCCACTCAGTACTACACTGCACTATACACACACTACTCCACTCGGCACTACACTTCAGTACAGGCACTCTACTCCACTCAGTACTACACGGCAGTACAGGCACTGTACTCCACTCGGTACTACACGGCAGTATGCACACAGTACTCCACTCGGTACTACACGGCACTATACACACAGTACTCCACTCGGTACTACACGGCAGTACAGGTACTGTACTCCACTCAGTACTACACGGCAGTATGCACACAGTACTCCACTCGGTACTACACGGCACTATACACACAGTACTCCACTCGGTACTACACGGCAATACAGGCATTGTACTCCACTCGGTACTACACGGCACTTTACACACAGTACTCCACTCGGGACTGCACGGCAGTACAGGCACTGTACTCCACTCGGTACTACACGGCACGATACACCCAGTACTCCACTCAGTACTACACGGCAGTACAGGCACTGTACTCCACTCAGTACTACACGGCAGTACAGGAACTGTACTCCACTCGGTACTACACGGCACGATACACCCAGTACTCCATTCAGTACTACACGGCAGTACAGGCACTATACTCCACTCGGGACTACACGGCAGTACAGGCACTGTACTCCACTCAATACTACACGGCAGTACAGGCACTGTACTCCACTCGGTACTACACGGCACTATACACAGAGTACTCCACTCAGTACTACACTTCAGTACAGGCACTGTACTCCACTCGGGACTACACGGCAGTACGTGCACTGTACTCCACTCAGTACTACACGGCAGTACAGGCACTCTACTCCACTCAGTACTACACGGCAGTACACCCACTGTACTCCACTCGGTACTACACGGCACTATACAAACAGTACTCCACTCAGTACTACTCGGCAGTACAGGCACAGTACTCCACTCACTACTACACGTCAGTACAGGCACTGTACTCCACTCGGGACTACACGGCAGTACAGGCACTGTACTCCACTCAGTACTACACGGCAGTACAGGCACTGTACTCCACTCGGTACTACACGGCACTATACACACAGTACTCCACTCGGTACTACACGGCAGTACAGGTACTGTACTCCACTCAGTACTACGCGGCAGTATGCACACAGTACTCCACTCGTTACTACACGGCACTATACACACAGTACTCCACTCGGTACTACACGGCAATACAGGCACTGTACTCCACTCGGTACTACACGGCACTATACACATGGTACTCCACTCGGTACTACACGGCAGTACATGCAATGTACTCCACTCGGTACTACACCACACTATACACACAGTACTCCACTCGGTACTACACGGCAGTACATGCACTGTACTCCACTCGGTACTACACGGCACTATACAAACAGTACTCCACTCGGTACTACACGGCACTATACAAACAGTACTCCACTCAGTACTACACGGCAGTATGCACAAAGTACTCCACTCGGTACTACACGGCAGTTCAGGCACTGTACTCCACTCGGTACTACACGGCAGTACATGCACTGTACTCCACTCAGTACTACACGGCAGTACATGAACTGTACTCCACTCGGTACTACACGGCACTATACAAACAGTACTCCACTCGGTACTACACGGCAGTATGCACAACGTACTCCACTCGGTACTACACGGCAGTACAAGCACTGTATTCCACTCGGTACTACACGGCACTATACACACAGTACTCCACTCGATACTACACGGCAGTACAGGCACTGTACTCCACTCGGTACTACACGGCACTATACACACAGTACTCCACTCAGTACTACACGGCAGTATGCACACAGTACTCCACTCGGTACTACACGGAAGTACAGGCACTGTACTCCACTCGGTACTACACGGCACTATACACACAGTACTCCACTCGGTACTACACGGCAGTACAAGCTCTGTACTCCACTCGGTACTGATGATGATGATGATGATGATGCTTGTTGTTTTAAGGGGCCTAACATCGAAGGTCATCGGCCCCCCACTCGGTACTACACGGCAGTACAAACTCTGTACTCCACTCGGTACTACACGGCAGTATACACACAGTCCCCCACTCGGTACTACACGGCAGTACAGGCACTGTACTCCACTCAGTACTACACGGCACTATACACACAGTACTCCACTCGGGACTACACGGGAGTACAGGCACTGTATTCCACTCAGTACTACACGGCAGTTCAGGCACTGTACACCACTCAGTACTACACTGCACTATACACACAGTACTCCACTCGGGACAACACGGCAGTACAGGCACTGTACTCCGCTCAGTACTACACGGCAGTACAGGCACTGTACTCCACTCCGTACTACACGGCACTTTACACACACTACTCCACTAAGTACTACACGGCAGTACAGGCACTGTACTCCACTCAGTACTACACGGCAGTACAGGTACTGTACTCCACTCGGTACTACACGGCGCTTTACACACAGTACTCCACTAGGGACTACACGGCAGTACAGGCACTGTACTCCACTCAGTACTACACGGCAGTACAGGCACTGTACTCCACTCAGAACTACACGGCAGTACAGGCACTGTACTCCACTCAGTACTACACGGCAGTACAGGCACTGTACTCCACTCAGTACTACACGGCAGTACAGGCACTGTACTGCACTCGGTACTACACGGCACTATACACACAGTACTCCACTCAGTACTACACGGCAGTACAGGCACTGTACTCCACTCAGTACTACACGGCAGTAAAGGCACTGTACTCCACTCAGTACTACACGGCTGTACAGGCACTGTACTCCACTCAGTACTACACGGCTGTACACCCACTGTACTCCACTCGGTACTACACGGCACTATACACACAGTACTCCACTCAGTACTATACGGCAGTACAGGCACAGTACGAGACTCACTACTACACGGCAGTACAGGCACTGTACTCCACTCGGGACTACACGGCAGTACAGGCACTCTACTCCACTCAGTACTACACGGCAACAGGCACTGTACTCCACTCGGTACTACACGGCTGTACACCCACTGTACTCCACTCGGTACTACACGGCACTATACACACAGTACTCCACTCAGTACTATACGGCAGTACAGGCACAGTACGAGACTCACTACTACACGGCAGTACAGGCACTGTACTCCACTCGGGACTACACGGCAGTACAGGCACTCTACTCCACTCAGTACTACACGGCAGTACAGGCACTGTACTCCACTCGGTACTACACGGCAGTATGCACACAGTACTCCACTCGGTACTACACGGCACTATACACACAGTACTCCACTCGGTACTACACGGCAGTACAGGTACTGTACTCCACTCAGTACTACACGGCAGTATGCACACAGTACTCCACTCGGTACTACACGGCACTATACACACAGTACTCCACTCGGTACTACACGGCAGTACAGGCACTGTACTCCACCCAGTACTACACGGCAGTACAGGTACTGTACTCCACTCAGTACTACACGGCAGTACAGGCACTGTACACCACTCAATACTACACTGCTCTATGCACACAGTACTACACTCGGGACTACACGGCAGTACAGCCACTGTACTCCACTTAGTACTACTCGGCAGTACAGGCACTGTACTCCACTCGGTACTACACGGCACTATACACACAGTACTCCACTCAGGACTACACGGCAGTACTGGCACTGTACTCCACTCCGGACTACACGGCAGTACAGGCAATGTACTCCACTCAGTACTACACGGCACTATACACACAGTACTCCACTCGGGACTACACGGGAGTACAGGCACTGTACTCCACTCAGTACTAACGGCAGTTCAGGCACTGTACACCACTCAGTACTACACTGCACTATACACACAGTACTCCACTCGGGACTACACGGCAGTACAGGCACTGTACTCCACTCAGTACTACACGGCAGTACAGGCACTGTGCTCCACTCCGTATTACACTGCACTACACACACTGTACTCCACTCAATACTACACGGCAGTACAGGCACTGTACTCCACTGGAGACTACACATCAGTACAGGCACCGTACTCCACTCAGTACTACACGGCCGTACAGGCACTGTACTACACTCAGTACTACACGGCAGTACAGGCACTGTACTCCATTCGGTACTACACGGCACTTTACACACAGTACTCCACTCGGGACTACAGGGCAGTACAGGCAATGTACTCCACTCAGTACTACACGGCAGTACAGGCACTGTACTCCACTCAGTACTACACGGCAGTAAAGTCACTGTACTCCACTCAGTACTACACGGCAGAACAGGCACTGTACTCCACTCAGTACTACACGGCAGTACAGGCAATGTACTCCACTCAGTACTACACGGCACTATACACACAGTACTCCACTCGGGACTACACGGGAGTACAGGCACTGTACTCCACTCATTACTACACGGCGGTTCAGGCACTGTACACCACTCAGTACTACACTGCACTATACACACAGTACTCCACTCGGGACTACACGGCAGTACAGGCACTGTACTCCACTCGGGACTACACGGCAGTACAGGCACTGTACTCCATTCAGTACTACACGGCACTACAGGCACTGTACTCCACTCGGTACTACACGGCACTATACACACAGTACTCCACTCGGTACTACACGGCAGTACAGGTACTGTACTCCACTCAGTACTACACGGCAGTATGCACACAGTACTCCACTCGGTACTACAAGGCACTATACACACAGTACTCCACTTGGTACTACACGGCAATACAGGCACTGTATTCCACTCGGTACTACACGGCAGTACAGGTACTGTACTCCACTCAGTACTACACGGCAGTATGCACACAGTACTCCACTCGGTACTACACGGCACTGTACACACAGTACTCCACTCGGTACTACACGGCAGTACATGCAATGTACTCCACTCGGTACTACACCGCACTATACACACAGTACTCCACTCGGTACTACACGGCAGTTCAGGCACTGTACTCCACTAGGTACTACACCGCACTATACACACAGTACTCCACTCGGTACCACACGGCACTGTACACACAGTAGTCCACTCGGTACTACACGGCAATACAGGCACTGTACTCCACTCGGTACTACACCGCACTATACACACAGTACGCCACTCAGTACTACTCGGCACTATACACACAGTACTCTACTCAGTACTACACGATAGTACAGGCACTGTACTCCACTTGGGACTACACGGCAGTACGGGCACTCTATTCCACTCAGTACTACACGGCAGTACAGGGACGGTACTCCACACGGTACTACACGGCACTATACACACAGTACTCCACTCAGTACTACACGTTAGTACAGGCACTGTACTCCACTTGGGACTACACGGCAGTACAGGCACTGTACCCCACTCAGTATTACACAGCAGTACAGGCACTCTACTGCATTCAGTACTACACGGCAGTACACCCACTGTACTCCACTCGGTACTACACGGCACTATAAACACAGTACTCCACTCAGTACTACTCGGCAGTACAGGCACAGTACTCCACTCACTCCTACACGGCAGTACAGGCACTGTACTCCACTCGGGACTACACGGCAGTACAGGCACTGTACTCCACTATGTACTACACGGCAGTACAGGCACTGTACTCCACTCGGTACTACACGGCAGTACATGCAATGTACTTCACTCGGTACTACAGGGCAGTATACACACAGTCCCCCACTCGGTACTACACGGCAGTACAGGCACTGTACTCCACCCAGCACTACACGGCAGTACAGGTACTGTACTCCACTCAGTAGTACACGGCAGTACAGGCACTGTACACCAATCAGTACTACACTGCTCTATACACACAGTACTACTTAGTACTACTACTTAGTACTACTTAGTACTACTCGGCAGTACAGGCACTGTACTCCACTTGGGACTACACGGCAGTACAGGCACTGTACTCCACTCAGTACTACACAGCAGTACAGGCACTCTACTCCACTCGGTACTACACAGCATTATACACACAGTACTCCACTCAGGACTACACGGCAGTACAGGCACTGTACTCCACTCCGGACTACACGGCAGTACAGGCAATGTACTCCACTCAGTACTACACGGCACTATACACACACTCGGGACTACACGGGAGTACAGGCTCTGTACTCCACTCAGTACTACACGGCAGTTCAGGCACTGTGCACCACACAGTACTACACTGCACTATACACACTGTACTCCACTCTGTACTACACGGCAGTACAGGCACTGTACTCCACTCGGGACTACACGGCAGTACAGGCACTGTACTCCACTCAGTACTACACGGCAGTACAGGCACTGTACTCCACTCGGTACTACACGGCACTATACACAGAGTACTCCACTCAGTACTACACTTCAGTACAGGCACTGTACTCCACTCGGGACTACACGGCAGTACGTGTACTGTACTCCACTCAGTACTACACGGCAGTACAGTCACTCTACTCCACTCAGTACTACACGGCAGTACACCCACTGTACTCCACTCGGTACTACACGGCACTATACACACAGTACTCCACTCAGTACTACTCGGCAGTACAGGCACAGTACTCCACTCACTACTACACGGCAGTACAGGCACTGTACTCCACTCGGGACTACACGGCAGTACAGGCACTGTACTCCACTCAGTACTACACGGCAGTACAGGCACTGTTCTCCACTCGGTACTACACGGCACTATACACACAGTACTCCACTCGTTACTACACGGCAGTACAGGTACTGTACTCCACTCAGTACTACGCGGCAGTATGCACACAGTACTCCACTGGTTACTACACGGCACTATACACACAGTACTCCACTCGGTACTACACGGCAATACAGGCACTGTACTCCACTCGGTACTACACAGCAGTATACACACAGTACTCCACTCGGTACTACACGGCAGTACATGCAATGTACTCCACTCGGCACTACACCGCACTATACACACAGTACTCCACTCAGTACTACTCGGCAGTACAGGCACAGTACTCCACTCACTACTACACGGCAGTACAGGCACTGTACTCCACTCGGGACTACACGACAGTACAGGCACTGTACTCCACTCAGTACTACACGGCAGTACAGGCACTGTTCTCCACTCGGTACTACACGGCACTATACACACAGTACTCCACTCGTTACTACACGGCAGTACAGGTACTGTACTCCACTCAGTACTACGCGGCAGTATGCACACAGTACTCCACTCGTTACTACACGGCACTATACACACAGTACTCCACTCGGTACTACACGGCAATACAGGCACTGTACTCCACTCGGTACTACACAGCAGTATACACACAGTACTCCACTCACTACTACACGGCAGTACAGGCACTGTACTCCACTCGGGACTACACGGCAGTACAGGCACTGTACTCCACTCAGTACTACACGGCAGTACATGCACTGTACTCCACTCGGTACTACACGGCACTATACAAACAGTACTCCACTCGGTACTACACGGCACTATACAAACAGTACTCCACTCGGTACTACACGGCAGTATGCACACAGTACTCCACTATGTACTACACGGCAGTACAGGCACTGTACTCCACTCGGTACTACACGGCAGTACATGCACTGTACTCCACTCAGTACTACACGGCAGTACATGAACTGTACTCCACTCGGTACCACACGGCACTATACAAACAGTACTCCACTCGGTACTACACGGCAGTATGCACAACGTAATCCACTCGGTACTACACGGCAGTACAGGCACTGTAGTCCACTCGGTACTACACGGCACTATACACACAGTACTCCACTCGGTACTACACGGCAGTACAGGCACTGTACTCCACTCGGTACTACACGGCACTATACACACAGTACTCCACTCAGTACTACACGGCAGTATGCACACAGTACTCCACTCGGTACTACACGGAAGTACAGGCACTGTACTCCACTCGGTACTACACGGCACTATACATACAGTGCTCCACTCGGTACTACACGGCAGTACAAGCTCTGTACTCCACTCGGTACTACACGGCAGTATACACACAGTCCCCCACTCGGTACTACACGGCAGTACAGGCACTGTACTCCACTCAGTACTACACGGCACTATACACACAGTACTCCACTCGGGACTACACGGGAGTACAGGCACTGTACTCCACTCAGTACTACACGGCAGTTCAGGCACTGTACACCACTCAGTACTACACTGCACTATACACACAGTACTCCACTCGGGACAACACGGCAGTACAGGCACTGTACTCCGCTCAGTACTACACGGCAGTACAGGCACTGTACTCCACTCCGTACTACACGGCACTTTGCACACAGTACTCCACTCAGTACTACACGGCAGTACAGGCACTGTACTCCACTCAGTACTACACGGCAGTACAGGCACTGTACTCCACTCGGTACTACACGGCGCTTTACACACAGTACTCCACTCGGGACTACACGGCAGTGCAGGCACTATTACTCCAATCAGTACTACACGGCAGTACAGGCACTGTACTCCACTCGGGACTACACGGCAGTACAGGCACTGTACTCCACTCAGTAGTAAACGGCAAGACAGGCACTGTACTCCACTCGGTACTACACGGCACTATACATACACTACTCCACTCGGTACTACACGGCATTACAGGCACTGTACTCCACTCAGTACTACACGGCATTACAGGCACTGTACTCCACTCGGTACATAAGTTGACAATGTGAGCTCCTGAGGCAGCTCCGTAGAGATAGATCTATAAGAACAATGTATCACCATGAGTTTCTGGTCCATCTCCGTAATTTTAGTCTATACTGCCTCGGGTGTCCTATCACCTGGAAGTTTCACGCGGCCAGAATCTCGCGCAACCTCCCGTATGCCATCTGCTTAATTACATGTGCTAGTTTTCTTCATAGGAGCCTGTGTATAGCCGCTATCTGCTGAAGCTGCAGAGAACATCAGTTAGAACGATGCACCATAACTCACTGGGAAGGGTGAAATATTGCAGGACAAACGCACACTGATGAGACAGATGCTCTAGAGCACACTGGGCAATCTGTACCACCAGACAAAAGAGGAAGGCTGATGAACCAGTCCACACTGGTGACGCCGACACGCTAGAACGACCCTATGAGGCCTATACACCAGATCATGCTGGGGAGGGTGAACAACCAGAGCACTTCGGTGACGCTACAGCAGAGGACCTCACTGAGGAAAATGATGCACTAAAAAACACATGTAGGCTGATCTCCTAGGCACAATACAGGGGCTAACACCTTAGACCACAGTGCTGAGGACGATGGACTAGACCAAACTGAGGAAGGATAAAATGGGAAATCTGGACCAGGGGCTAATGCGCAAGAAGGCCGCTACACATAGGCTCTTATGGGACTCTCCCCTTGCACCTGGGCTACGGGCTACTGCGTATAGCAGCTATCTGCTGAAGCTGCAGAGGACGTCAGTTAGAACGATGCACCATAGCAGACAGGGAAGCCTGAAATACTGAAGGACAGTAGGGACGATTACACATACGCACACCGATGAGACACATGTTCTAGAACACACTGGGCAATCTGTACAACCAGACCAAGGAGTGAGGCTGATATACTAGAGCACACTGGGGATGCCGATACGCCAGTACGACCCTATGAGGCATATACACCAGATCATGCTGGGGAGGGTTAACAACCAGAGCACCTCGGTGACGCTACAGCAGAGGACCTCACTGAGGAAAATGATGCACTGAAAAACACATGTAGGCTGATCTCCTAGACACAATACAGGGGCTAACACCTTAGACCACAGTGCTGAGGACGATGGACTAGACCAAACTGAGGAAGGATGAAATGGGAAATCAGGACCAGGGGCTAACGCGCAAGAAGGCCGCTTTACAGGGGCTCTTATGGGACTCCCTCCTTGCACCTGGGCTAAGGGCTACTGCGTATAGCAGCTATCTGCTGAAGCTGCAGAGAACATCATTTAGAACGATGCACCATAGCACACAGGGAAGGCTGAAATACTGAAAGACTGTAAGGACGATTACACAAACGCACCCCGATGAGACAGATGTTCTGGAGCACACTGGGCAAACTGTACAACTAGACCAAGGAGTGAGGCTGATATAGTAGAGCACACTGGGGATGCCGATACGTCAGTACGACCCTATGAGGCATTTACACCAGATCATGCTGGGGAGGAAGCTGATGCACTAAATAACACTTATGAGGCTGATCACCTACAATACACTACAGAGGCTAACGTCTTACCAAAGTGTGGAGGGCAATGGACTACACCAAAATGGGGAGGGATAAAAAGTGAATTCTGGAACAGGGGGTATTGCGTAAGTTGGCCACTATACATGGGCTCTTATGGGACTAACTCCTTGCACCTGGGCTTGGGGCTACCTCCTAAGCTATGTATGGGCTATACACTGTGAGCTGCCATTATCTCCCTGTCAATCTACTTAAATTTAGTCTCATATAACCATTGTTCAGTAAACATCTAGCCTCGGGTGTACTAGCACTAGGAAGTTGTACGCGGACAGCATCTCGCGCAACCTTTCTCCATTAGAGCCTATGTATAACCACCACCTTGCGCAGTAGCCCCTAGCCCAGGTGCAAGGAGAGAGTCCCATAAGAGCCTATGTATAGCGGCCTTCTTGCGCATTAGCCCCTGGTCCAGATTTCCCATTTCACCCTACCTCAGTTTGGTATAGTCCATCGTCCTCCACACTGTGGTCTAAGGTGTGACCCTCTGTATTGTGTTCTAGGAGATCAGCCTACAAGTGTTATTTAGTGCATCATCTTCCTCAGTGTGGTCCTCTGCAATAGCGTCACTGAGGTGCTCTGGATGTTCACCCTCCCCAGCATGATCTACTGTATATGCTTCATAGAATCGTTCTGGAGAATCGGCGTCACCAGTGTGTTATGCGTGACGACTGCTATAGAATGGACCTTAACTAGAAGGCTGCCTTAGGAAAACACAACACGTAACCAGAACACACTGGTGAGGCCGAAGCGCAAGAGCAAAACTGTGAGGCCCGTAGAGCTGCCCACACTGGGAAGGCTAATGTACCAGACGACATTTGGGGACCTGATAGACCACAGTGCACTGAAAACACCGAAGCACAGTCGGTTTGAAGCTGCAGAGAACAGCAGAACTACCTATACACCAGATCATTCCATATATGGGCTATACAATCTGAGCAGCCAGTATCTCCCGGTCAATCTACTTATATTTAGTCTCATATAACCATTGTTCAGTAAACATCTAGCCTCGGGTGTACTAGCACTAGCAAGTTACACGCGGACACCATCTCGTGCAACCTTTCTCCATTAGAGCCAATGTATAACCACCACCTTGGGCAGTAGCCCCTAGCCCAAGTGCAAAGAGTTGGTCCCATAAGAGCCCATGTATAGCGACCACCATGATCAGTAGCCCCTACTTCAGGTGCAAGGTGTTAGTCCCATAAGAGAGAATGTATAGCGGCCATCAAGCGCATTAACCCTGTTCCAGAATTCAATTATTATCCCTCGCCAGTTTGGTCTCGTCCGTTCGTCGCCCTCCACACTGTGGTATAAGGCGCTAGCCTCTTTAGTGTGTCTAGGAGACCAGCCTTACGAGACTTATCTGGTGCATGAGCTTCCTCAGTGTGACCCTCTGCAATAGCGTCACCAAGGTTGTCTGGATGTACACCTTCCCCAGCATGATCTGGTTTATAGGCCTCATAGGGTCGTTCTGGCGTATCGGCGTCACCAGTGTGTAACGGTTCATCAGCCTCATTCCATGGTCTAGTTGCACAGATTGCCCAGTGTGCTCTAGAACAACTGTCTCATCGGCGTGCGTATGTGTAATCGTCCCTACTGTCCTTCAGTATTTCAGCCTTCCCTGTCTACTATGGTGCACCGTTCTAACTGACGTTCTCTGCAGTTTCTACAGATAGCGGCTATACACAGGCTAATATGGGGAAAACTAGCACATAGTATTTAAGGAGATGGCATAGAGACTAAATTTAAGTAGATTGACCGGGAGATATTGGCAGCTCACATTGTATAGCCCATATATAGCATGATCTGGTGTATATTCCGAATGGGGTCGTTCTGTTGTTCTCTGGAGCTTCAGCCCTACTGTGCTTCGGTGTTTCAGGGCACTGTGGTCTATCAACCTTTCTCCATTAGAGCCTATGTATAACCACCACCTTGGGCAGTAGCCCCTAGCCCAGGTGCAAAGAGTTGGTCCCATAAGAGCCAATGTAGGGTGGACATCTTGCGCAGTAGCCACTACCCCAGGTGCAAGGAGTTAGTCCCATAAGATCCCATGTATAGCGACCACCATGCGCAGTAGCCCCTACTTCAGGTGCAATGTGTTAGTCCCATAAGAATGAATGTATAACGGCTATCATGCGCATTAACCCTGTTTCAGAATTCAATTATTATCCCTCGCCAGTTTGGTCTTGTCCGTTCGTTGCCCTCCACACTGTGGTTTAAGGCGTTAGCCTCTGTAGTGTCTTCTAGGAGACCAGCCTCACAAGACTTATCTGGTGCAAGAGCTTCCTCAGTGTGAGCCTCTGCAACAGCGTCACCAAGGTTGTCTGGATGTACACCCTCCCAAACATGATCTGGTGTATAGGCCTCATAGGGTCGTTCTGGCGTATCGGCGTCCCCAGTGTGTACTGGTTCATCAGCCTTCCTCTTTGGTCTGGTGGTACAGATTGCCCAGTGTGCTCTAGAGCATCTGTCTCATCTGTGTGCGTTTGTCCTTCAGTATTTCGCCCTTCCCAGTGTGCTATGGTGCATCGTTATAACTGATGTTCTCTGGAGCTTCAGCCCGACCTGTGCTTCGGTGTTTCAGGCTACCCAGGTGTGCTCGATGAGCTTTCCCAATGTTGTCTCGTGCATTAGCCTTACCAGTATGCTTTGCCTGAATACCATTCCCAGTATGGTCTGGTGAATATGCCTCCCAGGCTTTTGCTCTGGCGCATCGTCTTCAGCACCCTGCTCTGCTCTATCAGAATCATCAGTGCGATCTGGTGCATGAGCCTCCTCAGTGCGCTCTCTCCCATGAGTGTCCCCAATGTGCGCGGGTGTCTGAGCACACATTGAACCTAGGTTAGAAGCTCCTCCGGTGTGCTGCGGGGAGTCAGCTCCACAGTGCCCTGTGGAGTATCAGCGCCCCGAGTGTGGTTTTGTACATCAGCCTTCCCAGTGTGGGCTGCTCTAGAAGCATCTCAGTTTGCCTCATGCGCTTCGGCCCCACCAGTGTGTTCTGGATACGCGTGTTTTTTCCTGGTCCATCTAATTCAATTTACCCCAAGGAACCAAATGTTCAGCAACCATCTTGTCCGGGGTGTCCTATCACTAGGAAGTTGTTCGCGGCCTCCATCCTGCGATCAGCCCATTTTCCGTCCCTTTATTTCCCATGTCTCCCATGTCACTTTCTCTATAAGAGCCTATGGCAGCCACCATCTTGCGCAGTAGCCCTTAGCCCAGGTGCAAGGAGAGAGTCCCATAAGAGACTATGTATAGCGGTCTTCTTGCGCATTAGCCCCTGGTCCAGATTTCCCATTTCACACTTCCTCAGTTTGGGATAGTCCATCGTCCTCTACACTGTGGTCTAAGGTGTTAGCCTCTGTATTGTGTTCTAAATCAGCCAACAAGTGTTATTTAGTGTATCAACTTCCTCAGCGTGGTCCTCTGCAATACCGTCACCGAGGTGCTCTGGTTGTTCACCGTCCCCAGCATGATCTGGTGTAAATGCCTCATAGGGTCTTACAGGCGTAACGGCGTCACCAGAGTGCTATGCGTGACGACTGCTCAGCACTACACGGCAGTACAGGCACTGTACTCCACTAAGTACTACACGGCAGTACAGGCACTGTACTCCACACAGTACTACACGGCACTATACACACAGTACTCCACTCGGGACTACACGGCAGTACAGGCACTGTATTCCACTCGGTACTACACGGCAGTACAGGCACTGTACTCCACACGGTACTACACGGCACTATACAAACAGTACTCCACTCAGTACTACACGGCAGTACAGGTACTCTACTCCACTCAGTACTACACGGCAGTATGCACACAGTACTCCACTCGGTACTACACGGCACTATACACACAGTACTCCACTTGGTACTACACGGCAATACAGGCACTGTATTCCACTCGGTACTACACGACACTATACACACAGTACTCCACTCGGTACTACACGGCACTATACAGACAGTACTCCACTTGGTACTACACGGCAGAACAGGCACTGTACCCTACTCAGTAGTACACGGCAGTACACACACAGTCCCCCACTCGCTACTACACGGCAGTACAGGCACTGTACTCCACTCAGTAATACACGGCAGTATGCACACAATACTCCACTCTGGACTACACGGCAGTAAACGCACTGTACTCCACTCGGTACTACACGGCACTATACACACAGTACTCCACTCAGTACTACACTGCACTATACACACAATATTCCACTGGGGACTACACGGCAGTACAGGCACTGTACTCCACTCAGTACTACACGGCAGTACAGGCACTGTATTCCACCCTGTACTACACGGCACTATACACACTACTCCATTCGGGACTACACGGCAGTACAGGCACTGTACTCAATTCAGTACTACACGGCAGTACAGGCACTGTACTCCACTCGGTACTACACGGCACTATACACACAGTACTACACTCAGTACTACACGTCAGTACAGGCACTGTACTCCACTCGGGACTACACGGCACTATACACACAGTACTCCACTCAGTACTACTCGGCAGTACAGGCACAGTACTCCACTCACTACTACACGGCAGTACAGGCACTGTACTCCACTCGGGACTACACGGCAGTACAGGCACTGTACTCCACTCAGTACTACACGGCAGTACAGGCACTGTACTCCACTCGGTACTACACGGCAGTATACACACAGTCCCCCACTCGGTACTACACGGCAGTACAGCCACTGTACTCCACCCAGTACTACACGGCAGTACAGGCTCTGTACTCCACTCAGTACTACACGGCAGTACAGGCACTGTAAACCACTCAGCACTACAATGCACTATACAAACAGTACTACACTCGGGACTACACGGCAGTAGAGTCACTGTACTCCACTCAGGACTACCCGGCACTATACACACAGTACTCCACTCAGGACTACACGCTAGTACAGGCACTGTACTCCACTCCGGACTACACCGCAGTACAGGCACTGTACTCCACTCAGTACTACACGGCACTAGACACACAGTACTCCACTCGGGACTACACTGGAGTACAGGCACTGTACTCCACTCAGTACTACACGCCAGTACAGGCACTGACACCACTCAGTACTACACTGCACTATACACACAGTACTCCACTCGGGACTACACGGCAGTACAGGCACTGTACTCCACTCAGTACTACACGGCAGTACAGGCACTGTACTCCACTCGGTACTACACGGCACTTTACACATATTACTCCACTCAGGACTACACGGCAGTACATTCACTGTACTCCACTCAGTACTACACGCCAGTACAGGCACTGTACTCCACTCAGTACTACACGGCAGAACAGGCACTGTACTCCAATCAGTACTACACGGGAGTAGAGTCACTGTACTCCACTCAGTACTACACGGCAGTACAGGCACTGTACTCCACTCGGTACTACACGGCACCATACACACAGTACTCCACACAGTACTACACGGCAGTACAGGCACTGTACTCCACTCAGTACTACACTGCACTATACATACAGTACTCCACTCGGGACTACACGGCAGTACAGGCACTGTACTTCACTCAGTACTACACGGCAGTACAAGCACTGTACTCCACTCGGTACTACACGGCAGTACAGGCACTATTACTCCAATCAGTACTACACGGCAGTACAGGCACTGTACTCCACTCGGGACTACACGGCAGTACAGGCACTGTACTCCACTCAGTACTACACGGCAGTACAAGCACTGTACTCCACTCGGTACTACACGGCAGTACAGGCACTATTACTCCAATCAGTACTACACGGCAGTACAGGCACTGTACTCCACTCGGTAGTACACGGCAGTACAGGCAGTGTACTCCACTCAGTACTACACTGCACTATACATACAGTACTCCACTCGGGACTACACGGCAGTACAGGCACTGTACTTCACTCAGTACTACACGGCAGTACAAGCACTGTACTCCACTCGGTACTACACGGCAGTACAGGCACTATTACTCCAATCAGTACTACACGGCAGTACAGGCACTGTACTCCACTCGGGACTACACGGCAGTACAGGCACTGTAGTCCACTCAGTACCAAACGGCAATACAGGCACTGTACTCCACTCGGTACTACACGGCACTTTACACACAGTACTCCACTCGGTACTACACGGCATTACAGGCACTGTACTCCACTCAGTACTACACGGCATTACAGGCACTGTACTCCACTCGGTACTACACGGCACTATACACACAGCACTCCACTCGGGACTGCACGGCAGTACAGGCACTGTACTCCACTCGGTACTACACGGCACGATACACCCAGTACTCCACTCAGTACTACACGGCAGTACAGGCACTGTACTCCACTCAGTACTACACGGCAGTACAGGAACTGTACTCCACTCGGTACTACACGGCACGATACACCCAGTACTCCATTCAGTACTACACGGCAGTACAGGCACTGTACTCCACTCGGGACTACACGGCAGTACAGGCAGTGTACTCCACTCAATACTACACGGCAGTACAGGCACTGTACTCCACTCGGTACTACACGGCACTATACACAGAGTACTCCACTCAGTACTACACTTCAGTACAGGCACTGTACTCCACTCGGGACTACACGGCAGTACGTGCACTGTACTCCACTCAGTACTACACGGCAGTACAGGCACTCTACTCCACTCAGTACTACACGGCAGTACACCCACTGTACTCCACTCGGTACTACACGGCACTATACACACAGTACTCCACTCAGTACTACTCGGCAGTACAGGCACAGTACTCCACTCACTACTACACGGCAGTACAGGCACTGTACTCCACTCGGGACTACACGGCAGTACAGGCACTGTACTCCACTCAGTACTACACGGCAGTACAGGCACTGTACTCCACTCGGTACTACACGGCACTATACACACAGTACTCCACTCGGTACTACACGGCAGTACAGGTACTGTACTCCACTCAGTACTACGCGGCAGTATGCACACAGTACTCCACTCGTTACTACACGGCACTATACACACAGTACTCCACTCGGTACTACACGGCAATACAGGCACTGTACTCCACTCGGTACTACACGGCACTATACACATTGTACTCCACTCGGTACTACACGGCAGTACATGCAATGTACTCCACTCGGTACTACACCACACTATACACACAGTACTCCACTCGGTACTACACGGCAGTACATGCACTGTACTCCACTCGGTACTACACGGCACTATACAAACAGTACTCCACTCGGTACTACACGGCACTATACAAACAGTACTCCACTCAGTACTACACGGCAGTATGCACAAAGTACTCCACTCGGTACTACACGGCAGTACAGGCACTGTACTCCACTCGGTACTACACGGCAGTACATGCACTGTACTCCACTCAGTACTACACGGCAGTACATGAACTGTACTCCACTCGGTACTACACGGCACTATACAAACAGTACTCCACTCGGTACTACACGGCAGTATGCACAACGTACTCCACTCGGTACTACACGGCAGTACAAGCACTGTATTCCACTCGGTACTACACGGCACTATACACACAGTACTCCACTCGATACTACACGGCAGTACAGGCACTGTACTCCACTCGGTACTACACGGCACTATACACACAGTACTCCACTCAGTACTACACGGCAGTATGCACACAGTACTCCACTTGGTACTACACGGAAGTACAGGCACTGTACTCCACTCGGTACTACACGGCACTATACACACAGTACTCCACTCGGTAATACACGGCAGTACAAGCTCTGTACTCCACTCGGTACTGATGATGATGATGATGATGATGATGCTTGTTGTTTTAAGGGGCCTAACATCGAAGGTCATCGGCCCCCCACTCGGTACTACACGGCAGTACAAACTCTGTACTCCACTCGGTACTACACGGCAGTATACACACAGTCCCCCACTCGGTACTACACGGCAGTACAGGCACTGTACTCCACTCAGTACTACACGGCACTATACACACAGTACTCCACTCGGGACTACACGGGAGTACAGGCACTGTACTCCACTCAGTACTACACGGCAGTTCAGGCACTGTACACCACTCAGTACTACACTGCACTATACACACAGTACTCCACTCGGGACAACACGGCAGTACAGGCACTGTACTCCGCTCAGTACTACACGGCAGTACAGGCACTGTACTCCACTCCGTACTACACGGCACTTTACACACACTACTCCACTAAGTACTACACGGCAGTACAGGCACTGTACTCCACTCAGTACTACACGGCATTACAGGTACTGTACTCCACTCGGTACTACACGGCGCTTTACACACAGTACTCCACTAGGGACTACACGGCAGTACAGGCACTGTACTCCACTCAGTACTACACGGCAGTACAGGCACTGTACTCCACTCAGTACTACACGGCAGTACAGGCACTGTACTCCACTCAGTACTACACGGCAGTACAGGCACTGTACTCCACTCAGTACTACACGGCAGTACAGGCACTGTACTGCACTCGGTACTACACGGCACTATACACACAGTACTCCACTCAGTACTACACGGCAGTACAGGCACTGTACTCCACTCAGTACTACACGGCAGTAAAGGCACTGTACTCCACTCAGTACTACACGGCTGTACAGGCACTGTACTCCACTCAGTACTACACGGCTGTACACCCACTGTACTCCACTCGGTACTACACGGCACTATACACACAGTACTCCACTCAGTACTATACGGCAGTACAGGCACAGTACGAGACTCACTACTACACGGCAGTACAGGCACTGTACTCCACTCGGGACTACACGGCAGTACAGGCACTCTACTCCACTCAGTACTACACGGCAGTACAGGCACTGTACTCCACTCGGTACTACACGGCAGTATGCACACAGTACTCCACTCGGTACTACACGGCACTATACACACAGTACTCCACTCGGTACTACACGGCAGTACAGGTACTGTACTCCACTCAGTACTACACGGCAGTATGCACACAGTACTCCACTCGGTACTACACGGCACTATACACACAGTACTCCACTCGGTACTACACGGCAATACAGGCATTGTACTCCACTCGGTACTACACGGCACTATACACACAGTACTCCACACGGGAATACACGGCAGTGCAGGCACTCTACTCCACTCAGTACTACACGGCAGTTTACACACAGTACTCCAGTCGGTAATACACGGCAGTACATGCACTGTACTCCACTCGGTACTACACGGCACTATACACACAGTACTCCACTCGGTACTACACGGCAGTACAGGCACTGCACTCCACTCAGTACTACACGGCACTATACACACAGTACTCCACTCGGTAATAAACGGCAGTACATGCACTGTACTCCACTCGGTACTACACGGTACTATACACACAGTAGCCCACTCGGTACTACACGGCATTACAGGCACAGTACTCCACTCAGTACTACACGGCAGTACAGGCACTGTACTCCACTCGGTACTACACGGCACTATACACACAGTACTCCACTCGGTACTACACGGCAGAACAGGCACTGTACTCTACTCAGTACTACACGGCAGTACACACACAGTCCCCCACTCGCTACTACCCGGCAGTACAGGCACTGTATTCCACTCAGTACTACACGGCAGTACAGGCACTGTACTCCACACAGTACTACAAGGCAGTACACCAACTGTATTCCACTCAGTACTACACGGCAGTACAGTCACTCTACTCCACTTAGTACTACACGGCAGTACAGGCACGGTACTCCACTCGGTACTACACGGCACTATACACACAGTACTCCACTCAGTACTACACGGCAGTACAGGCAATGTACTGCACTCGGGACTACACGGCAGTACAGGCACTGTACTCCACTCAGTACTACACGGCAGTACAGGCACTGTACTCCACTCGGGACTACACGGCAGTACAGGCACTGTACTCCCCTCAATACTACACGGCAGTACAGGCACTGTACTCCACACAGTACTACACGGCAGTACACCCACTGTACTCCACTCAGTACTACACGGCAGTACAGGCACTGTACACCACTCAGTACTACACGGCAGTACAGGCACTGTACTCCACTCAGTACTACACGGGAGTACAGGCACTGTACTCCACTCGGTACTACACGGCACTATACACACAGTACTCCACTCAGTACTACACGGCAGTACAAGCACAGTACTCCACTCACAACTACACGGCAGTACAGGCACTGTACTCCACTCGGGACTAAACGGCAGTACAGGCACTCTAGTCCACTCAGTACTACACGGCATTATAGACACAGTTCTCCACTCGGTAGTACACGGCAGTACAGGTACTGTACTCCACTCAGCACTACACTGCACTATACACACAGTACTCCATTCGGGACTACTCGGCAGTACAGGAACTGTACTCCACTCGGTACTACACGGCAGTACAGGCACTGTACTCCACTCAGTACTACACGGCAGTAGAGGCACTGTACTCCACTCGGTACTACACGGCACTATACACACAGTACTCCACTCGGTTCTACACGGCAGTACAGGTACTGTACTCCACTCAGCACTACACTGCACTATACACACAGTACTCCATTCGGGACTACTCGGCAGTACAGGAACTGTACTCCACTCGGTACTACACGGCAGTACAGGCACTGTACTCCACTCAGTACTACACGGCAGTACACACACAGTCCCCCACTCGCTACTACCCGGCAGTACAGGCACTGTACTCCACTCAGTAATACACGGCAGTATGCACACAGTACTCCACTCGGGACTACACGGCAGTACAGGCACTGAACTCCACTCACAACTACACGGCAGTACAGGTACTGTGCTCCACTCGGGACTACACGACAGTACAGGCACTATTACTCCACTCACAACTACACGGCAGTAAAGGCACTGTACTCCACTCGGGACTACACGGCAGTACAGGCACTGTACTCCACTCAGTACTACACGGCAGTACAGGCACTGTACTCCACTCGGTACTACACGGCACTATACACACAGTACTTCACTCGGGACTACACGGCAGTACAGGCACTCTACTCCACTCAGTACTACACGAAAGTACAGGCACTGTACTCCACTCGGTACTACACGGCACTATACACACAGTACCCCACCCGCTACTACACAGCAGTACATGTACTGCACTCCACTCAGTACTACACGGCACTATATACACGGAACTCCACTCGGTACTACACGGCACTATACACACAGTACTCCACTCGGGACTACACGGCAGTACATGCACTGTACTCCACTCGGTACTACACCGCACTATACACACAGTACTCCACTCGGTACTACACGGCAGTACATGCACAGTACTCCACTCGATACTACACGGCACTATACACACAGTACTCCACTCAGTACTACACGGCAGTACAGGCACTGTACTCCACTCAGTACTACACGGCAGTATGCACACAGTACTCCACTCGGTACTACACGACACTATACACACAGTACTCCACTCGGTACTACACGGCAGTACAGGCACTGTACTCCACTCGGTACTACACGGCACTATACACACAGTACTCCACTCGGTACTACACGGCAGTACAGGCACTGTACTCCACTCGGTACTACACGGCAGTATACACCCAGTACTCCACTCGGGACTACATGGCAGTACAGGCACTGTACTCCTCTCAGTACTACACGGTAGTATGCACACTGTCCCCCCCTCGGTACTACACGGCACTATACGCACTGTACTCCACTCAGTACTACACCGCAGTATACACACTGTCACCAACTCGGTACTACACGGCAGTACAGGCACTGTACTCCACTCAGTACTACACCGCAGTATACACACCGTCCCCCACTCGGTACTACACGCAGTATACACACAGTACTCCACTCAGTACTACACTGCACTATACAAACTGTACTCCACTCGGTACTACACGGCAGTACAGGCACTGTACTCCACCTAGTACTACACGGCAGTACAGCCACTGTACTCCACTCGGTACCACACGGCACTATACACACAGTACTCCACTCGGTACTATACGGCAGAACAGGCACTGTACTCTACTCAGTACTACATGGCAGTACACACACAGTCCCCCAATCGCTACTACACGGCAGTACAGGTACTGTACTCCCCTCAGCACTACACTGCACTATACACACGGTACTACACCCAGTACTACACGGCAGTATAGACACAGTACTACACTCAGTACTACACGGCAATAAAGACACAGTACTACACTCAGTACTACACGGCAGTATAGACACAGTACTACTCCCAGTACTACACGGCAGTATAGACAAAGTACTACACCCAGTAATACACGGCAGTATAGACACAGTACTACACCCAGTACTTCACGGCAGTATACACACAGTACTACACCCAGTACTACACGCCAGTACACACAACCTAATCCATTCGGCACTACACGGTAGTATAGACACAGTACTCCACTCAGTACTTAACGGCTGTATGCACACAGTACTTCAATGAGTACTACACGGCAGCACACACATCGTACTCCACTCAGTACTACACGGCAGTATACACACAGTACTCCACTCAGTACTACACGGCAGTACACACACAGTACTCCACTCAGTACTACACGGCAGTACACAAATCGTACTCCACTCAGTACTACACGGCAGTATACACACAGTAATCCACTCAGTACTACACGGCAGTACACCCATCGTACTCCACTCAGTACTACATGTCAGTACAGACAGAGTACTCCACTCGGTATTACCAGGCAGTATACACACAGTACTCCACTCGGGACTACACGGCAGTACACACATACCGTACTCCACTCAGTACTACACGGCAGTACACAAACCGTACTTCACACAGTACTACATGGCAGTACACACACCATACTACATTCGGTACTACACGGCAGTACAGACACAGTACTCCACTCAGTAGTTAACGGCTGTATGCACACAGTACTCCACTGAGTACTATATGTTAGTACAGACAAAGTAATCCACTCAGTACTACACGACAGTGCACACACAGTACTACACTCGGTACTACACGGCAGTACACACACAGTACTCCACTCGGTACTACGCGGCAGTATACACACAGTACTCCACTCGGGACTACACGGCAGTACAGGCACTGTACTGCACTCAGTACTACACGGCAGTACAAGCACTGTACTCCACTCGAAACTACACGGCAATTCAGGCACTGTACTCCACTCAGTACTACACGGCAGTATGGACACAGTACTCCACACGGGACTACACGGCAGTACAGGCACTGTACTCCACTCGGTACTATAGGGCAGTACAGGCACTGTACTCCACTCAGTACTACACTGCACTATACACACAGTAATCCACTCGGGACTACACGGCAGTACATGCTCTCTACTCCACTCAGTACTACACTGCTCTATACACACAGTACCCCACTGGGCACTACACGGCAGTACAGGCAGTGTACTCCACTCAGTACTACACGGCAGTACACCCACTGTACTCCACTCAGTACTACACGGCAGTACAGGCACTGTACTCCACTCGCTACTACACGGCAATACAGGCACAGTACTCCACTCAGTACTACACGGCAGTACAGCCACTGTACTCCACTCGGTACTACACGGCACTATACACACAGTACTCCACTCGGTACTACACGGCAGAACAGGCACTGTACTCTACTCAGTACATCACGGCAGTACACACACAGTCCCCCACTCGCTACTACACGGCAGTACAGGCACTGTACTCCACTCAGCAATACACGGCAGTATGAACACAGTACTCCAATCGGGACTACACGGCAGTAAAGCCACTGTACTCCACTCGGTACTACACGGCAGTACAGGCACTGTACTATACTCAGTACTACACTGCACTATACATACTGTACTCCACTCGGCACTACACGGCATTACAGGCACTGTACTCCACTCAGTACTACACGGCAGTACAGGAACTGTACTCCACTCGGGACTACACGGCAGTACAGGCACTGTACTCCACTCAGTACTACACGGCAGTACAGGCATTGTACTCCACTCAGTACTACACGGCATTACAGGCACTGTACTCCACTCGGTACTACACGGCACTATACACACAGCACTCCACACGGGACTGCACGGCAGTACAGGCACTGTACTCCACTCGGTACTACACGGCACGATACACCCAGTACTCCACTCAGTACTACACGGCAGTACAGGCACTGTACTCCACTCAGTACTACACGGCAGTACAGGAAATGTACTCCACTCGGTACTACACGGCACGATACACCCAGTACTCCATTCAGTACTACATGGCAGTACAGGCACTGTACTCCACTCGGGACTACACGGCAGTACAGGCACTGTACTCCACTCAGTACTACACAGCAGTAGAGGCACTGTACTCCACTCGGTACTACACGGCACTATACAAAGAGTACTCCACTCAGTACTACACTTCAGTACAGGCACTGTACTCCACTCGGGACTACACGGCAGTACGTGCACTGTACTCCACTCAGTACTACACGGCAGTACAGGCACTCTACTCCACTCAGTACTACACGGCAGTACACCCACTGTACTCCACTCGGTACTACACGGCACTATACACACAGTACTCCACTCAGTACTACTCGGCAGTACAGGCACAGTACTCCACTCACTACTAAACGGCAGTACAGGCACTGTACTCCACTCGGGACTACACGGCAGTACAGGCACTGTACTCCACTCAGTACTACACGGCAGTACAGGAACTGTACTCCACTCGGTACTAAACGGCACGATACACCCAGTACTCCATTCAGTACTACACGGCAGTACAGGCACTGTACTCCACTCGGTACTACACGGCACTATACACACAGTACTCCACTCGGTACTACACGGATGTACAGGTACTGTACTCCACTCAGTACTACGCGGCAGTATGCACACAGTACTCCACTCGTTACTACACGGCACTATACACACAGTACTCCACTCGGTACTACACGGCAATACATGCACTGTACTCCACTCGGTACTACACGGCACTATACACATGGTGCTCCACTCGGTACTACACGGCAGTACATGCAATGTACTCCACTCGGTACTACACCGCACTATACACACAGTACTCCACTCGGTACTACACGGCAGTAGAGGCACTGTACTCCACTCGGTACTACACGGCACTATACAAAGAGTACTCCACTCAGTACTACACTTCAGTACAGGCACTGTACTCCATTCGGGACTACACGGCAGTACGTGCACTGTACTCCACTCAGTACTACACGGCAGTACAGGCACTCTACTCCACTCAGTACTACACGGCAGTACACCCACTGTACTCCACTCGGTACTACACGGCACTATACACACAGTACTCCACTCGGTACTACACGGCAATACATGCACTGTACTCCACTCGGTACTACACGGCACTATACACATGGTGCTCCACTCGGTACTACACGGCAGTACATGCAATGTACTCCACTCGGTAACACACCGCACTATACACACAGTACTCCACTCGGTACTACACGGCAGTACATGCACTGTACTCCACTCGGTACTACACGGCACTATACAAACAGTACTCCACTCGGTACTACACGGCACTATACAAACAGTACTCCACTCAGTACTACACGGCAGTATGCACAGAGTACTCCACTCGGTACTACACGGCAGTACAGGCACTGTACTCCACTCCGTACTACACGGCAGTACATGCACTGTACTCCACTCAGTACTACACGGCAGTACATGAACTGTACTCCACTCGGTACTACACGGCACTATACAAACAGTACTCCACTCGGTACTACACGGCAGTATGCACAACGTACTCCACTCGGTACTACACGGCAGTACAAGCACTGTATTCCACTCGGTACTACACGGCACTATACACACAGTACTCCACTCGGTACTACACGGCAGTACAGGCACTGTACTCCACTCGGTACTACACGGCACTATACACACAGTACTCCACTCAGTACTACACGGCAGTATGCACACAGTACTCCACTCGGTACTACACGGAAGTACAGGCACTGTACTCCACTCGGTACTACACGGCACTATACACACAGTACTCCACTCGGTACTACACGGCAGTACAAGCTCTGTACTCCACTCGGTACTACACGGCAGTACAAACTCTGTACTCCACTCGGTACTACACGGCAGTATACACACAGTCCCCCACTCGGTACTACACGGCAGTACAGGCACTGTACTCCACTCAGTACTACACGGCACTATACACACAGTACTCCACTCGGGACTACACGGGAGTACAGGCACTGTACTCCACTCAGTACTACACGGCAGTTCAGGCACTGTTCACCACTCAGTACTACACTGCACTATACACACAGTACTCCACTCGGGACAACACGGCAGTACAGGCACTGTACTCCGCTCAGTACTACACGGCAGTACAGGCACTGTACTCCACTCCGTACTACACGGCACTTTACACACAGTACTCCACTCAGTACTACACGGCAGTACAGGCACTGTACTCCACTCAGTACTACACGGCAGTACAGGTACTGTACTCCACTCGGTACTACACGGCGCTTTACACACAGTACTCCACTAGGGACTACACGGCAGTACAGGCACTGTACTCCACTCAGTACTACACGGCAGTTCAGGCACTGTACTCCACTCAGTACTACACGGCAGTACAGGCACTGTACTCCACTCAGTACTACACGGCAGTACAGGCACTGTACTCCACTCAGTACTACACAGCAGTACAGGCACTGTACTGCACTCGGTACTGCACGGCACTATACACACAGTACTCCACTCAGTACTACACGGCAGTACAGGCACTGTACTCCACTCAGTACTACACGGCAGTAAAGGCACTGTACTCCACTCAGTACTACACGGCTGTACAGGCACTGTACTCCACTCAGTACTACACGGCTGTACACCCACTGTACTCCAGTCGGTACTACACGGCACTATACACACAGTACTCCACTCAGTACTATACGGCAGTACAGGCACAGTACGAGACTCACTACTACACGGCAGTACAGGCACTGTACTCCACTCGGGACTACACGGCAGTACAGGCACTCTACTCCACTCAGTACTACACGGCAGTACAGGCACTGTACTCCACTCGGTACTACACGGCAGTATGCACACAGTACTCCACTCGGTACTACACGGCACTATACACACAGTACTCCACTCGGTACTACACGGCAGTACAGGTACTGTACTCCACTCAGTACTACACGGCAGTATGCACACAGTACTCCACTCGGTACTACACGGCACTATACACACAGTACTCCACTCGGTACTACACGGCAATACAGGCATTGTACTCCACTCGGTACTACACGGCACTATACACACAGTACTCCACACGGGAATACACGGCAGTGCAGGCACTCTACTCCACTCAGTACTACACGGCAGTTTACACACAGTACTCCAGTCGGTAATACACGGCAGTACATGCACTGTACTCCACTCGGTACTACACGGCACTATACACACAGTACTCCACTCGGTACTACACGGCAGTACAGGCACTGCACTCCACTCAGTACTACACGGCACTATACACACAGTACTCCACTCGGTAATAAACGGCAGTACATGCACTGTACTCCACTCGGTACTACACGGTACTATACACACAGTAGCCCACTCGGTACTACACGGCATTACAGGCACAGTACTCCACTCAGTACTACACGGCAGTACAGGCACTGTACTCCACTCGGTACTACACGGCACTATACACACAGTACTCCACTCGGTACTACACGGCAGAACAGGCACTGTACTCTACTCAGTACTACACGGCAGTACACACACAGTCCCCCACTCGCTACTACCCGGCAGTACAGGCACTGTATTCCACTCAGTACTACACGGCAGTACAGGCACTGTACTCCACACAGTACTACAAGGCAGTACACCAACTGTATTCCACTCAGTACTACACGGCAGTACAGTCACTCTACTCCACTTAGTACTACACGGCAGTACAGGCACGGTACTCCACTCGGTACTACACGGCACTATACACACAGTACTCCACTCAGTACTACACGGCAGTACAGGCAATGTACTGCACTCGGGACTACACGGCAGTACAGGCACTGTACTCCACTCAGTACTACACGGCAGTACAGGCACTGTACTCCACTCGGGACTACACGGCAGTACAGGCACTGTACTCCCCTCAATACTACACGGCAGTACAGGCACTGTACTCCACACAGTACTACACGGCAGTACACCCACTGTACTCCACTCAGTACTACACGGCAGTACAGGCACTGTACACCACTCAGTACTACACGGCAGTACAGGCACTGTACTCCACTCAGTACTACACGGGAGTACAGGCACTGTACTCCACTCGGTACTACACGGCACTATATACACAGTACTCCACTCAGTACTACACGGCAGTACAAGCACAGTACTCCACTCACAACTACACGGCAGTACAGGCACTGTACTCCACTCGGGACTAAACGGCAGTACAGGCACTCTACTCCACTCAGTACTACACGGCATTATAGACAGAGTTCCCCACTCGGTAGTACACGGCAGTACAGGTACTGTACTCCACTCAGCACTCGGTACAACACGGCAATACAGGCACTGTACTCCACTCGGTACTACACGGCACTATACACACAGTACTCCAGTCGGTAATACATGGCAGTACATGCACTGTACTCCACTCGGTACTACACGGCACTATACACACAGTACTCCACTCGGTACTACACGGCAGTACAGGCACTGCACTCCACTCAGTACTACACGACACTATACACACAGTACTCCACTCGGTAATACACGGCAGTACATGCACTGTACTCCACTAGGTACTACACGGTACTATACACACAGTACTAGAATCGGTACTACACGGCATTACAGGCACTGTACTCCACTCAGTACTACACGGCAGTACAGGCACTACACTCCACTCGGTACTACACGGCACTATACACACAGTACTCCACTCGGTACTACACGGCAGAACAGGCACTGTACTCTACTCAGTAGTACACGGCAGTACACACACAGTCCCCCACTCGCTACTACCCGGCAATACAGGCACTGTACTCCACTCAGTAATACACGGCAGTATGCACACCGTACTCCAGTCGGGACTACACGGCAGTAAAGGCACTGTACTCCACTCGCTACTACACGGCAGTACAGGCACTGTACTCCACTCAGTACTACACTGCACTATACATACAGTACTCCACTCGGGACTACACGGCAGTACATGCAATGTACTCCACTCAGTACTACACTGCACTATACATACAGTACTCCACTCGGGACTACACGGCAGTACATGCACTGTACTCCACTCAGTACTACACTGCACTATACACACACTACTCCACTCGGCACTACACTTCAGTACAGGCACTGTACTTCACTCAGTACTACACGGCAGTACAAGCACTGTACTCCACTCGGTACTACACAACAGTACATGCACTATTACTCCAATCAGTACTACACGGCAGTACAGGTACTGTACGCCACTCGGGACTACACGACAGTACAGGCACTATTACTCCACTCACAACTACACGGCAATACAGGCACTGTACTCCACTCGGGACTACACGGCAGTACAGGCACTGTACTCCACTCAGTACTACACGGCAGTACAGGCACTGTACTCCACTCGGTACTACACGGCACTATACACACAGTACCCACCCGGTACTACACGGCAGTACAGGAACTGTACTCCACTCAGTACTACACGGCAGTATGCACACATCACTCCACTCGGTACTACACGGCACTATACACACAGTACTCCACTCGGTACTACACGGCAATACAGGCACTGTACTCCACTCGGTACTACACGGCACTATACACATAGTACTCCACTCGGGACTACACGGCACTATACACAGAGTACTCCACTCGGTACTACACGGCAGTACAGGCACTGTACTCCATTCAGTACTACACGTCAGTATGCACACAGTACTCCACTCGGTACTACACGGCACTATACACACAGTACTCAACTCGGCACTACACGGCAGTACAGGCACTGTACTCCACTCGGTACTACACGGCAGTATACACACAGTACTCCACTCGGGACTACATGGCAATACAATCACTGTACTCCACTCGGTACTACACGGCAGTATGCACACAGTACTCCACTCGGTACTACACGGCACTATACACACAGTACTCCACTCGGTACTACACGGCAGTACAGGCACTGTACTCCACTCGGTACTACACGGCAGTATACACACAGTACTCCACTCGGTACTACATGGCAATACAGGCACTGTACTCCACTCGGTACTACACGGCAGTATGCACACAGTACTCCACTCGGTACTACACGGCACTATACACACAGTACTCCACTCGGTACTACACGGCAGTACATGCAATCTACTCCACTCGATACTACACGGCACTATATACAGAGTACTCCACTCGGTACTACACGGCAGTACAGGCACTGTACTCCACTCAGTACTACACGTCAGTATGCACACAGTACTCCACTCGGTACTACACGGCACTATACACACAGTACTCCACTCGGTACTACACGGCAGTACAGGCACTGTACTCCACTCGGTACTACACGGCAGTATACACACAGTACTCCACTCGGGACTACATGGCAATACAGGTACTGTACTCCACTCGGTACTACACGGCAGTATGCACACAGTACTCCACTCGGTACTACACGGCACTATACACACAGTACTCCACTCGGTACTACACGGCAGTACAGGCACTGTACTCCACTAGGTTCTACACGGCACTATACACACAGTACTCCACTCGATACTACACGGCAATACAGGCACTGTACTCCACTCGGTACTACACGGCACTATACACACAGTACTCCACTCGGGACTACACGGCAGTACAGGCACTGTACTCCACTCAGTACTACACCGCACTATACACAGAGTACTCCACTCAGTACTATACTGCGCTATACATACTGTACTCCACTCGGTACTACACGGCAGTACAGGCACTGTACTCCACTCAGTACTACACGGCATTATACACACAGTTCCCCACTCGGTACTACACGGCAGTACAGGTACTGTACTCCACTCAGCACTACACTGCACTATACACACAGTACTCCACTCGGGACTACTCGGCAGTACAGGTACTGTACTCCACTCGGTACTACACGGCAGTACTGGCACTGTACTCCACTCGGTACTACACGGCACTATACACACAGTACTCCACTCAGTACTACACGGCAGTACATTCACAGTACTCCACTCACTATTACACGGCAGTACAGGTACTGTACTCCACTCGGGACTACACGGCAGTACCGGCACTGTACTCCACTCAGTACTACACGGCAGTACAGGCACTGTACTCCACTCGGTACTACACGGCACTATACAACAGTACTCCACTCGGTACTACACGGCAGTACAGGTACTGTACTCCACTCAGTACTACACGGCAGTATGCACACAGTACTCCACTCGGTACTACACGGCACTATACACACAGTACTCCACTCGGTACTACACGGCAATACAGGCACTGTACTCCTCTCGGTACTACACCGCACTATACACACAGTACTCCACTCGGTACTACACGGCAGTACATGCACTGTACCCCACTCGGTACTACACGGCACTATACAAACAGTACTCCAGTCGGTACTACACGGCAGTACAGGCAGTGTACTCCACTCAGTACTACTCGGCACTATACACACAGTACTCCACTCGGTACTACACGGCAGTACAGGCACTGTACTCCACTCGGTACTACACGGGACTATACACACAGTCCCCCACTCGGTACTACACGGTAGTAGAGGCACTGTACTCCACTCGGTACTACGCGGCACTATACACACAGTACTCCACTCGGTACTACACGGCAGTACAGGCACTGTACTCCACACGGTGCTACAGGGCAGTATACACACAGTCCCCCACTCGGTACTACACGGCAGTACAGGCACTGTACTCCACCCAGTACTACACGGCAGTACAGGCTCTGTACTCCACTCAGTACTACACGGCAGTACAGGCACTGTACACCACTCAGCACTACACTGCACTATACGCATAGTACTACACTCGGGACTACACGGCAGTACAGCCACTGTACTCCACTCCGGACTGCATGGCACTATACACACAGTACTCCACTCAGGACTACACGGCAGTACAGGCACTGTACTCCACACGGTGCTACAGGGCAGTATACACACAGTCCCCCACTCGGTACTACACGGCAGTACAGGCACTGTACTCCACTCAGTACTACACGGCACTATACACAGAGTACTCCACTCGAGACTACACGGCAGTACAGGCACTGTACTCCACTCAGTACTACACGCCAGTACAGGCACTGTACACCACTCAGTACTACACTGCACTATACACACAGTACTCCACTCGGGACTACACGGCAGTACAGGAACTGTACGCCACTCAGTACTACACGGCAGTACAGGCACTGTACTCCACTCCGTACTAAACGGCACTATACACACAGTTCTCCATTCGGGACTACACGGCAGTACAGGCACTGTACTCCACTCAGTACTACACGGCAGTACAGGCACTGTACTCCATTCAGTACTACAAGGCAGTACAGGCACTGTACTCCACTCAGTACTACACGGCAGTACAGGCACTGTACTCCATTCAGTACTACACGGCAGTACAGGCACTGTACGCCACTCAGTACTACACGGCAGTACAGGCACTGTACTCCACTCTGTACTACACGGCAGTGCAGGCACTGTACTCCAGTCAGTACTACACGGCAGTACAGGCACTGTACTCCACTCGGTACTACACGGCACTATACACACAGTACTCCACTCAGTACTACACGGCAGTATACACACAGTACTCCACTCGGGACTACACGGCTGTACAGGAACTGTACGCCACTCAGTACTACACGGCAGTACAGGCACTGTACTCCACTCCGTACTAAACGGCACTATACACACAGTTCTCCATTCGGGACTACACGGCAGTACAGGCACTGTACTCCACTCAGTACTACACGGCAGTACAGGCACTGTACTCCATTCAGTACTACAAGGCAGTACAGGCACTGTACTCCACTCAGTACTACACGGCAGTACAGGCACTGTACTCCATTCAGTACTACACGGCAGTACAGGCACTGTACGCCACTCAGTACTACACGGCAGTACAGGCACTGTACTCCACTCTGTACTACACGGCAGTGCAGGCACTGTACTCCAGTCAGTACTACACGGCAGTACAGGCACTGTACTCCACTCCGTACTAAACGGCACTATACACACAGTTCTCCATTCGGGACTACACGGCAGTACAGGCACTGTACTCCACTCAGTACTACACGGCAGTACAGGCACTGTACTCCATTCAGTACTACAAGGCAGTACAGGCACTGTACTCCACTCAGTACTACACGGCAGTACAGGCACTGTACTCCATTCAGTACTACACGGCAGTACAGGCACTGTACGCCACTCAGTACTACACGGCAGTACAGGCACTGTACGCCACTCAGTACTACACGGCAGTACAGGCACTGTACTCCACTCCAGACTACACGGCAGTACAGGCACTTTACTCCACTCAGTACTACACGGCACTATACACAGAGTACTCCACTCGAGACTACACGGCAGTACAGGCACTGTACTCCACTCGGGACTACACGGCAGTACAGGCACTGTACTCCACTCAGTACTACACGGCAGTACAGGCACTGAACTCCACTCAGTACCTCACGGCAGTACACCCACTGTACTCCACTCGGTACTATACGGCACTATACACACAGTACTCCACTCAGTACTACACGGCAGTACAGGCAGAGTACTCCACTCACTACTACACGGCAGTACAGGCACTGTACTCCACTCGGTACCACACGGCAGTACAGGCAATGTACTCCACTCGGTACTACACGGCACTATACACACAATACTCCAATCGGTACTACACGGCAGTACAGGCACTGTACTCCACTCAGTACTACACGGCAGTATGCACACAGTTCTCCACTCGGTACTACACGGCACTATACACACAGTACCCCACTCGGTACTACATGGCAGTACAGGCACTGTACTCCACTCGGTACTACACGGCAGTATGCACACAGTACTCCACTCGGGACTACTCGGCAGTACAGGTACACTACTCCACTCAGTACTACACGGCAGTATACACACAGTCCCCCACTCGGTACTTCACGGCAGTACAGGCACTGTACTATACTCAGTACTACACGGCAGTACAGGTACTGTACTCCCCTCAGCACTACACTGCACTATACACACGGTGCTGCACTCGGTACTACACGGCACTATACAGAAAGTACTCCACTCGGTACTACACGGCATTACAGGCACTGTAATCCACTCAGTACTACACGGCAGTATACACACAGTCCCCCACTCGGTACTACACGGCAGTATAGACACAGTTCTACACTCAGTACTACACGGCAGTATAGACACAGTACTACACTCAGTACTACACGGCAGTATAGACACAGCACTACACCCAGTACTACACGGCAGTATAGACACAGTACTACACCCAGTACTACACGGCAGTATAGACACAGTACTACACCCAGTACTACACGGCAGTATACACACAGAACTACACCCAGTACTACACGCCAGTACACACAACCTAATCCATTCGGTACTACACGGCAGTACAGACACAGTACTCCACTCAGTACTTAACGGCTGTATGCACACAGTACTCCAATGAGTACTACACGGCAGCACACACGTCGTACTCCACTCAGTACTACACGGCAGTATACACACAGTACTCCACTCAGTACTACACGGCAGTACACACACAGTACTCCACTCAGTACTACACGGCAGTACACCCATCGTACTCCACTCAGTACTACACGGCAGTATACACACAGTACTCCACTCAGTACTACACGGCAGCACACCTATCGTACTCCACTCAGTACTACATGTCAGTACAGACAGAGTACTCCACTCGGTATTACCCGGCAGTATACACACAGTACTCCACTCGGGACTACACGGCAGTACACACATACCGTACTCCACTCAGTACTACACGGCAGTACACAAACCGTACTTCAAACAGTACTACACGGCAGTACACACACCATACTCCATTCGGGACTACACGGCAGTACAGGCACTGTACTGCACTCAGTACTACACGGCAGTACAGGCACTGTACTCCACTCGAAACTACACAGCAGTACAGGCACTGTACACCATTCAGTACTACACGGCAGTATGGACACAGTACTCCACACGGGACTACACGGCAGTACAGGCACTGTACTCCAATCAGTACTACACGGTAGTACAGGCACTGTATTCCACTCGCTACTACACGGCAGTACAGACACTGTACTCCACTCGGTACTACACGGCACTATACACACAGTACTGCACTCGGTACTACACGGCATTACAGGCACTGTACTCCACTCAGTACTACACGGCAGTACAGGGACTGTACTATGCTCGGTACTACACGGCACAATACACACAGTACTCCACTCGGTACTACACGGCAGTACAGGCACTCTACTCCACTCGGTACTACACGGCACTATACACACAAAACTCAATTCAGGACTACACGGCAGTACAGGCACTTTACTCCACTCAGCACTACACGGCAGTACAGGCACTGAACTCCACTCAGTACTACACGGCAGTGCAGGCACTGTACTCCACTCGGTACTACACGGCACGATACACACCGTACTCCACTCAGTACTACACGGCAGTACAGGCACTGTACTGAACTCGGGACTACACGGCAGTACAGGCACTGTACTCCACTCAGTACTACACGGCAGTACAGGCACTCTACTCCACTCAGTACTACACGGCATTTCAGGCACTGTACTCCACTCGGTACTACACGGCACTATACACACAGTACTCCACTCAGTACTACACGGCAGTACAGGCACTGTACTCCACTCGGGACTACACGGCACTATACACACAGTACACCACACGAGACTACACGGCAGTATAGGCACTGTACTCCACTCAGTACTACACGGCAGTACAGGCACTGTACTCCACTCGGTACTACACGGCACTATACACACAGTACTCCACTCGGGACTACACGGCAGTATAGGCACTGTACTCCACTCAGTACTACACGGCAGTACAGGCACTGTACTCCACTCGGTACTACACGGCACTATACACACAGTACTCCACTCGGGACTACACGGCAGTACAGGCACTCTACTCCACTCAGTACTACACGAAAGTACAGGCACTGTACTCCACTCGGTACTACACGGCACTATACACACAGTACTCCACCCGGTACTACACGGCAGTACAGGTACTGTACACCACTCAGTACTGCAGTATGCACACATCACTCCACTCGGTACTACACGGCACTATACACACAGTACTCCACTCGGTACTACACGGCAATACAGGCACTGTAATCCACTCGGTACTACACGGCACTATACACAAAGTACCCCACTCGGGACTACACGGCAGTACATGCACTGTACTACACTCGGTACAAACACGGCAGTACAGGCACTGTACTCCACTCGGTACTACACGGCATTTTACACACAGTACTCCACTCGGGACTACATGGCAGTACAGGCACTGTACTCCACTATGTACTACACGGCTGTATGCACACAGTCCCCCACTCGGTACTACACGGCACTATACGCACAGTACTCCACTCGGTACTACACGGCAATACAGGCACTGTACTCCACTCGGTACTACACGGCAGTATGCACACAGTACTCCACTCGGTACTACACGGCAGTACAGGCAATGTACTCCACTCGGTACTACACGGCACTATACACACAGTACTCCACTCGGTACTACACGGCAGTACAGGCATTGTACTCCACTCGGTACTACACGGCACTATACACACAGTACTCCACTCAGTAATACACGGCAGTATGCACACAGTACTCCACTAGGTACTACACGGCAGTACAGGCACTATACTCCACTCGGTACTACACGGCCTTATACACACAGTACTCCACTCGGTACTGCACGGCAGTACAGGCACTGTACTCCACTCGGTACTACACGGCAGTATACACACAGTCCCCCACTCGGTACTACACGGCAGTACATGCACTGTACTCCACTCAGTACTACACGGCAGTACAGGCACTGTACACCACTCAGTACTACACTGCACTCTACACACAGTAATACACTCGGGACTACACGGCAGTTCAGCCACTGTACTCCACTTAGTACTACACGGCAGTACAGGCAATGTACTCCACTCGGTACTACACGGCACTATACACACAGTACTCCACTCAGGACTACACGGCAGTACAGGCACTGTACTCCACTCAGTACTACACGGCAGTTCAGGCAATGTACACCACTCAGTACTACACTGCACTATACACACAGTACTCCACTCGGGACTACACGGCAGTACAGGCACTGTACTCCACTCAGTACAACACGGCAATACAGGCACTGTACTCCACTCCGTACTACACGGCACTTTACACACAGTACTCCACTCGGTACTACACGGCACTATACACACGGTACTCCACTCAGTACTACACGGCAGTACAGGCACTGTACTCCACTCGGGACTAAACGGCAGTACAGGCACTGTACTCCACTCAGTACTACACGGCAGTACAGGCAATGTACTCCACTCAGTACTACACGGCATTACAGGCTCTGTACTCCACTCAGTACTACACGGCACTTTACACACAGTACTCCACTCAGTACTACACTGCACTATACACACAGTACTCCACTCGGGACTACACGGCAGTACAGGCACTGTACTCCACTCAGTACAACACGGCAATACAGGCACTGTACTCCACTCCGTACTACACGGCACTTTACACACAGTACTCCACTCGGTACTACACGGCACTATACACACGGTACTCCACTCAGTACTACACGGCAGTACAGGCACTGTACTCCACTCGGGACTAAACGGCAGTACATGCTCTGTACTCCACTCGGTACTACACGGCACTTTACACACAGTACTCCACTCGGGACTACACGGCAGTACAGGCTCTGTACTCCACTCAGTACTACACGGCAGTACAGGCACTGTACTCCACTCAGTACTACACGGCAGTACAGGCACTGTACTCCACTCAGTACTACACGGCACTATACACACAGTACTCCACTCAGTACTACACGGCAGTACAGGCACTGTACTCCAATCGGGACTACACGGCAGTACAGGCAATGTACACCACTCAGTACTACACTGCACTATACACACAGTACTCCACTCGGGACTACACGGCAGTACAGGCAATGTACACCACTCAGTACTACACTGCACTATACACACAGTACTCCACTCGGGACTACACGGAAGTACAGGCACTGTACTCCACTCAGTACAACACGGCAATACAGGCACTGTACTCCACTCCGTACTACACGGCACTTTACACACAGTACTCCACTCGGTACTACACGGCACTATACACACAGTACTCCACTCAGTACTACACTGCACTATACACACAATATTCCACTGGGGACTACACGGCAGTACAGGCACTGTACTCCACTCAGTACTACACGGCAGTACAGGCACTGTATTCCACCCTGTACTACACGGCACTATACACACTACTCCATTCGGGACTACACGGCAGTACAGGCACTGTACTCAATTCAGTACTACACGGCAGTACAGGCACTGTACTCCACTCGGTACTACACGGCACTATACACACAGTACTACACTCAGTACTACACGGCAGTACAGGCACTGTACTCCACTCGGGACTACACGGCACTATACACACAGTACTCCACTCAGTACTACTCGGCAGTACAGGCACAGTACTCCACTCACTACTACACGGCAGTACAGGCACTGTACTCCACTCGGGACTACACGGCAGTACAGGCACTGTACTCCACTCAGTACTACACGGCAGTACAGGCACTGTACTCCACTCGGTACTACACGGCAGTATACACACAGTCCCCCACTCGGTACTACACGGCAGTACAGCCACTGTACTCCACCCAGTACTACACGGCAGTACAGGCTCTGTACTCCACTCAGTACTACACGGCAGTACAGGCACTGTAAACCACTCAGCACTACAATGCACTATACAAACAGTACTACACTCGGGACTACACGGCAGTAGAGTCACTGTACTCCACTCAGGACTACCCGGCACTATACACACAGTACTCCACTCAGGACTACACGCTAGTACAGGCACTGTACTCCACTCCGGACTACACCGCAGTACAGGCACTGTACTCCACTCAGTACTACACGGCACTAGACACACAGTACTCCACTCGGGACTACACTGGAGTACAGGCACTGTACTCCACTCAGTACTACACGCCAGTACAGGCACTGACACCACTCAGTACTACACTGCACTATACACACAGTACTCCACTCGGGACTACACGGCAGTACAGGCACTGTACTCCACTCAGTACTACACGGCAGTACAGGCACTGTACTCCACTCGGTACTACACGGCACTTTACACATATTACTCCACTCAGGACTACACGGCAGTACATTCACTGTACTCCACTCAGTACTACACGCCAGTACAGGCACTGTACTCCACTCAGTACTACACGGCAGAACAGGCACTGTACTCCAATCAGTACTACACGGGAGTAGAGTCACTGTACTCCACTCAGTACTACACGGCAGTACAGGCACTGTACTCCACTCGGTACTACACGGCACCATACACACAGTACTCCACACAGTACTACACGGCAGTACAGGCACTGTACTCCACTCAGTACTACACTGCACTATACATACAGTACTCCACTCGGGACTACACGGCAGTACAGGCACTGTACTTCACTCAGTACTACACGGCAGTACAAGCACTGTACTCCACTCGGTACTACACGGCAGTACAGGCACTATTACTCCAATCAGTACTACACGGCAGTACAGGCACTGTACTCCACTCGGGACTACACGGCAGTACAGGCACTGTACTCCACTCAGTACTACACGGCAGTACAAGCACTGTACTCCACTCGGTACTACACGGCAGTACAGGCACTATTACTCCAATCAGTACTACACGGCAGTACAGGCACTGTACTCCACTCGGTAGTACACGGCAGTACAGGCAGTGTACTCCACTCAGTACTACACTGCACTATACATACAGTACTCCACTCGGGACTACACGGCAGTACAGGCACTGTACTTCACTCAGTACTACACGGCAGTACAAGCACTGTACTCCACTCGGTACTACACGGCAGTACAGGCACTATTACTCCAATCAGTACTACACGGCAGTACAGGCACTGTACTCCACTCGGGACTACACGGCAGTACAGGCACTGTAGTCCACTCAGTACCAAACGGCAATACAGGCACTGTACTCCACTCGGTACTACACGGCACTTTACACACAGTACTCCACTCGGTACTACACGGCATTACAGGCACTGTACTCCACTCAGTACTACACGGCATTACAGGCACTGTACTCCACTCGGTACTACACGGCACTATACACACAGCACTCCACTCGGGACTGCACGGCAGTACAGGCACTGTACTCCACTCGGTACTACACGGCACGATACACCCAGTACTCCACTCAGTACTACACGGCAGTACAGGCACTGTACTCCACTCAGTACTACACGGCAGTACAGGAACTGTACTCCACTCGGTACTACACGGCACGATACACCCAGTACTCCATTCAGTACTACACGGCAGTACAGGCACTGTACTCCACTCGGGACTACACGGCAGTACAGGCAGTGTACTCCACTCAATACTACACGGCAGTACAGGCACTGTACTCCACTCGGTACTACACGGCACTATACACAGAGTACTCCACTCAGTACTACACTTCAGTACAGGCACTGTACTCCACTCGGGACTACACGGCAGTACGTGCACTGTACTCCACTCAGTACTACACGGCAGTACAGGCACTCTACTCCACTCAGTACTACACGGCAGTACACCCACTGTACTCCACTCGGTACTACACGGCACTATACACACAGTACTCCACTCAGTACTACTCGGCAGTACAGGCACAGTACTCCACTCACTACTACACGGCAGTACAGGCACTGTACTCCACTCGGGACTACACGGCAGTACAGGCACTGTACTCCACTCAGTACTACACGGCAGTACAGGCACTGTACTCCACTCGGTACTACACGGCACTATACACACAGTACTCCACTCGGTACTACACGGCAGTACAGGTACTGTACTCCACTCAGTACTACGCGGCAGTATGCACACAGTACTCCACTCGTTACTACACGGCACTATACACACAGTACTCCACTCGGTACTACACGGCAATACAGGCACTGTACTCCACTCGGTACTACACGGCACTATACACATGGTACTCCACTCGGTACTACACGGCAGTACATGCAATGTACTCCACTCGGTACTACACCACACTATACACACAGTACTCCACTCGGTACTACACGGCAGTACATGCACTGTACTCCACTCGGTACTACACGGCACTATACAAACAGTACTCCACTCGGTACTACACGGCACTATACAAACAGTACTCCACTCAGTACTACACGGCAGTATGCACAAAGTACTCCACTCGGTACTACACGGCAGTACAGGCACTGTACTCCACTCGGTACTACACGGCAGTACATGCACTGTACTCCACTCAGTACTACACGGCAGTACATGAACTGTACTCCACTCGGTACTACACGGCACTATACAAACAGTACTCCACTCGGTACTACACGGCAGTATGCACAACGTACTCCACTCGGTACTACACGGCAGTACAAGCACTGTATTCCACTCGGTACTACACGGCACTATACACACAGTACTCCACTCGATACTACACGGCAGTACAGGCACTGTACTCCACTCGGTACTACACGGCACTATACACACAGTACTCCACTCAGTACTACACGGCAGTATGCACACAGTACTCCACTTGGTACTACACGGAAGTACAGGCACTGTACTCCACTCGGTACTACACGGCACTATACACACAGTACTCCACTCGGTAATACACGGCAGTACAAGCTCTGTACTCCACTCGGTACTGATGATGATGATGATGATGATGATGCTTGTTGTTTTAAGGGGCCTAACATCGAAGGTCATCGGCCCCCCACTCGGTACTACACGGCAGTACAAACTCTGTACTCCACTCGGTACTACACGGCAGTATACACACAGTCCCCCACTCGGTACTACACGGCAGTACAGGCACTGTACTCCACTCAGTACTACACGGCACTATACACACAGTACTCCACTCGGGACTACACGGGAGTACAGGCACTGTACTCCACTCAGTACTACACGGCAGTTCAGGCACTGTACACCACTCAGTACTACACTGCACTATACACACAGTACTCCACTCGGGACAACACGGCAGTACAGGCACTGTACTCCGCTCAGTACTACACGGCAGTACAGGCACTGTACTCCACTCCGTACTACACGGCACTTTACACACACTACTCCACTAAGTACTACACGGCAGTACAGGCACTGTACTCCACTCAGTACTACACGGCATTACAGGTACTGTACTCCACTCGGTACTACACGGCGCTTTACACACAGTACTCCACTAGGGACTACACGGCAGTACAGGCACTGTACTCCACTCAGTACTACACGGCAGTACAGGCACTGTACTCCACTCAGTACTACACGGCAGTACAGGCACTGTACTCCACTCAGTACTACACGGCAGTACAGGCACTGTACTCCACTCAGTACTACACGGCAGTACAGGCACTGTACTGCACTCGGTACTACACGGCACTATACACACAGTACTCCACTCAGTACTACACGGCAGTACAGGCACTGTACTCCACTCAGTACTACACGGCAGTAAAGGCACTGTACTCCACTCAGTACTACACGGCTGTACAGGCACTGTACTCCACTCAGTACTACACGGCTGTACACCCACTGTACTCTACTCGGTACTACACGGCACTATACACACAGTACTCCACTCAGTACTATACGGCAGTACAGGCACAGTACGAGACTCACTACTACACGGCAGTACAGGCACTGTACTCCACTCGGGACTACACGGCAGTACAGGCACTCTACTCCACTCAGTACTACACGGCAGTACAGGCACTGTACTCCACTCGGTACTACACGGCAGTATGCACACAGTACTCCACTCGGTACTACACGGCACTATACACACAGTACTCCACTCGGTACTACACGGCAGTACAGGTACTGTACTCCACTCAGTACTACACGGCAGTATGCACACAGTACTCCACTCGGTACTACACGGCACTATACACACAGTACTCCACTCGGTACTACACGGCAATACAGGCATTGTACTCCACTCGGTACTACACGGCACTATACACACAGTACTCCACACGGGAATACACGGCAGTGCAGGCACTCTACTCCACTCAGTACTACACGGCAGTTTACACACAGTACTCCAGTCGGTAATACACGGCAGTACATGCACTGTACTCCACTCGGTACTACACGGCACTATACACACAGTACTCCACTCGGTACTACACGGCAGTACAGGCACTGCACTCCACTCAGTACTACACGGCACTATACACACAGTACTCCACTCGGTAATAAACGGCAGTACATGCACTGTACTCCACTCGGTACTACACGGTACTATACACACAGTAGCCCACTCGGTACTACACGGCATTACAGGCACAGTACTCCACTCAGTACTACACGGCAGTACAGGCACTGTACTCCACTCGGTACTACACGGCACTATACACACAGTACTCCACTCGGTACTACACGGCAGAACAGGCACTGTACTCTACTCAGTACTACACGGCAGTACACACACAGTCCCCCACTCGCTACTACCCGGCAGTACAGGCACTGTATTCCACTCAGTACTACACGGCAGTACAGGCACTGTACTCCACACAGTACTACAAGGCAGTACACCAACTGTATTCCACTCAGTACTACACGGCAGTACAGTCACTCTACTCCACTTAGTACTACACGGCAGTACAGGCACGGTACTCCACTCGGTACTACACGGCACTATACACACAGTACTCCACTCAGTACTACACGGCAGTACAGGCAATGTACTGCACTCGGGACTACACGGCAGTACAGGCACTGTACTCCACTCAGTACTACACGGCAGTACAGGCACTGTACTCCACTCGGGACTACACGGCAGTACAGGCACTGTACTCCCCTCAATACTACACGGCAGTACAGGCACTGTACTCCACACAGTACTACACGGCAGTACACCCACTGTACTCCACTCAGTACTACACGGCAGTACAGGCACTGTACACCACTCAGTACTACACGGCAGTACAGGCACTGTACTCCACTCAGTACTACACGGGAGTACAGGCACTGTACTCCACTCGGTACTACACGGCACTATACACACAGTACTCCACTCAGTACTACACGGCAGTACAAGCACAGTACTCCACTCACAACTACACGGCAGTACAGGCACTGTACTCCACTCGGGACTAAACGGCAGTACAGGCACTCTAGTCCACTCAGTACTACACGGCATTATAGACACAGTTCTCCACTCGGTAGTACACGGCAGTACAGGTACTGTACTCCACTCAGCACTACACTGCACTATACACACAGTACTCCATTCGGGACTACTCGGCAGTACAGGAACTGTACTCCACTCGGTACTACACGGCAGTACAGGCACTGTACTCCACTCAGTACTACACGGCAGTAGAGGCACTGTACTCCACTCGGTACTACACGGCACTATACACACAGTACTCCACTCGGTTCTACACGGCAGTACAGGTACTGTACTCCACTCAGCACTACACTGCACTATACACACAGTACTCCATTCGGGACTACTCGGCAGTACAGGAACTGTACTCCACTCGGTACTACACGGCAGTACAGGCACTGTACTCCACTCAGTACTACACGGCAGTACACACACAGTCCCCCACTCGCTACTACCCGGCAGTACAGGCACTGTACTCCACTCAGTAATACACGGCAGTATGCACACAGTACTCCACTCGGGACTACACGGCAGTAAAGGCACTGTACTCCACTCGGTACTACACGGCAGTACAGGCACTGTACTCCACTCAGTACTACACTGCACTATACATACAGTAATCCACTCTGGACTACACTGCAGTACATGCACTGTACTCCACTCAGTACTACACTGCACTATACACACAGTACTCCACTCGACACTACACTTCAGTACAGGCACTGTACTTCACTCAGTACTACACGGCAGTACAAGCTCTGTACTCCACTCGGTACTACACGACAGTACAGGCACTATTACTCCAATCAGTACTAAACGGCAGTACAGGTACTGTACTCCACTCGGGACTACACGGCAGTACAGGCACTGAACTCCACTCACAACTACACGGCAGTACAGGTACTGTGCTCCACTCGGGACTACACGACAGTACAGGCACTATTACTCCACTCACAACTACACGGCAGTAAAGGCACTGTACTCCACTCGGGACTACACGGCAGTACAGGCACTGTACTCCACTCAGTACTACACGGCAGTACAGGCACTGTACTCCACTCGGTACTACACGGCACTATACACACAGTACTTCACTCGGGACTACACGGCAGTACAGGCACTCTACTCCACTCAGTACTACACGAAAGTACAGGCACTGTACTCCACTCGGTACTACACGGCACTATACACACAGTACCCCACCCGCTACTACACAGCAGTACATGTACTGCACTCCACTCAGTACTACACGGCACTATATACACGGAACTCCACTCGGTACTACACGGCACTATACACACAGTACTCCACTCGGGACTACACGGCAGTACATGCACTGTACTCCACTCGGTACTACACCGCACTATACACACAGTACTCCACTCGGTACTACACGGCAGTACATGCACAGTACTCCACTCGATACTACACGGCACTATACACACAGTACTCCACTCAGTACTACACGGCAGTACAGGCACTGTACTCCACTCAGTACTACACGGCAGTATGCACACAGTACTCCACTCGGTACTACACGACACTATACACACAGTACTCCACTCGGTACTACACGGCAGTACAGGCACTGTACTCCACTCGGTACTACACGGCACTATACACACAGTACTCCACTCGGTACTACACGGCAGTACAGGCACTGTACTCCACTCGGTACTACACGGCAGTATACACCCAGTACTCCACTCGGGACTACATGGCAGTACAGGCACTGTACTCCTCTCAGTACTACACGGTAGTATGCACACTGTCCCCCACTCGGTACTACACGGCACTATACGCACTGTACTCCACTCAGTACTACACCGCAGTATACACACTGTCACCAACTCGGTACTACACGGCAGTACAGGCACTGTACTCCACTCAGTACTACACCGCAGTATACACACCGTCCCCCACTCGGTACTACACGCAGTATACACACAGTACTCCACTCAGTACTACACTGCACTATACAAACTGTACTCCACTCGGTACTACACGGCAGTACAGGCACTGTACTCCACCTAGTACTACACGGCAGTACAGCCACTGTACTCCACTCGGTACCACACGGCACTATACACACAGTACTCCACTCGGTACTATACGGCAGAACAGGCACTGTACTCTACTCAGTACTACATGGCAGTACACACACAGTCCCCCAATCGCTACTACACGGCAGTACAGGTACTGTACTCCCCTCAGCACCACACTGCACTATACACACGGTACTACACCCAGTACTACACGGCAGTATAGACACAGTACTACACTCAGTACTACACGGCAATAAAGACACAGTACTACACTCAGTACTACACGGCAGTATAGACACAGTACTACTCCCAGTACTACACGGCAGTATAGACAAAGTACTACACCCAGTAATACACGGCAGTATAGACACAGTACTACACCCAGTACTTCACGGCAGTATACACACAGTACTACACCCAGTACTACACGCCAGTACACACAACCTAATCCATTCGGCACTACACGGTAGTATAGACACAGTACTCCACTCAGTACTTAACGGCTGTATGCACACAGTACTTCAATGAGTACTACACGGCAGCACACACATCGTACTCCACTCAGTACTACACGGCAGTATACACACAGTACTCCACTCAGTACTACACGGCAGTACACACACAGTACTCCACTCAGTACTACACGGCAGTACACAAATCGTACTCCACTCAGTACTACACGGCAGTATACACACAGTAATCCACTCAGTACTACACGGCAGTACACCCATCGTACTCCACTCAGTACTACATGTCAGTACAGACAGAGTACTCCACTCGGTATTACCAGGCAGTATACACACAGTACTCCACTCGGGACTACACGGCAGTACACACATACCGTACTCCACTCAGTACTACACGGCAGTACACAAACCGTACTTCACACAGTACTACATGGCAGTACACACACCATACTACATTCGGTACTACACGGCAGTACAGACACAGTACTCCACTCAGTAGTTAACGGCTGTATGCACACAGTACTCCACTGAGTACTATATGTTAGTACAGACAAAGTAATCCACTCAGTACTACACGACAGTGCACACACAGTACTACACTCGGTACTACACGGCAGTACACACACAGTACTCCACTCGGTACTACGCGGCAGTATACACACAGTACTCCACTCGGGACTACACGGCAGTACAGGCACTGTACTGCACTCAGTACTACACGGCAGTACAAGCACTGTACTCCACTCGAAACTACACGGCAATTCAGGCACTGTACTCCACTCAGTACTACACGGCAGTATGGACACAGTACTCCACACGGGACTACACGGCAGTACAGGCACTGTACTCCACTCGGTACTATAGGGCAGTACAGGCACTGTACTCCACTCAGTACTACACTGCACTATACACACAGTAATCCACTCGGGACTACACGGCAGTACATGCTCTCTACTCCACTCAGTACTACACTGCTCTATACACACAGTACCCCACTGGGCACTACACGGCAGTACAGGCAGTGTACTCCACTCAGTACTACACGGCAGTACACCCACTGTACTCCACTCAGTACTACACGGCAGTACAGGCACTGTACTCCACTCGCTACTACACGGCAATACAGGCACAGTACTCCACTCAGTACTACACGGCAGTACAGCCACTGTACTCCACTCGGTACTACACGGCACTATACACACAGTACTCCACTCGGTACTACACGGCAGAACAGGCACTGTACTCTACTCAGTACATCACGGCAGTACACACACAGTCCCCCACTCGCTACTACACGGCAGTACAGGCACTGTACTCCACTCAGCAATACACGGCAGTATGAACACAGTACTCCAATCGGGACTACACGGCAGTAAAGCCACTGTACTCCACTCGGTACTACACGGCAGTACAGGCACTGTACTATACTCAGTACTACACTGCACTATACATACTGTACTCCACTCGGCACTACACGGCATTACAGGCACTGTACTCCACTCAGTACTACACGGCAGTACAGGAACTGTACTCCACTCGGGACTACACGGCAGTACAGGCACTGTACTCCACTCAGTACTACACGGCAGTACAGGCATTGTACTCCACTCAGTACTACACGGCATTACAGGCACTGTACTCCACTCGGTACTACACGGCACTATACACACAGCACTCCACACGGGACTGCACGGCAGTACAGGCACTGTACTCCACTCGGTACTACACGGCACGATACACCCAGTACTCCACTCAGTACTACACGGCAGTACAGGCACTGTACTCCACTCAGTACTACACGGCAGTACAGGAAATGTACTCCACTCGGTACTACACGGCACGATACACCCAGTACTCCATTCAGTACTACATGGCAGTACAGGCACTGTACTCCACTCGGGACTACACGGCAGTACAGGCACTGTACTCCACTCAGTACTACACAGCAGTAGAGGCACTGTACTCCACTCGGTACTACACGGCACTATACAAAGAGTACTCCACTCAGTACTACACTTCAGTACAGGCACTGTACTCCACTCGGGACTACACGGCAGTACGTGCACTGTACTCCACTCAGTACTACACGGCAGTACAGGCACTCTACTCCACTCAGTACTACACGGCAGTACACCCACTGTACTCCACTCGGTACTACACGGCACTATACACACAGTACTCCACTCAGTACTACTCGGCAGTACAGGCACAGTACTCCACTCACTACTAAACGGCAGTACAGGCACTGTACTCCACTCGGGACTACACGGCAGTACAGGCACTGTACTCCACTCAGTACTACACGGCAGTACAGGAACTGTACTCCACTCGGTACTAAACGGCACGATACACCCAGTACTCCATTCAGTACTACACGGCAGTACAGGCACTGTACTCCACTCGGTACTACACGGCACTATACACACAGTACTCCACTCGGTACTACACGGATGTACAGGTACTGTACTCCACTCAGTACTACGCGGCAGTATGCACACAGTACTCCACTCGTTACTACACGGCACTATACACACAGTACTCCACTCGGTACTACACGGCAATACATGCACTGTACTCCACTCGGTACTACACGGCACTATACACATGGTGCTCCACTCGGTACTACACGGCAGTACATGCAATGTACTCCACTCGGTACTACACCGCACTATACACACAGTACTCCACTCGGTACTACACGGCAGTAGAGGCACTGTACTCCACTCGGTACTACACGGCACTATACAAAGAGTACTCCACTCAGTACTACACTTCAGTACAGGCACTGTACTCCATTCGGGACTACACGGCAGTACGTGCACTGTACTCCACTCAGTACTACACGGCAGTACAGGCACTCTACTCCACTCAGTACTACACGGCAGTACACCCACTGTACTCCACTCGGTACTACACGGCACTATACACACAGTACTCCACTCGGTACTACACGGCAATACATGCACTGTACTCCACTCGGTACTACACGGCACTATACACATGGTGCTCCACTCGGTACTACACGGCAGTACATGCAATGTACTCCACTCGGTAACACACCGCACTATACACACAGTACTCCACTCGGTACTACACGGCAGTACATGCACTGTACTCCACTCGGTACTACACGGCACTATACAAACAGTACTCCACTCGGTACTACACGGCACTATACAAACAGTACTCCACTCAGTACTACACGGCAGTATGCACAGAGTACTCCACTCGGTACTACACGGCAGTACAGGCACTGTACTCCACTCCGTACTACACGGCAGTACATGCACTGTACTCCACTCAGTACTACACGGCAGTACATGAACTGTACTCCACTCGGTACTACACGGCACTATACAAACAGTACTCCACTCGGTACTACACGGCAGTATGCACAACGTACTCCACTCGGTACTACACGGCAGTACAAGCACTGTATTCCACTCGGTACTACACGGCACCATACACACAGTACTCCACTCGGTACTACACGGCAGTACAGGCACTGTACTCCACTCGGTACTACACGGCACTATACACACAGTACTCCACTCAGTACTACACGGCAGTATGCACACAGTACTCCACTCGGTACTACACGGAAGTACAGGCACTGTACTCCACTCGGTACTACACGGCACTATACACACAGTACTCCACTCGGTACTACACGGCAGTACAAGCTCTGTACTCCACTCGGTACTACACGGCAGTACAAACTCTGTACTCCACTCGGTACTACACGGCAGTATACACACAGTCCCCCACTCGGTACTACACGGCAGTACAGGCACTGTACTCCACTCAGTACTACACGGCACTATACACACAGTACTCCACTCGGGACTACACGGGAGTACAGGCACTGTACTCCACTCAGTACTACACGGCAGTTCAGGCACTGTTCACCACTCAGTACTACACTGCACTATACACACAGTACTCCACTCGGGACAACACGGCAGTACAGGCACTGTACTCCGCTCAGTACTACACGGCAGTACAGGCACTGTACTCCACTCCGTACTACACGGCACTTTACACACAGTACTCCACTCAGTACTACACGGCAGTACAGGCACTGTACTCCACTCAGTACTACACGGCAGTACAGGTACTGTACTCCACTCGGTACTACACGGCGCTTTACACACAGTACTCCACTAGGGACTACACGGCAGTACAGGCACTGTACTCCACTCAGTACTACACGGCAGTTCAGGCACTGTACTCCACTCAGTACTACACGGCAGTACAGGCACTGTACTCCACTCAGTACTACACGGCAGTACAGGCACTGTACTCCACTCAGTACTACACAGCAGTACAGGCACTGTACTGCACTCGGTACTGCACGGCACTATACACACAGTACTCCACTCAGTACTACACGGCAGTACAGGCACTGTACTCCACTCAGTACTACACGGCAGTAAAGGCACTGTACTCCACTCAGTACTACACGGCTGTACAGGCACTGTACTCCACTCAGTACTACACGGCTGTACACCCACTGTACTCCACTCGGTACTACACGGCACTATACACACAGTACTCCACTCAGTACTATACGGCAGTACAGGCACAGTACGAGACTCACTACTACACGGCAGTACAGGCACTGTACTCCACTCGGGACTACACGGCAGTACAGGCACTCTACTCCACTCAGTACTACACGGCAGTACAGGCACTGTACTCCACTCGGTACTACACGGCAGTATGCACACAGTACTCCACTCGGTACTACACGGCACTATACACACAGTACTCCACTCGGTACTACACGGCAGTACAGGTACTGTACTCCACTCAGTACTACACGGCAGTATGCACACAGTACTCCACTCGGTACTACACGGCACTATACACACAGTACTCCACTCGGTACTACACGGCAATACAGGCATTGTACTCCACTCGGTACTACACGGCACTATACACACAGTACTCCACACGGGAATACACGGCAGTGCAGGCACTCTACTCCACTCAGTACTACACGGCAGTTTACACACAGTACTCCAGTCGGTAATACACGGCAGTACATGCACTGTACTCCACTCGGTACTACACGGCACTATACACACAGTACTCCACTCGGTACTACACGGCAGTACAGGCACTGCACTCCACTCAGTACTACACGGCACTATACACACAGTACTCCACTCGGTAATAAACGGCAGTACATGCACTGTACTCCACTCGGTACTACACGGTACTATACACACAGTAGCCCACTCGGTACTACACGGCATTACAGGCACAGTACTCCACTCAGTACTACACGGCAGTACAGGCACTGTACTCCACTCGGTACTACACGGCACTATACACACAGTACTCCACTCGGTACTACACGGCAGAACAGGCACTGTACTCTACTCAGTACTACACGGCAGTACACACACAGTCCCCCACTCGCTACTACCCGGCAGTACAGGCACTGTATTCCACTCAGTACTACACGGCAGTACAGGCACTGTACTCCACACAGTACTACAAGGCAGTACACCAACTGTATTCCACTCAGTACTACACGGCAGTACAGTCACTCTACTCCACTTAGTACTACACGGCAGTACAGGCACGGTACTCCACTCGGTACTACACGGCACTATACACACAGTACTCCACTCAGTACTACACGGCAGTACAGGCAATGTACTGCACTCGGGACTACACGGCAGTACAGGCACTGTACTCCACTCAGTACTACACGGCAGTACAGGCACTGTACTCCACTCGGGACTACACGGCAGTACAGGCACTGTACTCCCCTCAATACTACACGGCAGTACAGGCACTGTACTCCACACAGTACTACACGGCAGTACACCCACTGTACTCCACTCAGTACTACACGGCAGTACAGGCACTGTACACCACTCAGTACTACACGGCAGTACAGGCACTGTACTCCACTCAGTACTACACGGGAGTACAGGCACTGTACTCCACTCGGTACTACACGGCACTATATACACAGTACTCCACTCAGTACTACACGGCAGTACAAGCACAGTACTCCACTCACAACTACACGGCAGTACAGGCACTGTACTCCACTCGGGACTAAACGGCAGTACAGGCACTCTACTCCACTCAGTACTACACGGCATTATAGACAGAGTTCCCCACTCGGTAGTACACGGCAGTACAGGTACTGTACTCCACTCAGCACTCGGTACAACACGGCAATACAGGCACTGTACTCCACTCGGTACTACACGGCACTATACACACAGTACTCCAGTCGGTAATACATGGCAGTACATGCACTGTACTCCACTCGGTACTACACGGCACTATACACACAGTACTCCACTCGGTACTACACGGCAGTACAGGCACTGCACTCCACTCAGTACTACACGACACTATACACACAGTACTCCACTCGGTAATACACGGCAGTACATGCACTGTACTCCACTAGGTACTACACGGTACTATACACACAGTACTAGAATCGGTACTACACGGCATTACAGGCACTGTACTCCACTCAGTACTACACGGCAGTACAGGCACTACACTCCACTCGGTACTACACGGCACTATACACACAGTACTCCACTCGGTACTACACGGCAGAACAGGCACTGTACTCTACTCAGTAGTACACGGCAGTACACACACAGTCCCCCACTCGCTACTACCCGGCAATACAGGCACTGTACTCCACTCAGTAATACACGGCAGTATGCACACCGTACTCCAGTCGGGACTACACGGCAGTAAAGGCACTGTACTCCACTCGCTACTACACGGCAGTACAGGCACTGTACTCCACTCAGTACTACACTGCACTATACATACAGTACTCCACTCGGGACTACACGGCAGTACATGCAATGTACTCCACTCAGTACTACACTGCACTATACATACAGTACTCCACTCGGGACTACACGGCAGTACATGCACTGTACTCCACTCAGTACTACACTGCACTATACACACACTACTCCACTCGGCACTACACTTCAGTACAGGCACTGTACTTCACTCAGTACTACACGGCAGTACAAGCACTGTACTCCACTCGGTACTACACAACAGTACATGCACTATTACTCCAATCAGTACTACACGGCAGTACAGGTACTGTACGCCACTCGGGACTACACGACAGTACAGGCACTATTACTCCACTCACAACTACACGGCAATACAGGCACTGTACTCCACTCGGGACTACACGGCAGTACAGGCACTGTACTCCACTCAGTACTACACGGCAGTACAGGCACTGTACTCCACTCGGTACTACACGGCACTATACACACAGTACCCACCCGGTACTACACGGCAGTACAGGAACTGTACTCCACTCAGTACTACACGGCAGTATGCACACATCACTCCACTCGGTACTACACGGCACTATACACACAGTACTCCACTCGGTACTACACGGCAATACAGGCACTGTACTCCACTCGGTACTACACGGCACTATACACATAGTACTCCACTCGGGACTACACGGCACTATACACAGAGTACTCCACTCGGTACTACACGGCAGTACAGGCACTGTACTCCATTCAGTACTACACGTCAGTATGCACACAGTACTCCACTCGGTACTACACGGCACTATACACACAGTACTCAACTCGGCACTACACGGCAGTACAGGCACTGTACTCCACTCGGTACTACACGGCAGTATACACACAGTACTCCACTCGGGACTACATGGCAATACAATCACTGTACTCCACTCGGTACTACACGGCAGTATGCACACAGTACTCCACTCGGTACTACACGGCACTATACACACAGTACTCCACTCGGTACTACACGGCAGTACAGGCACTGTACTCCACTCGGTACTACACGGCAGTATACACACAGTACTCCACTCGGTACTACATGGCAATACAGGCACTGTACTCCACTCGGTACTACACGGCAGTATGCACACAGTACTCCACTCGGTACTACACGGCACTATACACACAGTACTCCACTCGGTACTACACGGCAGTACATGCAATCTACTCCACTCGATACTACACGGCACTATATACAGAGTACTCCACTCGGTACTACACGGCAGTACAGGCACTGTACTCCACTCAGTACTACACGTCAGTATGCACACAGTACTCCACTCGGTACTACACGGCACTATACACACAGTACTCCACTCGGTACTACACGGCAGTACAGGCACTGTACTCCACTCGGTACTACACGGCAGTATACACACAGTACTCCACTCGGGACTACATGGCAATACAGGTACTGTACTCCACTCGGTACTACACGGCAGTATGCACACAGTACTCCACTCGGTACTACACGGCACTATACACACAGTACTCCACTCGGTACTACACGGCAGTACAGGCACTGTACTCCACTAGGTTCTACACGGCACTATACACACAGTACTCCACTCGATACTACACGGCAATACAGGCACTGTACTCCACTCGGTACTACACGGCACTATACACACAGTACTCCACTCGGGACTACACGGCAGTACAGGCACTGTACTCCACTCAGTACTACACCGCACTATACACAGAGTACTCCACTCAGTACTATACTGCGCTATACATACTGTACTCCACTCGGTACTACACGGCAGTACAGGCACTGTACTCCACTCAGTACTACACGGCATTATACACACAGTTCCCCACTCGGTACTACACGGCAGTACAGGTACTGTACTCCACTCAGCACTACACTGCACTATACACACAGTACTCCACTCGGGACTACTCGGCAGTACAGGTACTGTACTCCACTCGGTACTACACGGCAGTACTGGCACTGTACTCCACTCGGTACTACACGGCACTATACACACAGTACTCCACTCAGTACTACACGGCAGTACATTCACAGTACTCCACTCACTATTACACGGCAGTACAGGTACTGTACTCCACTCGGGACTACACGGCAGTACCGGCACTGTACTCCACTCAGTACTACACGGCAGTACAGGCACTGTACTCCACTCGGTACTACACGGCACTATACAACAGTACTCCACTCGGTACTACACGGCAGTACAGGTACTGTACTCCACTCAGTACTACACGGCAGTATGCACACAGTACTCCACTCGGTACTACACGGCACTATACACACAGTACTCCACTCGGTACTACACGGCAATACAGGCACTGTACTCCTCTCGGTACTACACCGCACTATACACACAGTACTCCACTCGGTACTACACGGCAGTACATGCACTGTACCCCACTCGGTACTACACGGCACTATACAAACAGTACTCCAGTCGGTACTACACGGCAGTACAGGCAGTGTACTCCATTCAGTACTACTCGGCACTATACACACAGTACTCCACTCGGTACTACACGGCAGTACAGGCACTGTACTCCACTCGGTACTACACGGGACTATACACACAGTCCCCCACTCGGTACTACACGGTAGTAGAGGCACTGTACTCCACTCGGTACTACGCGGCACTATACACACAGTACTCCACTCGGTACTACACGGCAGTACAGGCACTGTACTCCACACGGTGCTACAGGGCAGTATACACACAGTCCCCCACTCGGTACTACACGGCAGTACAGGCACTGTACTCCACCCAGTACTACACGGCAGTACAGGCTCTGTACTCCACTCAGTACTACACGGCAGTACAGGCACTGTACACCACTCAGCACTACACTGCACTATACGCATAGTACTACACTCGGGACTACACGGCAGTACAGCCACTGTACTCCACTCCGGACTGCATGGCACTATACACACAGTACTCCACTCAGGACTACACGGCAGTACAGGCACTGTACTCCACACGGTGCTACAGGGCAGTATACACACAGTCCCCCACTCGGTACTACACGGCAGTACAGGCACTGTACTCCACTCAGTACTACACGGCACTATACACAGAGTACTCCACTCGAGACTACACGGCAGTACAGGCACTGTACTCCACTCAGTACTACACGCCAGTACAGGCACTGTACACCACTCAGTACTACACTGCACTATACACACAGTACTCCACTCGGGACTACACGGCAGTACAGGAACTGTACGCCACTCAGTACTACACGGCAGTACAGGCACTGTACTCCACTCCGTACTAAACGGCACTATACACACAGTTCTCCATTCGGGACTACACGGCAGTACAGGCACTGTACTCCACTCAGTACTACACGGCAGTACAGGCACTGTACTCCATTCAGTACTACAAGGCAGTACAGGCACTGTACTCCACTCAGTACTACACGGCAGTACAGGCACTGTACTCCATTCAGTACTACACGGCAGTACAGGCACTGTACGCCACTCAGTACTACACGGCAGTACAGGCACTGTACTCCACTCTGTACTACACGGCAGTGCAGGCACTGTACTCCAGTCAGTACTACACGGCAGTACAGGCACTGTACTCCACTCGGTACTACACGGCACTATACACACAGTACTCCACTCAGTACTACACGGCAGTATACACACAGTACTCCACTCGGGACTACACGGCTGTACAGGAACTGTACGCCACTCAGTACTACACGGCAGTACAGGCACTGTACTCCACTCCGTACTAAACGGCACTATACACACAGTTCTCCATTCGGGACTACACGGCAGTACAGGCACTGTACTCCACTCAGTACTACACGGCAGTACAGGCACTGTACTCCATTCAGTACTACAAGGCAGTACAGGCACTGTACTCCACTCAGTACTACACGGCAGTACAGGCACTGTACTCCATTCAGTACTACACGGCAGTACAGGCACTGTACGCCACTCAGTACTACACGGCAGTACAGGCACTGTACTCCACTCTGTACTACACGGCAGTGCAGGCACTGTACTCCAGTCAGTACTACACGGCAGTACAGGCACTGTACTCCACTGCGTACTAAACGGCACTATACACACAGTTCTCCATTCGGGACTACACGGCAGTACAGGCACTGTACTCCACTCAGTACTACACGGCAGTACAGGCACTGTACTCCATTCAGTACTACAAGGCAGTACAGGCACTGTACTCCACTCAGTACTACACGGCAGTACAGGCACTGTACTCCATTCAGTACTACACGGCAGTACAGGCACTGTACGCCACTCAGTACTACACGGCAGTACAGGCACTGTACGCCACTCAGTACTACACGGCAGTACAGGCACTGTACTCCACTCCAGACTACACGGCAGTACAGGCACTTTACTCCACTCAGTACTACACGGCACTATACACAGAGTACTCCACTCGAGACTACACGGCAGTACAGGCACTGTACTCCACTCGGGACTACACGGCAGTACAGGCACTGTACTCCACTCAGTACTACACGGCAGTACAGGCACTGAACTCCACTCAGTACCTCACGGCAGTACACCCACTGTACTCCACTCGGTACTATACGGCACTATACACACAGTACTCCACTCAGTACTACACGGCAGTACAGGCAGAGTACTCCACTCACTACTACACGGCAGTACAGGCACTGTACTCCACTCGGTACCACACGGCAGTACAGGCAATGTACTCCACTCGGTACTACACGGCACTATACACACAATACTCCAATCGGTACTACACGGCAGTACAGGCACTGTACTCCACTCAGTACTACACGGCAGTATGCACACAGTTCTCCACTCGGTACTACACGGCACTATACACACAGTACCCCACTCGGTACTACATGGCAGTACAGGCACTGTACTCCACTCGGTACTACACGGCAGTATGCACACAGTACTCCACTCGGGACTACTCGGCAGTACAGGTACACTACTCCACTCAGTACTACACGGCAGTATACACACAGTCCTCCACTCGGTACTTCACGGCAGTACAGGCACTGTACTATACTCAGTACTACACGGCAGTACAGGTACTGTACTCCCCTCAGCACTACACTGCACTATACACACGGTGCTGCACTCGGTACTACACGGCACTATACAGAAAGTACTCCACTCGGTACTACACGGCATTACAGGCACTGTAATCCACTCAGTACTACACGGCAGTATACACACAGTCCCCCACTCGGTACTACACGGCAGTATAGACACAGTTCTACACTCAGTACTACACGGCAGTATAGACACAGTACTACACTCAGTACTACACGGCAGTATAGACACAGCACTACACCCAGTACTACACGGCAGTATAGACACAGTACTACACCCAGTACTACACGGCAGTATAGACACAGTACTACACCCAGTACTACACGGCAGTATACACACAGAACTACACCCAGTACTACACGCCAGTACACACAACCTAATCCATTCGGTACTACACGGCAGTACAGACACAGTACTCCACTCAGTACTTAACGGCTGTATGCACACAGTACTCCAATGAGTACTACACGGCAGCACACACGTCGTACTCCACTCAGTACTACACGGCAGTATACACACAGTACTCCACTCAGTACTACACGGCAGTACACACACAGTACTCCACTCAGTACTACACGGCAGTACACCCATCGTACTCCACTCAGTACTACACGGCAGTATACACACAGTACTCCACTCAGTACTACACGGCAGCACACCTATCGTACTCCACTCAGTACTACATGTCAGTACAGACAGAGTACTCCACTCGGTATTACCCGGCAGTATACACACAGTACTCCACTCGGGACTACACGGCAGTACACACATACCGTACTCCACTCAGTACTACACGGCAGTACACAAACCGTACTTCAAACAGTACTACACGGCAGTACACACACCATACTCCATTCGGGACTACACGGCAGTACAGGCACTGTACTGCACTCAGTACTACACGGCAGTACAGGCACTGTACTCCACTCGAAACTACACAGCAGTACAGGCACTGTACACCATTCAGTACTACACGGCAGTATGGACACAGTACTCCACACGGGACTACACGGCAGTACAGGCACTGTACTCCAATCAGTACTACACGGTAGTACAGGCACTGTATTCCACTCGCTACTACACGGCAGTACAGACACTGTACTCCACTCGGTACTACACGGCACTATACACACAGTACTGCACTCGGTACTACACGGCATTACAGGCACTGTACTCCACTCAGTACTACACGGCAGTACAGGGACTGTACTATGCTCGGTACTACACGGCACAATACACACAGTACTCCACTCGGTACTACACGGCAGTACAGGCACTCTACTCCACTCGGTACTACACGGCACTATACACACAAAACTCAATTCAGGACTACACGGCAGTACAGGCACTTTACTCCACTCAGCACTACACGGCAGTACAGGCACTGAACTCCACTCAGTACTACACGGCAGTGCAGGCACTGTACTCCACTCGGTACTACACGGCACGATACACACCGTACTCCACTCAGTACTACACGGCAGTACAGGCACTGTACTGAACTCGGGACTACACGGCAGTACAGGCACTGTACTCCACTCAGTACTACACGGCAGTACAGGCACTCTACTCCACTCAGTACTACACGGCATTTCAGGCACTGTACTCCACTCGGTACTACACGGCACTATACACACAGTACTCCACTCAGTACTACACGGCAGTACAGGCACTGTACTCCACTCGGGACTACACGGCACTATACACACAGTACACCACACGAGACTACACGGCAGTATAGGCACTGTACTCCACTCAGTACTACACGGCAGTACAGGCACTGTACTCCACTCGGTACTACACGGCACTATACACACAGTACTCCACTCGGGACTACACGGCAGTATAGGCACTGTACTCCACTCAGTACTACACGGCAGTACAGGCACTGTACTCCACTCGGTACTACACGGCACTATACACACAGTACTCCACTCGGGACTACACGGCAGTACAGGCACTCTACTCCACTCAGTACTACACGAAAGTACAGGCACTGTACTCCACTCGGTACTACACGGCACTATACACACAGTACTCCACCCGGTACTACACGGCAGTACAGGTACTGTACACCACTCAGTACTGCAGTATGCACACATCACTCCACTCGGTACTACACGGCACTATACACACAGTACTCCACTCGGTACTACACGGCAATACAGGCACTGTAATCCACTCGGTACTACACGGCACTATACACAAAGTACCCCACTCGGGACTACACGGCAGTACATGCACTGTACTACACTCGGTACAAACACGGCAGTACAGGCACTGTACTCCACTCGGTACTACACGGCATTTTACACACAGTACTCCACTCGGGACTACATGGCAGTACAGGCACTGTACTCCACTATGTACTACACGGCTGTATGCACACAGTCCCCCACTCGGTACTACACGGCACTATACGCACAGTACTCCACTCGGTACTACACGGCAATACAGGCACTGTACTCCACTCGGTACTACACGGCAGTATGCACACAGTACTCCACTCGGTACTACACGGCAGTACAGGCAATGTACTCCACTCGGTACTACACGGCACTATACACACAGTACTCCACTCGGTACTACACGGCAGTACAGGCATTGTACTCCACTCGGTACTACACGGCACTATACACACAGTACTCCACTCAGTAATACACGGCAGTATGCACACAGTACTCCACTAGGTACTACACGGCAGTACAGGCACTATACTCCACTCGGTACTACACGGCCTTATACACACAGTACTCCACTCGGTACTGCACGGCAGTACAGGCACTGTACTCCACTCGGTACTACACGGCAGTATACACACAGTCCCCCACTCGGTACTACACGGCAGTACATGCACTGTACTCCACTCAGTACTACACGGCAGTACAGGCACTGTACACCACTCAGTACTACACTGCACTCTACACACAGTAATACACTCGGGACTACACGGCAGTTCAGCCACTGTACTCCACTTAGTACTACACGGCAGTACAGGCAATGTACTCCACTCGGTACTACACGGCACTATACACACAGTACTCCACTCAGGACTACACGGCAGTACAGGCACTGTACTCCACTCAGTACTACACGGCAGTTCAGGCAATGTACACCACTCAGTACTACACTGCACTATACACACAGTACTCCACTCGGGACTACACGGCAGTACAGGCACTGTACTCCACTCAGTACAACACGGCAATACAGGCACTGTACTCCACTCCGTACTACACGGCACTTTACACACAGTACTCCACTCGGTACTACACGGCACTATACACACGGTACTCCACTCAGTACTACACGGCAGTACAGGCACTGTACTCCACTCGGGACTAAACGGCAGTACAGGCACTGTACTCCACTCAGTACTACACGGCAGTACAGGCAATGTACTCCACTCAGTACTACACGGCATTACAGGCTCTGTACTCCACTCAGTACTACACGGCACTTTACACACAGTACTCCACTCAGTACTACACTGCACTATACACACAGTACTCCACTCGGGACTACACGGCAGTACAGGCACTGTACTCCACTCAGTACAACACGGCAATACAGGCACTGTACTCCACTCCGTACTACACGGCACTTTACACACAGTACTCCACTCGGTACTACACGGCACTATACACACGGTACTCCACTCAGTACTACACGGCAGTACAGGCACTGTACTCCACTCGGGACTAAACGGCAGTACATGCTCTGTACTCCACTCGGTACTACACGGCACTTTACACACAGTACTCCACTCGGGACTACACGGCAGTACAGGCTCTGTACTCCACTCAGTACTACACGGCAGTACAGGCACTGTACTCCACTCAGTACTACACGGCAGTACAGGCACTGTACTCCACTCAGTACTACACGGCACTATACACACAGTACTCCACTCAGTACTACACGGCAGTACAGGCACTGTACTCCAATCGGGACTACACGGCAGTACAGGCAATGTACACCACTCAGTACTACACTGCACTATACACACAGTACTCCACTCGGGACTACACGGCAGTACAGGCAATGTACACCACTCAGTACTACACTGCACTATACACACAGTACTCCACTCGGGACTACACGGAAGTACAGGCACTGTACTCCACTCAGTACAACACGGCAATACAGGCACTGTACTCCACTCCGTACTACACGGCACTTTACACACAGTACTCCACTCGGTACTACACGGCACTATACACACGGTACTCCACTCAGTACTACACGGCAGTACAGGCAGTGTACTCCACTCGGGACTACACGGCAGTACAGGCACTTTACTCCACTCAGTACTACACGGCAGTACAGGCACTGTACTCCACTCGGTACAACACGGCAATACAGGCACTGTACTCCACTCGGTACTACTCGGTACTACACAGTACACGGCAATACAGGCACTGTACTCCACTCGGTACTACACGGCACTATACACACAGTACTCCAGGCACAGTACGCCACTCACTACTGTACTCAGTACTACACGGCAGTATACACACAGTACTCCACTCAAACTACACGGCAGTACAGGCACTGTATTCCACTAGGTACTACACGGCACTATACACACAGTACTCCACTCAGTACTACACGGCAGTACAGGCAGTGTACTCCACTCGGGACTACACGGCAGTACAGGCACTTTACTCCACTCAGTACTACACGGCAGTACAGGCACTGTACTCCACTCAGTACTACACGGTAGTACACCCACTGTACTCCACTCGGTACTACACGGCACTATACACACAGTACTCCACTCAGTAGTACACGGCAGTACAGGCACAGTACGCCACTCACTACTACACGGCAGTACAGGCACCGTACTCCACTCGGGACTACACGGCAGTACACCCATCGTACTCCACTCAGTACTACACGGCAGTACAAGCACTGTACTCCACTCGGTACTACACGGCACTATACACACAGTACTCCACTCGGTACTACACGGCAGTACAGGTACTGTACTCCACTCAGTACTACACGGCAGTATGCACACAGTACTCCACTCGGTACTACACGGCACTATACACACAGTACTCCACTCGGTACAACACGGCAATACAGGCACTGTACTCCACTCGGTACTACACGGCACTATACACACAGTACTCCAGTCGGTACTACACGGCAGTACATGCACTGTACTCCACTCGGTACTACACGGCACTATACACACAGTACTCCACTCGGTACTACACGGCAGTACAGGCACTGCTCTCCACTCAGTACTACACGACACTATACACACAGTACTCCACTCGGTAATACACGGCAGTACATGCACTGTACTCCACTCGGTACTACACGGTACTATACACACAGAACTCCAATCGGTACTACATGGCATTACAGGCACTGTACTCCACTCAGTACTACACGGCAGTACAGGCACTGTACTCCACGCAGTACTACACGGCAGTATGCACACAGTACTCCACTCAGTACTACACGGCACTATACACACAGTACTCCACTCGGTACAACACGGCAATACAGGCACTGTACTCCACTCGGTACTACACGGCAGTACATGCTCTGTACTCCACTCGGTACTACACGGCACTATACACACAGTACTCCACTCGGTACTACACGGCAGTACAGGCACTGTACTCCAGTCGGTACTACATGGCACTATACACACAGTACTCCACTCAGTACTACACGGCAGTATGCACACAGTACTCCACTCGGTACTACACGGCAGTACAGGCACTGTACTCCACTCGGTACTACACGGCTTTATACACACAGTACTCCACTCGGTACTACACGGCAGTACAGGCACTGTACTCCACGCAGTACTACACGGCAGTATGCACACAGTACTCCACTCAGTACTACACGGCACTATACACACAGTACTCCACTCGGTACAACACGGCAATACAGGCACTGTACTCCACTCGGTACTACACGGCACTATACACACAGTAGTCCAGTCGGTAATACACGGCAGTACATGCACTGTACTCCACTCGGTACTACACGGCACTATACACACAGTACTCCACTCCGTACTACACGGCAGTACAGGCACTGCACTCCACTCAGTACTACACGACACTATACACACAGTACTCCACTCGGTAATACACGGCAGTTCATGCACTGTACTCCACTCGGTACTACACGGAACTATACACACAGTACTCCACTCGGTACTACACGGCATTACAGGCACTGTACTCCACTCAGTACTACACGGCAGTACAGGCACTGTACTCCACTCGGTACTACACGGCACTATACACACAGTACTCCACTCGGGACTACACGGCAGTACATGCACTGTACTCCACTCAGTACTACACTGCACTATACACACAGTACTCCACTCGGCACTACACTTCGGTACAGGCACTGTACTTCACTCAGTACTACACGGCAGTACAAGCACTGTACTCCACTCCGTACTACACGACAGTACAGGCACTATTACTCCAATGAGTACTTCACGGCAGTACAGGTACTGTACTCCACTCGGGACTACACGGCAGTACAGGCACTGTACTCCACTCACAACTACACGGCAGTATAGGCACTGTACTCCACTCAGTACTACACGGCAGTACAGGCAATGTACTCCACTCGGTACTACACGGCACTATACACACCGTACTCCACTCGGGACTACACGGCAGTACAGGCACTCTACTCCACTCAGTACTACACGAAAGTACAGGCACTGTACTCCACTCGGTACTACACGGCACTATACACACAGTACCCCACCCGGTACTACACGGCAGTAAGGTACTGTACACCACTCAGTACTGCAGTATGCACACATCACTCCACTCGGTACTACACGGCACTATACACACAGTACTCCACTCGGTACTACACGGCAATACAGGCACTGTACTCCACTCGGTACTACACGGCACTATACACACAGTACTCCACTCGGGACTACACGGCAGTACATGCACTGTACTCCACTCGGTACTACACCGCACTATACACACAGTACTCCACTCGGTACTACACGGCAGTACATGCACTCTACTCCACTCGATACTACACGGCACTATACACACAGTACTCCACTCGGTACTACACGGCAGTACAGGCACTGTACTCCACTCAGTACTACACGGCAGTACAGGCACTGTACTCCACTCGGTACTACACGGCACTATACACACCGTACTCCACTCGGGACTACACGGCAGTACATGCACTGTACTCCACTCAGTACTACACGGCAGTACAGGCACTGTACTCCACTCGGTACTACACGGCAGTATACACACAGTCCCCCACTCGGTACTACACGGCAGTACATGCACTGTACTCCACTCAGTACTACACGGCAGTACAGGCACTGTACACCACTCAGTACTACACTGCACTATACACACAGTACTACACTCGGGACTACACGGCAGTTCAGCCACTGTACTCCACATAGTACTACACGGCAGTACAGGCACTGTACTCCACTCGGTGCTACACGGCACTATACACACAGTACTCCACTCAGGACTACACGGCAGTACAGGCACTGTACTCCACTCAGTACTACACGGCACTATACACACAGTACTCCACTCAGGACTACACGGCGGTACATGCACTGTACTCCACTCAGTACTACACGGCACTATACACACAGTACTCCACTCGGGACTAAACGGGAGTACAGGCACTGTACTCCACTCAGTACTACACGGCAGTTCAGGCAATGTACACCACTCAGTACTACACTGCACTATACACACAGTACTCCACTCGGGACTACACGGCAGTACAGGCACTGTACTCCACTCAGTACAACACGGCAATACAGGCACTGTACTCCACTCCGTACTACACGGCACTTTACACACAGTACTCCATTCGGGACTACACGGCAGTACAGGCACTGCACTCCATTCAGTACTACACGGCAGTACAGGCACTGTACTCCACTCGGTACTACACGGCACTATACACACGGTACTCCACTCAGTAGTACACGGCAGTACAGGCACTGTACTCCACTCGGGACTAAACGGCAGTACAGGCACTGTACTCCACTCAGTACTACACGGCAGTACAGGCACTGTACTCCGCTCAGTACTACACGGCAGTACATGGACTGTACTCCACTCGGTACTACACGGCACTTTACACACAGTACTCCACTCGGGACTACACGGCAGTACACGCTCTGTACTCCACTCAGTACTACACGGCAGTACAGGCACTGTAATCCACTCAGTACTACACGGCAGTACAGGCACTGTACTCCACTCAGTACTACACGGCAGTACAGGCACTGTACTCCACTCAGTACTACACGGCAGTACAGGCAATGTACTCCACTCAGTACTACACGGCAGTACAGGCAATGCACTCCACTCGGTACTACACGGCACTATACACACAGTACTCCACTCAGTACTACACGGCAGTACAGGCACTGTACTCCACTCGGGACTACACGGCAGTACAGGCACTGTACTCTACTCAGTACTACACGGCACTATACACACAGTACTCCACTCAAACTACACGGCAGTACAGGCACTGTACTCCACTCGGTACTACACGGCACTATACACACAGTACTCCACTCAGTACTACACGGCAGTACAGGCAGTGTACTCCACTCGGGACTACACGGCAGTACAGGCACTGTACTCCACTCAGTACTACACGGCAGTACAGGCACTGTACTCCACTCAGTACTACACGGCAGTACACCCACTGTACTCCACTCGGTACTACACGGCACTATACACACAGTACTCCACTCAGTACTACACGGCAGTACAGGCACAGTACGCCACTCACTACCACACGGCAGTACAGGCACTGTACTCCACTCGGGACTACACGGCAGTACACCCATCGTACTCCACTCAGTACTACACGGCAGTACAAGCACTGTACTCCACTCGGTACTACACGGCACTATACACACAGTACTCCACTCGATACTACACGGCAGTACAGGTACTGTACTCCACTCAGTACTACACGGCAGTATGCACACAGTACTCCACTCGGTACTACACGGCACTATACACACAGTACTCCACTCGGTACTACACGGCAGAGCAGGCACTGTACTCTACTCAGTAGTACACGGCAGTACACACACAGTCTCCCACTCGCTACTACCCGGCAGTACAGGCACTGTACTCCACTCAGTAATACACGGCAGTATGCACACAGTACTCCACTCGGGACTACACGGCAGTACATGCACTGTACTCCACTCAGTACTACACTGCACTATACACACAGTACTCCACTCGGCACTACACTTCGGTACAGGCACTGTACTTCACTCAGTACTACACGGCAGTACAAGCACTGTACTCCACTCCGTACTACACGACAGTACAGGCACTATTACTCCAATGAGTACTTCACGGCAGTACAGGTACTGTACTCCACTCGGGACTACACGGCAGTACAGGCACTGTACTCCACTCACAACTACACGGCAGTACAGGTACTGTACTCCACTCGGGACTACACGACAGTACAGGCACTGTACTCCACTCACAACTACACGGCAGTACAGGTACAGTACGCCACTCGGGACTACACGACATAACAGGCACTATTACTCCACTCACAACTACACGGCAGTACAGGCACTGTACTCCACTCGGGACTACATGGCAGTATAGGCACTGTACTCCACTCAGTACTACACGACAGTACAGGCACTGTACTCCACTCGGTACTACACGGCACTATACACACAGTACTCCACTCGGGACTACACGGCAGTACAGGCACTCTACTCCACTCAGTACTACACGAAAGTAGAGGCACTGTACTCCACTCGGTACTACACGGCACTATACACACAGTACCCCATCCGGTACTACACGGCAGTACAGGTACTGTACACCACTCAGTACTACACGGCAGTATGCACACATCACTCCACTCGGTACTACACGGCACTATACACACAGTACTCCACTCGGTACTACACGGCAATACAGGCACTGTACTCCACTCGGTACTACACGGCACTATACACACAGTACTCCACTCGGGACTACACGGCAGTACATGCACTGTACTCCACTCGGTACTACACCGCACTATACACACAGTACTCCACTCGGTACTACACGGCAGTACATGCACTCTACTCCACTCGATACTACACGGCACTATACACACAGTAATCCACTCGGTACTACACGGCAGTACAGGCACTGTACTCCACTCAGTACTACACGGCAGTATGCACACAGTACTCCACTCGGTACTACACGGCACTATACACACAGTACTCCGCTCGGTACAAACACGGCAGTACAGGCATTGTACTCCACTCGGTACTACACGGCACTATACACACAGTACTCCACTCGGTACTACACGGCAGTACAGGCACTGTACTCCACTCGGTACTACACGGCACTATACACACAGTACTCCACTCAGTACTATACGGCAGTACAGGCACAGTACGAGACTCACTACTACACGGCAGTACAGGCACTGTACTCCACTCGGGACTACACGGCAGTACAGGCACTCTACTCCACTCAGTACTACACGGCAGTACAGGCACTGTACTCCACTCGGTACTACACGGCAGTATGCACACAGTACTCCACTCGGTACTACACGGCACTATACACACAGTACTCCACTCAGTACTACACGGCAGTATGCACACAGTACTCCACTCGGTACTACACGGAAGTACAGGCACTGTACTCCACTCGGTACTACACGGCACTATACACACAGTACTCCACTCGGTACTACACGGCAGTACAAGCTCTGTACTCCACTCGGTACTGATGATGATGATGATGATGATGCTTGTTGTTTTAAGGGGCCTAACATCGAAGGTCATCGGCCCCCCACTCGGTACTACACGGCAGTACAAACTCTGTACTCCACTCGGTACTACACGGCAGTATACACACAGTCTCCCACTCGGTACTACACGGCAGTACAGGCACTGTACTCCACTCAGTACTACACGGCACTATACACACAGTACTCCACTCGGGACTACACGGGAGTACAGGCACTGTACTCCACTCAGTACTACACGGCAGTTCAGGCACTGTACACCACTCAGTACTACACTGCACTATACACACAGTACTCCACTCGGGACAACACGGCAGTACAGGCACTGTACTCCGCTCAGTACTACACGGCAGTACAGGCACTGTACTCCACTCCGTACTACACGGCACTTTACACACACTACTCCACTAAGTACTACACGGCAGTACAGGCACTGTACTCCACTCAGTACTACACGGCAGTACAGGTACTGTACTCCACTCGGTACTACACGGCGCTTTACACACAGTACTCCACTAGGGACTACACGGCAGTACAGGCACTGTACTCCACTCAGTACTACACGGCAGTACAGGCACTGTACTCCACTCAGTACTACACGGCAGTACAGGCACTGTACTCCACTCAGTACTACACGGCAGTACAGGCACTGTACTGCACTCGGTACTACACGGCACTATACACACAGTACTCCACTCAGTACTACACGGCAGTACAGGCACTGTACTCCACTCAGTACTACACGGCAGTAAAGGCACTGTACTCCACTCAGTACTACACGGCTGTACAGGCACTGTACTCCACTCAGTACTACACGGCTGTACACCCACTGTACTCCACTCGGTACTACACGGCACTATACACACAGTACTCCACTCAGTACTATACGGCAGTACAGGCACAGTACGAGACTCACTACTACACGGCAGTACAGGCACTGTACTCCACTCGGGACTACACGGCAGTACAGGCACTCTACTCCACTCAGTACTACACGGCAGTACAGGCACTGTACTCCACTCGGTACTACACGGCTGTACACCCACTGTACTCCACTCGGTACTACACGGCACTATACACACAGTACTCCACTCAGTACTATACGGCAGTACAGGCACAGTACGAGACTCACTACTACACGGCAGTACAGGCACTGTACTCCACTCGGGACTACACGGCAGTACAGGCACTCTACTCCACTCAGTACTACACGGCAGTACAGGCACTGTACTCCACTCGGTACTACACGGCAGTATGCACACAGTACTCCACTCGGTACTACACGGCACTATACACACAGTACTCCACTCGGTACTACACGGCAGTACAGGTACTGTACTCCACTCAGTACTACACGGCAGTATGCACACAGTACTCCACTCGGTACTACACGGCACTATACACACAGTACTCCACTCGGTACTACACGGCAGTACAGGCACTGTACTCCACCCAGTACTACACGGCAGTACAGGTACTGTACTCCACTCAGTACTACACGGCAGTACAGGCACTGTACACCACTCAATACTACACTGCTCTATGCACACAGTACTACACTCGGGACTACACGGCAGTACAGCCACTGTACTCCACTTAGTACTACTCGGCAGTACAGGCACTGTACTCCACTCGGTACTACACGGCACTATACACACAGTACTCCACTCAGGACTACACGGCAGTACTGGCACTGTACTCCACTCCGGACTACACGGCAGTACAGGCAATGTACTCCACTCAGTACTACACGGCACTATACACACAGTACTCCACTCGGGACTACACGGGAGTACAGGCACTGTACTCCACTCAGTACTAACGGCAGTTCAGGCACTGTACACCACTCAGTACTACACTGCACTATACACACAGTACTCCACTCGGGACTACACGGCAGTACAGGCACTGTACTCCACTCAGTACTACACGGCAGTACAGGCACTGTGCTCCACTCCGTATTACACTGCACTACACACACTGTACTCCACTCAATACTACACGGCAGTACAGGCACTGTACTCCACTGGAGACTACACATCAGTACAGGCACCGTACTCCACTCAGTACTACACGGCCGTACAGGCACTGTACTACACTCAGTACTACACGGCAGTACAGGCACTGTACTCCATTCGGTACTACACGGCACTTTACACACAGTACTCCACTCGGGACTACAGGGCAGTACAGGCAATGTACTCCACTCAGTACTACACGGCAGTACAGGCACTGTACTCCACTCAGTACTACACGGCAGTAAAGTCACTGTACTCCACTCAGTACTACACGGCAGAACAGGCACTGTACTCCACTCAGTACTACACGGCAGTACAGGCAATGTACTCCACTCAGTACTACACGGCACTATACACACAGTACTCCACTCGGGACTACACGGGAGTACAGGCACTGTACTCCACTCATTACTACACGGCGGTTCAGGCACTGTACACCACTCAGTACTACACTGCACTATACACACAGTACTCCACTCGGGACTACACGGCAGTACAGGCACTGTACTCCACTCGGGACTACACGGCAGTACAGGCACTGTACTCCACTCAGTACTACACGGCACTACAGGCACTGTACTCCACTCGGTACTACACGGCACTATACACACAGTACTCCACTCGGTACTACACGGCAGTACAGGTACTGTACTCCAATCAGTACTACACGGCAGTATGCACACAGTACTCCACTCGGTACTACAAGGCACTATACACACAGTACTCCACTTGGTACTACACGGCAATACAGGCACTGTATTCCACTCGGTACTACACGGCAGTACAGGTACTGTACTCCACTCAGTACTACACGGCAGTATGCACACAGTACTCCACTCGGTACTACACGGCACTGTACACACAGTACTCCACTCGGTACTACACGGCAGTACATGCAATGTACTCCACTCGGTACTACACCGCACTATACACACAGTACTCCACTCGGTACTACACGTCAGTTCAGGCACTGTACTCCACTAGGTACTACACCGCACTATACACACAGTACTCCACTCGGTACCACACGGCACTGTACACACAGTAGTCCACTCGGTACTACACGGCAATACAGGCACTGTACTCCACTCGGTACTACACCGCACTATACACACAGTACGCCACTCAGTACTACTCGGCACTATACACACAGTACTCTACTCAGTACTACACGATAGTACAGGCACTGTACTCCACTTGGGACTACACGGCAGTACGGGCACTCTATTCCACTCAGTACTACACGGCAGTACAGGGACGGTACTCCACACGGTACTACACGGCACTATACACACAGTACTCCACTCAGTACTACACGTTAGTACAGGCACTGTACTCCACTTGGGACTACACGGCAGTACAGGCACTGTACCCCACTCAGTACTACACAGCAGTACAGGCACTCTACTGCATTCAGTACTACACGGCAGTACACCCACTGTACTCCACTCGGTACTACACGGCACTATAAACACAGTACTCCACTCAGTACTACTCGGCAGTACAGGCACAGTACTCCACTCACTCCTACACGGCAGTACAGGCACTGTACTCCACTCGGGACTACACGGCAGTACAGGCACTGTACTCCACTATGTACTACACGGCAGTACAGGCACTGTACTCCACTCGGTACTACACGGCAGTACATGCAATGTACTTCACTCGGTACTACAGGGCAGTATACACACAGTCCCCCACTCGGTACTACACGGCAGTACAGGCACTGTACTCCACCCAGCACTACACGGCAGTACAGGTACTGTACTCCACTCAGTAGTACACGGCAGTACAGGCACTGTACACCAATCAGTACTACACTGCTCTATACACACAGTACTACTTAGTACTACTACTTAGTACTACTTAGTACTACTCGGCAGTACAGGCACTGTACTCCACTTGGGACTACACGGCAGTACAGGCACTGTACTCCACTCAGTACTACACAGCAGTACAGGCACTCTACTCCACTCGGTACTACACAGCATTATACACACAGTACTCCACTCAGGACTACACGGCAGTACAGGCACTGTACTCCACTCCGGACTACACGGCAGTACAGGCAATGTACTCCACTCAGTACTACACGGCACTATACACACACTCGGGACTACACGGGAGTACAGGCTCTGTACTCCACTCAGTACTACACGGCAGTTCAGGCACTGTGCACCACACTGTACTACACTGCACTATACACACTGTACTCCACTCTGTACTACACGGCAGTACAGGCACTGTACTCCACTCGGGACTACACGGCAGTACAGGCACTGTACTCCACTCAGTACTACACGGCAGTACAGGCACTGTACTCCACTCGGTACTACACGGCACTATACACAGAGTACTCCACTCAGTACTACACTTCAGTACAGGCACTGTACTCCACTCGGGACTACACGGCAGTACGTGTACTGTACTCCACTCAGTACTACACGGCAGTACAGTCACTCTACTCCACTCAGTACTACACGGCAGTACACCCACTGTACTCCACTCGGTACTACACGGCACTATACACACAGTACTCCACTCAGTACTACTCGGCAGTACAGGCACAGTACTCCACTCACTACTACACGGCAGTACAGGCACTGTACTCCACTCGGGACTACACGGCAGTACAGGCACTGTACTCCACTCAGTACTACACGGCAGTACAGGCACTGTTCTCCACTCGGTACTACACGGCACTATACACACAGTACTCCACTCGTTACTACACGGCAGTACAGGTACTGTACTCCACTCAGTACTACGCGGCAGTATGCACACAGTACTCCACTGGTTACTACACGGCACTATACACACTGTACTCCACTCGGTACTACACGGCAATACAGGCACTGTACTCCACTCGGTACTACACAGCAGTATACACACAGTACTCCACTCGGTACTACACGGCAGTACATGCAATGTACTCCACTCGGCACTACACCGCACTATACACACAGTACTCCACTCAGTACTACTCGGCAGTACAGGCACAGTACTCCACTCACTACTACACGGCAGTACAGGCACTGTACTCCACTCGGGACTACACGACAGTACAGGCACTGTACTCCACTCAGTACTACACGGCAGTACAGGCACTGTTCTCCACTCGGTACTACACGGCACTATACACACAGTACTCCACTCGTTACTACACGGCAGTACAGGTACTGTACTCCACTCAGTACTACGCGGCAGTATGCACACAGTACTCCACTCGTTACTACACGGCACTATACACACAGTACTCCACTCGGTACTACACGGCAATACAGGCACTGTACTCCACTCGGTACTACACAGCAGTATACACACAGTACTCCACTCACTACTACACGGCAGTACAGGCACTGTACTCCACTCGGGACTACACGGCAGTACAGGCACTGTACTCCACTCAGTACTACACGGCAGTACATGCACTGTACTCCACTCGGTACTACACGGCACTATACAAACAGTACTCCACTCGGTACTACACGGCACTATACAAACAGTACTCCACTCGGTACTACACGGCAGTATGCACACAGTACTCCACTATGTACTACACGGCAGTACAGGCACTGTACTCCACTCGGTACTACACGGCAGTACATGCACTGTACTCCACTCAGTACTACACGGCAGTACATGAACTGTACTCCACTCGGTACCACACGGCACTATACAAACAGTACTCCACTCGGTACTACACGGCAGTATGCACAACGTAATCCACTCGGTACTACACGGCAGTACAGGCACTGTAGTCCACTCGGTACTACACGGCACTATACACACAGTACTCCACTCGGTACTACACGGCAGTACAGGCACTGTACTCCACTCGGTACTACACGGCACTATACACACAGTACTCCACTCAGTACTACACGGCAGTATGCACACAGTACTCCACTCGGTACTACACGGAAGTACAGGCACTGTACTCCACTCGGTACTACACGGCACTATACATACAGTGCTCCACTCGGTACTACACGGCAGTACAAGCTCTGTACTCCACTCGGTACTACACGGCAGTACAAGCTCTGTACTCCACTCGGTACTACACGGCAGTATACACACAGTCCCCCACTCGGTACTACACGGCAGTACAGGCACTGTACTCCACTCAGTACTACACGGCACTATACACACAGTACTCCACTCGGGACTACACGGGAGTACAGGCACTGTACTCCACTCAGTACTACACGGCAGTTCAGGCACTGTACACCACTCAGTACTACACTGCACTATACACACAGTACTCCACTCGGGACAACACGGCAGTACAGGCACTGTACTCCGCTCAGTACTACACGGCAGTACAGGCACTGTACTCCACTCCGTACTACACGGCACTTTGCACACAGTACTCCACTCAGTACTACACGGCAGTACAGGCACTGTACTCCACTCAGTACTACACGGCAGTACAGGCACTGTACTCCACTCGGTACTACACGGCGCTTTACACACAGTACTCCACTCGGGACTACACGGCAGTGCAGGCACTATTACTCCAATCAGTACTACACGGCAGTACAGGCACTGTACTCCACTCGGGACTACACGGCAGTACAGGCACTGTACTCCACTCAGTAGTAAACGGCAAGACAGGCACTGTACTCCACTCGGTACTACACGGCACTATACATACACTACTCCACTCGGTACTACACGGCATTACAGGCACTGTACTCCACTCAGTACTACACGGCATTACAGGCACTGTACTCCACTCGGTACATAAGTTGACAATGTGAGCTCCTGAGGCAGCTCCGTAGAGATAGATCTATAAGAACAATGTATCACCATGAGTTTCTGGTCCATCTCCGTAATTTTAGTCTATACTGCCTCGGGTGTCCTATCACCTGGAAGTTTCACGCGGCCAGAATCTCGCGCAACCTCCCGTATGCCATCTGCTTAATTACATGTGCTAGTTTTCTTCATAGGAGCCTGTGTATAGCCGCTATCTGCTGAAGCTGCAGAGAACATCAGTTAGAACGATGCACCATAACTCACTGGGAAGGGTGAAATATTGCAGGACAAACGCACACTGATGAGACAGATGCTCTAGAGCACACTGGGCAATCTGTACCACCAGACAAAAGAGGAAGGCTGATGAACCAGTCCACACTGGTGACGCCGACACGCTAGAACGACCCTATGAGGCCTATACACCAGATCATGCTGGGGAGGGTGAACAACCAGAGCACCTCGGTGACGCTACAGCAGAGGACCTCACTGAGGAAAATGATGCACTAAAAAACACATGTAGGCTGATCTCCTAGGCACAATACAGGGGCTAACACCTTAGACCACAGTGCTGAGGACGATGGACTAGACCAAACTGAGGAAGGATAAAATGGGAAATCTGGACCAGGGGCTAATGCGCAAGAAGGCCGCTACACATAGGCTCTTATGGGACTCTCCCCTTGCACCTGGGCTACGGGCTACTGCGTATAGCAGCTATCTGCTGAAGCTGCAGAGGACGTCAGTTAGAACGATGCACCATAGCAGACAGGGAAGCCTGAAATACTGAAGGACAGTAGGGACGATTACACATACGCACACCGATGAGACACATGTTCTAGAACACACTGGGCAATCTGTACAACCAGACCAAGGAGTGAGGCTGATATACTAGAGCACACTGGGGATGCCGATACGCCAGTACGACCCTATGAGGCATATACACCAGATCATGCTGGGGAGGGTTAACAACCAGAGCACCTCGGTGACGCTACAGCAGAGGACCTCACTGAGGAAAATGATGCACTGAAAAACACATGTAGGCTGATCTCCTAGACACAATACAGGGGCTAACACCTTAGACCACAGTGCTGAGGACGATGGACTAGACCAAACTGAGGAAGGATGAAATGGGAAATCAGGACCAGGGGCTAATGCGCAAGAAGGCCGCTTTACAGGGGCTCTTATGGGACTCCCTCCTTGCACCTGGGCTAAGGGCTACTGCGTATAGCAGCTATCTGCTGAAGCTGCAGAGAACATCATTTAGAACGATGCACCATAGCACACAGGGAAGGCTGAAATACTGAAAGACTGTAAGGACGATTACACAAACGCACCCCGATGAGACAGATGTTCTGGAGCACACTGGGCAAACTGTACAACTAGACCAAGGAGTGAGGCTGATATAGTAGAGCACACTGGGGATGCCGATACGTCAGTACGACCCTATGAGGCATTTACACCAGATCATGCTGGGGAGGAAGCTGATGCACTAAATAACACTTATGAGGCTGATCACCTACAATACACTACAGAGGCTAACGTCTTACCAAAGTGTGGAGGGCAATGGACTACACCAAAATGGGGAGGGATAAAAAGTGAATTCTGGAACAGGGGGTATTGCGTAAGTTGGCCACTATACATGGGCTCTTATGGGACTAACTCCTTGCACCTGGGCTTGGGGCTACCTCCTAAGCTATGTATGGGCTATACACTGTGAGCTGCCATTATCTCCCTGTCAATCTACTTAAATTTAGTCTCATATAACCATTGTTCAGTAAACATCTAGCCTCGGGTGTACTAGCACTAGGAAGTTGTACGCGGACAGCATCTCGCGCAACCTTTCTCCATTAGAGCCTATGTATAACCACCACCTTGCGCAGTAGCCCCTAGCCCAGGTGCAAGGAGAGAGTCCCATAAGAGCCTATGTATAGCGGCCTTCTTGCGCATTAGCCCCTGGTCCAGATTTCCCATTTCACCCTACCTCAGTTTGGTATAGTCCATCGTCCTCCACACTGTGGTCTAAGGTGTGACCCTCTGTATTGTGTTCTAGGAGATCAGCCTACAAGTGTTATTTAGTGCATCATCTTCCTCAGTGTGGTCCTCTGCAATAGCGTCACTGAGGTGCTCTGGATGTTCACCCTCCCCAGCATGATCTACTGTATATGCTTCATAGAATCGTTCTGGAGAATCGGCGTCACCAGTGTGTTATGCGTGACGACTGCTATAGAATGGACCTTAACTAGAAGGCTGCCTTAGGAAAACACAACACGTAACCAGAACACACTGGTGAGGCCGAAGCGCAAGAGCAAAACTGTGAGGCCCGTAGAGCTGCCCACACTGGGAAGGCTAATGTACCAGACGACATTTGGGGACCTGATAGACCACAGTGCACTGAAAACACCGAAGCACAGTCGGTTTGAAGCTGCAGAGAACAGCAGAACTACCTATACACCAGATCATTCCATATATGGGCTATACAATCTGAGCAGCCAGTATCTCCCGGTCAATCTACTTATATTTAGTCTCATATAACCATTGTTCAGTAAACATCTAGCCTCGGGTGTACTAGCACTAGCAAGTTACACGCGGACACCATCTCGTGCAACCTTTCTCCATTAGAGCCAATGTATAACCACCACCTTGGGCAGTAGCCCCTAGCCCAAGTGCAAAGAGTTGGTCCCATAAGAGCCCATGTATAGCGACCACCATGATCAGTAGCCCCTACTTCAGGTGCAAGGTGTTAGTCCCATAAGAGAGAATGTATAGCGGCCATCAAGCGCATTAACCCTGTTCCAGAATTCAATTATTATCCCTCGCCAGTTTGGTCTCGTCCGTTCGTCGCCCTCCACACTGTGGTATAAGGCGCTAGCCTCTTTAGTGTGTCTAGGAGACCAGCCTTACGAGACTTATCTGGTGCATGAGCTTCCTCAGTGTGACCCTCTGCAATAGCGTCACCAAGGTTGTCTGGATGTACACCTTCCCCAGCATGATCTGGTTTATAGGCCTCATAGGGTCGTTCTGGCGTATCGGCGTCACCAGTGTGTAACGGTTCATCAGCCTCATTCCATGGTCTAGTTGCACAGATTGCCCAGTGTGCTCTAGAACAACTGTCTCATCGGCGTGCGTATGTGTAATCGTCCCTACTGTCCTTCAGTATTTCAGCCTTCCCTGTCTACTATGGTGCACCGTTCTAACTGACGTTCTCTGCAGTTTCTACAGATAGCGGCTATACACAGGCTAATATGGGGAAAACTAGCACATAGTATTTAAGGAGATGGCATAGAGACTAAATTTAAGTAGATTGACCGGGAGATATTGGCAGCTCACATTGTATAGCCCATATATAGCATGATCTGGTGTATATTCCGAATGGGGTCGTTCTGTTGTTCTCTGGAGCTTCAGCCCTACTGTGCTTCGGTGTTTCAGGGCACTGTGGTCTATCAACCTTTCTCCATTAGAGCCTATGTATAACCACCACCTTGGGCAGTAGCCCCTAGCCCAGGTGCAAAGAGTTGGTCCCATAAGAGCCAATGTAGGGTGGACATCTTGCGCAGTAGCCACTACCCCAGGTGCAAGGAGTTAGTCCCATAAGATCCCATGTATAGCGACCACCATGCGCAGTAGCCCCTACTTCAGGTGCAATGTGTTAGTCCCATAAGAATGAATGTATAACGGCTATCATGCGCATTAACCCTGTTTCAGAATTCAATTATTATCCCTCGCCAGTTTGGTCTTGTCCGTTCGTTGCCCTCCACACTGTGGTATAAGGCGTTAGCCTCTGTAGTGTCTTCTAGGAGACCAGCCTCACAAGACTTATCTGGTGCAAGAGCTTCCTCAGTGTGAGCCTCTGCAACAGCGTCACCAAGGTTGTCTGGATGTACACCCTCCCAAACATGATCTGGTGTATAGGCCTCATAGGGTCGTTCTGGCGTATCGGCGTCCCCAGTGTGTACTGGTTCATCAGCCTTCCTCTTTGGTCTGGTGGTACAGATTGCCCAGTGTGCTCTAGAGCATCTGTCTCATCAGTGTGCGTTTGTCCTTCAGTATTTCGCCCTTCCCAGTGTGCTATGGTGCATCGTTATAACTGATGTTCTCTGGAGCTTCAGCCCGACCTGTGCTTCGGTGTTTCAGGCTACCCAGGTGTGCTCGATGAGCTTTCCCAATGTTGTCTCGTGCATTAGCCTTACCAGTATGCTTTGCCTGAATACCATTCCCAGTATGGTCTGGTGAATATGCCTCCCAGGCTTTTGCTCTGGCGCATCGTCTTCAGCACCCTGCTCTGCTCTATCAGAATCATCAGTGCGATCTGGTGCATGAGCCTCCTCAGTGCGCTCTCTCCCATGAGTGTCCCCAATGTGCGCGGGTGTCTGAGCACACATTGAACCTAGGTTAGAAGCTCCTCCGGTGTGCTGCGGGGAGTCAGCTCCACAGTGCCCTGTGGAGTATCAGCGCCCCGAGTGTGGTTTTGTACATCAGCCTTCCCAGTGTGGGCTGCTCTAGAAGCATCTCAGTTTGCCTCATGCGCTTCGGCCCCACCAGTGTGTTCTGGATACGCGTGTTTTTTCCTGGTCCATCTAATTCAATTTACCCCAAGGAACCAAATGTTCAGCAACCATCTTGTCCGGGGTGTCCTATCACTAGGAAGTTGTTCGCGGCCTCCATCCTGCGATCAGCCCATTTTCCGTCCCTTTATTTCCCATGTCTCCCATGTCACTTTCTCTATAAGAGCCTATGGCAGCCACCATCTTGCGCAGTAGCCCTTAGCCCAGGTGCAAGGAGAGAGTCCCATAAGAGACTATGTATAGCGGTCTTCTTGCGCATTAGCCCCTGGTCCAGATTTCCCATTTCACACTTCCTCAGTTTGGGATAGTCCATCGTCCTCTACACTGTGGTCTAAGGTGTTAGCCTCTGTATTGTGTTCTAAATCAGCCAACAAGTGTTATTTAGTGTATCAACTTCCTCAGCGTGGTCCTCTGCAATACCGTCACCGAGGTGCTCTGGTTGTTCACCGTCCCCAGCATGATCTGGTGTAAATGCCTCATAGGGTCTTACAGGCGTAACGGCGTCACCAGAGTGCTATGCGTGACGACTGCTCAGCACTACACGGCAGTACAGGCACTGTACTCCACTAAGTACTACACGGCAGTACAGGCACTGTACTCCACACAGTACTACACGGCACTATACACACAGTACTCCACTCGGGACTACTCGGCAGTACAGGCACTGTATTCCACTCGGTACTACACGGCAGTACAGGCACTGTACTCCACACGGTACTACACGGCACTATACAAACAGTACTCCACTCAGTACTACACGGCAGTACAGGTACTCTACTCCACTCAGTACTACACGGCAGTATGCACACAGTACTCCACTCGGTACTACACGGCACTATACACACAGTACTCCACTTGGTACTACACGGCAATACAGGCACTGTATTCCACTCGGTACTACACGGCACTATACACACAGTACTCCACTCGGTACTACACGGCACTATACAGACAGTACTCCACTTGGTACTACACGGCAGAACAGGCACTGTACCCTACTCAGTAGTACACGGCAGTACACACACAGTCCCCCACTCGCTACTACACGGCAGTACAGGCACTGTACTCCACTCAGTAATACACGGCAGTATGCACACAATACTCCACTCTGGACTACACGGCAGTAAACGCACTGTACTCCACTCGGTACTACACGGCACTATACACACAGTACTCCACTCAGTACTACACTGCACTATACACACAATATTCCACTGGGGACTACACGGCAGTACAGGCACTGTACTCCACTCAGTACTACACGGCAGTACAGGCACTGTATTCCACCCTGTACTACACGGCACTATACACACTACTCCATTCGGGACTACACGGCAGTACAGGCACTGTACTCAATTCAGTACTACACGGCAGTACAGGCACTGTACTCCACTCGGTACTACACGGCACTATACACACAGTACTACACTCAGTACTACACGGCAGTACAGGCACTGTACTCCACTCGGGACTACACGGCACTATACACACAGTACTCCACTCAGTACTACTCGGCAGTACAGGCACAGTACTCCACTCACTACTACACGGCAGTACAGGCACTGTACTCCACTCGGGACTACACGGCAGTACAGGCACTGTACTCCACTCAGTACTACACGGCAGTACAGGCACTGTACTCCACTCGGTACTACACGGCAGTATACACACAGTCCCCCACTCGGTACTACACGGCAGTACAGCCACTGTACTCCACCCAGTACTACACGGCAGTACAGGCTCTGTACTCCACTCAGTACTACACGGCAGTACAGGCACTGTAAACCACTCAGCACTACAATGCACTATACAAACAGTACTACACTCGGGACTACACGGCAGTAGAGTCACTGTACTCCACTCAGGACTACCCGGCACTATACACACAGTACTCCACTCAGGACTACACGCTAGTACAGGCACTGTACTCCACTCGGGACTACACGGCAGTACAGGCACTGTAGTCCACTCAGTACCAAACGGCAATACAGGCACTGTACTCCACTCGGTACTACACGGCACTTTACACACAGTACTCCACTCGGTACTACACGGCATTACAGGCACTGTACTCCACTCAGTACTACACGGCATTACAGGCACTGTACTCCACTCGGTACTACACGGCACTATACACACAGCACTCCACTCGGGACTGCACGGCAGTACAGGCACTGTACTCCACTCGGTACTACACGGCACGATACACCCAGTACTCCACTCAGTACTACACGGCAGTACAGGCACTGTACTCCACTCAGTACTACACGGCAGTACAGGAACTGTACTCCACTCGGTACTACACGGCACGATACACCCAGTACTCCATTCAGTACTACACGGCAGTACAGGCACTGTACTCCACTCGGGACTACACGGCAGTACAGGCAGTGTACTCCACTCAATACTACACGGCAGTACAGGCACTGTACTCCACTCGGTACTACACGGCACTATACACAGAGTACTCCACTCAGTACTACACTTCAGTACAGGCACTGTACTCCACTCGGGACTACACGGCAGTACGTGCACTGTACTCCACTCAGTACTACACGGCAGTACAGGCACTCTACTCCACTCAGTACTACACGGCAGTACACCCACTGTACTCCACTCGGTACTACACGGCACTATACACACAGTACTCCACTCAGTACTACTCGGCAGTACAGGCACAGTACTCCACTCACTACTACACGGCAGTACAGGCACTGTACTCCACTCGGGACTACACGGCAGTACAGGCACTGTACTCCACTCAGTACTACACGGCAGTACAGGCACTGTACTCCACTCGGTACTACACGGCACTATACACACAGTACTCCACTCGGTACTACACGGCAGTACAGGTACTGTACTCCACTCAGTACTACGCGGCAGTATGCACACAGTACTCCACTCGTTACTACACGGCACTATACACACAGTACTCCACTCGGTACTACACGGCAATACAGGCACTGTACTCCACTCGGTACTACACGGCACTATACACATGGTACTCCACTCGGTACTACACGGCAGTACATGCAATGTACTCCACTCGGTACTACACCACACTATACACACAGTACTCCACTCGGTACTACACGGCAGTACATGCACTGTACTCCACTCGGTACTACACGGCACTATACAAACAGTACTCCACTCGGTACTACACGGCACTATACAAACAGTACTCCACTCAGTACTACACGGCAGTATGCACAAAGTACTCCACTCGGTACTACACGGCAGTACAGGCACTGTACTCCACTCGGTACTACACGGCAGTACATGCACTGTACTCCACTCAGTACTACACGGCAGTACATGAACTGTACTCCACTCGGTACTACACGGCACTATACAAACAGTACTCCACTCGGTACTACACGGCAGTATGCACAACGTACTCCACTCGGTACTACACGGCAGTACAAGCACTGTATTCCACTCGGTACTACACGGCACTATACACACAGTACTCCACTCGATACTACACGGCAGTACAGGCACTGTACTCCACTCGGTACTACACGGCACTATACACACAGTACTCCACTCAGTACTACACGGCAGTATGCACACAGTACTCCACTTGGTACTACACGGAAGTACAGGCACTGTACTCCACTCGGTACTACACGGCACTATACACACAGTACTCCACTCGGTAATACACGGCAGTACAAGCTCTGTACTCCACTCGGTACTGATGATGATGATGATGATGATGATGCTTGTTGTTTTAAGGGGCCTAACATCGAAGGTCATCGGCCCCCCACTCGGTACTACACGGCAGTACAAACTCTGTACTCCACTCGGTACTACACGGCAGTATACACACAGTCCCCCACTCGGTACTACACGGCAGTACAGGCACTGTACTCCACTCAGTACTACACGGCACTATACACACAGTACTCCACTCGGGACTACACGGGAGTACAGGCACTGTACTCCACTCAGTACTACACGGCAGTTCAGGCACTGTACACCACTCAGTACTACACTGCACTATACACACAGTACTCCACTCGGGACAACACGGCAGTACAGGCACTGTACTCCGCTCAGTACTACACGGCAGTACAGGCACTGTACTCCACTCCGTACTACACGGCACTTTACACACACTACTCCACTAAGTACTACACGGCAGTACAGGCACTGTACTCCACTCAGTACTACACGGCATTACAGGTACTGTACTCCACTCGGTACTACACGGCGCTTTACACACAGTACTCCACTAGGGACTACACGGCAGTACAGGCACTGTACTCCACTCAGTACTACACGGCAGTACAGGCACTGTACTCCACTCAGTACTACACGGCAGTACAGGCACTGTACTCCACTCAGTACTACACGGCAGTACAGGCACTGTACTCCACTCAGTACTACACGGCAGTACAGGCACTGTACTGCACTCGGTACTACACGGCACTATACACACAGTACTCCACTCAGTACTACACGGCAGTACAGGCACTGTACTCCACTCAGTACTACACGGCAGTAAAGGCACTGTACTCCACTCAGTACTACACGGCTGTACAGGCACTGTACTCCACTCAGTACTACACGGCTGTACACCCACTGTACTCCACTCGGTACTACACGGCACTATACACACAGTACTCCACTCAGTACTATACGGCAGTACAGGCACAGTACGAGACTCACTACTACACGGCAGTACAGGCACTGTACTCCACTCGGGACTACACGGCAGTACAGGCACTCTACTCCACTCAGTACTACACGGCAGTACAGGCACTGTACTCCACTCGGTACTACACGGCAGTATGCACACAGTACTCCACTCGGTACTACACGGCACTATACACACAGTACTCCACTCGGTACTACACGGCAGTACAGGTACTGTACTCCACTCAGTACTACACGGCAGTATGCACACAGTACTCCACTCGGTACTACACGGCACTATACACACAGTACTCCACTCGGTACTACACGGCAATACAGGCATTGTACTCCACTCGGTACTACACGGCACTATACACACAGTACTCCACACGGGAATACACGGCAGTGCAGGCACTCTACTCCACTCAGTACTACACGGCAGTTTACACACAGTACTCCAGTCGGTAATACACGGCAGTACATGCACTGTACTCCACTCGGTACTACACGGCACTATACACACAGTACTCCACTCGGTACTACACGGCAGTACAGGCACTGCACTCCACTCAGTACTACACGGCACTATACACACAGTACTCCACTCGGTAATAAACGGCAGTACATGCACTGTACTCCACTCGGTACTACACGGTACTATACACACAGTAGCCCACTCGGTACTACACGGCATTACAGGCACAGTACTCCACTCAGTACTACACGGCAGTACAGGCACTGTACTCCACTCGGTACTACACGGCACTATACACACAGTACTCCACTCGGTACTACACGGCAGAACAGGCACTGTACTCTACTCAGTACTACACGGCAGTACACACTCAGTCTCCCACTCGCTACTACCCGGCAGTACAGGCACTGTATTCCACTCAGTACTACACGGCAGTACAGGCACTGTACTCCACACAGTACTACAAGGCAGTACACCAACTGTATTCCACTCAGTACTACACGGCAGTACAGTCACTCTACTCCACTTAGTACTACACGGCAGTACAGGCACGGTACTCCACTCGGTACTACACGGCACTATACACACAGTACTCCACTCAGTACTACACGGCAGTACAGGCAATGTACTGCACTCGGGACTACACGGCAGTACAGGCACTGTACTCCACTCAGTACTACACGGCAGTACAGGCACTGTACTCCACTCGGGACTACACGGCAGTACAGGCACTGTACTCCCCTCAATACTACACGGCAGTACAGGCACTGTACTCCACACAGTACTACACGGCAGTACACCCATTGTACTCCACTCAGTACTACACGGCAGTACAGGCACTGTACACCACTCAGTACTACACGGCAGTACAGGCACTGTACTCCACTCAGTACTACACGGGAGTACAGGCACTGTACTCCACTCGGTACTACACGGCACTATACACACAGTACTCCACTCAGTACTACACGGCAGTACAAGCACAGTACTCCACTCACAACTACACGGCAGTACAGGCACTGTACTCCACTCGGGACTAAACGGCAGTACAGGCAATCTAGTCCACTCAGTACTACACGGCATTATAGACACAGTTCCCCACTCGGTAGTACACGGCAGTACAGGTACTGTACTCCACTCAGCACTACACTGCACTATACACACAGTACTCCATTCGGGACTACTCGGCAGTACAGGAACTGTACTCCACTCGGTACTACACGGCAGTACAGGCACTGTACTCCACTCAGTACTACACGGCAGTAGAGGCACTGTACTCCACTCGGTACTACACGGCACTATACACACAGTACTCCACTCGGTTCTACACGGCAGTACAGGTACTGTACTCCACTCAGCACTACACTGCACTATACACACAGTACTCCATTCGGGACTACTCGGCAGTACAGGAACTGTACTCCACTCGGTACTACACGGCAGTACAGGCACTGTACTCCACTCAGTACTACACGGCAGTACACACACAGTCCCCCACTCGCTACTACCCGGCAGTACAGGCACTGTACTCCACTCAGTAATACACGGCAGTATGCACACAGTACTCCACTCGGGACTACACGGCAGTAAAGGCACTGTACTCCACTCGGTACTACACGGCAGTACAGGCACTGTACTCCACTCAGTACTACACTGCACTATACATACAGTAATCCACTCTGGACTACACTGCAGTACATGCACTGTACTCCACTCAGTACTACACTGCACTATACACACAGTACTCCACTCGACACTACACTTCAGTACAGGCACTGTACTTCACTCAGTACTACACGGCAGTACAAGCTCTGTACTCCACTCGGTACTACACGACAGTACAGGCACTATTACTCCAATCAGTACTAAACGGCAGTACAGGTACTGTACTCCACTCGGGACTACACGGCAGTACAGGCACTGAACTCCACTCACAACTACACGGCAGTACAGGTACTGTGCTCCACTCGGGACTACACGACAGTACAGGCACTATTACTCCACTCACAACTACACGGCAGTAAAGGCACTGTACTCCACTCGGGACTACACGGCAGTACAGGCACTGTACTCCACTCAGTACTACACGGCAGTACAGGCACTGTACTCCACTCGGTACTACACGGCACTATACACACAGTACTTCACTCGGGACTACACGGCAGTACAGGCACTCTACTCCACTCAGTACTACACGAAAGTACAGGCACTGTACTCCACTCGGTACTACACGGCACTATACACACAGTACCCCACCCGCTACTACACAGCAGTACATGTACTGCACTCCACTCAGTACTACACGGCACTATATACACGGAACTCCACTCGGTACTACACGGCACTATACACACAGTACTCCACTCGGGACTACACGGCAGTACATGCACTGTACTCCACTCGGTACTACACCGCACTATACACACAGTACTCCACTCGGTACTACACGGCAGTACATGCACAGTACTCCACTCGATACTACACGGCACTATACACACAGTACTCCACTCAGTACTACACGGCAGTACAGGCACTGTACTCCACTCAGTACTACACGGCAGTATGCACACAGTACTCCACTCGGTACTACACGACACTATACACACAGTACTCCACTCGGTACTACACGGCAGTACAGGCACTGTACTCCACTCGGTACTACACGGCACTATACACACAGTACTCCACTCGGTACTACACGGCAGTACAGGCACTGTACTCCACTCGGTACTACACGGCAGTATACACCCAGTACTCCACTCGGGACTACATGGCAGTACAGGCACTGTACTCCTCTCAGTACTACACGGTAGTATGCACACTGTCCCCCACTCGGTACTACACGGCACTATACGCACTGTACTCCACTCAGTACTACACCGCAGTATACACACTGTCACCAACTCGGTACTACACGGCAGTACAGGCACTGTACTCCACTCAGTACTACACCGCAGTATACACACCGTTCCCCACTCGGTACTACACGCAGTATACACACAGTACTCCACTCAGTACTACACTGCACTATACAAACTGTACTCCACTCGGTACTACACGGCAGTACAGGCACTGTACTCCACCTAGTACTACACGGCAGTACAGCCACTGTACTCCACTCGGTACCACACGGCACTATACACACAGTACTCCACTCGGTACTATACGGCAGAACAGGCACTGTACTCTACTCAGTACTACATGGCAGTACACACACAGTCCCCCAATCGCTACTACACGGCAGTACAGGTACTGTACTCCCCTCAGCACTACACTGCACTATACACACGGTACTACACCCAGTACTACACGGCAGTATAGACACAGTACTACACTCAGTACTACACGGCAATAAAGACACAGTACTACACTCAGTACTACACGGCAGTATAGACACAGTACTACTCCCAGTACTACACGGCAGTATAGACAAAGTACTACACCCAGTAATACACGGCAGTATAGACACAGTACTACACCCAGTACTTCACGGCAGTATACACACAGTACTACACCCAGTACTACACGCCAGTACACACAACCTAATCCTTTCGGCACTACACGGTAGTATAGACACAGTACTCCACTCAGTACTTAACGGCTGTATGCACACAGTACTTCAATGAGTACTACACGGCAGCACACACATCGTACTCCACTCAGTACTACACGGCAGTATACACACAGTACTCCACTCAGTACTACACGGCAGTACACACACAGTACTCCACTCAGTACTACACGGCAGTACACAAATCGTACTCCACTCAGTACTACACGGCAGTATACACACAGTAATCCACTCAGTACTACACGGCAGTACACCCATCGTACTCCACTCAGTACTACATGTCAGTACAGACAGAGTACTCCACTCGGTATTACCAGGCAGTATACACACAGTACTCCACTCGGGACTACACGGCAGTACACACATACCGTACTCCACTCAGTACTACACGGCAGTACACAAACCGTACTTCACACAGTACTACATGGCAGTACACACACCATACTACATTCGGTACTACACGGCAGTACAGACACAGTACTCCACTCAGTAGTTAACGGCTGTATGCACACAGTACTCCACTGAGTACTATATGTTAGTACAGACAAAGTAATCCACTCAGTACTACACGACAGTGCACACACAGTACTACACTCGGTACTACACGGCAGTACACACACAGTACTCCACTCGGTACTACGCGGCAGTATACACACAGTACTCCACTCGGCACTACACGGCAGTACAGGCACTGTACTGCACTCAGTACTACACGGCAGTACAAGCACTGTACTCCACTCGAAACTACACGGCAATTCAGGCACTGTACTCCACTCAGTACTACACGGCAGTATGGACTCAGTACTCCACACGGGTCTACACGGCAGTACAGGCACTGTACTCCACTCGGTACTATAGGGCAGTACAGGCACTGTACTCCACTCAGTACTACACTGCACTATACACACAGTAATCCACTCGGGACTACACGGCAGTACATGCTCTCTACTCCACTCAGTACTACACTGCTCTATACACACAGTACCCCACTGGGCACTACACGGCAGTACAGGCAGTGTACTCCACTCAGTACTACACGGCAGTACACCCACTGTACTCCACTCAGTACTACACGGCAGTACAGGCACTGTACTCCACTCGCTACTACACGGCAATACAGGCACAGTACTCCACTCAGTACTACACGGCAGTACAGCCACTGTACTCCACTCGGTACTACACGGCACTATACACACAGTACTCCACTCGGTACTACACGGCAGAACAGGCACTGTACTCTACTCAGTACATCACGGCAGTACACACACAGTCCCCCACTCGCTACTACACGGCAGTACAGGCACTGTACTCCACTCAGCAATACACGGCAGTATGAACACAGTACTCCAATCGGGACTACACGGCAGTAAAGCCACTGTACTCCACTCGGTACTACACGGCAGTACAGGCACTGTACTATACTCAGTACTACACTGCACTATACATACTGTACTCCACTCGGCACTACACGGCATTACAGGCACTGTACTCCACTCAGTACTACACGGCAGTACAGGAACTGTACTCCACTCGGGACTACACGGCAGTACAGGCACTGTACTCCACTCAGTACTACACGGCAGTACAGGCATTGTACTCCACTCAGTACTACACGGCATTACAGGCACTGTACTCCACTCGGTACTACACGGCACTATACACACAGCACTCCACACGGGACTGCACGGCAGTACAGGCACTGTACTCCACTCGGTACTACACGGCACGATACACCCAGTACTCCACTCAGTACTACACGGCAGTACAGGCACTGTACTCCACTCAGTACTACACGGCAGTACAGGAAATGTACTCCACTCGGTACTACACGGCACGATACACCCAGTACTCCATTCAGTACTACATGGCAGTACAGGCACTGTACTCCACTCGGGACTACACGGCAGTACAGGCACTGTACTCCACTCAGTACTACACAGCAGTAGAGGCACTGTACTCCACTCGGTACTACACGGCACTATACAAAGAGTACTCCACTCAGTACTACACTTCAGTACAGGCACTGTACTCCACTCGGGACTACACGGCAGTACGTGCACTGTACTCCACTCAGTACTACACGGCAGTACAGGCACTCTACTCCACTCAGTACTACACGGCAGTACACCCACTGTACTCCACTCGGTACTACACGGCACTATACACACAGTACTCCACTCAGTACTACTCGGCAGTACAGGCACAGTACTCCACTCACTACTAAACGGCAGTACAGGCACTGTACTCCACTCGGGACTACACGGCAGTACAGGCACTGTACTCCACTCAGTACTACACGGAGTACAGGAACTGTACTCCACTCGGTACTACACGGCACGATACACCCAGTACTCCATTCAGTACTACACGGCAGTACAGGCACTGTACTCCACTCGGTACTACACGGCACTATAAACACAGTACTCCACTCGGTACTACACGGATGTACAGGTACTGTACTCCACTCAGTACTACGCGGCAGTATGCACACAGTACTCCACTCGTTACTACACGGCACTATACACACAGTACTCCACTCGGTACTACACGGCAATACATGCACTGTACTCCACTCGGTACTACACGGCACTATACACATGGTGCTCCACTCGGTACTACACGGCAGTACATGCAATGTACTCCACTCGGTACTACACCGCACTATACACACAGTACTCCACTCGGTACTACACGGCAGTAGAGGCACTGTACTCCACTCGGTACTACACGGCACTATACAAAGAGTACTCCACTCAGTACTACACTTCAGTACAGGCACTGTACTCCATTCGGGACTACACGGCAGTTCGTGCACTGTACTCCACTCAGTACTACACGGCAGTACAGGCACTCTACTCCACTCAGTACTACACGGCAGTACACCCACTGTACTCCACTCGGTACTACACGGCACTATACACACAGTACTCCACTCGGTACTACACGGCAATACATGCACTGTACTCCACTCGGTACTACACGGCACTATACACATGGTGCTCCACTCGGTACTACACGGCAGTACATGCAATGTACTCCACTCGGTAACACACCGCACTATACACACAGTACTCCGCTCGGTACTACACGGCAGTACATGCACTGTACTCCACTCGGTACTACACGGCACTATACAAACAGTACTCCACTCGGTACTACACGGCACTATACAAACAGTACTCCACTCAGTACTCCACGGCAGTATGCACAGAGTACTCCACTCGGTACTACACGGCAGTACAGGCACTGTACTCCACTCCGTACTACACGGCAGTACATGCACTGTACTCCACTCAGTACTACACGGCAGTACATGAACTGTACTCCACTCGGTACTACACGGCACTATACAAACAGTACTCCACTCGGTACTACACGGCAGTATGCACAACGTACTCCACTCGGTACTACACGGCAGTACAAGCACTGTATTCCACTCGGTACTACACGGCACTATACACACAGTACTCCACTCGGTACTACACGGCAGTACAGGCACTGTACTCCACTCGGTACTACACGGCACTATACACACAGTACTCCACTCAGTACTACACGGCAGTATGCACACAGTACTCCACTCGGTACTACACGGAAGTACAGGCACTGTACTCCACTCGGTACTACACGGCACTATACACACAGTACTCCACTCGGTACTACACGGCAGTACAAGCTCTGTACTCCACTCGGTACTACACGGCAGTACAAACTCTGTACTCCACTCGGTACTACACGGCAGTATACACACAGTCCCCCACTCGGTACTACACGGCAGTACAGGCACTGTACTCCACTCAGTACTACACGGCACTATACACACAGTACTCCACTCGGGACTACACGGGAGTACAGGCACTGTACTCCACTCAGTACTACACGGCAGTTCAGGCACTGTACACCACTCAGTACTACACTGCACTATACACACAGTACTCCACTCGGGACAACACGGCAGTACAGGCACTGTACTCCGCTCAGTACTACACGGCAGTACAGGCACTGTACTCCACTCCGTACTACACGGCACTTTACACACAGTACTCCACTCAGTACTACACGGCAGTACAGGCACTGTACTCCACTCAGTACTACACGGCAGTACAGGTACTGTACTCCACTCGGTACTACACGGCGCTTTACACACAGTACTCCACTAGGGACTACACGGCAGTACAGGCACTGTACTCCACTCAGTACTACACGGCAGTTCAGGCACTGTACTCCACTCCGTACTACACGGCACTTTACACACAGTACTCCACTCAGTACTACACGGCAGTACAGGCACTGTACTCCACTCGGTACTACACGGCAGTATGCACACAGTACTCCACTCGGTACTACACGGCACTATACACACAGTACTCCACTCGGTACTACACGGCAGTACAGGTACTGTACTCCACTCAGTACTACACGGCAGTATGCACACAGTACTCCACTCGGTAATACACGGCACTATACACACAGTACTCCACTCAGTACTACACGGCAGTATGCACACAGTACTCCACTCGGTACTACACGGAAGTACAGGCACTGTACTCCACTCGGTACTACACGGCACTATACACACAGTACTCCACTCGGTACTACACGGCAGTACAAGCTCTGTACTCCACTCGGTACTACACGGCAGTACAAACTCTGTACTCCACTCGGTACTACACGGCAGTATACACACAGTCCCCCACTCGGTACTACACGGCAGTACAGGCACTGTACTCCACTCAGTACTACACGGCACTATACACACAGTACTCCACTCGGGACTACACGGGAGTACAGGCACTGTACTCCACTCAGTACTACACGGCAGTTCAGGCACTGTACACCACTCAGTACTACACTGCACTATACACACAGTACTCCACTCGGGACAACACGGCAGTACAGGCACTGTACTCCGCTCAGTACTACACGGCAGTACAGGCACTGTACTCCACTCCGTACTACACGGCACTTTACACACAGTACTCCACTCAGTACTACACGGCAGTACAGGCACTGTACTCCACTCGGTACTACACGGCAGTATGCACACAGTACTCCACTCGGTACTACACGGCACTATACACACAGTACTCCACTCGGTACTACACGGCAGTACAGGTACTGTACTCCACTCAGTACTACACGGCAGTATGCACACAGTACTCCACTCGGTACTACACGGCACTATACACACAGTACTCCACTCGGTACTACACGGCAATACAGGCATTGTACTCCACTCGGTACTACACGGCACTATACACACAGTACTCCACACGGGAATACACGGCAGTGCAGGCACTCTACTCCACTCAGTACTACACGGCAGTTTACACACAGTACTCCAGTCGGTAATACACGGCAGTACATGCACTGTACTCCACTCGGTACTACACGGCACTATACACACAGTACTCCACTCGGTACTACACGGCAGTACAGGCACTGCACTCCACTCAGTACTACACGGCACTATACACACAGTACTCCACTCGGTAATAAACGGCAGTACATGCACTGTACTCCACTCGGTACTACACGGTACTATACACACAGTAGCCCACTCGGTACTACACGGCATTACAGGCACAGTACTCCACTCAGTACTACACGGCAGTACAGGCACTGTACTCCACTCGGTACTACACGGCACTATACACACAGTACTCCACTCGGTACTACACGGCAGAACAGGCACTGTACTCTACTCAGTACTACACGGCAGTACACACACAGTCCCCCACTCGCTACTACCCGGCAGTACAGGCACTGTATTCCACTCAGTACTACACGGCAGTACAGGCACTGTACTCCACACAGTACTACAAGGCAGTACACCAACTGTATTCCACTCAGTACTACACGGCAGTACAGTCACTCTACTCCACTTAGTACTACACGGCAGTACAGGCACGGTACTCCACTCGGTACTACACGGCACTATACACACAGTACTCCACTCAGTACTACACGGCAGTACAGGCAATGTACTGCACTCGGGACTACACGGCAGTACAGGCACTGTACTCCACTCAGTACTACACGGCAGTACAGGCACTGTACTCCACTCGGGACTACACGGCAGTACAGGCACTGTACTCCCCTCAATACTACACGGCAGTACAGGCACTGTACTCCACACAGTACTACACGGCAGTACACCCACTGTACTCCACTCAGTACTACACGGCAGTACAGGCACTGTACACCACTCAGTACTACACGGCAGTACAGGCACTGTACTCCACTCAGTACTACACGGGAGTACAGGCACTGTACTCCACTCGGTACTACACGGCACTATACACACAGTACTCCACTCAGTACTACACGGCAGTACAAGCACAGTACTCCACTCACAACTACACGGCAGTACAGGCACTGTACTCCACTCGGGACTAAACGGCAGTACAGGCACTCTAGTCCACTCAGTACTACACGGCATTATAGACACAGTTCCCCACTCGGTAGTACACGGCAGTACAGGTACTGTACTCCACTCAGCACTACACTGCACTATACACACAGTACTCCATTCGGGACTACTCGGCAGTACAGGAACTGTACTCCACTCGGTACTACACGGCAGTACAGGCACTGTACTCCACTCAGTACTACACGGCAGTAGAGGCACTGTACTCCACTCGGTACTACACGGCACTATACACACAGTACTCCACTCGGTTCTACACGGCAGTACAGGTACTGTACTCCACTCAGCACTACACTGCACTATACACACAGTACTCCATTCGGGACTACTCGGCAGTACAGGAACTGTACTCCACTCGGTACTACACGGCAGTACAGGCACTGTACTCCACTCAGTACTACACGGCAGTACACACACAGTCCCCCACTCGCTACTACCCGGCAGTACAGGCACTGTACTCCACTCAGTAATACACGGCAGTATGCACACAGTACTCCACTCGGGACTACACGGCAGTAAAGGCACTGTACTCCACTCGGTACTACACGGCAGTACAGGCACTGTACTCCACTCAGTACTACACTGCACTATACATACAGTAATCCACTCTGGACTACACTGCAGTACATGCACTGTACTCCACTCAGTACTACACTGCACTATACACACAGTACTCCACTCGACACTACACTTCAGTACAGGCACTGTACTTCACTCAGTACTACACGGCAGTACAAGCTCTGTACTCCACTCGGTACTACACAACAGTACAGGCACTATTACTCCAATCAGTACTAAACGGCAGTACAGGTACTGTACTCCACTCGGGACTACACGGCAGTACAGGCACTGAACTCCACTCACAACTACACGGCAGTACAGGTACTGTGCTCCACTCGGGACTACACGACAGTACAGGCACTATTACTCCACTCACAACTACACGGCAGTAAAGGCACTGTACTCCACTCGGGACTACACGGCAGTACAGGCACTGTACTCCACTCAGTACTACACGGCAGTACAGGCACTGTACTCCACTCGGTACTACACGGCACTATACACACAGTACTTCACTCGGGACTACACGGCAGTACAGGCACTCTACTCCACTCAGTACTACACGAAAGTACAGGCACTGTACTCCACTCGGTACTACACGGCACTATACACACAGTACCCCACCCGCTACTACACAGCAGTACATGTACTGCACTCCACTCAGTACTACACGGCACTATATACACGGAACTCCACTCGGTACTACACGGCACTATACACACAGTACTCCACTCGGGACTACACGGCAGTACATGCACTGTAATCCACTCGGTACTACACCGCACTATACACACAGTACTCCACTCGGTACTACACGGCAGTACATGCACAGTACTCCACTCGATACTACACGGCACTATACACACAGTACTCCACTCAGTACTACACGGCAGTACAGGCACTGTACTCCACTCAGTACTACACGGCAGTATGCACACAGTACTCCACTCGGTACTACACGACACTATACACACAGTACTCCACTCGGTACTACACGGCAGTACAGGCACTGTACTCCACTCGGTACTACACGGCACTATACACACAGTACTCCACTCGGTACTACACGGCAGTACAGGCACTGTACTCCACTCGGTACTACACGGCAGTATACACCCAGTACTCCACTCGGGACTACATGGCAGTACAGGCACTGTACTCCTCTCAGTACTACACGGTAGTATGCACACTGTCCCCCACTCGGTACTACACGGCACTATACGCACTGTACTCCACTCAGTACTACACCGCAGTATACACACTGTCACCAACTCGGTACTACACGGCAGTACAGGCACTGTACTCCACTCAGTACTACACCGCAGTATACACACCGTCCCCCACTCGGTACTACACGCAGTATACACACAGTACTCCACTCAGTACTACACTGCACTATACAAACTGTACTCCACTCGGTACTACACGGCAGTACAGGCACTGTACTCCACCTAGTACTACACGGCAGTACAGCCACTGTACTCCACTCGGTACCACACGGCACTATACACACAGTACTCCACTCGGTACTATACGGCAGAACAGGCACTGTACTCTACTCAGTACTACATGGCAGTACACACACAGTCCCCCAATCGCTACTACACGGCAGTACAGGTACTGTACTCCCCTCAGCACTACACTGCACTATACACACGGTACTACACCCAGTACTACACGGCAGTATAGACACAGTACTACACTCAGTACTACACGGCAATAAAGACACAGTACTACACTCAGTACTACACGGCAGTATAGACACAGTACTACTCCCAGTACTACACGGCAGTATAGACAAAGTACTACACCCAGTAATACACGGCAGTATAGACACAGTACTACACCCAGTACTTCACGGCAGTATACACACAGTACTACACCCAGTACTACACGCCAGTACACACAACCTAATCCATTCGGCACTACACGGTAGTATAGACACAGTACTCCACTCAGTACTTAACGGCTGTATGCACACAGTACTTCAATGAGTACTACACGGCAGCACACACATCGTACTCCACTCAGTACTACACGGCAGTATACACACAGTACTCCACTCAGTACTACACGGCAGTACACACACAGTACTCCACTCAGTACTACACGGCAGTACACAAATCGTACTCCACTCAGTACTACACGGCAGTATACACACAGTAATCCACTCAGTACTACACGGCAGTACACCCATCGTACTCCACTCAGTACTACATGTCAGTACAGACAGAGTACTCCACTCGGTATTACCAGGCAGTATACACACAGTACTCCACTCGGGACTACACGGCAGTACACACATACCGTACTCCACTCAGTACTACACGGCAGTACACAAACCGTACTTCACACAGTACTACATGGCAGTACACACACCATACTACATTCGGTACTACACGGCAGTACAGACACAGTACTCCACTCAGTAGTTAACGGCTGTATGCACACAGTACTCCACTGAGTACTATATGTTAGTACAGACAAAGTAATCCACTCAGTACTACACGACAGTGCACACACAGTACTACACTCGGTACTACACGGCAGTACACACACAGTACTCCACTCGGTACTACGCGGCAGTATACACACAGTACTCCACTCGGGACTACACGGCAGTACAGGCACTGTACTGCACTCAGTACTACACGGCAGTACAAGCACTGTACTCCACTCGAAACTACACGGCAATTCAGGCACTGTACTCCACTCAGTACTACACGGCAGTATGGACTCAGTACTCCACACGGGTCTACACGGCAGTACAGGCACTGTACTCCACTCGGTACTATAGGGCAGTACAGGCACTGTACTCCACTCAGTACTACACTGCACTATACACACAGTAATCCACTCGGGACTACACGGCAGTACATGCTCTCTACTCCACTCAGTACTACACTGCTCTATACACACAGTACCCCACTGGGCACTACACGGCAGTACAGGCAGTGTACTCCACTCAATACTACACGGCAGTACACCCACTGTACTCCACTCAGTACTACACGGCAGTACAGGCACTGTACTCCACTCGCTACTACACGGCAATACAGGCACAGTACTCCACTCAGTACTACACGGCAGTACAGCCACTGTACTCCACTCGGTACTACACGGCACTATACACACAGTACTCCACTCGGTACTACACGGCAGAACAGGCACTGTACTCTACTCAGTACATCACGGCAGTACACACACAGTCCCCCACTCGCTACTACACGGCAGTACAGGCACTGTACTCCACTCAGCAATACACGGCAGTATGAACACAGTACTCCAATCGGGACTACACGGCAGTAAAGCCACTGTACTCCACTCGGTACTACACGGCAGTACAGGCACTGTACTATACTCAGTACTACACTGCACTATACATACTGTACTCCACTCGGCACTACACGGCATTACAGGCACTGTACTCCACTCAGTACTACACGGCAGTACAGGAACTGTACTCCACTCGGGACTACACGGCAGTACAGGCACTGTACTCCACTCAGTACTACACGGCAGTACAGGCATTGTACTCCACTCAGTACTACACGGCATTACAGGCACTGTACTCCACTCGGTACTACACGGCACTATACACACAGCACTCCACACGGGACTGCACGGCAGTACAGGCACTGTACTCCACTCGGTACTACACGGCACGATACACCCAGTACTCCACTCAGTACTACACGGCAGTACAGGCACTGTACTCCACTCAGTACTACACGGCAGTACAGGAAATGTACTCCACTCGGTACTACACGGCACGATACACCCAGTACTCCATTCAGTACTACATGGCAGTACAGGCACTGTACTCCACTCGGGACTACACGGCAGTACAGGCACTGTACTCCACTCAGTACTACACAGCAGTAGAGGCACTGTACTCCACTCGGTACTACACGGCACTATACAAAGAGTACTCCACTCAGTACTACACTTCAGTACAGGCACTGTACTCCACTCGGGACTACACGGCAGTACGTGCACTGTACTCCACTCAGTACTACACGGCAGTACAGGCACTCTACTCCACTCAGTACTACACGGCAGTACACCCACTGTACTCCACTCGGTACTACACGGCACTATACACACAGTACTCCACTCAGTACTACTCGGCAGTACAGGCACAGTACTCCACTCACTACTAAACGGCAGTACAGGCACTGTACTCCACTCGGGACTACACGGCAGTACAGGCACTGTACTCCACTCAGTACTACACGGCAGTACAGGAACTGTACTCCACTCGGTACTACACGGCACGATACACCCAGTACTCCATTCAGTACTACACGGCAGTACAGGCACTGTACTCCACTCGGTACTACACGGCACTATACACACAGTACTCCACTCGGTACTACACGGATGTACAGGTACTGTACTCCACTCAGTACTACGCGGCAGTATGCACACAGTACTCCACTCGTTACTACACGGCACTATACACACAGTACTCCACTCGGTACTACACGGCAATACATGCACTGTACTCCACTCGGTACTACACGGCACTATACACATGGTGCTCCACTCGGTACTACACGGCAGTACATGCAATGTACTCCACTCGGTACTACACCGCACTATACACACAGTACTCCACTCGGTACTACACGGCAGTAGAGGCACTGTACTCCACTCGGTACTACACGGCACTATACAAAGAGTACTCCACTCAGTACTACACTTCAGTACAGGCACTGTACTCCATTCGGGACTACACGGCAGTACGTGCACTGTACTCCACTCAGTACTACACGGCAGTACAGGCACTCTACTCCACTCAGTACTACACGGCAGTACACCCACTGTACTCCACTCGGTACTACACGGCACTATACACACAGTACTCCACTCGGTACTACACGGCAATACATGCACTGTACTCCACTCGGTACTACACGGCACTATACACATGGTGCTCCACTCGGTACTACACGGCAGTACATGCAATGTACTCCACTCGGTAACACACCGCACTATACACACAGTACTCCGCTCGGTACTACACGGCAGTACATGCACTGTACTCCACTCGGTACTACACGGCACTATACAAACAGTACTCCACTCGGTACTACACGGCACTATACAAACAGTACTCCACTCAGTACTACACGGCAGTATGCACAGAGTACTCCACTCGGTACTACACGGCAGTACAGGCACTGTACTCCACTCCGTACTACACGGCAGTACATGCACTGTACTCCACTCAGTACTACACGGCAGTACATGAACTGTACTCCACTCGGTACTACACGGCACTATACAAACAGTACTCCACTCGGTACTACACGGCAGTATGCACAACGTACTCCACTCGGTACTACACGGCAGTACAAGCACTGTATTCCACTCGGTACTACACGGCACTATACACACAGTACTCCACTCGGTACTACACGGCAGTACAGGCACTGTACTCCACTCGGTACTACACGGCACTATACACACAGTACTCCACTCAGTACTACACGGCAGTATGCACACAGTACTCCACTCGGTACTACACGGAAGTACAGGCACTGTACTCCACTCGGTACTACACGGCACTATACACACAGTACTCCACTCGGTACTACACGGCAGTACAAGCTCTGTACTCCACTCGGTACTACACGGCAGTACAAACTCTGTACTCCACTCGGTACTACACGGCAGTATACACACAGTCCCCCACTCGGTACTACACGGCAGTACAGGCACTGTACTCCACTCAGTACTACACGGCACTATACACACAGTACTCCACTCGGGACTACACGGGAGTACAGGCACTGTACTCCACTCAGTACTACACGGCAGTTCAGGCACTGTACACCACTCAGTACTACACTGCACTATACACACAGTACTCCACTCGGGACAACACGGCAGTACAGGCACTGTACTCCGCTCAGTACTACACGGCAGTACAGGCACTGTACTCCACTCCGTACTACACGGCACTTTACACACAGTACTCCACTCAGTACTACACGGCAGTACAGGCACTGTACTCCACTCAGTACTACACGGCAGTACAGGTACTGTACTCCACTCGGTACTACACGGCGCTTTACACACAGTACTCCACTAGGGACTACACGGCAGTACAGGCACTGTACTCCACTCAGTACTACACGGCAGTTCAGGCACTGTACTCCACTCAGTACTACACGGCTGTACAGGCACTGTACTCCACTCAGTACTACACGGCAGTACAGGCACTGTACTCCACTCAGTACTACACAGCAGTACAGGCACTGTACTGCACTCGGTACTGCACGGCACTATACACACAGTACTCCACTCAGTACTACACGGCAGTACAGGCACTGTACTCCACTCAGTACTACACGGCAGTAAAGGCACTGTACTCCACTCAGTACTACACGGCTGTACAGGCACTGTACTCCACTCAGTACTACACGGCTGTACACCCACTGTACTCCACTCGGTACTACACGGCACTATACACACAGTACTCCACTCAGTACTATACGGCAGTACAGGCACAGTACGAGACTCACTACTACACGGCAGTACAGGCACTGTACTCCACTCGGGACTACACGGCAGTACAGGCACTCTACTCCACTCAGTACTACACGGCAGTACAGGCACTGTACTCCACTCGGTACTACACGGCAGTATGCACACAGTACTCCACTCGGTACTACACGGCACTATACACACAGTACTCCACTCGGTACTACACGGCAGTACAGGTACTGTACTCCACTCAGTACTACACGGCAGTATGCACACAGTACTCCACTCGGTACTACACGGCACTATACACACAGTACTCCACTCGGTACTACACGGCAATACAGGCATTGTACTCCACTCGGTACTACACGGCACTATACACACAGTACTCCACACGGGAATACACGGCAGTGCAGGCACTCTACTCCACTCAGTACTACACGGCAGTTTACACACAGTACTCCAGTCGGTAATACACGGCAGTACATGCACTGTACTCCACTCGGTACTACACGGCACTATACACACAGTACTCCACTCGGTACTACACGGCAGTACAGGCACTGCACTCCACTCAGTACTACACGGCACTATACACACAGTACTCCACTCGGTAATAAACGGCAGTACATGCACTGTACTCCACTCGGTACTACACGGTACTATACACACAGTAGCCCACTCGGTACTACACGGCATTACAGGCACAGTACTCCACTCAGTACTACACGGCAGTACAGGCACTGTACTCCACTCGGTACTACACGGCACTATACACACAGTACTCCACTCGGTACTACACGGCAGAACAGGCACTGTACTCTACTCAGTACTACACGGCAGTACACACACAGTCCCCCACTCGCTACTACCCGGCAGTACAGGCACTGTATTCCACTCAGTACTACACGGCAGTACAGGCACTGTACTCCACACAGTACTACAAGGCAGTACACCAACTGTATTCCACTCAGTACTACACGGCAGTACAGTCACTCTACTCCACTTAGTACTACACGGCAGTACAGGCACGGTACTCCACTCGGTACTACACGACACTATACACACAGTACTCCACTCAGTACTACACGGCAGTACAGGCAATGTACTGCACTCGGGACTACACGGCAGTACAGGCACTGTACTCCACTCAGTACTACACGGCAGTACAGGCACTGTACTCCACTCGGGACTACACGGCAGTACAGGCACTGTACTCCCCTCAATACTACACGGCAGTACAGGCACTGTACTCCACACAGTACTACACGGCAGTACACCCACTGTACTCCACTCAGTACTACACGGCAGTACAGGCACTGTACACCACTCAGTACTACACGGCAGTACAGGCACTGTACTCCACTCAGTACTACACGGGAGTACAGGCACTGTACTCCACTCGGTACTACACGGCACTATATACACAGTACTCCACTCAGTACTACACGGCAGTACAAGCACAGTACTCCACTCACAACTACACGGCAGTACAGGCACTGTACTCCACTCGGGACTAAACGGCAGTACAGGCACTCTACTCCACTCAGTACTACACGGCATTATAGACAGAGTTCCCCACTCGGTAGTACACGGCAGTACAGGTACTGTACTCCACTCAGCACTCGGTACAACACGGCAATACAGGCACTGTACTCCACTCGGTACTACACGGCACTATACACACAGTACTCCAGTCGGTAATACATGGCAGTACATGCACTGTACTCCACTCGGTACTACACGGCACTATACACACAGTACTCCACTCGGTACTACACGGCAGTACAGGCACTGCACTCCACTCAGTACTACACGACACTATACACACAGTACTCCACTCGGTAATACACGGCAGTACATGCACTGTACTCCACTAGGTACTACACGGTACTATACACACAGTACTAGAATCGGTACTACACGGCATTACAGGCACTGTACTCCACTCAGTACTACACGGCAGTACAGGCACTACACTCCACTCGGTACTACACGGCACTATACACACAGTACTCCACTCGGTACTACACGGCAGAACAGGCACTGTACTCTACTCAGTAGTACACGGCAGTACACACACAGTCCCCCACTCGCTACTACCCGGCAATACAGGCACTGTACTCCACTCAGTAATACACGGCAGTATGCACACCGTACTCCAGTCGGGACTACACGGCAGTAAAGGCACTGTACTCCACTCGCTACTACACGGCAGTACAGGCACTGTACTCCACTCAGTACTACACTGCACTATACATACAGTACTCCACTCGGGACTACACGGCAGTACATGCAATGTACTCCACTCAGTACTACACTGCACTATACATACAGTACTCCACTCGGGACTACACGGCAGTACATGCACTGTACTCCACTCAGTACTACACTGCACTATACACACACTACTCCACTCGGCACTACACTTCAGTACAGGCACTGTACTTCACTCAGTACTACACGGCAGTACAAGCACTGTACTCCACTCGGTACTACACGACAGTACATGCACTATTACTCCAATCAGTACTACACGGCAGTACAGGTACTGTACGCCACTCGGGACTACACGACAGTACAGGCACTATTACTCCACTCAGTACTACACGGCAGTACAGGCACTGTACTCCACTCGGTACTACACGGCAGTATGCACACAGTACTCCACTCGGTACTACACGGCAGTACAGGCACTCTACTCCACTCAGTACTACACGGCAGTACAGGCACTGTACTCCACTCGGTACTACACGGCAGTATGCACACAGTACTCCACTCGGTACTACACGGCACTATACACACAGTACTCCACTCGGTAATACACGGCAGTACATGCACTGTACTCCACTAGGTACTACACGGTACTATACACACAGTACTAGAATCGGTACTACACGGCATTACAGGCACTGTACTCCACTCAGTACTACACGGCAGTACAGGCACTACACTCCACTCGGTACTACACGGCACTATACACACAGTACTCCACTCGGTACTACACGGCAGAACAGGCACTGTACTCTACTCAGTAGTACACGGCAGTACACACACAGTCCCCCACTCGCTACTACCCGGCAATACAGGCACTGTACTCCACTCAGTAATACACGGCAGTATGCACACCGTACTCCAGTCGGGACTACACGGCAGTAAAGGCACTGTACTCCACTCGCTACTACACGGCAGTACAGGCACTGTACTCCACTCAGTACTACACTGCACTATACATACAGTACTCCACTCGGGACTACACGGCAGTACATGCAATGTACTCCACTCAGTACTACACTGCACTATACATACAGTACTCCACTCGGGACTACACGGCAGTACATGCACTGTACTCCACTCAGTACTACACTGCACTATACACACACTACTCCACTCGGCACTACACTTCAGTACAGGCACTCTACTCCACTCAGTACTACACGGCAGTACAGGCACTGTACTCCACTCGGTACTACACGGCAGTATGCACACAGTACTCCACTCGGTACTACACGGCACTATACACACAGTACTCCACTCGGTACTACACGGCAGTACAGGTACTGTACTCCACTCAGTACTACACGGCAGTATGCACACAGTACTCCACTCGGTACTACACGGCACTATACACACAGTACTCCACTCGGTACTACACGGCAATACAGGCATTGTACTCCACTCGGTACTACACGGCACTATACACACAGTACTCCACTCGGGACTGCACGGCAGTACAGGCACTGTACTCCACTCGGTACTACACGGCACGATACACCCAGTACTCCACTCAGTACTACACGGCAGTACAGGCACTGTACTCCACTCAGTACTACACGGCAGTACAGGAACTGTACTCCACTCGGTACTACACGGCACGATACACCCAGTACTCCATTCAGTACTACACGGCAGTACAGGCACTATACTCCACTCGGGACTACACGGCAGTACAGGCACTGTACTCCACTCAATACTACACGGCAGTACAGGCACTGTACTCCACTCGGTACTACACGGCACTATACACAGAGTACTCCACTCAGTACTACACTTCAGTACAGGCACTGTACTCCACTCGGGACTACACGGCAGTACGTGCACTGTACTCCACTCAGTACTACACGGCAGTACAGGCACTCTACTCCACTCAGTACTACACGGCAGTACACCCACTGTACTCCACTCGGTACTACACGGCACTATACAAACAGTACTCCACTCAGTACTACTCGGCAGTACAGGCACAGTACTCCACTCACTACTACACGTCAGTACAGGCACTGTACTCCACTCGGGACTACACGGCAGTACAGGCACTGTACTCCACTCAGTACTACACGGCAGTACAGGCACTGTACTCCACTCGGTACTACACGGCACTATACACACAGTACTCCACTCGGTACTACACGGCAGTACAGGTACTGTACTCCACTCAGTACTACGCGGCAGTATGCACACAGTACTCCACTCGTTACTACACGGCACTATACACACAGTACTCCACTCGGTACTACACGGCAATACAGGCACTGTACTCCACTCGGTACTACACGGCACTATACACATGGTACTCCACTCGGTACTACACGGCAGTACATGCAATGTACTCCACTCGGTACTACACCACACTATACACACAGTACTCCACTCGGTACTACACGGCAGTACATGCACTGTACTCCACTCGGTACTACACGGCACTATACAAACAGTACTCCACTCGGTACTACACGGCACTATACAAACAGTACTCCACTCAGTACTACACGGCAGTATGCACAAAGTACTCCACTCGGTACTACACGGCAGTTCAGGCACTGTACTCCACTCGGTACTACACGGCAGTACATGCACTGTACTCCACTCAGTACTACACGGCAGTACATGAACTGTACTCCACTCGGTACTACACGGCACTATACAAACAGTACTCCACTCGGTACTACACGGCAGTATGCACAACGTACTCCACTCGGTACTACACGGCAGTACAAGCACTGTATTCCACTCGGTACTACACGGCACTATACACACAGTACTCCACTCGATACTACACGGCAGTACAGGCACTGTACTCCACTCGGTACTACACGGCACTATACACACAGTACTCCACTCAGTACTACACGGCAGTATGCACACAGTACTCCACTCGGTACTACACGGAAGTACAGGCACTGTACTCCACTCGGTACTACACGGCACTATACACACAGTACTCCACTCGGTACTACACGGCAGTACAAGCTCTGTACTCCACTCGGTACTGATGATGATGATGATGATGATGCTTGTTGTTTTAAGGGGCCTAACATCGAAGGTCATCGGCCCCCCACTCGGTACTACACGGCAGTACAAACTCTGTACTCCACTCGGTACTACACGGCAGTATACACACAGTCCCCCACTCGGTACTACACGGCAGTACAGGCACTGTACTCCACTCAGTACTACACGGCACTATACACACAGTACTCCACTCGGGACTACACGGGAGTACAGGCACTGTATTCCACTCAGTACTACACGGCAGTTCAGGCACTGTACACCACTCAGTACTACACTGCACTATACACACAGTACTCCACTCGGGACAACACGGCAGTACAGGCACTGTACTCCGCTCAGTACTACACGGCAGTACAGGCACTGTACTCCACTCCGTACTACACGGCACTTTACACACACTACTCCACTAAGTACTACACGGCAGTACAGGCACTGTACTCCACTCAGTACTACACGGCAGTACAGGTACTGTACTCCACTCGGTACTACACGGCGCTTTACACACAGTACTCCACTAGGGACTACACGGCAGTACAGGCACTGTACTCCACTCAGTACTACACGGCAGTACAGGCACTGTACTCCACTCAGTACTACACGGCAGTACAGGCACTGTACTCCACTCAGTACTACACGGCAGTACAGGCACTGTACTCCACTCAGTACTACACGGCAGTACAGGCACTGTACTGCACTCGGTACTACACGGCACTATACACACAGTACTCCACTCAGTACTACACGGCAGTACAGGCACTGTACTCCACTCAGTACTACACGGCAGTAAAGGCACTGTACTCCACTCAGTACTACACGGCTGTACAGGCACTGTACTCCACTCAGTACTACACGGCTGTACACCCACTGTACTCCACTCGGTACTACACGGCACTATACACACAGTACTCCACTCAGTACTATACGGCAGTACAGGCACAGTACGAGACTCACTACTACACGGCAGTACAGGCACTGTACTCCACTCGGGACTACACGGCAGTACAGGCACTCTACTCCACTCAGTACTACACGGCAGTACAGGCACTGTACTCCACTCGGTACTACACGGCTGTACACCCACTGTACTCCACTCGGTACTACACGGCACTATACACACAGTACTCCACTCAGTACTATACGGCAGTACAGGCACAGTACGAGACTCACTACTACACGGCAGTACAGGCACTGTACTCCACTCGGGACTACACGGCAGTACAGGCACTCTACTCCACTCAGTACTACACGGCAGTACAGGCACTGTACTCCACTCGGTACTACACGGCAGTATGCACACAGTACTCCACTCGGTACTACACGGCACTATACACACAGTACTCCACTCGGTACTACACGGCAGTACAGGTACTGTACTCCACTCAGTACTACACGGCAGTATGCACACAGTACTCCACTCGGTACTACACGGCACTATACACACAGTACTCCACTCGGTACTACACGGCAGTACAGGCACTGTACTCCACCCAGTACTACACGGCAGTACAGGTACTGTACTCCACTCAGTACTACACGGCAGTACAGGCACTGTACACCACTCAATACTACACTGCTCTATGCACACAGTACTACACTCGGGACTACACGGCAGTACAGCCACTGTACTCCACTTAGTACTACTCGGCAGTACAGGCACTGTACTCCACTCGGTACTACACCGCACTATACACACAGTACTCCACTCAGGACTACACGGCAGTACTGGCACTGTACTCCACTCCGGACTACACGGCAGTACAGGCAATGTACTCCACTCAGTACTACACGGCACTATACACACAGTACTCCACTCGGGACTACACGGGAGTACAGGCACTGTACTCCACTCAGTACTAACGGCAGTTCAGGCACTGTACACCACTCAGTACTACACTGCACTATACACACAGTACTCCACTCGGGACTACACGGCAGTACAGGCACTGTACTCCACTCAGTACTACACGGCAGTACAGGCACTGTGCTCCACTCCGTATTACACTGCACTACACACACTGTACTCCACTCAATACTACACGGCAGTACAGGCACTGTACTCCACTGGAGACTACACATCAGTACAGGCACCGTACTCCACTCAGTACTACACGGCCGTACAGGCACTGTACTACACTCAGTACTACACGGCAGTACAGGCACTGTACTCCATTCGGTACTACACGGCACTTTACACACAGTACTCCACTCGGGACTACAGGGCAGTACAGGCAATGTACTCCACTCAGTACTACACGGCAGTACAGGCACTGTACTCCACTCAGTACTACACGGCAGTAAAGTCACTGTACTCCACTCAGTACTACACGGCAGAACAGGCACTGTACTCCACTCAGTACTACACGGCAGTACAGGCAATGTACTCCACTCAGTACTACACGGCACTATACACACAGTACTCCACTCGGGACTACACGGGAGTACAGGCACTGTACTCCACTCATTACTACACGGCGGTTCAGGCACTGTACACCACTCAGTACTACACTGCACTATACACACAGTACTCCACTCGGGACTACACGGCAGTACAGGCACTGTACTCCACTCGGGACTACACGGCAGTACAGGCACTGTACTCCATTCAGTACTACACGGCACTACAGGCACTGTACTCCACTCGGTACTACACGGCACTATACACACAGTACTCCACTCGGTACTACACGGCAGTACAGGTACTGTACTCCACTCAGTACTACACGGCAGTATGCACACAGTACTCCACTCGGTACTACAAGGCACTATACACACAGTACTCCACTTGGTACTACACGGCAATACAGGCACTGTATTCCACTCGGTACTACACGGCAGTACAGGTACTGTACTCCACTCAGTACTACACGGCAGTATGCACACAGTACTCCACTCGGTACTACACGGCACTGTACACACAGTACTCCACTCGGTACTACACGGCAGTACATGCAATGTACTCCACTCGGTACTACACCGCACTATACACACAGTACTCCACTCGGTACTACACGGCAGTTCAGGCACTGTACTCCACTAGGTACTACACCGCACTATACACACAGTACTCCACTCGGTACCACACGGCACTGTACACACAGTAGTCCACTCGGTACTACACGGCAATACAGGCACTGTACTCCACTCGGTACTACACCGCACTATACACACAGTACGCCACTCAGTACTACTCGGCACTATACACACAGTACTCTACTCAGTACTACACGATAGTACAGGCACTGTACTCCACTTGGGACTACACGGCAGTACGGGCACTCTATTCCACTCAGTACTACACGGCAGTACAGGGACGGTACTCCACACGGTACTACACGGCACTATACACACAGTACTCCACTCAGTACTACACGTTAGTACAGGCACTGTACTCCACTTGGGACTACACGGCAGTACAGGCACTGTACCCCACTCAGTATTACACAGCAGTACAGGCACTCTACTGCATTCAGTACTACACGGCAGTACACCCACTGTACTCCACTCGGTACTACACGGCACTATAAACACAGTACTCCACTCAGTACTACTCGGCAGTACAGGCACAGTACTCCACTCACTCCTACACGGCAGTACAGGCACTGTACTCCACTCGGGACTACACGGCAGTACAGGCACTGTACTCCACTATGTACTACACGGCAGTACAGGCACTGTACTCCACTCGGTACTACACGGCAGTACATGCAATGTACTTCACTCGGTACTACAGGGCAGTATACACACAGTCCCCCACTCGGTACTACACGGCAGTACAGGCACTGTACTCCACCCAGCACTACACGGCAGTACAGGTACTGTACTCCACTCAGTAGTACACGGCAGTACAGGCACTGTACACCAATCAGTACTACACTGCTCTATACACACAGTACTACTTAGTACTACTACTTAGTACTACTTAGTACTACTCGGCAGTACAGGCACTGTACTCCACTTGGGACTACACGGCAGTACAGGCACTGTACTCCACTCAGTACTACACAGCAGTACAGGCACTCTACTCCACTCGGTACTACACAGCATTATACACACAGTACTCCACTCAGGACTACACGGCAGTACAGGCACTGTACTCCACTCCGGACTACACGGCAGTACAGGCAATGTACTCCACTCAGTACTACACGGCACTATACACACACTCGGGACTACACGGGAGTACAGGCTCTGTACTCCACTCAGTACTACACGGCAGTTCAGGCACTGTGCACCACACAGTACTACACTGCACTATACACACTGTACTCCACTCTGTACTACACGGCAGTACAGGCACTGTACTCCACTCGGGACTACACGGCAGTACAGGCACTGTACTCCACTCAGTACTACACGGCAGTACAGGCACTGTACTCCACTCGGTACTACACGGCACTATACACAGAGTACTCCACTCAGTACTACACTTCAGTACAGGCACTGTACTCCACTCGGGACTACACGGCAGTACGTGTACTGTACTCCACTCAGTACTACACGGCAGTACAGTCACTCTACTCCACTCAGTACTACACGGCAGTACACCCACTGTACTCCACTCGGTACTACACGGCACTATACACACAGTACTCCACTCAGTACTACTCGGCAGTACAGGCACAGTACTCCACTCACTACTACACGGCAGTACAGGCACTGTACTCCACTCGGGACTACACGGCAGTACAGGCACTGTACTCCACTCAGTACTACACGGCAGTACAGGCACTGTTCTCCACTCGGTACTACACGGCACTATACACACAGTACTCCACTCGTTACTACACGGCAGTACAGGTACTGTACTCCACTCAGTACTACGCGGCAGTATGCACACAGTACTCCACTGGTTACTACACGGCACTATACACACAGTACTCCACTCGGTACTACACGGCAATACAGGCACTGTACTCCACTCGGTACTACACAGCAGTATACACACAGTACTCCACTCGGTACTACACGGCAGTACATGCAATGTACTCCACTCGGCACTACACCGCACTATACACACAGTACTCCACTCAGTACTACTCGGCAGTACAGGCACAGTACTCCACTCACTACTACACGGCAGTACAGGCACTGTACTCCACTCGGGACTACACGACAGTACAGGCACTGTACTCCACTCAGTACTACACGGCAGTACAGGCACTGTTCTCCACTCGGTACTACACGGCACTATACACACAGTACTCCACTCGTTACTACACGGCAGTACAGGTACTGTACTCCACTCAGTACTACGCGGCAGTATGCACACAGTACTCCACTCGTTACTACACGGCACTATACACACAGTACTCCACTCGGTACTACACGGCAATACAGGCACTGTACTCCACTCGGTACTACACAGCAGTATACACACAGTACTCCACTCACTACTACACGGCAGTACAGGCACTGTACTCCACTCGGGACTACACGGCAGTACAGGCACTGTACTCCACTCAGTACTACACGGCAGTACATGCACTGTACTCCACTCGGTACTACACGGCACTATACAAACAGTACTCCACTCGGTACTACACGGCACTATACAAACAGTACTCCACTCGGTACTACACGGCAGTATGCACACAGTACTCCACTATGTACTACACGGCAGTACAGGCACTGTACTCCACTCGGTACTACACGGCAGTACATGCACTGTACTCCACTCAGTACTACACGGCAGTACATGAACTGTACTCCACTCGGTACCACACGGCACTATACAAACAGTACTCCACTCGGTACTACACGGCAGTATGCACAACGTAATCCACTCGGTACTACACGGCAGTACAGGCACTGTAGTCCACTCGGTACTACACGGCACTATACACACAGTACTCCACTCGGTACTACACGGCAGTACAGGCACTGTACTCCACTCGGTACTACACGGCACTATACACACAGTACTCCACTCAGTACTACACGGCAGTATGCACACAGTACTCCACTCGGTACTACACGGAAGTACAGGCACTGTACTCCACTCGGTACTACACGGCACTATACATACAGTGCTCCACTCGGTACTACACGGCAGTACAAGCTCTGTACTCCACTCGGTACTACACGGCAGTATACACACAGTCCCCCACTCGGTACTACACGGCAGTACAGGCACTGTACTCCACTCAGTACTACACGGCACTATACACACAGTACTCCACTCGGGACTACACGGGAGTACAGGCACTGTACTCCACTCAGTACTACACGGCAGTTCAGGCACTGTACACCACTCAGTACTACACTGCACTATACACACAGTACTCCACTCGGGACAACACGGCAGTACAGGCACTGTACTCCGCTCAGTACTACACGGCAGTACAGGCACTGTACTCCACTCCGTACTACACGGCACTTTGCACACAGTACTCCACTCAGTACTACACGGCAGTACAGGCACTGTACTCCACTCAGTACTACACGGCAGTACAGGCACTGTACTCCACTCGGTACTACACGGCGCTTTACACACAGTACTCCACTCGGGACTACACGGCAGTGCAGGCACTATTACTCCAATCAGTACTACACGGCAGTACAGGCACTGTACTCCACTCGGGACTACACGGCAGTACAGGCACTGTACTCCACTCAGTAGTAAACGGCAAGACAGGCACTGTACTCCACTCGGTACTACACGGCACTATACATACACTACTCCACTCGGTACTACACGGCATTACAGGCACTGTACTCCACTCAGTACTACACGGCATTACAGGCACTGTACTCCACTCGGTACATAAGTTGACAATGTGAGCTCCTGAGGCAGCTCCGTAGAGATAGATCTATAAGAACAATGTATCACCATGAGTTTCTGGTCCATCTCCGTAATTTTAGTCTATACTGCCTCGGGTGTCCTATCACCTGGAAGTTTCACGCGGCCAGAATCTCGCGCAACCTCCCGTATGCCATCTGCTTAATTACATGTGCTAGTTTTCTTCATAGGAGCCTGTGTATAGCCGCTATCTGCTGAAGCTGCAGAGAACATCAGTTAGAACGATGCAGCATAGCACACAGGGAAGGCTGAAATACTGAAGGACAGTAGGGACGATTACACATACGCACACCGATGAGACAGATGTTCTAGAGCACACTGGGCAATCTGTACAACTAGACCAAGGAGTGAGGCTGATATACTAGAGCACACTGGGGACGCCGATACGCCAGTACGACCCTATGAGGCATATACACCAGATCATGCTGGGGAGGGTGAACAACCAGAGCACCTCGGTGACGCTATTGCAGACGACCACACTGAGGCAGATGATGCACTACATAACACTTGTAGGCTGATCTCCTAGTACACAATACAGAGGCTAACACCTTAGACCACAGTGTGTAGGACGATGGAGTAGACCAAACTGAGGAAGGATAAAATGGGAAATCTGGACCAGGGGCTAATGCGCAAGAAGGCCGCTACACATAGGCTCTTATGGGACTCTCCCCTTGCACCTGGGCTACGGGCTACTGCGTATAGCAGCTATCTGCTGAAGCTGCAGAGGACGTCAGTTAGAACGATGCACCATAGCAGACAGGGAAGCCTGAAATACTGAAGGACAGTAGGGACGATTACACATACGCACACCGATGAGACACATGTTCTAGAACACACTGGGCAATCTGTACAACCAGACCAAGGAGTGAGGCTGATATACTAGAGCACACTGGGGATGCCGATACGCCAGTACGACCCTATGGGGCATATACACCAGATCATGCTGGGGAGGGTTAACAACCAGAGCACCTCGGTGACGCTACAGCAGAGGACCTCACTGAGGAAAATGATGCACTGAAAAACACATGTAGGCTGATCTCCTAGACACAATACAGGGGCTAACACCTTAGACCACAGTGCTGAGGACGATGGACTAGACCAAACTGAGGAAGGATGAAATGGGAAATCAGGACCAGGGGCTAACGCGCAAGAAGGCCGCTTTACAGGGGCTCTTATGGGACTCCCTCCTTGCACCTGGGCTAAGGGCTACTGCGTATAGCAGCTATCTGCTGAAGCTGCAGAGAACATCATTTAGAACGATGCACCATAGCACACAGGGAAGGCTGAAATACTGAAAGACTGTAAGGACGATTACACAAACGCACCCCGATGAGACAGATGTTCTGGAGCACACTGGGCAAACTGTACAACTAGACCAAGGAGTGAGGCTGATATAGTAGAGCACACTGGGGATGCCGATACGTCAGTACGACCCTATGAGGCATTTACACCAGATCATGCTGGGGAGGAAGCTGATGCACTAAATAACACTTATGAGGCTGATCACCTACAATACACTACAGAGGCTAACGTCTTACCAAAGTGTGGAGGGCAATGGACTACACCAAAATGGGGAGGGATAAAAAGTGAATTCTGGAACAGGGGGTATTGCGTAAGTTGGCCACTATACATGGGCTCTTATGGGACTAACTCCTTGCACCTGGGCTTGGGGCTACCTCCTAAGCTATGTATGGGCTATACACTGTGAGCTGCCATTATCTCCCTGTCAATCTACTTAAATTTAGTCTCATATAACCATTGTTCAGTAAACATCTAGCCTCGGGTGTACTAGCACTAGGAAGTTGTACGCGGACAGCATCTCGCGCAACCTTTCTCCATTAGAGCCTATGTATAACCACCACCTTGCGCAGTAGCCCCTAGCCCAGGTGCAAGGAGAGAGTCCCATAAGAGCCTATGTATAGCGGCCTTCTTGCGCATTAGCCCCTGGTCCAGATTTCCCATTTCACCCTACCTCAGTTTGGTATAGTCCATCGTCCTCCACACTGTGGTCTAAGGTGTGACCCTCTGTATTGTGTTCTAGGAGATCAGCCTACAAGTGTTATTTAGTGCATCATCTTCCTCAGTGTGGTCCTCTGCAATAGCGTCACTGAGGTGCTCTGGATGTTCACCCTCCCCAGCATGATCTACTGTATATGCTTCATAGAATCGTTCTGGAGAATCGGCGTCACCAGTGTGTTATGCGTGACGACTGCTATAGAATGGACCTTAACTAGAAGGCTGCCTTAGGAAAACACAACACGTAACCAGAACACACTGGTGAGGCCGAAGCGCAAGAGCAAAACTGTGAGGCCCGTAGAGCTGCCCACACTGGGAAGGCTAATGTACCAGACGACATTTGGGGACCTGATAGACCACAGTGCACTGAAAACACCGAAGCACAGTCGGTTTGAAGCTGCAGAGAACAGCAGAACTACCTATACACCAGATCATTCCATATATGGGCTATACAATCTGAGCAGCCAGTATCTCCCGGTCAATCTACTTATATTTAGTCTCATATAACCATTGTTCAGTAAACATCTAGCCTCGGGTGTACTAGCACTAGCAAGTTACACGCGGACACCATCTCGTGCAACCTTTCTCCATTAGAGCCAATGTATAACCACCACCTTGGGCAGTAGCCCCTAGCCCAAGTGCAAAGAGTTGGTCCCATAAGAGCCCATGTATAGCGACCACCATGATCAGTAGCCCCTACTTCAGGTGCAAGGTGTTAGTCCCATAAGAGAGAATGTATAGCGGCCATCAAGCGCATTAACCCTGTTCCAGAATTCAATTATTATCCCTCGCCAGTTTGGTCTCGTCCGTTCGTCGCCCTCCACACTGTGGTATAAGGCGCTAGCCTCTTTAGTGTGTCTAGGAGACCAGCCTTACGAGACTTATCTGGTGCATGAGCTTCCTCAGTGTGACCCTCTGCAATAGCGTCACCAAGGTTGTCTGGATGTACACCTTCCCCAGCATGATCTGGTTTATAGGCCTCATAGGGTCGTTCTGGCGTATCGGCGTCACCAGTGTGTAACGGTTCATCAGCCTCATTCCATGGTCTAGTTGCACAGATTGCCCAGTGTGCTCTAGAACAACTGTCTCATCGGCGTGCGTATGTGTAATCGTCCCTACTGTCCTTCAGTATTTCAGCCTTCCCTGTCTACTATGGTGCACCGTTCTAACTGACGTTCTCTGCAGTTTCTACAGATAGCGGCTATACACAGGCTAATATGGGGAAAACTAGCACATAGTATTTAAGGAGATGGCATAGAGACTAAATTTAAGTAGATTGACCGGGAGATATTGGCAGCTCACATTGTATAGCCCATATATAGCATGATCTGGTGTATATTCCGAATGGGGTCGTTCTGTTGTTCTCTGGAGCTTCAGCCCTACTGTGCTTCGGTGTTTCAGGGCACTGTGGTCTATCAACCTTTCTCCATTAGAGCCTATGTATAACCACCACCTTGGGCAGTAGCCCCTAGCCCAGGTGCAAAGAGTTGGTCCCATAAGAGCCAATGTAGGGTGGACATCTTGCGCAGTAGCCACTACCCCAGGTGCAAGGAGTTAGTCCCATAAGATCCCATGTATAGCGACCACCATGCGCAGTAGCCCCTACTTCAGGTGCAATGTGTTAGTCCCATAAGAATGAATGTATAACGGCTATCATGCGCATTAACCCTGTTTCAGAATTCAATTATTATCCCTCGCCAGTTTGGTCTTGTCCGTTCGTTGCCCTCCACACTGTGGTATAAGGCGTTAGCCTCTGTAGTGTCTTCTAGGAGACCAGCCTCACAAGACTTATCTGGTGCAAGAGCTTCCTCAGTGTGAGCCTCTGCAACAGCGTCACCAAGGTTGTCTGGATGTACACCCTCCCAAACATGATCTGGTGTATAGGCCTCATAGGGTCGTTCTGGCGTATCGGCGTCCCCAGTGTGTACTGGTTCATCAGCCTTCCTCTTTGGTCTGGTGGTACAGATTGCCCAGTGTGCTCTAGAGCATCTGTCTCATCTGTGTGCGTTTGTCCTTCAGTATTTCGCCCTTCCCAGTGTGCTATGGTGCATCGTTATAACTGATGTTCTCTGGAGCTTCAGCCCGACCTGTGCTTCGGTGTTTCAGGCTACCCAGGTGTGCTCGATGAGCTTTCCCAATGTTGTCTCGTGCATTAGCCTTACCAGTATGCTTTGCCTGAATACCATTCCCAGTATGGTCTGGTGAATATGCCTCCCAGGCTTTTGCTCTGGCGCATCGTCTTCAGCACCCTGCTCTGCTCTATCAGAATCATCAGTGCGATCTGGTGCATGAGCCTCCTCAGTGCGCTCTCTCCCATGAGTGTCCCCAATGTGCGCGGGTGTCTGAGCACACATTGAACCTAGGTTAGAAGCTCCTCCGGTGTGCTGCGGGGAGTCAGCTCCACAGTGCCCTGTGGAGTATCAGCGCCCCGAGTGTGGTTTTGTACATCAGCCTTCCCAGTGTGGGCTGCTCTAGAAGCATCTCAGTTTGCCTCATGCGCTTCGGCCCCACCAGTGTGTTCTGGATACGCGTGTTTTTTCCTGGTCCATCTAATTCAATTCACCCCAAGGAACCAAATGTTCAGCAACCATCTTGTCCGGGGTGTCCTATCACTAGGAAGTTGTTCGCGGCCTCCATCCTGCGATCAGCCCATTTTCCGTCCCTTTATTTCCCATGTCTCCCATGTCACTTTCTCTATAAGAGCCTATGGCAGCCACCATCTTGCGCAGTAGCCCTTAGCCCAGGTGCAAGGAGAGAGTCCCATAAGAGACTATGTATAGCGGTCTTCTTGCGCATTAGCCGCTGGTCCAGATTTCCCATTTCACACTTCCTCAGTTTGGGATAGTCCATCGTCCTCTACACTGTGGTCTAAGGTGTTAGCCTCTGTATTGTGTTCTAAATCAGCCAACAAGTGTTATTTAGTGTATCAACTTCCTCAGCGTGGTCCTCTGCAATACCGTCACCGAGGTGCTCTGGTTGTTCACCGTCCCCAGCATGATCTGGTGTAAATGCCTCATAGGGTCTTACAGGCGTAACGGCGTCACCAGAGTGCTATGCGTGACGACTGCTCAGCACTACACGGCAGTACAGGCACTGTACTCCACTAAGTACTACACGGCAGTACAGGCACTGTACTCCACACAGTACTACACGGCACTATACACACAGTACTCCACTCGGGACTACACGGCAGTACAGGCACTGTATTCCACTCGGTACTACACGGCAGTACAGGCACTGTACTCCACACGGTACTACACGGCACTATACAAACAGTACTCCACTCAGTACTACACGGCAGTACAGGTACTCTACTCCACTCAGTACTACACGGCAGTATGCACACAGTACTCCACTCGGTACTACACGGCACTATACACACAGTACTCCACTTGGTACTACACGGCAATACAGGCACTGTATTCCACTCGGTACTACACGACACTATACACACAGTACTCCACTCGGTACTACACGGCACTATACAGACAGTACTCCACTTGGTACTACACGGCAGAACAGGCACTGTACCCTACTCAGTAGTACACGGCAGTACACACACAGTCCCCCACTCGCTACTACACGGCAGTACAGGCACTGTACTCCACTCAGTAATACACGGCAGTATGCACACAATACTCCACTCTGGACTACACGGCAGTAAACGCACTGTACTCCACTCGGTACTACACGGCACTATACACACAGTACTCCACTCAGTACTACACTGCACTATACACACAATATTCCACTGGGGACTACACGGCAGTACAGGCACTGTACTCCACTCAGTACTACACGGCAGTACAGGCACTGTATTCCACCCTGTACTACACGGCACTATACACACTACTCCATTCGGGACTACACGGCAGTACAGGCACTGTACTCAATTCAGTACTACACGGCAGTACAGGCACTGTACTCCACTCGGTACTACACGGCACTATACACACAGTACTACACTCAGTACTACACGGCAGTACAGGCACTGTACTCCACTCGGGACTACACGGCACTATACACACAGTACTCCACTCAGTACTACTCGGCAGTACAGGCACAGTACTCCACTCACTACTACACGGCAGTACAGGCACTGTACTCCACTCGGGACTACACGGCAGTACAGGCACTGTACTCCACTCAGTACTACACGGCAGTACAGGCACTGTACTCCACTCGGTACTACACGGCAGTATACACACAGTCCCCCACTCGGTACTACACGGCAGTACAGCCACTGTACTCCACCCAGTACTACACGGCAGTACAGGCTCTGTACTCCACTCAGTACTACACGGCAGTACAGGCACTGTAAACCACTCAGCACTACAATGCACTATACAAACAGTACTACACTCGGGACTACACGGCAGTAGAGTCACTGTACTCCACTCAGGACTACCCGGCACTATACACACAGTACTCCACTCAGGACTACACGCTAGTACAGGCACTGTACTCCACTCCGGACTACACCGCAGTACAGGCACTGTACTCCACTCAGTACTACACGGCACTAGACACACAGTACTCCACTCGGGACTACACTGGAGTACAGGCACTGTACTCCACTCAGTACTACACGCCAGTACAGGCACTGACACCACTCAGTACTACACTGCACTATACACACAGTACTCCACTCGGGACTACACGGCAGTACAGGCACTGTACTCCACTCAGTACTACACGGCAGTACAGGCACTGTACTCCACTCGGTACTACACGGCACTTTACACATATTACTCCACTCAGGACTACACGGCAGTACATTCACTGTACTCCACTCAGTACTACACGCCAGTACAGGCACTGTACTCCACTCAGTACTACACGGCAGAACAGGCACTGTACTCCAATCAGTACTACACGGGAGTAGAGTCACTGTACTCCACTCAGTACTACACGGCAGTACAGGCACTGTACTCCACTCGGTACTACACGGCACCATACACACAGTACTCCACACAGTACTACACGGCAGTACAGGCACTGTACTCCACTCAGTACTACACTGCACTATACATACAGTACTCCACTCGGGACTACACGGCAGTACAGGCACTGTACTTCACTCAGTACTACACGGCAGTACAAGCACTGTACTCCACTCGGTACTACACGGCAGTACAGGCACTATTACTCCAATCAGTACTACACGGCAGTACAGGCACTGTACTCCACTCGGGACTACACGGCAGTACAGGCACTGTACTCCACTCAGTACTACACGGCAGTACAAGCACTGTACTCCACTCGGTACTACACGGCAGTACAGGCACTATTACTCCAATCAGTACTACACGGCAGTACAGGCACTGTACTCCACTCGGTAGTACACGGCAGTACAGGCAGTGTACTCCACTCAGTACTACACTGCACTATACATACAGTACTCCACTCGGGACTACACGGCAGTACAGGCACTGTACTTCACTCAGTACTACACGGCAGTACAAGCACTGTACTCCACTCGGTACTACACGGCAGTACAGGCACTATTACTCCAATCAGTACTACACGGCAGTACAGGCACTGTACTCCACTCGGGACTACACGGCAGTACAGGCACTGTAGTCCACTCAGTACCAAACGGCAATACAGGCACTGTACTCCACTCGGTACTACACGGCACTTTACACACAGTACTCCACTCGGTACTACACGGCATTACAGGCACTGTACTCCACTCAGTACTACACGGCATTACAGGCACTGTACTCCACTCGGTACTACACGGCACTATACACACAGCACTCCACTCGGGACTGCACGGCAGTACAGGCACTGTACTCCACTCGGTACTACACGGCACGATACACCCAGTACTCCACTCAGTACTACACGGCAGTACAGGCACTGTACTCCACTCAGTACTACACGGCAGTACAGGAACTGTACTCCACTCGGTACTACACGGCACGATACACCCAGTACTCCATTCAGTACTACACGGCAGTACAGGCACTGTACTCCACTCGGGACTACACGGCAGTACAGGCAGTGTACTCCACTCAATACTACACGGCAGTACAGGCACTGTACTCCACTCGGTACTACACGGCACTATACACAGAGTACTCCACTCAGTACTACACTTCAGTACAGGCACTGTACTCCACTCGGGACTACACGGCAGTACGTGCACTGTACTCCACTCAGTACTACACGGCAGTACAGGCACTCTACTCCACTCAGTACTACACGGCAGTACACCCACTGTACTCCACTCGGTACTACACGGCACTATACACACAGTACTCCACTCAGTACTACTCGGCAGTACAGGCACAGTACTCCACTCACTACTACACGGCAGTACAGGCACTGTACTCCACTCGGGACTACACGGCAGTACAGGCACTGTACTCCACTCAGTACTACACGGCAGTACAGGCACTGTACTCCACTCGGTACTACACGGCACTATACACACAGTACTCCACTCGGTACTACACGGCAGTACAGGTACTGTACTCCACTCAGTACTACGCGGCAGTATGCACACAGTACTCCACTCGTTACTACACGGCACTATACACACAGTACTCCACTCGGTACTACACGGCAATACAGGCACTGTACTCCACTCGGTACTACACGGCACTATACACATGGTACTCCACTCGGTACTACACGGCAGTACATGCAATGTACTCCACTCGGTACTACACCACACTATACACACAGTACTCCACTCGGTACTACACGGCAGTACATGCACTGTACTCCACTCGGTACTACACGGCACTATACAAACAGTACTCCACTCGGTACTACACGGCACTATACAAACAGTACTCCACTCAGTACTACACGGCAGTATGCACAAAGTACTCCACTCGGTACTACACGGCAGTACAGGCACTGTACTCCACTCGGTACTACACGGCAGTACATGCACTGTACTCCACTCAGTACTACACGGCAGTACATGAACTGTACTCCACTCGGTACTACACGGCACTATACAAACAGTACTCCACTCGGTACTACACGGCAGTATGCACAACGTACTCCACTCGGTACTACACGGCAGTACAAGCACTGTATTCCACTCGGTACTACACGGCACTATACACACAGTACTCCACTCGATACTACACGGCAGTACAGGCACTGTACTCCACTCGGTACTACACGGCACTATACACACAGTACTCCACTCAGTACTACACGGCAGTATGCACACAGTACTCCACTTGGTACTACACGGAAGTACAGGCACTGTACTCCACTCGGTACTACACGGCACTATACACACAGTACTCCACTCGGTAATACACGGCAGTACAAGCTCTGTACTCCACTCGGTACTGATGATGATGATGATGATGATGATGCTTGTTGTTTTAAGGGGCCTAACATCGAAGGTCATCGGCCCCCCACTCGGTACTACACGGCAGTACAAACTCTGTACTCCACTCGGTACTACACGGCAGTATACACACAGTCCCCCACTCGGTACTACACGGCAGTACAGGCACTGTACTCCACTCAGTACTACACGGCACTATACACACAGTACTCCACTCGGGACTACACGGGAGTACAGGCACTGTACTCCACTCAGTACTACACGGCAGTTCAGGCACTGTACACCACTCAGTACTACACTGCACTATACACACAGTACTCCACTCGGGACAACACGGCAGTACAGGCACTGTACTCCGCTCAGTACTACACGGCAGTACAGGCACTGTACTCCACTCCGTACTACACGGCACTTTACACACACTACTCCACTAAGTACTACACGGCAGTACAGGCACTGTACTCCACTCAGTACTACACGGCATTACAGGTACTGTACTCCACTCGGTACTACACGGCGCTTTACACACAGTACTCCACTAGGGACTACACGGCAGTACAGGCACTGTACTCCACTCAGTACTACACGGCAGTACAGGCACTGTACTCCACTCAGTACTACACGGCAGTACAGGCACTGTACTCCACTCAGTACTACACGGCAGTACAGGCACTGTACTCCACTCAGTACTACACGGCAGTACAGGCACTGTACTGCACTCGGTACTACACGGCACTATACACACAGTACTCCACTCAGTACTACACGGCAGTACAGGCACTGTACTCCACTCAGTACTACACGGCAGTAAAGGCACTGTACTCCACTCAGTACTACACGGCTGTACAGGCACTGTACTCCACTCAGTACTACACGGCTGTACACCCACTGTACTCCACTCGGTACTACACGGCACTATACACACAGTACTCCACTCAGTACTATACGGCAGTACAGGCACAGTACGAGACTCACTACTACACGGCAGTACAGGCACTGTACTCCACTCGGGACTACACGGCAGTACAGGCACTCTACTCCACTCAGTACTACACGGCAGTACAGGCACTGTACTCCACTCGGTACTACACGGCAGTATGCACACAGTACTCCACTCGGTACTACACGGCACTATACACACAGTACTCCACTCGGTACTACACGGCAGTACAGGTACTGTACTCCACTCAGTACTACACGGCAGTATGCACACAGTACTCCACTCGGTACTACACGGCACTATACACACAGTACTCCACTCGGTACTACACGGCAATACAGGCATTGTACTCCACTCGGTACTACACGGCACTATACACACAGTACTCCACACGGGAATACACGGCAGTGCAGGCACTCTACTCCACTCAGTACTACACGGCAGTTTACACACAGTACTCCAGTCGGTAATACACGGCAGTACATGCACTGTACTCCACTCGGTACTACACGGCACTATACACACAGTACTCCACTCGGTACTACACGGCAGTACAGGCACTGCACTCCACTCAGTACTACACGGCACTATACACACAGTACTCCACTCGGTAATAAACGGCAGTACATGCACTGTACTCCACTCGGTACTACACGGTACTATACACACAGTAGCCCACTCGGTACTACACGGCATTACAGGCACAGTACTCCACTCAGTACTACACGGCAGTACAGGCACTGTACTCCACTCGGTACTACACGGCACTATACACACAGTACTCCACTCGGTACTACACGGCAGAACAGGCACTGTACTCTACTCAGTACTACACGGCAGTACACACACAGTCCCCCACTCGCTACTACCCGGCAGTACAGGCACTGTATTCCACTCAGTACTACACGGCAGTACAGGCACTGTACTCCACACAGTACTACAAGGCAGTACACCAACTGTATTCCACTCAGTACTACACGGCAGTACAGTCACTCTACTCCACTTAGTACTACACGGCAGTACAGGCACGGTACTCCACTCGGTACTACACGGCACTATACACACAGTACTCCACTCAGTACTACACGGCAGTACAGGCAATGTACTGCACTCGGGACTACACGGCAGTACAGGCACTGTACTCCACTCAGTACTACACGGCAGTACAGGCACTGTACTCCACTCGGGACTACACGGCAGTACAGGCACTGTACTCCCCTCAATACTACACGGCAGTACAGGCACTGTACTCCACACAGTACTACACGGCAGTACACCCACTGTACTCCACTCAGTACTACACGGCAGTACAGGCACTGTACACCACTCAGTACTACACGGCAGTACAGGCACTGTACTCCACTCAGTACTACACGGGAGTACAGGCACTGTACTCCACTCGGTACTACACGGCACTATACACACAGTACTCCACTCAGTACTACACGGCAGTACAAGCACAGTACTCCACTCACAACTACACGGCAGTACAGGCACTGTACTCCACTCGGGACTAAACGGCAGTACAGGCACTCTAGTCCACTCAGTACTACACGGCATTATAGACACAGTTCTCCACTCGGTAGTACACGGCAGTACAGGTACTGTACTCCACTCAGCACTACACTGCACTATACACACAGTACTCCATTCGGGACTACTCGGCAGTACAGGAACTGTACTCCACTCGGTACTACACGGCAGTACAGGCACTGTACTCCACTCAGTACTACACGGCAGTAGAGGCACTGTACTCCACTCGGTACTACACGGCACTATACACACAGTACTCCACTCGGTTCTACACGGCAGTACAGGTACTGTACTCCACTCAGCACTACACTGCACTATACACACAGTACTCCATTCGGGACTACTCGGCAGTACAGGAACTGTACTCCACTCGGTACTACACGGCAGTACAGGCACTGTACTCCACTCAGTACTACACGGCAGTACACACACAGTCCCCCACTCGCTACTACCCGGCAGTACAGGCACTGTACTCCACTCAGTAATACACGGCAGTATGCACACAGTACTCCACTCGGGACTACACGGCAGTAAAGGCACTGTACTCCACTCGGTACTACACGGCAGTACAGGCACTGTACTCCACTCAGTACTACACTGCACTATACATACAGTAATCCACTCTGGACTACACTGCAGTACATGCACTGTACTCCACTCAGTACTACACTGCACTATACACACAGTACTCCACTCGACACTACACTTCAGTACAGGCACTGTACTTCACTCAGTACTACACGGCAGTACAAGCTCTGTACTCCACTCGGTACTACACGACAGTACAGGCACTATTACTCCAATCAGTACTAAACGGCAGTACAGGTACTGTACTCCACTCGGGACTACACGGCAGTACAGGCACTGAACTCCACTCACAACTACACGGCAGTACAGGTACTGTGCTCCACTCGGGACTACACGACAGTACAGGCACTATTACTCCACTCACAACTACACGGCAGTAAAGGCACTGTACTCCACTCGGGACTACACGGCAGTACAGGCACTGTACTCCACTCAGTACTACACGGCAGTACAGGCACTGTACTCCACTCGGTACTACACGGCACTATACACACAGTACTTCACTCGGGACTACACGGCAGTACAGGCACTCTACTCCACTCAGTACTACACGAAAGTACAGGCACTGTACTCCACTCGGTACTACACGGCACTATACACACAGTACCCCACCCGCTACTACACAGCAGTACATGTACTGCACTCCACTCAGTACTACACGGCACTATATACACGGAACTCCACTCGGTACTACACGGCACTATACACACAGTACTCCACTCGGGACTACACGGCAGTACATGCACTGTACTCCACTCGGTACTACACCGCACTATACACACAGTACTCCACTCGGTACTACACGGCAGTACATGCACAGTACTCCACTCGATACTACACGGCACTATACACACAGTACTCCACTCAGTACTACACGGCAGTACAGGCACTGTACTCCACTCAGTACTACACGGCAGTATGCACACAGTACTCCACTCGGTACTACACGACACTATACACACAGTACTCCACTCGGTACTACACGGCAGTACAGGCACTGTACTCCACTCGGTACTACACGGCACTATACACACAGTACTCCACTCGGTACTACACGGCAGTACAGGCACTGTACTCCACTCGGTACTACACGGCAGTATACACCCAGTACTCCACTCGGGACTACATGGCAGTACAGGCACTGTACTCCTCTCAGTACTACACGGTAGTATGCACACTGTCCCCCACTCGGTACTACACGGCACTATACGCACTGTACTCCACTCAGTACTACACCGCAGTATACACACTGTCACCAACTCGGTACTACACGGCAGTACAGGCACTGTACTCCACTCAGTACTACACCGCAGTATACACACCGTCCCCCACTCGGTACTACACGCAGTATACACACAGTACTCCACTCAGTACTACACTGCACTATACAAACTGTACTCCACTCGGTACTACACGGCAGTACAGGCACTGTACTCCACCTAGTACTACACGGCAGTACAGCCACTGTACTCCACTCGGTACCACACGGCACTATACACACAGTACTCCACTCGGTACTATACGGCAGAACAGGCACTGTACTCTACTCAGTACTACATGGCAGTACACACACAGTCCCCCAATCGCTACTACACGGCAGTACAGGTACTGTACTCCCCTCAGCACTACACTGCACTATACACACGGTACTACACCCAGTACTACACGGCAGTATAGACACAGTACTACACTCAGTACTACACGGCAATAAAGACACAGTACTACACTCAGTACTACACGGCAGTATAGACACAGTACTACTCCCAGTACTACACGGCAGTATAGACAAAGTACTACACCCAGTAATACACGGCAGTATAGACACAGTACTACACCCAGTACTTCACGGCAGTATACACACAGTACTACACCCAGTACTACACGCCAGTACACACAACCTAATCCATTCGGCACTACACGGTAGTATAGACACAGTACTCCACTCAGTACTTAACGGCTGTATGCACACAGTACTTCAATGAGTACTACACGGCAGCACACACATCGTACTCCACTCAGTACTACACGGCAGTATACACACAGTACTCCACTCAGTACTACACGGCAGTACACACACAGTACTCCACTCAGTACTACACGGCAGTACACAAATCGCACTCCACTCAGTACTACACGGCAGTATACACACAGTAATCCACTCAGTACTACACGGCAGTACACCCATCGTACTCCACTCAGTACTACATGTCAGTACAGACAGAGTACTCCACTCGGTATTACCAGGCAGTATACACACAGTACTCCACTCGGGACTACACGGCAGTACACACATACCGTACTCCACTCAGTACTACACGGCAGTACACAAACCGTACTTCACACAGTACTACATGGCAGTACACACACCATACTACATTCGGTACTACACGGCAGTACAGACACAGTACTCCACTCAGTAGTTAACGGCTGTATGCACACAGTACTCCACTGAGTACTATATGTTAGTACAGACAAAGTAATCCACTCAGTACTACACGACAGTGCACACACAGTACTACACTCGGTACTACACGGCAGTACACACACAGTACTCCACTCGGTACTACGCGGCAGTATACACACAGTACTCCACTCGGGACTACACGGCAGTACAGGCACTGTACTGCACTCAGTACTACACGGCAGTACAAGCACTGTACTCCACTCGAAACTACACGGCAATTCAGGCACTGTACTCCACTCAGTACTACACGGCAGTATGGACACAGTACTCCACACGGGACTACACGGCAGTACAGGCACTGTACTCCACTCGGTACTATAGGGCAGTACAGGCACTGTACTCCACTCAGTACTACACTGCACTATACACACAGTAATCCACTCGGGACTACACGGCAGTACATGCTCTCTACTCCACTCAGTACTACACTGCTCTATACACACAGTACCCCACTGGGCACTACACGGCAGTACAGGCAGTGTACTCCACTCAGTACTACACGGCAGTACACCCACTGTACTCCACTCAGTACTACACGGCAGTACAGGCACTGTACTCCACTCGCTACTACACGGCAATACAGGCACAGTACTCCACTCAGTACTACACGGCAGTACAGCCACTGTACTCCACTCGGTACTACACGGCACTATACACACAGTACTCCACTCGGTACTACACGGCAGAACAGGCACTGTACTCTACTCAGTACATCACGGCAGTACACACACAGTCCCCCACTCGCTACTACACGGCAGTACAGGCACTGTACTCCACTCAGCAATACACGGCAGTATGAACACAGTACTCCAATCGGGACTACACGGCAGTAAAGCCACTGTACTCCACTCGGTACTACACGGCAGTACAGGCACTGTACTATACTCAGTACTACACTGCACTATACATACTGTACTCCACTCGGCACTACACGGCATTACAGGCACTGTACTCCACTCAGTACTACACGGCAGTACAGGAACTGTACTCCACTCGGGACTACACGGCAGTACAGGCACTGTACTCCACTCAGTACTACACGGCAGTACAGGCATTGTACTCCACTCAGTACTACACGGCATTACAGGCACTGTACTCCACTCGGTACTACACGGCACTATACACACAGCACTCCACACGGGACTGCACGGCAGTACAGGCACTGTACTCCACTCGGTACTACACGGCACGATACACCCAGTACTCCACTCAGTACTACACGGCAGTACAGGCACTGTACTCCACTCAGTACTACACGGCAGTACAGGAAATGTACTCCACTCGGTACTACACGGCACGATACACCCAGTACTCCATTCAGTACTACATGGCAGTACAGGCACTGTACTCCACTCGGGACTACACGGCAGTACAGGCACTGTACTCCACTCAGTACTACACAGCAGTAGAGGCACTGTACTCCACTCGGTACTACACGGCACTATACAAAGAGTACTCCACTCAGTACTACACTTCAGTACAGGCACTGTACTCCACTCGGGACTACACGGCAGTACGTGCACTGTACTCCACTCAGTACTACACGGCAGTACAGGCACTCTACTCCACTCAGTACTACACGGCAGTACACCCACTGTACTCCACTCGGTACTACACGGCACTATACACACAGTACTCCACTCAGTACTACTCGGCAGTACAGGCACAGTACTCCACTCACTACTAAACGGCAGTACAGGCACTGTACTCCACTCGGGACTACACGGCAGTACAGGCACTGTACTCCACTCAGTACTACACGGCAGTACAGGAACTGTACTCCACTCGGTACTAAACGGCACGATACACCCAGTACTCCATTCAGTACTACACGGCAGTACAGGCACTGTACTCCACTCGGTACTACACGGCACTATACACACAGTACTCCACTCGGTACTACACGGATGTACAGGTACTGTACTCCACTCAGTACTACGCGGCAGTATGCACACAGTACTCCACTCGTTACTACACGGCACTATACACACAGTACTCCACTCGGTACTACACGGCAATACATGCACTGTACTCCACTCGGTACTACACGGCACTATACACATGGTGCTCCACTCGGTACTACACGGCAGTACATGCAATGTACTCCACTCGGTACTACACCGCACTATACACACAGTACTCCACTCGGTACTACACGGCAGTAGAGGCACTGTACTCCACTCGGTACTACACGGCACTATACAAAGAGTACTCCACTCAGTACTACACTTCAGTACAGGCACTGTACTCCATTCGGGACTACACGGCAGTACGTGCACTGTACTCCACTCAGTACTACACGGCAGTACAGGCACTCTACTCCACTCAGTACTACACGGCAGTACACCCACTGTACTCCACTCGGTACTACACGGCACTATACACACAGTACTCCACTCGGTACTACACGGCAATACATGCACTGTACTCCACTCGGTACTACACGGCACTATACACATGGTGCTCCACTCGGTACTACACGGCAGTACATGCAATGTACTCCACTCGGTAACACACCGCACTATACACACAGTACTCCACTCGGTACTACACGGCAGTACATGCACTGTACTCCACTCGGTACTACACGGCACTATACAAACAGTACTCCACTCGGTACTACACGGCACTATACAAACAGTACTCCACTCAGTACTACACGGCAGTATGCACAGAGTACTCCACTCGGTACTACACGGCAGTACAGGCACTGTACTCCACTCCGTACTACACGGCAGTACATGCACTGTACTCCACTCAGTACTACACGGCAGTACATGAACTGTACTCCACTCGGTACTACACGGCACTATACAAACAGTACTCCACTCGGTACTACACGGCAGTATGCACAACGTACTCCACTCGGTACTACACGGCAGTACAAGCACTGTATTCCACTCGGTACTACACGGCACTATACACACAGTACTCCACTCGATACTACACGGCAATACAGGCACTGTACTCCACTCGGTACTACACGGCACTATACACACAGTACTCCACTCGGGACTACACGGCAGTACAGGCACTGTACTCCACTCAGTACTACACCGCACTATACACAGAGTACTCCACTCAGTACTATACTGCGCTATACATACTGTACTCCACTCGGTACTACACGGCAGTACAGGCACTGTACTCCACTCAGTACTACACGGCATTATACACACAGTTCCCCACTCGGTACTACACGGCAGTACAGGTACTGTACTCCACTCAGCACTACACTGCACTATACACACAGTACTCCACTCGGGACTACTCGGCAGTACAGGTACTGTACTCCACTCGGTACTACACGGCAGTACTGGCACTGTACTCCACTCGGTACTACACGGCACTATACACACAGTACTCCACTCAGTACTACACGGCAGTACATTCACAGTACTCCACTCACTATTACACGGCAGTACAGGTACTGTACTCCACTCGGGACTACACGGCAGTACCGGCACTGTACTCCACTCAGTACTACACGGCAGTACAGGCACTGTACTCCACTCGGTACTACACGGCACTATACAACAGTACTCCACTCGGTACTACACGGCAGTACAGGTACTGTACTCCACTCAGTACTACACGGCAGTATGCACACAGTACTCCACTCGGTACTACACGGCACTATACACACAGTACTCCACTCGGTACTACACGGCAATACAGGCACTGTACTCCTCTCGGTACTACACCGCACTATACACACAGTACTCCACTCGGTACTACACGGCAGTACATGCACTGTACCCCACTCGGTACTACACGGCACTATACAAACAGTACTCCAGTCGGTACTACACGGCAGTACAGGCAGTGTACTCCACTCAGTACTACTCGGCACTATACACACAGTACTCCACTCGGTACTACACGGCAGTACAAGCACTGTACTCCACTCGGTACTACACGGGACTATACACACAGTCCCCCACTCGGTACTACACGGTAGTAGAGGCACTGTACTCCACTCGGTACTACGCGGCACTATACACACAGTACTCCACTCGGTACTACACGGCAGTACAGGCACTGTACTCCACACGGTGCTACAGGGCAGTATACACACAGTCCCCCACTCGGTACTACACGGCAGTACAGGCACTGTACTCCACCCAGTACTACACGGCAGTACAGGCTCTGTACTCCACTCAGTACTACACGGCAGTACAGGCACTGTACACCACTCAGCACTACACTGCACTATACGCATAGTACTACACTCGGGACTACACGGCAGTACAGCCACTGTACTCCACTCCGGACTGCATGGCACTATACACACAGTACTCCACTCAGGACTACACGGCAGTACAGGCACTGTACTCCACACGGTGCTACAGGGCAGTATACACACAGTCCCCCACTCGGTACTACACGGCAGTACAGGCACTGTACTCCACTCAGTACTACACGGCACTATACACAGAGTACTCCACTCGAGACTACACGGCAGTACAGGCACTGTACTCCACTCAGTACTACACGCCAGTACAGGCACTGTACACCACTCAGTACTACACTGCACTATACACACAGTACTCCACTCGGGACTACACGGCAGTACAGGAACTGTACGCCACTCAGTACTACACGGCAGTACAGGCACTGTACTCCACTCCGTACTAAACGGCACTATACACACAGTTCTCCATTCGGGACTACACGGCAGTACAGGCACTGTACTCCACTCAGTACTACACGGCAGTACAGGCACTGTACTCCATTCAGTACTACAAGGCAGTACAGGCACTGTACTCCACTCAGTACTACACGGCAGTACAGGCACTGTACTCCATTCAGTACTACACGGCAGTACAGGCACTGTACGCCACTCAGTACTACACGGCAGTACAGGCACTGTACTCCACTCTGTACTACACGGCAGTGCAGGCACTGTACTCCAGTCAGTACTACACGGCAGTACAGGCACTGTACTCCACTCGGTACTACACGGCACTATACACACAGTACTCCACTCAGTACTACACGGCAGTATACACACAGTACTCCACTCGGGACTACACGGCTGTACAGGAACTGTACGCCACTCAGTACTACACGGCAGTACAGGCACTGTACTCCACTCCGTACTAAACGGCACTATACACACAGTTCTCCATTCGGGACTACACGGCAGTACAGGCACTGTACTCCACTCAGTACTACACGGCAGTACAGGCACTGTACTCCATTCAGTACTACAAGGCAGTACAGGCACTGTACTCCACTCAGTACTACACGGCAGTACAGGCACTGTACTCCATTCAGTACTACACGGCAGTACAGGCACTGTACGCCACTCAGTACTACACGGCAGTACAGGCACTGTACTCCACTCTGTACTACACGGCAGTGCAGGCACTGTACTCCAGTCAGTACTACACGGCAGTACAGGCACTGTACTCCACTCCGTACTAAACGGCACTATACACACAGTTCTCCATTCGGGACTACACGGCAGTACAGGCACTGTACTCCACTCAGTACTACACGGCAGTACAGGCACTGTACTCCATTCAGTACTACAAGGCAGTACAGGCACTGTACTCCACTCAGTACTACACGGCAGTACAGGCACTGTACTCCATTCAGTACTACACGGCAGTACAGGCACTGTACGCCACTCAGTACTACACGGCAGTACAGGCACTGTACGCCACTCAGTACTACACGGCAGTACAGGCACTGTACTCCACTCCAGACTACACGGCAGTACAGGCACTTTACTCCACTCAGTACTACACGGCACTATACACAGAGTACTCCACTCGAGACTACACGGCAGTACAGGCACTGTACTCCACTCGGGACTACACGGCAGTACAGGCACTGTACTCCACTCAGTACTACACGGCAGTACAGGCACTGAACTCCACTCAGTACCTCACGGCAGTACACCCACTGTACTCCACTCGGTACTATACGGCACTATACACACAGTACTCCACTCAGTACTACACGGCAGTACAGGCAGAGTACTCCACTCACTACTACACGGCAGTACAGGCACTGTACTCCACTCGGTACCACACGGCAGTACAGGCAATGTACTCCACTCGGTACTACACGGCACTATACACACAATACTCCAATCGGTACTACACGGCAGTACAGGCACTGTACTCCACTCAGTACTACACGGCAGTATGCACACAGTTCTCCACTCGGTACTACACGGCACTATACACACAGTACCCCACTCGGTACTACATGGCAGTACAGGCACTGTACTCCACTCGGTACTACACGGCAGTATGCACACAGTACTCCACTCGGGACTACTCGGCAGTACAGGTACACTACTCCACTCAGTACTACACGGCAGTATACACACAGTCCCCCACTCGGTACTTCACGGCAGTACAGGCACTGTACTATACTCAGTACTACACGGCAGTACAGGTACTGTACTCCCCTCAGCACTACACTGCACTATACACACGGTGCTGCACTCGGTACTACACGGCACTATACAGAAAGTACTCCACTCGGTACTACACGGCATTACAGGCACTGTAATCCACTCAGTACTACACGGCAGTATACACACAGTCCCCCACTCGGTACTACACGGCAGTATAGACACAGTTCTACACTCAGTACTACACGGCAGTATAGACACAGTACTACACTCAGTACTACACGGCAGTATAGACACAGCACTACACCCAGTACTACACGGCAGTATAGACACAGTACTACACCCAGTACTACACGGCAGTATAGACACAGTACTACACCCAGTACTACACGGCAGTATACACACAGAACTACACCCAGTACTACACGCCAGTACACACAACCTAATCCATTCGGTACTACACGGCAGTACAGACACAGTACTCCACTCAGTACTTAACGGCTGTATGCACACAGTACTCCAATGAGTACTACACGGCAGCACACACGTCGTACTCCACTCAGTACTACACGGCAGTATACACACAGTACTCCACTCAGTACTACACGGCAGTACACACACAGTACTCCACTCAGTACTACACGGCAGTACACCCATCGTACTCCACTCAGTACTACACGGCAGTATACACACAGTACTCCACTCAGTACTACACGGCAGCACACCTATCGTACTCCACTCAGTACTACATGTCAGTACAGACAGAGTACTCCACTCGGTATTACCCGGCAGTATACACACAGTACTCCACTCGGGACTACACGGCAGTACACACATACCGTACTCCACTCAGTACTACACGGCAGTACACAAACCGTACTTCAAACAGTACTACACGGCAGTACACACACCATACTCCATTCGGGACTACACGGCAGTACAGGCACTGTACTGCACTCAGTACTACACGGCAGTACAGGCACTGTACTCCACTCGAAACTACACAGCAGTACAGGCACTGTACACCATTCAGTACTACACGGCAGTATGGACACAGTACTCCACACGGGACTACACGGCAGTACACGCACTGTACTCCAATCAGTACTACACGGTAGTACAGGCACTGTATTCCACTCGCTACTACACGGCAGTACAGACACTGTACTCCACTCGGTACTACACGGCACTATACACACAGTACTGCACTCGGTACTACACGGCATTACAGGCACTGTACTCCACTCAGTACTACACGGCAGTACAGGGACTGTACTATGCTCGGTACTACACGGCACAATACACACAGTACTCCACTCGGTACTACACGGCAGTACAGGCACTGTACTCCACTCGGTACTACACGGCACTATACACACAAAACTCAATTCAGGACTACACGGCAGTACAGGCACTTTACTCCACTCAGTACTACACGGCAGTACAGGCACTGAACTCCACTCAGTACTACACGGCAGTGCAGGCACTGTACTCCACTCGGTACTACACGGCACGATACACACCGTACTCCACTCAGTACTACACGGCAGTACAGGCACTGTACTGAACTCGGGACTACACGGCAGTACAGGCACTGTACTCCACTCAGTACTACACGGCAGTACAGGCACTCTACTCCACTCAGTACTACACGGCATTTCAGGCACTGTACTCCACTCGGTACTACACGGCACTATACACACAGTACTCCACTCAGTACTACACGGCAGTACAGGCACTGTACTCCACTCGGGACTACACGGCACTATACACACAGTACACCACACGAGACTACACGGCAGTATAGGCACTGTACTCCACTCAGTACTACACGGCAGTACAGGCACTGTACTCCACTCGGTACTACACGGCACTATACACACAGTACTCCACTCGGGACTACACGGCAGTATAGGCACTGTACTCCACTCAGTACTACACGGCAGTACAGGCACTGTACTCCACTCGGTACTACACGGCACTATACACACACTACTCCACTCGGGACTACACGGCAGTACAGGCACTCTACTCCACTCAGTACTACACGAAAGTACAGGCACTGTACTCCACTCGGTACTACACGGCACTATACACACAGTACCCCACCCGGTACTACACGGCAGTACAGGTACTGTACACCACTCAGTACTGCAGTATGCACACATCACTCCACTCGGTACTACACGGCACTATACACACAGTACTCCACTCGGTACTACACGGCAATACAGGCACTGTAATCCACTCGGTACTACACGGCACTATACACACAGTACCCCACTCGGGACTACACGGCAGTACATGCACTGTACTACACTCGGTACAAACACGGCAGTACAGGCACTGTACTCCACTCGGTACTACACGGCATTTTACACACAGTACTCCACTCGGGACTACATGGCAGTACAGGCACTGTACTCCACTATGTACTACACGGCTGTATGCACACAGTCCCCCACTCGGTACTACACGGCACTATACGCACAGTACTCCACTCGGTACTACACGGCAATACAGGCACTGTACTCCACTCGGTACTACACGGCAGTATGCACACAGTACTCCACTCGGTACTACACGGCAGTACAGGCAATGTACTCCACTCGGTACTACACGGCACTATACACACAGTACTCCACTCGGTACTACACGGCAGTACAGGCATTGTACTCCACTCGGTACTACACGGCACTATACACACAGTACTCCACTCAGTAATACACGGCAGTATGCACACAGTACTCCACTAGGTACTACACGGCAGTACAGGCACTATACTCCACTCGGTACTACACGGCCTTATACACACAGTACTCCACTCGGTACTGCACGGCAGTACAGGCACTGTACTCCACTCGGAACTACACGGCAGTATACACACAGTCCCCCACTCGGTACTACACGGCAGTACATGCACTGTACTCCACTCAGTACTACACGGCAGTACAGGCACTGTACACCACTCAGTACTACACTGCACTATACACACAGTAATACACTCGGGACTACACGGCAGTTCAGCCACTGTACTCCACTTAGTACTACACGGCAGTACAGGCAATGTACTCCACTCGGTACTACACGGCACTATACACACAGTACTCCACTCAGGACTACACGGCAGTACAGGCACTGTACTCCACTCAGTACTACACGGCAGTTCAGGCAATGTACACCACTCAGTACTACACTGCACTATACACACAGTACTCCACTCGGGACTACACGGCAGTACAGGCACTGTACTCCACTCAGTACAACACGGCAATACAGGCACTGTACTCCACTCCGTACTACACGGCACTTTACACACAGTACTCCACTCGGTACTACACGGCACTATACACACGGTACTCCACTCAGTACTACACGGCAGTACAGGCACTGTACTCCACTCGGGACTAAACGGCAGTACAGGCACTGTACTCCACTCAGTACTACACGGCAGTACAGGCAATGTACTCCACTCAGTACTACACGGCAGTACATGCTCTGTACTCCACTCGGTACTACACGGCACTTTACACACAGTACTCCACTCGGGACTACACGGCAGTACAGGCTCTGTACTCCACTCAGTACTACACGGCAGTACAGGCACTGTACTCCACTCAGTACTACACGGCAGTACAGGCACTGTACTCCACTCAGTACTACACGGCAGTACAGGCACTGTACTCCACTCAGTACTACACGGCAGTACAGGCACTGTACTCCACTCGGTACTACACGGCACTATACACACAGTACTCCACTCAGTACTACACGGCAGTACAGGCACTGTACTCCAATCGGGACTACACGGCAGTACAATCAATGTACACCACTCAGTACTACACTGCACTCTACACACAGTACTCCACTCGGGACTACACGGCAGTACAGGCACTGTACTCCACTCAGTACAACACGGCAATACAGGCACTGTACTCCACTCCGTACTACACGGCACTTTACACACAGTACTCCACTCGGTACTACACGGCACTATACACACGGTACTCCACTCAGTACTACACGGCAGTACAGGCAGTGTACTCCACTCGGGACTACACGGCAGTACAGGCACTTTACTCCACTCAGTACTACACGGCAGTACAGGCACTGTACTCCACTCGGTACAACACGGCAATACAGGCACTGTACTCCACTCGGTACTACACGGTACTACACAGTACACGGCAATACAGGCACTGTACTCCACTCGGTACTTCACGGCACTATACACACAGTACTCCAGGCACAGTACGCCACTCACTACTGTACTCAGTACTACACGGCAGTATACACACAGTACTCCACTCAAACTACACGGCAGTACAGGCACTGTACTCCACTAGGTACTACACGGCACTATACACACAGTACTCCACTCAGTACTACACGGCAGTAGAGGCAGTGTACTCCACTCGGGACTACACGGCAGTACAGGCACTTTACTCCACTCAGTACTACACGGCAGTACAGGCACTGTACTCCACTCAGTACTACACGGCAGTACACCCACTGTACTCCACTCGGTACTACACGGCACTATACACACAGTACTCCACTCAGTAGTACACGGCAGTACAGGCACAGTACGCCACTCACTACTACACGGCAGTACAGGCACTGTACTCTACTCGGGACTACACGGCAGTACACCCATCGTACTCCACTCAGTACTACACGGCAGTACAAGCACTGCACTCCACTCGGTACTACACGGCACTATACACACAGTACTCCACTCGGTACTACACGGCAGTACAGGTACTGTACTCCACTCAGTACTACACGGCAGTATGCACACAGTACTCCACTCGGTACTACACGGCACTATACACACAGTACTCCACTCGGTACAACACGGCAATACAGGCACTGTACTCCACTCGGTACTACACGGCACTATACACACAGTACTCCAGTCGGTACTACACGGCAGTACATGCACTGTACTCCACTCGGTACTACACGGCACTATACACACAGTACTCCGCTCGGTACTACACGGCAGTACAGGCACTGCTCTCCACTCAGTACTACACGACACTATACACACAGTACTCCACTCGGTAATACACGGCAGTACATGCACTGTACTCCACTCGGTACTACACGGTACTATACACACAGAACTCCAATCGGTACTACATGGCATTACAGGCACTGTACTCCACTCAGTACTACACGGCAGTACAGGCACTGTACTCCACGCAGTACTACACGGCAGTATGCACACAGTACTCCACTCAGTACTACACGGCACTATACACACTGTACTCCACTCGGTACAACACGGCAATACAGGCACTGTACTCCACTCGGTACTACACGGCAGTACATGCTCTGTACTCCACTCGGTACTACACGGCACTATACACACAGTACTCCACTCGGTACTACACGGCAGTACAGGCACTGTACTCCAGTCGGTACTACATGGCACTATACACACAGTACTCCACTCAGTACTACACGGCAGTATGCAAACAGTACTCCACTCGGTACTACACGGCAGTACAGGCACTGTACTCCACTCGGTACTACACGGCTTTATACACACAGTACTCCACTCGGTACTACACGGCAGTACAGGCACTGTACTCCACGCAGTACTACACGGCAGTATGCACACAGTACTCCACTCAGTACTACACGGCACTATACACACAGTACTCCACTCGGCACAACACGGCAATACAGGCACTGTACTCCACTCGGTACTACACGGCACTATACACACAGTAGTCCAGTCGGTAATACACGGCAGTACATGCACTGTACTCCACTCGGTACTACACGGCACTATACACACAGTACTCCACTCGGGACTACACGGCAGTACATGCACTGTACTCCACTCAGTACTACACTGCACTATACACACAGTACTCCACTCGGCACTACACTTCGGTACAGGCACTGTACTTCACTCAGTACTACACGGCAGTACAAGCACTGTACTCCACTCCGTACTACACGACAGTACAGGCACTATTACTCCAATGAGTACTTCACGGCAGTACAGGTACTGTACTCCACTCGGGACTACACGGCAGTACAGGCACTGTACTCCACTCACAACTACACGGCAGTATAGGCACTGTACTCCACTCAGTACTACACGGCAGTACAGGCACTGTACTCCACTCGGTACTACACGGCACTATACACACCGTACTCCACTCGGGACTACACGGCAGTACAGGCACTCTACTCCACTCAGTACTACACGAAAGTACAGGCACTGTACTCCACTCGGTACTACACGGCACTATACACACAGTACCCCACCCGGTACTACACGGCAGTAAGGTACTGTACACCACTCAGTCTTGCATTATGCACACATCACTCCACTCGGTACTACACGGCACTATACACACAGTACTCCACTCGGTACTACACGGCAGTACAGGCACTGTACTCCACTCAGTACTACACGGCAGTATGCACACAGTACTCCACTCGGTACTACACGGCACTATACACACAGTACTACACTCAGTACTACACGGCAGTATGCACACAGTCCCCCACTCGGTACTACACGGCAGTACATGCACTGTACTCCACTCAGTACTACACGGCAGTACAGGCACTGTACTCCACTCGGTACTACACGGCAGTATACACACAGTCCCCCACTCGGTACTACACGGCAGTACATGCACTGTACTCCACTCAGTACTACACGGCAGTACAGGCACTGTACACCACTCAGTACTACACTGCACTATACACACAGTACTACACTCGGGACTACACGGCAGTTCAGCCACTGTACTCCACATAGTACTACACGGCAGTACAGGCACTGTACTCCACTCGGTGCTACACGGCACTATACACACAGTACTCCACTCAGGACTACACGGCAGTACAGGCACTGTACTCCACTCAGTACTACACGGCACTATACACACAGTACTCCACTCAGGACTACACGGCGGTACAAGCACTGTACTCCACTCAGTACTACACGGCACTATACACACAGTACTCCACTCGGGACTACACGGGAGTACAGGCACTGTACTCCACTCAGTACTACACGGCAGTTCAGGCAATGTACACCACTCAGTACTACACTGCACTATACACACAGTACTCCACTCGGGACTACACGGCAGTACAGGCACTGTACTCCACTCAGTACAACACGGATACAGGCACTGTACTCCACTCCGTACTACACGGCACTTTACACACAGTACTCCATTCGGGACTACACGGCAGTACAGGCACTGCACTCCATTCAGTACTACACGGCAGTACAGGCACTGTACTCCACTCGGTACTACACGGCACTATACACACGGTATTCCACTCAGTACTACACGGCAGTACAGGCACTGTACTCCACTCGGGACTAAACGGCAGTACAGGCACTGTACTCCACTCAGTACTACACGGCAGTACAGGCACTGTACTCCGCTCAGTACTACACGGCAGTACATGCACTGTACTCCACTCGGTACTACACGGCACTTTACACACAGTACTCCACTCGGGACTACACGGCAGTACACGCTCTGTACTCCACTCAGTACTACACGGCAGTACAGGCACTGTAATCCACTCAGTACTACACGGCAGTACAGGCACTGTACTCCACTCAGTACTACACGGCAGTACAGGCACTGTACTCCACTCAGTACTACACGGCAGTACAGGCAATGTACTCCACTCAGTACTACACGGCAGTACAGGCAATGCACTCCACTCGGTACTACACGGCACTATACACACAGTACTCCACTCAGTACTACACGGCAGTACAGGCACTGTACTCCACTCGGGACTACACGGCAGTACAGGCACTGTACTCTACTCAGTACTACACGGCACTATACACACAGTACTCCACTCAAACTACACGGCAGTACAGGCACTGTACTCCACTCGGTACTACACGGCACTATACACACAGTACTCCACTCAGTACTACACGGCAGTACAGGCAGTGTACTCCACTCGGGACTACACGGCAGTACAGGCACTGTACTCCACTCAGTACTACACGGCAGTACAGGCACTGTACTCCACTCAGTACTACACGGCAGTACACCCACTGTACTCCACTCGGTACTACACGGCACTATACACACAGTACTCCACTCAGTACTACACGGCAGTACAGGCACAGTACGCCACTCACTACTACACGGCAGTACAGGCACTGTACTCCACTCGGGACTACACGGCAGTACACCCATCGTACTCCACCCAGTACTACACGGCAGTACAAGCACTGTACTCCACTCGGTACTACACGGCACTATACACACAGTACTCCACTCGATACTACACGGCAGTACAGGTACTGTACTCCACTCAGTACTACACGGCAGTATGCACACAGTACTCCACTCGGTACTACACGGCACTATACACACAGTACTCCACTCGGTACTACACGGCAGAACAGGCACTGTACTCTACTCAGTAGTACACGGCAGTACACACACAGTCTCCCACTCGCTACTACCCGGCAGTACAGGCACTGTACTCCACTCAGTAATACACGGCAGTATGCACACAGTACTCCACTCGGGACTACACGGCAGTAAAGGCACTGTACTCCACTCGGTACTACACGGCAGTACAGGCACTGTACTCCACTCAGTACTACACTGCACTATACATACAGTACTCCACTCGGGACTACACGGCAGTACATGCACTGTACTCCACTCAGTACTACACTGCACTATACACACAGTACTCCACTCGGCACTACACTTCGGTACAGGCACTGTACTTCACTCAGTACTACACGGCAGTACAAGCACTGTACTCCACTCCGTACTACACGACAGTACAGGCACTATTACTCCAATGAGTACTTCACGGCAGTACAGGTACTGTACTCCACTCGGGACTACACGGCAGTACAGGCACTGTACTCCACTCACAACTACACGGCAGTACAGGTACTGTACTCCACTCGGGACTACACGACAGTACAGGCACTGTACACCACTCACAACTACACGGCAGTACAGGTACAGTACGCCACTCGGGACTACACGACATAACAGGCACTATTACTCCACTCACAACTACACGGCAGTACAGGCACTGTACTCCACTCGGGACTACATGGCAGTATAGGCACTGTACTCCACTCAGTACTACACGGCAGTACAGGCACTGTACTCCACTCGGTACTACACGGCACTATACACACAGTACTCCACTCGGGACTACACGGCAGTACAGGCACTCTACTCCACTCAGTACTACACGAAAGTAGAGGCACTGTACTCCACTCGGTACTACACGGCACTATACACACAGTACCCCATCCGGTACTACACGGCAGTACAGGTACTGTACACCACTCAGTACTACACGGCAGTATGCACACATCACTCCACTCGGTACTACACGGCACTATACACACAGTACTCCACTCGGTACTACACGGCAATACAGGCACTGTACTCCACTCGGTACTACACGGCACTATACACACAGTACTCCACTCGGGACTACACGGCAGTACATGCACTGTACTCCACTCGGTACTACACCGCACTATACACACAGTACCCCACTCGGTACTACACGGCAGTACATGCACTCTACTCCACTCGATACTACACGGCACTATACACACAGTAATCCACTCGGTACTACACGGCAGTACAGGCACTGTACTCCACTCAGTACAACACGGCAGTATGCACACAGTACTCCACTCGGTACTACACGGCACTATACACACAGTACTCCGCTCGGTACAAACACGGCAGTACAGGCATTGTACTCCACTCGGTACTACACGTCAGTTTACACACAGTACTCCACTCGGGACTACATGGCAGTGCAGGCACTGTACTCCACTCAGTACTACACGGCAGTTTGCACACAGTCCCCCACTCGGTACTACACGGCACTATACGCACAGTACTCCACTCGGTACTACACGGCAATACAGGCACTGTACTCCACTCGGTACTACACGGCAGTATGCACACAGTACTCCACTCGGTACTACACGGCAGTACAGGCACTGTACTCCACTCGGTACTACACGGCACTATACACACAGTACTCCACTCGGTACTACACGGCAGTACAGGCACTGTACTCCAGTCGGTACTACATGGCACTATACACACAGTACTCCACTCAGTACTACACGGCAGTATGCACACAGTACTCCACTCGGTACTACACGGCAGTACAGGCACTGTACTCCACTCGGTACTACACGGCTTTATACACACAGTACTCCACTCGGTACTACACGGCAGTACAGGCACTGTACTCCACTCAGTACTACACGGCAGTACAGGCACTGTACTCCACTCAGTACTACACGGCAGTACATGCACTGTACTCCACTCGGTACTACACGGCACTTTACACACAGTACTCCACTCGGGACTACACGGCAGTACAGGCTCTGTACTCCACTCAGTACTACACGGCAGTACAGGCACTGTATTCCACTCAGTACTACACGGCAGTACAGGCACTGTACTCCACTCAGTAATACACGGCGGTACAGGCACTGTACTCCACTCAGTAGTACACGGCAGTACAGGCACTGTACTCCACTCGCTACTACACGGCACTATACACACAGTACTCCACTCAGTACTACACGGCAGTACAGGCACTGTACTCCACTCGGGACTACACGGCAGTAGAGGCACTGTACTCTACTCAGTACTACACGGCACTATACACACAGTACTCCACTCAAACTACACGGCAGTACAGGCACTGTACTCCACTCGGTACTACACGGCACTATACACACAGTACTCCACTCGGTACTACACGGCACTATACACACAGTACTCCACTCAGTACTACACGGCAGTACAGGCACAGTACGCCACTCACTACTACATGGCAGTACAGGCACTGTACTCCACTCGGGACTACACGGCAGTACACCCATCGTACTCCACTCAGTACTACACGGCAGTACAAGCACTGTACTCCACTCGGTACTACACGGCACTATACACACCGTACTCCACTCGGTACTACACGGCAGTACAGGTACTGTACTCCACTCAGTACTACACGGCAGTATGCACACAGTACTCCACTCGGTACTACACGGCACTATACACACAGTACTCCACTCGGTACAACACGGCAATACAGGCACTGTACTCCACTCGGTACTACACGGCACTATACACACAGTACTCCAGTCGGTAATACACGGCAGTACATGCACTGTACTCCACTCGGTACTACACGGCACTATACACACAGTACTCCACTCGGTACTACACGGCAGTACAGGCACTGCACTCCACTCAGTACTACACGACACTATACACACAGTACTCCACTCGGTAATACACGGCAGTACATGCACTGTACTCCACTCGGTACTACACGGTACTATACACACAGTACTCCAATCGGTACTACACGGCATTACAGGCACTGTACTCCACTCGGTACTACACGGCAGTACAGGCACTGCACTCCACTCGGTACTACACGGCACTATACACACAGTACTCCACTCGGGACTACACGGCAGTACAGGCAATCTACTCCACTGAGTACTACACGAAAGTACATGCACTGTACTCCACTCGGTACTACACGGCACTATACACACAGTACCCCACCCGGTACTACACGGCAGTACAGATACTGTACTCCACTCAGTACTACACGGCAGTATGCACACATCACTCCACTCGGTACTACACGGCACTATACACACAGTACTCCACTCGGTACTACACGGCAATACAGGCACTGTACTCCACTCGGTACTACACGGCACTATACACACAGTACTCCACTCGGGACTACACGGCAGTACATGCACTGTACTCCACTCGGTACTACACCGCACTATACACACAGTACTCCACTCGGTACTACACGGCAGTACATGCACTCTACTCCACTCGATACTACACGGCACTATACACACAGTACTCCACTCGGTACTACACGGCAGTACAGGCACTGTACTCCACTCAGTACTACACGTCAGTATGCACACAGTACTCCACTCGGTACTACACGGCACTATACACACAGTACTCCACTAGGTACTACACGGCAGTACAGGCACTGTACTCCACTCGGTACTACACGGCAGTATACACACAGTACTCCACTCGGGACTAAATGGCAATACAGGCACTGTACTCCACTCGGTACTACACGGCAGTACAGGCACTGTACTCCACTCAGTACTACACGTCAGTATGCATACAGTACTCCACTCGGTACTTACACGGCACTATACACACAGTACTCCACTCGGTACTACACGGCAGTACAGGCACTGTACTCCACTCGGTACTACACGGCAGTATACACACAGTACTCCACTCGGGACTACATGGCAACACAGGCACTGTACTCCACTCGGTACTACACGGCAGTATGCACACAGTACTCCACTCGGTACTACACGGCACTATACACACAGTACTCCACTCGGTACTACACGGCAGTACAGGCACTGTACTCCACTCGGTACTACACGGCACTATACACACAGTACTCCACTCGATACTACACGGCAATACAGGCACTGAACTCCACTCGGTACTACACGGCACTATACACACAGTACTCCACTCGGGACTACACGGCAGTACAGGCACTGTACTCCACTCAGTACTACACCGCACTATACACAGAGTACTCCACTCAGTACTACACTGCGCTATACATATTGTACTCCACTCGGTACTACACGGCAGTACAGGCACTGTACTCCACTCATACTACACGGCATTATACACACAGTTCCCCACTCGGTACTACACGGCAGTACAGGTACTGTACTCCACTCAGCACTACACTGCACTATACACACAGTACTCCACTCGGGACTACTCGGCAGTACAGGTACTGTACTCCACTCGGTACTACACGGCAGTACTGGCACTGTACTCCACTCGGTAATACACGGCACTATACACACAGTACTCCACTCGGTACTACACGGCAGTACAGGCACTGTACTCCACTCGGTACTACACGGCACTATACACACAGTACTCCAATCGGGACTACACGGCAGTACATGCACTGTACTCCACTCGGTACTATACCGCACTATACACACAGTACTCCACTCGGTACTACACGGCAGTACATGCACTCTACTCCACTCGATACTACACGGCACTATACACACAGTACTCCACTCGGTACTACACGGCAGTACAGGCACTGTACTCCACTCAGTACTTCACGGCAGTATGCACACAGTACTCCACTCGGTACTACACGGCACTATACACACAGTACTCCACTCAGTACTACACGGCAGTATGCACACAGAACTCCACTCGGTACTACACGGCAGTACAGGCACTGTACTCCACTCGGTACTACACGGCTTTATACACACAGTACTCCACTCGGTACTACACGGCAGTACAGGCACTGTACTCCACTCGGTACTACACGGCAGTATACACACAGTCCCCCACTCGGTACTACACGGCAGTACATGCACTGTACTCCACTCAGTACTACACGGCAGTACAGGCACTGTACACCACTCAGTACTACACTGCACTATACACACAGTACTACACTCGGGACCACACGGGAGTTCAGCCACTGTACTCCACTTAGTACTACACGGAAGTACAGGCACTGTACTCCACTCGGTACTACACGGCACTATACACACAGTACTCCACTCAGGACTACACGGCAGTACAGGCACTGTACTTCACTCAGTACTACACGGCACTATACACACAGTACTCCATTCAGGACTACACGGCAGTACATGCACTGTACGCCACTCAGTACTACACGGCACTATACACACAGTACTCCACTCGGGACTACACGGGAGTACAGGCACTGTACTCCACTCAGTACTACACGGCAGTTCAGGCAATGTACACCACTCAGTACTACACTGCACTATACACACAGTACTCCACTCGGGAATACACGGCAGTACAGGCACTGTACTCCACTCCGTACTACACGGCACTTTACACACAGTACTCCATTCGGGACAACACGGCAGTACAGGCACTGTACTCCATTCAGTACTACACGGCAGTACAGGCACTGTAATCCACTCGGTACTACACGGCACTATACACACGGTACTCCACTCAGTACTACACGGCAGTACAGGCACTGTACTCCACTCGGGACTAAACGGCAGTACAGGCACTGTACTCCACTCAGTACTACACAGCATTACAGGCACTGTACTCCACTCAGTACTACACGGCAGTACATGCACTGTACTCCACTCGGTACTACACGGCACTTTACACACAGTACTCCACTCGGGACTACACGGCAGTACAGGCACTGTACTCCACTCAGTACTACACGGCAGTACAGGCACTGTACACCACTCAGTACTACACGGCAGTACAGGCACTGTACTCCACTCAGTACTACACGGCAGTTCAGGCACTGTACTCCACTCGGTACTACACGGCACTATACACACTGTACTCCACTCAGTACTACACGGCAGTACAGGCACTGTACTCCACTCGGGACTACACGGCAGTACAGGCACTGTACTCTACTCAGTACTACACGGCACTATACACACAGTACTCCACTCAAACTACACGGCAGTACAGGCAGTGTACTCCACTCGGGACTACACGGCAGTACATGCACTGTACTCCACTCAGTACTACACGGCAGTACAGGCACTGTACTCCACTCAGTACTACACGGCAGTACACCCACTGTACTCCACTCGGTACTACACGGCAGTACAAGCACTGTACTCCACTCGGTACTACATGGCACTATACACACAGTACTCCACTCGGTACTACACGGCAGTACAGGTACTGTACTCCACTCAGTACTACACGGCAGTATGCACACAGTACTCCACTCGGTACTACACGGCACTATACACACAGTACTCCACTCGGTACAACATGGCAATACAGGCACTGTACCCCACTCGGTACTACACGGCACTATACACACAGTACTCCAGTCGGTAATACACGGCAGTACATGCACTGTACTCCACTCGGTACTACACGGCACTATACACACAGTACTCCACTCGGTACTACACGGCAGTACAGGCACTGCACTCCACTCAGTACTACACGACACTATACACACAGTACTCCACTCGGTAATACACGGCAGTACATGCACTGTACTCCACTAGGTACAACACGGTACTATACACACAGTACTAGAATCGGTACTACACGGCATTACAGGCACTGTACTCCACTCAGTACTACACGGCAGTACAGGCACTACACTCCACTCGGTACTACACGGCACTATACACACAGTACTCCACTCGGTACTACACGGCAGAACAGGCACTGTACTCTACTCAGTAGTACACGGCAGTACACACACAGTCCCCCACTCGCTACTACCCGGCAGTACAGGCACTGTACTCCACTCAGTAATACACGGCAGTATGCACACCGTACTCCAGTCGGGACTACACGGCAGTAAAGGCACTGTACTCCACTCGCTACTACACGGCAGTACAGGCACTGTACTCCACTCAGTACTACACTGCACTATACATACAGTACTCCACTCGGGACTACACGGCAGTACATGCAATGTACTCCACTCAGTACTACACTGCACTATACATACAGTACTCCACTCGGGACTACACGGCAGTACATGCACTGTACTCCACTCAGTACTACACTGCACTATACACACACTACTCCACTCGGCACTACACTTCAGTACAGGCACTGTACTTCACTCAGTACTACACGGCAGTACAAGCACTGTACTCCACTCAGTACTACACGGCAGTACAGGCACTGTACTCCACTCGGTACTACACGGCACTATACACACAGTACTCCACTCGGTACTACACGGCAGTACAGGCACTGTACTCCACTCGGTACTACACCGCACTATACACACAGTACTCCACTCGGTACTACACGGCAGTACATGCAATCTACTCCACTCGATACTACACGGCACTATATACAGAGTACTCCACTCGGTACTACACGGCAGTACAGGCACTGTACTCCACTCAGTACTACACGTCAGTATGCACACAGTACTCCACTCGGTACTACACGGCACTATACACACAGTACTCCACTCGGTACTACACGGCAGTACAGGCACTGTACTCCACTCGGTACTACACGGCAGTATACACACAGTACTCCACTCGGGACTACATGGCAATACAGGTACTGTACTCCACTCGGTACTACACGGCAGTATGCACACAGTACTCCACTCGGTACTACACGGCACTATACACACAGTACTCCACTCGGTACTACACGGCAGTACAGGCACTGTACTCCACTAGGTACTACACGGCACTATACACACAGTACTCCACTCGATACTACACGGCAATACAGGCACTGTACTCCACTCGGTACTACACGGCACTATACACACAGTACTCCACTCGGGACTACACGGCAGTACAGGCACTGTACTCCACTCAGTACTACACCGCACTATACACAGAGTACTCCACTCAGTACTATACTGCGCTATACATACTGTACTCCACTCGGTACTACACGGCAGTACAGGCACTGTACTCCACTCAGTACTACACGGCATTATACACACAGTTCCCCACTCGGTACTACACGGCAGTACAGGTACTCTACTCCACTCAGCACTACACTGCACTATACACACAGTACTCCACTCGGGACTACTCGGCAGTACAGGTACTGTACTCCACTCGGTACTACACGGCAGTACTGGCACTGTACTCCACTCGGTACTACACGGCACTATACACACAGTACTCCACTCAGTACTACACGGCAGTACAGGCACAGTACTCCACTCACTATTACACGGCAGTACAGGTACTGTACTCCACTCGGGACTACACGGCAGTACCGGCACTGTACTCCACTCAGTACTACACGGCAGTACAGGCACTGTACTCCACTCGGTACTACACGGCACTATACAACAGTACTCCACTCGGTACTACACGGCAGTACAGATACTGTACTCCACTCAGTACTACACGGCAGTATGCACACAGTACTCCACTCGGTACTACACGGCACTATACACACAGTACTCCACTCGGTACTACACGGCAATACAGGCACTGTACTCCTCTCGGTACTACACCGCACTATACACACAGTACTCCACTCGGTACTACACGGCAGTACATGCACTGTACCCCACTCGGTACTACACGGCACTATACAAACAGTACTCCAGTCGGTACTACACGGCAGTACAGGCAGTGTACTCCACTCAGTACTACTCGGCACTATACACACAGTACTCCACTCGGTACTACACGGCAGTACAGGCACTGTACTCCACTCGGTACTACACGGGACTATACACACAGTCCCCCACTCGGTACTACACGGTAGTAGAGGCACTGTACTCCACTCGGTACTACGCGGCACTATACACACAGTACTCCACTCGGTACTACACGGCAGTACAGGCACTGTACTCCACACGGTGCTACAGGGCAGTATACACACAGTCCCCCACTCGGTACTACACGGCAGTACAGGCACTGTACTCCACCCAGTACTACACGGCAGTACAGGCTCTGTACTCCACTCAGTACTACACGGCAGTACAGGCACTGTACACCACTCAGCACTACACTGCACTATACGCATAGTACTACACTCGGGACTACACGGCAGTACAGCCACTGTACTCCACTCCGGACTGCACGGCACTATACACACAGTACTCCACTCAGGACTACACGGCAGTACAGGCACTGTACTCCACTCCAGACTACACGGCAGTACAGGCACTGTACTCCACTCAGTACTACACGGCACTATACACAGAGTACTCCACTCGGGACTACACGGCAGTACAGGCACTGTACTCCACTCAGTACTACACGCCAGTACAGGCACTGTACACCACTCAGTACTACACTGCACTATACACACAGTACTCCACTCGGGACTACACGGCAGTACAGGAATTGTACGCCACTCAGTACTACACGGCAGTACAGGCACTGTACTCCACTCCGTACTAAACGGCACTATACACACAGTTCTCCATTCGGGACTACCCGGCAGTACAGGCACTGTACTCCACTCAGTACTACACGGCAGTACAGGCACTGTACTCCATTCAGTACTACAAGGCAGTACAGGCACTGTACTCCACTCAGTACTACACGGCAGTACAGGCACTGTACTCCATTCAGTACTACACGGCAGTACAGGCACTGTACGCCACTCAGTACTACACGGCAGTACAGGCACTGTACTCCACTCTGTACTACACGGCAGTGCAGGCACTGTACTCCAGTCAGTACTACACGGCAGTACAGGCACTGTACTCCACTCGGTACTACACGGCACTATACACACAGTACTCCACTCAGTACTACACGGCAGTACAGGCACTGTACTCCACTCGGGACTACACGGCAGTACAGGCACTGTACTCCACTCAGTACTACACGGCAGTACAAGCACTGTACTCCACTCAGTACTACACGGCAGTACAGGCACTGTACTCCACTCGGTACTACACGGCACTATACACACAGTACTCCACTCAGTACTACACGGCAGTACAGGCACTGTACTCCACTCGGGACTACACGGCAGTACAGGCACTGTACTCCACACACTACTACAAGGCAGTACAGGCACTGTACTCCACTCGGGACTACACGGCAGTACAGGCACTGTACTCCACTCAGTACTACACGGCAGTACAGGCACTGAACTCCACTCAGTACCTCACGGCAGTACACCCACTGTACTCCACTCGGTACTATACGGCACTATACACACAGTACTCCACTCAGTACTACACGGCAGTACAGGCAGAGTACTCCACTCACTACTACACGGCAGTACAGGCACTGTACTCCACTCGGTACCACACGGCAGTACAGGCAATGTACTCCACTCGGTACTACACGGCACTATACACACAATACTCCAATCGGTACTACACGGCAGTACAGGCACTGTACTCCACTCAGTACTACACGGCAGTATGCACACAGTTCTCCACTCGGTACTACACGGCACTATACACACAGTACCCCACTCGGTACTACATGGCAGTACAGGCACTGTACTCCACTCGGTACTACACGGCAGTATGCACACAGTACTCCACTCGGGACTACTCGGCAGTAGAGGTACACTACTCCACTCAGTACTACACGGCAGTATACACACAGTCCCCCACTCGGTACTTCACGGCAGTACAGGCACTGTACTATACTCAGTACTACACGGCAGTACAGGTACTGTACTCCCCTCAGCACTACACTGCACTATACACACGGTGCTGCACTCGGTACTACACGGCACTATACAGAAAGTACTCCACTCGGTACTACACGGCATTACAGGCACTGTAATCCACTCAGTACTACACGGCAGTATACACACAGTCCCCCACTCGGCAGTATAGACACAGTACTACACTCAGTACTACACGGCAGTATAGACACAGCACTACACCCAGTACTACACGGCAGTATAGACACAGTACTACACCCAGTACTACACGGCAGTATAGACACAGTACTACACCCAGTACTACACGGCAGTATACACACAGAACTACACCCAGTACTACACGCCAGTACACACAACCTAATCCATTCGGTACTACACGGCAGTATAGACACAGTACTCCACTCAGTACTTAACGGCTGTATGCACACAGTACTCCAATGAGTACTACACGGCAGCACACACGTCGTACTCCACTCAGTACTACACGGCAGTATACACACAGTACTCCACTCAGTACTACACGGCAGTACACACACAGTACTCCACTCAGTACTACACGGCAGTACACCCATCGTACTCCACTCAATACTACACGGCAGTATACACACAGTACTCCACTCAGTACTACACGGCAGTATACACACAGTACTCCCCTCAGTACTACACGGCAGTATAGACACAGTACTCCACTCTGTACTACACGGCAGTATACACGCAGTAATCCACTCAGTACTACACGGCAGCACACCTATCGTACTCCACTCAGTACTACATGTCAGTACAGACAGAGTACTCCACTCGGTATTACCCGGCAGTATACACACAGTACTCCACTCGGGACTACACGGCAGTACACACATACCGTACTCCACTCAGTACTACACGGCAGTACACAAACCGTACTTCAAACAGTACTACACGGCAGTACACACACCATACTCCATTCGGTACTACACGGCAGTACAGACACAGTACTCCACTCAGTAGTTAACGGCTGTATGCACACAGTACTTAACTGAGTACTATATGTTAATACAGACAACGTAATCCACTCAGTACTACACGGCAGTACACACACAGTATTCCACTCGGTACTACGCGGCGGTATACACACAGTACTCCCCTCGGGACTACACGGCAGTACAGGCACTGTACTGCACTCAGTACTACACGGCAGTACAGGCACTGTACTCCACTCGAAACTACACAGCAGTACAGGCACTGTACACCATTCAGTACTACACGGCAGTATGGACACAGTACTCCACACGGGACTACACGGCAGTACAGGCACTGTACTCCACTCGGTACTATACGGCAGTACAGGCACTGTACTCCACTCAGTACTACACTGCACTATACACACAGTACTCCACTCGGGACTACACGGCAGTACATGCACTCTACTCCACTCAGTACTACACTGCTCTATACACACAGTACTCCACTGGGCACTACACGGCAGTACAGGCAGTGTACTCCACTCAGTACTACACGGCAGTACAAGCACTAGACTCCACTCGGTACTACACGACAGTACACGCACTGTACTCCAATCAGTACTACACGGTAGTACAGGCACTGTATTCCACTCGCTACTACACGGCACGATACACACCGTACTCCACTCAGTACTACACGGCATTTCAGGCACTGTACTCCACTCGGTACTACACGGCACTATACACACAGTACTCCACTCAGTACTACACGGCAGTACAGGCACTGTACTCCACTCGGGACTACACGGCACTATACACACAGTACTCCACTCGGGACTACACGGCAGTATAGGCACTGTACTCCACTCAGTACTACAAGGCAGTACAGGCACTGTACTCCAATCGGGACTACACGGCAGTACAGGCAATGTACACCACTCAGTACTACACTGCACTATACACACAGTACTGAACTCGGGACTACACGGCAGTACAGGCACTGTACTCCACTCAGTACTACACGGCAGTACAGGCACTCTACTCCACTCAGTACTACAAGGCATTTCAGGCACTGTACTCCACTCGGTACTACACGGCACTATACACACAGTACTCCACTCAGTACTACACGGCAGTACAGGCACTGTACTCCACTCGGGACTACACGGCACTATACACACAGTACACCACACGAGACTACACGGCAGTATAGGCACTGTACTCCACTCAGTACTACACGGCAGTACAGGCACTGTACTCCACTCGGTACTACACGGCACTATACACACAGTACTCCACTCGGGACTACACGGCAGTATAGGCACTGTACTCCACTCAGTACTACACGGCAGTACAGGCACTGTACTCCACTCGGTACTACATGGCACTATACACACAGTAATCCACTCGGGACTACACGGCAGTACAGGCACTCTACTCCACTCAGTACTACACGAAAGTACAGGCACTGTACTCCACTCGGTACTACACGGCACTATACACACAGTACCCCACCCGGTACTACACGGCAGTACAGGTACTGTACACCACTCAGTACTGCAGTATGCACACATCACTCCACTCGGTACTACACGGCACTATACACACAGTACTCCACTCGGTACTACACGGCAATACAGGCACTGTAATCCACTCGGTACTACACGGCACTATACACACAGTACCCCACTCGGGACTACACGGCAGTACATGCACTGTACTACACTCGGTACAAACACGGCAGTACAGGCACTGTACTCCACTCGGTACTACACGGCATTTTACACACAGTACTCCACTCGGGACTACATGGCAGTACAGGCACTGTACTCCACTATGTACTACACGGCTGTATGCACACAGTCCCCCACTCGGTACTACACGGCACTATACGCACAGTACTCCACTCGGTACTACACGGCAATACAGGCACTGTACACCACTCGGTACTACACGGCAGTATGCACACAGTACTCCACTCCGTACTACACGGCAGTACAGGCAATGTACTCCACTCGGTACTACACGGCACTATACACACAGTACTCCACTCGGTACTACACGGCAGTACAGGCATTGTACTCCACTCGGTACTACACGGCACTATACACACAGTACTCCACTCAGTAATACACGGCAGTATGCACACAGTACTCCACTAGGTACTACACGGCAGTACAGGCACTATACTCCACTCGGTACTACACGGCCTTATACACACAGTACTCCACTCGGTACTGCACGGCAGTACAGGCACTGTACTCCACTCGGTACTACACGGCAGTATACACACAGTCCCCCACTCGGTACTACACGGCAGTACATGCACTGTACTCCACTCAGTACTACACGGCAGTACAGGCACTGTACACCACTCAGTACTACACTGCACTATACACACAGTAATACACTCGGGACTACACGGCAGTTCAGCCACTGTACTCCACTTAGTACTACACGGCAGTACAGGCAATGTACTCCACTCGGTACTACACGGCACTATACACACAGTACTCCACTCAGGACTACACGGCAGTACAGGCACTGTACTCCACTCAGTACTACACGGCAGTTCAGGCAATGTACACCACTCAGTACTACACTGCACTATACACACAGTACTCCACTCGGGACTACACGGCAGTACAGGCACTGTACTCCACTCAGTACAACACGGCAATACAGGCACTGTACTCCACTCCGTACTACACGGCACTTTACACACAGTACTCCACTCGGTACTACACGGCACTATACACACGGTACTCCACTCAGTACTACACGGCAGTACAGGCACTGTACTCCACTCGGGACTAAACGGCAGTACAGGCACTGTACTCCACTCAGTACTACACGGCAGTACAGGCAATGTACTCCACTCAGTACTACACGGCAGTACATGCTCTGTACTCCACTCGGTACTACACGGCACTTTACACACAGTACTCCACTCGGGACTACACGGCAGTACAGGCTCTGTACTCCACTCAGTACTACACGGCAGTACAGGCACTGTACTCCACTCAGTACTACACGGCAGTACAGGCACTGTACTCCACTCAGTACTACACGGCAGTACAGGCACTGTACTCCACTCGGTACTACACGGCACTATACACACAGTACTCCACTCAGTACTACACGGCAGTACAGGCACTGTACTCCAATCGGGACTACACGGCAGTACAGGCAATGTACACCACTCAGTACTACACTGCACTATACACACAGTACTCCACTCGGGACTACACGGCAGTACAGGCACTGTACTCCACTCAGTACAACACGGCAATACAGGCACTGTACTCCACTCCGTACTACACGGCACTTTACCCACAGTACTCCACTCGGTACTACACGGCACTATACACACGGTACTCCACTCAGTACTACACGGCAGTACAGGCAGTGTACTCCACTCGGGACTACACGGCAGTACAGGCACTTTACTCCACTCAGTACTACACGGCAGTACAGGCACTGTACTCCACTCGGTACAACACGGCAATACAGGCACTGTACTCCACTCGGTACTACACGGTACTACACAGTACACGGCAATACAGGCACTGTACTCCACTCGGTACTACACGGCACTATACACACAGTACTCCAGGCACAGTACGCCACTCACTACTGTACTCAGTACTACACGGCAGTATACACACAGTACTCCACTCAAACTACACGGCAGTACAGGCACTGTACTCCACTAGGTACTACACGGCACTATACACACAGTACTCCACTCAGTACTACACGGCAGTACAGGCAGTGTACTCCACTCGGGACTACACGGCAGTACAGGCACTTTACTCCACTCAGTACTACACGGCAGTACAGGCACTGTACTCCACTCAGTACTACACGGCAGTACACCCACTGTACTCCACTCGGTACTACACGGCACTATACACACAGTACTCCACTCAGTAGTACACGGCAGTACAGGCACAGTACGCCACTCACTACTACACGGCAGTACAGGCACTGTACTCCACTCGGGACTACACGGCAGTACACCCATCGTACTCCACTCAGTACTACACGGCAGTACAAGCACTGTACTCCACTCGGTACTACACGGCACTATACACACAGTACTCCACTCGGTACTACACGGCAGTACAGGTACTGTACTCCACTCAGTACTACACGCCAGTATGCACACAGTACTCCACTCGGTACTACACGGCACTATACACACAGTACTCCACTCGGTACAACACGGCAATACAGGCACTGTACTCCACTCGGTACTACACGGCACTATACACACAGTACTCCAGTCGGTACTACACGGCAGTACATGCACTGTACTCCACTCGGTACTACAAGGCACTATACACACAGTACTCCACTCGGTACTACACGGCAGTACAGGCACTGCTCTCCACTCAGTACTACACGACACTATACACACAGTACTCCACTCGGTAATACACGGCAGTACATGAACTGTACTCCACTCGGTATTACACGGTACTATACACACAGAACTCCAATCGGTACTACATGGCATTACAGGCACTGTACTCCACTCAGTACTACACGGCAGTACAGGCACTGTACTCCACGCAGTACTACACGGCAGTATGCACACAGTACTCCACTCAGTACTACACGGCACTATACACACAGTACTCCACTCGGTACAACACGGCAATACAGGCACTGTACTCCACTCGGTACTACACGGCAGTACATGCTCTGTACTCCACTCGGTACTACACGGCACTATACACACAGTACTCCACTCGGTACTACACGGCAGTACAGGCACTGTACTCCAGTCGGTACTACATGGCACTATACACACAGTACTCCACTCAGTACTACACGGCAGTATGCAAACAGTACTCCACTCGGTACTACACGGCAGTACAGGCACTGTACTCCACTCGGTACTACACGGCTTTATACACACAGTACTCCACTCGGTACTACACGGCAGTACAGGCACTGTACTCCACGCAGTACTACACGGCAGTATGCACACAGTACTCCACTCAGTACTACACGGCACTATACACACAGTACTCCACTCGGTACAACACGGCAATACAGGCACTGTACTCCACTCGGTACTACACGGCACTATACACACAGTAGTCCAGTCGGTAATACACGGCAGTACATGCACTGTACTCCACTCGGTACTACACGGCACTATACACACAGTACTCCACTCCGTACTACACGGCAGTACAGGCACTGCACTCCACTCAGTACTACACGACACTATACACACAGTACTCCACTCGGTAATACACGGCAGTTCATGCACTGTACTCCACTCGGTACTACACGGAACTATACACACAGTACTCCACTCGGTACTACACGGCATTACGGGCACTGTACTCCACTCAGTACTACACGGCAGTACAGGCACTGTACTCCACTCGGTACTACACGGCACTATACACACAGTACTCCACTCGGGACTACACGGCAGTACATGCACTGTACTCCACTCAGTACTACACTGCACTATACACACAGTACTCCACTCGGCACTACACTTCGGTACAGGCACTGTACTTCACTCAGTACTACACGGCAGTACAAGCACTGTACTCCACTCCGTACTACACGACAGTACAGGCACTATTACTCCAATGAGTACTTCACGGCAGTACAGGTACTGTACTCCACTCGGGACTACACGGCAGTACAGGCACTGTACTCCACTCACAACTACACGGCAGTATAGGCACTGTACTCCACTCAGTACTACACGGCAGTACAGGCACTGTACTCCACTCGGTACTACACGGCACTATACACACCGTACTCCACTCGGGACTACACGGCAGTACAGGCACTCTACTCCACTCAGTACTACACGAAAGTACAGGCACTGTACTCCACTCGGTACTACACGGCACTATACACACAGTACCCCACCCGGTACTACACGGCAGTAAGGTACTGTACACCACTCAGTACTGCAGTATGCACACATCACTCCACTCGGTACTACACGGCACTATACACACAGTACTCCACTCGGTACTACACGGCAATACAGGCACTGTACTCCACTCGGTACTACACGGCACTATACACACAGTACTCCACTCGGTACTACACGGCAGTACATGCACTCTACTCCACTCGATACTACACGGCACTATACACACAGTACTCCACTCGGTACTACACGGCAGTACAGGCACTGTACTCCACTCAGTACTAAACGGCAGTATGCACACAGTACTCCACTCGGTACTACACGGCACTATACTCACAGTACTACACTCAGTACTACACGGCAGTATGCACACAGTCCCCCACTCGGTACTACACGGCAGTACATGCACTGTACTCCACTCAGTACTACACGGCAGTACAGGCACTGTACTCCACTCGGTACTACACGGCAGTATACACACAGTCCCCCACTCGGTACTACACGGCAGTACATGCAATGTACTCCACTCAGTACTACACGGCAGTACAGGCACTGTACACAACTCAGTACTACACTGCACTATACACACAGTACTACACTCGGGACTACACGGCAGTTCAGCCACTGTACTCCACATAGTACTACACGGCAGTACAGGCACTGTACTCCACTCGGTGCTACACGGCACTATACACACAGTACTCCACTCAGGACTACACGGCAGTACAGGCACTGTACTCCACTCAGTACTACACGGCACTATACACACAGTACTCCACTCAGGACTACACGGCGGTACATGCACTGTACTCCACTCAGTACTACACTGCACTATACACACAGTACTCCACTCGGGACTACACGGGAGTACAGGCACTGTACTCCACTCAGTACTACACGGCAGTTCAGGCAATGTACACCACTCAGTACTACACTGCACTATACACACAGTACTCCACTCGGGACTACACGGCAGTACAGGCACTGTACTCCACTCAGTACAACACGGCAATACAGGCACTGTACTCCACTCCGTACTACACGGCACTTTACACACAGTACTCCATTCGGGACTACACGGCAGTACAGGCACTGCACTCCATTCAGTACTACACGGCAGTACAGGCACTGTACTCCACTCGGTACTACACGGCACTATACACACGGTATTCCACTCAGTACTACACGGCAGTACAGGCACTGTACTCCACTCGGGACTAAACGGCAGTACAGGCACTGTACTCCACTCAGTACTACACGGCAGTAGAGGCACTGTACTCCGCTCAGTACTACACGGCAGTACATGCACTGTACTCCACTCGGTACTACACGGCACTTTACACACAGTACTCCACTCGGGACTACACGGCAGTACACGCTCTGTACTCCACTCAGTACTACACGGCAGTACAGGCACTGTAATCCACTCAGTACTACACGGCAGTACAGGCACTGTACTCCACTCAGTACTACACGGCAGTACAGGCACTGTACTCCACTCAGTACTACACGGCAGTACAGGCAATGTACTCCACTCAGTACTACACGGCAGTACAGGCAATGCACTCCACTCGGTACTACACGGCACTATACACACAGTACTCCACTCAGTACTACACGGCAGTACAGGCACTGTACTCCACTCGGGACTACACGGCAGTACAGGCACTGTACTCTACTCAGTACTACACGGCACTATACACACAGTACTCCACTCAAACTACACGGCAGTACAGGCACTGTATTCCACTCGGTACTACACGGCACTATACACACAGTACTCCACTCAGTACTACACGGCAGTACAGGCAGTGTACTCCACTCGGGACTACACGGCAGTACAGGCACTGTACTCCACTCAGTACTACACGGCAGTACAGGCACTGTACTCCACTCAGTACTACACGGCAGTACACCCACTGTACTCCACTCGGTACTACACGGCACTATACACACAGTACTCCACTCAGTACTACACGGCAGTACAGGCACAGTACGCCACTCACTACTACACGGCAGTACAGGCACTGTACTCCACTCGGGACTACACGGCACTATACACACAGTACTGCACTCGGTACTACACGGCATTACAGGCACTGTACTCCACTCAGTACTACACGGCAGTACAGGGACTGTACTATGCTCGGTACTACACGGCACAATACACACAGTACTCCACTCGGTACTACACGGCAGTACAAGCACTGTACTCCACTCGGTACTACACGGCACTATACACACAAAACTCAATTCAGGACTACACGGCAGTACAGGCACTTTACTCCACTCAGTACTACACGGCAGTACAGGCACTGAACTCCACTCAGTACTACACGGCAGTGCAGGCACTGTACTCCACTCGGTACTACACGGCACGATACACACCGTACTCCACTCAGTACTACACGGCATTTCAGGCACTGTACTCCACTCGGTACTACACGGCACTATACACACAGTACTCCACTCAGTACTACACGGCAGTACAGGCACTGTACTCCACTCGGGACTACACGGCACTATACACACAGTACACCACACGAGACTACACGGCAGTATAGGCACTGTACTCCACTCAGTACTACACGGCAGTACAGGCACTGTACTCCACTCGGTACTACACGGCACTATACACACAGTACTCCACTCGGGACTACACGGCAGTATAGGCACTGTACTCCACTCAGTACTACAAGGCAGTACAGGCACTGTACTCCAATCGGGACTACACGGCAGTACAGGCAATGTACACCACTCAGTACTACACTGCACTATACACACAGTACTGAACTCGGGACTACACGGCAGTACAGGCACTGTACTCCACTCAGTACTACACGGCAGTACAGGCACTCTACTCCACTCAGTACTACAAGGCATTTCAGGCACTGTACTCCACTCGGTACTACACGGCACTATACACACAGTACTCCACTCAGTACTACACGGCAGTACAGGCACTGTACTCCACTCGGGACTACACGGCACTATACACACAGTACACCACACGAGACTACACGGCAGTATAGGCACTGTACTCCACTCAGTACTACACGGCAGTACAGGCACTGTACTCCACTCGGTACTACACGGCACTATACACACAGTACTCCACTCGGGACTACACGGCAGTATAGGCACTGTACTCCACTCAGTACTACACGGCAGTACAGGCACTGTACTCCACTCGGTACTACACGGCACTATACACACAGTAATCCACTCGGGACTACACGGCAGTACAGGCACTCTACTCCACTCAGTACTACACGAAAGTACAGGCACTGTACTCCACTCGGTACTACACGGCACTATACACACAGTACCCCACCCGGTACTACACGGCAGTACAGGTACTGTACACCACTCAGTACTGCAGTATGCACACATCACTCCACTCGGTACTACACGGCACTATACACACAGTACTCCACTCGGTACTACACGGCAATACAGGCACTGTAATCCACTCGGTACTACACGGCACTATACACACAGTACCCCACTCGGGACTACACGGCAGTACATGCACTGTACTACACTCGGTACAAACACGGCAGTACAGGCACTGTACTCCACTCGGTACTACACGGCATTTTACACACAGTACTCCACTCGGGACTACATGGCAGTACAGGCACTGTACTCCACTATGTACTACACGGCTGTATGCACACAGTCCCCCACTCGGTACTACACGGCACTATACGCACAGTACTCCACTCGGTACTACACGGCAATACAGGCACTGTACACCACTCGGTACTACACGGCAGTATGCACACAGTACTCCACTCGGTACTACACGGCAGTACAGGCAATGTACTCCACTCGGTACTACACGGCACTATACACACAGTACTCCACTCGGTACTACACGGCAGTACAGGCATTGTACTCCACTCGGTACTACACGGCACTATACACACAGTACTCCACTCAGTAATACACGGCAGTATGCACACAGTACTCCACTAGGTACTACACGGCAGTACAGGCACTATACTCCACTCGGTACTACACGGCCTTATACACACAGTACTCCACTCGGTACTGCACGGCAGTACAGGCACTGTACTCCACTCGGTACTACACGGCAGTATACACAGAGTCCCCCACTCGGTACTACACGGCAGTACATGCACTGTACTCCACTCAGTACTACACGGCAGTACAGGCACTGTACACCACTCAGTACTACACTGCACTATACACACAGTAATACACTCGGGACTACACGGCAGTTCAGCCACTGTACTCCACTTAGTACTACACGGCAGTACAGGCAATGTACTCCACTCGGTACTACACGGCACTATACACACAGTACTCCACTCAGGACTACACGGCAGTACAGGCACTGTACTCCACTCAGTACTACACGGCAGTTCAGGCAATGTACACCACTCAGTACTACACTGCACTATACACACAGTACTCCACTCGGGACTACACGGCAGTACAGGCACTGTACTCCACTCAGTACAACACGGCAATACAGGCACTGTACTCCACTCCGTACTACACGGCACTTTACACACAGTACTCCACTCGGTACTACACGGCACTATACACACGGTACTCCACTCAGTACTACACGGCAGTACAGGCACTGTACTCCACTCGGGACTAAACGGCAGTACAGGCACTGTACTCCACTCAGTACTACACGGCAGTACAGGCAATGTACTCCACTCAGTACTACACGGCAGTACATGCTCTGTACTCCACTCGGTACTACACGGCACTTTACACACAGTACTCCACTCGGGACTACACGGCAGTACAGGCTCTGTACTCCACTCAGTACTACACGGCAGTACAGGCACTGTACTCCACTCAGTACTACACGGCAGTACAGGCACTGTACTCCACTCAGTACTACACGGCAGTACAGGCACTGTACTCCACTCAGTACTACACGGCAGTACAGGCACTGTACTCCACTCGGTACTACACGGCACTATACACACAGTACTCCACTCAGTACTACACGGCAGTACAGGCACTGTACTCCAATCGGGACTACACGGCAGTACAGGCAATGTACACCACTCAGTACTACACTGCACTATACACACAGTACTCCACTCGGGACTACACGGCAGTACAGGCACTGTACTCCACTCAGTACAACACGGCAATACAGGCACTGTACTCCACTCCGTACTACACGGCACTTTACCCACAGTACTCCACTCGGTACTACACGGCACTATACACACGGTACTCCACTCAGTACTACACGGCAGTACAGGCAGTGTACTCCACTCGGGACTACACGGCAGTACAGGCACTTTACTCCACTCAGTACTACACGGCAGTACAGGCACTGTACTCCACTCGGTACAACACGGCAATACAGGCACTGTACTCCACTCGGTACTACACGGTACTACACAGTACACGGCAATACAGGCACTGTACTCCACTCGGTACTACACGGCACTATACACACAGTACTCCACTCGGTACTACACGGCAGTACATGCACTCTACTCCACTCGATACTACACGGCACTATACACACAGTACTCCACTCGGTACTACACGGCAGTACAGGCACTGTACTCCACTCAGTACTAAACGGCAGTATGCACACAGTACTCCACTCGGTACTACACGGCACTATACTCACAGTACTACACTCAGTACTACACGGCAGTATGCACACAGTCCCCCACTCGGTACTACACGGCAGTACATGCACTGTACTCCACTCAGTACTACACGGCAGTACAGGCACTGTACTCCACTCGGTACTACACGGCAGTATACACACAGTCCCCCACTCGGTACTACACGGCAGTACATGCAATGTACTCCACTCAGTACTACACGGCAGTACAGGCACTGTACACAACTCAGTACTACACTGCACTATACACACAGTACTACACTCGGGACTACACGGCAGTTCAGCCACTGTACTCCACATAGTACTACACGGCAGTACAGGCACTGTACTCCACTCGGTGCTACACGGCACTATACACACAGTACTCCACTCAGGACTACACGGCAGTACAGGCACTGTACTCCACTCAGTACTACACGGCACTATACACACAGTACTCCACTCAGGACTACACGGCGGTACATGCACTGTACTCCACTCAGTACTACACTGCACTATACACACAGTACTCCACTCGGGACTACACGGGAGTACAGGCACTGTACTCCACTCAGTACTACACGGCAGTTCAGGCAATGTACACCACTCAGTACTACACTGCACTATACACACAGTACTCCACTCGGGACTACACGGCAGTACAGGCACTGTACTCCACTCAGTACAACACGGCAATACAGGCACTGTACTCCACTCCGTACTACACGGCACTTTACACACAGTACTCCATTCGGGACTACACGGCAGTACAGGCACTGCACTCCATTCAGTACTACACGGCAGTACAGGCACTGTACTCCACTCGGTACTACACGGCACTATACACACGGTATTCCACTCAGTACTACACGGCAGTACAGGCACTGTACTCCACTCGGGACTAAACGGCAGTACAGGCACTGTACTCCACTCAGTACTACACGGCAGTAGAGGCACTGTACTCCGCTCAGTACTACACGGCAGTACATGCACTGTACTCCACTCGGTACTACACGGCACTTTACACACAGTACTCCACTCGGGACTACACGGCAGTACACGCTCTGTACTCCACTCAGTACTACACGGCAGTACAGGCACTGTAATCCACTCAGTACTACACGGCAGTACAGGCACTGTACTCCACTCAGTACTACACGGCAGTACAGGCACTGTACTCCACTCAGTACTACACGGCAGTACAGGCAATGTACTCCACTCTGTACTACACGGCAGTACAGGCAATGCACTCCACTCGGTACTACACGGCACTATACACACAGTACTCCACTCAGTACTACACGGCAGTACAGGCACTGTACTCCACTCGGGACTACACGGCAGTACAGGCACTGTACTCTACTCAGTACTACACGGCACTATACACACAGTACTCCACTCAAACTACACGGCAGTACAGGCACTGTATTCCACTCGGTACTACACGGCACTATACACACAGTACTCCACTCAGTACTACACGGCAGTACAGGCAGTGTACTCCACTCGGGACTACACGGCAGTACAGGCACTGTACTCCACTCAGTACTACACGGCAGTACAGGCACTGTACTCCACTCAGTACTACACGGCAGTACACCCACTGTACTCCACTCGGTACTACACGGCACTATACACACAGTACTCCACTCAGTACTACACGGCAGTACAGGCACAGTACGCCACTCACTACTACACGGCAGTACAGGCACTGTACTCCACTCGGGACTACACGGCACTATACACACAGTACTGCACTCGGTACTACACGGCATTACAGGCACTGTACTCCACTCAGTACTACACGGCAGTACAGGGACTGTACTATGCTCGGTACTACACGGCACAATACACACAGTACTCCACTCGGTACTACACGGCAGTACAAGCACTGTACTCCACTCGGTACTACACGGCACTATACACACAAAACTCAATTCAGGACTACACGGCAGTACAGGCACTTTACTCCACTCAGTACTACACGGCAGTACAGGCACTGAACTCCACTCAGTACTACACGGCAGTGCAGGCACTGTACTCCACTCGGTACTACACGGCACGATACACACCGTACTCCACTCAGTACTACACGGCATTTCAGGCACTGTACTCCACTCGGTACTACACGGCACTATACACACAGTACTCCACTCAGTACTACACGGCAGTACAGGCACTGTACTCCACTCGGGACTACACGGCACTATACACACAGTACACCACACGAGACTACACGGCAGTATAGGCACTGTACTCCACTCAGTACTACACGGCAGTACAGGCACTGTACTCCACTCGGTACTACACGGCACTATACACACAGTACTCCACTCGGGACTACACGGCAGTATAGGCACTGTACTCCACTCAGTACTACAAGGCAGTACAGGCACTGTACTCCAATCGGGACTACACGGCAGTACAGGCAATGTACACCACTCAGTACTACACTGCACTATACACACAGTACTGAACTCGGGACTACACGGCAGTACAGGCACTGTACTCCACTCAGTACTACACGGCAGTACAGGCACTCTACTCCACTCAGTACTACAAGGCATTTCAGGCACTGTACTCCACTCGGTACTACACGGCACTATACACACAGTACTCCACTCAGTACTACACGGCAGTACAGGCACTGTACTCCACTCGGGACTACACGGCACTATACACACAGTACACCACACGAGACTACACGGCAGTATAGGCACTGTACTCCACTCAGTACTACACGGCAGTACAGGCACTGTACTCCACTCGGTACTACACGGCACTATACACACAGTACTCCACTCGGGACTACACGGCAGTATAGGCACTGTACTCCACTCAGTACTACACGGCAGTACAGGCACTGTACTCCACTCGGTACTACACGGCACTATACACACAGTAATCCACTCGGGACTACACGGCAGTACAGGCACTCTACTCCACTCAGTACTACACGAAAGTACAGGCACTGTACTCCACTCGGTACTACACGGCACTATACACACAGTACCCCACCCGGTACTACACGGCAGTACAGGTACTGTACACCACTCAGTACTGCAGTATGCACACATCACTCCACTCGGTACTACACGGCACTATACACACAGTACTCCACTCGGTACTACACGGCAATACAGGCACTGTAATCCACTCGGTACTACACGGCACTATACACACAGTACCCCACTCGGGACTACACGGCAGTACATGCACTGTACTACACTCGGTACAAACACGGCAGTACAGGCACTGTACTCCACTCGGTACTACACGGCATTTTACACACAGTACTCCACTCGGGACTACATGGCAGTACAGGCACTGTACTCCACTATGTACTACACGGCTGTATGCACACAGTCCCCCACTCGGTACTACACGGCACTATACGCACAGTACTCCACTCGGTACTACACGGCAATACAGGCACTGTACACCACTCGGTACTACACGGCAGTATGCACACAGTACTCCACTCGGTACTACACGGCAGTACAGGCAATGTACTCCACTCGGTACTACACGGCACTATACACACAGTACTCCACTCGGTACTACACGGCAGTACAGGCATTGTACTCCACTCGGTACTACACGGCACTATACACACAGTACTCCACTCAGTAATACACGGCAGTATGCACACAGTACTCCACTAGGTACTACACGGCAGTACAGGCACTATACTCCACTCGGTACTACACGGCCTTATACACACAGTACTCCACTCGGTACTGCACGGCAGTACAGGCACTGTACTCCACTCGGTACTACACGGCAGTATACACAGAGTCCCCCACTCGGTACTACACGGCAGTACATGCACTGTACTCCACTCAGTACTACACGGCAGTACAGGCACTGTACACCACTCAGTACTACACTGCACTATACACACAGTAATACACTCGGGACTACACGGCAGTTCAGCCACTGTACTCCACTTAGTACTACACGGCAGTACAGGCAATGTACTCCACTCGGTACTACACGGCACTATACACACAGTACTCCACTCAGGACTACACGGCAGTACAGGCACTGTACTCCACTCAGTACTACACGGCAGTTCAGGCAATGTACACCACTCAGTACTACACTGCACTATACACACAGTACTCCACTCGGGACTACACGGCAGTACAGGCACTGTACTCCACTCAGTACAACACGGCAATACAGGCACTGTACTCCACTCCGTACTACACGGCACTTTACACACAGTACTCCACTCGGTACTACACGGCACTATACACACGGTACTCCACTCAGTACTACACGGCAGTACAGGCACTGTACTCCACTCGGGACTAAACGGCAGTACAGGCACTGTACTCCACTCAGTACTACACGGCAGTACAGGCAATGTACTCTACTCAGTACTACACGGCAGTACATGCTCTGTACTCCACTCGGTACTACACGGCACTTTACACACAGTACTCCACTCGGGACTACACGGCAGTACAGGCTCTGTACTCCACTCAGTACTACACGGCAGTACAGGCACTGTACTCCACTCAGTACTACACGGCAGTACAGGCACTGTACTCCACTCAGTACTACACGGCAGTACAGGCACTGTACTCCACTCAGTACTACACGGCAGTACAGGCACTGTACTCCACTCGGTACTACACGGCACTATACACACAGTACTCCACTCAGTACTACACGGCAGTACAGGCACTGTACTCCAATCGGGACTACACGGCAGTACAGGCAATGTACACCACTCAGTACTACACTGCACTATACACACAGTACTCCACTCGGGACTACACGGCAGTACAGGCACTGTACTCCACTCAGTACAACACGGCAATACAGGCACTGTACTCCACTCCGTACTACACGGCACTTTACCCACAGTACTCCACTCGGTACTACACGGCACTATACACACGGTACTCCACTCAGTACTACACGGCAGTACAGGCAGTGTACTCCACTCGGGACTACACGGCAGTACAGGCACTTTACTCCACTCAGTACTACACGGCAGTACAGGCACTGTACTCCACTCGGTACAACACGGCAATACAGGCACTGTACTCCACTCGGTACTACACGGTACTACACAGTACACGGCAATACAGGCACTGTACTCCACTCGGTACTACACGGCACTATACACACAGTACTCCAGGCACAGTACGCCACTCACTACTGTACTCAGTACTACACGGCAGTATACACACAGTACTCCACTCAAACTACACGGCAGTACAGGCACTGTACTCCACTAGGTACTACACGGCACTATACACACAGTACTCCACTCAGTACTACACGGCAGTACAGGCAGTGTACTCCACTCGGGACTACACGGCAGTACAGGCACTTTACTCCACTCAGTACTACACGGCAGTACAGGCACTGTACTCCACTCAGTACTACACGGCAGTACACCCACTGTACTCCACTCGGTACTACACGGCACTATACACACAGTACTCCACTCAGTAGTACACGGCAGTACAGGCACAGTACGCCACTCACTACTACACGGCAGTACAGGCACTGTACTCCACTCGGGACTACACGGCACTATACACACAGTACTCCACTCGGTACTACACGGCAGTACAGGTACTGTACTCCACTCAGTACTACACGCCAGTATGCACACAGTACTCCACTCGGTACTACACGGCACTATACACACAGTACTCCACTCGGTACAACACGGCAATACAGGCACTGTACTCCACTCGGTACTACACGGCACTATACACACAGTACTCCAGTCGGTACTACACGGCAGTACATGCACTGTACTCCACTCGGTACTACAAGGCACTATACACACAGTACTCCACTCGGTACTACACGGCAGTACAGGCACTGCTCTCCACTCAGTACTACACGACACTATACACACAGTACTCCACTCGGTAATACACGGCAGTACAAGAACTGTACTCCACTCGGTATTACACGGTACTATACACACAGAACTCCAATCGGTACTACATGGCATTACAGGCACTGTACTCCACTCAGTACTACACGGCAGTACAGGCACTGTACTCCACGCAGTACTACACGGCAGTATGCACACAGTACTCCACTCAGTACTACACGGCACTATACACACAGTACTCCACTCGGTACAACACGGCAATACAGGCACTGTACTCCACTCGGTACTACACGGCAGTACATGCTCTGTACTCCACTCGGTACTACACGGCACTATACACACAGTACTCCACTCGGTACTACACGGCAGTACAGGCACTGTACTCCAGTCGGTACTACATGGCACTATACACACAGTACTCCACTCAGTACTACACGGCAGTATGCAAACAGTACTCCACTCGGTACTACACGGCAGTACAGGCACTGTACTCCACTCGGTACTACACGGCTTTATACACACAGTACTCCACTCGGTACTACACGGCAGTACAGGCACTGTACTCCACGCAGTACTACACGGCAGTATGCACACAGTACTCCACTCAGTACTACACGGCACTATACACACAGTACTCCACTCGGTACAACACGGCAATACAGGCACTGTACTCCACTCGGTACTACACGGCACTATACACACAGTAGTCCAGTCGGTAATACACGGCAGTACATGCACTGTACTCCACTCGGTACTACACGGCACTATACACACAGTACTCCACTCCGTACTACACGGCAGTACAGGCACTGCACTCCACTCAGTACTACACGACACTATACACACAGTACTCCACTCGGTAATACACGGCAGTTCATGCACTGTACTCCACTCGGTACTACACGGAACTATACACACAGTACTCCACTCGGTACTACACGGCATTACGGGCACTGTACTCCACTCAGTACTACACGGCAGTACAGGCACTGTACTCCACTCGGTACTACACGGCACTATACACACAGTACTCCACTCGGGACTACACGGCAGTACATGCACTGTACTCCACTCAGTACTACACTGCACTATACACACAGTACTCCACTCGGCACTACACTTCGGTACAGGCACTGTACTTCACTCAGTACTACACGGCAGTACAAGCACTGTACTCCACTCCGTACTACACGACAGTACAGGCACTATTACTCCAATGAGTACTTCACGGCAGGACAGGTACTGTACTCCACTCGGGACTACACGGCAGTACAGGCACTGTACTCCACTCACAACTACACGGCAGTATAGGCACTGTACTCCACTCAGTACTACACGGCAGTACAGGCACTGTACTCCACTCGGTACTACACGGCACTATACACACCGTACTCCACTCGGGACTACACGGCAGTACAGGCACTCTACTCCACTCAGTACTACACGAAAGTACAGGCACTGTACTCCACTCGGTACTACACGGCACTATACACACAGTACCCCACCCGGTACTACACGGCAGTAAGGTACTGTACACCACTCAGTACTGCAGTATGCACACATCACTCCACTCGGTACTACACGGCACTATACACACAGTACTCCACTCGGTACTACACGGCAATACAGGCACTGTACTCCACTCGGTACTACACGGCACTATACACACAGTACTCCACTCGGTACTACACGGCAGTACATGCACTCTACTCCACTCGATACTACACGGCACTATACACACAGTACTCCACTCGGTACTACACGGCAGTACAGGCACTGTACTCCACTCAGTACTAAACGGCAGTATGCACACAGTACTCCACTCGGTACTACACGGCACTATACACACAGTACTACACTCAGTACTACACGGCAGTATGCACACAGTCCCCCACTCGGTACTACACGGCAGTACATGCACTGTACTCCACTCAGTACTACACGGCAGTACAGGCACTGTACTCCACTCGGTACTACACGGCAGTATACACACAGTCCCCCACTCGGTACTACACGGCAGTACATGCAATGTACTCCACTCAGTACTACACGGCAGTACAGGCACTGTACACAACTCAGTACTACACTGCACTATACACACAGTACTACACTCGGGACTACACGGCAGTTCAGCCACTGTACTCCACATAGTACTACACGGCAGTACAGGCACTGTACTCCACTCGGTGCTACACGGCACTATACACACAGTACTCCACTCAGGACTACACGGCAGTACAGGCACTGTACTCCACTCAGTACTACACGGCACTATACACACAGTACTCCACTCAGGACTACACGGCGGTACATGCACTGTACTCCACTCAGTACTACACTGCACTATACACACAGTACTCCACTCGGGACTACACGGGAGTACAGGCACTGTACTCCACTCAGTACTACACGGCAGTTCAGGCAATGTACACCACTCAGTACTACACTGCACTATACACACAGTACTCCACTCGGGACTACACGGCAGTACAGGCACTGTACTCCACTCAGTACAACACGGCAATACAGGCACTGTACTCCACTCCGTACTACACGGCACTTTACACACAGTACTCCATTCGGGACTACACGGCAGTACAGGCACTGCACTCCATTCAGTACTACACGGCAGTACAGGCACTGTACTCCACTCGGTACTACACGGCACTATACACACGGTATTCCACTCAGTACTACACGGCAGTACAGGCACTGTACTCCACTCGGGACTAAACGGCAGTACAGGCACTGTACTCCACTCAGTACTACACGGCAGTAGAGGCACTGTACTCCGCTCAGTACTACACGGCAGTACATGCACTGTACTCCACTCGGTACTACACGGCACTTTACACACAGTACTCCACTCGGGACTACACGGCAGTACACGCTCTGTACTCCACTCAGTACTACACGGCAGTACAGGCACTGTAATCCACTCAGTACTACACGGCAGTACAGGCACTGTACTCCACTCAGTACTACACGGCAGTACAGGCACTGTACTCCACTCAGTACTACACGGCAGTACAGGCAATGTACTCCACTCAGTACTACACGGCAGTACAGGCAATGCACTCCACTCGGTACTACACGGCACTATACACACAGTACTCCACTCAGTACTACACGGCAGTACAGGCACTGTACTCCACTCGGGACTACACGGCAGTACAGGCACTGTACTCTACTCAGTACTACACGGCACTATACACACAGTACTCCACTCAAACTACACGGCAGTACAGGCACTGTATTCCACTCGGTACTAAACGGCACTATACACACAGTACTCCACTCAGTACTACACGGCAGTACAGGCAGTGTACTCCACTCGGGACTACACGGCAGTACAGGCACTGTACTCCACTCAGTACTACACGGCAGTACAGGCACTGTACTCCACTCAGTACTACACGGCAGTACACCCACTGTACTCCACTCGGTACTACACGGCACTATACACACAGTACTCCACTCAGTACTACACGGCAGTACAGGCACAGTACGCCACTCACTACTACACGGCAGTACAGGCACTGTACTCCACTCGGGACTACACGGCAGTACACCCATCGTACTCCACTCAGTACTACACGGCAGTACAAGCACTGTACTCCACTCGGTACTACACGGCACTATACACACAGTACTCCACTCGATACTACACGGCAGTACAGGTACTGTAAACCACTCAGTACTACACGGCAGTATGCACACAGTACTCCACTCGGTACTACACGGCACTATACACACAGTACTCCACTCGGTACTACACGGCAGAACAGGCACTGTACTCTACTCAGTAGTACACGGCAGTACACACACAGTCTCCCACTCGCTACTACCCGGCAGTACAGGCACTGTACTCCACTCAGTAATACACGGCAGTATGCACACAGTACTCCACTCGGGACTACACGGCAGTAAAGGCACTGTACTCCACTCGGTACTACACGGCAGTACAGGCACTGTACTCCACTCAGTACTACACTGCACTATACATACAGTACTCCACTCGTGACTACACGGCAGTACATGCACTGTACTCCACTCAGTACTACACTGCACTATACACACAGTACTCCACTCGGCACTACACTTCGGTACAGGCACTGTACTTCACTCAGTACTACACGGCAGTACAAGCACTGTACTCCACTCCGTACTACACGACAGTACAGGCACTATTACTCCAATGAGTACTTCACGGCAGTACAGGTACTGTACTCCACTCGGGACTACACGACAGTACAGGCACTGTACACCACTCACAACTACACGGCAGTACAGGTACAGTACGCCACTCGGGACTACACGACATAACAGGCACTATTACTCCACTCACAACTACACGGCAGTACAGGCACTGTACTCCACTCGGGACTACATGGCAGTATAGGCAGTGTACTCCACTCAGTACTACACGGCAGTACAGGCACTGTACTCCACTCGGTACTACACGGCACTATACACACAGTACTCCACTCGGGACTACACGGCAGTACAGGCACTCTACTCCACTCAGTACTACACGAAAGTAGAGGCACTGTACTCCACTCGGTACTACACGGCACTATACACACAGTACCCCATCCGGTACTACACGGCAGTACAGGTACTGTACACCACTCAGTACTACACGGCAGTATGCACACATCACTCCACTCGGTACTACACGGCACTATACACACAGTACTCCACTCGGTACTACACGGCAATACAGGCACTGTACTCCACTCGGTACTACACGGCACTATACACACAGTACTCCACTCGGGACTACACGGCAGTACATGCACTGTACTCCACTCGGTACTACACCGCACTATACACACAGTACTCCACTCGGTACTACACGGCAGTACATGCACTCTACTCCACTCGATACTACACGGCACTATACACACAGTAATCCACTCGGTACTACACGGCAGTACAGGCACTGTACTCCACTCAGTACTACACGGCAGTATGCACACAGTACTCCACTCGGTACTACACGGCACTATACACACAGTACTCCGCTCGGTACAAACACGGCAGTACAGGCATTGTACTCCACTCTGTACTACACGTCAGTTTACACACAGTACTCCACTCGGGACTACATGGCAGTGCAGGCACTGTACTCCACTCAGTACTACACGGCAGTTTGCACACAGTCCCCCACTCGGTACTACACGGCACTATACGCACAGTACTCCACTCGGTACTACACGGCAATACAGGCACTGTACTCCACTCGGTACTACACGGCAGTATGCACACAGTACTCCACTCGGTACTACACGGCAGTACAGGCACTGTACTCCACTCGGTACTACACGGCACAATACACACAGTACTCCACTCGGTACTACACGGCAGTACAGGCACTGTACTCCAGTCGGTACTACATGGCACTATACACACAGTACTCCACTCAGTACTACACGGCAGTATGCACACAGTACTCCACTCGGTACTACACGGCAGTACAGGCACTGTACTCCACTCGGTACTACACGGCTTTATACACACAGTACTCCACTCGGTACTACACGGCAGTACAGGCACTGTACTCCACGCAGTACTACACGGCAGTATGCACACAGTACTCCACTCAGTACTACACGGCACTATACACACAGTACTCCACTCGGTACAACACCGCAATACAGGCACTGTACTCCACTCGGTACTACACGGCACTATACACACAGTAGTCCAGTCGGTAATACACGGCAGTACATGCACTGTACTCCACTCGGTACTACACGGCACTATACACACAGTACTCCACTCCGTACTACACGGCAGTACAGGCACTGCACTCCACTCAGTACTACACGACACTATACACACAGTACTCCACTCGGTAATACACGGCAGTACATGAACTGTACTCCACTCGGTACTACACGGAACTATACACACAGTACTCCACTCGGTACTACACGGCATTACAGGCACTGTACTCCACTCAGTACTACACGGCAGTACAGGCACTCTACTCCACTCGGTACTACACGGCACTATACACACAGTACTCCACTCGGTACTACACGGCAGAACAGGCACTGTACTCTACTCAGTAGTACACGGCAGTACACACACAGTCTCCCACTCGCTACTACCCGGCAGTACAGGCACTTTACTCCACTCAGTAATACACGGCAGTATGCACACAGTACTCCACTCGGGACTACACGGCAGTAAAGGCACTGTACTCCACTCGGTACTACACGGCAGTACAGGCACTGTACTCCACTCAGTACTACACTGCACTATACATACAGTACTCCACTCGGGACTACACGGCAGTACATGCACTGTACTCCACTCAGTACTACACTGCACTATACACACAGTACACCACTCGGCACTACACTTCGGTACAGGCACTGTACTTCACTCAGTACTACACGGCATTACAAGCACTGTACTCCACTCGGTACTACACAACAGTACAGGCACTATTACTCCAATGAGTACTACACGGCAGTACAGGTACTGTACTCCACTCGGGACTACACGGCAGTACAGGCACTGTACTCCACTCACAACTACACGGCAGTACAGGTACAGTACGCCACTCGGGACTACACGGCAGTACAGACACTATTACTCCACTCACAACTACACGGCAGTACAGGCACTGTACTCCACTCGGGACTACACGGCAGTATAGGCACTGTACTCCACTCAGTACTACACGGCAGTACAGGCACTGTACTCCACTCGGTACTACACGGCACTATACACACAGTACTCCACTCGGGACTACACGGCAGTACAGGCACTCTACTCCACTCAGTACTACACGAAAGTACAGGCACTGTAATCCACTCGGTACTACACGGCACTATACACACAGTACCCCACCCGGTACTACACGGCAGTACAGGTACTGTACAACAGTACTACACGGCAGTATGCACACATCACTCCACTCGGTACTACACGGCACTATACACACTGTATTCTACTCGGTACTACACGGCAATACAGGCACTGTACTCCACTCGGTACTACACGGCACTATACACACAGTACTCCACTCGGGACTACACGGCAGTACATGCACTGTATTCCACTCGTTACTACACCGCACTATACACACAGTACTCCACTCGGTACTACACGGCAGTACATGCACTCTACTCCACTCGATACTACACGGCACTATACACACAGTACACCACTCGGTACTACACGGCAGTACAGGCACTGTACTCCACTCAGTACTACACGGCAGTATGCACACAGTACTCCACTCGGTACTACACGGCACTATACACACAGTACCCCACTTGGTACAAACACGGCAGTACAGGCACTGTACTCCACTCGGTACTACACGGCAGTTTACACACAGTACTCCACTCGGGACTACATGGCAGTACAGGCACTGTACTCCACTCAGTACTACACGGCAGTATGCACACAGTCCCCCACGCGGTACTACACGGCACTATACGCACATTACTCCACTCGGTACTACACGGCAATACAGGCACTGTACTCCACTCGGTACTACACGGCAGTATGCACACAGTACTCCACTCGGTACAACGCGGCAGTACAGGCACTGTACTCCACTCGGTACTACACGGCACTATACACACAGTACACCACTCGGTACTACACGACAGTACAGGCACTGTACTCCACTCGGTACTACACGGCACTATACACACAGTACTCCAATCAGTACTACACGGCAGTATGCACACAGTACTCCACTCGGTACTACACGGCAGTACAGGCACTGTACTCCACTCGGTACTACACGGCTTTATACACACAGTACTCCACTCGGTACTACACGGCAGTACAGGCACTGTACTCCACTCGGTACTACACGGCAGTATACACACAGTCCCCCACTCGGTACTACACGGCAGTACAGGCACTGCACTCCACCCAGTACTACACGGCAGTACAGGCACTGTACTCCACTCAGTACTACACGGCAGTACATGCACTGTACTCCACTCGGTACTACACGGCACTAAACACACAGTACTCCGCTCGGTACTACACGGCACTATACACACAGTACTCCACTCGGTAATACACGGCAGTACATGCACTGTACTCCACTCGGTGCTACACGGTACTATACACACAGTATTCCACTCGGTACTACACGGCATTACAGGCACGGTACTCAACTCAGTACTACACGGCAGTACAGGCACTGTACTCCACTCGGTACTACACGGCACTATACACACCGTACTCCACTCGGTACTACACGGCAGAACAGGCAATGTACTCTACTCAGTAGTACACGGCAGTACACACACAGTCCCCCACTCGCTACTACCCGGCAGTACAGGCACTGTACTCCACTCAGTAATACACGGCAGTATGCACACAGTACTCCACTCGGGACTACACGGCAGTAAAGGCACTGTACTCCACTCGGTACTACACGGCAGTACAGGCACTGTACTCCACTCAGTACTACACTGCACTATACATACCGTACTCCACTCGGGACTACATGGCAGTACATGCACTGTACTCCACTCAGTACTACACTGCACTATACACACAGTACTCCACTCGGCACTACACTTCGGTACAGGCAATGTACTTCACTCAGTACTACACGGCAGTACAAGCACTGTACTCCACTCGGTACTACACGACAGTACAGGCACTATTACTCCAATCAGTACTACACGGCAGTACAGGTACTGTACTCCACTCGGGACTACACGGCAGTACAGGCACTGTACTCCACTCACAACTACACGGCAGTACAGGTACTGTACGCCACTCGGGACTAAACGACAGTACACACACTATTACTCCACTCACATCTACGCGGCAGTACAGGCACTGTACTCCACTCGGGACTACACGGCAGTATAGGCACTGTACTCCACTCAGTACTACACGGCAGTACAGACACTGTACTCCACTCGGTACTACACGGCACTATACACACCGTACTCCACTCGGGACTACACGGCAGTACAGGCACTCTACTCCACTCAGTACTACACGAAAGTACAGGCACTGTACTCCACTCGGTACTACACGGCACTATACACACAGTACCCCACCCGGTACTACACGGCAGTACAGGTACTGTACACCACTCAGTACTGCAGTATGCACACATCACTCCACTCGGTACTACACGGCACTATACACACAGTACTCCACTCGGTACTACACGGCAATACAGGCACTGTACTCCACTCGGTACTACACGGCACTATACACACAGTACTCCACTCGGGACTACACGGCAGTACATGCACTGTACTCCACTCGGTACTACACCGCACTATACACACAGTACTCCACTCGGTACTACACGGCGGTACATGCACTCTACTCCACTCGATACTACACGGCACTATACACACAGTACTCCACTCGGTACTACACGGCAGTACAGGCACTGTACTCCACTCAGTACTACACGGCAGTATGCACAGAGTACTCCACTCGGTACTACACGGCACTATACACACAGTACTCTACTCAGTACTACACGGCAGTATGCACACAGAACTCCACTCGGTACTACACGGCAGTACAGGCACTGTACTCCACTCGGTACTAACGGCTTTATACACACAGTACTCCACTCGGTACTACACGGCAGTATACACACAGTCCCCCACTCCGTACTACACGGCAGTACATGCAAAGTACTCCACTCAGTACTACACGGCAGTACAGGCACTGTACACCACTCAGTACTACACTGCACTATACACACAGTACTACACTCGGGACTACACGGCAGTTCAGCCACTGTACTCCACTTAGTACTACACGGCAGTACAGGCACTGTACTCCACTCGGTGCTACACGGCACTATACACACAGTGCTCCACTCAGGACTACACGGCAGTACAGGCACTGTACTCCACTCAGTACTACACGGCACTATACACACAGTACTCCACTCAGGACTACACGGCGGTACATGCACTGTACTCCACTCAGTACTACACGGCACTATACACAGAGTACTCCACTCGGGACTATACGGGAGTACAGGCACTGTACTCCACTCAGTACTACACGGCAGTTCAGGCAATGTACACCACTCAGTACTACACTGCACTATACACACAGTACTCCACTCGGGACTACACGGCAGTACAGGCACTGTACTCCACTCAGTACAACACGGCAATACAGGCACTGTACTCCACTCCGTACTACACGGCACTTTACACACAGTACTCCATTCGGGACTACACGGCACTATACACACGGTACTCCACTCAGTACTACACGGCAGTACAGGCACTGTACTCCACTCGGGACTAAACGGCAGTACAGGCACTGTACTCCACTCGGTACTACACGGCACTATACACACGGTACTCCACTCAGTACTACACGGCAGTACAGGCACTGTACTCCACTCGGGACTAGACGGCAGTACAGGCACTGTACTCCACTCAGTACTACACGGCAGTACAGGCACAGTACTCCACTCAGTACTACACGGCAGTACATGCACTGTACTCCACTCGGTACTACACGGCACTTTACACACAGTACTCCACTCGGGACTACACGGCAGTACAGGCTCTGTACTCCACTCAGTACTACACGGCAGTACAGGCACTGTAATCCACTCAGTACTACACGGCAGTACAGGCACTGTACTCCACTCAGTACTACACGGCAGTACAGGCACTGTACTCCACTCAGTACTACACGGCAGTACAGGCACTGTACTCCACTCGGTACTACACGGCACTATACACACAGTACTCCACTCAGTACTACACGGCAGTACAGGCACTGTACTCCACTCGGGACTACACGGCAGTACAGGCACTGTATTCTACTCAGTACTACACGGCACTATACACACAGTACTCCACTCACACTACACGGCAGTACAGGCACTGTACTCCACTCGGTACTACACGGCACTATACACACAGTACTCCACTCAGTACTACACGGCAGTACAGGCAGTGTACTCCACTCGGGACTACACGGCAGTACAGGCACTGTACTCCACTCAGTACTACACGGCAGTACAGGCACTGTACTCCACTCAGTACTACACGGCAGTACACCCACTGTACTCCACTCGGTACTACACGGCACTATACACACAGTACTCCACTCAGTACTACACGGCAGTACAGGCACAGTACGCCACTCACTACTACACGGCAGTACAGGCACTGTACTCCACTCGGGACTACACGGCAGTACACCCATCGTACTCCACTCAGTACTACACGGCAGTACAAGCACTGTACTCCACTCGGTACTACACGGCACTATACACACAGTACTCCACTCGATACTACACGGCAGTACAGGTACTGTACTCCACTCAGTACTACACGGCAGTATGCACACAGTACTCCACTCGGTACTACACGGCACTATACACACAGTACTCCACTCGGTACAACACGGCGATACAGGCACTGTACTCCACTCGGAACTACACGGCACTATACACACAGTACTCCAGTCGGTAATACACGGCAGTACATGCACTGTACTCCACTCGGTACTACACGGCACTATACACACAGTACTCCACTCGGTACTACACGGCAGTACAGGCACTGCACTCCACTCAGTACTACACGACACTATACACACTGTACTCCACTCGGTAATACACGGCAGTACATGCACTGTACTCCACTTGGTACTACACGGTACTATACACACAGTACTCCAATCGGTACTACACGGCATTACAGGCACTGTACTCCACTCAGTACTACACGGCAGTACAGGCACTGAACTCCACTCGGTACTACACGGCACTATACACACAGTACTCTCTCGGTACTACACGGCAGAACAGGCACTGTACTCTACTCAGTAGTACACGGCAGTACACACACAGTCCCCCACTCGCTACTACCCGGCAGTACAGGCACTGTACTCCACTCAGTAATACACGGCAGTATGCACACCGTACTCCACTCGGGACTACACGGCAGTAAAGGCACTGTACTCCACTCGGTACTACACGGCAGTACAGGCACTGTACTCCACTCAGTACTACACTGCACTATACATACAATACTCCACTAGGGACTACACGGCAGTACATGCAATGTACTCCACTCAGTACTACACTGCACAATACACACAGTACTCCACTCGGCACTACACTTCAGTACAGGCACTGTACTTCACTCAGTACTACACGGCAGTACAAGCACTGTACTCCACTCGGGACTACACGGCAGTACAGGCACTGTACTCCACTCACAACTACACGGCAGGACAGGTACTGTACGCCACTCGGGACTACACGACAGTACAGGCACTATTACTCCACTCACAACTACACGGCAATACAGGCACTGTACTCCACTCGGGACTACACGGCAGTACAGGCACTGTACTCCACTCAGTACTACACGGCAGTACAGGCACTGTACTCCACTCGGTACTACACGGCACTATACACACAGTACTCCACTCGGGACTACACGGCAGTACAGGCACTCTACTCCACTGAGTACTACACGAAAGTACATGCACTGTACTTCACTCGGTACTACACGGCACTATACACACAGTACCCCACCCGGTACTACACGGCAGTACAGGTACTGTACTCCACTCGGTACTACACGGCAATACAGGCACTGTACTCCACTCGGTACTACACGGCACTATACACACAGTACTCCACTCGGGACTACACGGCAGTACATGCACTGTACTCCACTCGGTACTACACCGCACTATACACACTGTACTCCACTCGGTACTACACGGCAGTACATGCACTCTACTCCACTCGATACTACACGGCACTATACACACAGTACTCCACTCGGTATTACACGGCAGTACAGGCACTGTACTCCACTCAGTACTACACGGCGGTATGCACACAGTACTCCACTCGGTACTACACGGCAGTACAGGCACTGTACTCCACTCGGTACTACACGGCAGTATACACACAGTACTCCACTCGGGACTACATGGCAATACAGGCACTGTACTCCACTCGGCACTACACGGCAGTATGCACACAGTACTCCACTCGGTACTACACGGAACTATACACACAGTACTCCACTCGGTACTACACGGCAGTACAGGCACTGTACTCCACTCGGTACTACACGGCACTATACACACAGTACTCCACTCGGTACTACACGGCAATACAGGCACTGTACTCCACTCAGTACTACACGGCACTATACACACAGTACTCCACTCGGGACTACACGGGAGTACAGGCACGGTACTCCACTCAGTACTACACGGCAGTACAGGCACTGTACTCCACTCAGTACTACACCGCAGTACAGGCACTGTACACCACTCAGAACTACGCTGCACTATACACACAGTACTACACTCGGGACTACACGGCAGTTCAGCCACTGTACTCCACTTAGTACTACACAGCAGTACAGGCACTCTACTCCACTCAGTACTACACGTCAGTACACCCACTGTACTCCACTCGGTACTACACGGCACTATACACACACTACTCCACTCAGTACTACTCGGCAGTACAGGCACAGTACTCCACTCACTCCTACACGGCAGTACAGGCACTGTAGTCCACTCGGGACTACACGGCAGTACAGGCACTGTACTCCACTAAGTACTACACGGCAGTACACGCACTGTACTCCACTCGGTACTACACGGCAATACAGGCACTGTACTCCACTCGGTACTACACGGCAGTATGCACACAGTACTCCACTCGGTACTACACGGCAGTACAGGCACTGTACTCCACTCGGTACTACACGGCACTATACACACCGTACTCCACTCGGTTCTACACTGCAGTACAGGCACTGTACTCCACTCGGTACTACACGGCACTATACACACAGTACTCCACTCAGTACTACACGGCAGTATGCACACAGTACTCTACTCGGTACTACACGGCAGTACAGGCACTGTACTCCACTCGGTACTACACGGCTTTATACACACAGTACTCCACTCGGTACTACACGGCTGTACAAGCACTGTACTCCACGCAGTACTACACGGCAATATGCACACCGTACTCCACTCTGTACTACACGGCACTATACACACAGTACTCCACTCGGTACAACACGGCAATACAGGCACTGTACTCCACTCGGTACTAGACGGCACTATACACACAGTACTCCAGTCGGTAATACACGGCAGTACATGCACTGTACTCCACTCGGTACTACACGGAACTAAACACACAGTACTCCACTCGGTACTACACGGAAGTACAGGCACTGCAGTCCACTCAGTACTACACGACACTATAAACACAGTACTCCACTCGGTAATACACGGCAGTACATGCACTGTACTCCACTCGGTACTACACGGTACTATACACACAGTACTCCACTCGGTACTACACGGCATTACAGGCACTGTACTCCACTCAGTACTACACGGCAGTACAGGCACTGTACTCCACTCGGTACTACACGGCACTATACACACAGTACTCCACTTGGTACTACACGGCAGAACAGGCACTGTACTCTACTCAGTAGTACACGGCAGTACACACACAGTCCCCCACTCGCTACCACGCGGCAGTACAGGCACTGTACTCCACTCAGTAATACACGGCAGTATGCACACAGTACTCCACTCGGGACTACACGGCAGTAATGGCACTGTACTCCACTCGGTACTACACGGCTGTACAGGCACTGTACTCCACTCAGTACTACACTGCACTATACATACAGTACTCCACTCGGGACTACACGGCAGTACATGCACTGTACTCCACTCAGTACTACACTGCACTATACACACAGTACTCCACTCGGCACTACACTTCGGTACAGGCACTGTACTTCACTCAGTACTACACGGCAGTACAAGCACTGTACTCCACTCGGTACTACACGACAGTACAGGCAATATTACTCCAATCAGTACTACACGGCAGTACAGGTACTGTACTCCACTCGGGTCTACACGGCAGTAAAGGCACTGTACTCCACTCACAACTACACGGCAGTACAGGTACAGTACGCCACTCGGGACTACACGACAGTACACACACTATTACTCCACTCACAACTACACGGCAGTACAGGCACTGTACTCCACTCGGGACTACACGGCAGTATAGGCACTGTACTCCACTCAGTACTACACGGCAGTACAGGCACTGTACTCCACTCGGGACTACACGGCAGTACAGGCACTGTACTCTACTCAATACTACACGGCACTATACACACAGTACTCCACTCAAACTACACGGCAGTACAGGCACTGTACTCCACTCGGTACTACACGGCACTATACACACAGTACTCCACTCAGTACTACACGGCAGCACAGGCAGTGTACTCCACTCGGGACTACACGGCAGTACAGGCACTGTACTCCACTCAGTACTACACGGCAGTACAGGCACTGTACTCCAATCAGTACTACACGGCAGTACACCCACTGTACTCCACTCGGTACTACACACTACACGGCACTATACACACAGTACTCCACTCAGTACTACACGGCAGTACAGGCACAGTACGCCACTCACTACTACACGGCAGTACAGGCACTGTACTCCACTCGGGACTACACGGCAGTACACCCATCGTACTCCACTTAGTACTACACGGCAGTACAAGCACTGTACTCCACTCGGTACTACACGGCACTATACACACAGTACTCCACTCGATACTACACGGCAGTACAGGTACTGTACTCCACTCAGTACTACACGGCAGTATGCACACAGTACTCCACTCGGTACTACACGGCACTATACACACAGTACTCCACTCGGTACAACACGGCGATACAGGCACTGTACTCCACTCGGAACTACACGGCACTATACACACAGTACTCCAGTCGGTAATACACGGCAGTACATGCACTGTAATCCACTCGGTACTACACGGCACTATACACACAGTACTCCACTCGGTACTACACGGCAGTACAGGCACTGCACTCCACTCAGTACTACACGACACTATACACACAGTACTCCACTCGGTAATACACGGCAGTACATGCACTGTACTCCACTTGGTACTACACCGTACTATACACACAGTACTCCAATCGGTACTACACGGCATTACAGGCACTGTACTCCACTCAGTACTACACGGCAGTACAGGCACTGAAATCCACTCGGTACTACACGGCACTATACACACAGTACTCCACTCGGTACTACAAGGCAGAACAGGCACTGTACTCTACTCAGTAGTACACGGCAGTACACACACAGTCCCCCACTAGCTACTACCCGGCAGTACAGGCACTGTACTCCACTCAGTAATACACGGCAGTATGCACACCGTACTCCACTCGGGACTACACGGCAGTAAAGGCACTGTACTCCACTCGGTACTACACGGCAGTACAGGCACTGTACTCCACTCAGTACTACACTGCACTATACATACAATACTCCACTAGGGACTACACGGCAGTACATGCAATGTACTCCACTCAGTACTACACTGCACTATACACACAGTACTCCACTCGGCACTACACTTCAGTACAGGCACTCTACTTCACTCAGTACTACACGGCAGTACAAGCACTGTACTCCACTCGGGACTACACGGCAGTACAGGCACTGTACTCCACTCACAACTACACGGCAGGACAGGTACTGTACGCCACTCGGGACTACACGACAGTACAGGCACTATTACTCCACTCACAACTACACGGCAATACAGGCACTGTACTCCACTCGGGACTACACGGCAGTACAGGCACTGTACTCCACTCAGTACTACACGGCAGTACAGGCACTGTACTCCACTCGGTACTACACGGCACTATACACACAGTACTCCACTCGGGACTACACGGCAGTACAGGCACTCTACTCCACTGAGTACTGCACGAAAGTACATGCACTGTACTCCACTCGGTACTACACGGCACTATACACACAGTACCCCACCCGGTACTACACGGCAGTACAGGTACTGTATTCCACTCGGTACTACACGGCAATACAGGCACTGTACTCCACTCGGTACTACACGGCACTATACACACCGTACTCCACTCGGGACTACACGGCAGTACATGCACTGTACTCCACTCGGTACTACACCGCACTATACACACAGTACTCCACTCGGTACTACACGGCAGTACATGCACTCTACTCCACTCGATACTACACGCCACTATACGCACAGTACTCCACTCGGTACTACACGGCAGTACAGGCACTGTACTCCACTCAGTACTACACGGCAGTATGCACACAGTACTCCACTCGGTACTACACGGCACTATACACACAGTACTCCACTCGGTACTACACGGCAGTACAGGCACTGTACTCCACTCGGTACTACACGGCACTATACACACAGTACTCCACTCGGTACTACACGGCAATACAGGCACTGTACTCCACTCAGTACTACACGGCACTATACACACAGTACGCCACTCGGGACTACACGGGAGTACAGGCACGGTACTCCACTCAGTACTACACGGCAGTACAGGCACTGTACTCCACTCAGTACTACACGGCAGTACAGGCACTGTACACCACTCAGAACTACGCTGCACTATACACACAGTACTACACTCGGGACTACACGGCAGTTCAGCCACTGTACTCCACTTAGTACTACACAGCAGTACAGGCACTCTACTCCACTCAGTACTACACGGCAGTACACCCAATGTACTCCACTCGGTACTACACGGCACTATACACACAGTACTCCACTCAGTACTACTCGGCAGTACAGGCACAGTACTCCACTCACTCCTACACGGCAGTACAGGCACTGTAGTCCACTCGGGACTACACGGCAGTACAGGCACTGTACTCCACTAAGTACTACACGGCAGTACACGCACTGTACTCCACTCGGTACTACACGGCAATACAGGCACTGTACTCCACTCGGTACTACACGGCAGTATGCACACAGTACTCCACTCGGTTCTACACGGCAGTACAGGCACTGTACTCCACTCGGTACTACACGGCACTATGCACACCGTACTCCACTCGGTTCTACACGGCAGTACAGGCACTGTACTCCACTCGGTACTACACGGCACTATACACACAGTACTCCACTCAGTACTACACGGCAGTATGCACACAGTACTCCACTCGGTACTACACGGCAGTACAGGCACTGTACTCCACTCGGTACTACACGGCTTTATACACACAGTACTCCACTCGGTACTACACGGCAGTACAAGCACTGTACTCCACGCAGTACTACACGGCAATATGCACACAGTACTCCACTCTGTACTACACGGCACTATACACACAGTACTCCACTCGGTACAACACGGCAATACAGGCACTGTACTCCACTCGGTACTAGACGGCACTATACACACAATACTCCAGTCGGTAATACACGGCAGTACATGCACTGTACTCCACTCGGTACTACACGGCACTAAACACACAGTACTCCACTCGGTACTACACGGAAGTACAGGCACTGCACTCCACTCAGTACTACACGACACTATAAACACAGTACTCCACTCGGTAATACACGGCAGTACATGCACTGTACTCCACTCGGTACTACACGGTACTATACACACAGTACTCCACTCGGTACTACACGGCATTACAGGCACTGTACTCCACTCAGTACTACACGGCAGTACAGGCACTGTACTCCACTCGGTACTACACGGCACTGTACACACAGTACTCCACTCGGTACTACACGGCAGAACAGGCAATGTACTCTACTCAGTAGTACACGGCAGTACACACACAGTCTCCCACTCGCTACTACACGGCAGTACAGGCACTGTACTCCACTCAGTAATACACGGCAGTATGCACACAGTACTCCACTCGGGACTACACGGCAGTAATGGCACTGTACTCCACTCGGTACTACACGGCTGTACAGGCACTGTACTCCACTCAGTACTACACTGCACTATACATACAGTACTCCACTCGGGACTACACGGCAGTACATGCACTGTACTCCACTCAGTACTACACTGCACTATACACACAGTACTCCACTCGGCACTACACTTCGGTACAGGCACTGTACTTCACTCAGTACTACACGGCAGTACAAGCACTGTACTCCACTCGGTACTACACGACAGTACAGGCAATATTACTCCACTCAGTAATACACGGCAGTATGCACACAGTACTCCACTCGGGACTACACGGCAGTATAGGCACTGTACTCCACTCAGTACTACACGGCAGTACAGGCACTGTACTCCACTCGGTACTACACGGCACTATACACACCGTACTCAACTCGGGACTACACGGCAGTACAGGCACTCTACTCCACTCAGTACTACACGAAAGTACAGGCACTGTATTCCACTCGGTACTACACGGCACTATACACACAGTACCCCACCCGGTACTACACGGCAGTACAGGCACTGTACTCCACTCGGTACTACACGGCTTTATACACACAGTACTCCACTCGGTACTACACGGCAGTACAGGCACTGTACTCCACTCGGTACTAGACGGCAGTATACACACAGTCCCCCACTCGGTATTACACGGCAGTACATGCACTGTACTCCACTCAGTACTACACGGCAGTACAGGCACTGTACACCACTCAGTACTACACTGCACTATACACACAGTACTACACTCGGGACTACACGGCAGTTCAGCCACTGTACTCCACTTAGTACTACACGGCAGTACAGGCACTGTACACCACTCAGTACTACACTGCACTATACACACAGTACTACACTCGGGACTACACGGCAGTTCAGCCACTGTACTCCACTTAGTACTACACGGCAGTACAGGCACTGTGCTCCACTCGGTACTACACGGCACTATACACACGGTACTCCACTCAGTACTACACGGCAGTACAGGCACTGTACTCCACTCGGGACTAAACGGCACTATACACACAGTACTCCACTCGGGACTACACGGGAGTACAGGCACTGTACTCCACTCAGTACAACACGGCAATACAGGCACTGTACTCCACTCCGTACTACACGGCACTTTACACACAGTACTCCATTCGGGACTACACGGCAGTACAGGCACTGTACTCCATTCAGTACTACACGGCAGTACAGGCACTGTACTCCACTCGGTACTACACGGCACTATACACACGGTACTCCACTCAGTACTACACGGCAGTACAGGCTCTGTACTCCACTCAGTACTACACGGCAGTACAGGCACTGTATTCCACTCAGTACTACACGGCAGTAAAGGCACTGTACTCCACTCAGTAATACACGGCAGTACAGGCACTGTACTCCACTCAGTAGTACACGGCAGTACAGGCACTGTACTCCACTCGGTACTACACGGCACTATACACACAGTACTCCACTCAGTACTACACGGCAGTACAGGCACTGTACTCCACTCGGGACTACACGGCAGTAGAGGCACTGTACTCTACTCAGTACTACACGGCACTATACACACAGTACTCCACTCAAACTACACGGCAGTACAGGCACTGTACTCCACTCGGTACTACACGGCACTATACACTCAGTACTCCACTCGGTACTACACGGCACTATACACACAGTACTCCACTCAGTACTACACGGCAGTACAGGCACAGTACGCCACTCACTACTACACGGCAGTACAGGCACTGTACTCCACTCGGGACTACACGGCAGTACACCCATCGTACTCCACTCAGTACTACACGGCAGTACAAGCACTGTACTCCACTCGGTACTACACGGCACTATACACACCGTACTCCACTCGGTACTACACGGCAGTACAGGTACTGTACTCCACTCGGTACTACACGGCAGTATGCACACAGTACTCCACTCGGTACTACACGGCACTATACACACAGTACTCCACTCGGTACAACACGGCAATACAGGCACTGTACTCCACTCGGTACTACACGGCACTATACACACAGTACTCCAGTCGGTAATACACGGCAGTACATGCACTGTACTCCACTCGGTACTACACGGCACTATACACACAGTACTCCACTCGGTACTACACGGCAGTACAGGCACTGCACTCCACTCAGTACTACACGACACTATACACACAGTACTCCACTCGGTAATACACGGCAGTACATGCACTGTACTCCACTCGGTACTACACGGTACTATACACAGTACTCCAATCGGTACTACACGGCATTACAGGCACTGTACTCCACTCAGTACTACACGGCAGTACAGGCACTGTACTCCACTCGGTACTACACGGCACTATACCCACAGTACTCCACTCGGTACTACACGGCAGAACAGGCACTGTACTCTACTCAGTAGTACACGGCAGTACACACACAGTCCCCCACTCGCTACTACCCGGCAGTACAGGCACTGTACTCCACTCAGTAATACACGGCAGTATGCACACCGTACTCCACTCGGGACTACACGGCAGTAAATGCACTGTACTCCACTCGGTACTACACGGCAGTACAGGCACTGTACTCCACTCAGTACTACACTGCACTATACATACAGTACTCCACTCGGGACTACACGGCAGTACATGCAATGTACTCCACTCAGTACTACACTGCACTATACACACAGTACTCCACTCGGCACTACACTTCAGTACAGGCAGTGTACTTCACTCAGTACTACACGGCAGTACAAGCACTGTACTCCACTCGGTACTACACGACAGTACAGGCACTATTACTCCAATCAGTACTACACGGCAATACAGGTACTGTACTCCACTCGGGACTACACGGCAGTACAGGCACTGTACTCCACTCACAACTACACGGCAGTACAGGTACTGTACGCCACTCGGGACTACACGACATTACAGGCACTATTACTCCACTCACAACTACACGGCAATACAGGAACTGTACTCCACTCGGGACTACACGGCAGTACAGGCACTGTACTCCACTCAGTACTACACGGCAGTACAGGCACTGCACTCCACTCGGTACTACACGGCACTATACACACAGTACTCCACTCGGGACTACACGGCAGTACAGGCAATCTACTCCACTGAGTACTACACGAAAGTACATGCACTGTACTCCACTCGGTACTACACGGCACTATACACACAGTACCCCACCCGGTACTACACGGCAGTACAGGTACTGTACTCCACTCAGTACTACACGGCAGTATGCACACATCACTCCACTCGGTACTACACGGCACTATACACACAGTACTCCACTCGGTACTACACGGCAATACAGGCACTGTACTCCACTCGGTACTACACGGCACTATACACACAGTACTCCACTCGGGACTACACGGCAGTACATGCACTGTACTCCACTCGGTACTACACCGCACTATACACACAGTACTCCACTCGGTACTACACGGCAGTACATGCACTCTACTCCACTCGATACTACACGGCACTATACACACAGTACTCCACTCGGTACTACACGGCAGTACAGGCACTGTACTCCACTCAGTACTACACGTCAGTATGCACACAGTACTCCACTCGGTACTACACGGCACTATACACACAGTACTCCACTCGGTACTACACGGCAGTACAGGCACTGTACTCCACTCGGTACTACACGTCAGTATGCACACAGTACTCCACTCGGTACTTACACGGCACTATACACACAGTACTCCACTCGGTACTACACGGCAGTACAGGCACTGTACTCCACTCGGTACTACACGGCAGTATACACACAGTACTCCACTCGGGACTACATGGCAACACAGGCACTGTACTCCACTCGGTACTACACGGCAGTATGCACACAGTACTCCACTCGGTACTACACGGCACTATACACACAGTACTCCACTCGGTACTACACGGCAGTACAGGCACTGTACTCCACTCGGTACTACACGGCACTATACACACAGTACTCCACTCGATACTACACGGCAATACAGGCACTGAACTCCACTCGGTACTACACGGCACTATACACACAGTACTCCACTCGGGACTACACGGCAGTACAGGCACTGTACTCCACTCAGTACTACACCGCACTATACACAGAGTACTCCACTCAGTACTACACTGCGCTATACATACTGTACTCCACTCGGTACTACACGGCAGTACAGGCAATGTACTCCACTCATACTACACGGCATTATACACACAGTTCCCCACTCGGTACTACACGGCAGTACAGGTACTGTACTCCACTCAGCACTACACTGCACTATACACACAGTACTCCACTCGGGACTACTCGGCAGTACAGGTACTGTACTCCACTCGGTACTACACGGCAGTACTGGCACTGTACTCCACTCGGTACTACACGGCACTATACACACAGTACTCCACTCGGTACTACACGGCTGTACAGGCACTGTACTCCACTCGGTACTACACGGCACTATACACACAGTACTCCAATCGGGACTACACGGCAGTACATGCACTGTACTCCACTCGGTACTACACCGCACTATACACACAGTACTCCACTCGGTACTACACGGCAGTACATGCACTCTACTCCACTCGATACTACACGGCACTATACACACAGTACTCCACTCGGTACTACACGGCAGTATGCACACAGAACTCCACTCGGTACTACACGGCACTATACACACAGTACTCCACTCAGTACTACACGGCAGTATGCACACAGAACTCCACTCGGTACTACACGGCAGTACAGGCACTGTACTCCACTCGGTACTACACGGCTTTATACACACAGTACTCCACTCGGTACTACACGGCAGTACAGGCACTGTACTCCACTCGGTACTACACGGCAGTATACACACAGTCCCCCACTCGGTACTACACGGCAGTACATGCACTGTACTCCACTCAGTACTACACGGCAGTACAGGCAATGTACACCACTCAGTACTACACTGCACTATACACACAGTACTACACTCGGGACTACACGGGAGTTCAGCCACTGTACTCCACTTAGTACTACACGGAAGTACAGGCACTGTACTCCACTCGGTACTACACGGCACTATACACACAGTACTCCACTCAGGACTACACGGCAGTACAGGCACTGTACTTCACTCAGTACTACACGGCACTATACACACAGTACTCCACTCAGGACTACACGGCAGTACATGCACTGTACGCCACTCAGTACTACACGGCACTATACACACAGTACTCCACTCGGGACTACACGGGAGTACAGGCACTGTACTCCACTCAGTACTACACGGCAGTTCAGGCAATGTACACCACTCAGTACTACACTGCACTATACACACAGTACTCCACTCGGGAATACACGGCAGTACAGGCACTGTACTCCACTCGGTACAACACGGCAATACAGGCACTGTACTCCACTCGGTACTACACGGTACTACACAGTACACGGCAATACAGGCACTGTACTCCACTCGGTACTACACGGCACTATACACACAGTACTCCAGGCACAGTACGCCACTCACTACTGTACTCAGTACTACACGGCTGTATACACACAGTACTACACTCAAACTACACGGCAGTACAGGCACTGTACTCCACTAGGTACTACACGGCACTATACACACAGTACTCCACTCAGTACTACACGGCAGTACAGGCAGTGTACTCCACTCGGGACTACACGGCAGTACATGCACTTGACTCCACTCAGTACTACACGGCAGTACAGGCACTGTACTCCACTCAGTACTACACGGCAGTACACCCACTGTACTCCACTCGGTACTACACGGCACTATACACACAGTACTCCACTCAGTAGTACACGGCAGTACAGGCACAGTACGCCACTCACTACTACACGGCAGTACAGGCACTGTACTCCACTCGGGACTACACGGCAGTACACCCATCGTACTCCACTCAGTACTACACGGCAGTACAAGCACTGTACTCCACTCGGTACTACACGGCACTATACACACAGTACTCCACTCGGTACTACACGGCAGTACAGGTACTGTACTCTACTCAGTACTACACGGCAGTATGCACACAGTACTCCACTCGGTACTACACGGCACTATACACACAGTACTCCACTCCGTACTACACGGCAGTACAGGCACTGCACTCCACTCAGTACTACACGACACTATACACACAGTACTCCACTCGGTAATACACGGCAGTTCATGCACTGTACTCCACTCGGTACTACACGGAACTATACACACAGTACTCCACTCGGTACTACACGGCATTACAGGCACTGTACTCCACTCAGTACTACACGGCAGTACAGGCACTGTACTCCACTCGGTACTACACGGCACTATACACACAGTACTCCACTCGGGACTACACGGCAGTACATGCACTGTACTCCACTCAGTACTACACTGCACTATACACACAGTACTCCACTCGGCACTACACTTCGGTACAGGCACTGTACTTCACTCAGTACTACACGGCAGTACAAGCACTGTACTCCACTCCGTACTACACGACAGTACAGGCACTATTACTCCAATGAGTACTTCACGGCAGTACAGGTACTGTACTCCACTCGGGACTACACGGCAGGACAGGCACTGTACTCCACTCACAACTACACGGCAGTATAGGCACTGTACTCCACTCAGTACTACACGGCAGTACAGGCACTGTACTCCACTCGGTACTACACGGCACTATACACACAGTACTCCACTCGGGACTACACGGCAGTACATGCACTGTACTCCACTCGGTACTACACCGCACTATACACACAGTACTCCACTCGGTACTACACGGCAGTACATGCACTCTACTCCACTCGATACTACACGGCACTATACACACAGTACTCCACTCGGTACTACACGGCAGTACAGGCACTGTACTCCACTCAGTACTACACGGCAGTATGCACACAGTACTCCACTCGGTACTACACGGCACTATACACACAGTACTACACTCAGTACTACACGGCAGTATGCACACAGTCCCCCACTCGGTACTACACGGCAGTACATGCACTGTACTCCACTCAGTACTACACGGCAGTACAGGCACTGTACTCCACTCGGTACTACACGGCAGTATACACACAGTCCCCCACTCGGTACTACACGGCAGTACATGCACTGTACTCCACTCAGTACTACACGGCAGTACAGGCACTGTACACCATTCAGTACTACACTGCACTATACACACAGTACTACACTCGGGACTACACGGCAGTTCAGCCACTGTACTCCACATAGTACTACACGGCAGTACAGGCACTGTACTCCACTCGGTGCTACACGGCACTATACACACAGTACTCCACTCAGGACTACACGGCAGTACAGGCACTGTACTCCACTCAGTACTACACGGCACTATACACACAGTACTCCACTCAGGACTACACGGCGGTACATGCACTGTACTCCACTCAGTACTACACGGCACTATGCACACAGTACTCCACTCGGGACTACACGGGAGTACAGGCACTGTACTCCACTCAGTACTACACGGCAGTTCAGGCAATGTACACCACTCAGTACTACACGGCACTTTACACACAGTACTCCATTCGGGACTACACAGCAGTACAGGCACTGCACTCCATTCAGTACTACACGGCAGTACAGGCACTGTACTCCACTCGGTACTACACGGCACTATACACACGGTATTCCACTCAGTACTACACGGCAGTACAGGCACTGTACTCCACTCGGGACTAAACGGCAGTACAGGCACTGTACTCCACTCAGTACTACACGGCAGTACAGGCACTGTACTCCGCTCAGTACTACACGGCAGTACATGCACTGTACTCCACTCGGTACTACACGGCACTTTACACACAGTACTCCACTCGGGACTACACGGCAGTACACGCTCTGTACTCCACTCAGTACTACACGGCAGTACAGGCACTGTAATCCACTCAGTACTACACGGCAGTACAGGCACTGTACTCCAATCAGTACTACACGGCAGTACAGGCACTGTACTCCACTCAGTACTACACGGCAGTACAGGCAATGTACTCCACTCAGTACTACACGGCAGTACAGGCAATGCACTCCACTCGGTACTACACGGCACTATACACACAGTACTCCACTCAGTACTACACGGCAGTACAGGCACTGTACTCCACTCGGGACTACACGGCAGTACAGGCACTGTACTCTACTCAGTACTACACGGCACTATACACACAGTACTCCACTCAAACTACACGGCAGTACAGGCACTGTACTCCACTCGGTACTACACGGCACTATACACACAGTACTCCACTCAGTACTACACGGCAGTACAGGCAGTGTACTCCACTCGGGACTACACGGCAGTACAGGCACTGTACTCCACTCAGTACTACACGGCAGTACAGGCACTGTACTCCACTCAGTACTACACGGCAGTACACCCACTGTACTCCACTCGGTACTACACGGCACTATACACACAGTACTCCACTCAGTACTACACGGCAGTACAGGCACAGTACGCCACTCACTACTACACGGCAGTACAGGCACTGTACTCCACTCGGGACTACACGGCAGTACACCCATCGTACTCCACTCAGTAGTACACGGCAGTACAAGCACTGTACTCCACTCGGTACTACACGGCACTATACACACAGTACTCCACTCGATACTACACGGCAGTACAGGTACTGTACTCCACTCAGTACTACACGGCAATATGCACACAGTACTCCACTCGGTACTACACGGCACTATACACACAGTACTCCACTCGGTACTACACGGCAGAACAGGCACTGTACTCTACTCAGTAGTACACGGCAGTACACACACAGTCTCCCACTCGCTACTACCCGGCAGTACAGGCACTGTACTCCACTCAGTAATACACGGCAGTATGCACACAGTACTCCACTCGGGACTACACGGCAGTAAAGGCACTGTACTCCACTCGGTACTACACGGCAGTACAGGCACTGTACTCCACTCAGTACTACACTGCACTATACATACAGTACTCCACTCGGGACTACACGGCAGTACATGCACTGTACTCCACTCAGTACTACACTGCACTATACACACAGTACTCCACTCGGCACTACACTTCGGTACAGGCACTGTACTTCACTCAGTACTACACGGCAGTACAAGCACTGTACTCCACTCCGTACTACACGACAGTACAGGCACTATTACTCCAATGAGTACTTCACGGCAGTACAGGTACTGTACTCCACTCGGGACTACACGGCAGTACAGGCACTGTACTCCACTCACAACTACACGGCAGTACAGGTACTGTACTCCACTCGGGACTACACGACAGTACAGGCACTGTACTCCACTCACAACTACACGGCAGTACAGGTACAGTACGCCACTCGGGACTACACGACATAACAGGCACTATTACTCCACTCACAACTACACGGCAGTACAGGCACTGTACTCCACTCGGGACTACATGGCAGTATAGGCACTGTACTCCACTCAGTACTACACGGCAGTACAGGCACTGTACTCCACTCGGTACTACACGGCACTATACACACAGTACTCCACTCGGGACTACACGGCAGTACAGGCACTCTACTCCACTCAGTACTACACGAAAGTAGAGGCACTGTACTCCACTCGGTACTACACGGCACTATACACACAGTACCCCATCCGGTACTACACGGCAGTACAGGTACTGTACACCACTCAGTACTACACGGCAGTATGCACACATCACTCCACTCGGTACTACACGGCACTATACACACAGTACTCCACTCGGTACTACACGGCAATACAGGCACTGTACTCCACTCGGTACTACACGGCACTATACACACAGTACTCCACTCGGGACTACACGGCAGTACATGCACTGTACTCCACTCGGTACTACACCGCACTATACACACAGTACTCCACTCGGTACTACACGGCAGTACATGCACTCTACTCCACTCGATACTACACGGCACTATACACACAGTAATCCACTCGGTACTACACGGCAGTACAGGCACTGTACTCCACTCAGTACTACACGGCAGTAAGCACACAGTACTCCACTCGGTACTACACGGCACTATACACACAGTACTCCGCTCGGTACAAACACGGCAGTACAGGCATTGTACTCCACTCGGTACTACACGTCAGTTTACACACAGTACTCCACTCGGGACTACATGGCAGTGCAGGCACTGTACTCCACTCAGTACTACACGGCAGTTTGCACACAGTCCCCCACTCGGTACTACACGGCACTATACGCACAGTACTCCACTCGGTACTACACGGCAATACAGGCACTGTACTCCACTCGGTACTACACGGCAGTATGCACACAGTACTCCACTCGGTACTACACGGCAGTACAGGCACTGTACTCCACTCGGTACTACACGGCACTATACACACAGTACTCCACTCGGTACTACACGGCAGTACAGGCACTGTACTCCACGCAGTACTACACGGCAGTATGCACACAGTACTAGACTCAGTACTACACGGCACTATACACACAGTACTCCACTCGGTACAACACCGCAATACAGGCACTGTACTGCACTCGGTACTACACGGCACTATACACACAGTAGTCCAGTCGGTAATACACGGCAGTACATGCACTGTACTCCACTCGGTACTACACGGCACTATACACACAGTACTCCACTCCGTACTACACGGCAGTACAGGCACTGCACTCCACTCAGTACTACACGACACTATACACACAGTACTCCACTCGGTAATACACGGCAGTACATGAACTGTACTCCACTCGGTACTACACGGAACTATACACACAGTACTCCACTCGGTACTACACGGCATTACAGGCACTGTAATCCACTCAGTACTACACGGCAGTACAGGCACTCTACTCCACTCGGTACTACACGGCACTATACACACAGTACTCCACTCGGTACTACACGGCAGAACAGGCACTGTACTCTACTCAGTAGTACACGGCAGTACACACACAGTCTCCCACTCGCTACTACCCGGCAGTACAGGCACTGTACTCCACTCAGTAATACACGGCAGTATGCACACAGTACTCCACTCGGGACTACACGGCAGTAAAGGCACTGTACTCCACTCGGTACTACACGGCAGTACAGGCACTGTACTCCACTCAGTACTACACTGCACTATACATACAGTACTCCACTCGGGACTACACGGCAGTACATGCACTGTACTCCACTCAGTACTACACTGCACTATACACACAGTACTCCACTCGGCACTACACTTCGGTACAGGCACTGTACTTCACTCAGTACTACACGGCAGTACAAGCACTGTACTCCACTCGGTACTACACGACAGTACAGGCACTATTACTCCAATGAGTACTACACGGCAGTACAGGCACTGTACTCCACTCACAACTACACGGCAGTACAGGTACAGTACGCCACTCGGGACTACACGGCAGTACAGACACTATTACTCCACTCACAACTACACGGCAGTACAGGCACTGTACTCCACTCGGGACTACACGGCAGTATAGGCACTGTACTCCACTCAGTACTACACGGCAGTACAGGCACTGTACTCCACTCGGTACTACACGGCACTATACACACAGTACTCCACTCGGGACTACACGGCAGTACAGGCACTCTACTCCACTCAGTACTACACGAAAGTACAGGCACTGTACTCCACTCGGTACTACACGGCACTATACACACAGTACCCCACCCGGTACTACACGGCAGTACAGGTACTGTACAACAGTACTACACGGCAGTATGCACACATCACTCCACTCGGTACTACACGGCACTATACACACAGTATTCTACTCGGTACTACACGGCAATACAGGCACTGTACTCCACTCGGTACTACACGGCACTATACACACAGTACTCCACTCGGGACTACACGGCAGTACATGCACTGTATTCCACTCGTTACTACACCGCACTATACACACAGTACTCCACTCGGTACTACACGGCAGTACATGCACTCTACTCCACTCGATACTACACGGCACTATACACACAGTACTCCACTCTGTACTACACGGCAGTACAGGCACTGTACTCCACTCAGTACAACACGGCAGTATGCACACAGTACCCCACTCGGTACTACACGGCACTATACACACAGTACCCCACTCGGTACAAACACGGCAGTACAGGCACTGTACTCCACTCGGTACTACACGGCATTTTACACACAGTACTCCACTCGGGACTACATGGCAGTACAGGCACTGTACTCCACTCAGTACTACACGGCAGTATGCACACAGTCCCCCACGCGGTACTACACGGCACTATACGCACAGTACTCCACTCGGTACTACACGGCAATACAGGCACTGTACTCCACTCGGTACTACACGGCAATATGCACACAGTACTCCACTCGGTACAACGCGGCAGTACAGGCACTGTACTCCACTCGGTACTACACGGCACTATACACACAGTACACCACTCGGTACTACACGACAGTACAGGCATTGTACTCCACTCGGTACTACACGGCACTATACACACAGTACTCCAATCAGTACTACACGGCAGTATGCACACAGTACTCCACTCGGTACTACACGGCAGTACAGGCACTGTACTCCACTCGGTACTACACGGCTTTATACACACAGTACTCCACTCGGTACTACACGGCAGTACAGGCACTGTACTCCACTCGGTACTACACGGCAGTATACACACAGTCCCCCACTCGGTACTACACGGCAGTACAGGCACTGCACTCCACCCAGTACTACACGGCAGTACAGGCACTGTACTCCACTCAGTACTACACGGCAGTACATGCACTGTACTCCACTCGGTACTACACGGCACTAAACACACAGTACTCCGCTCGGTACTACACGGCAGTACAGGCACTGCACACCACTCAGTACTACACGACACTATACACACAGTACTCCACTCGGTAATACACGGCAGTACATGCACTGTACTCCACTCGGTGCTACACGGTACTATACACACAGTATTCCACTCGGTACTACACGGCATTACAGGCACGGTACTCAACTCAGTACTACACGGCAGTACAGGCACTGTACTCCACTCGGTACTACACGGCACTATACACACCGTACTCCACTCGGTACTACACGGCAGAACAGGCAATGTACTCTACTCAGTAGTACACGGCAGTACACACACAGTCCCCCACTCGCTACTACCCGGCAGTACAGGCACTGTACTCCACTCAGTAATACACGGCAGTATGCACACAGTACTCCACTCGGGACTACACGGCAGTAAAGGCACTGTACTCCACTCGGTACTACACGGCAGTACAGGCACTGTAGTCCACTCAGTACTACACTGCACTATACATACCGTACTCCACCCGGGACTACATGGCAGTACATGCACTGTACTCCACTCAGTACTACACTGCACTATACACACAGTACTCCACTCGGCACTACACTTCGGTACAGGCAATGTACTTCACTCAGTACTACACGGTAGTACAAGCACTGTACTCCACTCGGTACTACACGACAGTACAGGCACTATTACTCCAATCAGTACTACACGGCAGTACAGGTACTGTACTCCACTCGGGACTACACGGCAGTACAGGCACTGTACTCCACTCACAACTACACGGCAGTACAGGTACTGTACGCCACTCGGGACTAAACGACAGTACACACACTATTACTCCACTCACAACTACACGGCAGTACAGGCACTGTACTCCACTCGGGACTACACGGCAGTATAGGCACTGTACTCCACTCAGTACTACACGGCAGTACAGACACTGTACTCCACTCGGTACTACACGGCACTATACACACCGTACTCCACTCGGGACTACACGGCAGTACAGGCACTCTACTCCACTCAGTACTACACGAAAGTACAGGCACTGTACTCCACTCGGTACTACACGGCACTATACACACAGTACCCCACCCGGTACTACACGGCAGTACAGGTACTGTACACCACTCAGTACTGCAGTATGCACACATCACTCCACTCGGTACTACACGGCACTATACACACAGTTCTCCACTCGGTACTACACGGCAATACAGGCACTGTACTCCACTCGGTACTACACGGCACTATACACACAGTACTCCACTCGGGACTACACGGCAGTACATGCACTGTACTCCACTCGGTACTACACCGCACTATACACACAGTACTCCACTCGGTACTACACGGCAGTACATGCACTCTACTCCACTCGATACTACACGGCACTATACACACAGTACTCCACTCGGTACTACACGGCAGTACAGGCACTGTACTCCACTCAGTACTACACGGCAGTATGCACAGAGTACTCCACTCGGTACTACACGGCACTATACACACAGTACTCTTCTCAGTACTACACGGCAGTATGCACACAGAACTCCACTCGGTACTACACGGCAGTACAGGCACTGTACTCCACTCGGTACTAACGGCTTTATACACACAGTACTCCACTCGGTACTACACGGCAGTATACACACAGTCCCCCACTCCGTACTACACGGCAGTACATGCAAAGTACTCCACTCAGTACTACACGGCAGTACAGGCACTGTACACCACTCAGTACTACACTGCACTATACACACAGTACTACACTCGGGACTACACGGCAGTTCAGCCACTGTACTCCACTTAGTACTACACGGCAGTACAGGCACTGTACTCCACTCGGTGCTACACGGCACTATACACACAGTGCTCCACTCAGGACTACACGGCAGTACAGGCACTGTACTCCACTCAGTACTACACGGCACTATACACACAGTACTCCACTCAGGACTACACGGCGGTACATGCACTGTACTCCACTCAGTACAACACGGCAATACAGGCACTGTACTCCACTCAGTACTACACGGCAGTTCAGGCAATGTACACCACTCAGTACTACACTGCACTATACACACAGTACTCCACTCGGGACTACACGGCAGTACAGGCACTGTACTCCACTCAGTACAACACGGCAATACAGGCACTGTACTCCACTCCGTACTACACGGCACTTTACACACAGTACTCCATTCGGGACTACACGGCACTATACACACGGTACTCCACTCAGTACTACACGGCAGTACAGGCACTGTACTCCACTCGGGACTAAACGGCAGTACAGGCACTGTACTCCACTCGGTACTACACGGCACTATACACACGGTACTCCACTCAGTACTACACGGCAGTACAGGCACTGTACTCCACTCGGGACTAGACGGCAGTAAAGGCACTGTACTCCACTCAGTACTACACGGCAGTACAGGCACAGTACTCCACTCAGTACTACACGGCAGTACATGCACTGTACTCCACTCGGTACTACACGGCACTTTACACACAGTACTCCACTCGGGACTACACGGCAGTACAGGCTCTGTACTCCACTCAGTACTACACGGCAGTACAGGCACTGTAATCCACTCAGTACTACACGGCAGTACAGGCACTGTACTCCACTCAGTACTACACGGCAGTACAGGCACTGTACTCCACTCAGTACTACACGGCAGTACAGGCACTGTACTTCACTCGGTACTACACGGCACTATACACACAGTACTCCACTCAGTACTACACGGCAGTACAGGCACTGTACTCCACTCGGGACTACACGGCAGTACAGGCACTGTACTCTACTCAGTACTACACGGCACTATACACACAGTACTCCACTCACACTACACGGCAGTACAGGCACTGTACTCCACTCGGTACTACACGGCACTATACACACAGTACTCCACTCAGTACTACACGGCAGTACAGGCAGTGTACTCCACTCGGGACTACACGGCAGTACAGGCACTGTACTCCACTCAGTACTACACGGCAGTACAGGCACTGTACTCCACTCAGTACTACACGGCAGTACACCCACTGTACTCCACTCGGTACTACACGGCACTATACACACAGTACTCCACTCAGTACTACACGGCAGTACAGGCACAGTACGCCACTCACTACTACACGGCAGTACAGGCACTGTACTCCACTCGGGACTACACGGCAGTACACCCATCGTACTCCACTCAGTACTACACGGCAGTACAAGCACTGTACTCCACTCGGTACTACACGGCACTATACACACAGTACTCCACTCGATACTACACGGCAGTACAGGTACTGTACTCCACTCAGTACTACACGGCAGTATGCACACAGTACTCCACTCGGTACTACACGGCACTATACACACAGTACTCCACTCGGTACAACACGGCGATACAGGCACTGTACTCCACTCGGAACTACACGGCACTATACACACAGTACTCCAGTCGGTAATACACGGCAGTACATGCACTGTACTCCACTCGGTACTACACGGCACTATACACACAGTACTCCACTCGGTACTACACGGCAGTACAGGCACTGCACTCCACTCAGTACTACACGACACTATACACACTGTACTCCACTCGGTAATACACGGCAGTACATGCACTGTACTCCACTTGGTACTACACGGTACTATACACACAGTACTCCAATCGGTACTACACGGCATTACAGGCACTGTACTCCACTCAGTACTACACGGCAGTACAGGCACTGAACTCCACTCGGTACTACACGGCACTATACACACAGTACTCACTCGGTACTACACGGCAGAACAGGCACTGTACTCTACTCAGTAGTACACGGCAGTACACACACAGTCCCCCACTCGCTACTACCCGGCAGTACAGGCACTGTACTCCACTCAGTAATACACGGCAGTATGCACACCGTACTCCACTCGGGACTACACGGCAGTAAAGGCACTGTACTCCACTCGGTACTACACGGCAGTACAGGCACTGTACTCCACTCAGTACTACACTGCACTATACATACAATACTCCACTAGGGACTACACGGCAGTACATGCAATGTACTCCACTCAGTACTACACTGCACAATACACACAGTACTCCACTCGGCACTACACTTCAGTACAGGCACTGTACTTCACTCAGTACTACACGGCAGTACAAGCACTGTACTCCACTCGGGACTACACGGCAGTACAGGCACTGTACTCCACTCACAACTACACGGCAGGACAGGTACTGTACGCCACTCGGGACTACACGACAGTACAGGCACTATTACTCCACTCACAACTACACGGCAATACAGGCACTGTACTCCACTCGGGACAACACGGCAGTACAGGCACTGTACTCCACTCAGTACTACACGGCAGTACAGGCACTGTACTCCACTCGGTACTACACGGCACTATACACACAGTACTCCACTCGCAACTACACGGCAGTACAGGCACTCTACTCCACTGAGTACTACACGACAGTACATGCACTGTACTTCACTCGGTACTACACGGCACTATACACACAGTACCCCACCCGGTACTACACGGCAGTACAGGTACTGTACTCCACTCGGTACTACACGGCAATACAGGCACTGTACTCCACTCGGTACTACACGGCACTATACACACAGTACTCCACTCGGGACTACACGGCAGTACATGCACTGTACTCCACTCGGTACTACACCGCACTATACACACTGTACTCCACTCGGTACTACACGGCAGTACATGCACTCTACTCCACTCGATACTACACGGCACTATACACACAGTACTCCACTCGGTATTACACGGCAGTACAGGCACTGTACTCCACTCAGTACTACACGGCAGTATGCACACAGTACTCCACTCGGTACTACACGGCACTATACACACAGTACTCCACTCGGTACTACACGGCAGTACAGGCACTGTACTCCACTCGGTACTACACGGCAGTACACACAGTACTCCACTCGGGACTACATGGCAATACAGGCACTGTACTCCACTCGGCACTACACGGCAGTATGCACACAGTACTCCACTCGGTACTACACGGAACTATACACACAGTACTCCACTCGGTACTACACGGCAGTACAGGCACTGTACTCCACTCGGTACTACACGGCACTATACACACAGTACTCCACTCGGTACTACACGGCAATACAGGCACTGTACTCCACTCAGTACTACACGGCACTATACACACAGTACTCCACTCGGGACTACACGGGAGTACAGGCACGGTACTCCACTCAGTACTACACGGCAGTACAGGCACTGTACTCCACTCAGTACTACACGGCAGTACAGGCACTGTACACCACTCAGAACTACGCTGCACTATACACACAGTACTACACTCGGGACTACACGGCAGTTCAGCCACTGTACTCCACTTAGTACTACACAGCAGTACAGGCACTCTACTCCACTCAGTACTACACGTCAGTACACCCACTGTACTCCACTCGGTACTACACGGCACTATACACACAGTACTCCACTCAGTACTACTCGGCAGTACAGGCACAGTACTCCACTCACTCCTACACGGCAGTACAGGCACTGTAGTCCACTCGGGACTACACGGCAGTACAGGCACTGTACTCCACTAAGTACTACACGGCAGTACACGCACTGTACTCCACTCGGTACTACACGGCAATACAGGCACTGTACTCCACTCGGTACTACACGGCAGTATGCACACAGTACTCCACTCGGTACTACACGGCAGTACAGGCACTGTACTCCACTCGGTACTACACGGCACTATACACACCGTACTCCACTCGGTTCTACACGGCAGTACAGGCACTGTACTCCACTCGGTACTACACGGCACTATACACACAGTACTCCACTCAGTACTACACGGCAGTATGCACACAGTACTCTACTCGGTACTACACGGCAGTACAGGCACTGTACTCCACTCGGTACTACACGGCTTTATACACACAGTACTCCACTCGGTACTACACGGCAGTACAAGCACTGTACTCCACGCAGTACTACACGGCAATATGCACACCGTACTCCACTCTGTATTACACGGCACTATACACACAGTACTCCACTCGGTACAACACGGCAATACAGGCACTGTACTCCACTCGGTACTAGACGGCACTATACACACAGTACTCCAGTCGGTAATACACGGCAGTACATGCACTGTACTCCACTCGGTACTACACGGCACTAAACACACAGTACTCCACTCGGTACTACACGGAAGTACAGGCACTGCAGTCCACTCAGTACTACACGACACTATAAACACAGTACTCCACTCGGTAATACACGGCAGTACATGCACTGTACTCCACTCGGTACTACACGGTACTATACACACAGTACTCCACTCGGTACTACACGGCATTACAGGCACTGTACTCCACTCAGTACTACACGGCAGTACAGGCACTGTACTCCACTCGGTACTACACGGCACTATACACACAGTAATCCACTTGGTACTACACGGCAGAACAGGCACTGTACTCTACTCAGTAGTACACGGCAGTACACACACAGTCCCCCACTTGCTACCACGCGGCAGTACAGGCACTGTACTCCACTCAGTAATACACGGCAGTATGCACACAGTACTCCACTCGGGACTACACGGCAGTAATGGCACTGTACTCCACTCGGTACTACACGGCTGTACAGGCACTGTACTCCACTCAGTACTACACTGCACTATACATACAGTACTCCACTCGGGACTACACGGCAGTACATGCACTGTACTCCACTCAGTACTACACTGCACTATACACACAGTACTCCACTCGGCACTACACTTCGGTACAGGCACTGTACTTCACTCAGTACTACACGGCAGTACAAGCACTGTACTCCACTCGGTACTACACGACAGTACAGGCAATATTACTCCAATCAGTACTACACGGCAGTACAGGTACTGTACTCCACTCGGGACTACACGGCAGTACAGGCACTGTACTCCACTCACAACTACACGGCAGTACAGGTACAGTACGCCACTCGGGACTACACGACAGTACACACACTATTACTCGACTCACAACTACACGGCTGTACAGGCACTGTACTCCACTCGGGACAACACGGCAGTATAGGCACTGTACTCCACTCAGTACTACACGGCAGTACAGGCACTGTACTCCACTCGGGACTACACGGCAGTACAGGCACTGTACTCTACTCAGTACTACACGGCACTATACACACAGTACTCCACTCAAACTACACGGCAGTACAGGCACTGTACTCCACTCGGTACTACACGGCACTATACACACAGTACTCCACTCAGTACTACACGGCAGCACAGGCAGTGTACTCCACTCGGGACTACACGGCAGTACAGGCACTGTACTCCACTCAGTACTACACGGCAGTACAGGCACTGTACTCCAATCAGTACTACACGGCAGTACACCCACTGTACTCCACTCGGTACTACACACTACACGGCACTATACACACAGTACTCCACTCAGTACTACACGGCAGTACAGGCACAGTACGCCACTCACTACTACACGGCAGTACAGGCACTGTACTCCACTCACAACTACACGGCAGTACAGGTACAGTACGCCACTCGGGACTACACGACAGTACACACACTATTACTCGACTCACAACTACACGGCTGTACAGGCACTGTACTCCACTCGGGACAACACGGCAGTATAGGCACTGTACTCCACTCAGTACTACACGGCAGTACAGGCACTGTACTCCACTCGGGACTACACGGCAGTACAGGCACTGTACTCCACTCAGTACTACACGGCAGTACAGGCACTGCACTCCACTCGGTACTACACGGCACTATACACACAGTACTCCACTCGGGACTACACGGCAGTACAGGCAATCTACTCCACTGAGTACTACACGAAAGTACATGCACTGTACTCCACTCGGTACTACACGGCACTATACACACAGTACCCCACCCGGTACTACACGGCAGTACAGGTACTGTACTCCACTCAGTACTACACGGCAGTATGCACACATCACTCCACTCGGTACTACACGGCACTATACACACAGTACTCCACTCGGTACTACACGGCAATACAGGCACTGTACTCCACTCGGTACTACACGGCACTATACACACAGTACTCCACTCGGGACTACACGGCAGTACATGCACTGTACTCCACTCGGTACTACACCGCACTATACACACAGTACTCCACTCGGTACTACACGGCAGTACATGCACTCTACTCCACTCGATACTACACGGCACTATACACACAGTACTCCACTCGGTACTACACGGCAGTACAGGCACTGTACTCCACTCAGTACTACACGTCAGTATGCACACAGTACTCCACTCGGTACTACACGGCACTATACACACAGTACTCCACTCGGTACTACACGGCAATACAGGCACTGTACTCCACTCGGTACTACACGGCAGTATACACACAGTACTCCACTCGGGACTAAATGGCAATACAGGCACTGTACTCCACTCGGTACTACACGGCAGTACAGGCACTGTACTCCACTCAGTACTACACGTCAGTATGCACACAGTACTCCACTCGGTACTTACACGGCACTATACACACAGTACTCCACTCGGTACTACACGGCAGTACAGGCACTGTACTCCACTCGGTACTACACGGCAGTATACACACAGTACTCCACTCGGGACTACATGGCAACACAGGCACTGTACTCCACTCGGTACTACACGGCAGTATGCACACAGTACTCCACTCGGTACTACACGGCACTATACACACAGTACTCCACTCGGTACTACACGGCAGTACAGGCACTGTACTCCACTCGGTACTACACGGCACTATACACACAGTACTCCACTCGATACTACACGGCAATACAGGCACTGAACTCCACTCGGTACTACACGGCACTATACACACAGTACTCCACTCGGGACTACACGGCAGTACAGGCACTGTACTCCACTCAGTACTACACCGCACTATACACAGAGTACTCCACTCAGTACTACACTGCGCTATACATACTGTACTCCACTCGGTACTACACGGCAGTACAGGCACTGTACTCCACTCATACTACACGGCATTATACACACAGTTCCCCACTCGGTACTACACGGCAGTACAGGTACTGTACTCCACTCAGCACTACACTGCACTATACACACAGTACTCCACTCGGGACTCCTCGGCAGTACAGGTACTGTACTCCACTCGGTACTACACGGCAGTACTGGCACTGTACTCCACTCGGTACTACACGGCACTATACACACAGTACTCCACTCGGTACTACACGGCAGTACAGGCACTGTACTCCACTCGGTACTACACGGCACTATACACACAGTACTCCAATCGGGACTACACGGCAGTACATGCACTGTACTCCACTCGGTACTACACCGCACTATACACACAGTACTCCACTCGGTACTACACGGCAGTACATGCACTCTACTCCACTCGATACTACACAGCACTATACACACAGTACTCCACTCGGTACTACACGGCAGTACAGGCACTGTACTCCACTCAGTACTTCACGGCAGTATGCACACAGTACTCCACTCGGTACTACACGGCACTATACACACAGTACTCCACTCAGTACTACACGGCAGTATGCACACAGAACTCCACTCGGTACTACACGGCAGTACAGGCACTGTACTCCACTCGGTACTACACGGCTTTATACACACAGTACTCCACTCGGTACTACACGGCAGTACAGGCACTGTACTCCACTCGGTACTACACGGCAGTATACACACAGTCCCCCACTCGGTACTACACGGCAGTACATGCACTGTACTCCACTCAGTACTACACGGCAGTACAGGCAATGTACACCACTCAGTACTACACTGCACTATACACACAGTACTACACTCGGGACTACACGGGAGTTCAGCCACTGTACTCCACTTAGTACTACACGGAAGTACAGGCACTGTACTCCACTCGGTACTACACGGCACTATACACACAGTACTCCACTCAGGACTACACGGCAGTACAGGCACTGTACTTCACTCAGTACTACACGGCACTATACACACAGTACTCCACTCAGGACTACACGGCAGTACATGCACTGTACGCCACTCAGTACTACACGGCACTATACACACAGTACTCCACTCGGGACTACACGGGAGTACAGGCACTGTACTCCACTCAGTACTACACGGCAGTTCAGGCAATGTACACCACTCAGTACTACACTGCACTATACACACAGTACTCCACTCGGGAATACACGGCAGTACAGGCACTGTACTCCACTCCGTACTACACGGCACTTTACACACAGTACTCCATTCGGGACAACACGGCAGTACAGGCACTGTACTCCATTCAGTACTACACGGCAGTACAGGCACTGTAATCCACTCGGTACTACACGGCACTATACACACGGTACTCCACTCAGTACTACACGGCAGTACAGGCACTGTACTCCACTCGGGACTAAACGGCAGTACAGGCACTGTACTCCACTCAGTACTACACAGCAGTACAGGCACTGTACTCCACTCAGTACTACACGGCAGTACATGCACTGTACTCCACTCGGTACTACACGGCACTTTACACACAGTACTCCACTCGGGACTACACGGCTGTACAGGCTCTGTACTCCACTCAGTACTACACGGCAGTACAGGCACTGTACTCCACTCAGTACTACACGGCAGTACAGGCACTGTACACCACTCAGTACTACACGGCAGTACAGGCACTGTACTCCACTCAGTACTACACGGCAGTTCAGGCACTGTACTCCACTCGGTACTACACGGCACTATACACACTGTACTCCACTCAGTACTACACGGCAGTACAGGCACTGTACTCCACTCGGGACTACACGGCAGTACAGGCACTGTACTCTACTCAGTACTACACGGCACTATACACACAGTACTCCACTCAAACTACACGGCAGTACAGGCAGTGTACTCCACTCGGGACTACACGGCAGTACATGCACTGTACTCCACTCAGTACTACACGGCAGTACAGGCACTGTACTCCACTCAGTACTACACGGCAGTACACCCACTGTACTCCACTCGGTACTACACGGCAGTACAAGCACTGTACTCCACTCGGTACTACATGGCACTATACACACAGTACTCCACTCGGTACTACACGGCAGTACAGGTACTGTACTCCACTCAGTACTACACGGCAGTATGCACACAGTACTCCACTCGGTACTACACGGCACTATACACACAGTACTCCACTCGGTACAACACGGCAATACAGGCACTGTACTCCACTCGGTACTACACGGCACTATACACACAGTACTCCAGTCGGTAATACACGGCAGTACATGCACTGTACTCCACTCGGTACTACACGGCACTATACACACAGTACTCCACTCGGTACTACACGGCAGTACAGGCACTGCACTCCACTCAGTACTACACGACACTATACACACAGTACTCCACTCGGTAATACACGGCAGTACATGCACTGTACTCCACTAGGTACTACACGGTACTATACACACAGTACTAGAATCGGTACTACACGGCATTACAGGCACTGTACTCCACTCAGTACTACACGGCAGTACAGGCACTACACTCCACTCGGTACTACACGGCACTATACACACAGTACTCCACTCGGTACTACACGGCAGAACAGGCACTGTACTCTACTCAGTAGTACACGGCAGTACACACACAGTCCCCCACTCGCTACTACCCGGCAGTACAGGCACTGTACTCCACTCAGTAATACACGGCAGTATGCACACCGTACTCCAGTCGGGACTACACGGCAGTAAAGGCACTGTACTCCACTCGCTACTACACGGCAGTACAGGCACTGTACTCCACTCAGTACTACACTGCACTATACATACAGTACTCCACTCGGGACTACACGGCAGTACATGCAATGTACTCCACTCAGTACTACACTGCACTATACATACAGTACTCCACTCGGGACTACACGGCAGTACATGCACTGTACTCCACTCAGTACTACACTGCACTATACACACACTACTCCACTCGGCACTACACTTCAGTACAGGCACTGTACTTCACTCAGTACTACACGGCAGTACAAGCACTGTACTCCACTCGGTACTACACGACAGTACATGCACTATTACTCCAATCAGTACTACACGGCAGTACAGGTACTGTACGCCACTCGGGACTACACGACAGTACAGGCACTATTACTCCACTCACAACTACACGGCAATACAGGCACTGTACTCCACTCGGGACTACACGGCAGTACAGGCACTGTACTCCACTCAGTACTACACGGCAGTACAGGCACTGTACTCCACTCGGTACTACACGGCACTATACACACAGTACCCCACCCGGTACTACACGGCAGTACAGGAACTGTACTCCACTCAGTACTACACGGCAGTATGCACACATCACTCCACTCGGTACTACACGGCACTATACACACAGTACTCCACTCGGTACAACACGGCAATACAGGCACTGTACTCCACTCGGTACTACACGGCACTATACACATAGTACTCCACTCGGGACTACACGGCACTATACACAGAGTACTCCACTCGGTACTACACGGCAGTACAGGCACTGTACTCCACTCAGTACTACACGTCAGTATGCACACAGTACTCCACTCGGTACTACACGGCACTATACACACAGTACTCCACTCGGCACTACACGGCAGTACAGGCACTGTACTCCACTCGGTACTACACGGCAGTATACACACAGTACTCCACTCGGGACTACATGGCAATACAATCACTGTACTCCACTCGGTACTACACGGCAGTATGCACACAGTACTCCACTCGGTACTACACGGCACTATACACACAGTACTCCACTCGGTACTACACGGCAGTACAGGCACTGTACTCCACTCGGTACTACACGGCAGTATACACACAGTACTCCACTCGGTACTACATGGCAATACAGGCACTGTACTCCACTCGGTACTACACGGCAGTATGCACACAGTACTCCACTCGGTACTACACGGCACTATACACACAGTACTCCACTCGGTACTACACGGCAGTACAGGCACTGTACTCCACTCGGTACTACACCGCACTATACACACAGTACTCCACTCGGTACTACACGGCAGTACATGCAATCTACTCCACTCGATACTACACGGCACTATATACAGAGTACTCCACTCGGTACTACACGGCAGTACAGGCACTGTACTCCACTCAGTACTACAGGTCAGTATGCACACAGTACTCCACTCGGTACTACACGGCACTATACACACAGTACTCCACTCGGTACTACACGGCAGTACAGGCACTGTACTCCACTCGGTACTACACGGCAGTATACACACAGTACTCCACTCGGGACTACATGGCAATACAGGTACTGTACTCCACTCGGTACTACACGGCAGTATGCACACAGTACTCCACTCGGTACTACACGGCACTATACACACAGTACTCCACTCGGTACTACACGGCAGTACAGGCACTGTACTCCACTAGGTACTACACGGCACTATACACACAGTACTCCACTCGATACTACACGGCAATACAGGCACTGTACTCCACTCGGTACTACACGGCACTATACACACAGTACTCCACTCGGGACTACACGGCAGTACAGGCACTGTACTCCACTCAGTACTACACCGCACTATACACAGAGTACTCCACTCAGTACTATACTGCGCTATACATACTGTACTCCACTCGGTACTACACGGCAGTACAGGCACTGTACTCCACTCAGTACTACACGGCATTATACACACAGTTCCCCACTCGGTACTACACGGCAGTACAGGTACTGTACTCCACTCAGCACTACACTGCACTATACACACAGTACTCCACTCGGGACTACTCGGCAGTACAGGTACTGTACTCCACTCGGTACTACACGGCAGTACTGGCACTGTACTCCACTCGGTACTACACGGCACTATACACACAGTACTCCACTCAGTACTACACGGCAGTACAGGCACTGTACTCCACTCGGGACTACACGGCAGTACAGGCACTGTACTCCACTCAGTACTGCACGGCAGTACAAGCACTGTACTCCACTCAGTACTACACGGCAGTACAGGCACTGTACTCCACTCGGTACTACACGACACTATACACACAGTACTCCACTCACTACTACAAGGCAGTACAGGCACTGTACTCCACTCGGGACTACACGGCAGTACAGGCACTGTACTCCACTCAGTACTACACGGCAGTACAGGCACTGAACTCCACTCAGTACCTCACGGCAGTACACCCACTGTACTCCACTCGGTACTATACGGCACTATACACACAGTACTCCACTCAGTACTACACGGCAGTACAGGCAGAGTACTCCACTCACTACTACACGGCAGTACAGGCACTGTACTCCACTCGGTACCACACGGCAGTACAGGCAATGTACTCCACTCGGTACTACACGGCACTATACACACAATACTCCAATCGGTACTACACGGCAGTACAGGCACTGTACTCCACTCAGTACTACACGGCAGTATGCACACAGTTCTCCACTCGGTACTACACGGCACTATACACACAGTACCCCACTCGGTACTACATGGCAGTACAGGCACTGTACTCCACTCGGTACTACACGGCAGTATGCACACAGTACTCCACTCGGGACTACTCGGCAGTACAGGTACACTACTCCACTCAGTACTACACGGCAGTATACACACAGTCCCCCACTCGGTACTTCACGGCAGTACAGGCACTGTACTATACTCAGTACTACACGGCAGTACAGGTACTGTACTCCCCTCAGCACTACACTGCACTATACACACGGTGCTGCACTCGGTAATACACGGCACTATACAGAAAGTACTCCACTCGGTACTACACGGCATTACAGGCACTGTAATCCACTCAGTACTACACGGCAGTATACACACAGTCCCCCACTCGGTACTACACGGCAGTATAGACACAGTACTACACTCAGTACTACACGGCAGTATAGACACAGTACTACACTCAGTACTACACGGCAGTATAGACACAGCACTACACCCAGTACTACACGGCAGTATAGACACAGTACTACACCCAGTACTACACGGCAGTATAGACACAGTACTACACCCAGTACTACACGGCAGTATACACACAGAACTACACCCAGTACTACACGCCAGTACACACAACCTAATCCATTCGGTACTACACGGCAGTATAGACACAGTACTCCACTCAGTACTTAACGGCTGTATGCACACAGTACTCCAATGAGTACTACACGGCAGCACACACGTCGTACTCCACTCAGTACTACACGGCAGTATACACACAGTACTCCACTCAGTACTACACGGCAGTACACACACAGTACTCCACTCAGTACTACACGGCAGTACACCCATCGTACTCCACTCAGTACTACACGGCAGTATACACACAGTACTCCACTCAGTACTACACGGCAGTATACACACAGTACTCCCCTCAGTACTACACGGCAGTATAGACACAGTACTCCACTCTGTACTACACGGCAGTATACACGCAGTAATCCACTCAGTACTACACGGCAGCACACCTATCGTACTCCACTCAGTACTACATGTCAGTGCAGACAGAGTACTCCACTCGGTATTACCCGGCAGTATACACACAGTACTCCACTCGGGACTACACGGCAGTACACACATACCGTACTCCACTCAGTACTACACGGCAGTACACAAACCGTACTTCAAACAGTACTACACGGCAGTACACACACCATACTCCATTCGGTACTACACGGCAGTACAGACACAGTACTCCACTCAGTAGTTAACGGCTGTATGCACACAGTACTATATGTTAATACAGACAACGTAATCCACTCAGTACTACACGGCAGTACACACACAGTATTCCACTCGGTACTACGCGGCGGTATACACACAGTACTCCCCTCGGGACTACACGGCAGTACACGCACTGTACTGCACTCAGTACTACACGGCAGTACAGGCATTGTACTCCACTCGAAACTACACAGCAGTACAGGCACTGTACACCATTCAGTACTACACGGCAGTATGGACACAGTACTCCACACGGGACTACACGGCAGTACAGGCACTGTTCTCCACTCGGTACTATACGGCAGTACAGGCACTGTACTCCACTCAGTACTACACTGCACTATACACACAGTACTCCACTCGGGACTACACGGCAGTACATGCACTCTACTCCACTCAGTACTACACTGCTCTATACACACAGTACTCCACTGGGCACTACACGGCAGTACAGGCAGTGTACTCCACTCAGTACTACACGGTAGTACAGGCACTGTATTCCACTCGCTACTACACGGCAGTACAGACACTGTACTCCACTCGGTACTACACGGCACTATACACACAGTACTGCACTCGGTACTACACGGCATTACAGGCACTGTACTCCACTCAGTACTACACGGCAGTACAGGGACTGTACTATGCTCGGTACTACACGGCACAATACACACAGTACTCCACTCGGTACTACACGGCAGTACAGGCACTGTACTCCACTCGGTACTACACGGCACTATACACACAAAACTCAATTCAGGACTACACGGCAGTACAGGCACTTTACTCCACTCAGTACTACACGGCAGTACAGGCACTGAACTCCACTCAGTACTACACGGCAATGCAGGCACTGTACTCCACTCGGTACTACACGGCACGATACACACCGTACTCCACTCAGTACTACACGGCAGTACAGGCATTGTACTGAACTCGGGACTACACGGCAGTACAGGCACTGTACTCCACTCAGTACTACACGGCAGTACAGGCACTCTACTCCACTCAGTACTACACGGCATTTCAGGCACTGTACTCCACTCGGTACTACATGGCACTATACACACAGTACTCCACTCAGTACTACACGGCAGTACAGGCACTGTACTCCACTCGGGACTACACGGCACTATACACACAGTACACCACACGAGACTACACGGCAGTATAGGCACTGTACTCCACTCAGTACTACACGGCAGTACAGGCACTGTACTCCACTCGGTACTACACGGCACTATACACACAGTACTCCACTCGGGACTACACGGCAGTTTAGGCACTGTACTCCACTCAGTACTACACGGCAGTACAGGCACTGTACTCCACTCGGTACTACACGGCACTATACACACAGTACTCCACTCGGGACTACACGGCAGTACAGGCACTCTACTCCACTCAGTACTACACGGCAGTACAGGCACTGAACTCCACTCAGTACTACACGGCAGTGCAGGCACTGTACTCCACTCGGTACTACACGGCACTATACACACAGTACCCCACCCGGTACTACACGGCAGTACAGGTACTGTACACCACTCAGTACTGCAGTATGCACACATCACTCCACTCGGTACTACACGGCACTATACACACAGTACTCCACTCGGTACTACACGGCAATACAGGCACTGTAATCCACTCGGTACTTCACGGCACTATACACACAGTACCCCACTCGGGACTACACGGCAGTACATGCACTGTACTCCACTCGGTACAAACACGGCAGTACAGGCACTGTACTCCACTCGGTACTACACGGCATTTTACACACAGTACTCCACTCGGGACTACATGGCAGTACAGGCACTGTACTCCACTATGTACTACACGGCTGTATGCACACAGTCCCCCACTCGGTACTACACGGCACTATACGCACAGTACTCCACTCGGTACTACACGGCAATACAGGCACTGTACTCCACTCGGTACTACACGGCAGTATGCACACAGTACTCCACTCGGTACTACACGGCAGTACAGGCAATGTACTCCACTCGGTACTACACGGCACTATACACACAGTACTCCACTCGGTACTACATGGCAGTACAGGCATTGTACTCCACTCGGTACTACACGGCACTATACACACAGTACTCCACTCAGTAATACACGGCAGTATGCACACAGTACTCCACTAGGTACTACACGGCAGTACAGGCACTATACTCCACTCGGTACTACACGGCCTTATACACACAGTACTCCACTCGGTACTGCACGGCAGTACAGGCACTGTACTCCACTCGGTACTACACGGCAGTATACACACAGTCCCCCACTCGGTACTACACGGCAGTACATGCACTGTACTCCACTCAGTACTACACGGCAGTACAGGCACTGTACACCACTCAGTACTACACTGCACTATACACACAGTACTACACTCGGGACTACACGGCAGTTCAGCCACTGTACTCCACTTAGTACTACACGGCAGTACAGGCAATGTACTCCACTCGGTACTACACGGCACTATACACACAGTACTCCACTCAGGACTACACGGCAGTACAGGCACTGTACTCCACTCAGTACTACACGGCAGTTCAGGCAATGTACACCACTCAGTACTACACTGCACTATACACACAGTACTCCACTCGGGACTACACGGCAGTACAGGCACTGTACTCCACTCAGTACAACACGGCAATACAGGCACTGTACTCCACTCCGTACTACACGGCACTTTACACACAGTACTCCACTCGGTACTACACGGCACTATACACACGGTACTCCACTCAGTACTACACGGCAGTACAGGCACTGTACTCCACTCGGGACTAAACTTCAGTACAGGCACTGTACTCCACTCAGTACTACACGGCAGTACAGGCAATGTACTCCACTCAGTACTACACGGCAGTACATCCTCTGTACTCCACTCGGTACTACACGGCAGTACAGGCACTGTACTCCACTCGGTACTACACGGCACTATACACACAGTACTCCACTCAGTACTACACGGCAGTACAGGCACTGTACTCCAATCGGGACTACACGGCAGTACAGGCACTCTACTCTACTCAGTACTACACGGCAGTATACACACAGTACTCCACTCAAACTACACGGCAGTACAGGCACTGTACTCCACTAGGTACTACACGGCACTATACACACAGTACTCCACTCAGTACTACACGGCAGTACAGGCAGTGTACTCCACTCGGGACTACACGGCAGTACAGGCACTTTACTCCACTCAGTACTACACGGCAGTACAGGCACTGTACTCCACTCAGTACTACACGGCAGTACACCCACTGTACTCCACTCGGTACTACACGGCACTATACACACAGTACTCCACTCAGTAGTACACGGCAGTACAGGCACAGTACGCCACTCACTACTACACGGCAGTACAGGCACTGTACTTCACTCGGGACTACACGGCAGTACACCCATCGTACTCCACTCAGTACTACACGGCAGTACAAGCACTGTACTCCACTCGGTACTACACGGCACTATACACACAGTACTCCACTCGGTACTACACGGCAGTACAGGTACTGTACTCCACTCAGTACTACACGGCAGTATGCACACAGTACTCCACTCGGTACTACACGGCACTATACACACAGTACTCCACTCGGTACAACACGGCAATACAGGCACTGTACTCCACTCGGTACTACACGGCACTATACACACAGTACTCCAGTCGGTACTACAAGGCAGTGCATGCACTGTACTCCACTCGGTACTACACGGCACTATACACACAGTACTCCACTCGGTACTACACGGCAGTACAGGCACTGCTCTCCACTCAGTACTACACGACACTATACTGCCCCCATTTTTCCCGAGCTAAGCCCAGCCATCGAGCGATGAGTCCCAAGGTGGACCGTTCGATCGTTGGCTATCACTTTCTAGAGGCATTTAAGGGTTGTAAGGATTGATGACCAAGCAGGATAAAAAGAAATATTAAAACAACACTCTGACATTTATTCACATAAGCAATTAAACAACAAAATATTCTTGCTAATATTTTCTTTAACATAACAGAGCTTTCATAATATCGGGTTTCTTCCTCGATCTAGAATGACTTGTGTTCATATCTCCAGCTCTACTGTGCTGTAAATGAAACCAAAGAAGTAATTAGGCCACTTGCCTTTTTAAACCAAACATTTAACTGAAAGAACCAAATAAACATGTGTTCAAAGTTTCACCAATTTAAAGTTGCCTCAACACGTGGTCTTTACTATGTACACAGCTGAATTAGTCATTTACAATATTTGATAATGGTTAATGACACTAACGTGAACTTCAGTAGCAAAGAAACTGTTTCAAAAATTCTCAAAATTAATTAATTATTATCTCGATTATTATTATTATTATTATCATTCAATTAACCTGTTTCATTGTAACACGATCGTGTTCTTACTAATTCTCCACCGCATCATTTATCTAATGTTCATCATTAATATTTCAGAATAATGATTTTTGATTAATTATTAATGACTTATTTTTACAATGTTTCAAAGCAATCATGCGGCTGACAAAATTTCTACCTTGATCTTTGCATTTCATCTCTATTCAAATTAATCTTAAAGTATTTCAGATTTTTGGAAATTTACATTACCAACGTGTGAGCTAGTTAAATAAATTCTGTTACAAATCGAGTGCCTTTACAAAGTAACGAGATGATCTTTCCTTTTAAATCTCGCAAATAAAAAATTAAATTCAATTCCTTCCTAGTCTTCCTTGACTTAATTCAATTAAACTTTCCCTTAAGGGCATGAAATTATTTCTTAAGGCAACACACAACGATGAATGTGATCCGCGTCACGGCGAGTGCGCGACCAGATCAGAATTAAATGAAATAAACATGGCACAAGAGAAATATACACACTTACACACACATTCACACTGGGGAAACACGTTTTATGTACACTATTTACAACGAATCCTGACTTGGCAATTTTAGTTATGATTTTTATCAATGGTCGGGACGCGTAATGTCTCGCAAAAAATAATTCGTGCACAGAAATTCTCTTACATTAATGGTGGCTAGTGATCGAAGTCGTGGGTATCACTTGATAGAAATACATTTCACATATCAGCGCAAGTTCATCTAATTCATGAGATTATAATGGAAGATCCTAGTAAAATCCATAAGCACTACCATCATGTGGGCTACAGGTTGAATTTACCGCAAGCGTGAGCCTTACTCGCATTATTTTTACTTCCTACCTGTGAAATACACTCACAAACACGTGCTCCACTAATTATAATCTATCTTGCGTTCCAAATACACAAGAATAAATCAATATCACCACTAATTCATCATTTACTCAATTATGCAACAAATATCCCTCAGGATAGGTCATATTCCAGACCCTTCATGAACAGAGCACATTCTATCTCACATTTAGGAATTCTACAGTAGTTTTATGACTCACGAGCGTTTACTTCTGTTTTACCCGATCTTTAATCAATATTATTATTATTTTAGTGATTATTACATCTACTGATTCTCCTGGAATGTCGTAAATTTAGATGACTTCATCATAAAGAAACAACAAGTGATTTTAAAGACACTAGGTTCGACCCTATTCACTCAAAATGTACACGCAAATTTTCCGTCCGGTAACTTTCGATATTACTAAGAAAGTGGATTTATCGTGTGGTCAGTGATTATTAAACTTAAGCTCCTTAAGCATGGGAAGTCAGTCAAAGACAACCTACATCTATTCTAATAGATTTCAAAATCTCATTCACACGTACCTAGTCTACCATGACACCTTAAGAAGTAGGAAAATGAAACATTTCTAACTACTGCAAAATGATAGATCTACGACTTAAGAAGAAAGATCTCTAGTTGTACAGAAGATAGGACAGATAAATTAAATTAAAAAGGTACTCAAGTTTTTGTAGAGTTCGATTCCCGTCGACAGTCAGTTATTTCAGCATACTCCGGCCAGTCTTCTTCCAATTACCAGAGGCGCCTTACATGTTTACAGGTCCATGGAGGCTCTGCGATGGATGTCCCTCGATGAAATGATGTTGGTAGTTGCGGAATTCTTCATCTTGAGATCTTCAATTCCAAGACGTCTTCGTTGATTGCTGGTCACAAGCTGTAACTGAGATGACAGAATTAAGTATTTTGAACAAGCACACGCAGAATAGAAACAGCTCGTCTACACTGTCACACTTAACTTGGCTCCTAGGTGTTTTTATTCCACAGAATTCACTAATTATCAGACTAAATTCTGGTAGAACGGGCGTCGACTTGTCTTGAAATTTCTCCTTCCACGTGGTCCGGTGAGGTGATGTCTCTCACAGCAAACAAGTATTAAGAAGAGCGTAAAGCGAAGAGCATAAAGCATTAAGAGAGCGATTCACTCGAAGCAAGGCCTTTTATAATTAGCCCAGGAAGGCGTGTTCCTCAGCGAGTACGGTAATTGGCTGATGATCACCTTTAATTTGCGCAGACTATTCTAGAAACAGGCTGAGTCGCGCGTGCGAAGGTCGTCACGTGGTTAGCTATAACCTTGACACAGTCCTGCCGGTGACGTATCGCACCCCTCTGCATGACAAAAAAAACTCGTTCACGGCTCGCCACAAGTTCCCAAGTGATGTGTTGCAGCTTCAAGCAGACAATAAAATTTTTGCTTTCCACTTGTTAGAATATTCATAAGATCGCCAATTTTCACGGGGACATCTCTCCCTTGGTTGGAATATAATTTCGTTTGTAGATGAAATTATTACATAACAGTGTTCATTACTATTGTTCCGGAAAATTGGTTGTAGAATCACCTGGTAGTAACTTAGTTGAGCTCGCGATAGGTGTGAGACTCGGAGTTCTTCGTTCCGCTCCTGGCATCCAGTAGCCTAGTCTCTCCATACAGGGTGTTTCTCAAGTTTTATTTCCCACTTCAGTAACTTATTTTTCCCTTTTAACAGATGGTTACATGGTGTCAGCTAGTGGTGTAGGTGTTCGGTAGAGTCTTAAATTAGCGGCATTGTGGACAGCTTCGTAAGATTTATCCAGACTTTGTATTTTATAGGAGTTGTTGCCAAAGACTTTAATGATCTTGTAGGGTCCCACAAACAAGGGTGCAAATTTAGCATAAAATTTGCTCGTAGGCTCGGACACAGCTGGTCTCCTCAATAATACGTATTCGTTTAATCGGAGAGGTCGGTGAAATCTCCTCCCTTGAACTCTTCGGTTTCGTCTCTCAGCGTGGCGTCTCAGTGATTCCGTTGCCTTCTCAATGTTTTCCTGGGGAGTAGGTCTTATGGTTCCAGGACACTGAATGATGTGATCCCAAGATCTCACAGGGTAATTATTAAAATGAAGCACTGATGGAATTTGGGAGGTAGCTTCGTGAATAGTGCCATTAGAACATTCCATAATAATTGGAAGTACATCTACCCATTTCCAATGAGCATTCCCGCAGAATATTCTACAGAACTTGGCCAGCTCTTGCATTACACGTTCCGCTGGATTACTGGATGGATGTCTCACGGAATTTAGTACATGTTTGATGCCCAGTTGGGTCATGGCTTGTTTAAATTCGGCCGAGGTGAATTGTGGTCCGTGGTCTGTCAGAATAGCCTGAGGCTTTCCCATGTGAGGAATTATATTCCGGGTGATTCTCCACAGAACGGCTTTAGTAGTGGCCTTCTGGATTGGATATAACGTCACGTACTTGGAAAACACATCGATGGTGACAACCACATGACGGTTCCCTCGTTTAGAAGTTGGAATCTGACCGAACAAGTCCATTGCGTAGAGTTCTTTCGGAGCAGATGGCAAAATAGGAATGGGACTTTGCTGTAATAAATGAGAGCTTGGTTTGACTCTCTGACAAGTGTCACATGTCCTGATGACGTCATTTACAAAGGTTCTCAATCCTTCCCATGTGAATGATTCTAATATCGTGGCAACAGTCTTATCTACTCCACCATGACCTGTAATTCTATGGACGTGCCAAGTAAGAAGTTCCCGTAGCTTCGGCGGTATAACAGCTCGTAGTTTCGTCCTAGCAGAGTCAATGAACTTATACAGGGTCCCATTGATATAACGGAAATTTCTAGCTTGTCTCTTTATTTTCCGAAATCCTGGCTCATTTGGGGTAAGTTTGTCTTCGAGACAGTCAATGATAGGCCGTAACTTAGGGTCCCGCTTCTGTGCCTGTCGAAGGTAACCAAGTTTGCGTAGGAACTCGTGGTCTTCCTGTATTAACGTTATCTGATGTATCTCTGCGACTTCAGAGTTAGGGTTTCGACTCAGGCAGTCGGCTAACAGGTTGTTCTTCCCGGAGCAATGTTCTAACTGGAGGTTAAATTGTTGTACAAAGAGTGTCCATCTGAAAACTCGTTCGGAAGCCATAGTTGTTTTTAACATGAAAGTTAATGCACGATGGTCAGTCCTGACAATGATGGGAAATCCGTAAATTAATTTCTGCCAGTATTTGAGAGCGTAGACTATGGATAACATTTCCAATTCAGTTACGGAGTAATGTTTTTCGTGCTTCCTTATCTTCCTGCTGACGAAAGCCAAGTATGTCCTGTTTTCAGGGTTCTCCTTATCTTCTTGGAAAAGAACGGCTCCTATCCCAATGTTTGAGGCATCAGTTTGTAGAATAAAAGGCCTAGTAAAGTCAGGGTATCCCAGCTTAACGTTGTTTACAAGCATTTCTTTCGTCTTAGCGAAGGCTTTGTCACATTCGGCGCTCCACTTCCATCTATTGCCCTTCTTTAGGAGATCCTGCAATGGAGCAACTGTCTGAGTGTAGTTAGGACAGTGGTTCGAGAAGAACTGGGCCATTCCCAAGAATTGCCGGACCTGTTTCACTCTCACAGGCTTAGGAAAGTTACTAATGGCTTCGATTTTGACTGGGTTGGGTTTCACGCCATCGCCGTCTATGATGTGTCCCAGAAATAAAATCTCGGACTTGCAAAAGTGAGACTTCTTCAGGTTCACGTGGAAGCCAGCGTCAGATAAATTCTTAAGGAGTTTCTCCAATTTAACGAGGTGTTCCTCTAACGTTTCACTCGCTAGGAGGAGATCATCAACATACCTCGTTGTGAAGGCTTTAACCTCGTCGGTTAGGCATCTTTCGAGTGCTCGGATAAGCGCGCAGCCAGCGTTACGGATTCCGAAGGGTAGCCTGCAGAAAACATAGGTTTGCTGGTCGTATATGAAGCCTGTCAATAGCCTAGATTTTTCTTCAAGCAGAATATGGAAGTAGGATGACGTAAAATCAACAGAAGAGAAGTATCTCATACCCCTGAATTTTCTAATGACGTCTTTGATCGTCGGAGGCTGATCATTCTCCGGAATTAGCTTTTCGTTCACGGATCGAGCGTCTAAACACACGCGCAGCGATCCGTCTGGCTTGGACACGACTACTAAAGGGTTAATGAATGGACTGCTAGCTTTCATGACGATTCCATCCCTCTCCATTTCTTCAATAATCTTGCCGACCCTGGAGTAAAATTTTTCCGGTATCGGATACGGTTTCTTCTTGAAGGGTAGCCAGTCTGTCACAAGAAGTGAGTATTGAAAGTTGGGAATAAGACCTGGTTTGGAATCGAACAAGTTCTTATATTTCAGTAGCAAATTCTGCAGTTGAATCTGTTCTTTTTCCGTACCCATGGCTTGCCTTGATTTCTCAAAAATGAGATCGAAGGGGTGTCTGTCGTTATCGCCTTCTTCTAACACTTTATCCATGGCCATTAAAATTTCCTCAGAGGCCTCATGGTCTTCGGTTTCCCTCGGAGATAAGGCGTCTGTTTCCCCGCAATAAGCAGATGGGTCGTTTACATCGGAAGGGTTTAGCATGGCAGTCTCGGAAAAATCCGCCTTCCTGAATTGAATGGAGTTTGACTGCATGTCAATCATGGCTTGGTAAGACATTAGGAAGTCTGCACCCAAAATAATATTAAATTTAATGTTGGACATGGCTAAGAATACTTGAGGAAATATCGTCCGTCCAATCTCGACATCCAACAATGTCTGTTGTTTGCACATGACAGACTTGTCCGGTATTATGCCTTTAATTTTTACGTGAGATACCGGTATGACAGGTATATCATTTCGGTCCCTCAGGTCTCTCAAAAATGCCGTCGAAATGACGCTAATCGTCGATCCAGTATCTATGAGACATTTTACGTGAACGTTGCAGATTCGTGCTGAAATGATGGGTAACGTCGATGGTATTTCGCTGTTACGCTGACCAACTTCATCCAACAAGTCTTCGGGCTTGGTAGTCCATGAGTCGACCTGTACCACGATCCATTCTTGAAGTTTAGTGATTTTGCCTTCAGGATTCAGGCTATCTCCTCTTACTGGAGATGGAGTTTTTTTTTGTCAGCACCTTGGCTGTGCTCCTGACTCGAGTTGTTATGTTGGCTTCCCCGAGCCTTGGCCTCTTGGTATTGAAGGCTTTCCGCTCCCACGATATCAGGGTTGGTATCCTGGGTTTGGATTGCTCTTCGCCATCTTTCGTTTTCCTGCGTCGAGTTTTGAAGGTCTTTTAAATATTTTTCCTTTTCTTCTTCTCGCCAGTCTCTCCTTCCTCTTGAGTGGCGGAAGTCCTGGTTTCGGTTCCAGCTCCTTCGGTAATCTGAGTATGGACGCTTCCTCTCGTTACGTCTGGAATATTCCCAGTTTCTAATGGGTCTATTTCTGCGTACGGGCGATCGATCACGAGGTGAATCTTGCCCTCCAGGGTTACGTTTCCACGTTCTCCCTTGGTTGACTGATTTCGATTCTTCCTCCTTATTCGTTGTTACCTGATGGATCTGAGGTTCCGAGTTCCGTCCCTGACGAACTGGTTCCTTGGACGTCATGTCTAATTGTCTTAACAACGCCTCAGCCTGAATTGCAGATTGCGTATTTGAGGCTATCATGATCCTCTGCACATCTGGTGGTAACTGTCGGGTAATCAACTTAACCAACTCAGGTTCTGATGGCGGTGAGTCTAGTTCCCTTAATTTTCTTAATTGGCTGGATAGGAAGTCCGCATATCTCGTAGGCGTAGATGATGCATATTTCCTGGCGTATAACTCCGTCCTAAGGTTGTATTGGACGTCGCTATTCCAGTACTTCTCCAGGAATGCTTTCTTGAAACTTTCGAAATCGTCAAACGAAAATCGAAATGCGACAAACCAGGTATGAACTGAGTCTTCCAGGAATTTTTCGGTGACTCTTAGCTGCCTTTCTGGTGGAATTTTCGCATCGCGAAAGTAATCCTGCAGTTCCCGAATAAAGCCTTTCGGAGTCACATTTCCTCTAACGTTATTGAATTTCTTAGGTTGGTCTTCGTGAAGACGAATTATGTTTACTATTTGCGTCTGGCCGGTTGTATTCATTTGAGACGCATTTACTGTCGGCTCTGAAGAAATGTCAATTGTATTCGCAGCGCCTGTCCCTGCAGTTGCAAGTGGAGTTGACGTCAGACCCGTGCCGGTTACACGTTGCTCCAGTAATGCCTGCTTCTCTAGCAATGAGTTGGTGACCTTGCTAGTGTTCTCGTTCTGGATTTTCAGGAGATGCATTTCATGTACAAGCTCCTTAATTCCATCCGTGTACTCCTTTCGAATCCCTTCGGTTTCAGTTTTTGACTCAGCCGTGACCTTATGTATGGCATTCATCAGGGTGGTTTTGATGGTTTTTATCTCGCCCCAACTATCCTCAAGCGACTCGTGGATATAATCCATCCGTTCCGAGGTATCGACTTGGGATGTCTCGATTTTGTCGAGAATGCCCTTTTCGACCTGTTGTAGTTTCTCGTTTAATCCAATGAATTTCTTCGCCCAAGCCGTTTTCGTAACCTTAAGGTCCTCTGAATTTGTGTCAATCTTTTCCTCAATATTCAGGAATGATTGTTCAACTTCGCCCTTGTATTTGTCGATTCCAGTTAATATGTCCTGCTGAACGTTCGCCAGTCGTTCACTGAATTCATTGGACATGCCCGCCATAGACTTGGCAATGTTTTCGTTTACCTCCTTTTTCATAGTAGCGAAATCATTCTTGACTATTACGAGCTCGCTCTGCATTGAGGCTAGCTTGCCGTTAAAAAGTTTAATGTCCGAACATATTTTTCCTAAACCTTCCTCAGTTTGGTTTTTAATGTCCGTCAACTTTTCTTCAATAGCTTCCCCGAGAGATTTTTCGAGGTTTATTTGTGCGTCACTGAGATCACTAAGTCCCTTTTCTAAGTTTTTCTCTAAATGCAATTGATTTTCATTAAGCTTTTCCTCTAAGGTTTTCTCTAAAGTTTTCTCTAGGTTGGCCTGATTTCCGCTAAGTTTTTCCTCTAAGTGAGCCTGATTTTCACTAAGTCTTTTCTCTAAGTTAGCCTGACTAATGTTCAAGTTGGCATTAATCCTCTCCTCCATAGCCAACAACATCTGCCTTAAGTCCTCCATGGTTACAATTATTCATTAAATGGCTATTCTGGTATTGGAAGAATTCTAACCGGACTACTGAAATATTGGGAATCGAACTCTATCAAATTTGTGAAGGCACCGATTTGTCGATATCATGAAAGTTCCAAATTTTCACCAATATCGGTCGCAATTATGAGTCTAACTTTAATTAATTATCATCGCAGCAAATTCAAATTTCTAATTACCAGCAAGAATTTGTTTTTAACAATATTCATACAAGTTACATTTAACATGTGCTTATGTTAGCCACAAGAATTTGGGCGAATAAATGTGTCAGAGTCAGCCTAATTTAATTGGTCATCTGATCTTGTCAATGTCATAAACACTGGACAGCACAAGATCATTTTCGAGCTTGGATAAGCCAATCTCGAGCCCCACGCTTGGATTAAGCCATCTTAAATGCCCCCATTTTTCCCGAGCTAAGCCCAGCCATCGAGCGATGAGTCCCAAGGTGGACCGTTCGATCGTTGGCTATCACTTTCTAGAGGCATTTAAGGGTTGTAAGGATTGATGACCAAGCAGGATAAAAAGAAATATTAAAACAACACTCTGACATTTATTCACATAAGCAATTAAACAACAAAATATTCTTGCTAATATTTTCTTTAACATAACAGAGCTTTCATAATATCGGGTTTCTTCCTCGATCTAGAATGACTTGTGTTCATATCTCCAGCTCTACTGTGCTGTAAATGAAACCAAAGAAGTAATTAGGCCACTTGCCTTTTTAAACCAAACATTTAACTGAAAGAACCAAATAAACATGTGTTCAAAGTTTCACCAATTTAAAGTTGCCTCAACACGTGGTCTTTACTATGTACACAGCTGAATTAGTCATTTACAATATTTGATAATGGTTAATGACACTAACGTGAACTTCAGTAGCAAAGAAACTGTTTCAAAAATTCTCAAAATTAATTAATTATTATCTCGATTATTATTATTATTATTATCATTCAATTAACCTGTTTCATTGTAACACGATCGTGTTCTTACTAATTCTCCACCGCATCATTTATCTAATGTTCATCATTAATATTTCAGAATAATGATTTTTGATTAATTATTAATGACTTATTTTTACAATGTTTCAAAGCAATCATGCGGCTGACAAAATTTCTACCTTGATCTTTGCATTTCATCTCTATTCAAATTAATCTTAAAGTATTTCAGATTTTTGGAAATTTACATTACCAACGTGTGAGCTAGTTAAATAAATTCTGTTACAAATCGAGTGCCTTTACAAAGTAACGAGATGATCTTTCCTTTTAAATCTCGCAAATAAAAAATTAAATTCAATTCCTTCCTAGTCTTCCTTGACTTAATTCAATTAAACTTTCCCTTAAGGGCATGAAATTATTTCTTAAGGCAACACACAACGATGAATGTGATCCGCGTCACGGCGAGTGCGCGACCAGATCAGAATTAAATGAAATAAACATGGCACAAGAGAAATATACACACTTACACACACATTCACACTGGGGAAACACGTTTTATGTACACTATTTACAACGAATCCTGACTTGGCAATTTTAGTTATGATTTTTATCAATGGTCGGGACGCGTAATGTCTCGCAAAAAATAATTCGTGCACAGAAATTCTCTTACATTAATGGTGGCTAGTGATCGAAGTCGTGGGTATCACTTGATAGAAATACATTTCACATATCAGCGCAAGTTCATCTAATTCATGAGATTATAATGGAAGATCCTAGTAAAATCCATAAGCACTACCATCATGTGGGCTACAGGTTGAATTTACCGCAAGCGTGAGCCTTACTCGCATTATTTTTACTTCCTACCTGTGAAATACACTCACAAACACGTGCTCCACTAATTATAATCTATCTTGCGTTCCAAATACACAAGAATAAATCAATATCACCACTAATTCATCATTTACTCAATTATGCAACAAATATCCCTCAGGATAGGTCATATTCCAGACCCTTCATGAACAGAGCACATTCTATCTCACATTTAGGAATTCTACAGTAGTTTTATGACTCACGAGCGTTTACTTCTGTTTTACCCGATCTTTAATCAATATTATTATTATTTTAGTGATTATTACATCTACTGATTCTCCTGGAATGTCGTAAATTTAGATGACTTCATCATAAAGAAACAACAAGTGATTTTAAAGACACTAGGTTCGACCCTATTCACTCAAAATGTACACGCAAATTTTCCGTCCGGTAACTTTCGATATTACTAAGAAAGTGGATTTATCGTGTGGTCAGTGATTATTAAACTTAAGCTCCTTAAGCATGGGAAGTCAGTCAAAGACAACCTACATCTATTCTAATAGATTTCAAAATCTCATTCACACGTACCTAGTCTACCATGACACCTTAAGAAGTAGGAAAATGAAACATTTCTAACTACTGCAAAATGATAGATCTACGACTTAAGAAGAAAGATCTCTAGTTGTACAGAAGATAGGACAGATAAATTAAATTAAAAAGGTACTCAAGTTTTTGTAGAGTTCGATTCCCGTCGACAGTCAGTTATTTCAGCATACTCCGGCCAGTCTTCTTCCAATTACCAGAGGCGCCTTACATGTTTACAGGTCCATGGAGGCTCTGCGATGGATGTCCCTCGATGAAATGATGTTGGTAGTTGCGGAATTCTTCATCTTGAGATCTTCAATTCCAAGACGTCTTCGTTGATTGCTGGTCACAAGCTGTAACTGAGATGACAGAATTAAGTATTTTGAACAAGCACACGCAGAATAGAAACAGCTCGTCTACACTGTCACACTTAACTTGGCTCCTAGGTGTTTTTATTCCACAGAATTCACTAATTATCAGACTAAATTCTGGTAGAACGGGCGTCGACTTGTCTTGAAATTTCTCCTTCCACGTGGTCCGGTGAGGTGATGTCTCTCACAGCAAACAAGTATTAAGAAGAGCGTAAAGCGAAGAGCATAAAGCATTAAGAGAGCGATTCACTCGAAGCAAGGCCTTTTATAAGTAGCCCAGGAAGGCGTGTTCCTCAGCGAGTACGGTAATTGGCTGATGATCACCTTTAATTTGCGCAGACTATTCTAGAAACAGGCTGAGTCGCGCGTGCGAAGGTCGTCACGTGGTTAGCTATAACCTTGACACAGTCCTGCCGGTGACGTATCGCACCCCTCTGAATGACAAAAAAAACTCGTTCACGGCTCGCCACAAGTTCCCAAGTGATGTGTTGCAGCTTCAAGCAGACAATAAAATTTTTGCTTTCCACTTGTTAGAATATTCATAAGATCGCCAATTTTCACGGGGACAATACACACAGTACTCCACTCGGTAATACACGGCAGTACATGCACTGTACTGAACTCGGTACTACACGGTACTATACACACAGAACTCCAATCGGTACTACATGGCATTACAGGCACTGTACTCCACTCAGTACTACACGGCAGTACAGGCACTGTACTCCACTCGGTACTACACGGCACTATACACACAATACTCCACTCGGTACTACACGGCAGAACAGGCACTGTACTCTACTCAGTAGTACACGGCAGTACACACACAGTCCCCCACTCGCTACTACCCGGCAGTACAGGCACTGTACTCCACTCAGTAATACACGGCAGTATGCACACCGTACTCCACTCGGGACTACACGGCAGTAAAGGCACTGTACTCCACTCGGTACTACACGGCAGTTCAGGCACTGTACTCCACTCAGTACTACACTGCACTATACATACAGTACTCCACTCGGGACTACACGGCAGTACATGCACTGTACTCCACTCAGTACTACACTGCACTATACACACAGTACTACACTCGGCACTACACTTCAGTACAGGCACTGTACTTCACTCAGTACTACACGGCAGTACAAGCACTGTACTCCACTCGGTACTACACGACAGTACAGGCACTATTACTCCAATCAGTACTAAACGGCAGTACAGGTACTGTATTCCACTCGGGCCTACACGGCAGTACAGGCACTGTACTCCACTCACAACTACACGGCAGTACAGGTACTGTACGCCACTCGGGACTACACGACAGTACAGGCACTATTACTCCACTCACAACTACACGGCAATACAGGTACTGTACTCCACTCGGGACTACACGGCAGTACAGGCACTGTACTCCTCTCAGTACTACACGGCAGTACAGGCACTGTACTCCACTCGGTACTACACGGCACTATACACACAGTACTCCACTCGGGACTACACGGCAGTACAGGCACTCTACTCCACTGAGTACTACAAGAAAGTACATGCACTGTACTCCACTCGGTACTACACGGCACTATACACACAGTACCCCACCCGGTACTACACGGCAGTACATGCACTCTACTCCACTCGATACTACACGGCACTATACACACAGTACTCCACTCGGTACTGCACGGCAGTACAGGCACTGTACTCCACTCAGTACTACACTGCACTATACACACAGTACTCCACTCGGGACTACACTGCAGTACATGCACTCTACTCCACTCAGTACTACACTGCTCTATACACACAGTACTCCACTGGGCACTACACGGCAGTACAGGCAGTGTGCTCCACTCAGTACTACACGGCAGTACAAGCACTCTACTCCACTCAGTACTACACGGCAGTACACGCACTGTACTCCACTCGGTACTACACGGCACTATACACACAGTACTCCAATCGGTACTACACGGCAGTACAGGCACTGTACTCCACTCAGTACTACACGGCAGTATGCACACAGTTCTCCACTCGGTACTACACGGCACTATACACACAGTACCCCACTCGGTACTACATGGCAGTACAGGCACTGTACTCCACTCGGTACTACACGGCAGTATGCACACAGTACTCCACTCGGGACTACTCGGCAGTACGGGTACACTACTCCACTCAGTACTACACGGCAGTATACACACAGTCCCCCACTCGGTACTTCACGGCAGTACAGGCACTGTACTATACACAGTACTACACGGCAGTACAGGTACTGTACTCCCCTCAGCACTACACTGCACTATACACACGGTACTGCACTCGGTACTACACGGCATTATACAGAAAGTACTCCACTCGGTACTACACGGCATTACAGGCACTGTACTCCACTCAGTACTACACGGCAGTATACTCACAGTCCCCCACTCTGTACTACACGGCAGTATAGACACAGTACTACACTCAGTACTACACGGCAGTATAGACACAGTACTACACTCAGTACTACACGGCAGTATAGACACAGCACTACACCCAGTACTACACGGCAGTATAGACACAGTACTACACCCAGTACTACACGGCAGTACAGACACAGTACTACACCCAGTACTACACGGCAGTATACACACAGAACTACACCCAGTACTACACGCCAGTACACACAACCTAATCCATTCGGTACTACACGGCAGTATAGACACAGTACTCGACTCAGTACTTAACGGCTGTATGCACACAGTACTCCAATGAGTACTACACGGCAGCACACACGTCGTACTCCACTCAGTACTACACGGCAGTATACACACAGTACTCCACTCAGTACTACACGGCAGTACACACACAATACTCCACTCAGTACTACACTGCAGTACACCCATCGTACTCCACTCAGTACTACACGGCAGTATACACACAGTACTCCACTCAGTACTACACGGCAGTATACACACAGTACTCCACTCAGTACTACACGGCAGTATAGACACAGTACTCCACTCTGTGCTACACGGCAGTATACACGCAGTAATCCACTCAGTACTACACGGCAGCACACCTATCGTACTCCACTCAGTACTACATGTCAGTACAGACAGAGTAATCCACTCGGTATTACCCGGCAGTATACACAAAGTACTCCACTCGGGACTACACGGCAGTACACACATACCGTACTCCTCTCAGTACTACACGGCAGTACACAAACCGTACTTCAAACAGTACTACACGGCAGTACACACACCATACTCCATTCGGTACTACACGGCAGTACAGATACAGTACTCCACTCAGTAGTTAACGGCTGTATGCACACAGTACTTAACTGAGTACTATATGTTAGTACAGACAACGTAATCCACTCAGTACTACACGGCAGTGCACACACAGTACACCACTCGGTACTACACGGCAGTACACACACAGTATTCCACTCGGTACTACGCGGCGGTATACACACAGTACTCCCCTCGGGACTACACGGCAGTACAGGCACTGTACTGCACTCAGTACTACACGGCAGTATGGACACAGTACTCCACACGGGACTGCACGGCAGTACAGGCACTGTACTCCACTCGGTACTATACGGCAGTACAGGCACTGTACACCACTCAGTACTACACTGCACTATACACACAGTACTCCACTCGGGACTACACGGCAGTACATGCACTCTACTCCACTCAGTACTACACTGCTCTATACACACAGTACTCCACTGGGCACTACACGGCAGTACAGGCAGTGTACTCCACTCAGTACTACACGGCAGTACAAGCACTAGACTCCACTCGGTACTACACGACAGTACACGCACTGTACTCCAATCAGTACTACACGGCAGTACAGGCACTGTAATCCACTCGCTACTACACGGCAGTACAGACACTGTACTCCACTCGGTACTACACGGCAGTACAGGCACTGTACTCCACTCAGTACTACACGGCAGTACAGGCACTCTACTCCACTCAGTACTACACGGCAGTTCAGGCACTGTACTCCACTCGGTACTACACGGCACTATACACACAGTACTGCACTCGGTACTACACGGCATTACAGGCACTGTACTCCACTCAGTACTACACGGCAGTACAGGGCCTGTACTATGCTCGGTACTACACAGCACTATACACACAGTACTCCACTCGGTACTACACGGCAGTACAGGCACTGTACTCCACTCGGTACTACACGGCACTATACACACAGTACTCAATTCAGGACTACACGGCAGTACAGGCACTTTACTCCACTCAGTACTACATGGCAGTACAGGCACTGTACTCCACTCAGTACTACACGGCAGTGCAGGCACTGTACTCCACTCGGTACTACACGGCACGATACACACCGTACTCCACTCAGTACTACACGGCAGTACAGGCACTGTACTCCACTCGGGACTACACGGCAGTACAGGCACTGTACTCCACTCAGTACTACACGGCAGTACAGGCACTCTACTCCACTCAGTACTACACGGCAGTTCAGGCACTGTACTCCACTCGGTACTACACGGCACTATACACACAGTACTCCACTCAGTACTACACGGCAGTACAGGCACTGTACTCCACTCGGGACTACACGGCAGTACAGGCACTGTACTCCACTCAGTACTACACGGCAGTACAGGCACTCTACTCCACTCAGTACTACACGGCAATACAGGCACTGTACTCCACTCGGTACTACACGGCACTATACACACAGTACCCCACTCGGGACTACACGGCAGTACATGCACTGTACTCCACTCGGTACTACACCGCACTATACACACAGTACTCCACTCGGTACTACACGGCAGTACATGCACTCTACTCCACTCGATACTACACGGCACTATACACACAGTACTCCACTCGGTACTACACGGCAGTACAGGCACTGTACTCCACTCAGTACTACACGGCAGTATGCACACAGTACTCCACTCGGTACTACACGGCACTATACACACAGTACTCCACTCGGTACAAACACGGCAGTACAGGCACTGCACTCCACTCGGTACTACACGGCATTTTACACACAGTACTCCACTCGGGACTACATGGCAGGACAGGCACTGTACTCCACTAAGTACTACACGGCTGTATGCACACAGTCCCCCACTCGGTACTACACGGCACTATACGCACAGTACTCCACTCGGTACTACACGGCAATACAGGCACTGTACTCCACTCGGTACTACACGGCAGTATGCACACAGTACTCCACTCGGTACTACACGGCAGTACAGGCACTGTACTCCACTCGGTACTACACGGCACTATACACACAGTACTCCACTCAGTACTACACGACAGTACGCACACAGTACTCCACTCGGTACTACACGGCAGTACAGGCACTGTACTCCACTCGGTACTACACGGCCTTACACACACAGTACTCCACTCGGTACTACACGGCAGTACAGGCACTGTACTCCACTCGGTACTACACGGCAGTATACACACAGTCCCCCACTCGGTACTACACGGCAGTACATGCACTGTACTCCACTCAGTACTACACGGCAGTACAGGCACTGTACACCACTCAGTACTACACTGCACTATACACACAGTACTACACTCGGGACTACACGGCAGTTCAGCCACTGTACTCCACTTAGTACTACACGGCAGTACAGGCACTGTACTCCACTCGGTACTACACGGCACTATACACACAGTACTCCACTCAGGACTACACGGCAGTACAGGCACTGTACTCCACTCAGTACTACACGGCAGTTCAGGCAATGTACACCACTCAGTACTACACTGCACTATACACACAGTACTCCACTCGGGACTACACGGCAGTACAGGCACTGTACTCCACTCAGTACAACACGGCAATACAGGCACTGTACTCCACTCCGTACTACACGGCACTTTACACACAGTACTCCACTCGGTACTACACGGCACTATACACACGGTACTCCACTCAGTACTACACGGCAGTACAGGCACTGTACTCCACTCGGGACTAAACGGCAGTACAGGCACTGTACTCCACTCAGTACTACACGGCAGTACAAGCAATGTACTCCACTCAGTACTACACGGCAGTACATGCACTGTACTCCACTCGGTACTACACGGCACTTTACACACAGTACTCCACTCGGGACTACACGGCAGTACAGGCTCTGTACTCCACTCAGTACTACACGGTAGTACAGGCACTGTACTCCACTCAGTACTACACGGCAGTACAGGCACTGTACTCCACTCAGTACTACACGGCAGTACAGGCACTGTACTCCACTCAGTACTACACTGCAGTACAGGCACTGTACTCCACTCAGTACTACACGGCAGTACAGGCACTGTACTCCACTCGGTACTACACGGCACTATACACACAGTACTCCACTCAGTACTACACGGCAGTACAGGCACTGTACTCCAATCGGGACTGCACGGCAGTACAGGCACTGTACTCTACTCAGTACTACACGGCACTATACACACAGTACTCCACTCAAACTACACGGCAGTACAGGCACTGTACTCCACTCGGTACTACACGGCACTATACACACAGTACTCCACTCAGTACTACACGGCAGTACAGGCAGTGTACTCCACTCGGGACTACACGGCAGTACAGGCACTTTACTCCACTCAGTACTACACGGCAGTACAGGCACTGTACTCCACTCAGTACTACACGGCAGTACACCCACTGTACTCCACTCGGTACTACACGGCACTATACACACAGTACTGCACTCGGTACTACACGGCAGTACAGGTACTGTACTCCACTCAGTACTACACGGCAGTATGCACACAGTACTCCACTCGGTACTACACGGCACTATACACACAGTACTCCACTCGGTACAAGACGGCAATACAGGCACTGTACTCCACTCGGTACTACACGGCACTATACACACAGTACTCCAGACGGTACTACACGGCAGTACATGCACTGTACTCCACTCGGTACTACACGGCACTATACACACAGTACTCCACTCGGTACTACACGGCAGTACAGGCACTGCACTCCACTCAGTACTACACGACACTATACACACAGTACTCCACTCGGTAATACACGGCAGTACATGCACTGTACTCCACTCGGTACTACACGGTACTATACACACAATACTCCAATCGGTACTACATGGCATTACAGGCACTGTACTCCACTCAGTACTACACGGCAGTACAGGCACTGTACTCCACTCGGTACTACACGGCACTATACACACAATACTCCACTCGGTACTACACGGCAGAACAGGCAATGTACTCTACTCAGTAGTACACGGCAGTACACACACAGTCCCCCACTCGCTACTACCCGGCAGTACAGGCACTGTACTCCACTCAGTAATACACGGCAGTAAAGGCACTGTACTCCACTCGGTACTACACTGCACTATACATACAGCACTCCACTCGGGACTACACGGCAGTACATGCACTGTACTCCACTCAGTACTACACTGCACTATACACACAGTACTCCACTCGGCACTACACTTCAGTACAGGCACTGTACTCCACTCAGTACTACACGGCAGTACATGCAATGTACTCCACTCGGTACTACACGGCACTATACACACAGTACTCCACTCGGTACTACACGGCAGTACAGGCACTGCACTCCACTCAGTACAACACGACACTATACACACAGTACTCCACTCGGTAATACACGGCAGTACATGCACTGTACTCCACTCGGTACTACACGGTACTATACACACAGTACTCCAATCGGTACTACATGGCATTACAGGCACTGTACTCCACTCAGTACTACACGGCAGTACAGGCACTGTACTCCACTCGGTACTACACGGCACTATACACACAATACTCCACTCGGTACTACACGGCAGTACAAGCACTGTACTCTACTCGGTACTACACGACAGTACAGGCACAATTACTCCAATCAGTACTACACGGCAGTACAGGTACTGTACTCCACTCGGGACTACACGGCAGTACAGGCACTGTACTCCACTCACAACTACACGGCAGTACAGGTACTGTACGCCACTCGGGACTACACGACAGTACAGGCACTATTACTCCACTCACAACTACACGGCAATACAGGCACTGTACTCCACTCGGGACTACACGGCAGTACAGGCACTGTACTCCTCTCGGTACTACACGGCTGTACAGGCACAGTACTCCACTCGGGACTACACGGCAGTACAGGCACTCTACTCCACTGAGTACTACACGAAAGTACATGCACTGTACTCCACTCGGTACTACACGGCACTATACACACAGTACCCCACCCGGTACTACACGGCAGTACAGGTACAGTACTCCACTCAGTACTACACGGCAGTATGCACACATCACTCCACTCGGTACTACACGGCACTATACACACAGTACTCTACTCGGTACTACACGGCAATACAGGCACTGTACTCCACTCGGTACTACACGGCACTATACACACAGTACTCCACTCGGGACTACGCGGCAATACATGCACTCTACTCCACTCGATACTACACGGCACTATACACACAGTACTCCACTCGGTACTACACGGCAGTACAGGCACTGTACTCCACTCAGTACTACACGGCAGTATGCACACAGTACTCCACTCGGTACTACACGGCACTATACACACAGTACTCCACTCGGTACTACACGGCAGTACAGGCACTTTACTCCACTCGGTACTACACGGCAGTACAGGCACTCTACTCCACTCTGTACTACACGGCAGTACAGGCACTGTACTCCACTCGGTACTACACGGCACTATACACACAGTACTCCACTCAGGACTACACGGCAGTACAGGCACTGTACTCCACCCAGTACTACACGGCAGTACAAGCTCTGTACTCCACTCAGTACTACACGGCAGTACAGGCACTGTACACCACTCAGCACTACACTGCACTATACGCACAGTACTCCACTCGGTACTACAGGGCAGTATACACACAGTCCCCCACTCGGTACTACACGGCAGTACAGGCACTGTACTCCACCCAGTACTACACGGCAGTACAGGCTCTGTACTCCACTCAGTACTGCACGGCAGTACAGGCACTGTACACCACTCAGCACTACACTGCACTATACGCACAGTACTACACTCGGGACTACACGGCAGTACATCCACCGTACTCCACTCCGGACTGCACGGCACTATACACACAGTACTCCACTCAGGACTACACGGCACTATACACAGAGTACTCCACTCGGGACTACACGGCAGTACAGGCACTGTACTCCACTCAGTACTACATGCCAGTACAGGCACTGTACACCACTCAGTACTACACTGCACTATACACACAGTACTCCACTCGGGACTACACGGCAGTACAGGCACTCTACGCCACTCAGTACTACACGGCAGTACAGGCACAGTACTCCACTCCGTACTAAACGGCACTATACACACAGTACTCCATTCGGGACTACACGGCAGTACAGGACCTGTACTCCACTCAGTACTACACGGCAGTACAGGCACTGTACTCCACTCAGTACTACATGCCAGTACAGGCACTGTACACCACTCAGTACTACACTGCACTATACACACAGTACTCCACTCGGTAATACACGGCAGTACATGCACTGTACTCCACTCGGTACTACACGGTACTATACACACAGTACTCCAATCGGTACTACATGGCATTACAGGCACTGTACGCCACTCAGTACTACACGGCAGTACAGGCACTGTACTCCAGTCTGTACTACACGGCAGTACAGGCACTGTACTCCACTCAGTACTATACGGCAGTACAGGCACTGTACTCCACTCGGTACTACACGGCACTATACACACAGTACTCCACTCAGTACTACACGGCAGTACAGGCACTGTACTCCACTCGGGACTACACGGCAGTGCAGGCACTTTACTCCACTCAGTACTACACGGCAGTACAGGCACTGTACTCCACTCAGTACTACACGGCAGTGCAGGCACTGTACTCCACTCGGTACTACACGGCACGATACACACCGTACTCCACTCAGTACTACACGGCAGTACAGGCACTGTACTCCACTCGGGACTACACGGCAGTACAGGCACTGTACTCCACTCAGTACTACACGGCAGTACAGGCACTCTACTCCACTCAGTACTACACGGCAGTTCAGGCACTGTACTCCACTCGGTACTACACGGCACTATACACACAGTACTCCACTCAGTACTACACGGCAGTACAGGCACTGTACTCCACTCGGGACTACACGGCAGTACAGGCACTGTACTCCACTCAGTACTACACGGCAGTACAGGCACTCTACTCCACTCAGTACTACACGGCAATACAGGCACTGTACTCCACTCGGTACTACACGGCACTATACACACAGTACCCCACTCGGGACTACACGGCAGTACATGCACTGTACTCCACTCGGTACTACACCGCACTATACACACAGTACTCCACTCGGTACTACACGGCAGTACATGCACTCTACTCCACTCTATACTACACGGCACTATACACACAGTACTCCACTCGGTACTACACGGCAGTACAGGCACTGTACTCCACTCAGTACTACACGGCAGTATGCACACAGTACTCCACTCGGTACTACACGGCACTATATACACAGTAGTCCACTCGGTACAAACACGGCAGTACAGGCACTGCACTCCACTCGGTACTACACGGCATTTTACACACAGTACTCCACTCGGGACTACATGGCAGTACAGGCACTGTACTCCACTAAGTACTACACGGCTGTATGCACACAGTCCCCCACTCGGTATTACACGGCACTATACGCACAGTACGCCACTCGGTACTACACGGCAATACAGGCACTGTACTCCACTCGGTACTACACGGCAGTATGCACACAGTACTCCACTCGGTACTACACGGCAGTACAGGCACTGTACTCCACTCGGTACTACACGGCACTATACACACAGTACTCCACTCGGTACTACACGGCAGTACAGGCATTGTACTCCACTCGGTACTACACGGCACTATACACACAGTACTCCACTCAGTACTACACGACAGTATGCACACAGTACTCCACTCGGTACTACACGGCAGTACAGGCACTGTACTCCACTCGGTACTACACGGCCTTATACACACAGTACTCCACTCGGTACTACACGGCAGTACAGGCACTGTACTCCACTCGGTACTACACGGCAGTATACACACAGTCCCCCACTCGGTACTACACGGCAGTACATGCACTGTACTCCACTCAGTACTACACGGCAGTACAGGCACTGTACACCACTCAGTACTACACTGCACTATACACACAGTACTACACTCGGGACTACACGGCAGTTCAGCCACTGTACTCCACTTAGTACTACACGGCAGTACAGGCACTGTACTCCACTCGGTACTACACGGCACTATACACACAGTACTCCACTCAGGACTACACGGCAGTACAGGCACTGTACTCCACTCAGTACTACACGGCAGTTCAGGCAATGTACACCACTCAGTACTACACTGCACTATACACACAGTACTCCACTCGGGACTACACGGCAGTACAGGCACTGTACTCCACTCAGTACAACACGGCAATACAGGCACTGTAATCCACTCCGTACTACACGGCACTTTACACACAGTACTCCACTCGGTACTACACGGCACTATACACACGGTACTCCACTCAGTACTACACGGCAGTACAGGCACTGTACTCCACTCGGGACTAAACGGCAGTACAGGCACTGTACTCCACTCAGTACTACACGGCAGTACAGGCAATGTACTCCACTCAGTACTACACGGCAGTACATGCACTGTACTCCACTCGGTACTACACGGCACTTTACACACAGTACTCCACTCGGGACTACACGGCAGTACAGGCACTCTACTCCACTCAGTACTACACGGCAGTTGAGACACTGTACTCCACTCAGTACTACACGGCAGTACAGGCACTGTACTCCACTCAGTACTACACGGCAGTACAGGCACTGTACTCCACTCAGTACTACACGGCAGTACAGGCACTGTACTCCACTCAGTACTACACTGCAGTACAGGCACTGTACTCCACTGAGTACTACACGGCAGTACAGGCACTGTACTCCACTCGGTACTACACGGCACTATACACACAGTACTCCACTCAGTACTACACGGCAGTACAGGCACTGTACTCCAATCGGGACTGCACAGCAGTACAGGCACTGTACTCTACTCAGTACTACACGGCACTATACACACAGTACTCCACTCAAACTACACGGCAGTACAGGCACTGTACTCCACTCGGTACTACACGGCACTATACACACAGTACTCCACTCAGTACTACACGGCATTACAGGCAGTGTACTCCACTCGGGACTACACGGCAGTACAGGCACTTTACTCCACTCAGTACTACACGGCAGTACAGGCACTGTACTCCACTCAGTACTACACGGCAGTACACCCACTGTACTCCACTCGGTACTACACGGCACTATACACACAGTACTGCACTCGGTACTACACGGCAGTACAGGTACTGTACTCCACTCAGTACTACACGGCAGTATGCACACAGTACTCCACTCGGTACTACACGGCACTATACACACAGTACTTCACTCGGTACAAGACGGCAATACAGGCACTGTACTCCACTCGGTACTACACGGCACTATACACACAGTACTCCAGACGGTACTACACGGCAGTACATGCACTGTACTCCACTCGGTACTACACGGCACTATACACACAGTACTCCACTCGGTACTACACGGCAGTACAGGCACTGCACTCCACTCAGTACTACACGACACTATACACACAGTACTCCACTCGGTAATACACGGCAGTACATGCACTGTACTCCACTCGGTACTACACGGTACTATACACACAATACTCCAATCGGTACTACATGGCATTACAGGCACTGTACTCCACTCAGTACTACACGGCAGTACAGGCACTGTACTCCACTCGGTACTACACGGCACTATACACACAATACTCCACTCGGTACTACACGGCAGAACAGGCAATGTACTCTACTCAGTAGTACACGGCAGTACACACACAGTCCCCCACTCGCTACTACCCGGCAGTACAGGCACTGTACTCCACTCAGTAATACACGGCAGTAAAGGCACTGTACTCCACTCGGTACTACACTGCACTATACATACAGTACTCCACTCGGGACTACACGGCAGTACATGCACTGTACTCCACTCAGTACTACACTGCACTATACACACAGTACTCCACTCGGCACTACACTTCAGTACAGGCACTGTACTCCACTCAGTACTACACGGCAGTACATGCACTGTACTCCACTCGGTACTACACGGCACTATACACACAGTACTCCACTCGGTACTACACGGCAGTACAGGCACTGCACTCCACTCAGTACTACACGACACTATACACACAGTACTCCACTCGGTAATACACGGCAGTACATGCACTGTACTCCACTCGGTACTACACGGTACTATACACACAGTACTCCAATCGGTACTACATGGCATTACAGGCACTGTACTCCACTCAGTACTACACGGCAGTACAGGCACTGTACTCCACTCGGTACTACACGGCACTATACACACAATACTCCACTCGGTACTACACGGCAGTACAAGCACTGTACTCCACTCGGTACTACACGACAGTACAGGCACAATTACTCCAATCAGTACTACACGGCAGTACAGGTACTGTACTCCACTCGGGACTACACGGCAGTACAGGCACTGTACTCCACTCACAACTACACGGCAGTACAGGTACTGTACGCCACTCGGGACTACACGACAGTACAGGCACTATTACTCCACTCACAACTACACGGCAATACAGGCACTGTACTCCACTCGGGACTACACGGCAGTACAGGCACTGTACTCCTCTCAGTACTACACGGCTGTACAGGCACTGTACTCCACTCGGTACTACACGGCACTATACACACAGTACTCCACTCGGGACTACACGGCAGTACAGGCACTCTACTCCACTGAGTACTACACGAAAGTACATGCACTGTACTCCACTCGGTACTACACGGCACTATACACACAGTACCCCACCCGGTACTACACGGCAGTACAGGTACAGTACTCCACTCAGTACTACACGGCAGTATGCACACATCACTCCACTCGGTACTACACGGCACTATACACACAGTACTCTACTCGGTACTACACGGCAATACAGGCACTGTACTCCACTCGGTACTACACGGCACTATACACACAGTACTCCACTCGGGACTACGCGGCAATACATGCACTCTACTCCACTCGATACTACACGGCACTATACACACAGTACTCCACTCGGTACTACACGGCAGTACAGGCACTGTACTCCACTCAGTACTACACGGCAGTATGCACACAGTACTCCACTCGGTACTACACGGCACTATACACACAGTACTCCACTCGGTACTACACGGCAGTACAGGCACTTTACTCCCCTCGGTACTACACGGCAGTACAGGCACTCTACTCCACTCTGTACTACACGGCAGTACAGGCACTGTACTCCACTCGGTACTACACGGCACTATACACACAGTACTCCACTCAGGACTACACGGCAGTACAGGCACTGTACTCCACCCGGTACTACACGGCAGTACAAGCTCTGTACTCCACTCAGTACTACACGGCAGTACAGGCACTGTACACCACTCAGCACTACACTACACTATACGCACAGTACTCCACTCGGTACTACAGGGCAGTATACACACAGTCCCCCACTCGGTACTACACGGCAGTACAGGCACTGTACTCCACCCAGTACTACACGGCAGTACAGGCTCTGTACTCCACTCAGTACTGCACGGCAGTACAGGCACTGTACACCACTCAGCACTACACTGCACTATACGCACAGTACTACACTCGGGACTACACGGCAGTACAGCCACTGTACTCCACTCCGGACTGCACGGCACTATACACACAGTACTCCACTCAGGACTACACGGCACTATACACAGAGTACTCCACTCGGGACTACACGGCAGTACAGGCACTGTACTCCACTCAGTACTACATGCCAGTACAGGCACTGTACACCACTCAGTACTACACTGCACTATACACACAGTACTCCACTCGGGACTACACGGCAGTACAGGCACTGTACGCCACTCAGTACTACACGGCAGTACAGGCACTGTACTCCACTCAGTACTATACGGCAGTACAGGCACTGTACTCCACTCTGTACTACACGGCAGTACAGGCACTGTACTCCACTCTGTACTACACGGCAGTACAGGCACTGTACTCCACTCAGTACTATACGGCAGTACAGGCACTGTACTCCACTCGGTACTACACGGCACTATACACACAGTACTCCACTCAGTACTACACGGCAGTACAGGCACTGTACTCCACTCGGGACTACACGGCAGTGCAGGCACTGTACTCCACTGAGTACTACACGGCAGTACAAGCAATGTACTCCACTCAGTACTACACGGCAGTACAGGCACTGTACTCCACTCGGTACTACACGACACTATACACACAGTACTCCACTCACCACTACAAGGCAGTACAGGCACTGTACTCCACTCGGGACTACACGGCAGTACAGGAACTGTATTCCACTCAGTACTACACGGCAGTACAGGCACTGAACTCCACTCAGTACTACACGGCAGTACACCCACTGTACTCCACTCGGTACTACACGGCACTATACACACAGTACTCCACTCAGTACTACACGGCAGTACAGGCAGAGTACTCCACTCACTACTACACGGCAGTACAGGCACTGTACTCCACTCGGTACTACACGGCAGTACAGGCACTCTACTCCACTCAGTACTACACGGCAGTACAGGCACTGTACTCCACTCGGTACTACACGGCACTATACACGCAGTACTCCAATCGGTACTACACGGCAGTACAGGCACTGTACTCCGCTCAGTACTACACGGCAGTATGCACACAGTTCTCCACTCGGTACTACACGGCACTATACACACAGTACTCCACTCGGTACTACATGGCAATACAGGCACTGTACTCCACTCGGTACCACATGCCACTATACACACAGTACTCCACTCGGGAATACACGGCAGTACAGGCACTCTACTCCACTCAGTACTACACGGCAGTTGAGAAACTGTACTCCACTCGGTACTACACGGCACTATACACACAGTACTCCAGTCGGTAATACACGGCAGTACATGCACTGTACTCCACTCAGTACTACACGGCATTATACACACAGTCCCCCACTCGGTACTACGAGCCAGTACAGGCACTGTACTCCACTCAGTACTACACGGCAGTATACACACAGTCCCCCACTCGGTACTACACGGCGGTACATGTACTGTACTCCACTCAGCACTATACTGCACTATACACACAGTACTCCGCTCGGGACTACTCGGCAGTACAGGTACACTACTCCACTCAGTACTACACGGCAGTATACACACAGTACCCAACTCGGTACATCACGGCAGTACAGGCACTGTACTATACTCAGTACTACACGGCAGTACAGGTACTGTACTCCCCTCAGCACTGCACTGCACTATACACACGGTACTGCACTCGTTACTACACGGCACTATACAGAATGTACTCCACTCGGTACTACACGGCATTACAGGCACTGTACTCCACTCAGTACTACACGGCAGTATACACACAGTCCCCCACTCGGTACTACATGGCAGTATAGACACAGTACTACACTCAGTACTACACGGCAGTATAGACACAGTACTACACTCAGTACCACACGGCAGTATAGACACAGCACTTCACCCAGTACTACACGGCAGTATAGACACAGTACTACACCCAGTACTACACGGCAGTATAGACACAGTACTACATCCAGTACTACACGGCAGTATACGCACAGTACTACACCCAGTACTACACGCCAGTACACACAACCTAATCCATTCGGTGCTACACGGCAGTATAGACACAGTACTCCACTCAGTACTTAACGGCTGTATGCACACAGTACTCCAATGAGTACTACACGGCAGCACACACATCGTACTCCACTCAGTACAACATGGCAGTATACACACGGTACTCCGCTCAGTACTACACGGCAGTACACACACAGTACTCCACTCAGTACTACACGGCAGTACACCCATCGTACTCCACTCAGTACTACACGGCAGTATACACACAGTACTCCACTCAATACTACACGGCAGTGTACACACAGTACTCCACTCAGTACTACACGGCAGTATAGACACAGTACTCCACTCTGTACTACACGGCAGTATACACGCAGTAATCCACTCAGTACTACACGGCAGTACACCGATCGTACTCCACTCAGTACTACATGTCAGTACAGACAGAGTACTCCACTCGGTATTACCCGGCAGTATACACACAGTACTCCACTCGGGACTACACGGCAGTACACACATACCGTACTCCACTCAGTACTACACGGCAGTACACAAACCGTACTTCAAACAGTACTACACGGCAGTACACACACCATACTCCATTCGTTACTACACGGCAGTACAGACACAGTACTCCACTCAGTAGTTAACGGCTGTATGCACACAGTACTTAACTGAGTACTATATGTTAGTACAGACAACGTAATCCACTCAGTACTACACGGCAGTGCACACACAGTATTCCACTCGGTTCTACACGGCAGTACACACACAGTATTCCAATCGGTACTACGCGGCAGTATACACACAGTACTCCCCTCGGGACTACACGGCAGTACAGGCACTGTACTGCACTCAGTACTACACGGCAGTACAGGCACTGTACTCCAATCGAAACTACACGGCAGTACAGGCACTGTACACCACTCAGTACTACACGGCAGTATGGACACAGTACTCCACACGGGACTACACGGCAGTACAGGCACTGTACTCCACTCGGTACTATACATCAGTACAGGCACTGTACTCCACTCAGTACTATACTGCACTATACACACAGTACTCCACTCGGGACTACACGGCAGTACATGCACTCTACTCCACTCAGTACTACACTGCTCTATACACACAGTACTCCACTGGGCACTACACGGCAGTACAGGCAGTGTACTCCACTCAGTACTACACGGCAGTACAAGCACTAGACTCCACTCGGTACTACACGACAGTACTCGCACTGTACTCCAATCAGTACTACACGGCAGTACAGGCACTGTATTCCACTCGCTACTACACGGCAGTACAGGCACACTACTCCACTCGGTACTACACGGCACTATACACACAGTACTGCACTCAGTACTACACGGCAGTACAGGCACTGTACTCCACTCGGGACTACACGGCAGTACAGGCACTGTACTCCACTGAGTACTACACGGCAGTACAGGCACTCTACTCCACTCAGTACTACAAGGCAGTACACACACTGTACTCCACTCGGTACTACACGGCACTATACACACAGTACTCCACTCAGTACTACTCGGCAGTACAGGCACAGTACTCCACTCACTACTACACGGCAGTACAGGTACTGTACTCCACTCGGGACTACACGGCAGTACAGGCACTGTACTCCACTCAGTACTACACGGCAGTACAGGCACTGTACTCCACTCGGTACTACACGGCAGTACATGCAATGTACTCCACTCGGTACTACACCGCACTATACACACAGTACTCCACTCGGTACTACACGGCAGTACATGCACTGTACTCCACTCGGTACTACATGGCACTATACAAACAGTACTCCACTCGGTACTACACGGCAGTACAGACACTATACTCCACTCAGTACTACACGGCAGTATGCACACAGTACTCCACTCGGTACTACACGGCACTATACACACAGTACTCCACTCGGTACTACACGGCACTATACACACAGTACTCCAATCGGTACTACACGGCAGTACAGGCACTGTACTCCACTCGGTACTACACGGCAGTATACACACAGTCCCCCACTCGGTACTACACGGCAGTACAGGAACTGTACTCCACTCGGGACAACACGGCAGTACAGGCACTGTACTCCACTCAGTACTACACGGCAGTACAGGCAATGTACTCCACTCAGTACTACACGGCAGTACAGGCACTGTACTCCACTCAGTACTACACGGCAGTACAGGCACTGTACTCCACTCAGTACTACAAGGCAGTACAGGCACTGTACTCCACTCGGTACTACACGGTACTATACACACAGTACTCCACTCAGTACTACACGGCAGTACAGGCACTGTACTCCACTCGGAACTACGCGGCAGTACATGCACTGTACTCCACTCAGTACTACACGGCAGTACAGGCACTGTACTCCACTCGGTACTACACGGAACTATACACACAGTACTCCATTCGGAACTACGCGGCAGTACAGGCACTGTACTCCACTCAGTACTACACGGCAGTTCAGGCACTGTACACCACTCAGTACTACACTGCACTATACACACAGTACTCCATTCGGGACTACGCGGCAGTACAGGCACTGTACTCCATTCAGTACTACACGGCAGTACAGGCACTGTACTCCACTCAGTACTACACGGCAGTACAGGCACTCTACTCCACTCAGTACTACACGGCAGTACAGGCACTGTACTCCACTCGGTACTACACGGCACTATACACACAGTACTCCACTCAGTACTACACGGCAGTACATGCACTGTACTCCACTCGGTACTACACGGCACTATACACACTGTACTCCACTCGGTACTACACGGCAGTACAGGCACTGTACTCCACTCGGTACTACACGGCACGATACACCCAGTACTCCACTCAGTACTGCACGGCAGTAGAGGCACTCTACTCCACTCAGTACTACACGGCAGTACAGGCACTCTACTCCACTCAGTACTACACGGCAGTACACCCACTGTACTCCAGTCGGTACTACACGGCACTATACACAGAGTACTCCACTCAGTACTACTCGCCAGAACAGGCACAGTACTCCACTCACTACTACACGGCAGTACAGGCACTGTACACCACTCGGGACTACACGGCAGTACAGGCACTGTACTCCACACGGTACTACACGGCAGTACACGCACTGTACTCCACTCGGTACTACACGGCACTATACACACAGTACTCCACTCGGTACTACACGGCAGTACAGGTACTGTACTCCACTCAGTACAACACGGCAGTATGCACACAGTACTCCACTCGGTACTACACGGCACTATACACACAGTACTCCACTCGGTACTACACTGCAATACAGGCACTGTACTCCACTCGGTACTACACCGCACTATACACACAGTACTCCACTCGGTACTACACGGCACAATACACACAGTAATTCACTCGGTACTACACGGCACTATACACACAGTACTCCACTCGGGACTACACGGCAGTACAGGCTCTGTACTCCACTCAGTACTACACGGCAGTACAGGTACTGTACTCCACTCAGTACTACACGGCAGTACAGGCACTGTACGCCACTCAGTACTACACGGCAGTACAGGCACTGTACTCCACTCAGTACTACACGGCAGTACAGGCACTGTAATCCACTCGGTACTACCCTGCACTATACACACAGTACTCCACTCAGTACTACACGGCAGTACAGGCACTGAACTCCAATCGGGACTGCACGGCAGTACAGGCACTGTACTCTACTCAGTACTACACGGCACTATACACACAGTACTCCACTCAAACTACACGGCAGTACAGGCACTGTACTCCACTCGGTACTACACGGCACTATACACACAGTACTCCACTCAGTACTACACGGCAGTACAGGCAGTGTACTCCACTCGGGACTACACGGCAGTACAGGCACTTTACTCCACTCAGTACTACACGGCAGTACAGGCACTGTACTCCACTCATTACTACACGGCAGTAAACCCACTGTACTCCACTCGGTACTACACGGCACTATACACACAGTACTCCACTCAGTAGTACACGGCAGTACAGGCACAGTACGCCACTCACTACTACACGGCAGTACAGGCACAGTACTCCACTCGGGACTACACGGCAGTACACCCATCGTACTCCACTCAGTACTACACGGCAGTACAAGCACTGTACTCCACTCGGTACTACACGGCACTATACACACAGTACTCCACTCGGTACTACACGGCAGTACATGTACTGTACTCCACTCAGTACTACACGGCAGTATGCACACAGTACTCCACTCGGTACTACACGGCACTAAACACACAGTACTCCACTCGGTACAACACGGCAATACAGGCACTGTACTCCACTCGGTACTACACGGCACTATACACACAGTACTCCAGACGGTACTACACGGCAGTACATGCACTGTACTCCACTCGGTACTACACGGCACTATACACACAGTACTCCACTCGGTACTACACGGCAGTACAGGCACTGCACTCCACACAGTACTACACGACACTATACACACAGTACTCCACTCGGTAATACACGGCAGTACATGCACTGTACTCCACTCGGTACTACACGGTACAATACACACAGTACTCCAATCGGTACTACATGGCATTACAGGCACTGTACTCCACTCAGTACTACACGGCAGTACAGGCACTGTACTCCACTCGGTACTACACGGCACTATACACACAATACTCCACTCGGTACTACACAGCAGAACAGGCAATTTACTCTACTCAGTAGTACACGGCAGTACACACACAGTCCCCCACTCGCTACTACGAAGGCAGTACAGGCACTGTACTCCACTCAGTAATACACGGCAGTAAAGGCACTGTACTCCACTCGGTACTACACTGCACTATACATACAGTACTCCACTCGGGACTACACGGCAGTACATGCACTGTACTCCACTCAGTACTACACTGCACTATACACACAGTACTCCACTCGGCACTACACTTCAGTACAGGCACTGTACTTCACTCAGTACTACACGGCAGTACAAGCACTGTACTCCACTCGGTACTACACGACAGTACAGGCACAATTACTCCAATCAGTACTACACGGCAGTACAGGTAATGTACTCCACTCGGGACTACACGGCAGTACAGGCACTGTACCCCACTCACAACTACACGGCAGTACAGGTACTGTACGCCACTCGGGACTACACGACAGTACAGGCACTATTACTCCACTCACAACTACACGGCAATACAGGCACTGTACTCCACTCGGGACTACACGGCAGTACAGGCACTGTACTCCTCTCAGTACTACACGGCAGTACAGGCACTGTACTCCACTCGGTACTACACGGCACTATGCACACAGTACTCCACTCGGGACTACACGGCAGTACAGGCACTCAACTCCACTGAGTACTACACGAAAGTACATGCACTGTACTCCACTCGGTACTACACGGCACTATACGCACAGTACCCCACCCGGTACTACACGGCAGTACAGGTAGAGTACTCCACTCAGTACTACACGGCAGTATGCACACATCACTCCACTCGGTACTACACGGCACTATACACACAGTACTCTACTCGGTACTGCACGGCAATACAGGCACTGTACTCCACTCGGTACTACACGGCACTATACACACAGTACTCCACTCGGGACTACACGGCAGTACATGCACTGTACTCCACTCGGTACTTCACCGCACTATACACACAGTACTCCACTCGGTACTACACGGCAGTACATGCACTCTACTCCACTCGATACTACACGGCACTATACACACAGTACTCCACTGGGTACTACACGGCAGTACAGGCAATGTACTCCACTCAGTACTACACGGCAGTATGCACACAGTACTCCACTCGGTACTACACGGCACTATACACACAGTACTCCACTCGGTACTACACGGAAGTACAGGCACTGTACTCCACTCGGTACTACACGGCAGTATACGCACAGTACTCCACTCGGGACTACATGGCAATACAGGCACTGTACTCCACTCGGTACTACATGGCAGTATGCACACAGTACTCCACTCGGTACTACACGGCACTATACACACAGTACTCCACTCGGTACTACACGGCACTACAGGCACTTTACTCCACTCGGTACTACACGGCAGTACAGGCACTCTACTCCACTCTGTACTACACGGCAGTACAGGCACTGTACTCCACTCGGTACTACACGGCACTATACACACAGTACTCCACTCAGGACTACACGGCAGTACAGGCACTGTACTCCACCCAGTACTACACGGCAGTACAAGCTCTGTACTCCACTCAGTACTACACGGCAGTACAGGCACTGTACACCACTCAGCACTACACTGCACTATACGCACAGTACTCCACTCGGTACTACAGGGCAGTATACACACAGTCCCCCCACTCGGTACTACACGGCAGTAGAGGCACTGTACTCCACCCAGTACTACACGGCAGTACAGGCTCTGTACTCCACTCAGTACTGCACGGCAGTACAGGCACTGTACACCACTCAGCACTACACTGCACTATACGCACAGTACTACACTCGGGACTACACGGCAGTACAGCCACTGTACTCCACTCCGGACTGCACGGCACTATACACACAGTACTCCACTCAGGACTACACGGCACTATACACAGAGTACTCCACTCGGGACTACACGGCAGTACAGGCACTGTATTCCACTCAGTACTACATGCCAGTACAGGCACTGTACACCACTCAGTACTACACTGCACTATACACAAAGTACTCCACTCGGGACTACACGGCAGTACAGGCACTGTACGCCACTCAGTACTACACGGCAGTACAGGCACTGTACTCCACTCCGTACTAAACGGCACTATACACACAGTACTCCATTCGGGACTACACGGCAGTACAGGACCTGTACTCCACTCAGTACTACACGGCAGGACAGGCACTGTACTCCATTCAGTACTACACGGCAGTACAGGCACTGTACTCCACTCAGTACTACACGGTATTACAGGCACTGTACTCCATTCAGTACTACACGGCAGTACAGGCACTGTACGCCACTCAGTACTACACGGCAGTACGGGCACTGTACTCCACTCTGTACTACACGGCAGTACAAGCACTGTACTCCACTCAGTACTATACGGCAGTACAGGCACTGTACTCCACTGGGTACTACACGGCACTATACACACAGTACTCCACTCAGTACTACACGGCAGTACAGGCACTGTACTCCACTCGGGACTACACGGCAGTACAGGCACTGTACTCCACTGAGTACTACACGGCAGTACAAGCAATGTACTCCACTCAGTACTACACGGCAGTACAGGCACTGTACTCCACTCGGTACTACACGACACTATACACACAGTACTCCACTCACCACTACAAGGCAGTACAGGCACTGTACTCCACTCGGGACTACACGGCAGTACAGGCACTGTACTCCACTCAGTACTACACGGCAGTACAGGCACTGAACTCCACTCAGTACTACACGGCAGTACACCCACTGTACTCCACTCGGTACTACACGGCACTATACACACAGTACTCCACTCAGTACTACACGGCAGTACAGGCAGAGTACTCCACTCACTACTACACGGCAGTACAGGCACTGTACTCCACTCGGTACTACACGGCAGTACAGGCACTCTACTCCACTCAGTACTACACGGCAGTACATGCACTGTACTCCACTCGGTACTACACGGCACTATACACGCAGTACTCCAATCGGTACTACACGGCAGTACAGGCACTGTACTCCGCCCAGTACTACACGGCAGTATGCACACAGTTCTCCACTCGGTACTACACGGCACTATACACACAGTACTCCACTCGGTACTACATGGCAATACAGGCAATGTACTCCACTCGGTACCACATGCCACTATACACACAGTACTCCACTCGGGAATACACGGCAGCACAGGCACTCTACTCCACTCAGTACTACACGGCAGTTGAGACACTGTACTCCACTCGGTACTACACGGCACTATACACACAGTATTCCAGTCGGTAATACACGGCAGTACATGCACTGTACTCCACTCAGTACTACACGGCATTATACACACAGTCCCCCACTCGGTACTACGAGCCAGTACAGGCACTGTACTCCACTCAGTACTACACGGCAGTATACACATAGTCCCCCACTCGGTACTACACGGCGGTACATGTACTGTACTCCACTCAGCACTACACTGCACTATACACACAGTACTCCGCTCGGGACTACTCGGCAGTACAGGTAAACTACTCCACTCAGTACTACACGGCAGTATACACACAGTACCCAACTCGGTACATCACGGCAGTACAGGCACTGTACTATACTCAGTACTACACGGCAGTACAGGTACTGTACACCCCTCAGCACTACACTGCACTATACACACGGTACTGCACTCGTTACTACACGGCACAATACAGAAAGTACTCCACTCGGTACTACACGGCATTACAGGCACTGTACTCCACTCAGTACTACACGGCAGTATACACACAGTCCCCCACTCGGTACTACATGGCAGTATAGCCACAGTACTACACTCAGTACTACACGGCAGTATAGACACAGTACTACACTCAGTACCACACGGCAGTATAGACACAGCACTACACCCAGTACTACACGGCAGTATAGACACAGTACTACACCCAGTACTACACGGCAGTATAGACACAGTACTACATCCAGTACTACACGGCAGTATACGCACAGTACTACACCCAGTACTACACGCCAGTACACACAACCTAATCCATTCGGTGCTACACGGCAGTATAGACACATTACTCCACTCAGTACTTAACGGCTGTATGCACACAGTACTCCAATGAGTACTACACGGCAGCACCCACATCGTACTCCACTCAGTACTACATGGCAGTATACACACGGTACTCCGCTCAGTACTACACGGCAGTACACACACAGTACTCCACTCAGTACTACACGGCAGTACACCCATCGTACTCCACTCAGTACTACACGGCAGTATACACACAGTACTCCACTCAGTACTACACGGCAGTATACACACAGTACTCCACTCAGTACTACACGGCAGTATAGACACAGTACTCCACTCTGTACTACACGGCAGTATACACGCAGTAATCCACTCACTACTACACGGCAGTACACCGATCGTACTCCAATCAGTACTACATGTCAGTACAGACAGAGTACTCCACTCGGTATTACCCGGCAGTATACACACAGTACTCCACTCGGGACTACACGGCAGTACACACATACCGTACTCCACTCAGTACTACACGGCAGTACACAAACCGTACTTCAAACAGTACTACACGGCAGTACACACACCATACTCCATTCGTTACTACACGGCAGTACAGACACAGTACTCCACTCAGTAGTTAACGGCTGTATGCACACAGTACTTAACTGAGTACTATATGTTAGTACAGACAACGTAATCCACTCAGTACTACACGGCAGTGCACACACAGTACTCCACTCGGTTCTACACGGCAGTACACACACAGTATTCCACTCGGTACTACGCGGCAGTATACACACAGTACTCCCCTCGGGACTACACGGCAGTACAGGCACTGTACTGCACTCAGTACTACACGGCAGTACAGGCACTGTACTCCAATCGAAACTACACGGCAGTACAGGCACTGTACACCACTCAGTACTACACGGCAGTATGGACACAGTACTCCACACGGGACTACACGGCAGTACAGGCACTGTACTCCACTCGGTTCTATACATCAGTACAGGCACTGTACTCCACTCAGTACTATACTGCACTATACACACAGTACTCCACTCGGGACTACACGGCAGTACATGCACTCTACTCCACTCAGTACTACACTGCTCTATACACACAGTACTCCACTGGGCACTACACGGCAGTACAGGCAGTGTACTCCACTCAGTACTACACGGCAGTACAAGCACTAGACTCCACTCGGTACTACACGACAGTACACGCACTGTACTCCAATCAGTACTACACGGCAGTACAGGCACTGTATTCCACTCGCTACTACACGGCAGTACAGGCACACTACTCCACTCGGTACTACACGGCACTATACACACAGTACTGCACTCAGTACTACACGGCAGTACAGGCACTGTACTCCACTCGGGACTACACGGCAGTACAGGCACTGTACTCCACTGAGTACTACACGGCAGTACAGGCACTCTAGTCCACTCAGTACTACAAGGCAGTACACACACTGTACTCCACTCGGTACTACACGGCACTATACACACAGTACTCCACTCAGTACCACTCGGCAGTACAGGCACAGTACTCCACTCACTACTACACGGCAGTACAGGTACTGTACTCCACTCGGGACTACACGGCAGTACAGGCACTGTACTCCACTCAGTACTACACGGCAGTACAGGCACTGTACTCCACTCGGTACTACACGGCAGTACATGCAATGTACTCCACTCGGTACTACACCGCACTATACACACAGTACTCCACTCGGTACTACACGGCAGTACATGCACTGTACTCCACTCGGTACTACACGGCACTATACAAACAGTACTCCACTCGGTACTACACGGCAGTACAGACACTATACTCCACTCAGTACTACACGTCAGTATGCACACAGTACTCCACTCGGTACTACACGGCACTATACACACAGTACTCCACTCGATACTACACGGCACTATACACACAGTACTCCAATCGGTACTACACGGCAGTACAGGCACTGTACTCCACTCGGTACTACACGGCAGTATACACACAGTCCCCCACTCGGTACTACACGGCAGTACAGGAACTGTACTCCACTCGGGACTACACGGCAGTACAGGCACTGTACTCCACTCAGTACTACACGGCAGTACAGGCAATGTACTCCACTCAGTACTACACGGCAGTACAGGCACTGTACTCCACTCAGTACTACACGGCAGTACAGGCACTGTACTCCACTCAGTACTACAAGGCAGTACAGGCACTGTACTCCACTCGGTACTACACGGCACTATACACACAGTACTCCACTCAGTACTACATGGCAGTACAGGCACTGTACTCCACTCGGAACTACGCGGCAGTACATGCACTGTACTCCACTCAGTACTACACGGCAGTACAGGCACTGTACTCCACTCGGTACTACACGGAACTATACACACAGTACTCCATTCGGAACTACGCGGCAGTACAGGCACTGTACTCCACTCAGTACTACACGGCAGTTCAGGCACTGTACACCACTCAGTACTACACTGCACTATACACACAGTACTCCATTCGGGACTACGCGGCAGTACAGGCACTGTACTCCATTCAGCACTACACGGCAGTACAGGCACTGTACTACACTCAGTACTACACGGCAGTACAGGCACTCTACTCCACTCAGTACTACACGGCAGTACAGGCACTGTACTCCACTCGGTACTACACGGCACTATACACACAGTACTCCACTCAGTACTACACGGCAGTACATGCACTGTACTCCACTCGGTACTACACGGCACTATACACACTGTACTCCACTCGGTACTACACGGCAGTACAGGCACTGTACTCCACTCGGTACTACACGGCACGATACACCCAGTACTCCACTCAGTACTGCACGGCAGTAGAGGCACTGTACTCCACTCGGGACTACACGGCAGCACAGGCACTGTACTCCACTCAGTACTACACGGCAGTACAAGCACTGTACTTCAATCAGTACTACACGGCAGTACAGGCACAGTACTCCACACGGTACTACACGGCACTATTCACACAGTACTCCACTCAGTACTACACGGCAGTATAGGAACTGTACTCCACTCGGGACTACACGGCAGTACGTGCACTGTACTCCACTCAGTACTACACGGCAGTACAGGCACCCTACTCCACTCAGTACTACACGGCAGTACACCCACTGTACTCCACTCGGTACTACACGCCACTATACACAGAGTACTCCACTCAGTACTACTCGCCAGTACAGGCACAGTACTCCACTCACTACTACACGGCAGTACAGGCACTGTACACCACTCGGGACTACACGGCAGTACAGGCACTGTACTCCACACGGTACTACACGGCAGTACAGGCACTGTACTCCACTCGGTACTACACGGCACTATACACACAGTACTCCACTCGGTACTACACGGCAGTACAGGTACTGTACTCCACTCAGTACAACACGGCAGTATGCACACAGTACTCCACTCGGTACTACACGGCACTATACACACAGTACTCCACTCGGTACTACACTGCAATACAGGCACTGTACTCCACTCGGTACTACACCGCACTATACACACAGTACTCCACTCGGTACTACACGGCACAATACACACAGTACTTCACTCGGTACTACACGGCACTATACACACAGTACTCCACTCGGTACTACACGGCAGTACAGGTACTGTACTCCACTCAGTACAACACGGCAGTATGCACAAAGTACTCCACTCGGTACTACACGGCACTATACACACAGTACTCCACTCGGTACTACACGGCAGTACATGCAATGTACTCCACTCGGTACTACACCGCACTATACACACAGTACTCCACTCGGTACTACACGGCAGTACATGCACTGTATTCCACTCGGTACTGCACGGCACTATACAAACAGTACTCCACTCGGTACTACACGGCAGTACAGGCACTATACTCCACTCAGTACTACACAGCAGTACAGGCACTGTACTCCACTCGGTACTACACGGCACTATACAAACAGTACTCCACTCGGTACTACACGGCAGTATGCACACAGTACACACCTCCGTAATACACGGCAGTACAGGCACTGTACTCCACTCGGTACTACACGGCAGTACAGGCACTGTACTCCACTCGGTACTTCACGGCAGTATACACACAGTCCCCCACTCGGTACTACACGGCAGTACATGCACTGTACTCCACTCAGTACTACACGGCAGTACAGGCACTGTACACCACTCAGTACTACACTGCACTATACACACAGTACTACACTCGGGACTACACGACAGTTCAGCCACTGTACTCCACTTAGTACTACACGGCAGTACAGGCACTGTACTCCACTCGGTACTACACGGCACTATACACACAGTACTCCACTCAGGACTACACGGCAGTACAGGCACTGTACTCCACTCAGTACTACACGGCAGTTCAGGCAATGTACACCACTCAGTACTACACTGCACTATACACACAGTACTCCACTCGGGACTACACGGCAGTACAGGCACTGTACTCCACTCAGTACAACACGGCAATACAGGCACTGTACTCCACTCCGTACTACACGGCACTTTACACACAGTACTCCACTCGGTACTACACGGCACTATACACACGGTACTCCACTCAGTACTACACGGCAGTACAGGCACTGTACTCCACTCGGGACTAAACGGCAGTACAGGCACTGTACTCCACTCAGTACTACACGGCAGTACAGGCAATGTACTCCACTCAGTACTACACGGCAGTACATGCACTGTACTCCGCTCGGTACTACACGGCACTTTACACACAGTACTCCACTCGGGACTACACGGCAGTACAGGCTCTGTACTCCACTCAGTACTACACGGCAGTACAGGTACTGTACTCCACTCAGTACTACTCGGCAGTACAGGCACTGTACGCCACTCAGTACTACACGGCAGTACAGGCACTGTACTCCACTCAGTACTACACGGCAGTACAGGCACTGTACTCCACTCGGTACTACACTGCACTATACACACAGTACTCCACTCAGTACTACACGGCAGTACAGGCACTGAACTCCAATCGGGACTGCACGGCAGTACAGACACTGTACTCTACTCAGTACTACACGGCACTATACACACAGTACTCCACTCAAACTACACGGCAGTACAGGCACTGTACTCCACTCGGTACTACACGGCACTATACACACAGTACTCCACTCAGTACTACACGGCAGTACAGGCAGTGTACTCCACTCGGGACTACACGGCAGTACAGGCACTTTACTCCACTCAGTACTACACGGCACTATACACACAGTACTCCACTCGGTACTACACGGCAGTACATGTACTGTACTCCACTCAGTACTACACGGCAGTATGCACACAGTACTCCACTCGGTACTACACGGCACTAAACACACAGTACTCCACTCGGTACAACACGGCAATACAGGCACTGTACTCCACTCGGTACTACACGGCACTATACACACAGTACTCCAGACGGTACTACACGGCAGTACATGCACTGTACTCCACTCGGTACTACACGGCACTATACACACAGTACTCCACTCGGTACTACACGGCAGTACAGGCACTGCACTCCACACAGTACTACACGACACTATACACACAGTACTCCACTCGGTAATACACGGCAGTACATGCACTGTACTCCACTCGGTACTACACGGTACAATACACACAGTACTCCAATCGGTACTACATGGCATTACAGGCACTGTACTCCACTCAGTACTACACGGCAGTACAGGCACTGTACTCCACTCGGTACTACACGGCACTATACACACAATACTCCACTCGGTACTACACAGCAGAACAGGCAATTTACTCTACTCAGTAGTACACGGCAGTACACACACAGTCCCCCACTCGCTACTACGAAGGCAGTACAGGCACTGTACTCCACTCAGTAATACACGGCAGTAAAGGCACTGTACTCCACTCGGTACTACACTGCACTATACATACAGTACTCCACTCGGGACTACACGGCAGTACATGCACTGTACTCCACTCAGTACTACACTGCACTATACACACAGTACTCCACTCGGCACTACACTTCAGTACAGGCACTGTACTTCACTCAGTACTACACGGCAGTACAAGCACTGTACTCCACTCGGTACTACACGACAGTACAGGCACAATTACTCCAATCAGTACTACACGGCAGTACAGGTAATGTACTCCACTCGGGACTACACGGCAGTACAGGCACTGTACCCCACTCACAACTACACGGCAGTACAGGTACTGTACGCCACTCGGGACTACACGACAGTACAGGCACTATTACTCCACTCACAACTACACGGCAATACAGGCACTGTACTCCACTCGGGACTACACGGCAGTACAGGCACTGTACTCCTCTCAGTACTACACGGCAGTACAGGCACTGTACTCCACTCGGTACTACACGGCACTATGCACACAGTACTCCACTCGGGACTACACGGCAGTACAGGCACTCAACTCCACTGAGTACTACACGAAAGTACATGCACTGTACTCCACTCGGTACTACACGGCACTATACGCACAGTACCCCACCCGGTACTACACGGCAGTACAGGTAGAGTACTCCACTCAGTACTACACGGCAGTATGCACACATCACTCCACTCGGTACTACACGGCACTATACACACAGTACTCTACTCGGTACTGCACGGCAATACAGGCACTGTACTCCACTCGGTACTACACGGCACTATACACACAGTACTCCACTCGGGACTACACGGCAGTACATGCACTGTACTCCACTCGGTACTTCACCGCACTATACACACAGTACTCCACTCGGTACTACACGGCAGTACATGCACTCTACTCCACTCGATACTACACGGCACTATACACACAGTACTCCACTGGGTACTACACGGCAGTACAGGCAATGTACTCCACTCAGTACTACACGGCAGTATGCACACAGTACTCCACTCGGTACTACACGGCACTATACACACAGTACTCCACTCGGTACTACACGGAAGTACAGGCACTGTACTCCACTCGGTACTACACGGCAGTATACGCACAGTACTCCACTCGGGACTACATGGCAATACAGGCACTGTACTCCACTCGGTACTACATGGCAGTATGCACACAGTACTCCACTCGGTACTACACGGCACTATACACACAGTACTCCACTCGGTACTACACGGCAGTACAGGCACTTTACTCCACTCGGTACTACACGGCAGTACAGGCACTCTACTCCACTCTGTACTACACGGCAGTACAGGCACTGTACTCCACTCGGTACTACACGGCACTATACACACAGTACTCCACTCAGGACTACACGGCAGTACAGGCACTGTACTCCACCCAGTACTACACGGCAGTACAAGCTCTGTACTCCACTCAGTACTACACGGCAGTACAGGCACTGTACACCACTCAGCACTACACTGCACTATACGCACAGTACTCCACTCGGTACTACAGGGCAGTATACACACAGTCCCCCCACTCGGTACTACACGGCAGTAGAGGCACTGTACTCCACCCAGTACTACACGGCAGTACAGGCTCTGTACTCCACTCAGTACTGCACGGCAGTACAGGCACTGTACACCACTCAGCACTACACTGCACTATACGCACAGTACTACACTCGGGACTACACGGCAGTACAGCCACTGTACTCCACTCCGGACTGCACGGCACTATACACACAGTACTCCACTCAGGACTACACGGCACTATACACAGAGTACTCCACTCGGGACTACACGGCAGTACAGGCACTGTACTCCACTCAGTACTACATGCCAGTACAGGCACTGTACACCACTCAGTACTACACTGCACTATACACAAAGTACTCCACTCGGGACTACACGGCAGTACAGGCACTGTACGCCACTCAGTACTACACGGCAGTACAGGCACTGTACTCCACTCCGTACTAAACGGCACTATACACACAGTACTCCATTCGGGACTACACGGCAGTACAGGACCTGTACTCCACTCAGTACTACACGGCAGTACAGGCACTGTACTCCATTCAGTACTACACGGCAGTACAGGCACTGTACTCCACTCAGTACTACACGGTATTACAGGCACTGTACTCCATTCAGTACTACACGGCAGTACAGGCACTGTACGCCACTCAGTACTACACGGCAGTACGGGCACTGTACTCCACTCTGTACTACACGGCAGTACAAGCACTGTACTCCACTCAGTACTATACGGCAGTACAGGCACTGTACTCCACTGGGTACTACACGGCACTATACACACAGTACTCCACTCAGTACTACACGGCAGTACAGGCACTGTACTCCACTCGGGACTACACGGCAGTACAGGCACTGTACTCCACTGAGTACTACACGGCAGTACAAGCAATGTACTCCACTCAGTACTACACGGCAGTACAGGCACTGTACTCCACTCGGTACTACACGACACTATACACACAGTACTCCACTCACCACTACAAGGCAGTACAGGCACTGTACTCCACTCGGGACTACACGGCAGTACAGGCACTGTACTACACTCAGTACTACACGGCAGTACAGGCACTGAACTCCACTCAGTACTACACGGCAGTACACCCACTGTACTCCACTCGGTACTACACGGCACTATACACACAGTACTCCACTCAGTACTACACGGCAGTACAGGCAGAGTACTCCACTCACTACTACACGGCAGTACAGGCACTGTACTCCACTCGGTACTACACGGCAGTACAGGCACTCTACTCCACTCAGTACTACACGGCAGTACATGCACTGTACTCCACTCGGTACTACACGGCACTATACACGCAGTACTCCAATCGGTACTACACGGCAGTACAGGCACTGTACTCCGCCCAGTACTACACGGCAGTATGCACACAGTTCTCCACTCGGTACTACACGGCACTATACACACAGTACTCCACTCGGTACTACATGGCAATACAGGCAATGTACTCCACTCGGTACCACATGCCACTATACACACAGTACTCCACTCGGGAATACACGGCAGCACAGGCACTCTACTCCACTCAGTACTACACGGCAGTTGAGACACTGTACTCCACTCGGTACTACACGGCACTATACACACAGTATTCCAGTCGGTAATACACGGCAGTACATGCACTGTACTCCACTCAGTACTACACGGCATTATACACACAGTCCCCCACTCGGTACTACGAGCCAGTACAGGCACTGTACTCCACTCAGTACTACACGGCAGTATACACATAGTCCCCCACTCGGTACTACACGGCGGTACATGTACTGTACTCCACTCAGCACTACACTGCACTATACACACAGTACTCCGCTCGGGACTACTCGGCAGTACAGGTAAACTACTCCACTCAGTACTACACGGCAGTATACACACAGTACCCAACTCGGTACATCACGGCAGTACAGGCACTGTACTATACTTAGTACTACACGGCAGTACAGGTACTGTACACCCCTCAGCACTACACTGCACTATACACACGGTACTGCACTCGTTACTACACGGCACAATACAGAAAGTACTCCACTCGGTACTACACGGCATTACAGGCACTGTACTCCACTCAGTACTACACGGCAGTATACACACAGTCCCCCACTCGGTACTACATGGCAGTATAGCCACAGTACTACACTCAGTACTACACGGCAGTATAGACACAGTACTACACTCAGTACCACACGGCAGTATAGACACAGCACTACACCCAGTACTACACGGCAGTATAGACACAGTACTACACCCAGTACTACACGGCAGTATAGACACAGTACTACATCCAGTACTACACGGCAGTATACGCACAGTACTACACCCAGTACTACACGCCAGTACACACAACCTAATCCATTCGGTGCTACACGGCAGTATAGACACATTACTCCACTCAGTACTTAACGGCTGTATGCACACAGTACTCCAATGAGTACTACACGGCAGCACCCACATCGTACTCCACTCAGTACTACATGGCAGTATACACACGGTACTCCGCTCAGTACTACACGGCAGTACACACACAGTACTCCACTCAGTACTACACGGCAGTACACCCATCGTACTCCACTCAGTACTACACGGCAGTATACACACAGTACTCCACTCAGTACTACACGGCAGTATACACACAGTACTCCACTCAGTACTACACGGCAGTATAGACACAGTACTCCACTCTGTACTACACGGCAGTATACACGCAGTAATCCACTCACTACTACACGGCAGTACACCGATCGTACTCCAATCAGTACTACATGTCAGTACAGACAGAGTACTCCACTCGGTATTACCCGGCAGTATACACACAGTACTCCACTCGGGACTACACGGCAGTACACACATACCGTACTCCACTCAGTACTACACGGCAGTACACAAACCGTACTTCAAACAGTACTACACGGCAGTACACACACCATACTCCATTCGTTACTACACGGCAGTACAGACACAGTACTCCACTCAGTAGTTAACGGCTGTATGCACACAGTACTTAACTGAGTACTATATGTTAGTACAGACAACGTAATCCACTCAGTACTACACGGCAGTGCACACACAGTACTCCACTCGGTTCTACACGGCAGTACACACACAGTATTCCACTCGGTACTACGCGGCAGTATACACACAGTACTCCCCTCGGGACTACACGGCAGTACAGGCACTGTACTGCACTCAGTACTACATGGCAGTACAGGCACTGTACTCCAATCGAAACTACACGGCAGTACAGGCACTGTACACCACTCAGTACTACACGGCAGTATGGACACAGTACTCCACACGGGACTACACGGCAGTACAGGCACTGTACTCCACTCGGTTCTATACATCAGTACAGGCACTGTACTCCACTCAGTACTATACTGCACTATACACACAGTACTCCACTCGGGACTACACGGCAGTACATGCACTCTACTCCACTCAGTACTACACTGCTCTATACACACAGTACTCCACTGGGCACTACACGGCAGTACAGGCAGTGTACTCCACTCAGTACTACACGGCAGTACAAGCACTAGACTCCACTCGGTACTACACGACAGTACACGCACTGTACTCCAATCAGTACTACACGGCAGTACAGGCACTGTATTCCACTCGCTACTACACGGCAGTACAGGCACACTACTCCACTCGGTACTACACGGCACTATACACACAGTACTGCACTCAGTACTACACGGCAGTACAGGCACTGTACTCCACTCGGGACTACACGGCAGTACAGGCACTGTACTCCACTGAGTACTACACGGCAGTACAGGCACTCTAGTCCACTCAGTACTACAAGGCAGTACACACACTGTACTCCACTCGGTACTACACGGCACTATACACACAGTACTCCACTCAGTACCACTCGGCAGTACAGGCACAGTACTCCACTCACTACTACACGGCAGTACAGGTACTGTACTCCACTCGGGACTACACGGCAGTACAGGCACTGTACTCCACTCAGTACTACACGGCAGTACAGGCACTGTACTCCACTCGGTACTACACGGCAGTACATGCAATGTACTCCACTCGGTACTACACCGCACTATACACACAGTACTCCACTCGGTACTACACGGCAGTACATGCACTGTACTCCACTCGGTACTACACGGCACTATACAAACAGTACTCCACTCGGTACTACACGGCAGTACAGACACTATACTCCACTCAGTACTACACGTCAGTATGCACACAGTACTCCACTCGGTACTACACGGCACTATACACACAGTACTCCACTCGATACTACACGGCACTATACACACAGTACTCCAATCGGTACTACACGGCAGTACAGGCACTGTACTCCACTCGGTACTACACGGCAGTATACACACAGTCCCCCACTCGGTACTACACGGCAGTACAGGAACTGTACTCCACTCGGGACTACACGGCAGTACAGGCACTGTACTCCACTCAGTACTACACGGCAGTACAGGCAATGTACTCCACTCAGTACTACACGGCAGTACAGGCACTGTACTCCACTCAGTACTACACGGCAGTACAGGCACTGTACTCCACTCAGTACTACAAGGCAGTACAGGCACTGTACTCCACTCGGTACTACACGGCACTATACACACAGTACTCCACTCAGTACTACATGGCAGTACAGGCACTGTACTCCACTCGGAACTACGCGGCAGTACATGCACTGTACTCCACTCAGTACTACACGGCAGTACAGGCACTGTACTCCACTCGGTACTACACGGCACTATACACACAGTACTCCACTCAGTACTACATGGCAGTACAGGCACTGTACTCCACTCGGAACTACGCGGCAGTACATGCACTGTACTCCACTCAGTACTACACGGCAGTACAGGCACTGTACTCCACTCGGTACTACACGGAACTATACACACAGTACTCCATTCGGAACTACGCGGCAGTACAGGCACTGTACTCCACTCAGTACTACACGGCAGTTCAGGCACTGTACACCACTCAGTACTACACTGCACTATACACACAGTACTCCATTCGGGACTACGCGGCAGTACAGGCACTGTACTCCATTCAGCACTACACGGCAGTACAGGCACTGTACTACACTCAGTACTACACGGCAGTACAGGCACTCTACTCCACTCAGTACTACACGGCAGTACAGGCACTGTACTCCACTCGGTACTACACGGCACTATACACACAGTACTCCACTCAGTACTACACGGCAGTACATGCACTGTACTCCACTCGGTACTACACGGCACTATACACACTGTACTCCACTCGGTACTACACGGCAGTACAGGCACTGTACTCCACTCGGTACTACACGGCACGATACACCCAGTACTCCACTCAGTACTGCACGGCAGTAGAGGCACTGTACTCCACTCGGGACTACACGGCAGCACAGGCACTGTACTCCACTCAGTACTACACGGCAGTACAAGCACTGTACTTCAATCAGTACTACACGGCAGTACAGGCACAGTACTCCACACGGTACTACACGGCACTATTCACACAGTACTCCACTCAGTACTACACGGCAGTATAGGAACTGTACTCCACTCGGGACTACACGGCAGTACGTGCACTGTACTCCACTCAGTACTACACGGCAGTACAGGCACCCTACTCCACTCAGTACTACACGGCAGTACACCCACTGTACTCCACTCGGTACTACACGCCACTATACACAGAGTACTCCACTCAGTACTACTCGCCAGTACAGGCACAGTACTCCACTCACTACTACACGGCAGTACAGGCACTGTACACCACTCGGGACTACACGGCAGTACAGGCACTGTACTCCACACGGTACTACACGGCAGTACAGGCACTGTACTCCACTCGGTACTACACGGCACTATACACACAGTACTCCACTCGGTACTACACGGCAGTACAGGTACTGTACTCCACTCAGTACAACACGGCAGTATGCACACAGTACTCCACTCGGTACTACACGGCACTATACACACAGTACTCCACTCGGTACTACACTGCAATACAGGCACTGTACTCCACTCGGTACTACACCGCACTATACACACAGTACTCCACTCGGTACTACACGGCACAATACACACAGTACTTCACTCGGTACTACACGGCACTATACACACAGTACTCCACTCGGTACTACACGGCAGTACAGGTACTGTACTCCACTCAGTACAACACGGCAGTATGCACAAAGTACTCCACTCGGTACTACACGGCACTATACACACAGTACTCCACTCGGTACTACACGGCAGTACATGCAATGTACTCCACTCGGTACTACACCGCACTATACACACAGTACTCCACTCGGTACTACACGGCAGTACATGCACTGTATTCCACTCGGTACTGCACGGCACTATACAAACAGTACTCCACTCGGTACTACACGGCAGTACAGGCACTATACTCCACTCAGTACTACACAGCAGTACAGGCACTGTACTCCACTCGGTACTACACGGCACTATACAAACAGTACTCCACTCGGTACTACACGGCAGTATGCACACAGTACACACCTCCGTAATACACGGCAGTACAGGCACTGTACTCCACTCGGTACTACACGGCAGTACAGGCACTGTACTCCACTCGGTACTTCACGGCAGTATACACACAGTCCCCCACTCGGTACTACACGGCAGTACATGCACTGTACTCCACTCAGTACTACACGGCAGTACAGGCACTGTACACCACTCAGTACTACACTGCACTATACACACAGTACTACACTCGGGACTACACGACAGTTCAGCCACTGTACTCCACTTAGTACTACACGGCAGTACAGGCACTGTACTCCACTCGGTACTACACGGCACTATACACACAGTACTCCACTCAGGACTACACGGCAGTACAGGCACTGTACTCCACTCAGTACTACACGGCAGTTCAGGCAATGTACACCACTCAGTACTACACTGCACTATACACACAGTACTCCACTCGGGACTACACGGCAGTACAGGCACTGTACTCCACTCAGTACAACACGGCAATACAGGCACTGTACTCCACTCCGTACTACACGGCACTTTACACACAGTACTCCACTCGGTACTACACGGCACTATACACACGGTACTCCACTCAGTACTACACGGCAGTACAGGCACTGTACTCCACTCGGGACTAAACGGCAGTACAGGCACTGTACTCCACTCAGTACTACACGGCAGTACAGGCAATGTACTCCACTCAGTACTACACGGCAGTACATGCACTGTACTCCGCTCGGTACTACACGGCACTTTACACACAGTACTCCACTCGGGACTACACGGCAGTACAGGCTCTGTACTCCACTCAGTACTACACGGCAGTACAGGTACTGTACTCCACTCAGTACTACTCGGCAGTACAGGCACTGTACGCCACTCAGTACTACACGGCAGTACAGGCACTGTACTCCACTCAGTACTACACGGCAGTACAGGCACTGTACTCCACTCGGTACTACACTGCACTATACACACAGTACTCCACTCAGTACTACACGGCAGTACAGGCACTGAACTCCAATCGGGACTGCACGGCAGTACAGACACTGTACTCTACTCAGTACTACACGGCACTATACACACAGTACTCCACTCAAACTACACGGCAGTACAGGCACTGTACTCCACTCGGTACTACACGGCACTATACACACAGTACTCCACTCAGTACTACACGGCAGTACAGGCAGTGTACTCCACTCGGGACTACACGGCAGTACAGGCACTTTACTCCACTCAGTACTACACGGCACTATACACACAGTACTCCACTCGGTACTACACGGCAGTACAGGCACTTTACTCCACTCGGTACTACACGGCAGTACAGGCACTCTACTCCACTCTGTACTACACGGCAGTACAGGCACTGTACTCCACTCGGTACTACACGGCACTATACACACAGTACTCCACTCAGGACTACATGGCAGTACAGGCACTGTACTCCACTCGGTACTACACGGCACTATACACACAGTACTCCACTCGGGACTACACGGCAGTACATGCACTGTACTCCACTCGGTACTTCACCGCACTATACGCACAGTACCCCACCCGGTACTACACGGCAGTACAGGTAGAGTACTCCACTCAGTACTACACGGCAGTATGCACACATCACTCCACTCGGTACTACACGGCACTATACACACAGTACTCTACTCGGTACTACACGGCAATACAGGCACTGTACTCCACTCGGTACTACACGGCACTATACACACAGTACTCCACTCGGGACTACACGGCAGTACATGCACTGTACTCCACTCGGTACTTCACCGCACTATACACACAGTACTCCACTCGGTACTACACGGCAGTACATGCACTCTACTCCACTCGATACTACACGGCACTATACACACAGTACTCCACTGGGTACTACACGGCAGTACAGGCACTGTACTCCACTCAGTACTACACGGCAGTATGCACACAGTACTCCACTCGGTACTACACGGCACTATACACACAGTACTCCACTCGGTACTACACGGAAGTACAGGCACTGTACTCCACTCGGTACTACACGGCAGTATACGCACAGTACTCCACTCGGGACTACATGGCAATACAGGCACTGTACTCCACTCGGTACTAATACGCACAGTACTCCACTCGGTACTACAGGGCAGTATACACACAGTCCCCCCACTCGGTACTACACGGCAGTACAGGCACTGTACTCCACCCAGTACTACACGGTAGTACAGGCTCTGTACTCCACTCAGTACTGCACGGCAGTACAGGCACTGTACACCACTCAGCACTACACTGCACTATACGCACAGTACTACACTCGGGACTACACGGCAGTACAGCCACTGTACTCCACTCCGGACTGCACGGCACTATACACACAGTACTCCACTCAGGACTACACGGCACTATACACAGAGTACTCCACTCGGGACTACACGGCAGTACAGGCACTGTACTCCACTCAGTACTACATGCCAGTACAGGCACTGTACACTGTACAGCACAGGGGTTCGTGAGCAAAAGAGCGGCTATACTTAGGCTCTTATGGAGGAAGCTAGCACGTGGGCACGTGCGCAACATAGTGGCTATACATAGGCTCTTATGGAGAAAGATGGCATAGGGGAGACATAGGAGATAAGGGAACGGAATAGGGGCTGATCGCAGAATGGAGACCGCATGCAAGTTCCTAGTGCGAGGACACCCCACACATGATGGTTGCTGTACATTTCGTTCTATCGGGTAAATTGAATTAGATGGACCAGGAAAACACACGGGTGACCAGAACTCACTAGTAAGGCCGAAGCGACAGATGCAAACTCTGATGCCTCTAGAGCAGCCCACAATGGGAAGGCTGATGTACCAAACCACACTCGGGGCGCTGATACACCACAGGGCACTGTGGAGCTGGCACCCCGCATCACACCGGAGGAGCTGCTTGACCATAGCTCAATCGGTGCTCATACACCGAGCACATTGCGGACACTGTTTTGAGAGAGCACACTGTTGAAGGCGATGCACTATATGACCTTAGGGTGGATAATACACCAGTCCGCACTGAGGAGGCTCATGCACCAGATCGCACTGATGACACTGATGGAGCAGAGCAGGGTGCTGAGGACGATGCGCCAGAGCAAAAACCTGGGAGGCATATTCACCAGACCATACTGGGAAGGGTATTCAGGCAGAGCATACTGGTAACGCTAATGCACGAGACAACATTGGGAAGGCTCATCGAGCACACCTGGGTAGCCTGTAACACCGAAGCACAGGACGGGCTAAAGTTGCAGATAACATCAGTTAGAACGATGCACCATAGCACACTGCGAAGGGAGAATACTGACGGACAAACGCACACCGATGAGACAGATGTTCTAGAGCACACTGGGCAATCTGTACAACTAGACTAAGGAGTGAGGCTGATATACTAGAGCACACTTTGGACGCCGATACGCCAGTACGAACCTATGAGGCATATATCCAGATAATGCTGGGGAGGGTGAACAACCACAGCACCTCGGTTACGCTATTGCAGAGGACAACACTGAGGAAGATGGTGCGCTAAATAACACTTGTAGGCTGATCTCCTAGAACACAATACAGAGGCTAACACCTTAGACCACAGTGTGCAGGACGATGGACTAGACCAAACTGAGGAAGGATAAAATGGGAAATCTGGATCAGGGGCTAATGCGCAAGAAGGTCGGTATACATAGGCAATTATGGGACTCTCACCTTGCACTTGGGCTAAAGGCTACTGCGTAAGATGTTGTCTATACATAGGCTCTTATAGGGAAAAAGGGTTCGTGAGCAAAAGAGCTGCTATACCTAGGCTCTTATCGAGGAAGCTAGCACGTGGGCACGTTCGAAACATAGCGGCTATACATAGGCTCTTATGGAGTAAGATGGCACAGGGGAGACATAGGAGATAAGGAGACGGAATAGGGGCTCATCGCGGGATGGAGGCCGCGTGCATCTTTCTAGTGCTAGGACACCCCAGACGAGATAGCTGCTGAACATTTGGTTCTATGGGGTAAATTGAACTAGATGGACCAGGAAAACAAAGGGTAACCAGAAAACACAGGTGAGGCCGAAGCGCCTGAGGCAAACGGTGATGCCTCTAGAGCAGCCCACACTGGGAAGGCTGATGTACCAAACCACACTCTAGGGCACTTGGAGCTGACACCCCGCAGCACACCGGAGGAGCAGCTTGACCATAGCTCAATGGGTGCTCATACACCGGAACACATTGGGGACACTGATGGGAGAGAGGACACTGTTTATGACCTTAGGGTGGATAATACACCAGTCCGCACTGAGGAGGCTCATGCACCAGATCGCACTGATGACACTGATGGAGCCGAGCAGGGTGCTGAAGACGATGCGCCAGAGCAAAAACCTGGGAGGCATATTCACCAGACCATACTGGGAAGGGTATTCAGGCAGAGCATACTGGTGACGCTAATGCACGAGACAACATTTGGAAGGCTCATCGAACACACCTGGGTAGCCTGAAACACCGAAGCACAGTTCAAGGTAAAGTTGCGGAGAATATCAGTTAGAACGATGCACCATACACCATACACTGGGAAATGTGAAATACTGAAGGACAAACGCACACTGATGAGACAGATGCTCTAGAGCACACTTGGCAATCTGTACCACCAGACCAAGGAGGAAGGCTTATGAACCAGGGAACACTGGTGACGCCGATACGCCAGAACTACTCTATGAGGCCTATACACCTGATCATGCTGGGGAGGGTGATCATCCAGAGAACCTTGGTGACGCTATTGCAGAGGCTCACGCTGAGGAAGCTGTTGCACCAGATAACCTTTCTGAGGCTGGTCTCCTAGAACACACTACAGACGCTAACGCCTACTACCACAGTGTGGAGGGAGACAAACTTGACGAGACGAAAATGGCGAGGGATAATAATTGAATTCTGGAACAGGGTTAATGCGCATGATGGCCGCTATACATTCTCTCCTACGGGACTAACTCCTTGCACCTGAAGTAGGGGCTACTGCGCATGGTGGTCGCTATACATGGGCTCTTATGTGACTAACTCCTTGCACCTGAAGTAGGGGCTACTGCGCATGGTGGTCGCTATACATGGGCTCTTATGTGACTAACTCCTTGCACCTGGGCTAGGGACTACTGCGCAAGGTGGTGGTTATACATAGGCTCCAATGGAGAAAGGATGCGCGAGATGGTGTCCGCGTGCAACTTCCTAGTGCTTCCGAGGCTAGATGTTTACTGAACAAAGGTTATATGAGACTAAATTTAAGCAGGTTGTTCGGAAGATAATAGCAGTTCACATTGTATAGCCCATGTATAGCCTTCCCAGTGTGGACAGCTCTGCGGGATTCACCGTTTTGCTCTGGCGCTTCTGTTTCACCAATGTGTTCTGGTTACGTGTTGTGTTTTCCTAAGGCAGCCTTCTAGTTAAGGTCTATACGAATAGAGTATAGCAGTCGTCACGCATAGCACACTGGTGACGCCGATACACCAGAACGATCCTATGAGGCATATGCACCATAGCACACAGGGAAGCCTGAAATACTGAAGGACAGTAGGGACGAATACACATGCGCACACCGATGAGACAGGTGTTCTAGAGCACACTGGGCAATCTGTACAACTAGTCCAAGGAGTGAGGCTGATATTCTAGAGCACACTGGGGACTCCGATACGCCAGAACGACTCTATGAGGCCTATACACCTGACCATTCTGGGGAGGGTAAACAACCAGAGCACCTCGGTGACGCTATTGAAGAGGACCACACTGAGGAAGATGATGCACTAAATAAGACTTGTAGGATGATCTCCCAGAACACATTCCAAGCTAACATTTCTATTCTGGAATTTCAGGATGATCAAACCAATAGTTCATAATTTGACAATGTGAGCGCCGGAGGCAGCTCCGTAGATATACATCTATAAGAACAATGTATCACCATGAGCTTTGGTCCATTTCCTTAATTTTAGTCTCATATAACCAGAGGTCAGGCACTATACTGCCTCGTGTGTCCTATCACCTGGAAGTTCCAGGCGGCCAGAATCTCGCGCATCGCCCCTATGCCGTCTCCTTAAATACTATGTGCTAGTTTTCCTCAAAGGAGCCTGTGTAAGGCCGCTATCTGCTGAAGCTGCAGAGTACATCAGTTAGAACGATGCACCATAACACACAGGGAAGGCTGAAATACTGAAGGACAAGAGGGACGATTACATATACGCACACCGATGAGACAGATGTTCTAGAGCACACTGGGCAATCTGTACAACTAGACCAAGGAGTGAGGCTGACAACTAGAGCACACTGGGGACGCCGATACGGCAGTACGAACCTATGAGGCATATATCCAGATAATGCTGGGGAGGGTGAACAACCACAGCACCTCGGTGACGCTATTGCAGAGGACCAAACTGAGGAAGATGGTGCACTAATAACACTTGTAGGCTGATCTCCTAGAACACAATACAGAGGCTAACACCTTAGACCACAGTATGGATTACGATGGACTAGACCAAACTGAGGAAGGATCAAATGGGAATTCTGGACCAGGGGCTAATGCGCAAGGAGGCCGCTATACATAGGCTCTTATGGGACTCTCTCCTTGCGCCTGGGCTATGGGCTACTGCGCAAGATGGTGGCTATATATAGGCTCTTATAGAGAAAGGTAGCACAGGGGCTCGTGAGAAAAGGGAGGCTATACTTAGGCTCTTATGGAGGAAGCTAGCACGTGGGCACGTGCGCAACATAGTGGCTATACATAGGCTCTTATGGAGAAAGGGGCTGATCGCAGGATGGATGCCGCGTGCAACTCCCTAGTGCTAGGACACCCCAGACGAGGTAGCTGCTGAACATTTGGTTCTATGTGGTAAATTGAATTAGATGGACCAGGAAAACAACGGGTAACCAGAACACACAGGTGAGGCCGAAGCGCCAGAGGCAAACTGCGATGCCTCTAGAGCAGCCCACACTGGGAAGGCTGATGTACCAAACCACACTCCAGAGCACTTGGTGCTGAGACGGAATAGGGGCTGATCGCAGAATGGAGGCCGCGTGCAACTTCCTAGTGCGAGGACACCCCACACAAGATAGTTGCTGAACATTTGGTTCTATGGGGTAAATTGAATTAGATGGACCAGGAAAACACACGGGTAACCAGAACACACTGGTAAGGCCGAAGCGCCAGATAAAACTGTGATGCCTCTAGAGCAGCCCACTCTGGGAAGGCTGATGTAAAAAACCACACTTTGTTGAACAACCAGAGTGCTAGTATTAAAAACAACTAGAGCACCTCGGTGACGCTACTGCAGAGGACCACACTGAGGAAGATGATGCACTAAATAACACTTATACGCTGATATCCTAGAACACAATACAGAGGCTAACAGCATAGACCACAGTGTGGAGGACGATGGACTAGACCAAACTGAGGAAGGATAAAATGGGAATTCTGGACCAGGGGCTAATGCGCAAGAAGGCCGCTATACATAGGCTCTTATGGGACTCTCTCCTTGCACTTGGTCTGAGGGCTACTGCGCAAGACGGTGGCTATACATAGGCTCTTATAGAGAAAGGTAGCACAGGGGTTCGTGAGCAAAAGAGCGGCTATACTTAGGCTCTTATGGAGGAAGCTAGGTCGTGGGTACGTGCGCAACATTGTGGCTATACATAGGCTCTTATGGAGAAAGATGGCACAGGGGAGACATAGGAGATAAGGGAACGGTATAGGGGCTGATCGCTGAATGGAGGCTGCATGCAAGTTCCTAGTGCGAGGACACCCCACACAAGATGGTTGCTGTACATTTGGTTCTAGCGGGTAAACTGAATTAGATGGACCAGGAAAACACACGGGTGACCAGAACACACTAGTAAGGCCGAAACGACAGATGCAAACTGTGATGCCTCTAGAGCAGCCCACACTGGGAAGGCTGATGTACCAAACCACACTCGGGGCGCTGATACACCACTGGGCAGTGTGGAGCTGACACCCCGCAGTACACCGGAGGAGCTGCTTGACCATAGCTCAATGGGTGCTCATACACCGAGCACATTGCGGACACTGTTGGGAGAGAGTACACTGTTGAAGGCGATGCACTATATGACCTTAGGGTGGATAATACACCAGTCCGCACTGAGGAGGCTCGTGCACCAGATCGCACTGATGATACTGATGGAGCAGAGCAGGGTGCTGAGGACGATGCGCCAGAGCAAAAACCTGGGAGGCATATTCACCAGACCATACTGGGAAGGGTATTCAGGCAGAGCATACTGGTAACGCTAATGCACGAGACAACATTGGGAAGGCTCATCTAGCACACCTGGGTAGGCTGAAACATCGAAGCACAGGTCGGGCTAAAGTTGCAGAGAACATCAGTTAGAATGATGCACCATAGCACACTGGGAAGGGAGAATACTGAAGGACAAACGCACACTGATGAGACAGATGCTCTAGAGCACACTGGGCAATCTGTACCACCAGACCAAAGAGGAAGGCTGATGAACCAGTGCACACTGGTGACGCCAATACGCCAGAACGACCTTATGAGGCCTATACACCAGATCATGCTGGGCAGGGTGATCATCCAGAGAACCTTGGTGACGCTATTGCAGAGGCTCACACTGAGGAAGCTGATGCACCAGATAACCCTTGTTAGGCTGGTCTCCTAGAACACACTACACAGGCTAACGCCTTATACCACAGTGTGGAGGGCGACGAACGGACGAGACCAAACTGGCGAGGGATAATAATTGAATTCTGGAACAGGGTTAATGCGCATGATGGCCGGTATACATTCTCTCTTATGGAACTAACTCCTTGCACCTGAAGTAGGGGCTACTGCGCATTGTAGTCGCTATACATGGACTGTTATGTGACTAACTCCTTGCACCTGGGCTAGGGGCTACTGCGCAAGATGTACACCCTACATTGGCTCTTATGGGACCATTTCTTTGCAAATGGGCTAGGGGCTACTGCGCAAGGTGGTGGTTATACATAGGCTCTATTGGAGAAAGGTTGCGCGAGATGGTGTCCGCGTCCAACTTCCTAGTTCTAGTACACCCGAGGCTAGATGTTTATTGAACAATGGATATATGAGACTAAATTTAAGTAGATTGACCGGGAGATAATGGCAGCTCACATTGTATAGCCCATATATAGCTTGGGAGGTAGCCCCAAGCCCAGGTGCAAGGAGTTAGTCCCATAAGAGCCCATGTATAGCGGCCAACTTACGCATTACCCCCTGTTCCAGAATTCACTCTTTATCCTTCCCCATTTTGGTAAGACGTTAGCCTCTGTAGTGTGTTCAAGGTGATCAGCCTCAAAAGTGTTATTTAGTGCATCAGCTTCCTGAAAGTGATCCTCTGCAATAGCAACACCAAGGTGGCCTGGTTGTTCACCCTCCGCAGCATGAACTGGTGTATAGGCCTCACGGGGTCGTTCTGTTGTTCTCTGCAACTTCAGCCCGACTGTGCTTCGGTGTTTCAGTGCACTGTGTTCTATCAGGTCCCCGAATGTCGTCTGGTACATTAGCCTTCTCAGTGTGGACAGCTCTACGGGCCTCACAGTTTTGCTCTGGCGCTTCGGCCTCACCAGTGTGTTCTGGTTACGTGTTGTGTTTTCCGAAGGCAGCCGTTTAGTTAAGGTTTATACGAATAGAGTATAGCACACTGGTGACGCCGATACGCCATAACGATCCTATGAGGCATATACACCAGATCATTCTGGGGAGGGTAAACAACCAGAGCACCTCGGTGACGCTATTAAAGAGGACCATACTGAGGAAGATGATGCACTAAATAAGACTTCTAGGATGATCACCCAGAACACATTCCAAGCTAACATTTCTATTCTGGAGTTTCAGGGTTTAAAACAATAGTTCATAAGTTGACAATGTGAGCGCCTGAGGCAGCTCCGTAGAGATAGATCTATAAGAACAATGTATCACCATGAGCTTCTGGTCCATCTCCTTAATTTTAGTCTCATATAACCAGAGGTTATACTGCCTCGGGTGTCCTATCACCTGGATGTTCCACGCGGCCAGAATCTAGCGCAACCGCCCCTATGCCGTCTCCTTAAATACTATGTGCTAGTTTTCCTCATAGGAACCTGTGTATAGCCGCTATCTGCTGAAGCTGCAGAGAACATCAGTTAGAACGATGCAGCATAGCACACAGGGAAGGCTGATATACTGAAGGACAGTAGGGACGATTACACATACGCACACCGATGAGACAGATGTTCTAGAGCACACTGGGCAATCTGTACAACTAGACCAAGGAGTGAGGCTGATATACTAGAGCACACTGGGGACGCCGATACGCCAGTACGACCCTATGAGGCATATACACCAGATCATGCTGGGGAGGGTGAACAACCAGAGCACCTCGGTGACGCTATTGCAGACGACCACACTGATGCAGATGATGCACTAAATAACACTTGTAGGCTGATCTCCTAGTACACAATACAGAGGCTAACACCTTAGACCACAGTGTGTAGGACGATGGAGTAGACCAAACTGAGGAAGGATAAAATGGGAAATCTGGACCAGGGGCTAATGCGCAAGAAGGCCGCTATACATAGGCTCTTATGGGACTCTCTCCTTGCACTTGGTCTGAGGGCTACTGCGCAAGATGGTGGCTTATAGAGAAAGGTAGCACAGGGGTTCGTGAGCAAAAGAGCTCTTATGGAGGAAGCTAGCACGTGGGCACGTGCGCAACATAGTGGCTATACATAGGCTCTTATGGAGAAAGATGGCATAGGGGAGACATAGGAGATAAGGGAACGGAATAGGGGCTGATCGCAGAATGAGGACCGCATGCAAGTTCCTAGTGCGAGGACACCCCACACATGATGGTTGCTGTACATTTCGTTCTATCGGGTAAATTGAATTAGATGGACCAGGAAAACACACGGGTGACCAGAACTCACTAGTAAGGCCGAAGCGACAGATGCAAACTGTGATGCCTCTAGAGCAGCCCACAATGGGAAGGCTGATGTACCAAACCACACTCGGGGCGCTGATACACCACAGGGCACTGTGGAGCTGGCACCCCGCATCACACCGGAGGAGCTGCTTGACCATAGCTCAATCGGTGCTCATACACCGAGCACATTGCGGACACTGTTTTGAGAGAGCACACTGTTGAAGGCGATGCACTATATGACCTTAGGGTGGATAATACACCAGTCCGCACTGAGAAGGCTCATGCACCAGATCGCACTGATGACACTGATGGAGCAGAGAGGGTGCTGAGGACGATGCGCCAGAGCAAAAACCTGGGAGGCATATTCAATAGACCATACTGGGAAGGATATTCAGGCATAGCATACTGGTAACGCTAATGCACGAGACAACATTGGGAAGGCTCATCGAGCACACCTGGGTAGCCTGTAACACCGAAGCACAGGACGGGCTAAAGTTGCAGATAACATCAGTTAGAACGATGCACCATAGCACACTGCGAAGGGAGAATACTGACGGACAAACGCACACCGATGAGACAGATGTTCTAGAGCACACTGGGCAATCTGTACAACTAGACTAAGGAGTGAGGCTGATATACTAGAGCACACTTTGGACGCCGATACGCCAGTACGAACCTATGAGGCATATATCCAGATAATGCTGGGGAGGGTGAACAACCACAGCACCTCGGTTACGCTATTGCAGAGGACCACACTGAGGAAGATGGTGCGCTAAATAACACTTGTAGGCTGATCTCCTAGAACACAATACAGAGGCTAACACCTTAGACCACAGTGTGCAGGACGATGGACTAGACCAAACTGAGGAAGGATAAAATGGGAAATCTGGATCAGGGGCTAATGCGCAAGAAGGTCGGTATACATAGGCAATTATGGGACTCTCACCTTGCACTTGGGCTAAAGGCTACTGCGTAAGAAGTTGTCTATACATAGGCTCTTATAGGGAAAAAGGGTTCGTGAGCAAAAGAGCTGCTATACCTAGGCTCTTATCGAGGAAGCTAGCACGTGGGCACGTTCGAAACATAGCGGCTATACATACGCTCTTATGGAGTAAGATGGCACAGGGGAGACATAGGAGATAAGGAGACGGAATAGGGGCTCATCGCGGGATGGAGGCCGCGTGCATCTTTCTAGTGCTAGGACACCCCAGACGAGATAGCTGCTGAACATTTGGTTCTATGGGGTAAATTGAACTAGATGGACCAGGAAAACAAAGGGTAACCAGAAAACACAGGTGAGGCCGAAGCGCCTGAGGCAAACTGTGATGCCTCTAGAGCAGCCCACACTGGGAAGGCTGATGTACCAAACCACACTCTAGGGCACTTGGAGCTGACACCCCGCAGCACACCGGAGGAGCAGCTTGACCATAGCTCAATGGGTGCTCATACACCGGAACACATTGGGGACACTGATGGGAGAGAGAACACTGTTTATGACCTTAGGGTGGATAATACACCAGTCCGCACTGAGGAGGCTCATGCACCAGATCGCACTGATGACACTGATGGAGCCGAGCAGGGTGCTGAAGACGATGCGCCAGAGCAAAAACCTGGGAGGCATATTCACCAGACCATACTGGGAAGGGTATTCAGGCAGAGCATACTGGTGACGCTAATGCACGAGACAACATTTGGAAGGCTCATCGAACACACCTGGGTAGCCTGAAACACCGAAGCACAGTTCGGGCTAAAGTTGCGGAGAATATCAGTTAGAACGATGCACCATAGCACACTGGGAAATGTGAAATACTGAAGGACAAACGCACACTGATGAGACAGATGCTCTAGAGCACACTTGGCAATCTGTACCACCAGACCAAGGAGGAAGGCTTATGAACCAGGGAACACTGGTGACGCCGATACGCCAGAACTACTCTATGAGGCCTATACACCTGATCATGCTGGGGAGGGTGATCATCCAGAGAACCTTGGTGACGCTATTGCAGAGGCTCACGCTGAGGAAGCTGTTGCACCAGATAACCTTTCTGAGGCTGGTCTCCTAGAACACACTACAGACGCTAACGCCTACTACCACAGTGTGGAGGGAGACAAACGGACGAGACGAAAATGGCGAGGGATAATAATTGAATTCTGGAACAGGGTTAATGCGCATGATGGCCGCTATACATTCTCTCCTATGGGACTAACTCCTTGCACCTGAAGTAGGGGCTACTGCGCATGGTGGTCGCTATACATGGGCTCTTATGTGACTAACTCCTTGCACCTGAAGTAGGGGCTACTGCGCATGGTGGTCGCTATACATGGGCTCTTATGTGACTAACTCCTTGCACCTGGGCTAGGGGCTACTGCGCAAGGTGGTGGTTATACATAGGCTCCAATGGAGAAAGGATGCGCGAGATGGTGTCCGCGTGCAACTTCCTAGTGCTTCCGAGGCTAGATGTTTACTGAACAAAGGTTATATGAGACTAAATTTAAGCAGGTTGTTCGGAAGATAATAGCAGTTCACATTGTATAGCCCATGTATAGCCTTCCCAGTGTGGACAGCTCTGCGGGATTCACCGTTTTGCTCTGGCGCTTCGGTTTCACCAGTGTGTTCTGGTTACGTGTTGTGTTTTCCTAAGGCAGCCTTCTAGTTAAGGTCTATACGAATAGAGTATAGCAGTCGTCACGCATAGCACACTGGTGACGCCGATACACCAGAACGATCCTATGAGGCATATGCACCATAGCACACAGGGAAGCCTGAAATACTGAAGGACAGTAGGGACGAATACACATGCGCACACCGATGAGACAGGTGTTCTAGAGCACACTGGGCAATCTGTACAACTAGTCCAAGGAGTGAGGCTGATATTCTAGAGCACACTGGGGACTCCGTTACGCCAGAACGACTCTATGAGGCCTATAAACCTGACCATTCTGGGGAGGGTAAACAACCAGAGCACCTCGGTGACGCTATTGAAGAGGACCACACTGAGGAAGATGATGCACTAAATAAGACTTGTAGGATGATCTCCCAGAACACATTCCAGGCTAACATTTCTATTCTGGAATTTCAGGATGATCAAACCAATAGTTCATAATTTGACAATGTGAGCGCCGGAGGCAGCTCCGTAGATATACATCTATAAGAACAATGTATCACCATGAGCTTTGGTCCATTTCCTTAATTTTAGTCTCATATAACCAGAGGTCAGGCACTATACTGCCTCGTGTGTCCTATCACCTGGAAGTTCCAGGCGGCCAGAATCTCGCGCATCGCCCCTATGCCGTCTCCTTAAATACTATGTGCTAGTTTTCCTCAAAGGAGCCTGTGTATAGCCGCTATCTGCTGAAGCTGCAGAGTACATCAGTTAGAACGATGCACCATAACACACAGGGAAGGCTGAAATACTGAAGGACAAGAGGGACGATTACATATACGCACACCGATGAGACAGATGTTCTAGAGCACACTGGGCAATCTGTACAACTAGACCAAGGAGTGAGGCTGACATACTAGAGCACACTGGGGACGCCGATACGGCAGTACGAACCTATGAGGCATATATCCAGATAATGCTGGGGAGGGTGAACAACTACAGCACCTCGGTGACGCTATTGCAGAGGACCAAACTGAGGAAGATGGTGCACTAATAACACTTGTAGGCTGATCTCCTAGAACACAATACAGAGGCTAACACCTTAGACCACAGTATGGAGGACGATGGACTAGACCAAACTGAGGAAGGATCAAATGGGAATTCTGGACCAGGGGCTAATGCGCAAGGAGGCCGCTATACATAGGCTCTTATGGGACTCTCTCCTTGCGCCTGGGCTATGGGCTACTGCGCAAGATGGTGGCTATATATAGGCTCTTATAGAGAAAGGTAGCACAGGGGCTCGTGAGCAAAGGGAGGCTATACTTAGGCTCTTATGGAGGAAGCTAGCACGTGGGCACGTGCGCAACATAGTGGCTATACATAGGCTCTTATGGAGAAAGGGGCTGATCGCAGGATGGATGCCGCGTGCAACTCCCTAGTGCTAGGACACCCCAGACGAGGTAGCTGCTGAACATTTGGTTCTATGTGGTAAATTGAATTAGATGGACCAGGAAAACAACGGGTAACCAGAACACACAGGTGAGGCCGAAGCGCCAGAGGCAAACTGCGATGCCTCTAGAGCAGCCCACACTGGGAAGGCTGATGTACCAAACCACACTCCAGAGCACTTGGTGCTGAGACGGAATAGGGGCTGATCGCAGAATGGAGGCCGCGTGCAACTTCCTAGTGCGAGGACACCCCACACAAGATAGTTGCTGAACATTTGGTTCTATGGGGTAAATTGAATTAGATGGACCAGGAAAACACACGGGTAACCAGAACACACTGGTAAGGCCGAAGCGCCAGATAAAACTGTGATGCCTCTAGAGCAGCCCACTCTGGGAAGGCTGATGTACCAAACCACACTTTGTTGAACAACCAGAGTGCTAGTATTAAAAACAACTAGAGCACCTCGGTGACGCTACTGCAGAGGACCACAATGAGGAAGGTGATGCACTAAATAACACTTATACGCTGATATCCTAGAACACAATACAGAGGCTAACACCATAGACCACAGTGTGGAGGACGATGGACTAGACCAAACTGAGGAAGGATAAAATGGGAATTCTGGACCAGGGGCTAATGCGCAAAAAGGCCGCTATACATAGGATTTATGGGACTCTCTCCTTGCGCCTGGGCTAAGGGCTACTGCGGAAGATGGTGGCTATACATAGCCTCTTATAGAGAAAGGTAGCACAGGGGCTCGTGAGCAAAAGAGGCTCTTACGGACGAAGCTAGCACGTGGGCACGTGCGCAACATAGTGGCTATACATAGGCTCTTATGGAGAAAAATGGCACACGGGAGACATAGGAGATAAGCGAACGGAATAGGGGCTGATCGCAGAATGGAGGCCGCGTGCAACTTCCTAGTGCGAGGACACCCCACACAAGATGGTTGCTGAACATTTGGTTCTATGGGGTAAATTGAATTAGACGGACCAGGAAAACACACGGGTGACCAGAACACACTGGTAAGGCCGAAGCGCCAGATGCAAACTGTGATGCCTCTAGAGCAGCCCACACTGGGAAGGCTGATGTACCAAACCACACTCCAGGGCACTTGGAGCTGACACCCCGCAGCACACAGGAAGAGGTGCTTGACCATAGCACAATGGGTGCTCATACATCGGAGGACATTGGGGACACTGATGGGAGAGAGCACACTGTTGAAGGCCATGCACCATATGACCTTAGGGTGGATAATACACCAGTCCGCACTGACGAGGCTCATGCACCAGATAGCACTGATGACACTGATGGAGCATAGCAGGGTGCTGAAAACGATGCGCCAGAGCAAAAACCTGGGAGGCATATTCACCAGACCACACTGGGAAGGGTATTCAGGCAGAAAATACTGGTAACGCTAATGCACGAGACAACATTGGGAAGGCTCATCGAGCACACCTGGGTAGCCTGTAACACCGTAGCACAGGACGGGCTAAAGTTGCAGATAACATCAGTTAGAACGATGCACCATAGCACTCTGGGAAGGGAGAATACTGAAGGACAAACGCACACTCATGAGACAGATGCTCTAGAGCACATCGGGCAATCTGTACCACCAGACCAACGAGGAAGGCTGATGAACCATTACAAACCTGTGACGTCGAAACGCCTGAACGACCCTATGAGGCCAATACAACAGATCATGCTGGGGAGGGTGATCGTCCAGAGAACCTTGGTACGCTATTGCAGAGGCTCACACTGAGGAAGCTGATGCACCAGATAACCCTTGTGAGGCTAGTCTCCTAGAACACACTACACAGGCTAACGCCTATACCACAGTGTGGAGGGCGACGAACGGACGAGACCAAACTGGCGAGGGATAATAATTGAATTCTGGAACAGGGTTAATGCGCATGATGGCCGGTATACATTCTCTCTTATGGAACTAACTCCTTGCACCTGAAGTAGGGGCTACTGCGCATTGTAGTCGCTATACATGGGCGTTTATGTGACTAACTCCTTGCACTTGGGATCCCCCTATCCCTTATGGCTCTTATGGGACCATTTGTTTGCAAATGGGCTAGGGGCTACTGCGCAAGGTGGTGGTTATACCTAGGCTCTATTGGAGAAAGATTGCGCGAGATGGTGTCCGCGTCCAACTTCCTAGTGCTAGTACACCCGAGGCTAGATGTTTATTGCACAATGGATATATGAGACTAAATTTAAGTAGATTGACCGGGAGATAATGGCAGCTCACATTGTATAGCCCATATATAGCTTGGGAGGTAGCCCCAAGCCCAGGTGCAAGGAGTTAGTCCCATAAGAGCCCATGTATAGCGGCCAACTTACGCATTACCCCCTGTTCCAGAATTCACTCTTTATCCTTCCCCATTTTGGTGTAGTCCAGTGCCCTCCACACTTTGGTATAAGACGTTAGCCTCTGTAGTGTGTTCAAGGTGATCAGCCTCAAAATTGTTATTTAGTGCATCAGCTTCCTGAAAGTGATCCTCTGCAATAGCGACACCAAGGTGGTCTGGTTGTTCACCCTCCGCAGCATGAACTGGTGTATAGGCCTCACGGGGTCGTTCTGTTGTTCTCTGCAACTTCAGCCCGACTGTGCTTCGGTGTTTCAGTGCACTGTGTTCTATCAGGTCCCCGAATGTCGTCTGGTACATTAGCCTTCTCAGTGTGGACAGCTCTACGGGCCTCACAGTTTTGCTCTGGCGCTTCGGCCTCACCAGTGTGTTCTGGTTACGTGTTGTGTTTTCCGAAGGCAGCCGTTTAGTTAAGGTTTATACGAATAGAGTATAGCACACTGGTGACGCCGATACGCCATAACGATCCTATGAGGCATATACACCAGATCATTCTGGGGAGGGTAAACAACCAGAGCACCTCGGTGACGCTATTGAAGAGGACCACACTGAGGAAGATGATTCACTAAATAAGACTTGTAGGATGATCACCCAGAACACATTCCAAGCTAACATTTCTAATCTGGAGTTTCAGGGTTTAAAACAATAGTTCATAAGTTGACAATGTGAGCGCCTGAGGCAGCTCCGTAGAGATAGATCTATAAGAACAATGTATCACCATAAGCTTCTGGTCCATCTCATTAATTTTAGTCTCATATAACCACAGGTCAGGCACTATACTGCCTAGGGTGTCCGATCACCTGGAAGTTCCACGCGGCCAGAATCTAGCGCAACCGCCCCTATGCCGTCTCCTTAAATACTATGTGCTAGTTTTCCTCATAGGAACCTGTGTATAGCCGCTATCTGCTGAAGCTGCAGAGAACATCAGTTAGAACGATGCAGCATAGCACACAGGGAAGGCTGAAATACTGAAGGACAGTAGGGACGATTACACATACGCACACCGATGAGACAGATGTTCTAGAGCACACTGGGCAATCTGTACAACTAGACCAAGGAGTGAGGCTGATATACTAGAGCACACTGGGGACGCCGATACGCCAGTACGACCCTATGAGGCATATACACCAGATCATGCTGGGGAGGGTGAACAACCAGAGCACCTCGGTGACGCTATTGCAGACGACCACACTGAGGCAGATGATGCACTACATAACACTTGTAGGCTGATCTCCTAGTACACAATACAGAGGCTAACACCTTAGACCACAGTGTGTAGGACGATGGAGTAGACCAAACTGAGGAAGGATAAAATGGGAAATCTGGACCAGGGGCTAATGCGCAAGAAGGCCGCTATACATAGGCTCTTATGGGACTCTCTCCTTGCACTTGGTCTGAGGGCTACTGCGCAAGATGGTGGCTTATAGAGAAAGGTAGCACAGGGGTTCGTGAGCAAAAATGCGGCTATACTTAGGCTCTTATGGAGGAAGCTGGCACGTGGGCACGTGCGCAACATAGTGGAAATACATAGGCTCTTATGGAGAAAGATGGCACAGGAGATAAGGGAACGGAATAGTGGCTGATCGCAGAATGGAGGCTGCATGCAAGTTCCTAGTGCGAGGATACCCCACACAAGATGGTTGCTGTACATTTGGTTCTAGCGGGTAAACTGAATTAGATGGACCAGGAAAACACACGGGTGACCAGAACACACTAGTAAGGCCGAAACGACAGATGCAAACTGTGATGCCTCTAGAGCAGCCCACACTGGGAAGGCTGATGTACCAAACCACACTCGGGGCGCTGATACACCACAGGGCAGTGTGGAGCTGACACCCCGCAGTACACCGGAGGAGCTGCTTGACCATAGCTCAATGGGTGCTCATACACCGAGCACATTGCGGACACTGTTGGGAGAGAGCACACTGTTGAAGGCGATGCACTATATGACCTTAGGGTGGATAATACACCAGTCCGCACTGAGGAGGCTCGTGCACCAGATCGCACTGATGACACTGATGGAGCAGAGCAGGGTGCTGAGGACGATGCGCCAGAGCAAAAACCTGGGAGGCATATTCACCAGACCATACTGGGAAGGGTATTAGGGCAGAGCATACTGGTAACGCTAATGCACGAGACAACATTGGGAAGGCTCATCGAGCACACCTGGGTAGGCTGAAACATCGAAGCACAGGTCGGGCTAAAGTTGCAGAGAACATCAGTTAGAATGATGCACCATAGCACACTGGGAAGGGAGAATACTGAAGGACAAACGCACACTGATGAGACAGATGCTCTAGAGCACACTGGGCAATCTGTACCACCAGACCAAAGAGGAAGGCTGATGAACCAGTGCACACTGGTGACGCCAATACGCCAGAACGACCTTATGAGGCCTATACACCAGATCATGCTGGGCAGGGTGATCATCCAGAGAACCTTGGTGACGCTATTGCAGAGGCTCACACTGAGGAAGCTGATGCACCAGATAACCCTTGTGAGGCTGGTCTCCTAGAACACACTGCACAGGCTAACGCCTTATACCACAGTGTGGAGGGCGACGAACGGACGAGACCAAACTGGCGAGAGATAATAATTGAATTCTGGAACAGGGTTAATGCGCATGATGGCCGGTATACATTCTCTCTTATGGAACTAACTCCTTGCACCTCAAGTAGGGGCTACTGCGCATTGTAGTCGCTATACATGGGCTGTTATGTGAGTAACTCCTTGCACCTGGGCTAGGGGCTACTGCGCAAGATGTACACCCTACATTGGCTCTTATGGGACCATTTCTTTGCAAATGGGCTAGGGGCTACTGCGCAAGGTGGTGGTTATACATAGGCTCTATTGGAGAAAGGTTGCGCGAGATGGTGTCCGCGTCCAACTTCCTAGTTCTAGTACACCCGAGGCTAGATGTTTAATGAACAATGGATATATGAGACTAAATTTAAGTAGATTGAATGGGAGATAATGGCAGCTCACATTGTATAGCCCATATATAGTTTGGGAGGTAGCCCCAAGCCCAGGTGCAAGGAGTTAGTCCCATAAGAGCCCATGTATAGCGGCCAACTTACGCATTACCCCCTGTTCCAGAATTCATTCTTTATCCTTCCCCATTTTGGTAAGACGTTAGCCTCTGTAGTGTGTTCAAGGTGATCAGCCTCAAAAGTGTTATATAGTGCATCAGCTTCCTGAAAGTGATCCTCTGCAATAGCAACACCAAGGTGGTCTGGTTGTTCACCCTCCGCAGCATGAACTGGTGTATAGGCCTCACGGGGTCGTTCTGTTGTTCTCTGCAACTTCAGCCCGACTGTGCTTCGGTGTTTCAGTGCACTGTGTTCTATCAGGTCCCCGAATGTCGTCTGGTACATTAGCCTTCTCAGTGTGGACAGCTCTACGGGCCTCACAGTTTTGCACTGGCGCTTCGGCCTCACCAGTGTGTTCTGGTTACGTGTTGTGTTTTCCTAAGGCAGCCTTTTAGTTAAGGTTTATACGAATAGAGTATAGGAGTCGTCACGCATAGCACACTGGTGACGCCGATACGCCATAACGATCCTATGAGGCATATACACCAGATCATTCTGGGGAGGGTAAACAACCAGAGCACCTCGGTGACGCTATTATAGAGGACCATACTGAGGAAGATGATGCACTAAATAAGACTTCTAGGATGATCACCCAGAACACATTCCAAGCTAACATTTCTATTCTGGAGTTTCAGGGTGATCAAACCAATAGTTCATAAGTTGACAATGTGAGCGCCTGAGGCAGCTCCGTAGAGATAGATCTATAAGAACAATGTATCACCATAAGCTTCTGGTCCATCTCATTAATTTTAGTCTCATATAACCACAGGTCAGGCACTATACTGCCTAGGGTGTCCGATCACCTGGAAGTTCCACGCGGCCAGAATCTAGCGCAACCGCCCCTATGCCGTCTCCTTAAATACTATGTGCTAGTTTTCCTCATAGGAACCTGTGTATAGCCGCTATCTGCTGAAGCTGCAGAGAACATCAGTTAGAACGATGCAGCATAGCACACAGGGAAGGCTGAAATACTGAAGGACAGTAGGGACGATTACACATACGCACACCGATGAGACAGATGTTCTAGAGCACACTGGGCAATCTGTACAACTAGACCAAGGAGTGAGGCTGATATACTAGAGCACACTGGGGACGCCGATACGCCAGTACGACCCTATGAGGCATATACACCAGATCATGCTGGGGAGGGTGAACAACCAGAGCACCTCGGTGACGCTATTGCAGACGACCACACTGAGGCAGATGATGCACTAAATAACACTTGTAGGCTGATCTCCTAGTACACAATACAGAGGCTAACACCTTAGACCACAGTGTGTAGGACGATGGAGTAGACCAAACTGAGGAAGGATAAAATGGGAAATCTGGACCAGGGGCTAATGCGCAAGAAGGCCGCTATACATAGGCTCTTATGGGACTCTCTCCTTGCACTTGGTCTGAGGGCTACTGCGCAAGATGGTGGCTTATAGAGAAAGGTAGCACAGCCTATGTATAACCACCACCTTGCGCAGTAGCCCCTAGCCCAGGTGCAAGGAGTTAGTCACATAAGAGCCCATGTATAGCGACCACCATGCGCAGTAGCCCCTACTTCAGGTGCAAGGAGTTAGTCCCATAGGAGAGAATGTATAGCGGCCAGCATGCGCATTAACCCTGTTCCAGAATTCAATTATTATCCCTCGCCATTTTCGTCTCGTCCGTTTGTCTCCCTCCACACTGTGGTAGTAGGCGTTAGCGTCTGTAGTGTGTTCTAGGAGACCAGCCTCAGAAAGGTTATCTGGTGCAACAGCTTCCTCAGCGTGAGCCTCTGCAATAGCGTCACCAAGGTTCTCTGGATGATCACCCTCCCCAGCATGATCAGGTGTATAGGCCTCATAGAGTAGTTCTGGCGTATCGGCGTCACCAGTGTTCCCTGGTTCATAAGCCTTCCTCCTTGGTCTGGTGGTACAGATTGCCAAGTGTGCTCTAGAGCATCTGTCTCATCAGTGTGCGTTTGTCCTTCAGTATTTCACATTTCCCAGTGTATGGTGTATGGTGCATCGTTCTAACTGATATTCTCCGCAACTTTACCTTGAACTGTGCTTCGGTGTTTCAGGCTACCCAGGTGTGTTCGATGAGCCTTCCAAATGTTGTCTCGTGCATTAGCGTCACCAGTATGCTCTGCCTGAATACCCTTCCCAGTATGGTCTGGTGAATATGCCTCCCAGGTTTTTGCTCTGGCGCATCGTCTTCAGCACCCTGCTCGGCTCCATCAGTGTCATCAGTGCGATCTGGTGCATGAGCCTCCTCAGTGCGGACTGGTGTATTATCCACCCTAAGGTCATAAACAGTGTTCTCTCTCCCATCAGTGTCCCCAATGTGTTCCGGTGTATGAGCACCCATTGAGCTATGGTCAAGCTGCTCCTCCGGTGTGCTGCGGGGTGTCAGCTCCAAGTGCCCTAGAGTGTGGTTTGGTACATCAGCCTTCCCAGTGTGGGCTGCTCTAGAGGCATCACAGTTTGCCTCAGGCGCTTCGGCCTCACCTGTGTTTTCTGGTTACCCTTTGTTTTCCTGGTCCATCTAGTTCAATTTACCCCATAGAACCAAATGTTCAGCAGCTATCTCGTCTGGTGTGTCCTAGCACTAGAAAGATGCACGCGGCCTCCATCCCGCGATGAGCCCCTATTCCGTCTCCTTATCTCCTATGTCTCCCCTGTGCCATCTTACTCCATAAGAGCCTATGTATAGCCGCTATGTTTCGAACGTGCCCACGTGCTAGCTTCCTCGATAAGAGCCTAGGTATAGCAGCTCTTTTGCTCACGAACCCTTTTTCCCTATAAGAGCCTATGTATAGACAACTTCTTACGCAGTAGCCTTTAGCCCAAGTGCAAGGTGAGAGTCCCATAATTGCCTACGTATACCGACCTTCTTGCGCATTAGCCCCTGATCCAGATTTCCCATTTTATCCTTCCTCAGTTTGGTCTAGTCCATCGTCCTGCACACTGTGGTCTAAGGTGTTAGCCTCTGTATTGTGTTCTAGGAGATCAGCCTACAAGTGTTATTTAGCGCACCATCTTCCTCAGTGTGGTCCTCTGCAATAGCGTAACCGAGGTGCTGTGGTTGTTCACCCTCCCCAGCATTATCTGGATATATGCCTCATAGGTTCGTACTGGCGTATCGGCGTCCAAAGTGTGCTCTAGTATATCAGCCTCACTCCTTAGTCTAGTTGTACAGATTGCCCAGTGTGCTCTAGAACATCTGTCTCATCGGTGTGCGTTTGTCCGTCAGTATTCTCCCTTCGCAGTGTGCTATGGTGCATCGTTCTAACTGATGTTATCTGCAACTTTAGCCCGTCCTGTGCTTCGGTGTTACAGGCTACCCAGGTGTGCTCGATGAGCCTTCCCAATGTTGTCTCGTGCATTAGCGTTACCAGTATGCTATGCCTGAATATCCTTCCCAGTATGGTCTGGTGAATATGCCTCCCAGGTTTTTGCTCTGGCGCATCGTCCTCAGCACCCTCTCTGCTCCATCAGTGTCATCAGTGCGATCTGGTGCATGAGCCTCCTCAGTGCGGACTGGTGTATTATCCACCCTAAGGTCATATAGTGCATCGCCTTCAACAGTGTGCTCTCTCAAAACAGTGTCCGCAATGTGCTCGGTGTATGAGCACCGATTGAGCTATGGTCAAGCAGCTCCTCCGGTGTGATGCGGGGTGCCAGCTCCACAGTGCCCTGTGGTGTATCAGCGCCCCGAGTGTGGTTTGGTACATCAGCCTTCCCATTGTGGGCTGCTCTAGAGGCATCACAGTTTGCATCTGTCGCTTCGGCCTTACTAGTGAGTTCTGGTCACCCGTGTGTTTTCCTGGTCCATCTAATTCAATTTACCCGATAGAACGAAATGTACAGCAACCATCATGTGTGGGGTGTCATCGCACTAGGAACTTGCATGCGGTCTCCATTCTGCGATCAGCCCCTATTCCGTTCCCTTATCTCCTATGTCTCCCCTATGCCATCTTTCTCCATAAGAGCCTATGTATAGCCACTATGTTGCGCACGTGGCCACGTGCTAGCTTCCTCCATAAGAGCCTAAGTATAGCCGCTCTTTTGCTCACGAACCCCTGTGCTACCTTTCTCTATAAGCCACCATCTTGCGCAGTAGCCCTCAGACCAAGTGCAAGCAGAGAGTCCCATAAGAGCCTATGTATAGCGGCCTTCTTGCGCATTAGCCCCTGGTCCAGATTTCCCATTTTATCCTTCCTCAGTTTGGTCTACTCCATCGTCCTACACACTGTGGTCTAAGGTGTTAGCCTCTGTATTGTGTACTAGGAGATCAGCCTACAAGTGTTATTTAGTGCATCATCTGCATCAGTGTGGTCGTCTGCAATAGCGTCACCGAGGTGCTCTGGTTGTTCACCCTCCCCAGCATGATCTGGTGTATATGCCTCATAGGGTCGTACTGGCGTATCGGCGTCCCCAGTGTGCTCTAGTATATCAGCCTCACTCCTTGGTCTAGTTGTACAGATTGCCCAGTGTGCTCTAGAACATTTGTCTCATCGGTGTGCGTATGTGTAATCGTCCCTACTGTCCTTCAGTATATCAGCCTTCCCTGTGTGCTATGCTGCATCGTTCTAACTGATGTTCTCTGCAGCTTCAGCAGATAGCGGCTATACACAGGTCCCTATGAGGAAAACTAGCACATAGTATTTAAGGAGACGGCATAGGGGCGGTTGCGCTAGATTCTGGCCGCGTGGAACATCCAGGTGATAGGACACCCGAGGCAGTATAACCTCTGGTTATATGAGACTAAAATTAAGGAGATGGACCAGAAGCTCATGGTGATACATTGTTCTTATAGATCTATCTCTACGGAGCTGCCTCAGGCGCTCACATTGTCAACTTATGAACTATTGTTTTAAACCCTGAAACTCCAGAATAGAAATGTTAGCTTGGAATGTGTTCTGGGTGATCATCCTAGAAGTCTTATTTAGTGCATCATCTTCCTCAGTATGGTCCTCTTTAATAGCGTCACCGAGGTGCTCTGGTTGTTTACCCTCCCCAGAATGATCTGGTGTATATGCCTCATAGGATCGTTATGGCGTATCGGCGTCACCAGTGTGCTATACTCTATTCGTATAAACCTTAACTAAACGGCTGCCTTAGGAAAACACAACACGTAACCAGAACACACTGGTGAGGCCGAAGCGCCAGAGCAAAACTGTGAGGCCCGTAGAGCTGTCCACACTGAGAAGGCTAATGTACCAGACGACATTCGGGGACCTGATAGAACACAGTGCACTGAAACACCGAAGCACAGTCGGGCTGAAGTTGCAGAGTACAACAGAACGACCCCGTGAGGCCTATACACCAGTTCATGCTGCGGAGGGTGAACAACCAGGCCACCTTGGTGTTGCTATTGCAGAGGATCACTTTCAGGAAGCTGATGCACTAAATAACACTTTTGAGGCTGATCACCTTGAACACACTACAGAGGCTAACGTCTTACCAAAATGGGGAAGGATAAAGAGTGAATTCTGGAACAGGGGGTAATGCGTAAGTTGGCCGCTATACATGGGCTCTTATGGGACTAACTCCTTGCACCTGGTACTATACACACAGTAGTCCACTCGGTACTACACGGCATTACAGGCACAGTACTCCACTCAGTACTACACGGCAGTACAGGCACAGTACTCCACTCGGTACTACACGGAACTATACACACAGTACTCCACTCGGTACTACACGGCGGAACAGGCACTGTACTCTACTCAGTACTACACGGCAGTACACACACAGTCCCCCACTCGCTACTACCCGGCAGTACAGGCACTGTATTCCACTCAGTACTACACGGCAGTACAGGCACTGTACTCCACACAGTACTACAAGGCAGTACACCAACTGTATTCCACTCAGTACTACACGGCAGTACAGTCACTCTACTCCACTTAGTACTACACGGCAGTACAGGCACGGTACTCCACTCGGTACTACACGGCACTATACACACAGTACTCCACTCAGTACTACACGGCAGTACAGGCAATGTACTGCACTCGGGACTACACGGCAGTACAGGCACTGTACTCCACTCAGTACTACACGGCAGTACAGGCACTGTACTCCACTCGGGACTACACGGCAGTACAGGCACTGTACTCCCCTCAATACTACACGGCAGTACAGGCACTGTACTCCACACAGTACTACACGGCAGTACACCCACTGTACTCCACTCAGTACTACACGGCAGTACAGGCACTGTACACCACTCAGTACTACACGGCAGTACAGGCACTGTACTCCACTCAGTACTACACGGGAGTACAGGCACTGTACTCCACTCGGTACTACACGGCACTATACACACAGTACTCCACGCAGTACTACACGGCAGTACAAGCACAGTACTCCACTCACAACTACACGGCAGTACAGGCACTGTACTCCACTCGGGACTAAACGGCAGTACAGGCACTCTACTCCACTCAGTACTACACGGCATTATAGACACAGTTCCCCACTCGGTAGTACACGGCAGTACAGGTACTGTACTCCACTCAGCACTACACTGCACTATACACACAGTACTCCATTCGGGACTACTCGGCAGTACAGGAACTGTACTCCACTCGGTACTACACGGCAGTACAGGCACTGTACTCCACTCAGTACTACACGGCAGTACAGGCACTGTACTCCACTCGGTACTACTCGGCACTATACACACAGTACTCCACTCGGTTCTACACGGCAGTACAGGTACTGTACTCCACTCAGCACTACACTGCACTATACACACAGTACTCCATTCGGGACTACTCGGCAGTACAGGAACTGTACTCCACTCAGTACTACACGGCAGTACAGGCACTGTACTCCACTCAGTACTACACGGCAGTACACACACAGTCCCCCACTCGCTACTACCCGGCAGTACAGGCACTGTACTCCACTCAGTAATACACGGCAGTATGCACACAATACTCCACTCGACACTACACTTCAGTACAGGCACTGTACTTCACTCAGTACTACACGGCAGTACAAGCTCTGTACTCCACTCGGTACTACACGACAGTACAGGCACTATTACTCCAATCAGTACTACACGGCCGTACAGATACTGTACTCCACTCGGGACTACACGGCAGTACAGGCACTGAACTCCACTCACAACTACACGGCAGTACAGGTACTGTACTCCACTCGGGACTACACGACAGTACAGGCACTATTACTCCACTCACAACTACACGGCAGTAAAGGCACTGTACTCCACTCGGGACTACACGGCAGTACAGGCACTGTACTCCACTCAGTACTACACGGCAGTACAGGCACTGTACTCCACTCGGTACTACACGGCACTATACACACAGTACTTCACTCGGGACTACACGGCAGTACAGGCACTCTACTCCACTCAGTACTACACGAAAGTACAGGCACTGTACTCCACTCGGTACTACACGGCACTATACACACAGTACCCCACCCGCTACTACACAGCAGTACATGTACTGCACTCCACTCAGTACTACACGGCACTATACACACGGAACTCCACTCGGTACTACACGGCACTATACACACAGTACTCCACTCGGGACTACACGGCAGTACATGCACTGTACTCCACTCGGTACTACACCGCACTATACACACAGTACTCCACTCGGTACTACACGGCAGTACATGCACTGTACTCCACTCGATACTACACGGCACTATACACACAGTACTCCACTCAGTACTACACGGCAGTACAGGCACTGTACTCCACTCAGTACTACACGGCAGTATGCACACAGTACTCCACTCGGTACTACACGGCACTATACACACAGTACTCCACTCGGTACTACACGGCAGTACAGGCACTGTACTCCACCCGGTACTACACGGCAGTATACACCCAGTACTCCACTCGGGACTACATGGCAGTACAGGCACTGTACTCCACTCAGTACTACACGGCAGTATGCACACTGTCCCCCACTCGGTACTACACGGCACTGTACTCCACTCAGTACTACACCGCAGTATACACACTGTCACCAACTCGGTACTACACGGCAGTACAGGCACTGTACTCCACTCAGTACTACACCGCAGTATACACACTGTCCCCCACTCGGTACTACACGCAGTATACACAGAGTACTCCACTCAGTACTACACTGCACTATACAAACTGTACTCCACTCGGTACTACACGGCAGTACAGGCACTGTACTCCACTGAGTACTACACGGCAGTACAGCCACTGTACTCCACTCGGTACCACACGGCACTATACACACAGTAGTCCACTCGGTACTATACGGCAGAACAGGCACTGTACTCTACTCAGTACTACACGGCAGTACACACACAGTCCCCCACTCGCTACTACACGGCAGTACAGGTACTGTACTCCCCTCAGCACTACACTGCACTATACACACGGTACTACACCCAGTACTACACGGCAGTATAGACACAGTACTACACTCAGTACTACACGGCAATACAGACACAGTACTACACTCAGTACTACACGGCAGTATAGACACAGTACTACACCCAGTACTACACGGCAGTATAGACAAAGTACTACACCCAGTAATACACGGCAGTATAGACACAGTACTACACCCAGTATTACACGGCAGTATACACACAGTACTACACCCAGTACTACACGCCAGTACACACAACCTAATCCATTCGGCTCTACACGGTAGTATAGACACAGTACTCCACTCAGTACTTAACGGCTGTATGCACACAGTACTCCAATGAGTACTACACGGCAGCACACACATCGTACTCCACTCAGTACTACACGGCAGTATACACACAGTACTCCACTCAGTACTACACGGCAGTACACACACAGTACTCCACTCAGTACTACACGGCAGTACACAAATCGTACTCCACTCAGTACTACACGGCAGTATACACACAGTAATCCACTCAGTACTACACGGCAGTACACCCATCGTACTCCACTCAGTACTACATGTCAGTACAGACAGAGTACTCCACTCGGTATTACCAGGCAGTATACACACAGTACTCCACTCGGGACTACACGGCAGTACACACATACCCTACTCCACTCAGTACTACACGGCAGTACACAAACCGTACTTCACACAGTACTACATGGCAGTACACACACCATACTACATTCGGTACTACACGGCAGTACAGACACAGTACTCCACTCAGTAGTTAACGGCTGTATGCACACAGTACTCCACTGAGTACTATATGTTAGTACAGACAAAGTAATCCACTCAGTACTACACGACAGTGCACACACAGTACTCCACTCGGTACTACACGGCAGTACACACACAGTACTCCACTCGGTACTACGCGGCAGTATACACACAGTACTCCACTCGGGACTACACGGCAGTACTGGCACTGTACTGCACTCAGTACTACACGGCAGTACAGGCACTATTACTCCAATCAGTACTACACGGCAGTACAGGCACTGTACTCCACTCGGGACTACACGGCAGTACAGGCACTGTACTCCACTCAGTACTAAACGGCAATACAGGCACTGTACTCCACTCGGTACTACACGGCACTATACATACAGTACTCCACTCGGTACAACACGGCATTACAGGCACTGTACTCCACTCAGTACTACACGGCATTACAGGCACTGTACTCCACTCGGTACTACACGGCACTATACACACAGCACTCCACTCGGTACTGCACGGCAGTACAGGCACTGTACTGCACTCGGTACTACACGGCACGATACACCCAGTACTCCACTCAGTACTACACGGCAGTACAGGCATTGTACTCCACTCAGTACTACACGGCAGTACAGGCACTGTACTCCACTCGGTACTACACGGCACAATACACCCAGTACTCCATTCAGTATTACACGGCAGTCCAGGCACTGTACTCCACTCGGTACTACACGGCACTATACACAGAGTACTCCACTCAGTACTACACGGCAGTACAGGCACTGTACTCCACTCGGGACTATACGGCAGTACGTGCACTGTACTCCACTCAGTACTACACGGCAGTACAGGCACTCTACTCCACTCAGTACTACACGGCAGTACACCCACTGTACTCCACTCGGTACTACACGGCACTATACACACAGTACTCCACTCAATACTACACGTCAGTACAGGCACTGTACTCCACTCGGGACTACACGGCAGTACAGGCACTGTACTCCACTCAGTACACTCGGTACTACGCGGCAGTATAGACACAGTACACCACTCGGGACTACACGGCAGTACAGGCACTGTACTGCACTCAGTACTACACGGCAGTACATTCACTGTACTCCAATCGAAACTACACGGCAGTACAGGCACTGTACTCCACTCAGTACTACACGGCAGTATGGACACAGTACTCCACACGGTACTACACGGCACTATACACACAGTACTCAATTCAGGACTACACGGCAGTACTCAGTACTACACGGCAGTACAGGCACTGTACTCCACTCTGTACTACACGGCAGTACAGGCACTGTACTCCACTCGGTACTACACGGCACGATACACACAGTACTCCACTCAGTACTACACGGCAGTACAGGCACAGTACTCCACTCGGGACTACACGGCAGTACAGGCACTGTACGCCACTCAGTACTACACGGCAGTACAGGCACTCTACTCCACTCAGTACTACACGGCAGTACAGGGACGGTACTTCACTCGGTACTAAACGGCACTATACACACAGTACTCCACTCAGTACTACACGGCAGTACAGGCACTGTACTCCACTTGGGACTACACGGCAGTACAGGCTCTCTACTCCACTCAGTACTACACGGCAATACACCCACTGTACTCCACTCGGTACTACACGGCACTATACACACAGTACTCCACTCAGTACTACTCGGCAGTACAGGCACAGTACTCCACTCACTCCTACACGGCAGTACAGGCACTGTACTCCACTCGGGACTACACGCCAGTACAGGCACTATTACTCCAATCAGTACTACACGGCAGTACAGGCACTGTACTCCACTCAGTACCACACGGCATTACAGGCACTGTACTCCACTCGGTACTACACGGCACCCTACACACAGCACTCCACTCGGTACTGCACGGCAGTACAGGCACTGTACTCCACTCGGTACTACACGGCACGATACACCCAGTACTCCACTCAGTACTACACGGCAGTACAGGCATTGTACTCCACTCAGTACTACACGGCAATACAGGCACTGTACTCCACTCGGTACTACACGGCACGATACACCCAGTACTCCATTCAGTACTACACGGCAGTCCAGGCACTGTACTCCACTCGGTACTACACGGCACTATACACAGAGTACTCCACTCACTACTACACGGCAGTACAGGCACTGTACTCCACTCGGGACTATACGGCAGTACGTGCACTCTACTCCATTCAGTACTACACGGCAGTACAGGCACTCTACTCCACTCAGTACTACACGGCAGTACACCCACTGTACTCCACTCGGTACTACACGGCACTATACACACAGTACTCCACTCAGTACTACTCGGCAGTACAGGCACAGTACTCCACTCAATACTACACGTCAGTACAGTCACTGTACTCCACTCGGGACTACACGGCAGTACAGGCACTGTACTCCACTCAGTACACTCGGTACTACGCGGCAGTATAGACACAGTACACCACTCGGGACTACACGGCAGTACAGGCACTGTACTGCACTCAGTACTACACGGCAGTACATTCACTGTACTCCACTCGAAACTACACGGCAGTACAGGCACTGTACTCCACTCGGTACTACACGGCACTGTACAAAGATTACTCCACTCGGTACCACACGGCAGTACAGGCACTATACTCCACTCAGTACTACACGGCAGTATGCTTACAGTTCTCCACTCGGTACTACACGGCAGTACAGGCACTGTACACCACTCGGTACTACACGGCACGATACACACAGTACTCCACTCAGCACTACACGGCAGTACATGCACTGTACTCCACTCAGTACTACACGGCAGTAGAGGCACTGTACTCCACTCAGTACTACACGGCAGTTCAGGCACTGCACACCACTCAGTACTACACTGCACTATACACAGAGTACTCCACTCGGGACTACACGGCAGTACAGGCACTGTACTCCACTCAGTACTACACGGCAGTACAGGCACTGTGCTCCACTCCGTATTACACTGCACTACACAAACTGTACTCCACTCAATACTACACGGCAGTACAGGCACTGTACTCCACTGGGGACTACTCGGCAGTACAGGCACCGTACTCCACTCAGTACTACACGGCCGTACAGGCACTGTACTCCACTCAGTACTACACGGCAGTACAGGCACTGTACTCCATTCGGTACTACACGGCACTTTACACACAGTACTCCACTCGGGACTACAGAGCAGTACAGGCAATGTACTCCACTCAGTACTACACGGCAGTACAGACACTGTACACCACTCAGTACTACACTGCACTATACACACAGTACTCCACTCGGGACTACACGGCAGTACAGGCACTGTACTCCACTCGGGACTACACGGCAGTACAGGCACTGTACTCCACTCAGTACTACACGGCACTACAGGCACTGTACTCCACTCGGTACTACACGGCACTATACACACAGTACTCCACTCGGTACTACACGGCAGTACAGGTACTGTACTCCACTCAGTACTACACGGCAGTATGCACACAGTACTCCACTCGGTACTTCACGGCACTATACACACAGTACTCCACTCGGTACTACACGGCAATACAGGCACTGTACTCCACTCGGTACTACACGGCACTGTACACACAGTACTCCACTCGGTACTACACGGCAGTACATGCAATGTACTCCACTCGGTACTACACCGCACTATACACACAGTACTCCACTCGGTACTACACGGCAGTACAGGCACTGTACTCCACTAGGTACTACACCGCACTATACACACAGTACTCCACTCGGTACCACACGGCACTGTACACACAGTACTCCACTCGGTACTACACGGCAATACAGGCACTGTACTCCACTCGGTACTACACCGCACTATACACACAGTACTCCACTCAGTACTACTCGGCACTATACACACAGTACTCCACTCAGTACTACACGATAGTACAGGCACTGTACTCCACTTGGGACTACACGGCAGTACGGGCACTCTACTCCACTCAGTACTACACGGCAGTACAGGGACGGTACTCCACTCGGTACTACACGGCACTATACACACAGTACTTCACTCAGTACTACACGTTAGTACAGGCACTGTACTCCACTTGGGACTACACGGCAGTACAGGCACTGTACCCCACTCAGTACTACACAGCAGTACAGGCACTCTACTGCATTCAGTACTACACGGCAGTACACCCACTGTACTCCACTCGGTACTACACGGCACTATACACACAGTACTCCACTCAGTACTACTTGGCAGTACAGGCACAGTACTCCACTCACTCCTACACGGCAGTACAGGCACTGTACTCCACTCGGGACTACACGGCAGTACAGGCACTGTACTCCACTAAGTACTACACGGCAGTACAGGCACTGTACTCCACTCGGTACAACACGGCAGTACATGCAATGTACTCCACTCGGTACTACAGGGCAGTATACACACAGTCCCCCACTCGGTACTACACGGCAGTACAGGCACTGTACTCCACCCAGTACTACACGGCAGTACACGTACTGTACTCCACTCAGTACTACACGGCAGTACAGGCACTGTACACCAATCAGTACTACACTGCTCTATACACACAGTACTACACTCGGGACTACACGGCAGTACAGCCACTGTACTCCACTTAGTACTACTCGGCAGTACAGGCACTGTACTCCACTTGGGACTACACGGCAGTACAGGCAATGTACTCCACTCTGTACTACACAGCAGTACAGGCACTCTACTCCACTCGGTACTACACGGCACTATACACACAGTACTCCACTCAGGACTACACGGCAGTACAGGCACTGTACTCCACTCCGGACTACACGGCAGTACAGGCAATGTACTCCACTCAGTACTACACGGCACTATACACACAGTACTCCACTCGGGACTACACGGGAGTACAGGCACTGTACTCCACTCAGTACTACACGGCAGTTCAGTCACTGTGCACCACACAGTACTACACTGCACTATACACACTGTACTCCACTCTGTACTACACGGCAGTACAGGCACTGTACTCCACTCGGGACTACACGGCAGTACAGGCACTGTACTCCACTCAGTACTACACGGCAGTACAGGCACTGTACTCCACTCAGTACTACACGGCAGTACAGGCACTGTACTCCATTCGGTACTACACGGCACTTTACACACAGTACTCCACTCGGGACTACAGGGCAGTACAGGCAATGTACTCCACTCAGTACTACACGGCAGTACAGGCACTGTACTCCACACAGTACTACACGGCAGTAAAGGCACTGTACTCCACTCAGTACTACACGGCAGTACAGGCACTGTACTCCACTCAGTACTACACGGCAGTACAGGCACTGTACTCCACTCGGTACTACACGGCATTATAGACACAGTTCCCCACTCGGTAGTACACGGCAGTACAGGTACTGTACTCCACTCAGCACTACACTGCACTATACACACAGTACTCCATTCGGGACTACTCGGCAGTACAGGAACTGTACTCCACTCGGTACTACACGGCAGTACAGGCACTGTACTCCACTCAGTACTACACGGCAGTACAGGCACTGTACTCCACTCGGTACTACTCGGCACTATACACACAGTACTCCACTCAGTACTATACGGCAGTACAGGCACAGTACGCCACTCACTACTACACGGCAGTACAGGCACTGTACTCCACTCGGGACTACACGGCAGTACAGGCACTGTACTCCACTCAGTACTACACAGCAGTACAGGCTCTCTACTCCACTCAGTACTACACGGCAATACACCCACTGTACTCCACTCGGTACTACACGGCACTATACACACAGTACTCCACTCAGTACTACTCGGCAGTACAGGCACAGTACTCCACTCACTCCTACACGGCAGTACAGGCACTGTACTCCACTCGGGACTACACGGCAGTACAGGCACTGTACTCCACTAAGTACTACACGGCAGTACAGGCACTGTACTCCACTCGGTACTACACGGCAGTACATGCAATGTACTCCACTCGTACTACACCGCACTATACACACAGTACTCCACTCGGTACTACACGGCAGTACTTGCACTGTACTCCACTCGGTACTACACGGCACTATACAAAGAGTACTCCACTCGGTACTACACGGCAGTACAGGCACTATACTCCACTCAGTACTACACGGCAGTATGCACACATTTCTCCACTCGGTACTACACGGCAGTACAGGCACTGTACTCCACTCGGTACTACGCGGCACTATACACACAGTACTCCACTCGGTACTACACGGCAGTACAGGCACTGTACTCCACTCGGTACTACACGGCAGTATACACACAGTCCCCCACTCGGTACTACACGGCAGTACAGGCACTGTACTCCACCCTGTACTACACGGCAGTACAGGTACTGTACTCCACTCAGTACTACACGGCAGTATAGACACAGTACTCCACTCAGTACTTAACGGCTGTATGCACACAGTACTCCAATGAGTACTACACGGCAGCACACACATCGTACTCCACTCAGTACTCACGGCAGTATACACACAGTACTCCACTCAGTACTACACGGCAGTACACACACAGTACTCCACTCAGTACTACACGGCAGTACACCCATCGTACTCCACTCAGTACTACACGGCAGTATACACACAGTACTCCACTCAGTACTACACGGCAGTATACACACAGTACTCCACTCAGTACTACACGGCAGTATAGACACAGTACTGCACTCTGTACTACACGGCAGTATACACACAGTAATCCACTCAGTACTACACGGCAGTACACCCATCGTACTCCACTCAGTACTACATGTCAGTACAGACAGAGTACTCCACTCGGTATTACCCGGCAGTATACACACAGTACTCCACTCGGGACTACACGGCAGTACACACATACCGTACTCCACTCAGTACTACACGGCAGTACACAAACCGTACTTCACACAGTACTACATGGCAGTACACACACCATACTCCATTCGGTACTACACGGCACTACAGGCAGAGTACTCCACTCAGTAGTTAACGGCTGTATGCACACAGTACTCCACTGAGTACTATATGTTAGTACAGACAAAGTAATCCACTCAGTACTACACGACAGTGCACACACAGTACTCCACTCGGTACTACACGGCAGTACACACACAGTACTCCACTCGGTACTACGCGGCAGTATACACACAGTACTGCACTCGGGACTACACGGCAGTACAGGCACTGTACTGCACTCAGTACTACACGGCAGTACAGGCACTGTACTCCACTCGAAACTACACGGCAGTACAGGCACTGTACTCCACACAGCACTACACTGCTCTATACACACAGTACCCCACTGGGCACTACACGGCAGTAAAGAAACTGTACTCCACTCGGTACTACACGGCAGTACAGGCACTGTACTCCACTCAGTACTACACTGCACTATACATACAGTACTCCACTCGGGACTACACGGCAGTACATGCAATGTACTCCACTCAGTACTACACTGCACTGTACACACAGTACTCCACTCGGCACTACACGGCAGTACAGGCACTGTAATTCACTCAGTACTACACGGCAGTACAAGCACAGTACTCCACTCGGTACTACACGGCAGTACAGGCACTAATACTCCAATCAGTACTACACGCAGTACAGGCACTGTACTCCACTCGGGACTACACGGCAGTACAGGCACTGCACTCCACTCAGTACTACACGGCAGTACAGGCAGTGTACTCCACTCACTACTACACGGCAGTACAAGCACTAGACTCCACTCGGTACTACACGGCAGTACAGGCACTGTACTCCACTCAGTACTACACGGCAGTACAGGCACTGTACTCCACTCGGTACTACACGGCACTATACACACAGTACTCCACTCGGTACTACACGGCACTATACACACAGTACTCCACTCGGTACTACACGGCACTATACACACAGTACTCCACTCAGTACTACACGGCAGTACAGGCACTGTACTCCACTCAGTACTACACGGCAGTACAGGCACTGTATTCCACTGGGTAATACACGGCACGATACACTCAGTACTCCACTCAGTACTACACGGCAGTACAGGCAGAGTACTCCACTCGGGACTACACGGCAGTACAGGCACTGTACGCCACTCAGTACTACACGGCAGTACAGGCACTCTACTCCACTCAGTACTACACGGCAGTACAGGGACGGTACTCCACTCGGTACTACACGGCACTATACACACAGTACTCCACTCAGTACTACACGGCAGTACAGGCACTGAACTCCACTTGGGACTACACGGCAGTACAGGCACTGTACTCCACTCAGTACTACACAGCAGTACAGGCACTGTACTCCACTCGGTACTACACGGCAGTACATGCAATGTACTCCACTCGGTACTACACCGCACTATACACACAGTACTCCACTCGGTACTACACGGCAGTACATGCACTGTACTCCACTCGGTATTACACGGCACTATACAAAGAGTACTCCACTCGGTACTACACGGCAGTACAGGCACTATACTCCAATCAGTACTACACGGCAGTATGCATACAGTACTCCACACGGTACTACACGGCAGTACAGGCACCGTACTCCACTCGGTACTACACGGCACTATACACTCAGTACTCCAGTCGGTACTACACGGCAGTACAGGCACTGTACTCCACTCGGTACTACACGGCATTATACACACAGTCCCCCACTCAGTACTACACGGCAGTACAGGCACCGTACTCCACTCGGTACTACACGGCACTATACACACTGTACTCCACCCAGTACTACACGGCAGTACAGGTACTGTACTCCACTCAGTACTACACGGCAGTACAGGCACTGTACACCACTCAATACTACACTGCTCTATGCACACAGTACTACACTCGGGACTACACGGCAGTACAGCCACTGTACTCCACTTAGTACTACTCGGCAGTACAGGCACTGTACTCCACTCGGTACTACACGGCACTATACACACAGCACTCCACTCAGGACTACACGGCAGTACTGGCACTGTACTCCACTCCGGACTACACGGCAGTACAGGCAATGTACTCCACTCAGTACTACACGGCACTATACACACAGTACTCCACTCGGGACTACACGGGAGTACAGGCACTGTACTCCACTCAGTACTACACGGCAGTTCAGGCACTATACACCACTCAGTACTACACTGCACTATACACACAGTAATCCACTCGGGACTACACGGCAGTACAGGCACTGTACTCCACTCAGTACTACACGGCAGTACAGGCACTGTGCTCCACTCCGTATTACACTGCACTACACACACTGTACTCCACTCAATACTACACGGCAGTACAGGCACTGTACTCCACTGGAGACTACACGGCAGTACAGGCACCGTACTCCACTCAGTACTACACGGCCGTACAGGCACTGTACTCCACTCAGTACTACACGGCAGTACAGGCACTGTACTCCATTCGGTACTACACGGCACTTTACACACAGTACTCCACTCGGGACTTCAGGGCAGTACAGGCAATGTACTCCACTCAGTACTACACGGCAGTACAGGCACTGTACTCCACTCAGTACTACACGGCAGTAAAGGCACTGTACTCCACTCAGTACTACACGGCAGTACAGGCACTGTACTCCACTCAGTACTACACGGCAGTACAGGCAATGTACTCCACTCAGTACTACACGGCACTATACACACAGTACTCCACTCGGGACTACACGGGAGTACAGACACTGTACTCCACTCGGTACTACACTGCACTATACACACAGTACTCCACTCAGTACTACACGGCAGTACAGGCACTGAACTCCAATCGGGACTGCACGGCAGTACAGACACTGTACTCTACTCAGTACTACACGGCACTATACACACAGTACTCCACTCAAACTACACGGCAGTACAGGCACTGTACTCCACTCGGTACTACACGGCACTATACACACAGTACTCCACTCAGTACTACACGGCAGTACAGGCAGTGTACTCCACTCGGGACTACACGGCAGTACAGGCACTTTACTCCACTCAGTACTACACGGCACTATACACACAGTACTCCACTCGGTACTACACGGCAGTACAGGCACTTTACTCCACTCGGTACTACACGGCAGTACAGGCACTCTACTCCACTCTGTACTACACGGCAGTACAGGCACTGTACTCCACTCGGTACTACACGGCACTATACACACAGTACTCCACTCAGGACTACATGGCAGTACAGGCACTGTACTCCACTCGGTACTACACGGCACTATACACACAGTACTCCACTCGGGACTACACGGCAGTACATGCACTGTACTCCACTCGGTACTTCACCGCACTATACGCACAGTACCCCACCCGGTACTACACGGCAGTACAGGTAGAGTACTCCACTCAGTACTACACGGCAGTATGCACACATCACTCCACTCGGTACTACACGGCACTATACACACAGTACTCTACTCGGTACTACACGGCAATACAGGCACTGTACTCCACTCGGTACTACACGGCACTATACACACAGTACTCCACTCGGGACTACACGGCAGTACATGCACTGTACTCCACTCGGTACTTCACCGCACTATACACACAGTACTCCACTCGGTACTACACGGCAGTACATGCACTCTACTCCACTCGATACTACACGGCACTATACACACAGTACTCCACTGGGTACTACACGGCAGTACAGGCACTGTACTCCACTCAGTACTACACGGCAGTATGCACACAGTACTCCACTCGGTACTACACGGCACTATACACACAGTACTCCACTCGGTACTACACGGAAGTACAGGCACTGTACTCCACTCGGTACTACACGGCAGTATACGCACAGTACTCCACTCGGGACTACATGGCAATACAGGCACTGTACTCCACTCGGTACTACATGGCAGTATGCACACAGTACTCCACTCGGTACTACACGGCACTATACACACAGTACTCCACTCGGTACTACACGGCAGTACAGGCACTTTACTCCACTCGGTACTACACGGCAGTACAGGCACTCTACTCCACTCTGTACTACACGGCAGTACAGGCACTGTACTCCACTCGGTACTACACGGCACTATACACACAGTACTCCACTCAGGACTACACGGCAGTACAGGCACTGTACTCCACCCAGTACTACACGGCAGTACAAGCTCTGTACTCCACTCAGTACTACACGGCAGTACAGGCACTGTACACCACTCAGCACTACACTGCACTATACGCACAGTACTCCACTCGGTACTACAGGGCAGTATACACACAGTCCCCCCACTCGGTACTACACGGCAGTACAGGCACTGTACTCCACCCAGTACTACACGGTAGTACAGGCTCTGTACTCCACTCAGTACTGCACGGCAGTACAGGCACTGTACACCACTCAGCACTACACTGCACTATACGCACAGTACTACACTCGGGACTACACGGCAGTACAGCCACTGTACTCCACTCCGGACTGCACGGCACTATACACACAGTACTCCACTCAGGACTACACGGCACTATACACAGAGTACTCCACTCGGGACTACACGGCAGTACAGGCACTGTACTCCACTCAGTACTACATGCCAGTACAGGCACTGTACACTGTACAGCACAGGGGTTCGTGAGCAAAAGAGCGGCTATACTTAGGCTCTTATGGAGGAAGCTAGCACGTGGGCACGTGCGCAACATAGTGGCTATACATAGGCTCTTATGGAGAAAGATGGCATAGGGGAGACATAGGAGATAAGGGAACGGAATAGGGGCTGATCGCAGAATGGAGACCGCATGCAAGTTCCTAGTGCGAGGACACCCCACACATGATGGTTGCTGTACATTTCGTTCTATCGGGTAAATTGAATTAGATGGACCAGGAAAACACACGGGTGACCAGAACTCACTAGTAAGGCCGAAGCGACAGATGCAAACTGTGATGCCTCTAGAGCAGCCCACAATGGGAAGGCTGATGTACCAAACCACACTCGGGGCGCTGATACACCACAGGGCACTGTGGAGCTGGCACCCCGCATCACACCGGAGGAGCTGCTTGACCATAGCTCAATCGGTGCTCATACACCGAGCACATTGCGGACACTGTTTTGAGAGAGCACACTGTTGAAGGCGATGCACTATATGACCTTAGGGTGGATAATACACCAGTCCGCACTGAGGAGGCTCATGCACCAGATCGCACTGATGACACTGATGGAGCAGAGCAGGGTGCTGAGGACGATGCGCCAGAGCAAAAACCTGGGAGGCATATTCACCAGACCATACTGGGAAGGGTATTCAGGCAGAGCATACTGGTAACGCTAATGCACGAGACAACATTGGGAAGGCTCATCGAGCACACCTGGGTAGCCTGTAACACCGAAGCACAGGACGGGCTAAAGTTGCAGATAACATCAGTTAGAACGATGCACCATAGCACACTGCGAAGGGAGAATACTGACGGACAAACGCACACCGATGAGACAGATGTTCTAGAGCACACTGGGCAATCTGTACAACTAGACTAAGGAGTGAGGCTGATATACTAGAGCACACTTTGGACGCCGATACGCCAGTACGAACCTATGAGGCATATATCCAGATAATGCTGGGGAGGGTGAACAACCACAGCACCTCGGTTACGCTATTGCAGAGGACCACACTGAGGAAGATGGTGCGCTAAATAACACTTGTAGGCTGATCTCCTAGAACACAATACAGAGGCTAACACCTTAGACCACAGTGTGCAGGACGATGGACTAGACCAAACTGAGGAAGGATAAAATGGGAAATCTGGATCAGGGGCTAATGCGCAAGAAGGTCGGTATACATAGGCAATTATGGGACTCTCACCTTGCACTTGGGCTAAAGGCTACTGCGTAAGATGTTGTCTATACATAGGCTCTTATAGGGAAAAAGGGTTCGTGAGCAAAAGAGCTGCTATACCTAGGCTCTTATCGAGGAAGCTAGCACGTGGGCACGTTCGAAACATAGCGGCTATACATAGGCTCTTATGGAGTAAGATGGCACAGGGGAGACATAGGAGATAAGGAGACGGAATAGGGGCTCATCGCGGGATGGAGGCCGCGTGCATCTTTCTAGTGCTAGGACACCCCAGACGAGATAGCTGCTGAACATTTGGTTCTATGGGGTAAATTGAACTAGATGGACCAGGAAAACAAAGGGTAACCAGAAAACACAGGTGAGGCCGAAGCGCCTGAGGCAAACGGTGATGCCTCTAGAGCAGCCCACACTGGGAAGGCTGATGTACCAAACCACACTCTAGGGCACTTGGAGCTGACACCCCGCAGCACACCGGAGGAGCAGCTTGACCATAGCTCAATGGGTGCTCATACACCGGAACACATTGGGGACACTGATGGGAGAGAGGACACTGTTTATGACCTTAGGGTGGATAATACACCAGTCCGCACTGAGGAGGCTCATGCACCAGATCGCACTGATGACACTGATGGAGCCGAGCAGGGTGCTGAAGACGATGCGCCAGAGCAAAAACCTGGGAGGCATATTCACCAGACCATACTGGGAAGGGTATTCAGGCAGAGCATACTGGTGACGCTAATGCACGAGACAACATTTGGAAGGCTCATCGAACACACCTGGGTAGCCTGAAACACCGAAGCACAGTTCAAGGTAAAGTTGCGGAGAATATCAGTTAGAACGATGCACCATACACCATACACTGGGAAATGTGAAATACTGAAGGACAAACGCACACTGATGAGACAGATGCTCTAGAGCACACTTGGCAATCTGTACCACCAGACCAAGGAGGAAGGCTTATGAACCAGGGAACACTGGTGACGCCGATACGCCAGAACTACTCTATGAGGCCTATACACCTGATCATGCTGGGGAGGGTGATCATCCAGAGAACCTTGGTGACGCTATTGCAGAGGCTCACGCTGAGGAAGCTGTTGCACCAGATAACCTTTCTGAGGCTGGTCTCCTAGAACACACTACAGACGCTAACGCCTACTACCACAGTGTGGAGGGAGACAAACTTGACGAGACGAAAATGGCGAGGGATAATAATTGAATTCTGGAACAGGGTTAATGCGCATGATGGCCGCTATACATTCTCTCCTACGGGACTAACTCCTTGCACCTGAAGTAGGGGCTACTGCGCATGGTGGTCGCTATACATGGGCTCTTATGTGACTAACTCCTTGCACCTGAAGTAGGGGCTACTGCGCATGGTGGTCGCTATACATGGGCTCTTATGTGACTAACTCCTTGCACCTGGGCTAGGGACTACTGCGCAAGGTGGTGGTTATACATAGGCTCCAATGGAGAAAGGATGCGCGAGATGGTGTCCGCGTGCAACTTCCTAGTGCTTCCGAGGCTAGATGTTTACTGAACAAAGGTTATATGAGACTAAATTTAAGCAGGTTGTTCGGAAGATAATAGCAGTTCACATTGTATAGCCCATGTATAGCCTTCCCAGTGTGGACAGCTCTGCGGGATTCACCGTTTTGCTCTGGCGCTTCTGTTTCACCAATGTGTTCTGGTTACGTGTTGTGTTTTCCTAAGGCAGCCTTCTAGTTAAGGTCTATACGAATAGAGTATAGCAGTCGTCACGCATAGCACACTGGTGACGCCGATACACCAGAACGATCCTATGAGGCATATGCACCATAGCACACAGGGAAGCCTGAAATACTGAAGGACAGTAGGGACGAATACACATGCGCACACCGATGAGACAGGTGTTCTAGAGCACACTGGGCAATCTGTACAACTAGTCCAAGGAGTGAGGCTGATATTCTAGAGCACACTGGGGACTCCGATACGCCAGAACGACTCTATGAGGCCTATACACCTGACCATTCTGGGGAGGGTAAACAACCAGAGCACCTCGGTGACGCTATTGAAGAGGACCACACTGAGGAAGATGATGCACTAAATAAGACTTGTAGGATGATCTCCCAGAACACATTCCAAGCTAACATTTCTATTCTGGAATTTCAGGATGATCAAACCAATAGTTCATAATTTGACAATGTGAGCGCCGGAGGCAGCTCCGTAGATATACATCTATAAGAACAATGTATCACCATGAGCTTTGGTCCATTTCCTTAATTTTAGTCTCATATAACCAGAGGTCAGGCACTATACTGCCTCGTGTGTCCTATCACCTGGAAGTTCCAGGCGGCCAGAATCTCGCGCATCGCCCCTATGCCGTCTCCTTAAATACTATGTGCTAGTTTTCCTCAAAGGAGCCTGTGTAAGGCCGCTATCTGCTGAAGCTGCAGAGTACATCAGTTAGAACGATGCACCATAACACACAGGGAAGGCTGAAATACTGAAGGACAAGAGGGACGATTACATATACGCACACCGATGAGACAGATGTTCTAGAGCACACTGGGCAATCTGTACAACTAGACCAAGGAGTGAGGCTGACAACTAGAGCACACTGGGGACGCCGATACGGCAGTACGAACCTATGAGGCATATATCCAGATAATGCTGGGGAGGGTGAACAACCACAGCACCTCGGTGACGCTATTGCAGAGGACCAAACTGAGGAAGATGGTGCACTAATAACACTTGTAGGCTGATCTCCTAGAACACAATACAGAGGCTAACACCTTAGACCACAGTATGGATTACGATGGACTAGACCAAACTGAGGAAGGATCAAATGGGAATTCTGGACCAGGGGCTAATGCGCAAGGAGGCCGCTATACATAGGCTCTTATGGGACTCTCTCCTTGCGCCTGGGCTATGGGCTACTGCGCAAGATGGTGGCTATATATAGGCTCTTATAGAGAAAGGTAGCACAGGGGCTCGTGAGAAAAGGGAGGCTATACTTAGGCTCTTATGGAGGAAGCTAGCACGTGGGCACGTGCGCAACATAGTGGCTATACATAGGCTCTTATGGAGAAAGGGGCTGATCGCAGGATGGATGCCGCGTGCAACTCCCTAGTGCTAGGACACCCCAGACGAGGTAGCTGCTGAACATTTGGTTCTATGTGGTAAATTGAATTAGATGGACCAGGAAAACAACGGGTAACCAGAACACACAGGTGAGGCCGAAGCGCCAGAGGCAAACTGCGATGCCTCTAGAGCAGCCCACACTGGGAAGGCTGATGTACCAAACCACACTCCAGAGCACTTGGTGCTGAGACGGAATAGGGGCTGATCGCAGAATGGAGGCCGCGTGCAACTTCCTAGTGCGAGGACACCCCACACAAGATAGTTGCTGAACATTTGGTTCTATGGGGTAAATTGAATTAGATGGACCAGGAAAACACACGGGTAACCAGAACACACTGGTAAGGCCGAAGCGCCAGATAAAACTGTGATGCCTCTAGAGCAGCCCACTCTGGGAAGGCTGATGTAAAAAACCACACTTTGTTGAACAACCAGAGTGCTAGTATTAAAAACAACTAGAGCACCTCGGTGACGCTACTGCAGAGGACCACACTGAGGAAGATGATGCACTAAATAACACTTATACGCTGATATCCTAGAACACAATACAGAGGCTAACAGCATAGACCACAGTGTGGAGGACGATGGACTAGACCAAACTGAGGAAGGATAAAATGGGAATTCTGGACCAGGGGCTAATGCGCAAGAAGGCCGCTATACATAGGCTCTTATGGGACTCTCTCCTTGCACTTGGTCTGAGGGCTACTGCGCAAGACGGTGGCTATACATAGGCTCTTATAGAGAAAGGTAGCACAGGGGTTCGTGAGCAAAAGAGCGGCTATACTTAGGCTCTTATGGAGGAAGCTAGGTCGTGGGTACGTGCGCAACATTGTGGCTATACATAGGCTCTTATGGAGAAAGATGGCACAGGGGAGACATAGGAGATAAGGGAACGGTATAGGGGCTGATCGCTGAATGGAGGCTGCATGCAAGTTCCTAGTGCGAGGACACCCCACACAAGATGGTTGCTGTACATTTGGTTCTAGCGGGTAAACTGAATTAGATGGACCAGGAAAACACACGGGTGACCAGAACACACTAGTAAGGCCGAAACGACAGATGCAAACTGTGATGCCTCTAGAGCAGCCCACACTGGGAAGGCTGATGTACCAAACCACACTCGGGGCGCTGATACACCACTGGGCAGTGTGGAGCTGACACCCCGCAGTACACCGGAGGAGCTGCTTGACCATAGCTCAATGGGTGCTCATACACCGAGCACATTGCGGACACTGTTGGGAGAGAGTACACTGTTGAAGGCGATGCACTATATGACCTTAGGGTGGATAATACACCAGTCCGCACTGAGGAGGCTCGTGCACCAGATCGCACTGATGATACTGATGGAGCAGAGCAGGGTGCTGAGGACGATGCGCCAGAGCAAAACCTGGGAGGCATATTCACCAGACCATACTGGGAAGGGTATTCAGGCAGAGCATACTGGTAACGCTAATGCACGAGACAACATTGGGAAGGCTCATCTAGCACACCTGGGTAGGCTGAAACATCGAAGCACAGGTCGGGCTAAAGTTGCAGAGAACATCAGTTAGAATGATGCACCATAGCACACTGGGAAGGGAGAATACTGAAGGACAAACGCACACTGATGAGACAGATGCTCTAGAGCACACTGGGCAATCTGTACCACCAGACCAAAGAGGAAGGCTGATGAACCAGTGCACACTGGTGACGCCAATACGCCAGAACGACCTTATGAGGCCTATACACCAGATCATGCTGGGCAGGGTGATCATCCAGAGAACCTTGGTGACGCTATTGCAGAGGCTCACACTGAGGAAGCTGATGCACCAGATAACCCTTGTTAGGCTGGTCTCCTAGAACACACTACACAGGCTAACGCCTTATACCACAGTGTGGAGGGCGACGAACGGACGAGACCAAACTGGCGAGGGATAATAATTGAATTCTGGAACAGGGTTAATGCGCATGATGGCCGGTATACATTCTCTCTTATGGAACTAACTCCTTGCACCTGAAGTAGGGGCTACTGCGCATTGTAGTCGCTATACATGGACTGTTATGTGACTAACTCCTTGCACCTGGGCTAGGGGCTACTGCGCAAGATGTACACCCTACATTGGCTCTTATGGGACCATTTCTTTGCAAATGGGCTAGGGGCTACTGCGCAAGGTGGTGGTTATACATAGGCTCTATTGGAGAAAGGTTGCGCGAGATGGTGTCCGCGTCCAACTTCCTAGTTCTAGTACACCCGAGGCTAGATGTTTATTGAACAATGGATATATGAGACTAAATTTAAGTAGATTGACCGGGAGATAATGGCAGCTCACATTGTATAGCCCATATATAGCTTGGGAGGTAGCCCCAAGCCCAGGTGCAAGGAGTTAGTCCCATAAGAGCCCATGTATAGCGGCCAACTTACGCATTACCCCCTGTTCCAGAATTCACTCTTTATCCTTCCCCATTTTGGTAAGACGTTAGCCTCTGTAGTGTGTTCAAGGTGATCAGCCTCAAAAGTGTTATTTAGTGCATCAGCTTCCTGAAAGTGATCCTCTGCAATAGCAACACCAAGGTGGCCTGGTTGTTCACCCTCCGCAGCATGAACTGGTGTATAGGCCTCACGGGGTCGTTCTGTTGTTCTCTGCAACTTCAGCCCGACTGTGCTTCGGTGTTTCAGTGCACTGTGTTCTATCAGGTCCCCGAATGTCGTCTGGTACATTAGCCTTCTCAGTGTGGACAGCTCTACGGGCCTCACAGTTTTGCTCTGGCGCTTCGGCCTCACCAGTGTGTTCTGGTTACGTGTTGTGTTTTCCGAAGGCAGCCGTTTAGTTAAGGTTTATACGAATAGAGTATAGCACACTGGTGACGCCGATACGCCATAACGATCCTATGAGGCATATACACCAGATCATTCTGGGGAGGGTAAACAACCAGAGCACCTCGGTGACGCTATTAAAGAGGACCATACTGAGGAAGATGATGCACTAAATAAGACTTCTAGGATGATCACCCAGAACACATTCCAAGCTAACATTTCTATTCTGGAGTTTCAGGGTTTAAAACAATAGTTCATAAGTTGACAATGTGAGCGCCTGAGGCAGCTCCGTAGAGATAGATCTATAAGAACAATGTATCACCATGAGCTTCTGGTCCATCTCCTTAATTTTAGTCTCATATAACCAGAGGTTATACTGCCTCGGGTGTCCTATCACCTGGATGTTCCACGCGGCCAGAATCTAGCGCAACCGCCCCTATGCCGTCTCCTTAAATACTATGTGCTAGTTTTCCTCATAGGAACCTGTGTATAGCCGCTATCTGCTGAAGCTGCAGAGAACATCAGTTAGAACGATGCAGCATAGCACACAGGGAAGGCTGATATACTGAAGGACAGTAGGGACGATTACACATACGCACACCGATGAGACAGATGTTCTAGAGCACACTGGGCAATCTGTACAACTAGACCAAGGAGTGAGGCTGATATACTAGAGCACACTGGGGACGCCGATACGCCAGTACGACCCTATGAGGCATATACACCAGATCATGCTGGGGAGGGTGAACAACCAGAGCACCTCGGTGACGCTATTGCAGACGACCACACTGATGCAGATGATGCACTAAATAACACTTGTAGGCTGATCTCCTAGTACACAATACAGAGGCTAACACCTTAGACCACAGTGTGTAGGACGATGGAGTAGACCAAACTGAGGAAGGATAAAATGGGAAATCTGGACCAGGGGCTAATGCGCAAGAAGGCCGCTATACATAGGCTCTTATGGGACTCTCTCCTTGCACTTGGTCTGAGGGCTACTGCGCAAGATGGTGGCTTATAGAGAAAGGTAGCACAGGGGTTCGTGAGCAAAAGAGCTCTTATGGAGGAAGCTAGCACGTGGGCACGTGCGCAACATAGTGGCTATACATAGGCTCTTATGGAGAAAGATGGCATAGGGGAGACATAGGAGATAAGGGAACGGAATAGGGGCTGATCGCAGAATGAGGACCGCATGCAAGTTCCTAGTGCGAGGACACCCCACACATGATGGTTGCTGTACATTTCGTTCTATCGGGTAAATTGAATTAGATGGACCAGGAAAACACACGGGTGACCAGAACTCACTAGTAAGGCCGAAGCGACAGATGCAAACTGTGATGCCTCTAGAGCAGCCCACAATGGGAAGGCTGATGTACCAAACCACACTCGGGGCGCTGATACACCACAGGGCACTGTGGAGCTGGCACCCCGCATCACACCGGAGGAGCTGCTTGACCATAGCTCAATCGGTGCTCATACACCGAGCACATTGCGGACACTGTTTTGAGAGAGCACACTGTTGAAGGCGATGCACTATATGACCTTAGGGTGGATAATACACCAGTCCGCACTGAGGAGGCTCATGCACCAGATCGCACTGATGACACTGATGGAGCAGAGAGGGTGCTGAGGACGATGCGCCAGAGCAAAAACCTGGGAGGCATATTCAATAGACCATACTGGGAAGGATATTCAGGCATAGCATACTGGTAACGCTAATGCACGAGACAACATTGGGAAGGCTCATCGAGCACACCTGGGTAGCCTGTAACACCGAAGCACAGGACGGGCTAAAGTTGCAGATAACATCAGTTAGAACGATGCACCATAGCACACTGCGAAGGGAGAATACTGACGGACAAACGCACACCGATGAGACAGATGTTCTAGAGCACACTGGGCAATCTGTACAACTAGACTAAGGAGTGAGGCTGATATACTAGAGCACACTTTGGACGCCGATACGCCAGTACGAACCTATGAGGCATATATCCAGATAATGCTGGGGAGGGTGAACAACCACAGCACCTCGGTTACGCTATTGCAGAGGACCACACTGAGGAAGATGGTGCGCTAAATAACACTTGTAGGCTGATCTCCTAGAACACAATACAGAGGCTAACACCTTAGACCACAGTGTGCAGGACGATGGACTAGACCAAACTGAGGAAGGATAAAATGGGAAATCTGGATCAGGGGCTAATGCGCAAGAAGGTCGGTATACATAGGCAATTATGGGACTCTCACCTTGCACTTGGGCTAAAGGCTACTGCGTAAGAAGTTGTCTATACATAGGCTCTTATAGGGAAAAAGGGTTCGTGAGCAAAAGAGCTGCTATACCTAGGCTCTTATCGAGGAAGCTAGCACGTGGGCACGTTCGAAACATAGCGGCTATACATACGCTCTTATGGAGTAAGATGGCACAGGGGAGACATAGGAGATAAGGAGACGGAATAGGGGCTCATCGCGGGATGGAGGCCGCGTGCATCTTTCTAGTGCTAGGACACCCCAGACGAGATAGCTGCTGAACATTTGGTTCTATGGGGTAAATTGAACTAGATGGACCAGGAAAACAAAGGGTAACCAGAAAACACAGGTGAGGCCGAAGCGCCTGAGGCAAACTGTGATGCCTCTAGAGCAGCCCACACTGGGAAGGCTGATGTACCAAACCACACTCTAGGGCACTTGGAGCTGACACCCCGCAGCACACCGGAGGAGCAGCTTGACCATAGCTCAATGGGTGCTCATACACCGGAACACATTGGGGACACTGATGGGAGAGAGAACACTGTTTATGACCTTAGGGTGGATAATACACCAGTCCGCACTGAGGAGGCTCATGCACCAGATCGCACTGATGACACTGATGGAGCCGAGCAGGGTGCTGAAGACGATGCGCCAGAGCAAAAACCTGGGAGGCATATTCACCAGACCATACTGGGAAGGGTATTCAGGCAGAGCATACTGGTGACGCTAATGCACGAGACAACATTTGGAAGGCTCATCGAACACACCTGGGTAGCCTGAAACACCGAAGCACAGTTCGGGCTAAAGTTGCGGAGAATATCAGTTAGAACGATGCACCATAGCACACTGGGAAATGTGAAATACTGAAGGACAAACGCACACTGATGAGACAGATGCTCTAGAGCACACTTGGCAATCTGTACCACCAGACCAAGGAGGAAGGCTTATGAACCAGGGAACACTGGTGACGCCGATACGCCAGAACTACTCTATGAGGCCTATACACCTGATCATGCTGGGGAGGGTGATCATCCAGAGAACCTTGGTGACGCTATTGCAGAGGCTCACGCTGAGGAAGCTGTTGCACCAGATAACCTTTCTGAGGCTGGTCTCCTAGAACACACTACAGACGCTAACGCCTACTACCACAGTGTGGAGGGAGACAAACGGACGAGACGAAAATGGCGAGGGATAATAATTGAATTCTGGAACAGGGTTAATGCGCATGATGGCCGCTATACATTCTCTCCTATGGGACTAACTCCTTGCACCTGAAGTAGGGGCTACTGCGCATGGTGGTCGCTATACATGGGCTCTTATGTGACTAACTCCTTGCACCTGAAGTAGGGGCTACTGCGCATGGTGGTCGCTATACATGGGCTCTTATGTGACTAACTCCTTGCACCTGGGCTAGGGGCTACTGCGCAAGGTGGTGGTTATACATAGGCTCCAATGGAGAAAGGATGCGCGAGATGGTGTCCGCGTGCAACTTCCTAGTGCTTCCGAGGCTAGATGTTTACTGAACAAAGGTTATATGAGACTAAATTTAAGCAGGTTGTTCGGAAGATAATAGCAGTTCACATTGTATAGCCCATGTATAGCCTTCCCAGTGTGGACAGCTCTGCGGGATTCACCGTTTTGCTCTGGCGCTTCGGTTTCACCAGTGTGTTCTGGTTACGTGTTGTGTTTTCCTAAGGCAGCCTTCTAGTTAAGGTCTATACGAATAGAGTATAGCAGTCGTCACGCATAGCACACTGGTGACGCCGATACACCAGAACGATCCTATGAGGCATATGCACCATAGCACACAGGGAAGCCTGAAATACTGAAGGACAGTAGGGACGAATACACATGCGCACACCGATGAGACAGGTGTTCTAGAGCACACTGGGCAATCTGTACAACTAGTCCAAGGAGTGAGGCTGATATTCTAGAGCACACTGGGGACTCCGTTACGCCAGAACGACTCTATGAGGCCTATAAACCTGACCATTCTGGGGAGGGTAAACAACCAGAGCACCTCGGTGACGCTATTGAAGAGGACCACACTGAGGAAGATGATGCACTAAATAAGACTTGTAGGATGATCTCCCAGAACACATTCCAGGCTAACATTTCTATTCTGGAATTTCAGGATGATCAAACCAATAGTTCATAATTTGACAATGTGAGCGCCGGAGGCAGCTCCGTAGATATACATCTATAAGAACAATGTATCACCATGAGCTTTGGTCCATTTCCTTAATTTTAGTCTCATATAACCAGAGGTCAGGCACTATACTGCCTCGTGTGTCCTATCACCTGGAAGTTCCAGGCGGCCAGAATCTCGCGCATCGCCCCTATGCCGTCTCCTTAAATACTATGTGCTAGTTTTCCTCAAAGGAGCCTGTGTATAGCCGCTATCTGCTGAAGCTGCAGAGTACATCAGTTAGAACGATGCACCATAACACACAGGGAAGGCTGAAATACTGAAGGACAAGAGGGACGATTACATATACGCACACCGATGAGACAGATGTTCTAGAGCACACTGGGCAATCTGTACAACTAGACCAAGGAGTGAGGCTGACATACTAGAGCACACTGGGGACGCCGATACGGCAGTACGAACCTATGAGGCATATATCCAGATAATGCTGGGGAGGGTGAACAACTACAGCACCTCGGTGACGCTATTGCAGAGGACCAAACTGAGGAAGATGGTGCACTAATAACACTTGTAGGCTGATCTCCTAGAACACAATACAGAGGCTAACACCTTAGACCACAGTATGGAGGACGATGGACTAGACCAAACTGAGGAAGGATCAAATGGGAATTCTGGACCAGGGGCTAATGCGCAAGGAGGCCGCTATACATAGGCTCTTATGGGACTCTCTCCTTGCGCCTGGGCTATGGGCTACTGCGCAAGATGGTGGCTATATATAGGCTCTTATAGAGAAAGGTAGCACAGGGGCTCGTGAGCAAAGGGAGGCTATACTTAGGCTCTTATGGAGGAAGCTAGCACGTGGGCACGTGCGCAACATAGTGGCTATACATAGGCTATTATGGAGAAAGGGGCTGATCGCAGGATGGATGCCGCGTGCAACTCCCTAGTGCTAGGACACCCCAGACGAGGTAGCTGCTGAACATTTGGTTCTATGTGGTAAATTGAATTAGATGGACCAGGAAAACAACGGGTAACCAGAACACACAGGTGAGGCCGAAGCGCCAGAGGCAAACTGCGATGCCTCTAGAGCAGCCCACACTGGGAAGGCTGATGTACCAAACCACACTCCAGAGCACTTGGTGCTGAGACGGAATAGGGGCTGATCGCAGAATGGAGGCCGCGTGCAACTTCCTAGTGCGAGGACACCCCACACAAGATAGTTGCTGAACATTTGGTTCTATGGGGTAAATTGAATTAGATGGACCAGGAAAACACACGGGTAACCAGAACACACTGGTAAGGCCGAAGCGCCAGATAAAACTGTGATGCCTCTAGAGCAGCCCACTCTGGGAAGGCTGATGTACCAAACCACACTTTGTTGAACAACCAGAGTGCTAGTATTAAAAACAACTAGAGCACCTCGGTGACGCTACTGCAGAGGACCACAATGAGGAAGGTGATGCACTAAATAACACTTATACGCTGATATCCTAGAACACAATACAGAGGCTAACACCATAGACCACAGTGTGGAGGACGATGGACTAGACCAAACTGAGGAAGGATAAAATGGGAATTCTGGACCAGGGGCTAATGCGCAAAAAGGCCGCTATACATAGGATTTATGGGACTCTCTCCTTGCGCCTGGGCTAAGGGCTACTGCGGAAGATGGTGGCTATACATAGCCTCTTATAGAGAAAGGTAGCACAGGGGCTCGTGAGCAAAAGAGGCTCTTACGGACGAAGCTAGCACGTGGGCACGTGCGCAACATAGTGGCTATACATAGGCTCTTATGGAGAAAAATGGCACACGGGAGACATAGGAGATAAGCGAACGGAATAGGGGCTGATCGCAGAATGGAGGCCGCGTGCAACTTCCTAGTGCGAGGACACCCCACACAAGATGGTTGCTGAACATTTGGTTCTATGGGGTAAATTGAATTAGACGGACCAGGAAAACACACGGGTGACCAGAACACACTGGTAAGGCCGAAGCGCCAGATGCAAACTGTGATGCCTCTAGAGCAGCCCACACTGGGAAGGCTGATGTACCAAACCACACTCCAGGGCACTTGGAGCTGACACCCCGCAGCACACAGGAAGAGGTGCTTGACCATAGCACAATGGGTGCTCATACATCGGAGGACATTGGGGACACTGATGGGAGAGAGCACACTGTTGAAGGCCATGCACCATATGACCTTAGGGTGGATAATACACCAGTCCGCACTGACGAGGCTCATGCACCAGATAGCACTGATGACACTGATGGAGCATAGCAGGGTGCTGAAAACGATGCGCCAGAGCAAAAACCTGGGAGGCATATTCACCAGACCACACTGGGAAGGGTATTCAGGCAGAAAATACTGGTAACGCTAATGCACGAGACAACATTGGGAAGGCTCATCGAGCACACCTGGGTAGCCTGTAACACCGTAGCACAGGACGGGCTAAAGTTGCAGATAACATCAGTTAGAACGATGCACCATAGCACTCTGGGAAGGGAGAATACTGAAGGACAAACGCACACTCATGAGACAGATGCTCTAGAGCACATCGGGCAATCTGTACCACCAGACCAACGAGGAAGGCTGATGAACCATTACAAACCTGTGACGTCGAAACGCCTGAACGACCCTATGAGGCCAATACAACAGATCATGCTGGGGAGGGTGATCGTCCAGAGAACCTTGGTACGCTATTGCAGAGGCTCACACTGAGGAAGCTGATGCACCAGATAACCCTTGTGAGGCTGGTCTCCTAGAACACACTACACAGGCTAACGCCTATACCACAGTGTGGAGGGCGACGAACGGACGAGACCAAACTGGCGAGGGATAATAATTGAATTCTGGAACAGGGTTAATGCGCATGATGGCCGGTATACATTCTCTCTTATGGAACTAACTCCTTGCACCTGAAGTAGGGGCTACTGCGCATTGTAGTCGCTATACATGGGCGTTTATGTGACTAACTCCTTGCACTTGGGATCCCCCTATCCCTTATGGCTCTTATGGGACCATTTGTTTGCAAATGGGCTAGGGGCTACTGCGCAAGGTGGTGGTTATACCTAGGCTCTATTGGAGAAAGATTGCGCGAGATGGTGTCCGCGTCCAACTTCCTAGTGCTAGTACACCCGAGGCTAGATGTTTATTGCACAATGGATATATGAGACTAAATTTAAGTAGATTGACCGGGAGATAATGGCAGCTCACATTGTATAGCCCATATATAGCTTGGGAGGTAGCCCCAAGCCCAGGTGCAAGGAGTTAGTCCCATAAGAGCCCATGTATAGCGGCCAACTTACGCATTACCCCCTGTTCCAGAATTCACTCTTTATCCTTCCCCATTTTGGTGTAGTCCAGTGCCCTCCACACTTTGGTATAAGACGTTAGCCTCTGTAGTGTGTTCAAGGTGATCAGCCTCAAAATTGTTATTTAGTGCATCAGCTTCCTGAAAGTGATCCTCTGCAATAGCGACACCAAGGTGGTCTGGTTGTTCACCCTCCGCAGCATGAACTGGTGTATAGGCCTCACGGGGTCGTTCTGTTGTTCTCTGCAACTTCAGCCCGACTGTGCTTCGGTGTTTCAGTGCACTGTGTTCTATCAGGTCCCCGAATGTCGTCTGGTACATTAGCCTTCTCAGTGTGGACAGCTCTACGGGCCTCACAGTTTTGCTCTGGCGCTTCGGCCTCACCAGTGTGTTCTGGTTACGTGTTGTGTTTTCCGAAGGCAGCCGTTTAGTTAAGGTTTATACGAATAGAGTATAGCACACTGGTGACGCCGATACGCCATAACGATCCTATGAGGCATATACACCAGATCATTCTGGGGAGGGTAAACAACCAGAGCACCTCGGTGACGCTATTGAAGAGGACCACACTGAGGAAGATGATTCACTAAATAAGACTTGTAGGATGATCACCCAGAACACATTCCAAGCTAACATTTCTATTCTGGAGTTTCAGGGTTTAAAACAATAGTTCATAAGTTGACAATGTGAGCGCCTGAGGCAGCTCCGTAGAGATAGATCTATAAGAACAATGTATCACCATAAGCTTCTGGTCCATCTCATTAATTTTAGTCTCATATAACCACAGGTCAGGCACTATACTGCCTAGGGTGTCCGATCACCTGGAAGTTCCACGCGGCCAGAATCTAGCGCAACCGCCCCTATGCCGTCTCCTTAAATACTATGTGCTAGTTTTCCTCATAGGAACCTGTGTATAGCCGCTATCTGCTGAAGCTGCAGAGAACATCAGTTAGAACGATGCAGCATAGCACACAGGGAAGGCTGAAATACTGAAGGACAGTAGGGACGATTACACATACGCACACCGATGAGACAGATGTTCTAGAGCACACTGGGCAATCTGTACAACTAGACCAAGGAGTGAGGCTGATATACTAGAGCACACTGGGGACGCCGATACGCCAGTACGACCCTATGAGGCATATACACCAGATCATGCTGGGGAGGGTGAACAACCAGAGCACCTCGGTGACGCTATTGCAGACGACCACACTGAGGCAGATGATGCACTACATAACACTTGTAGGCTGATCTCCTAGTACACAATACAGAGGCTAACACCTTAGACCACAGTGTGTAGGACGATGGAGTAGACCAAACTGAGGAAGGATAAAATGGGAAATCTGGACCAGGGGCTAATGCGCAAGAAGGCCGCTATACATAGGCTCTTATGGGACTCTCTCCTTGCACTTGGTCTGAGGGCTACTGCGCAAGATGGTGGCTTATAGAGAAAGGTAGCACAGGGGTTCGTGAGCAAAAATGCGGCTATACTTAGGCTCTTATGGAGGAAGCTGGCACGTGGGCACGTGCGCAACATAGTGGAAATACATAGGCTCTTATGGAGAAAGATGGCACAGGAGATAAGGGAACGGAATAGTGGCTGATCGCAGAATGGAGGCTGCATGCAAGTTCCTAGTGCGAGGATACCCCACACAAGATGGTTGCTGTACATTTGGTTCTAGCGGGTAAACTGAATTAGATGGACCAGGAAAACACACGGGTGACCAGAACACACTAGTAAGGCCGAAACGACAGATGCAAACTGTGATGCCTCTAGAGCAGCCCACACTGGGAAGGCTGATGTACCAAACCACACTCGGGGCGCTGATACACCACAGGGCAGTGTGGAGCTGACACCCCGCAGTACACCGGAGGAGCTGCTTGACCATAGCTCAATGGGTGCTCATACACCGAGCACATTGCGGACACTGTTGGGAGAGAGCACACTGTTGAAGGCGATGCACTATATGACCTTAGGGTGGATAATACACCAGTCCGCACTGAGGAGGCTCGTGCACCAGATCGCACTGATGACACTGATGGAGCAGAGCAGGGTGCTGAGGACGATGCGCCAGAGCAAAAACCTGGGAGGCATATTCACCAGACCATACTGGGAAGGGTATTAGGGCAGAGCATACTGGTAACGCTAATGCACGAGACAACATTGGGAAGGCTCATCGAGCACACCTGGGTAGGCTGAAACATCGAAGCACAGGTCGGGCTAAAGTTGCAGAGAACATCAGTTAGAATGATGCACCATAGCACACTGGGAAGGGAGAATACTGAAGGACAAACGCACACTGATGAGACAGATGCTCTAGAGCACACTGGGCAATCTGTACCACCAGACCAAAGAGGAAGGCTGATGAACCAGTGCACACTGGTGACGCCAATACGCCAGAACGACCTTATGAGGCCTATACACCAGATCATGCTGGGCAGGGTGATCATCCAGAGAACCTTGGTGACGCTATTGCAGAGGCTCACACTGAGGAAGCTGATGCACCAGATAACCCTTGTGAGGCTGGTCTCCTAGAACACACTGCACAGGCTAACGCCTTATACCACAGTGTGGAGGGCGACGAACGGACGAGACCAAACTGGCGAGAGATAATAATTGAATTCTGGAACAGGGTTAATGCGCATGATGGCCGGTATACATTCTCTCTTATGGAACTAACTCCTTGCACCTCAAGTAGGGGCTACTGCGCATTGTAGTCGCTATACATGGGCTGTTATGTGAGTAACTCCTTGCACCTGGGCTAGGGGCTACTGCGCAAGATGTACACCCTACATTGGCTCTTATGGGACCATTTCTTTGCAAATGGGCTAGGGGCTACTGCGCAAGGTGGTGGTTATACATAGGCTCTATTGGAGAAAGGTTGCGCGAGATGGTGTCCGCGTCCAACTTCCTAGTTCTAGTACACCCGAGGCTAGATGTTTAATGAACAATGGATATATGAGACTAAATTTAAGTAGATTGAATGGGAGATAATGGCAGCTCACATTGTATAGCCCATATATAGTTTGGGAGGTAGCCCCAAGCCCAGGTGCAAGGAGTTAGTCCCATAAGAGCCCATGTATAGCGGCCAACTTACGCATTACCCCCTGTTCCAGAATTCATTCTTTATCCTTCCCCATTTTGGTAAGACGTTAGCCTCTGTAGTGTGTTCAAGGTGATCAGCCTCAAAAGTGTTATATAGTGCATCAGCTTCCTGAAAGTGATCCTCTGCAATAGCAACACCAAGGTGGTCTGGTTGTTCACCCTCCGCAGCATGAACTGGTGTATAGGCCTCACGGGGTCGTTCTGTTGTTCTCTGCAACTTCAGCCCGACTGTGCTTCGGTGTTTCAGTGCACTGTGTTCTATCAGGTCCCCGAATGTCGTCTGGTACATTAGCCTTCTCAGTGTGGACAGCTCTACGGGCCTCACAGTTTTGCACTGGCGCTTCGGCCTCACCAGTGTGTTCTGGTTACGTGTTGTGTTTTCCTAAGGCAGCCTTTTAGTTAAGGTTTATACGAATAGAGTATAGGAGTCGTCACGCATAGCACACTGGTGACGCCGATACGCCATAACGATCCTATGAGGCATATACACCAGATCATTCTGGGGAGGGTAAACAACCAGAGCACCTCGGTGACGCTATTATAGAGGACCATACTGAGGAAGATGATGCACTAAATAAGACTTCTAGGATGATCACCCAGAACACATTCCAAGCTAACATTTCTATTCTGGAGTTTCAGGGTGATCAAACCAATAGTTCATAAGTTGACAATGTGAGCGCCTGAGGCAGCTCCGTAGAGATAGATCTATAAGAACAATGTATCACCATAAGCTTCTGGTCCATCTCATTAATTTTAGTCTCATATAACCACAGGTCAGGCACTATACTGCCTAGGGTGTCCGATCACCTGGAAGTTCCACGCGGCCAGAATCTAGCGCAACCGCCCCTATGCCGTCTCCTTAAATACTATGTGCTAGTTTTCCTCATAGGAACCTGTGTATAGCCGCTATCTGCTGAAGCTGCAGAGAACATCAGTTAGAACGATGCAGCATAGCACACAGGGAAGGCTGAAATACTGAAGGACAGTAGGGACGATTACACATACGCACACCGATGAGACAGATGTTCTAGAGCACACTGGGCAATCTGTACAACTAGACCAAGGAGTGAGGCTGATATACTAGAGCACACTGGGGACGCCGATACGCCAGTACGACCCTATGAGGCATATACACCAGATCATGCTGGGGAGGGTGAACAACCAGAGCACCTCGGTGACGCTATTGCAGACGACCACACTGAGGCAGATGATGCACTAAATAACACTTGTAGGCTGATCTCCTAGTACACAATACAGAGGCTAACACCTTAGACCACAGTGTGTAGGACGATGGAGTAGACCAAACTGAGGAAGGATAAAATGGGAAATCTGGACCAGGGGCTAATGCGCAAGAAGGCCGCTATACATAGGCTCTTATGGGACTCTCTCCTTGCACTTGGTCTGAGGGCTACTGCGCAAGATGGTGGCTTATAGAGAAAGGTAGCACAGCCTATGTATAACCACCACCTTGCGCAGTAGCCCCTAGCCCAGGTGCAAGGAGTTAGTCACATAAGAGCCCATGTATAGCGACCACCATGCGCAGTAGCCCCTACTTCAGGTGCAAGGAGTTAGTCCCATAGGAGAGAATGTATAGCGGCCAGCATGCGCATTAACCCTGTTCCAGAATTCAATTATTATCCCTCGCCATTTTCGTCTCGTCCGTTTGTCTCCCTCCACACTGTGGTAGTAGGCGTTAGCGTCTGTAGTGTGTTCTAGGAGACCAGCCTCAGAAAGGTTATCTGGTGCAACAGCTTCCTCAGCGTGAGCCTCTGCAATAGCGTCACCAAGGTTCTCTGGATGATCACCCTCCCCAGCATGATCAGGTGTATAGGCCTCATAGAGTAGTTCTGGCGTATCGGCGTCACCAGTGTTCCCTGGTTCATAAGCCTTCCTCCTTGGTCTGGTGGTACAGATTGCCAAGTGTGCTCTAGAGCATCTGTCTCATCAGTGTGCGTTTGTCCTTCAGTATTTCACATTTCCCAGTGTATGGTGTATGGTGCATCGTTCTAACTGATATTCTCCGCAACTTTACCTTGAACTGTGCTTCGGTGTTTCAGGCTACCCAGGTGTGTTCGATGAGCCTTCCAAATGTTGTCTCGTGCATTAGCGTCACCAGTATGCTCTGCCTGAATACCCTTCCCAGTATGGTCTGGTGAATATGCCTCCCAGGTTTTTGCTCTGGCGCATCGTCTTCAGCACCCTGCTCGGCTCCATCAGTGTCATCAGTGCGATCTGGTGCATGAGCCTCCTCAGTGCGGACTGGTGTATTATCCACCCTAAGGTCATAAACAGTGTTCTCTCTCCCATCAGTGTCCCCAATGTGTTCCGGTGTATGAGCACCCATTGAGCTATGGTCAAGCTGCTCCTCCGGTGTGCTGCGGGGTGTCAGCTCCAAGTGCCCTAGAGTGTGGTTTGGTACATCAGCCTTCCCAGTGTGGGCTGCTCTAGAGGCATCACAGTTTGCCTCAGGCGCTTCGGCCTCACCTGTGTTTTCTGGTTACCCTTTGTTTTCCTGGTCCATCTAGTTCAATTTACCCCATAGAACCAAATGTTCAGCAGCTATCTCGTCTGGTGTGTCCTAGCACTAGAAAGATGCACGCGGCCTCCATCCCGCGATGAGCCCCTATTCCGTCTCCTTATCTCCTATGTCTCCCCTGTGCCATCTTACTCCATAAGAGCCTATGTATAGCCGCTATGTTTCGAACGTGCCCACGTGCTAGCTTCCTCGATAAGAGCCTAGGTATAGCAGCTCTTTTGCTCACGAACCCTTTTTCCCTATAAGAGCCTATGTATAGACAACTTCTTACGCAGTAGCCTTTAGCCCAAGTGCAAGGTGAGAGTCCCATAATTGCCTACGTATACCGACCTTCTTGCGCATTAGCCCCTGATCCAGATTTCCCATTTTATCCTTCCTCAGTTTGGTCTAGTCCATCGTCCTGCACACTGTGGTCTAAGGTGTTAGCCTCTGTATTGTGTTCTAGGAGATCAGCCTACAAGTGTTATTTAGCGCACCATCTTCCTCAGTGTGGTCCTCTGCAATAGCGTAACCGAGGTGCTGTGGTTGTTCACCCTCCCCAGCATTATCTGGATATATGCCTCATAGGTTCGTACTGGCGTATCGGCGTCCAAAGTGTGCTCTAGTATATCAGCCTCACTCCTTAGTCTAGTTGTACAGATTGCCCAGTGTGCTCTAGAACATCTGTCTCATCGGTGTGCGTTTGTCCGTCAGTATTCTCCCTTCGCAGTGTGCTATGGTGCATCGTTCTAACTGATGTTATCTGCAACTTTAGCCCGTCCTGTGCTTCGGTGTTACAGGCTACCCAGGTGTGCTCGATGAGCCTTCCCAATGTTGTCTCGTGCATTAGCGTTACCAGTATGCTATGCCTGAATATCCTTCCCAGTATGGTCTGGTGAATATGCCTCCCAGGTTTTTGCTCTGGCGCATCGTCCTCAGCACCCTCTCTGCTCCATCAGTGTCATCAGTGCGATCTGGTGCATGAGCCTCCTCAGTGCGGACTGGTGTATTATCCACCCTAAGGTCATATAGTGCATCGCCTTCAACAGTGTGCTCTCTCAAAACAGTGTCCGCAATGTGCTCGGTGTATGAGCACCGATTGAGCTATGGTCAAGCAGCTCCTCCGGTGTGATGCGGGGTGCCAGCTCCACAGTGCCCTGTGGTGTATCAGCGCCCCGAGTGTGGTTTGGTACATCAGCCTTCCCATTGTGGGCTGCTCTAGAGGCATCACAGTTTGCATCTGTCGCTTCGGCCTTACTAGTGAGTTCTGGTCACCCGTGTGTTTTCCTGGTCCATCTAATTCAATTTACCCGATAGAACGAAATGTACAGCAACCATCATGTGTGGGGTGTCCTCGCACTAGGAACTTGCATGCGGTCTCCATTCTGCGATCAGCCCCTATTCCGTTCCCTTATCTCCTATGTCTCCCCTATGCCATCTTTCTCCATAAGAGCCTATGTATAGCCACTATGTTGCGCACGTGGCCACGTGCTAGCTTCCTCCATAAGAGCCTAAGTATAGCCGCTCTTTTGCTCACGAACCCCTGTGCTACCTTTCTCTATAAGCCACCATCTTGCGCAGTAGCCCTCAGACCAAGTGCAAGCAGAGAGTCCCATAAGAGCCTATGTATAGCGGCCTTCTTGCGCATTAGCCCCTGGTCCAGATTTCCCATTTTATCCTTCCTCAGTTTGGTCTACTCCATCGTCCTACACACTGTGGTCTAAGGTGTTAGCCTCTGTATTGTGTACTAGGAGATCAGCCTACAAGTGTTATTTAGTGCATCATCTGCATCAGTGTGGTCGTCTGCAATAGCGTCACCGAGGTGCTCTGGTTGTTCACCCTCCCCAGCATGATCTGGTGTATATGCCTCATAGGGTCGTACTGGCGTATCGGCGTCCCCAGTGTGCTCTAGTATATCAGCCTCACTCCTTGGTCTAGTTGTACAGATTGCCCAGTGTGCTCTAGAACATTTGTCTCATCGGTGTGCGTATGTGTAATCGTCCCTACTGTCCTTCAGTATATCAGCCTTCCCTGTGTGCTATGCTGCATCGTTCTAACTGATGTTCTCTGCAGCTTCAGCAGATAGCGGCTATACACAGGTCCCTATGAGGAAAACTAGCACATAGTATTTAAGGAGACGGCATAGGGGCGGTTGCGCTAGATTCTGGCCGCGTGGAACATCCAGGTGATAGGACACCCGAGGCAGTATAACCTCTGGTTATATGAGACTAAAATTAAGGAGATGGACCAGAAGCTCATGGTGATACATTGTTCTTATAGATCTATCTCTACGGAGCTGCCTCAGGCGCTCACATTGTCAACTTATGAACTATTGTTTTAAACCCTGAAACTCCAGAATAGAAATGTTAGCTTGGAATGTGTTCTGGGTGATCATCCTAGAAGTCTTATTTAGTGCATCATCTTCCTCAGTATGGTCCTCTTTAATAGCGTCACCGAGGTGCTCTGGTTGTTTACCCTCCCCAGAATGATCTGGTGTATATGCCTCATAGGATCGTTATGGCGTATCGGCGTCACCAGTGTGCTATACTCTATTCGTATAAACCTTAACTAAACGGCTGCCTTAGGAAAACACAACACGTAACCAGAACACACTGGTGAGGCCGAAGCGCCAGAGCAAAACTGTGAGGCCCGTAGAGCTGTCCACACTGAGAAGGCTAATGTACCAGACGACATTCGGGGACCTGATAGAACACAGTGCACTGAAACACCGAAGCACAGTCGGGCTGAAGTTGCAGAGTACAACAGAACGACCCCGTGAGGCCTATACACCAGTTCATGCTGCGGAGGGTGAACAACCAGGCCACCTTGGTGTTGCTATTGCAGAGGATCACTTTCAGGAAGCTGATGCACTAAATAACACTTTTGAGGCTGATCACCTTGAACACACTACAGAGGCTAACGTCTTACCAAAATGGGGAAGGATAAAGAGTGAATTCTGGAACAGGGGGTAATGCGTAAGTTGGCCGCTATACATGGGCTCTTATGGGACTAACTCCTTGCACCTGGTACTATACACACAGTAGTCCACTCGGTACTACACGGCATTACAGGCACAGTACTCCACTCAGTACTACACGGCAGTACAGGCACAGTACTCCACTCGGTACTACACGGAACTATACACACAGTACTCCACTCGGTACTACACGGCGGAACAGGCACTGTACTCTACTCAGTACTACACGGCAGTACACACACAGTCCCCCACTCGCTACTACCCGGCAGTACAGGCACTGTATTCCACTCAGTACTACACGGCAGTACAGGCACTGTACTCCACACAGTACTACAAGGCAGTACACCAACTGTATTCCACTCAGTACTACACGGCAGTACAGTCACTCTACTCCACTTAGTACTACACGGCAGTACAGGCACGGTACTCCACTCGGTACTACACGGCACTATACACACAGTACTCCACTCAGTACTACACGGCAGTACAGGCAATGTACTGCACTCGGGACTACACGGCAGTACAGGCACTGTACTCCACTCAGTACTACACGGCAGTACAGGCACTGTACTCCACTCGGGACTACACGGCAGTACAGGCACTGTACTCCCCTCAATACTACACGGCAGTACAGGCACTGTACTCCACACAGTACTACACGGCAGTACACCCACTGTACTCCACTCAGTACTACACGGCAGTACAGGCACTGTACACCACTCAGTACTACACGGCAGTACAGGCACTGTACTCCACTCAGTACTACACGGGAGTACAGGCACTGTACTCCACTCGGTACTACACGGCACTATACACACAGTACTCCACGCAGTACTACACGGCAGTACAAGCACAGTACTCCACTCACAACTACACGGCAGTACAGGCACTGTACTCCACTCGGGACTAAACGGCAGTACAGGCACTCTACTCCACTCAGTACTACACGGCATTATAGACACAGTTCCCCACTCGGTAGTACACGGCAGTACAGGTACTGTACTCCACTCAGCACTACACTGCACTATACACACAGTACTCCATTCGGGACTACTCGGCAGTACAGGAACTGTACTCCACTCGGTACTACACGGCAGTACAGGCACTGTACTCCACTCAGTACTACACGGCAGTACAGGCACTGTACTCCACTCGGTACTACTCGGCACTATACACACAGTACTCCACTCGGTTCTACACGGCAGTACAGGTACTGTACTCCACTCAGCACTACACTGCACTATACACACAGTACTCCATTCGGGACTACTCGGCAGTACAGGAACTGTACTCCACTCAGTACTACACGGCAGTACAGGCACTGTACTCCACTCAGTACTACACGGCAGTACACACACAGTCCCCCACTCGCTACTACCCGGCAGTACAGGCACTGTACTCCACTCAGTAATACACGGCAGTATGCACACAATACTCCACTCGACACTACACTTCAGTACAGGCACTGTACTTCACTCAGTACTACACGGCAGTACAAGCTCTGTACTCCACTCGGTACTACACGACAGTACAGGCACTATTACTCCAATCAGTACTACACGGCCGTACAGATACTGTACTCCACTCGGGACTACACGGCAGTACAGGCACTGAACTCCACTCACAACTACACGGCAGTACAGGTACTGTACTCCACTCGGGACTACACGACAGTACAGGCACTATTACTCCACTCACAACTACACGGCAGTAAAGGCACTGTACTCCACTCGGGACTACACGGCAGTACAGGCACTGTACTCCACTCAGTACTACACGGCAGTACAGGCACTGTACTCCACTCGGTACTACACGGCACTATACACACAGTACTTCACTCGGGACTACACGGCAGTACAGGCACTCTACTCCACTCAGTACTACACGAAAGTACAGGCACTGTACTCCACTCGGTACTACACGGCACTATACACACAGTACCCCACCCGCTACTACACAGCAGTACATGTACTGCACTCCACTCAGTACTACACGGCACTATACACACGGAACTCCACTCGGTACTACACGGCACTATACACACAGTACTCCACTCGGGACTACACGGCAGTACATGCACTGTACTCCACTCGGTACTACACCGCACTATACACACAGTACTCCACTCGGTACTACACGGCAGTACATGCACTGTACTCCACTCGATACTACACGGCACTATACACACAGTACTCCACTCAGTACTACACGGCAGTACAGGCACTGTACTCCACTCAGTACTACACGGCAGTATGCACACAGTACTCCACTCGGTACTACACGGCACTATACACACAGTACTCCACTCGGTACTACACGGCAGTACAGGCACTGTACTCCACCCGGTACTACACGGCAGTATACACCCAGTACTCCACTCGGGACTACATGGCAGTACAGGCACTGTACTCCACTCAGTACTACACGGCAGTATGCACACTGTCCCCCACTCGGTACTACACGGCACTGTACTCCACTCAGTACTACACCGCAGTATACACACTGTCACCAACTCGGTACTACACGGCAGTACAGGCACTGTACTCCACTCAGTACTACACCGCAGTATACACACTGTCCCCCACTCGGTACTACACGCAGTATACACACAGTACTCCACTCCGTACTACACTGCACTATACAAACTGTACTCCACTCGGTACTACACGGCAGTACAGGCACTGTACTCCACTGAGTACTACACGGCAGTACAGCCACTGTACTCCACTCGGTACCACACGGCACTATACACACAGTAGTCCACTCGGTACTATACGGCAGAACAGGCACTGTACTCTACTCAGTACTACACGGCAGTACACACACAGTCCCCCACTCGCTACTACACGGCAGTACAGGTACTGTACTCCCCTCAGCACTACACTGCACTATACACACGGTACTACACCCAGTACTACACGGCAGTATAGACACAGTACTACACTCAGTACTACACGGCAATACAGACACAGTACTACACTCAGTACTACACGGCAGTATAGACACAGTACTACAGCCAGTACTACACGGCAGTATAGACAAAGTACTACACCCAGTAATACACGGCAGTATAGACACAGTACTACACCCAGTATTACACGGCAGTATACACACAGTACTACACCCAGTACTACACGCCAGTACACACAACCTAATCCATTCGGCACTACACGGTAGTATAGACACAGTACTCCACTCAGTACTTAACGGCTGTATGCACACAGTACTCCAATGAGTACTACACGGCAGCACACACATCGTACTCCACTCAGTACTACACGGCAGTATACACACAGTACTCCACTCAGTACTACACGGCAGTACACACACAGTACTCCACTCAGTACTACACGGCAGTACACAAATCGTACTCCACTCAGTACTACACGGCAGTATACACACAGTAATCCACTCAGTACTACACGGCAGTACACCCATCGTACTCCACTCAGTACTACATGTCAGTACAGACAGAGTACTCCACTCGGTATTACCAGGCAGTATACACACAGTACTCCACTCGGGACTACACGGCAGTACACACATACCGTACTCCACTCAGTACTACACGGCAGTACACAAACCGTACTTCACACAGTACTACATGGCAGTACACACACCATACTACATTCGGTACTACACGGCAGTACAGACACAGTACTCCACTCAGTAGTTAACGGCTGTATGCACACAGTACTCCACTGAGTACTATATGTTAGTACAGACAAAGTAATCCACTCAGTACTACACGACAGTGCACACACAGTACTCCACTCGGTACTACACGGCAGTACACACACAGTACTCCACTCGGTACTACGCGGCAGTATACACACAGTACTCCACTCGGGACTACACGGCAGTACTGGCACTGTACTGCACTCAGTACTACACGGCAGTACAGGCACTATTACTCCAATCAGTACTACACGGCAGTACAGGCACTGTACTCCACTCGGGACTACACGGCAGTACAGGCACTGTACTCCACTCAGTACTAAACGGCAATACAGGCACTGTACTCCACTCGGTACTACACGGCACTATACATACAGTACTCCACTCGGTACAACACGGCATTACAGGCACTGTACTCCACTCAGTACTACACGGCATTACAGGCACTGTACTCCACTCGGTACTACACGGCACTATACACACAGCACTCCACTCGGTACTGCACGGCAGTACAGGCACTGTACTGCACTCGGTACTACACGGCACGATACACCCAGTACTCCACTCAGTACTACACGGCAGTACAGGCATTGTACTCCACTCAGTACTACACGGCAGTACAGGCACTGTACTCCACTCGGTACTACACGGCACAATACACCCAGTACTCCATTCAGTATTACACGGCAGTCCAGGCACTGTACTCCACTCGGTACTACACGGCACTATACACAGAGTACTCCACTCAGTACTACACGGCAGTACAGGCACTGTACTCCACTCGGGACTATACGGCAGTACGTGCACTGTACTCCACTCAGTACTACACGGCAGTACAGGCACTCTACTCCACTCAGTACTACACGGCAGTACACCCACTGTACTCCACTCGGTACTACACGGCACTATACACACAGTACTCCACTCAATACTACACGTCAGTACAGGCACTGTACTCCACTCGGGACTACACGGCAGTACAGGCACTGTACTCCACTCAGTACACTCGGTACTACGCGGCAGTATAGACACAGTACACCACTCGGGACTACACGGCAGTACAGGCACTGTACTGCACTCAGTACTACACGGCAGTACATTCACTGTACTCCAATCGAAACTACACGGCAGTACAGGCACTGTACTCCACTCAGTACTACACGGCAGTATGGACACAGTACTCCACACGGTACTACACGGCACTATACACACAGTACTCAATTCAGGACTACACGGCAGTACTCAGTACTACACGGCAGTACAGGCACTGTACTCCACTCTGTACTACACGGCAGTACAGGCACTGTACTCCACTCGGTACTACACGGCACGATACACACAGTACTCCACTCAGTACTACACGGCAGTACAGGCACAGTACTCCACTCGGGACTACACGGCAGTACAGGCACTGTACGCCACTCAGTACTACACGGCAGTACAGGCACTCTACTCCACTCAGTACTACACGGCAGTACAGGGACGGTACTTCACTCGGTACTAAACGGCACTATACACACAGTACTCCACTCAGTACTACACGGCAGTACAGGCACTGTACTCCACTTGGGACTACACGGCAGTACAGGCTCTCTACTCCACTCAGTACTACACGGCAATACACCCACTGTACTCCACTCGGTACTACACGGCACTATACACACAGTACTCCACTCAGTACTACTCGGCAGTACAGGCACAGTACTCCACTCACTCCTACACGGCAGTACAGGCACTGTACTCCACTCGGGACTACACGCCAGTACAGGCACTATTACTCCAATCAGTACTACACGGCAGTACAGGCACTGTACTCCACTCAGTACCACACGGCATTACAGGCACTGTACTCCACTCGGTACTACACGGCACCCTACACACAGCACTCCACTCGGTACTGCACGGCAGTACAGGCACTGTACTCCACTCGGTACTACACGGCACGATACACCCAGTACTCCACTCAGTACTACACGGCAGTACAGGCATTGTACTCCACTCAGTACTACACGGCAATACAGGCACTGTACTCCACTCGGTACTACACGGCACGATACACCCAGTACTCCATTCAGTACTACACGGCAGTCCAGGCACTGTACTCCACTCGGTACTACACGGCACTATACACAGAGTACTCCACTCACTACTACACGGCAGTACAGGCACTGTACTCCACTCGGGACTATACGGCAGTACGTGCACTCTACTCCATTCAGTACTACACGGCAGTACAGGCACTCTACTCCACTCAGTACTACACGGCAGTACACCCACTGTACTCCACTCGGTACTACACGGCACTATACACACAGTACTCCACTCAGTACTACTCGGCAGTACAGGCACAGTACTCCACTCAATACTACACGTCAGTACAGTCACTGTACTCCACTCGGGACTACACGGCAGTACAGGCACTGTACTCCACTCAGTACACTCGGTACTACGCGGCAGTATAGACACAGTACACCACTCGGGACTACACGGCAGTACAGGCACTGTACTGCACTCAGTACTACACGGCACGATACACACAGTACTCCACTCAGCACTACACGGCAGTACATGCACTGTACTCCACTCAGTACTACACGGCAGTAGAGGCACTGTACTCCACTCAGTACTACACGGCAGTTCAGGCACTGTACACCACTCAGTACTACACTGCACTATACACAGAGTACTCCACTCGGGACTACACGGCAGTACAGGCACTGTACTCCACTCAGTACTACACGGCAGTACAGGCACTGTGCTCCACTCGAAACTACACGGCAGTACAGGCACTGTACTCCACTCGGTACTACACGGCACTGTACAAAGATTACTCCACTCGGTACCACACGGCAGTACAGGCACTATACTCCACTCAGTACTACACGGCAGTATGCTTACAGTTCTCCACTCGGTACTACACGGCAGTACAGGCACTGTACACCACTCGGTACTACACGGCACGATACACACAGTACTCCACTCAGCACTACACGGCAGTACATGCACTGTACTCCACTCAGTACTACACGGCAGTAGAGGCACTGTACTCCACTCAGTACTACACGGCAGTTCAGGCACTGTACACCACTCAGTACTACACTGCACTATACACAGAGTACTCCACTCGGGACTACACGGCAGTACAGGCACTGTACTCCACTCAGTACTACACGGCAGTACAGGCACTGTGCTCCACTCCGTATTACACTGCACTACACAAACTGTACTCCACTCAATACTACACGGCAGTACAGGCACTGTACTCCACTGGGGACTACTCGGCAGTACAGGCACCGTACTCCACTCAGTACTACACGGCCGTACAGGCACTGTACTCCACTCAGTACTACACGGCAGTACAGGCACTGTACTCCATTCGGTACTACACGGCACTTTACACACAGTACTCCACTCGGGACTACAGAGCAGTACAGGCAATGTACTCCACTCAGTACTACACGGCAGTACAGACACTGTACACCACTCAGTACTACACTGCACTATACACACAGTACTCCACTCGGGACTACACGGCAGTACAGGCACTGTACTCCACTCGGGACTACACGGCAGTACAGGCACTGTACTCCACTCAGTACTACACGGCACTACAGGCACTGTACTCCACTCGGTACTACACGGCACTATACACACAGTACTCCACTCGGTACTACACGGCAGTACAGGTACTGTACTCCACTCAGTACTACACGGCAGTATGCACACAGTACTCCACTCGGTACTTCACGGCACTATACACACAGTACTCCACTCGGTACTACACGGCAATACAGGCACTGTACTCCACTCGGTACTACACGGCACTGTACACACAGTACTCCACTCGGTACTACACGGCAGTACATGCAATGTACTCCACTCGGTACTACACCGCACTATACACACAGTACTCCACTCGGTACTACACGGCAGTACAGGCACTGTACTCCACTAGGTACTACACCGCACTATACACACAGTACTCCACTCGGTACCACACGGCACTGTACACACAGTACTCCACTCGGTACTACACGGCAATACAGGCACTGTACTCCACTCGGTACTACACCGCACTATACACACAGTACTCCACTCAGTACTACTCGGCACTATACACACAGTACTCCACTCAGTACTACACGATAGTACAGGCACTGTACTCCACTTGGGACTACACGGCAGTACGGGCACTCTACTCCACTCAGTACTACACGGCAGTACAGGGACGGTACTCCACTCGGTACTACACGGCACTATACACACAGTACTTCACTCAGTACTACACGTTAGTACAGGCACTGTACTCCACTTGGGACTACACGGCAGTACAGGCACTGTACCCCACTCAGTACTACACAGCAGTACAGGCACTCTACTGCATTCAGTACTACACGGCAGTACACCCACTGTACTCCACTCGGTACTACACGGCACTATACACACAGTACTCCACTCAGTACTACTTGGCAGTACAGGCACAGTACTCCACTCACTCCTACACGGCAGTACAGGCACTGTACTCCACTCGGGACTACACGGCAGTACAGGCACTGTACTCCACTAAGTACTACACGGCAGTACAGGCACTGTACTCCACTCGGTACAACACGGCAGTACATGCAATGTACTCCACTCGGTACTACAGGGCAGTATACACACAGTCCCCCACTCGGTACTACACGGCAGTACAGGCACTGTACTCCACCCAGTACTACACGGCAGTACACGTACTGTACTCCACTCAGTACTACACGGCAGTACAGGCACTGTACACCAATCAGTACTACACTGCTCTATACACACAGTACTACACTCGGGACTACACGGCAGTACAGCCACTGTACTCCACTTAGTACTACTCGGCAGTACAGGCACTGTACTCCACTTGGGACTACACGGCAGTACAGGCAATGTACTCCACTCTGTACTACACAGCAGTACAGGCACTCTACTCCACTCGGTACTACACGGCACTATACACACAGTACTCCACTCAGGACTACACGGCAGTACAGGCACTGTACTCCACTCCGGACTACACGGCAGTACAGGCAATGTACTCCACTCAGTACTACACGGCACTATACACACAGTACTCCACTCGGGACTACACGGGAGTACAGGCACTGTACTCCACTCAGTACTACACGGCAGTTCAGTCACTGTGCACCACACAGTACTACACTGCACTATACACACTGTACTCCACTCTGTACTACACGGCAGTACAGGCACTGTACTCCACTCGGGACTACACGGCAGTACAGGCACTGTACTCCACTCAGTACTACACGGCAGTACAGGCACTGTACTCCACTCAGTACTACACGGCAGTACAGGCACTGTACTCCATTCGGTACTACACGGCACTTTACACACAGTACTCCACTCGGGACTACAGGGCAGTACAGGCAATGTACTCCACTCAGTACTACACGGCAGTACAGGCACTGTACTCCACACAGTACTACACGGCAGTAAAGGCACTGTACTCCACTCAGTACTACACGGCAGTACAGGCACTGTACTCCACTCAGTACTACACGGCAGTACAGGCACTGTACTCCACTCGGTACTACACGGCATTATAGACACAGTTCCCCACTCGGTAGTACACGGCAGTACAGGTACTGTACTCCACTCAGCACTACACTGCACTATACACACAGTACTCCATTCGGGACTACTCGGCAGTACAGGAACTGTACTCCACTCGGTACTACACGGCAGTACAGGCACTGTACTCCACTCAGTACTACACGGCAGTACAGGCACTGTACTCCACTCGGTACTACTCGGCACTATACACACAGTACTCCACTCAGTACTATACGGCAGTACAGGCACAGTACGCCACTCACTACTACACGGCAGTACAGGCACTGTACTCCACTCGGGACTACACGGCAGTACAGGCACTGTACTCCACTCAGTACTACACAGCAGTACAGGCTCTCTACTCCACTCAGTACTACACGGCAATACACCCACTGTACTCCACTCGGTACTACACGGCACTATACACACAGTACTCCACTCAGTACTACTCGGCAGTACAGGCACAGTACTCCACTCACTCCTACACGGCAGTACAGGCACTGTACTCCACTCGGGACTACACGGCAGTACAGGCACTGTACTCCACTAAGTACTACACGGCAGTACAGGCACTGTACTCCACTCGGTACTACACGGCAGTACATGCAATGTACTCCACTCGTACTACACCGCACTATACACACAGTACTCCACTCGGTACTACACGGCAGTACTTGCACTGTACTCCACTCGGTACTACACGGCACTATACAAAGAGTACTCCACTCGGTACTACACGGCAGTACAGGCACTATACTCCACTCAGTACTACACGGCAGTATGCACACATTTCTCCACTCGGTACTACACGGCAGTACAGGCACTGTACTCCACTCGGTACTACGCGGCACTATACACACAGTACTCCACTCGGTACTACACGGCAGTACAGGCACTGTACTCCACTCGGTACTACACGGCAGTATACACACAGTCCCCCACTCGGTACTACACGGCAGTACAGGCACTGTACTCCACCCTGTACTACACGGCAGTACAGGTACTGTACTCCACTCAGTACTACACGGCAGTATAGACACAGTACTCCACTCAGTACTTAACGGCTGTATGCACACAGTACTCCAATGAGTACTACACGGCAGCACACACATCGTACTCCACTCAGTACTCACGGCAGTATACACACAGTACTCCACTCAGTACTACACGGCAGTACACACACAGTACTCCACTCAGTACTACACGGCAGTACACCCATCGTACTCCACTCAGTACTACACGGCAGTATACACACAGTACTCCACTCAGTACTACACGGCAGTATACACACAGTACTCCACTCAGTACTACACGGCAGTATAGACACAGTACTGCACTCTGTACTACACGGCAGTATACACACAGTAATCCACTCAGTACTACACGGCAGTACACCCATCGTACTCCACTCAGTACTACATGTCAGTACAGACAGAGTACTCCACTCGGTATTACCCGGCAGTATACACACAGTACTCCACTCGGGACTACACGGCAGTACACACATACCGTACTCCACTCAGTACTACACGGCAGTACACAAACCGTACTTCACACAGTACTACATGGCAGTACACACACCATACTCCATTCGGTACTACACGGCACTACAGGCAGAGTACTCCACTCAGTAGTTAACGGCTGTATGCACACAGTACTCCACTGAGTACTATATGTTAGTACAGACAAAGTAATCCACTCAGTACTACACGACAGTGCACACACAGTACTCCACTCGGTACTACACGGCAGTACACACACAGTACTCCACTCGGTACTACGCGGCAGTATACACACAGTACTGCACTCGGGACTACACGGCAGTACAGGCACTGTACTGCACTCAGTACTACACGGCAGTACAGGCACTGTACTCCACTCGAAACTACACGGCAGTACAGGCACTGTACTCCACACAGCACTACACTGCTCTATACACACAGTACCCCACTGGGCACTACACGGCAGTAAAGAAACTGTACTCCACTCGGTACTACACGGCAGTACAGGCACTGTACTCCACTCAGTACTACACTGCACTATACATACAGTACTCCACTCGGGACTACACGGCAGTACATGCAATGTACTCCACTCAGTACTACACTGCACTGTACACACAGTACTCCACTCGGCACTACACGGCAGTACAGGCACTGTAATTCACTCAGTACTACACGGCAGTACAAGCACTGTACTCCACTCTGTACTACACGGCAGTACAGGCACTAATACTCCAATCAGTACTACACGCAGTACAGGCACTGTACTCCACTCGGGACTACACGGCAGTACAGGCACTGCACTCCACTCAGTACTACACGGCAGTACAGGCAGTGTACTCCACTCACTACTACACGGCAGTACAAGCACTAGACTCCACTCGGTACTACACGGCAGTACAGGCACTGTACTCCACTCAGTACTACACGGCAGTACAGGCACTGTACTCCACTCGGTACTACACGGCACTATACACACAGTACTCCACTCGGTACTACACGGCACTATACACACAGTACTCCACTCGGTACTACACGGCACTATACACACAGTACTCCACTCAGTACTACACGGCAGTACAGGCACTGTACTCCACTCAGTACTACACGGCAGTACAGGCACTGTATTCCACTGGGTAATACACGGCACGATACACTCAGTACTCCACTCAGTACTACACGGCAGTACAGGCAGAGTACTCCACTCGGGACTACACGGCAGTACAGGCACTGTACGCCACTCAGTACTACACGGCAGTACAGGCACTCTACTCCACTCAGTACTACACGGCAGTACAGGGACGGTACTCCACTCGGTACTACACGGCACTATACACACAGTACTCCACTCAGTACTACACGGCAGTACAGGCACTGAACTCCACTTGGGACTACACGGCAGTACAGGCACTGTACTCCACTCAGTACTACACAGCAGTACAGGCACTGTACTCCACTCGGTACTACACGGCAGTACATGCAATGTACTCCACTCGGTACTACACCGCACTATACACACAGTACTCCACTCGGTACTACACGGCAGTACATGCACTGTACTCCACTCGGTATTACACGGCACTATACAAAGAGTACTCCACTCGGTACTACACGGCAGTACAGGCACTATACTCCAATCAGTACTACACGGCAGTATGCATACAGTACTCCACACGGTACTACACGGCAGTACAGGCACCGTACTCCACTCGGTACTACACGGCACTATACACTCAGTACTCCAGTCGGTACTACACGGCAGTACAGGCACTGTACTCCACTCGGTACTACACGGCATTATACACACAGTCCCCCACTCAGTACTACACGGCAGTACAGGCACCGTACTCCACTCGGTACTACACGGCACTATACACACTGTACTCCACCCAGTACTACACGGCAGTACAGGTACTGTACTCCACTCAGTACTACACGGCAGTACAGGCACTGTACACCACTCAATACTACACTGCTCTATGCACACAGTACTACACTCGGGACTACACGGCAGTACAGCCACTGTACTCCACTTAGTACTACTCGGCAGTACAGGCACTGTACTCCACTCGGTACTACACGGCACTATACACACAGCACTCCACTCAGGACTACACGGCAGTACTGGCACTGTACTCCACTCCGGACTACACGGCAGTACAGGCAATGTACTCCACTCAGTACTACACGGCACTATACACACAGTACTCCACTCGGGACTACACGGGAGTACAGGCACTGTACTCCACTCAGTACTACACGGCAGTTCAGGCACTATACACCACTCAGTACTACACTGCACTATACACACAGTACTCCACTCGGGACTACACGGCAGTACAGGCACTGTACTCCACTCAGTACTACACGGCAGTACAGGCACTGTGCTCCACTCCGTATTACACTGCACTACACACACTGTACTCCACTCAATACTACACGGCAGTACAGGCACTGTACTCCACTGGAGACTACACGGCAGTACAGGCACCGTACTCCACTCAGTACTACACGGCCGTACAGGCACTGTACTCCACTCAGTACTACACGGCAGTACAGGCACTGTACTCCATTCGGTACTACACGGCACTTTACACACAGTACTCCACTCGGGACTTCAGGGCAGTACAGGCAATGTACTCCACTCAGTACTACACGGCAGTACAGGCACTGTACTCCACTCAGTACTACACGGCAGTAAAGGCACTGTACTCCACTCAGTACTACACGGCAGTACAGGCACTGTACTCCACTCAGTACTACACGGCAGTACAGGCAATGTACTCCACTCAGTACTACACGGCACTATACACACAGTACTCCACTCGGGACTACACGGGAGTACAGACACTGTACTCCACTCAGTACTACACGGCAGTTCATGTACTGTACACCACTCAGTACTACACTGCACTATACACACAGTACTCCACTCGGGACTACACGGCAGTACAGGCACTGTACTCCACTCGGGACTACACGGCAGTACAGGCACTGTACTCCACTCAGTACTACACGGCACTACAGGCACTGTACTCCACTCGGTACTACACGGCACTATACACACAGTACTCCACTCGGTACTACACGGCAGTACAGGTACTGTACTCCACTCAGTACTACACGGCAGTATGCACACAGTACTCCACTCGGTACTACACGGCACTATACACACAGTACTCCATTCGGTACTACACGGCACTATACACACAGTACTCCACTCGGTACTACACGGCAGTACAGGCACTGTACTCCACTAGGTACTACACCGCACTATACACACAGTACTCCACTCGGTACCACACGGCACGGTACACACAGTACTCCACTCGGTACTACACGGCAATACAGGCACTGTACTCCACTCGGTACTACACTGCACTATACACACAGTACTCCACTCAGTACTACTCGGCACTATACACACAGTACTCCACTCAGTACTACACGGCACTGTACACACAGTACTCCACTCGGTACTACACGGCAGTACATGCAATGTACTCCACTCGGTACTACACCGCACTATACACACAGTACTCCACTCGGTACTACACGGCAGTACAGGCACTGTACTCCACTAGGTACTACACGCACTATACACACAGTACTCCACTCGGTACCACACGGCACTGTACACACAGTACTCCGCTCGGTACTACACGGCAGTACAGGCACTGTACTCCACTCGGGACTACACGGCAGTACAGGCACTGTACTCCACTCAGTACTACACGGCACTACAGGCACTGTACTCCACTCGGTACTACACGGCACTATACACACAGTACTCCACTCAGTACTACACGATAGTACAGGCACTGTACTCCACTTGGGACTACACGGCAGTACGGGCACTCTACTCCACTCAGTACTACACGGCAGTACAGGGACGGTACTCCACTCGGTACTACACGGCACTATACACACAGTACTCCACTCAGTACTACACGGTAGTACAGGCACTGTACTCCACTTGGGACTACACGGCAGTACAGGCACTGTACCCCACTCAGTACTATACAGCAGTACAGGCACTCTACTGCATTCAGTACTACTCGGCAGTACAGGCACAGTACTCCGCTCACTCCTACACGGCAGTACAGGCACTGTACTCCACTCGGGACTACACGGCAGTACAGGCACTGTACTCCACTAAGTACTACACGGCAGTACATGCACTGTACTCCACTCAGTACTACACAGCAGTACAGGCACTCTACTCCACTCGGTACTACACGGCACTATACACACAGTACTCCACTCAGGACTACACGGCAGTACAGGCACTGTACTCCACTCCGGACTACACAGCAGTACAGGCAATGTACTCCACTCAGTACTACACGGCACTATACACACAGTACTCCACTCGGGACTAAACGGGAGTACAGGCACTTAACTCCACTCAGTACTACACGGCAGTTCAGGCACTGTGCACCACACATTACTACACTGCACTATACACACTGTACTCTACTCTGAACTACACGGCAGTACAGGCACTGTACTCCACTCGGGACTACACGGCAGTACAGGCACTGTACTCCACTCAGTTCTACACGGCAGTACAGGCACTGTACTCCACTCAGTACTACACGGCAGTACAGGCACTGTACTCCATTCGGTACTACACGGCACTTTACACACAGTACTCCACTCGGGACTACAGGGCAGTACAGGCAATGTACTCCACTCAGTACTACACGGCAGTACAGGACTGTACTCCACTCAGTACTACACGGCAGTAAAGGCACTGTACTCCACTCAGTACTACACGGCAGTACAGGCACTGTACTCCACTCAGTACTACACGGCAGTACAGGCACTGTACTCCACTCGGTACTACACGGCACTATACACACAGTACTCCAATCAGTACTACACGGCAGTACAGGCACTGTACTCCACTCGGGACTACACGGCAGTACAGGCACTGTACTCCACTCAGTACTACACGGCACTACAGGCACTGTACTCCACTCGGTACTACACGGCACTATACACACAATACTCCACTCGGTACTACACGGCAGTACAGGTACTGTACTCCACTCAGTACTACACGGCAGTATGCAAACAGTACTCCACTCGGTAATACACGGCACTATACACACAGTACTCCACTCGGTACTACACGGCAATACAGGCGCTGTACTCCACTCGGTACTACACGGCACTGTACACACAGTACTCCACTCGGTACTACACGGCAGTACATGCAATGTACTCCACTCGGTACTACACCGCACTATACACACAGTACTCCACTCGGTACTACACGGCAGTACATGCACTGTACTCCACTCGGTACTACACCGCACTATACACACAGTACTCCACTCGGTACTACACGGCACTGTACACACAGTACTCCACTCGGTAATACACGGCAATACAGGCACTGTACTCCACTCGGTACTACACCGCACTATACACACAGTACTCCACTCAGTACTACTCGGCACTATACACACAGTACTCCACTCGGTACTACACGGCAGTACATGCAATGTACTCCACTCGGTACTACACGGCACTATACACACAGTACTCCACTTGGTACTACACGGCACTATACAAACAGTACTCCAGTCGGTACTACACGGCAGTACAGGCACTGTACTCCACTCGGTACTACACGGCACTATACACACAGTACTCCACTCGGTACTACACGGCAGTACAGGCAGTGTACTCCACTCGGTACTACACGGCAGTATACACACAGTCCCTCACTCGGTACTACACGGCAGTACAGGCACTGTACTCCACCCAGTACTACACGGGAGTACATGCACTGTACTCCACTCAGTACTACACGCCAGTACAGGCACTGTACACCACTCAGTATTACACTGCACTATACACACAGTACTCCACTCGGGACTACACGGCAATACAGGCACTGTACTCCACTCAGTACTAAACGGCACTATACACACAGTACTCCATTCGGGACTACACGGCAGTACAGGCACTGTACTCCATTCATTACTAAGTGCCTGTACTTTCGTGTAGTACTGAGTGGAGTAGAGTGCCTGTACTGCCGTGTAGTCCCGAGTGGAGTACTGTGTGTATAGTGCCGTGTAGTACCGAGTGGAGTACAGTGCCTGTACTGCCGTGTAGTACTGAGTGGAGTACAGTGCCTATACTGCCGTGTAGTCCCGAGTGGAGTACAGTGCCTGTACTGCCGTGTAGTTGTGAGTGGAGTAATAGTGTCTGTACTGCCGTGTAGTCCCGAGTGGCGTACTGTACCTGTACTGCCGTGTAGTTGTGAGTGGAGTACAGTGCCTGTACTGCCGTGTAGTCCCGAGTGGAGTACAGTACCTGTACTGCCGTGTAGTACTCATTGGAGTAATAGTGCCTGTACTGTCGTGTAGTACCGAGTGGAGTACAGTGCTTGTACTGCCGTGTAGTACTGAGTGAAGTACAGTGCCTGTACCGAAGTGTAGTGCCGAGTGGAGTACTCTGTGTATAGTGCAGTGTAGTACTGAGTGGAGTACAGTGCATGTACTGCCGTGTAGTCCCGAGTGGAGTACTGTATGTATAGTGCAGTGTAGTACTGAGTGGAGTACAGTGCCTTTACTGCCGTGTAGTCCCGAGTGGAGTACTGTGTGCATACTGCCGTGTAGTACCGAGTGGAGTACAGTGCCTGTACTGCCGTGTAGTACTGAGCGGAGTACAGTGCCTGTAATGCCGTGTAGTACCGAGTGGAGTACTGTGTGTATAGTTCCGTGTAGTACCGAGTGGAGTACAGTGCATGTACTGCCGTGTATTACCGAGTGGAGTACTGTGTGTATAGTGTCGTGTAGTACTGAGTGGAGTGCAGTGCCTGTACTGCCGTGTAGTACCGAGTGGAGTACTGTGTGTATAGTGCCGTGTAGTACCGAGTGGAGTACAGTGCATGTACTGCCTTGTATTACCGACTGGACTACTGTGTGTATAGTGCCGTGTAGTACCGAGTGGAGTACAGTGCCTGTATTGCCGTGTTGTACCGAGTGGAGTACTGTGTGTATAGTGCCGTGTAGTACTGAGTGGAGTACTGTGTGCATACTGCCGTGTAGTACTGCGTGGAGTACAGTGCCTGTACTGCCGTGTAGTACCGAGTGGAGTACTGTGTGTATAAAGCCGTGTAGTACCGAGTGGAGTACAGTGCCTGTACCGCCGTGTAGTACCGAGTGGAGTACTGTGTGCATACTGCCGTGTAGTACCGAGTGGAGTACAGTGCCTGTATTGCCGTGTAGTACCGAGTGGAGTACTGTGCGTATAGTGCCGTGTAGTACCGAGTGGGGGACTGTGTGCATACTGCCGTGTAGTACTGTGTGGTGTACAGTGCCTGTACTGCCATGTAGTCCCGAGTGGAGTACTGTGTGTAAACTGCCGTGTAGTACCGAGTGGAGTACAGTGCCTGTACTGCCGTGTTTGTACCGATCGGAGTACTGTGTGTATAGTGCCGTGTAGTACCGAGTGGAGTACTGTGTGCATACTGCCGTGTAGTACTGAGTGGAGTACGGTGCCTGTACTGCCGTGTAGTACCGAGTGGATTACTGTGTGTATAGTGCCGTGTAGTATCGAGTGGAGTAGAGTGCATGTACTGCCGTGTAGTACCGAGTGGAGTACTGTGTGTATAGTGCGGTGTAGTAGCGAGTGGAGTACAGTGCATGTACTGCCGTGTAGTCCCGAGTGGAGTACTGTGTGTATAGTGCCGTGTAGTACCGAGTGGAGTACAGTGCCTGTATTGCCGTGTAGTACAGAGTGGAGTACTGTGTGTATAGTGCGGTGTAGTACCGATTGGAGTGATGTGTGCATACTGCCGTGTAGTACTGTGTGGTGTACAGTACCTGTACTGCCGTGTAGTACCGGGTGGGGTACTGTGTGTATAGTGCCGTGTAGTACCGAGTGGAGTACAGTGCCTGTACTTTCGTGTAGTACTGAGTGGAGTAGAGTGCCTGTACTGCCGTGTAGTCCCGAGTGGAGTACTGTGTGTATAGTGCCGTGTAGTACCGAGTGGAGTACAGTGCCTGTACTGCCGTGTAGTACTGAGTGGAGTACAGTGCCTATACTGCCGTGTAGTCCCGAGTGGAGTACAGTGCCTGTACTGCCGTGTAGTTGTGAGTGGAGTAATAGTGCCTGTACTGTCGTGTAGTCCCGAGTGGCGTACTGTACCTGTACTGCCGTGTAGTTGTGAGTGGAGTACAGTGCCTGTACTGCCGTGTAGTCCCGAGTGGAGTACAGTACCTGTACTGCCGTGTAGTTGTGAGTGGAGTACAGTGCCTGTACTGCCGTGTAGTCCCGAGTGGAGTACAGTACCTGTCCTGCCGTGTAGTTGTGAGTGGAGTACAGTGCCTGTACTGCCGTGTAGTCCCGAGTGGAGTACAGTGCTTGTACTGCCGTGTAGTACTGAGTGAAGTACAGTGCCTGTACTGAAGTGTAGTGCCGAGTGGAGTACTGTGTGTATAGTGCAGTGTAGTACTGAGTGGAGTACATTGCATGTACTGCCGTGTAGTCCCTAGTGGAGTACTGTATGTATAGTGCAGTGTAGTACTGAGTGGAGTACAGTGCCTGTACTGCCGTGTAGTACCGAGTGGAACACAGTGCCTGTAATGCCGTGTAGTACCGATTGGAGTACTGTGTGTATAGTACCGTGTAGTACCGAGTGGAGTACAGTTCATGTACTGCCGTGTATTACCGAGTGGAGTACTGTGTGTATAGTGTCGTGTAGTACTGAGTGGAGTGCAGTGCCTGTACTGCCGTGTAGTACCGAGTGGAGTACTGTGTGTATAGTGCCGTGTAGTACCGAGTGGAGTACAGTGCATGTACTGCCGTGTATTACCGACTGGAGTACTGTGTGTATAGTGCCGTGTAGTACCGAGTGGAGTAAAGTGCCTGTATCGCCGTGTTGTACGGAGTGGAGTACTGTGTGTATAGTGCCGTGTAGTACCGAATGGAGTACTGTGTGCATACTGCCGTGTAGTACTGAGTGGAGTACAGTACCTGTACTGCCGTGTAGTATCGAGTGGAGTACTGTGTGTATAGTGCCGTGTAGTACCGAGTGGAGTACAGTGCTTGTACTGCCGTGTAGTACTGAGTGGAGTACGATGGGTGTACTGCCGTGTAGTCCCGAGTGGAGTACAGTGCCTGTACTGCCGTGTAGTAGTGAGTGGCGTACTGTGCCTGTACTGCCGTGTAGTACTGAGTGGAGTACTGTGTGTATAGCGCCGTGTAGTACCGAGTGGAGTACAGTGGGTGTACTGCCGTGTAGTACTGAGTGGAGTACAGTGCCTGTACTGCCGTGTAGTACTGAGTGGAGTACAGTGCCTGTACGGCCGTGTAGTCCCGAGTGGTGTACACTGCCTGTACTGCCGTGTAGTACTGAGTGGAGTACTGTGTGTATAGTGCCGTGTAGTACCGAGTGGAGTACAGTGCCTGTACTGCCGTGTAGTACTGAGTGGAGTACAGTGCTTATACTGCCGTGTAGTACTGAGCGGAGTACAGTGCCTGTACTGCCGTGTAGTACTGAGTGGAGTACAGTGCCTGTACTGCCGTGTAGTACTGAGTGGATTACAGTGCCTGTACTGCCGTGTAGTACTGAGTGGAGTACAGAGCCTGTACTGCCGTGTAGTCCCGAGTGGAGTACTGTGTGTAAAGTGCCGTGTAGTACCGAGTGGAGTACAGTGCGTGTACTGCCTTGTAGTACTGAGTGGAGTACAGTGCCTGTACTGCCGTGTAGTACTGAGTGGAGTACAGTGCCTGTACTGCCGTTTAGTCCCGAGTGGAGTACAGTGCCTGTACTGCCGTGTAGTACTGAGTGGAGTACCGTGTGTATAGTGCCATGTAGTACCGAGTGGAGTACAGTGCCTGTACTGCCGTGTAGTACTGAATGGAGTACAGTGCCTGTACTGCCGTGTAGTCCCGAATGGAGTACTGTGTGTAAAGTGCCGTGTAGTACGGAGTGGAGTACAGTGCCTGTATTGCCGTGTTGTACTGAGTGGAGTACAGTGCCTGTACTGCCGTGGAGTCCCGAGTGGAGTACTGTGTGTATAGTGCAGTGTAGTACTGAGTGGTGTACATTGCCTGAACTGCCGTGTAGTACTGAGTCGAGTACAGTGCCTGTACTCCCGTGTAGTCCCGAGTGGAGTACTGTGTGTATAGTGCCGTGTAGTACTGAGTGGAGTACAGTGCATGTACTGCCGTGTAGTCCTGAGTGGAGTACTGTGTGTATAGTGCCGTGTAGTACTGAGTGGAGTACAGTGCCTGTACTGCCGTGTAGTCCTGAGTGGAGTACTGTGTGTATAGTGCCGTGTAGTACCGAGTGGAGTACAGTGCCTGTACTGCCGTGTAGTACTAAGTGGAGTACAGTGGCTGAACTGCCGTGTAGTCCCGAGTGTAGTACTGTGTGTATAGTGCAGTGTAGTACTGAGTGGTGTACAGTGCCTGTACTGCCGTGTAGTACTGAGTGGAGTACAGTGCATGTACTGCCGTGTAGTACCGAGTGGGGGACTGTGTGTATACTGCCGTGTAGTACTGAGTGGAGTACTGTGTGTATAGTGCCGTGTAGTACCTAGTGGAGTACTGTGTGCATACTGCCGTGTAGTACTGAGTGGAGTACAGTGCCTGTACTGCCGTGTAGTACCGAGTGGAGTACTGTGTGTATAGTGCCGGGTAGTATCGAGTGGAGTAGAGTGCATGTACTGCCGTGTAGTACCGAGTGGAGTACTGTGTGTATAGTGCGGTGTAGTACCGAGTGGAGTACAGTGCATGTACTGCCGTGTAGTCCCGAGTGGAGTACTGTGTGTATAGTGCCGTGTAGTACCGAGTGGAGTACAGTGTCTGTATTGCCGTGTAGTACCGAGTGGAGTACTGTGTGTATAGTGCCGTGTAGTACCGAGTGGAGTGATGTGTGCATACTGCAGTACTGAGTGGTGTACAGTACCTGTATTGCCGTGTAGTACCGGGTGGGGTATTGTGTGTATAGTGCCGTGTAGTACCGAGTGGAGTACATTGCCTGTACTTTCGTTTAGTACTGAGTGGAGTAGAGTGCCTGTACTGCCGTGTAGTCCCGAGTGGAGTACGGTGTGTATAGTGCCGTGTAGTACCGAGTGGAGTACAGTGCCTGTACTGCCGTGTAGTACTCAGTGGAGTACAGTGCTATACTGCCGTGTAGTCCCGAGTGGAGTACAGTGCCTGTACTGCCGTGTAGTACCGAGTGGAGTACAGTGCCTTTACTGCCGTGTAGTCCCGAGTGGAGTACTGTGTGCATACTGCCGTGTATTATTGAGTGGAGTACAGTGCCTGTACTGCCGGGTAGTAGCGAGTGGGGGACTGTGTGTGTACTGCCGTGTACTACTGAGTAGAGTACAGTGCCTGTACTTTCGTTTAGTACTGAGTGGAGTAGAGTGCCTGTACTGCCGTGTAGTACCGAGTGGAGTACTGTGTGTATAGTGCCGTGTAGTACCGAGTGGAGTACAGTGCCTGTATTGCCGTGTAGTACTGAGTTGAGTAGAGTGCCTGTAATGCCGTGTAGTACCGAGTGGAATACTGTGTGTATAGTACCGTGTAGTACCGAGTGAAGTACAGTGCATGTACTGCCGTGTATTACCGAGTGGAGTACTGTGTGTATAGTGACGTGTAGTACTGAGTGGAGTACAGTGCCTGTACTGCCGTGTAGTACTGGGTGGAGTGCAGTGCCTGTACTGCCGTGTAGTACCGAGTGGGGGACTGTGTGTATACTGCCGTGTAGTACCGAGTGGAGTACAGTGCCTGTACTGCCGTGTAGTACCGAGTGGAGTACTGTGTGTATAAAGCCGTGTAGTACCGAGTGGAGTACAGTGCCTGTACTGCCGTGTAGTACCGAGTGGAGTACTGTGTGCATACTGCCGTGTAGTACTGAGTGGAGTACTGTGTGTATAGTGCCGTGTAGTACCGAGTGGAGTACAGTGCCTGTATTGTCGTGTAGTACCGAGTGGAGTACTGTGTGTATAGTGCCGTGTAGTACCGAGTGGAGTACAGTGCCTGTACTGCCGTGTAGTACCGAGTGGAGTACTGTGTGCATACTGCCGTGTAGTACCGAGTGGAGTACAGTGCCTGTATTGCCGTGTAGTACCGAGTGGAATACTGTGTGTATAGTACCGTGTAGTACCGAGTGGAGTACAGTGCATGTACTGCCGTGTATTACCGAGTGGAGTACTGTGTGTATAGTGTCGTGTAGTACTGAGTGGAGTGCAGTGCCTGTACTGCCGTGTAGTACCGAGTGGAGTACTGTGTGTTTAGTGCCGTGTAGTACCGAGTGGAGTGCAGTGCTTGTACTGCCGTGTAGTACTGAGTGAAGTACAGTGCCTGTACCGAAGTGTAGTGCCGAGTGGAGTACTGTGTGTATAGTGCAGAGTAGTACTGAGTGGAGTACAGTGCATGTACTGCCGTGTAGTCCCGAGTGGAGTACAGTATGTATAGTGCAGTGTAGTACTGAGTGGAGTACAGTGCCTGTACTGCCTTGTAGTACCGAGTGGAGTACAGTGCCTTTACTGCCGTGTAGTCCCGAGTGGAGTACTGCGTGCATACTGCCTTGTATTACTGAGTGGAGTACAGTGCCTGTACTGCCGGGTAGTAGCGAGTGGGAGACTGTGTGTGTACTGCCGTGTACTACTGAGTAGAGGACAGTGCCTGCTCTGCCGTGTAGTACCGAGTGGAGTACTGTGTGTATAGTGCCGTGTAGTACCGAGTGGAGTACAGTGCCTGTACTGCCGTGTAGTACTGAGTGGAGTACAGTGCCTGTACTGCCGTGTATTACCGAGTGGAGTACTGTGTGTATAGTGTCGTGTTGTACTGAGTGGAGTGCAGTGCCTGTACTGCCGTGTAGTACCGAGTGGAGTACTGTGTGTATAGTGCCGTGTAGTACCGAGTGGAGTACAGTGCATGTACTGCCGTGTATTACCGACTGGAGTACTGTGTGTATAGTGCCGTGTAGTACCGAGTGGAGTACAGTGCATCTATTGCCGTGTTGTACCGAGTGGAGTACTGTTTGTATAGTGCCGTGTAGTACTGAGTGGAGTACTGTGTGCATACTGCCGTGTAGTACTGCGTGGAGTACAGTGCCTGTACTGCCGTGTAGTACCGAGTGGAGTACTGTGTGTATAAAGCCGTGTAGTACCGAGTGGAGTACAGTGCCTGTACTGCCGTGTTGTATCGAGTGGAGTACTGTGTGCATACTGCCGTGTAGTACCGAGTGGAGTACAGTGCCTGTATTGCCGTGTAGTACCGAGTGGAGTACTGTGCGTATAGTGCCGTGTAGTACCGAGTGGGGGACTGTGTGCATACTGCCGTGTAGTACTGAGTGGAGTACAGTGCCTGTACTGCCATGTAGTCCCGAATGGAGTACTGTGTGTAAACTGCCGTGTAGTACCGAGTGGAGTACAGTGCCTGTGCTGCCGTGTTTGTACCGAGTGGAGTACTGGGTGTATAGTGCCGTGTAGTACCGAGTGGAGTACTGTGTGCATACTGCCGTGTAGTACTGAGTGGAGTACAGTGCCTGTACTGCCGTGTAGTACCGAGTGGAGTACTGTGTGTATAGTGCCGTGTAGTATCGAGTGGAGTAGAGTGCATGTACTGCCGTGTAGTACCGAGTGGAGTACTGTGTGTATAGTGCGGTGTAGTAACGAGTGGAGTACAGTGCATGTACTGCCGTGTAGTCCCGAGTGGAGTACTGTGTGTATAGTGCCGTGTAGTACCGAGTGGAGTACAGTGCCTGTATTGCCGTGTAGTACCGAGTAGAGTACTATGTGTATAGTGCCGTGTAGTACCGAGTGGAGTGATGTGTGCATACTGCCGTGTAGTACTGAGTGGTGTACAGTACCTGTACTGCCCTGTAGTACCGGGTGGGTTACTGTGTGTATAGTGCCGTGTAGTACCGAGTGGAGTACAGTGCCCGTACTTTCGTGTAGTACTGAGTGGAGTAGAGTGCCTGTACTGCCGTGTAGTCCCGAGTGGAGTACTGTGTGTATAGTGCCGTGTAGTACCGAGTGGAGTACAGTGCCTGTACTGCCGTGCAGTCCTGAGTGGAGTACAGTGCCTATACTGCCGTGTAGTCCCGAGTGGAGTACAGTGCCTGTACTGCCGTGTAGTTGTGAGTGGAGTAATAGTGTCTGTACTGCCGTGTAGTCCCGAGTGGCGTACTGTACCTGTACTGCCGTGTAGTTGTGAGTGGAGTACAGTGCCTGTACTGCCGTGTAGTCCCGAGTGGAGTACAGTACCTGTACTGCCGTGTAGTACTCATTGGAGTAATAGTGCCTGTACTGTTGTGTAGTACTGAGTGGAGAGCAGTGCCTGTACTGCCGTGTAGTACTGGGTGGAGTACAGTGCCTGTACTTCCGTGTAGTACCGAGTGGGGGACTGAGTGTATACTGCCGTGTAGTACCGTGTGGAGTACAGTGCCTGTGCTGCCGTGTAGTACCGAGTGGATTACTGTGTGTATAGTACCGTGTAGTACCGATTGGAGTACAGTGCCTGTACTGCCGTGTAGTACCGTGTGGAGTACTGTGTGTATAGTGACGTGTAGTACCAAGTGGAGTACTGTGCCTGTACTGCCGTGTAGTACCGAGTGGAGTACTGTGTGCATACTGCCGTGTAGTACTGAGTGGAGTATAGTGCCTGTACTGCTGTGTAGTTCCGAGTGGAGTACTGTTTGTGTAGTGCCGTGTAGTACCGAGTGGAGTACACTGCATGTACTGCCGTGTAGTACCGAGTGGAGTACTGTGTGTATCGTGCGGTGTAGTACCGAGTGGAGTACTGTGTGTATAGTGCCGTGTAGTACCGAGTGGAGTACTGTGTGCATACTGCCGTGTAGTAATGAGTGGAGTACAGTACCTGTACTGCCGTGTAGTACCGAGTGGAGTACTGTGTGTATAGTGCCGTGTAGTACCGAGTGGAATACAGTGCCTGTACTGCCGTGTAGTACCGAGTGGAGTACTGTGTGCATACTGCCGTGCAGTACCGAGTGGAGTACAGTGTCTGTATTGCCGTGTAGTACCGAGTGGAGTACTGTGCGTATAGTGCCGTGTAGTACCGAGTGGGGGACTGTGTGCATACTGCCGTGTAGTCCGGAGTGGAGTACAGTGCCTGTACTGCCATGTAGTCCCGAGTGGAGTACTGTGTGTAAACTGCCGTGTAGTACCGAGTGGAGTACAGTGCCTGTACTGCCGTGTTTGTACCGAGCGGAGTACTGTGTGTATAGTGCCGTGTAGTACCGAGTGGAGTACTGTGTGCATACTGCCGTGTAGTACTGAGTGGAGTACAGTGCCTGTACTGCCGTGTAGTACCGAGTGGATTACTGTGTGTATAGTGCCGTGTAGTATCGAGTGGAGTAGAGTGCATGTACTGCCGTGTAGTACCGAGTGGAGTACTGTGCATGTACTGCCGTGTAGTCCCGAGTGGAGTACTGTGTGTATAGTGCCGTGTAGTACTGAGTGGAGTACAGTGCCTGTACTGCCGTGTAGTACTGAGTGGAGTACAGTGCCTGTACTGCCGTGTAGTACCGAGTGGAGTCTAGTACTTGCACTGCCGTGTAGTAGTGAGTGGAGTACACTGCCTGTACTGCCGTGTAGTACTGAGTGGAGTGCAGTGCCTGTACTGCCGTGTAGTCCCGAGTGGAGTACAGTGCTTGTACTGCCGTGTAGTACTGAGTGAAGTACAGTGCCTGTACTGAAGTGTAGTGCCGAGTGGAGTACTGTGTGTATAGTGCAGTGTAGTACTGAGTGGAGTACATTGCATGTACTGCCGTGTAGTCCCTAGTGGAGTACTGTATGTATAGTGCAGTGTAGTACTGAGTGGAGTACAGTGCCTCTACTGCCGTGTAGTACCGAGTGGAGTACAGTGCCTTTACTGCCGTGTAGTCCCGAGTGGAGTACGGTGTGCATACTGCCGTGTATTACTGAGTGGAGTACAGTGCCTGTACTGCCGGGTAGTAGCGAGTGGGGGACTGTGTGTGTACTGCCGTGTACTACTGAGTAGAGTACAGTGCCTGTTCTGCCGTGTAGTACCGAGTGGAGTACTGTGTGTATAGTGCCGTGTAGTACCGAGTGGAGTTCAGTGCCTGTACTGCCGTCTAGTACTGAGTGGAGTACAGTGCCTGTAATGCCGTGTAGTACCGATTGGAGTACTGTGTGTATAGTACCGTGTAGTACCGAGTGGAGTACAGTGCATGGACTGCCGTGTATTACCGAGTGGAGTGCTGTGTGTATAGTGTCGTGTAGTACTGAGTGGAGTGCAGTGCCTGTACTGCCGTGTAGTACCGAGTGGAGTACTGTGTGTATAGTGCCGTGTAGTACCGAGTGGAGTACAGTGCATGTACTGCCGTGTATTACCGACTGGAGTACTGTGTGTATAGTGCCGTGTAGTACCCAGTGGAGTAAAGTGCCTGTATCGCCGTGTTGTACGGAGTGGAGTACTGTGTGTATAGTGCCGTGTAGTACCGAGTGGAGTACTGTGTGCATACTGCCGTGTAGTACTGAGTGGAGTACAGTACCTGTACTGCCGTGTAGTATCGAGTGGAGTACTGTGTGTATAGTGCCGTGTAGTACCGAGTGGAGTACAGTGCTTGTACTGCCGTGTAGTACTGAGTGGAGTACGATGGGTGTACTGCCGTGTAGTCCCGAGTGGAGTACAGTGCCTGTACTGCCGTGTAGTAGTGAGTGGCGTACTGTGCCTGTACTGCCGTGTAGTACTGAGTGGAGTACTGTGTGTATAGCGCCGTGTAGTACCGAGTGGAGTACAGTGGGTGTACTGCCGTGTAGTACTGAGTGGAGTACAGTGCCTGTACTGCCGTGTAGTACTGAGTGGAGTACAGTGCCTGTACGGCCGTGTAGTCGCGAGTGGTGTACACTGCCTGTACTGCCGTGTAGTACTGAGTGGAGTACTGTGTGTATAGTGCCGTGTAGTACCGAGTGGAGTACAGTGCCTGTACTGCCGTGTAGTTTGAGTGGAGTACTGTGTGTATAGTGCCGTGTAGTACTGAGTAGAGTACAGTGCCTGTACTGCCGTGTAGTCCCGAGTGGAGTACAGTGCCTGTACTACCGTGTAGTACTGAGTGGAGTACTGTGTGTATAGTGCCGTGTAGTACCGAGTGGAGTACAGTGCCTGTACTGCCGTGTAGTACTGAGTGGAGTACAGTGCTTGTACTGCCGTGTAGTACTGAGTGGAGTACAGTGCCTGTACTGCCGTGTAGTACTGAGTGGAGTACAGTGCCTGTACTGCCGTGTGGTACTGAGTGGAGTACAGAGCCTGTACTGCCGTGTAGTCCCGAGTGGAGTACTGTGTGTAAAGTGCCGTGTAGTACCGAGTGGAGTACAGTGCGTGTACTGCCTTGTAGTACTGAGTGGAGTACAGTGCCTGTACTGCCGTGTAGTACTGAGTGGAGTACAGTGCCTGTACTGCCGTTTAGTCCCGAGTGGAGTACAGTGCCTGTACTGCCGTGTAGTACTGAGTGGAGTACCGTGTGTATAGTGCCATGTAGTACCGAGTGGAGTACAGTGCCTGTACTGCCGTGTAGTACTGAATGGAGTACAGTGCCTGTACTGCCGTGTAGTCCCGAATGGAGTACTGTGTGTAAAGTGCCGTGTAGTACGGAGTGGAGTACAGTGCCTGTATTGCCGTGTTGTAGTGAGTGGAGTACAGTGCCTGTACTGCCGTGGAGTCCCGAGTGGAGTACTGTGTGTATAGTGCAGTGTAGTACTGAGTGGTGTACATTGCCTGAACTGCCGTGTAGTACTGAGTGGAGTACAGTGCCTGTACTCCCGTGTAGTCCCGAGTGGAGTACTGTGTGTATAGTGCCGTGTAGTACTGAGTGGAGTACAGTGCCTGTACTGCCGTGTAGTCCTGAGTGGAGTACTGTGTGTATAGTGCCGTGTAGTACCGAGTGGAGTACAGTGCCTACTGCCGTGTAGTACTAAGTGGAGTACAGTGGCTGAACTGCCGTGTAGTCCCGAGTGTAGTACTGTGTGTATAGTGCAGTGTAGTACTGAGTGGTGTACAGTGCCTGTACTGCCGTGTAGTACTGAGTGGAGTACAGTGCATGTACTGCCGTGTAGTACCGAGTGGGGGACTGTGTGTATACTGCAGTGTAGTACTGAGTGGAGTACTGTGTGTATAGTGCCGTGTAGTACCGAGTGGAGTACTGTGTGCATACTGCCGTGTAGTACTCAGTGGAGTACAGTGCCTGTACTGCCGTGTAGTACCGAGTGGAGTACTGTGTGTATAGTGCCGGGTAGTATCGAGTGGAGTAGAGTGCATGTACTGCCGTGTAGTACCGAGTGGAGTACTGTGTGTATAGTGCGGTGTAGTACCGAGTGGAGTACAGTGCATGTACTGCCGTGTAGTCCCGAGTGGAGTACTGTGTGTATAGTGCCGTGTAGTACCGAGTGGAGTACAGTGTCTGTATTGCCGTGTAGTACCGAGTGGAGTACTGTGTGTATAGTGCCGTGTAGTACCGAGTGGAGTGATGTGTGCATACTGCAGTACTGAGTGGTGTACAGTACCTGTACTGCCGTGTAGTACCGGGTGGGGTATTGTGTGTATAGTGCCGTGTAGTACCGAGTGGAGTACATTGCCTGTACTTTCGTTTAGTACTGAGTGGAGTAGAGTGCCTGTACTGCCGTGTAGTCCCGAGTGGAGTACGGTGTGTATAGTGCCGTGTAGTACCGAGTGGAGTACAGTGCCTGTACTGCCGTGTAGTACTGAGTGGAGTACAGTGCTATACTGCCGTGTAGTCCCGAGTGGAGTACAGTGCCTGTACTGCCGTGTAGTACCGAGTGGAGTACAGTGCCTTTACTGCCGTGTAGTCCCGAGTGGAGTACTGTGTGCATACTGCCGTGTATTACTGAGTGGAGTACAGTGCCTGTACTGCCGGGTAGTAGCGAGTGGGGGACTGTGTGTGTACTGCCGTGTACTACTGAGTAGAGTACAGTGCCTGTTCTGCCGTGTAGTACCGAGTGGAGTACTGTGTGTATAGTGCCGTGTAGTACCGAGTGGAGTACAGTGCCTGTATTGCCGTGTAGTACTGAGTTGAGTAGAGTGCCTGTAATGCCGTGTAGTACCGAGTGGAATACTGTGTGTATAGTACCGTGTAGTACCGAGTGGAGTACAGTGCATGTACTGTCGTGTATTATCGAGTGGAGTACTGTGTGTATAGTGTCGTGTAGTACCGAGTGGAGTGCAGTGCCTGTACTGCCGTGTAGTACCGAGTGGAGTACTGTGTGTTTAGTGCCGTGTAGTACCGAGTGGAGTACAGTGCATGTACTGCCGTGTAGTACTGAGTGGAGTACACTGCCTGTACTGCCGTGTAGTACTGGGTGGAGTGCTGTGCCTGTACTGCCGTGTAGTACCGAGTGGGGGACTGTGTGTATACTGCCGTGTAGTACCGAGTGGAGTACAGTGCCTGTACTGCCGTGTAGTACCGAGTGGAGTACTGTGTGTATAAAGCCGTGTAGTACCGAGTGGAGTACAGTGCCTGTATTGCCGTGTAGTACCGAGTGGAGTACTGTTGCATACTGCCGTGTAGTACTGAGTGGAGTACTGTGTGTATAGTGCCGTGTAGTACCGTGTGGAGTACAGTGCCTGTACTGTCGTGTAGTACCGAGTGGAGTACTGTGTGTATAGTGCCGTGTAGTACCGAGTGGAGTACAGTGCCTGTACTGCCGTGTTGTACCGAGTGGAGTACTGTGTGCATACTGCCGTGTAGTACCGAGTGGAGTACAGTGCCTGTATTGCCGTGTAGTACCGAGTGGAGTACTGTGCGTATAGTGCCGTGTAGTACCGAGTGGGGACTGTGTGCATACCGCCGTGTAGTACTGAGTGGAGTACAGTGCCTGTACTGCCATGTAGTCCCGAGTGGAGTACTGTGTGTAAACTGCCGTGTAGTACCGAGTGGAGTACAGTGCCTGTACTGCCGTGTTTGTACCGAGTGGAGTACTGTGTGTATAGTGCCGTGTAGTACCGAGTGGAGTACTGTGTGCATACTGCCGTGTAGTACTGAGTGGAGTACAGTGCCTGTACTGCCGTGTAGTACCGAGTGAGTACTGTGTGTATAGTGCCGTGTAGTATCGAGTGGAGTAGAGTGCATGTACTGCCGTGTAGTACCGAGTGGAGTACTGTGTGTATAGTGCGGTGTAGTAACGAGTGGAGTACAGTGCATGTACTGCCGTGTAGTCCCGAGTGGACTAATGTGTGTATAGTGCCGTGTAGTACCGAGTGGAGTACAGTGCCTGTATTGCCGTGTAGTACCGAGTAGAGTACTGTGTGTATAGTGCCGTGTAGTACCGAGTGGAGTGATGTGTGCATACTGCCGTGTAGTACTGAGTGGTGTACAGTACCTGTACTGCCGTGTAGTACCGGGTGGGGTACTGTGTGTATAGTGCCGTGTAGTACCCAGTGGAGTACAGTGCCTGTACTTTCGTGTAGTACTGAGTGGAGTAGAGTTCCTGTACTGCCGTGTAGTCCCGAGTGGAGTACTGTGTGTATAGTGCCGTGTAGTACCGAGTGGAGTACAGTGCCTGTACTGCCGTGTAGTACTGAGTGGATTACAGTGCCTATACTGCCGTGTAGTCCCGAGTGGAGTACAGTGCCTGTACTGCCGTGTAGTTGTGAGTGGAGTAATAGTGTCTGTACTGCCGTGTATTCCCGAGTGGCGTTCTGTACCTGTACTGCCGTGTAGTTGTGAGTGGAGTACAGTGCCTGTACTGCCGTGTAGTCCCGAGTGGAGTACAGTACCTGTACTACCGTGTAGTACTCATTGGAGTAATAATGCCTGTACTGTCGTGTAGTACCGTGTGGAGTACAGTGCTTGTACTGCCGTGTAGTACTGAGTGAAGTACAGTGCCTGTACCGAAGTGTAGTGCCGAGTGGAGTACTGTGTGTATAGTGCAGTGTAGTACTGAGTGGAGTACAGTGCATGTACTGCCGTGTAGTCCCGAGTGGAGTACTGTATGTATAGTGCAGTGTAGTACTGAGTGGAGTACAGTGCCTGTACTGCCGTGTAGTACCGAGTGGAGTACAGTGCCTTTACTGCCGTGTAGTCCCGAGTGGAGTACTGTGTGCATACTGCCGTGTATTACTGAGTGGAGTACAGTGCCTGTACTGCCGGGTAGTAGCGAGTGGGAGACTGTTTGTGTACTGCCGTGTACTACTGAGTAGAGTACAGTGCCTGTTCTGCCGTGTAGTACCGAGTGGAGTACTGTGTGTATAGTGCCGTGTAGTACCGAGTGGAGTACAGTGCCTGTACTGCCGTGTAGTACTGAGTGGAATACAGTGCCTGTAATGCCGTGTAGTACCGAGTGGAGTACTGTGTGTATAGTTCCGTGTAGTACCGAGTGGAGTACAGTGCATGTACTGCCGTGTATTACCGACTGGAGTACTGTGTGTATAGTGCCGTGTAGTACCGAGTGGAGTACAGTGCCTGTATTGCCGTGTTGTACCGAGTGGAGTACTGTGTGTATAGTGCCGTGTAGTACTGAGTGGAGTACTTTGTGCATACTGCCGTCGAGTACTGCGTGGAGTACAGTGCCTGTACTGCCGTGTAGTACGGAGTGGAGTACTGTGTGTATAAAGCCGTGTAGTACCGAGTGGAGTACAGTGCCTGTACTGCCGTGTAGTACCGAGTGGAGTACTGTGTGCATACTGCCGTGTAGTACTGAGTGGAGTACTGTGTGTATAGTGGCGTGTAGTACCGACTGGAGTATAGTGCCTGTACTGCCGTGTAGTACCGAGTGGAGTACTGTGTGTATAGTGCCGCGTAGTACCGAGTGGAGTACAGTGCCTGTACTGCCGTGTAGTACCGAGTGGAGTACTGTGTGCATACTGCCGTGTAGTACCGAGTGGAGTACAGTGCCTGGATTGCCGTGTAGTACCGATTGGAGTACTGTGCGTATAGTGCCGTGTAGTACCGAGTGGGGGACTGTGTGCATACTGCCGTGTAGTACTGAGTGGAGTACAGTGCCTGTACTGCCGTGTTAGTACCCAGCGGAGTACTGTGTGTATAGTGCCGTGTAGTACCGAGTGGTGTACTGTGTGCATACTGCCGTGTAGTACTGAGTGGAGTACAGTGCCTGTACTGCCGTGTAGTACCGAGTGGATTACTGTGTGTATAGTGCCGTGTAGTATCGAGTGGAGTACAGTGCATGTACTGCCGTGTAGTCCCGAGTGGAGTACTGTGTGTATAGTGCCGTGTAGTACCGAGTGGAGTACAGTGCCTGTATTGCCGTGTAGTACCGAGTGGAGTACTGTGTGTATAGTGCCGTGTAGTACCGAGTGGAGTGATGTGTGCATACTGCCGTGTAGTACTGAGTGGTGTACAGTACCTGTACTGCCGTGTAGTACTGGGTGGGGTACTGTGTGTATAGTGCCGTGTAGTACCGAGTGGAGTACAGTGCCTGTACTTTCGTGTAGTACTGAGTGGAGTAGAGTGCATGTACTGCCGTGTAGTCCCGAGTGGAGTACTGTGTGTATAAGTGCCGTGTAGTACCGAGTGGAGTACAGTGCCTGTACTGCCGTGTAGTACTGAGTGGAGTACAGTGCCTATACTGCCGTGTAGTCCCGAGTGGAGTACAGTGCCTGTACTGCCGTGTAGTTGTGAGTGGAGTAATAGTGCCTGTACTGTCGTGTAGTCCCGAGTGGCGTACTGTACTTGTACTGCCGTGTAGTTGTGAGTGGAGTACAGTGCCTGTACTGCCGTGTAGTCCCCAGTGGAGTACAGTACCTGTACTGCCGTGTAGTTGTGAGTGGAGTACAGTGCCTGTACTGCCGTGTAGTCCCGAGTGGAGTACAGTACCTGTACTGCCGTGTAGTACTCATTGGAGTAATAGTGCCTGTACTGTCGTGTAGTACCGAGTGGAGTGCAGTGCTTGTACTGCCGTGTAGTACTGAGTGAAGTACAGTGCCTGTACCGAAGTGTAGTGCCGAGTGGAGTACTGTGTGTATAGTGCAGAGTAGTACTGAGTGGAGTACAGTGCATGTTCTGCCGTGTAGTCCCGAGTGGAGTACTGTATGTATAGTGCAGTGTAGTACTGAGTGGAGTACAGTGCCTGTACTGCCGTGTAGTACCGAGTGGAGTACAGTGCCTTTACTGCCGTGTAGTCCCGAGTGGAGTACTGTGTGCATACTGCCTTGTATTACTGAGTGGAGTACAGTGCCTGTACTGCCGGGTAGTAGCGAGTGGGAGACTGTGTGTGTACTGCCGTGTACTACTGAGTAGAGGACAGGGAATGTTCTGCCGTGTAGTACCGAGTGGAGTACTGTGTGTATAGTGCCGTGTAGTACCGAGTGGAGTACAGTGCCTGCACTGCCGTGTAGTACTGAGTGGAGTACAGTGCTTATACTGCCGTGTAGTACTGAGCGGAGTACATTGCCTGTACTGCCGTGTAGTACTGAGTGGAGTACAGTGCATGTTCTGCCGTGTAGTCCCGAGTGGAGTACTGTATGTATAGTGCAGTGTAGTACTGAGTGGAGTACAGTGCCTGTACTGCCGTGTAGTACCGAGTGGAGTACAGTGCCTGTACGGCCGTGTAGTCCCGAGTGGTGTACACTGCCTGTACTGCCGTGTAGTACTGAGTGGAGTACTGTGTGTATAGTGCCGTGTAGTACCGAGTGGAGTACAGTGCCTGTACTGCCGTGTAGTTTGAGTGGTGTACTGTGTGTATAGTGCCGTGTAGTACTGAGTAGAGTACAGTGCCTGTACTGCCGTGTAGTCCCGAGTGGAGTACAGTGCCTGTACTGCCGTGTAGTACTGAGTGGAGTACTGTGTGTATAGTGCCGTGTAGTACCGAGTGGAGTACAGTGCCTGTACTGCCGTGTAGTACTGAGTGGAGTACAGTGCTTATACTGCCGTGTAGTACTGAGCGGAGTACAGTGCCTGTACTGCCGTGTAGTACTGAGTGGAGTACAGTGCCTGTACTGCCGTGTAGTACTGAGTGGATTACAGTGCCTGTACTGCCGTGTAGTACTGAGTGGAGTACAGAGCCTGTACTGCCGTGTAGTCCCGAGTGGAGTACTGTGTGTAAAGTGCCGTGTAGTACCGAGTGGAGTACAGTGCGTGTACTGCCTTGTAGTACTGAGTGGAGTACAGTGCCTGTACTGCCGTGTAGTACTGAGTGGAGTACAGTGCCTGTACTGCCGTTTAGTCCCGAGTGGAGTACAGTGCCTGTACTGCCGTGTAGTACTGAGTGGAGTACCGTGTGTATAGTGCCATGTAGTACCGAGTGGAGTACAGTGCCTGTACTGCCGTGTAGTACTGAATGGAGTACAGTGCCTGTACTGCCGTGTAGTCCCGAATGGAGTACTGTGTGTAAAGTGCCGTGTAGTACGGAGTGGAGTACAGTGCCTGTATTGCCGTGTTGTACTGAGTGGAGTACAGTGCCTGTACTGCCGTGGAGTCCCGAGTGGAGTACTGTGTGTATAGTGCAGTGTAGTACTGAGTGGTGTACATTGCCTGAACTGCCGTGTAGTACTGAGTCGAGTACAGTGCCTGTACTCCCGTGTAGTCCCGAGTGGAGTACTGTGTGTATAGTGCCGTGTAGTACTGAGTGGAGTACAGTGCATGTACTGCCGTGTAGTCCTGAGTGGAGTACTGTGTGTATAGTGCCGTGTAGTACTGAGTGGAGTACAGTGCCTGTACTGCCGTGTAGTCCTGAGTGGAGTACTGTGTGTATAGTGCCGTGTAGTACCGAGTGGAGTACAGTGCCTGTACTGCCGTGTAGTACTAAGTGGAGTACAGTGGCTGAACTGCCGTGTAGTCCCGAGTGTAGTACTGTGTGTATAGTGCAGTGTAGTACTGAGTGGTGTACAGTGCCTGTACTGCCGTGTAGTACTGAGTGGAGTACAGTGCATGTACTGCCGTGTAGTACCGAGTGGGGGACTGTGTGTATACTGCCGTGTAGTACTGAGTGGAGTACTGTGTGTATAGTGCCGTGTAGTACCTAGTGGAGTACTGTGTGCATACTGCCGTGTAGTACTGAGTGGAGTACAGTGCCTGTACTGCCGTGTAGTACCGAGTGGAGTACTGTGTGTATAGTGCCGGGTAGTATCGAGTGGAGTAGAGTGCATGTACTGCCGTGTAGTACCGAGTGGAGTACTGTGTGTATAGTGCGGTGTAGTACCGAGTGGAGTACAGTGCATGTACTGCCGTGTAGTCCCGAGTGGAGTACTGTGTGTATAGTGCCGTGTAGTACCGAGTGGAGTACAGTGTCTGTATTGCCGTGTAGTACCGAGTGGAGTACTGTGTGTATAGTGCCGTGTAGTACCGAGTGGAGTGATGTGTGCATACTGCAGTACTGAGTGGTGTACAGTACCTGTATTGCCGTGTAGTACCGGGTGGGGTATTGTGTGTATAGTGCCGTGTAGTACCGAGTGGAGTACATTGCCTGTACTTTCGTTTAGTACTGAGTGGAGTAGAGTGCCTGTACTGCCGTGTAGTCCCGAGTGGAGTACGGTGTGTATAGTGCCGTGTAGTACCGAGTGGAGTACAGTGCCTGTACTGCCGTGTAGTACTCAGTGGAGTAGAGTGCTATACTGCCGTGTAGTCCCGAGTGGAGTACAGTGCCTGTACTGCCGTGTAGTACCGAGTGGAGTACAGTGCCTTTACTGCCGTGTAGTCCCGAGTGGAGTACTGTGTGCATACTGCCGTGTATTATTGAGTGGAATACAGTGCCTGTACTGCCGGGTAGTAGCGAGTGGGGGACTGTGTGTGTACTGCCGTGTACTACTGAGTAGAGTACAGTGCCTGTACTTTCGTTTAGTACTGAGTGGAGTAGAGTGCCTGTACTGCCGTGTAGTACCGAGTGGAGTACTGTGTGTATAGTGCCGTGTAGTACCGAGTGGAGTACAGTGCCTGTATTGCCGTGTAGTACTGAGTTGAGTAGAGTGCCTGTAATGCCGTGTAGTACCGAGTGGAATACTGTGTGTATAGTACCGTGTAGTACCGAGTGAAGTACAGTGCATGTACTGCCGTGTATTACCGAGTGGAGTACTGTGTGTATAGTGTCGTGTAGTACTGAGTGGAGTACAGTGCCTGTACTGCCGTGTAGTACTGGGTGGAGTGCAGTGCCTGTACTGCCGTGTAGTACCGGGTGGGGGACTGTGTGTATACTGCCGTGTAGTACCGAGTGGAGTACAGCGCCTGTACTGCCGTGTAGTACCGAGTGGAGTACTGTGTGTATAAAGCCGTGTAGTACCGAGTGGAGTACAGTGCCTGTACTGCCGTGTAGTACCGAGTGGAGTACTGTGTGCATACTGCCGTGTAGTACTGAGTGGAGTACTGTGTGTATAGTGCCGTGTAGTACCGAGTGGAGTACAGTGCCTGTATTGTCGTGTAGTACCGAGTGGAGTACTGTGTGTATAGTGCCGTGTAGTACCGAGTGGAGTACAGTGCCTGTACTGCCGTGTAGTACCGAGTGGAGTACTGTGTGCATACTGCCGTGTAGTACCGAGTGGAGTACAGTGCCTGTATTGCCGTGTAGTACCGAGTGGAATACTGTGTGTATAGTACCGTGTAGTACCGAGTGGAGTACAGTGCATGTACTGCCGTGTATTACCGAGTGGAGTACTGTGTGTATAGTGTCGTGTAGTACTGAGTGGAGTGCAGTGCCTGTACTGCCGTGTAGTACCGAGTGGAGTACTGTGTGTTTAGTGCCGTGTAGTACCGAGTGGAGTGCAGTGCTTGTACTGCCGTGTAGTACTGAGTGAAGTACAGTGCCTGTACCGAAGTGTAGTGCCGAGTGGAGTACTGTGTGTATAGTGCAGAGTAGTACTGAGTGGAGTACAGTGCATGTACTGCCGTGTAGTCCCGAGTGGAGTACAGTATGTATAGTGCAGTGTAGTACTGAGTGGAGTACAGTGCCTGTACTGCCTTGTAGTACCGAGTGGAGTACAGTGCCTTTACTGCCGTGTAGTCCCGAGTGGAGTACTGCGTGCATACTGCCTTGTATTACTGAGTGGAGTACAGTGCCTGTACTGCCGGGTAGTAGCGAGTGGGAGACTGTGTGTGTACTGCCGTGTACTACTGAGTAGAGGACAGTGCCTGCTCTGCCGTGTAGTACCGAGTGGAGTACTGTGTGTATAGTGCCGTGTAGTACCGAGTGGAGTACAGTGCCTGTACTGCCGTGTAGTACTGAGTGGAGTACAGTGCCTGTACTGCCGTGTATTACCGAGTGGAGTACTGTGTGTATAGTGTCGTGTTGTACTGAGTGGAGTGCAGTGCCTGTACTGCCGTGTAGTACCGAGTGGAGTACTGTGTGTATAGTGCCGTGTAGTACCGAGTGGAGTACAGTGCATGTACTGCCGTGTATTACCGACTGGAGTACTGTGTGTATAGTGCCGTGTAGTACCGAGTGGAGTACAGTGCATCTATTGCCGTGTTGTACCGAGTGGAGTACTGTTTGTATAGTGCCGTGTAGTACTGAGTGGAGTACTGTGTGCATACTGCCGTGTAGTACTGCGTGGAGTACAGTGCCTGTACTGCCGTGTAGTACCGAGTGGAGTACTGTGTGTATAAAGCCGTGTAGTACCGAGTGGAGTACAGTGCCTGTACTGCCGTGTTGTATCGAGTGGAGTACTGTGTGCATACTGCCGTGTAGTACCGAGTGGAGTACAGTGCCTGTATTGCCGTGTAGTACCGAGTGGAGTACTGTGCGTATAGTGCCGTGTAGTACCGAGTGGGGGACTGTGTGCATACTGCCGTGTAGTACTGAGTGGAGTACAGTGCCTGTACTGCCATGTAGTCCCGAATGGAGTACTGTGTGTAAACTGCCGTGTAGTACCGAGTGGAGTACAGTGCCTGTGCTGCCGTGTTTGTACCGAGTGGAGTACTGGGTGTATAGTGCCGTGTAGTACCGAGTGGAGTACTGTGTGCATACTGCCGTGTTGTACTGAGTGGAGTACAGTGCCTGTACTGCCGTGTAGTACCGAGTGGAGTACTGTGTGTATAGTGCGGTGTAGTAACGAGTGGAGTACAGTGCATGTACTGCCGTGTAGTACCGAGTGGAGTACTGTGTGTATAGTGCGGTGTAGTAACGAGTGGAGTACAGTGCATGTACTGCCGTGTAGTCCCGAGTGGAGTACTGTGTGTATAGTGCCGTGTAGTACCGAGTGGAGTACAGTGCCTGTATTGCCGTGTAGTACCGAGTAGAGTACTATGTGTATAGTGCCGTGTAGTACCGAGTGGAGTGATGTGTGCATACTGCCGTGTAGTACTGAGTGGTGTACAGTACCTGTACTGCCCTGTAGTACCGGGTGGGTTACTGTGTGTATAGTGCCGTGTAGTACCGAGTGGAGTACAGTGCCTGTACTTTCGTGTAGTACTGAGTGGAGTAGAGTGCCTGTACTGCCGTGTAGTCCCGAGTGGAGTACTGTGTGTATAGTGCCGTGTAGTACCGAGTGGAGTACAGTGCCTGTACTGCCGTGCAGTACTGAGTGGAGTACAGTGCCTATACTGCCGTGTAGTCCCGAGTGGAGTACAGTGCCTGTACTGCCGTGTAGTTGTGAGTGGAGTAATAGTGTCTGTACTGCCGTGTAGTCCCGAGTGGCGTACTGTACCTGTACTGCCGTGTAGTTGTGAGTGGAGTACAGTGCCTGTACTGCCGTGTAGTCCCGAGTGGAGTACAGTACCTGTACTGCCGTGTAGTACTCATTGGAGTAATAGTGCCTGTACTGTTGTGTAGTACTGAGTGGAGAGCAGTGCCTGTACTGCCGTGTAGTACTGGGTGGAGTACAGTGCCTGTACTTCCGTGTAGTACCGAGTGGGGGACTGAGTGTATACTGCCGTGTAGTACCGTGTGGAGTACAGTGCCTGTGCTGCCGTGTAGTACCGAGTGGATTACTGTGTGTATAGTACCGTGTAGTACCGATTGGAGTACAGTGCCTGTACTGCCGTGTAGTACCGTGTGGAGTACTGTGTGTATAGTGACGTGTAGTACCAAGTGGAGTACTGTGCCTGTACTGCCGTGTAGTACCGAGTGGAGTACTGTGTGCATACTGCCGTGTAGTACTGAGTGGAGTATAGTGCCTGTACTGCTGTGTAGTTCCGAGTGGAGTATTGTTTGTGTAGTGCCGTGTAGTACCGAGTGGAGTACACTGCATGTACTGCCGTGTAGTACCGAGTGGAGTACTGTGTGTATCGTGCGGTGTAGTACCGAGTGGAGTACTGTGTGTATAGTGCCGTGTAGTACCGAGTGGAGTACTGTGTGCATACTGCCGTGTAGTAATGAGTGGAGTACAGTACCTGTACTGCCGTGTAGTACCGAGTGGAGTACTGTGTGTATAGTGCCGTGTAGTACCGAGTGGAGTACAGTGCATGTACTGCCGTGTATTACCGACTGGAGTACTGTGTGTATAGTGCCGTGTAGTACCCAGTGCAGTAAAGTGCCTGTATCGCCGTGTTGTACGGAGTGGAGTACTGTGTGTATAGTGCCGTGTAGTACCGAGTGGAGTACTGTGTGCATACTGCCGTGTAGTACTGAGTGGAGTACAGTACCTGTACTGCCGTGTAGTATCGAGTGGAGTACTGTGTGTATAGTGCCGTGTAGTACCGAGTGGAGTACAGTGCTTGTACTGCCGTGTAGTACTGAGTGGAGTACGATGGGTGTACTTCCGTGTAGTCCCGAGTGGAGTACAGTGCCTGTACTGCCGTGTAGTAGTGAGTGGCGTACTGTGCCTGTACTGCCGTGTAGTACTGAGTGGAGTACTGTGTGTATAGCGCCGTGTAGTACCGAGTGGAGTACAGTGGGTGTACTGCCGTGTAGTACTGAGTGGAGTACAGTGCCTGTACTGCCGTGTAGTACAGAGTGGAGTACAGTGCCTGTACGGCCGTGTAGTCGCGAGTGGTGTACACTGCCTGTACTGCCGTGTAGTACTGAGTGGAGTACTGTGTGTATAGTGCCGTGTAGTACCGAGTGGAGTACAGTGCCTGTACTGCCGTGTAGTTTGAGTGGAGTACTGTGTGTATAGTGCCGTGTAGTACTGAGTAGAGTACAGTGCCTGTACTGCCGTGTAGTCCCGAGTGGAGTACAGTGCCTGTACTACCGTGTAGTACTGAGTGGAGTACTGTGTGTATAGTGCCGTGTAGTACCGAGTGGAGTACAGTGCCTGTACTGCCGTGTAGTACTGAGTGGAGTACAGTGCTTGTACTGCCGTGTAGTACTGAGTGGAGTACAGTGCCTGTACTGCCGTGTAGTACTGAGTGGAGTACAGTGCCTGTACTGCCGTGTGGTACTGAGTGGAGTACAGAGCCTGTACTGCCGTGTAGTCCCGAGTGGAGTACTGTGTGTAAAGTGCCGTGTAGTACCGAGTGGAGTACAGTGCGTGTACTGCCTTGTAGTACTGAGTGGAGTACAGTGCCTGTACTGCCGTGTAGTACTGAGTGGAGTACAGTGCCTGTACTGCCGTTTAGTCCCGAGTGGAGTACAGTGCCTGTACTGCCGTGTAGTACTGAGTGGAGTACCGTGTGTATAGTGCCATGTAGTACCGAGTGGAGTACAGTGCCTGTACTGCCGTGTAGTACTGAATGGAGTACAGTGCCTGTACTGCCGTGTAGTCCCGAATGGAGTACTGTGTGTAAAGTGCCGTGTAGTACGGAGTGGAGTACAGTGCCTGTATTGCCGTGTTGTAGTGAGTGGAGTACAGTGCCTGTACTGCCGTGGAGTCCCGAGTGGATTACTGTGTGTATAGTGCAGTGTAGTACTGAGTGGTGTACATTGCCTGAACTGCCGTGTAGTACTGAGTGGAGTACAGTGCCTGTACTCCCGTGTAGTCCCGAGTGGAGTACTGTGTGTATAGTGCCGTGTAGTACTGAGTGGAGTACAGTGCCTGTACTGCCGTGTAGTCCTGAGTGGAGTACTGTGTGTATAGTGCCGTGTAGTACCGAGTGGAGTACAGTGCCTACTGCCGTGTAGTACTAAGTGGAGTACAGTGGCTGAACTGCCGTGTAGTCCCGAGTGTAGTACTGTGTGTATAGTGCAGTGTAGTACTGAGTGGTGTACAGTGCCTGTACTGCCGTGTAGTACTGAGTGGAGTACAGTGCATGTACTGCCGTGTAGTACCGAGTGGGGGACTGTGTGTATACTGCAGTGTAGTACTGAGTGGAGTACTGTGTGTATAGTGCCGTGTAGTACCGAGTGGAGTACTGTGTGCATACTGCCGTGTAGTACTCAGTGGAGTACAGTGCCTGTACTGCCGTGTAGTACCGAGTGGAGTACTGTGTGTATAGTGCCGGGTAGTATCGAGTGGAGTAGAGTGCATGTACTGCCGTGTAGTACCGAGTGGAGTACTGTGTGTATAGTGCGGTGTAGTACCGAGTGGAGTACAGTGCATGTACTGCCGTGTAGTCCCGAGTGGAGTACTGTGTGTATAGTGCCGTGTAGTACCGAGTGGAGTACAGTGTCTGTATTGCCGTGTAGTACCGAGTGGAGTACTGTGTGTATAGTGCCGTGTAGTACCGAGTGGAGTGATGTGTGCATACTGCAGTACTGAGTGGTGTACAGTACCTGTACTGCCGTGTAGTACCGGGTGGGGTATTGTGTGTATAGTGCCGTGTAGTACCGAGTGGAGTACATTGCCTGTACTTTCGTTTAGTACTGAGTGGAGTAGAGTGCCTGTACTGCCGTGTAGTCCCGAGTGGAGTACGGTGTGTATAGTGCCGTGTAGTACCGAGTGGAGTACAGTGCCTGTACTGCCGTGTAGTACTGAGTGGAGTACAGTGCTATACTGCCGTGTAGTCCCGAGTGGAGTACAGTGCCTGTACTGCCGTGTAGTACCGAGTGGAGTACAGTGCCTTTACTGCCGTGTAGTCCCGAGTGGAGTACTGTGTGCATACTGCCGTGTATTACTGAGTGGAGTACAGTGCCTGTACTGCCGGGTAGTAGCGAGTGGGGGACTGTGTGTGTACTGCCGTGTACTACTGAGTAGAGTACAGTGCCTGTTCTGCCGTGTAGTACCGAGTGGAGTACTGTGTGTATAGTGCCGTGTAGTACCGAGTGGAGTACAGTGCCTGTATTGCCGTGTAGTACTGAGTTGAGTAGAGTGCCTGTAATGCCGTGTAGTACCGAGTGGAATACTGTGTGTATAGTACCGTGTAGTACCGAGTGGAGTACAGTGCATGTACTGTCGTGTATTATCGAGTGGAGTACTGTGTGTATAGTGTCGTGTAGTACTGAGTGGAGTGCAGTGCCTGTACTGCCGTGTAGTACCGAGTGGAGTACTGTGTGTTTAGTGCCGTGTAGTACCGAGTGGAGTACAGTGCATGTACTGCCGTGTAGTACTGAGTGGAGTACACTGCCTGTACTGCCGTGTAGTACTGGGTGGAGTGCAGTGCCTGTACTGCCGTGTAGTACCGAGTGGGGGACTGTGTGTATACTGCCGTGTAGTACCGAGTGGAGTACAGTGCCTGTACTGCCGTGTAGTACCGAGTGGAGTACTGTGTGTATAAAGCCGTGTAGTACCGAGTGGAGTACAGTGCCTGTATTGCCGTGTAGTACCGAGTGGAGTACTGTTGCATACTGCCGTGTAGTACTGAGTGGAGTACTGTGTGTATAGTGCCGTGTAGTACCGTGTGGAGTACAGTGCCTGTACTGTCGTGTAGTACCGAGTGGAGTACTGTGTGTATAGTGCCGTGTAGTACCGAGTGGAGTACAGTGCCTGTACTGCCGTGTTGTACCGAGTGGAGTACTGTGTGCATACTGCCGTGTAGTACCGAGTGGAGTACAGTGCCTGTATTGCCGTGTAGTACCGAGTGGAGTACTGTGCGTATAGTGCCGTGTAGTACCGAGTGGGGACTGTGTGCATACCGCCGTGTAGTACTGAGTGGAGTACAGTGCCTGTACTGCCATGTAGTCCCGAGTGGAGTACTGTGTGTAAACTGCCGTGTAGTACCGAGTGGAGTACAGTGCCTGTACTGCCGTGTTTGTACCGAGTGGAGTACTGTGTGTATAGTGCCGTGTAGTACCGAGTGGAGTACTGTGTGCATACTGCCGTGTAGTACTGAGTGGAGTACAGTGCCTGTACTGCCGTGTAGTACCGAGTGAGTACTGTGTGTATAGTGCCGTGTAGTATCGAGTGGAGTAGAGTGCATGTACTGCCGTGTAGTACCGAGTGGAGTACTGTGTGTATAGTGCGGTGTAGTAACGAGTGGAGTACAGTGCATGTACTGCCGTGTAGTCCCGAGTGGACTAATGTGTGTATAGTGCCGTGTAGTACCGAGTGGAGTACAGTGCCTGTATTGCCGTGTAGTACCGAGTAGAGTACTGTGTGTATAGTGCCGTGTAGTACCGAGTGGAGTGATGTGTGCATACTGCCGTGTAGTACTGAGTGGTGTACAGTACCTGTACTGCCGTGTAGTACCGGGTGGGGTACTGTGTGTATAGTGCCGTGTAGTACCGAGTGGAGTACAGTGCCTGTACTTTCGTGTAGTACTGAGTGGAGTAGAGTGCCTGTACTGCCGTGTAGTCCCGAGTGGAGTACTGTGTGTATAGTGCCGTGTAGTACCGAGTGGAGTACAGTGCCTGTACTGCCGTGTAGTACTGAGTGGATTACAGTGCCTATACTGCCGTGTAGTCCCGAGTGGAGTACAGTGCCTGTACTGCCGTGTAGTTGTGAGTGGAGTAATAGTGTCTGTACTGCCGTGTATTCCCGAGTGGCGTACTGTACCTGTACTGCCGTGTAGTTGTGAGTGGAGTACAGTGCCTGTACTGCCGTGTAGTCCCGAGTGGAGTACAGTACCTGTACTACCGTGTAGTACTCATTGGAGTAATAATGCCTGTACTGTCGTGTAGTACCGGGTGGAGTACAGTGCTTGTACTGCCGTGTAGTACTGAGTGAAGTACAGTGCCTGTACCGAAGTGTAGTGCCGAGTGGAGTACTGTGTGTATAGTGCAGTGTAGTACTGAGTGGAGTACAGTGCATGTACTGCCGTGTAGTCCCGAGTGGAGTACTGTATGTATAGTGCAGTGTAGTACTGAGTGGAGTACAGTGCCTGTACTGCCGTGTAGTACCGAGTGGAGTACAGTGCCTTTACTGCCGTGTAGTCCCGAGTGGAGTACTGTGTGCATACTGCCGTGTATTACTGAGTGGAGTACAGTGCCTGTACTGCCGGGTAGTAGCGAGTGGGAGACTGTTTGTGTACTGCCGTGTACTACTGAGTAGAGTACAGTGCCTGTTCTGCCGTGTAGTACCGAGTGGAGTACTGTGTGTATAGTGCCGTGTAGTACCGAGTGGAGTACAGTGCCTGTACTGCCGTGTAGTACTGAGTGGAATACAGTGCCTGTAATGCCGTGTAGTACCGAGTGGAGTACTGTGTGTATAGTTCCGTGTAGTACCGAGTGGAGTACAGTGCATGTACTGCCGTGTATTACCGACTGGAGTACTGTGTGTATAGTGCCGTGTAGTACCGAGTGGAGTACAGTGCCTGTATTGCCGTGTTGTACCGAGTGGAGTACTGTGTGTATAGTGCCGTGTAGTACTGAGTGGAGTACTTTGTGCATACTGCCGTCTAGTACTGCGTGGAGTACAGTGCCTGTACTGCCGTGTAGTACGGAGTGGAGTACTGTGTGTATAAAGCCGTGTAGTACCGAGTGGAGTACAGTGCCTGTACTGCCGTGTAGTACCGAGTGGAGTACTGTGTGCATACTGCCGTGTAGTACTGAGTGGAGTACTGTGTGTATAGTGGCGTGTAGTACCGACTGGAGTATAGTGCCTGTACTGCCGTGTAGTACCGAGTGGAGTACTGTGTGTATAGTGCCGCGTAGTACCGAGTGGAGTACAGTGCCTGTACTGCCGTGTAGTACCGAGTGGAGTACTGTGTGCATACTGCCGTGTAGTACCGAGTGGAGTACAGTGCCTGGATTGCCGTGTAGTACCGATTGGAGTACTGTGCGTATAGTGCCGTGTAGTACCGAGTGGGGGACTGTGTGCATACTGCCGTGTAGTACTGAGTGGAGTACAGTGCCTGTACTGCCGTGTTTGTACCCAGCGGAGTACTGTGTGTATAGTGCCGTGTAGTACCGAGTGGTGTACTGTGTGCATACTGCCGTGTAGTACTGAGTGGAGTACAGTGCCTGTACTGCCGTGTAGTACCGAGTGGATTACTGTGTGTATAGTGCCGTGTAGTATCGAGTGGAGTAGAGTTCATGTACTGCCGTGTAGTACCGAGTGGAGTACTGTGTGTATAGTGCGGTGTAGTACCGAGTGGAGTACAGTGCATGTACTGCCGTGTAGTCCCGAGTGGAGTACTGTGTGTATAGTGCCGTGTAGTACCGAGTGGAGTACAGTGCCTGTATTGCCGTGTAGTACCGAGTGGAGTACTGTGTGTATAGTGCCGTGTAGTACCGAGTGGAGTGATGTGTGCATACTGCCGTGTAGTACTGAGTGGTGTACAGTACCTGTACTGCCGTGTAGTACCGGGTGGGGTACTCTGTGTATAGTGCCGTGTAGTACCGAGTGGAGTACAGTGCCTGTACTTTCGTGTAGTACTGAGTGGAGTAGAGTGCATGTACTGCCGTGTAGTCCCGAGTGGAGTACTGTGTGTATAAGTGCCGTGTAGTACCGAGTGGAGTACAGTGCCTGTACTGCCGTGTAGTACTGAGTGGAGTACAGTGCCTATACTGCCGTGTAGTCCCGGGTGGAGTACAGTGCCTGTACTGCCGTGTAGTTGTGAGTGGAGTAATAGTGCCTGTACTGTCGTGTAGTCCCGAGTGGCGTACTGTACTTGTACTGCCGTGTAGTTGTGAGTGGAGTACAGTGCCTGTACTGCCGTGTAGTCCCCAGTGGAGTACAGTACCTGTACTGCCGTGTAGTTGTGAGTGGAGTACAGTGCCTGTACTGCCGTGTAGTCCCGAGTGGAGTACAGTACCTGTACTGCCGTGTAGTACTCATTGGAGTAATAGTGCCTGTACTGTCGTGTAGTACCGAGTGGAGTGCAGTGCTTGTACTGCCGTGTAGTACTGAGTGAAGTACAGTGCCTGTACCGAAGTGTAGTGCCGAGTGGAGTACTGTGTGTATAGTGCAGAGTAGTACTGAGTGGAGTACAGTGCATGTTCTGCCGTGTAGTCCCGAGTGGAGTACTGTATGTATAGTGCAGTGTAGTACTGAGTGGATTACAGTGCCTGTACTGCCGTGTAGTACCGAGTGGAGTACAGTGCCTTTACTGCCGTGTAGTCCCGAGTGGAGTACTGTGTGCATACTGCCTTGTATTACTGAGTGGAGTACAGTGCCTGTACTGCCGGGTAGTAGCGAGTGGGAGACTGTGTGTGTACTGCCGTGTACTACTGAGTAGAGGACAGGGAATGTTCTGCCGTGTAGTACCGAGTGGAGTACTGTGTGTATAGTGCCGTGTAGTACCGAGTGGAGTACAGTGCCTGTACTGCCGTGTAGTACTGAGTGGAGTACAGTGCCTGTAATGCCGTGTAGTACCGAGTGGAGTACTGTGTGTATAAAGCCGTGTAGTACCGAGTGGAGTACAGTGCCTGTACTGCCGTGTTGTACCGAGTGGAGTACTGTGTGCATACTGCCGTGTAGTACCGAGTGGAGTACAGTGCCTGTATTGCCGTGTAGTACCGAGTGGAGTACTGTGCGTATAGTGCCGTGTAGTACCGAGTGGGGGACTGTGTGCATACTGCCGTGTAGTACTGAGTGGAGTACAGAGCCTGTACTGCCATGTAGTCCCGAATGGAGTACTGTGTGTAAACTGCCGTGTAGTACCGAGTGGAGTACAGTGCCTGTACTGCCGTGTTTGTACCGAGTGGAGTACTGTGTGTATAGTGCCGTGTAGTACCGAGTGGAGTACTGTGTGCATACTGCCGTGTAGTACTGAGTGGAGTACAGTGCCTGTACTGCCGTGTAGTACCGAGTGGAGTACTGTGTGTATAGTGCCGTGTAGTATCGAGTGGAGTAGAGTGCATGTACTGCCGTGTAGTACCGAGTGGAGTACTGTGTGTATAGTGCGGTGTAGTAACGAGTGGAGTACAGTGCATGTACTGCCGTGTAGTCCCGAGTGGAGTACTGTGTGTATAGTGCCGTGTAGTACCGAGTGGAGTACAGTGCCTGTATTGCCGTGTAGTACCGAGTAGAGTACTGTGTGTATAGTGCCGTGTAGTACCGAGTGGAGTGATGTGTGCATACTGCCGTGTAGTACTGAGTGGTGTACAGTACCTGTACTGCCGTGTAGTACCGGGTGGGTTACTGTGTGTATAGTGCCGTGTAGTACCGAGTGGAGTACAGTGCCTGTACTTTCGTGTAGTACTGAGTGGAGTAGAGTGCCTGTACTGCCGTGTAGTCCCGAGTGGAGTACTGTGTGTATAGTGCCGTGTAGTACCGAGTGGAGTACAGTGCCTGTACTGCCGTGCAGTACTGAGTGGAGTACAGTGCCTATACTGCCGTGTAGTCCCGAGTGGAGTACAGTGCCTGTACTGCCGTGTAGTTGTGAGTGGAGTAATAATGTCTGTACTGCCAGGTAGTCCCGAGTGGCGTACTGTACCTGTACTGCCGTGTAGTTGTGAGTGGAGTACAGTGCCTGTACTGCCGTGTAGTCCCGAGTGGAGTACAGTACCTGTACTGCCGTGTAGTACTCATTGGAGTAATAGTGCCTGTACTGTTGTGTGGTACTGAGTGGAGTGCAGTGCCTGTACTGCCGTGTAGTACTGGGTGGAGTACAGTGCCTGTACTGCCGTGTAGTACCGAGTGGGGGACTGAGTGTATACTGCCGTGTAGTACCGTGTGGAGTACAGTGCCTGTGCTGCCGTGTAGTACCGAGTGGATTACTGTGTGTATAGTACCGTGTAGTACCGATTGGAGTACAGTGCCTGTACTGCCGTGTAGTACCGAGTGGAGTACTGTGTGTATAGTGCCGTGTAGTACCAAGTGGAGTACAGTGCCTGTACTGCCGTGTAGTACCGAGTGGAGTACTGTGTGCATACTGCCGTGTAGTACTGAGTGGAGTATAGTGCCTGTACTGCTGTGTAGTACCGAGTGGAGTACAGTTTGTATAGTGCCGTGTAGTACCGAGTGGAGTACACTGCATGTACTGCCGTGTAGTACCGAGTGGAGTACTGTGTGTATCGAGCGGTGTAGTACCGAGTGGAGTACTGTGTGTATAGTGCCGTGTAGTACCGAGTGGAGTACTGTGTGCATACTGCCGTGTAGTAATGAGTGGAGTACAGTACCTGTACTGCCGTGTAGTACCGAGTGGAGTACTGTGTGTATAGTGCCGTGTAGTACCGAGTGGAATACAGTGCCTGTACTGCCGTGTAGTACTGAGTGCAGTACAGTTCCTGTACTGCCGTCTAGTAGTGAGTGGAGTACAGTGCCTGTACTGCCGTGTAGTACTGAGTGGAGTACTGTGTGTATAGTGCCGTGTAGTACCGACTGGAGTACAGTGCCTGTACTGCCGTGTAGTACCGAGTGGAGTACTGTGTGTATAGTGCCGTGTAGTACCGAGTGGAGTACAGTGCCTGTAGTGCCGTGTAGTACCGAGTGGAGTACTGTGTGCATACTGCCGTGTAGTACCGAGTGGAGTACAGTGCCTGTATTGCCGTGTAGTACCGAGTGGAGTACTGTGCGTATAGTGCCGTGTAGTACCGAGTGGGGGACTGTGTGCATACTGCCGTGTAGTCCGGAGTGGAGTACAGTGCCTGTACTGCCATGTAGTCCCGAGTGGAGTACTGTGTGTAAACTGCCGTGTAGTACCGAGTGGAGTACAATGCCTGTACTGCCGTGTTTGTACCGAGCGGAGTACTGTGTGTATAGTGCCGTGTAGTACCGAGTGGAGTACTGTGTGCATACTGCCGTGTAGTACTGATTGGAGTACAGTGCCTGTACTGCCGTGTAGTACCGAGTGGATTACTGTGTGTATAGTGCCGTGTAGTATCGAGTGGAGTAGAGTGCATGTACTGCCGTGTAGTACCGAGTGGAGTACTTTGTGTATAGTGCGGTGTATTACCGAGTGGAGTACAGTGCATGTACTGCCGTGTAGTCCCGAGTGGAATACTGTGTGTATAGTGCCGTGTAGTACCGAGTGGAGTACAGTGCCTGTATTGCCGTGTAGTACCGAGTGGAGTACTGTGTGTATAGTGCCGTGTAGTACCGAGTGGAGTGATGTGTGCATACTGCCGTGTAGTACTGAGTGGTGTACAGTACCTGTACTGCCGTGTAGTACCGGGTGGAGTAGAGTGCATGTACTGCCGTGTAGTACCGAGTGGAGTACTGTGTGTATAGTGCGGTGTATTACCGAGCGGAGTACAGTGCCTGTACTGCCGTGTAGTACTGGGTGGAGTGCAGTGCCTGTACTGCCGTGTAGTCCCGAGTGGAGTACTGTGTGCATACTGCAGTGTATTACTGAGTGGAGTACAGTGCCTGTACTGCCGGGTAGTAGCGAGTGGGAGACTGTGTGTGTACTGCCGTGTACTACTGAGTAGAGTACAGTGCCTGTTCTGCCGTGTAGTACCGAGTGGAGTACTGTGTGTATAGTGCCGTGTAGTACCGAGTGGAGTACAGTGCCTGTACTGCCGTGTAGTGCTGAGTGGAATACAGTGCCTGTAATGCCGTGTAGTACCGAGTGGAGTACTGTGTGTATAGTTCCGTGTAGTACCGAGTGGAGTACAGTGCATGTACTGCCGTGTATTACCGAGTGGAGTACTGTGTGTATAGTGTCGTGTAGTACTGAGTGGAGTGCAGTGCCTGTACTGCCGTGTAGTACCGAGTGGAGTACTGTGTGTATAGTGCCGTGTAGTACCGAGTGGAGTACAGTGCATGTACTGCCGTGTATTACCGACTGGAGTACTGTGTGTATAGTGCCGTGTAGTACCGAGTGGAGTACAGTGCCTGTATTGCCGTGTTGTACCGAGTGGAGTACTGTGTGTATAGTGCCGTGTAGTACTGAGTGGAGTACTGTGTGCATACTGCCGTGTAGTACTGCGTGGAGTACAGTGCCTGTACTGCCGTGTAGTACCGAGTGGAGTACTGTGTGTATAAAGCCGTGTAGTACCGAGTGGAGTACTGTGCCTGTACTGCCGTGTAGTACCGAGTGGAGTACTGTGTGCATACTGCCGTGTAGTACTGAGTGGAGTACTGTGTGTATAGTGGCGTGTAGTACTGCGTGGAGTACAGTGCCTGTACTGCCGTGTAGTACCGAGTGGAGTACTGTGCGTATAGTGCCGTGTAGTACCGAGTGTGGGACTGTGTGCATACTGCCGTGTAGTACTGAGTGGAGTACAGTGCCTGTACTGCCATGTAGTCCCGAGTGGAGTACTGTGTGTAAACTGCCGTGTAGTACCGAGTGGAGTACAGTGCCTGTACTGCCGTGTTTGTACCCAGCGGAGTACTGTGTGTATAGTGCCGTGTAGTACCGACTGGAGTACTGTGTGCATACTGCCGTGTAGTACAGAGTGGAGTACAGTGCCTGTACTGCCGTGTAGTACCGAGTGGATTACTGTGTGTATAGTGCCGTGTATTATCGAGTGGAGTAGAGTTCATGTACTGCCGTGTAGTACCGAGTGGAGTACTGTGTGTATAGTGCGGTGTAGTACCGAGTGGAGTACAGTGCATGTACTGCCGTGTAGTCCCGAGTGGAGTACTGTGTGTATAGTGCCGTGTAGTACCGAGTGGAGTACAGTGCGTGTATTGCCGTGTAGTACCGAGTGGAGTACTGTGTGTATAGTGCCGTGCAGTACCGAGTGGAGTGATGTGTGCATACTGCCGTGTAGTCCCGAGTGGAGTACTGTGTGTATAGTGCCGTGTAGTACCGAGTGGAGTACAGTGCGTGTATTGCCGTGTAGTACCGAGTGGAGTACAGTGCCTGTACTTTCGTGTAGTACTGAGTGGAGTAGAGTGCCTGTACTGCCGTGTAGTCCCGAGTGGAGTACTGTGTGTATAGTGCCGTGTAGTACCGAGTGGAGTACAGTGCCTGTACTGCCGTGTAGTACTGAGTGGAGTACAGTGCCTATACTGCCGTGTAGTCCCGAGTGGAGTACAGTTGCTGTACTGCCGTGTAGTTGTGAGTGGAATAATAGTGCCTGTGCTGTCGTGTAGTCCCGAGTGGCGTACTGTACTTGTATTGCCGTGTAGTTGTGAGAGGAGTACAGTGCCTGTACTGCCGTGTAGTCCCGAGTGGAGTACAGTACCTGTACTGCCGTGTAGTTGTGAGTGGAGTACAGTGCCTGTACTGCCGTGTAGTCCCGAGGGGAGTACCGTACCTGTACTGCCGTGTAGTACTCATTGGAGTAATAGTGCCTGTACTGTCGTGTAGTACCGAGTGGAGTGCAGTGCTTGTACTGCCGTGTAGTACTGAGTGAAGTACAGTGCCTGTACCGAAGTGTAGTGCCGAGTGGAGTACTGTGTGTATTGCGCAGAGTAGTACTGAGTGGAGTACAGTGCATGTACTGCCGTGTAGTCCCGAGTGGAGTACTGTATGTATAGTGCAGTGTAGTACTGAGTGGAGTACAGTGCCTGTACTGCCGTGTAGTACCGAGTGGAGTACTGTGTGTATAAAGCCGTGTAGTACCGAGTGGAGTACAGTGCCTGTACTGCCGTGTTGTACCGAGTGGAGTACTGTGTGCATACTGCCGTGTAGTACCGAGTGGAGTACAGTGCCTGTATTGCCGTGTAGTACCGAGTGGAGTACTGTGCGTATAGTGCCGTGTAGTACCGAGTGGGGGACTGTGTGCATACTGCCGTGTAGTACTGAGTGGAGTACAGTGCCTCTACTGCCATGTAGTCCCGAATGGAGTACTGTGTGTAAACTGCTGTGTAGTACCGAGTGGAGTACAGTGCCTGTACTGCCGTGTTTGTAAAGAGTGGAGTACTGTGTGTATAGTGCCGTGTAGTACCGAGTGGAGTACTGTGTGCATACTGCCGTGTAGTACTGAGTTGAGTACAGTGCCTGTACTGCCGTGTAGTACCGAGTGGAGTACTGTGTGTATAGTGCCGTGTAGTATCGAGTGGAGTAGAGTGCATGTACTGCCGTGTAGTACCGAGTGGAGTACTGTGTGTATAGTGCGGTGTAGTAACGAGTGGAGTACAGTGCATGTACTGCCGTGTAGTCCCGAGTGGAGTACTGTGTGTATAGTGCCGTGTAGTACCGAGTGAAGTACAGTGCCTGTATTGCCGTGTAGTACCGGGTGGGTTACTGTGTGTATAGTGCCGTGTAGTACCGAGTGGAGTACAGTGCCTGTACCTTCGTGTAGTACTGAGAGGAGTAGAGTGCCTGTACTGCCGTGTAGTCCCGAGTGGAGTACAGTGTGTATAGTGCCGTGTAGTACCGAGTGGAGTACAGTGCCTGTACTGCCGTGTAGTACTGAGTGGAGTACAGTGCCTATACTGCCGTGTAGTCCCGAGTGGAGTACAGTTGCTGTACTGCCGTGTAGTCCCGAGTGGAGTACAGTACCTGTACTGCCGTGTAGTTGTGAGTGGAGTACAGTGCCTGTACTGCCGTGTAGTCCCGAGTGGAGTACCGTACCTGTACTGCCGTGTAGTACTCATTGGAGTAATAGTGCCTGTACTGTCGTGTAGTACCGAGTGGAGTGCAGTGCTTGTACTGCCGTGTAGTACTGAGTGAAGTACAGTGCCTGTACCGAAGTGTAGTGCCGAGTGGAGTACTGTGTGTATTGCGCAGAGTAGTACTGAGTGGAGTACAGTGCATGTACTGCCGTGTAGTCCCGAGTGGAGTACTGTATGTATAGTGCAGTGTAGTACTGAGTGGAGTACAGTGCCTGTACTGCCGTGTAGTACCGAGTGGAGTACAGTGCCTTTACTGCCGTGTAGTCCCGAGTGGAGTACTGTGTGCATACTGCCGTGTATTACTGAGTGGAGTACAGTGCCTGTACTGCCGGGTAGTAGCGAGTGGGAGACTGTGTGTGTACTGCCTTGTACTACTGAGTAGAGTACAGTGCCTGTTCTGCCGTGTAGTACCGAGTGGAGTACTGTGTGTATAGTGCCGTGTAGTACCGAGTGGAGTACAGTGCCTGTACTGCCGTGTAGTACTGAGTGGAGTACAGTGCCTGTAATGCCGTGTAGTACCGAGTGGAGTACTGTGTGTATAGTTCCGTGTAGTACCGAGTGGAGTACAGTGCATGTACTGCCGTGTATTACCGAGTGGAGTACTGTGTGTATAGTGTCGTGTTGTACTGAGTGTAGTGCAGTGCCTGTACAGCCGTGTAGTACCGAGTGGAGTACTGTGTGTATAGTGCCGTGTAGTACCGAGTGGAGTACAGTGCATGTACTGCCGTGTATTACCGACTGGAGTGCTGTGTGTATAGTGCCGTGTAGTACCGAGTGGAGTACAGTGCCTCTATTGGCGTGTTGTACCGAGTGGAGTACTGTTTGTATAGTGCCGTGTAGTACTGAGTGGAGTACTGTGTGCATACTGCCGTGTAGTACTGCGTGGAGTACAGTGCCTGTACTGCCGTGTAGTACCGAGTGGAGTACTGTGTGTATAAAGCCGTGTAGTACCGAGTGGAGTACAGTGCCTGTACTGCCGTGTTGTACCGAGTGGAGTACTGTGTGCATACTGCCGTGTAGTACCGAGTGGAGTACAGTGCCTGTATTGCCGTGTAGTATCGAGTGGAGTACTGTGCGTATAGTGCCGTGTAGTACCGAGTGGGGGACTGTGTGCATACTGCCGTGTAGTACTGAGTGGAGTACAGTGCCTCTACTGCCATGTAGTCCCGAATGGAGTACTGTGTGTAAACTGCCGTGTAGTACCGAGTGGAGAACAGTGCCTGTACTGCCGTGTTTGTACCGAGTGGAGTACTGTGTGTATAGTGCCGTGTAGTACCGAGTGGAGTACTGTGTGCATACTGCCGTGTAGTACTGAGTGGAGTACAGTGCCTGTACTGCCGTGTAGTACCGAGTGGAGTACTGTGTGTATAGTGCCGTGTAGTATCGAGTGGAGTAGAGTGCATGTACTGCCGTGTAGTACCGAGTGGAGTACTGTGTGTATAGTGCGGTGTAGTAACGAGTGGAGTACAGTGCATGTACTGCCGTGTAGTCCCGAGTGGAGTACTGTGTGTATAGTGCCGTGTAGTACCGAGTGAAGTACAGTGCCTGTATTGCCGTGTAGTACCGGGTGGGTTACTGTGTGTATAGTGCCGTGTAGTACCGAGTGGAGTACAGTGCCTGTACTTTCGTGTAGTACTGAGTGGAGTAGAGTGCCTATACTGCCGTGTAGTCCCGAGTGGAGTACTGTGTGTATAGTGCCGTGTAGTACCGAGTGGAGTACAGTGCCTGTACTGCCGTGTAGTACTGAGTGGAGTACAGTGCCTAAACTGCCGTGTAGTCCCGAGTGGAGTACAGTGCCTGTACTGCCGTGTAGTTGTGAGTGGAGTAATAGTGTCTGTACTGCCGTGTAGTCCCGAGTGGCGTACTGTACCTGTACTGCCGTGTAGTTGTGAGTGGAGTACAGTGCCTGTACTGCCGTGTAGTCCCGAGTGGAGTACAGTACCTCTACTGCCGTGTAGTACTCATTGGAGTAATAGTGCTTGTACTGTCGTGTAGTACTGAGTGGAGTGCAGTGCCTGTACTGCCGTGTAGTACTGGGTGGAGTACAGTGCCTGTACTGCCGTGTAGTACCGAGTGGGGGACTGAGTGTATACTGCCGTGTAGTACCGTGTGGAGTACAGTGCCTGTGCTGCCGTGTAGTACCGAGTGGATTACTGTGTGTATATTACCGTGTAGTACCGAGTGGAGTGATGTGTGCATACTGCCGTGTAGTACTGAATGGTGTACAGTACATGTACTGCCGTGTAGTACCGGGTGGGTTACTGTGTGTATAGTGCCGTGTAGTACCGAGTGGAGTACAGTGCCTGTACTTTCGTGTAGTACTGAGTGGAGTAGAGTGCCTGTACTGCCGTGTAGTCCCGAGTGGAGTACTGTGTGTATAGTGCCGTGTAGTACCGAGTGGAGTACAGTGCCTGTACTGCCGTGTAGTACTGAGTGGAGTACAGTGCCTATACTGCCGTGTAGTCCCGAGTGGAGTACAGTGCCTGTACTGCCTTGTAGTTGTGAGTGGAGTAATAGTGTCTGTACTGCCGTGTAGTCCCGAGTGGCGTACTGTACCTGTACTGCCGTGTAGTTGTGAGTGGAGTACAGTGCCTGTACTGCCGTGTAGTCCCGAGTGGAGTACAGTACCTGTACTGCCGTGTAGTACTCATTGGAGTAATAGTGATTGTACTGTCGTGTAGTACTGAGTGGAGTGCAGTGCCTGTACTGCCGTGTAGTACTGGGTGGAGTACAGTGCCTGTACTGCCGTGTAGTACCGAGTGGGGGACTGAGTGTATACTGCCGTGTAGTACCGTGTGGAGTACAGTGCCTGTGCTGCCGTGTAGTACCGAGTGGATTACTGTGTGTATAGTACCGTGTAGTACCGATTGGAGTACAGTGCCTGTACTGCCGTGTAGTACCGAGTGGAGTACTCTGTGTATAGTGCCGTATAGTACCAAGTGGAGTACAGTGCCCGTACTGCCGTGTAGTACCGAGTGGAGTACTGTGTGCATACTGCCGTGTAGTACTGAGTGGAGTATAGTGCCTGTACTGCTGTGTAGTACCGAGTGGAGTACTGTTTGTATAGTGCCGTGTAGTACCGAGTGGAGTACACTGCATGTACTGCCGTGTAGTACCGAGTGGAGTACTCTGTGTATCGTGCGGTGTAGTACCGAGTGGAGTACTGTGTGTATAGTGCCGTGTAGTACCGAGTGGAGTACTGTGTGCATACTGCCGTGTAGTAATGAGTGGAGTACAGTACCTGTACTGCCGTGTAGTACCGAGTGGAGTACTGTGTGTATAGTGCCGTGTAGTACCGAGTGGAATACAGTGCCTGTACTGCCGTGTAGTACTGAGTGCAGTACAGTGCCTGTACTGCCGTCTAGTAGTGAGTGGAGTACAGTGCCTGTACTGCCGTGTAGTACTGAGTGGAGTACTGTGTGTATAGTGCCGTGTAGTACCGACTGGAGTACAGTGCCTGTACTGCCGTGTAGTACCGAGTGGAGTACTGTGTGTATAGTGCCGTGTAGTACCGAGTGGAGTACAGTGCCTGTACTGCCGTGTAGTACCGAGTGGAGTACTGTGTGCATACTGCCGTGTAGTACCGAGTGGAGTACAGTGCCTGTGTTGCCGTGTAGTACCAAGTGGAGTACTGTGCGTATAGTGCCGTGTAGTACCGAGTGGGGGACTGTGTGCATACTGCCGTGTAGTCCGGAGTGGAGTACAGTGCCTGTACTGCCATGTAGTCCCGAGTGGAGTACTGTGTGTAAACTGCCGTGTAGTACCGAGTGGAGTACAGTGCCTGTACTGCCGTGTTTGTACCGAGCGGAGTACTGTGTGTATAGTGCCGTGTAGTACCGAGTGGAGTACTGTGTGCATACTGCCGTGTAGTACTGATTGGAGTACAGTGCCTGTACTGCCGTGTAGTACCGAGTGGATTACTGTGTGTATAGTGCCGTGTAGTATCGAGTGGAGTAGAGTGCATGTACTGCCGTGTAGTACCGAGTGGAGTACTGTGTGTATAGTGCGGTGTATTACCGAGTGGAGTACAGTGCATGTACTGCCGTGTAGTCCCGAGTGGAGTACTGTGTGTATAGTGAAGTGTAGTACCGAGTGGAGTACAGTGCCTGTATTGCCGTGTAGTACCGAGTGGAGTACTGTGTGTATAGTGCCGTGTAGTACCGAGTGGAGTGATGTGTGCATACTGCCGTGTGGTACTGAGTGGTGTACAGTACCTGTACTGCCGTGTAGTACCGGGTGGGGTACTGTGTGTATAGTGCCGTGTAGTACCGAGTGGAGTACAGTGCCTGTACTTTCGTGTAGTACTGAGTGGAGTAGAGTGCCTGTACTGCCGTGTAGTCCCGAGTGGAGTACGGTGTGTATAGTGCCGTGTAGTACCGAGTGGAGTACAGTGCCTGTACTGCCGTGTAGTACTGAGTGGAGTACATTGCCTATACTGCCGTGTAGTCCCGAGTGGAGTACAGTGCCTGTACTGCCGTGTAGTTGTGAGTGGAGTAATAGTGCCTGTACTGTCGTGTAGTCCCGAGTGGCGTACTGTACCTGTACTGCCGTGTAGTTGTGAGTGGAGTACAGTGCCTGTACTGCCGTGTAGTCCCGAGTGGAGTACAGTACCTGTACTGCCGTGTAGTTGTGAGTGGAGTACAGTGCCTGTACTGCCGTGTAGTCCCGAGTGGAGTACAGTACCTGTACTGCCGTGTAGTACTCATTGGAGTAATAGTGCCTGTACTGTCGTGTAGTACCGAGTGGAGTACAGTGCTTGTACTACCGTGTAGTACTGAGTGAAGTACAGTGCCTGTACCGAAGTGTAGTGCCGAGTGGAGTACTGTGTGTATAGTGCAGTGTAGTACTGAGTGGAGTACAGTGCATGTACTGCCGTGTAGTCCCGAGTGGAGTACTGTATGTATAGTGCAGTGTAGTACTGAGTGGAGTACAGTGCCTGTACTGCCGTGTAGTACCGAGTGGAGTACAGTGCCTTTACTGCCGTGTAGTCCCGAGTGGAGTACTGTGTGCATACTGCCGTGTATTACTGAGTGGAGTACAGTGCCTGTACTGCCGGGTAGTAGCGAGTGGGAGACTGTGTGTGTACTACCGTGTACTACTGAGTAGAGTACAGTGCCTGTTCTGCCGTGTAGTACCGAGTGGAGTACTGTGTGTATAGTGCCGTGTAGTACCGAGTGGAGTACAGTGCCTGTACTGCCGTGTAGTACTGAGTGGAGTACAGTGCCTGTAATGCCGTGTAGTACCGAGTGGAGTACTGTGTGTATAGTTCCGTGTAGTACCGAGTGGAGTACAGTGCATGTACTGCCGTGTATTACCGAGTGGAGTACTGTGTGAATAGTGTCGTGTTGTACTGAGTGGAGTGCAGTGCCTGTACTGCCGTGTAGTACCGAGTGGAGTACTGTGTGTATAGTGCCGTGTAGTACCGAGTGGAATACAGTGCATGTACTGCCGTGTATTACCGACTGGAGTACTGTGTGTATAGTGCCGTGTAGTACCGAGTGGAGTACAGTGCCTGTATTGCCGTGTTGTACCGAGTGGAGTACTCTGTGTATAAAACCGTGTAGTACCGAGTGGAGTACAGTGCCTGTACTGCCGTGTAGTACCGAGTGGAGTACTGTGTGCATACTGCCGTGTAGTACTGAGTGGAGTACTGTGTGTATAGTGCCGTGTAGTACCGACTGGAGTACAGTGCCTGTACTGCCGTGCAGTACCGAGTGGAGTACTGTGTGTATAGTGCCGTGTAGTACCGAGTGGAGTACAGTGCCTGTACTGCCGTGTAGTACCGAGTGGAGTACTGTGTGCATACTGCCGTGTAGTACGAGTACAGTGCCTGTACTAACGTGTAGTACTGAGTGGAGTACTGTGTGTATAGTGCCGTGTAGTACCGAGTGGAGTACCGTCCATGTACTGCCGTGTAGTACTGAGTGGAGTAGAGTGCCCGTACTGCCGTGTAGTCCCAAGTGGAGTACAGTGCCTGTACTATCGTGTAGTACTGAGTGGAGTACTGTGTGTATAGTGCCGAGTAGTACTGAGTGGAGTACTGTGTGTATAGTGCGGTGTAGTACCGAGTGGAGTACAGTGCCTGTATTGCCGTGTAGTACCGAGTGGAGTACTGTGTGTACAGTGCCGTGTGGTACCGAGTGGAGTACTGTGTGTATAGTGCGGTGTAGTACCTAGTGGAGTACAGTGCCTGTACTGCCGTGTAGTACCGAGTGGAGTACTGTGTGTATAGTGCGGTGTAGTACCGAGTGGAGTACATTGCATGTACTGCCGTGTAGTACCGAGTGGAGTACTGTGTGTACAGTGCCGTGTAATACCGAGTGGAGTACAGTGCCTGTATTGCCGTGTAGTACCGAATGGAGTACTGTGTGTATAGTGCCGTGTAGTACCGAGTGGAGTACTGTGTGCATACTGCCGTGTAGTACTGAGTGGAGTACAGTACCTGTACTGCCGTGTAGTACCGAGTGGAGTACTGTGTGTATAGTGCCGTGTAGTACCGAGTGGAGTACAGTGCCTGTAGTGCCGTGTAGTACTGAGTGGAGTACAGTGCCTGTACTGCCGTGTAGTCCGGAGTGGAGTACAGTGCCTGTACTGCCGTGTAGTCCCGAGTGGAGTACTGTGTGTATAGTGCAGTGTAGTACTGAGTGGTGTACAGTGCCTGAACTGCCGTGTAGTACTGAGTGGAGTACAGTTCCTGTACTCCCGTGTAGTCCCGAGTGGAGTACAGTGTGTATAGTGCCGTGTAGTACTGAGTGGAGTACATTGCCTGTACTGCCGTGTAGTACTGAGTGGAGTACAGTGCCTGTACTGCCGTGTAGTACTGAGTGGAGTACAGTGCCTTTACTGCCGTGTAGTACTGAGTGGAGTACAGTGCCTGTACTGCCGTGTAGTACTGAGTGGAGTACATTGCCTGTACTGCCCTGTAGTCCCGAGTGGAGTACTGTGTGTAAAGTGCCGTGTAGTACCGAATGGAGTACAGTTCCTGTACTGCCGTGTAGTACTGAGTGGAGTACAGTGCCTGTACGGCCGTGTAGTACTGAGTGGAGTACGGTGCCTGTACTGCCGTGTAGTCTCCAGTGGAGTACAGTGCCTGTACTGCCGTGTAGTATTGAGTGGAGTACTGTGTGTATAGTGCCGTGTAGTACTGAGTGGAGTACAGTGCCTGTACTGCCGTGTAGTCCGGAGTGGAGTACAGTGCCAGTACTGCCGTGTAGTCCTGAGTGGAGTACTGTGTGTATAGTGCCGTGTAGTACCGAGTGGAGTACAGTGCCTGTACTGCCGGGTAGTACTAAGTGGAGTACAGTGGCTGTACTGCCGTGTAGTCCCGAGTGTAGTACTGTGTGCATAGAGCAGTGTAGTATTGAGTGGTGTACAGTGCCTGTACTGCCGTGTAGTACTGAGAGGAGTACAGTACCTGTACTGAAGTGTAGTACTGGGTGGAGTACAGTGTGTAAAGTGCCGTGTAGTACCGAGTGGAGTACGGTGCCTGTACTGCCGTGTAGTACTGAGTGGGGGACTGTGTGTATACTGCCGTGTAGTACCGAGTGGAGTACAGTGCCTGTACTGCCGTGTAGTACCGACTGGAGTACTGTGTGTATAGTGCCGTGTAGTACCGAGTGAAGTACAGTGCCTGTATTGCCGTGTAGTACCGGGTGGGTTACTGTGTGTATAGTGCCGTGTAGTACCGAGTGGAGTACATTGCATGTACTGCCGTGTAGTACCGAGTGGAGTACAGTGCCTGTACTGCCGTGTAGTACTTAGTGGAGTTCAGTGCCTGTACTGCCGTGAGGTCCCGAGTGGAGTACAATGCCTGTACTGCCGTGTAGGAGTGAGTGGAGTACTGTGCCTGTACTGCCGAGTAGTACTGAGTGGAGTACTGTGTGTATAGTGCCGTGTAGTACCGAGTGGAGTACAGTGGGTGTACTGCCGTGTAGTACTGAGTGGAGTAGAGTGCCTGTACTGCTGTGTAGTACTGAGTGGAGTACAGTGCCTGTACTGCCGTGTAGTCCCAAGTGGAGTACAGTGCCTGTACTGCCGTGTAGTACTGAGTGGAGTACTGTGTGTATAGTGCCGTGTAGTACCGAGTGGAGTACCGTCCCTGTACTGCCGTGTAGTACTGAGTGGAGTAGAGTGCCTGTACTGCCGTGTAGTACTGAGTGGCGTACAGTGCCTGTACTGCCGTGTAGTCCCGAGTGGAGTACTGTGCCTGTACTGCCGTGTAGTACTGAGTGGAGTACTAAGTGTATCGTGCCGTGTATTACCGAGTGGAATACAGTGCCTGTACTGCCGTGTAGTACTGAGTGGAGTACAGTGCCTGTACTGCCTTGTAGTACTGAGTGGAGTACAGTGCATGTACTGCCGTGTAGTACTGAGTGGAGTACTGTGTGTATCGTGCCGTGTAGTACCGAGTGGAGTACAGTGCCTGTACTGCCGCGTAGTACTGAGTGGAGTACAGTGCCTGTATTGCCGTGTAGTACTGAGCGGAGTACAGTGCCTGTAATGCCGTGTAGTACCGAGTGGAGTACTGTGTGTATAGTTCCGTGTAGTACCGAGTGGAGTACAGTGCATGTACTGCCGTGTATTACCGAGTGGAGTACTGTGTGTATAGTGTCGTGTAGTACTGAGTGGAGTGCAGTGCCTGTACTGCCGTGTAGTACTGAGCGGAGTACAGTGCCTGTAATGCCGTGTAGTACCGAGTGGAGTACTGTGTGTATAGTTCCGTGTAGTACCGAGTGGAGTACAGTGCATGTACTGCCGTGTATTACCGAGTGGAGTACTGTGTGTATAGTGTCGTGTAGTACTGAGTGGAGTGCAGTGCCTGTACTGCCGTGTAGTACCGAGTGGAGTACTGTGTGTATAGTGCCGTGTAGTACCGAGTGGAGTACAGTGCATGTACTGCCGTGTATTACCGACTGGACTACTGTGTGTATAGTGCCGTGTAGTACCGAGTGGAGTACAGTGCCTGTATTGCCGTGTTGTACCGAGTGGAGTACTGTGTGTATAGTGCCGTGTAGTACTGAGTGGAGTACTGTGTGCATACTGCCGTGTAGTACTGCGTGGAGTACAGTGCCTGTACTGCCGTGTAGTACCGAGTGGAGTACTGTGTGTATAAAGCCGTGTAGTACCGAGTGGAGTACAGTGCCTGTACCGCCGTGTAGTACCGAGTGGAGTACTGTGTGCATACTGCCGTGTAGTACTGAGTGGAGTACAGTGTGTATAGTGCCGTGTAGTACCGACTGGAGTACAGTGCCTGTACTGCCGTGTAGTACCGAGTGGAGTACTGTGTGTATAGTGCCGTGTAGTACCGAGTGGAGTACAGTGCCTGTACTGCCGTGTAGTACCGAGTGGAGTACTGTGTGCATACTGCCGTGTAGTACCGAGTGGAGTACAGTGCCTGTACTGCCGTGTAGTACCGAGTGGAGCACTGTGCGTATAGTGCCGTGTAGTACCGAGTGGGGGACTGTGTGCATACTGCCGTGTAGTACTGTGTGGAGTACAGTGCCTGTACTGCCATGTAGTCCCGAGTGGAGTACTGTGTGTAAACTGCCGTGTAGTACCGAGTGGAGTACAGTGCCTGTACTGCCGTGTTTGTACCGAGCGGAGTACTGTGTGTATAGTGCCGTGTAGTACCGAGTGGAGTACTGTGTGCATAGTGCCGTGTAGTACTGAGTGGAGTACGGTGCCTGTACTGCCGTGTAGTACCGAGTGGATTACTGTGTGTATAGTGCCGTGTAGTATCGAGTGGAGTAGAGTGCATGTACTGCCGTGTAGTACCGAGTGGAGTACTGTGTGTATAGTGCGGTGTAGTACCGAGTGGAGTACAGTGCATGTACTGCCGTGTAGTCCCGAGTGGAGTACTGTGTGTATAGTGCCGTGTAGTACCGAGTGGAGTACAGTGCCTGTATTGCTGTGTAGTACAGAGTGGAGTACTGTGTGTATAGTGCGGTGTAGTACCGATTGGAGTGATGTGTGCATACTGCCGTGTAGTACTGAGTGGTGTACAGTACCTGTACTGCCGTGTAGTACCGGGTGGGGTACTGTGTGTATAGTGCCGTGTAGTACCGAGTGGAGTACAGTGCCTGTACTTTCGTGTAGTACTGAGTGGAGTAGAGTGCCTGTACTGCCGTGTAGTCCCGAGTGGAGTACTGTGTGTATAGTGCCGTGTAGTACCGAGTGGAGTACAGTGCCTGTACTGCCGTGTAGTACTGAGTGGAGTACAGTTCCTATACTGCCGTGTAGTCCCGAGTGGAGTACAGTGCCTGTACTGCCGTGTAGTTGTGAGTGGAGTAATAGTGCCTGTACTGTCGTGTAGTCCCGAGTGGCGTACTGTACCTGTACTGCCGTGTAGTTGTGAGTGGAGTACAGTGCCTGTACTGCCGTGTAGTCCCGAGTGGAGTACAGTACCTGTACTGCCGTGTAGTTGTGAGTGGAGTACAGTGCCTGTACTGCCGTGTAGTCCCGAGTGGAGTACAGTACCTGTCCTGCCGTGTAGTTGTGAGTGGAGTACAGTGCCTGTACTGCCGTGTAGTCCCGAGTGGAGTACAGTGCTTGTACTGCCGTGTAGTACTGAGTGAAGTACAGTGCCTGTACTGAAGTGTAGTGCCGAGTGGAGTACTGTGTGTATAGTGCAGTGTAGTACTGAGCGGAGTACATTGCATGTACTGCCGTGTAGTCCCTAGTGGAGTACTGTATGTATAGTGCAGTGTAGTACTGAGTGGAGTACAGTGCCTGTACTGCCGTGTAGTACCGAGTGGAACACAGTGCCTGTAATGCCGTGTAGTACCGATTGGAGTACTGTGTGTATAGTACCGTGTAGTACCGAGTGGAGTACAGTTCATGTACTGCCGTGTATTACCGAGTGGAGTACTGTGTGTATAGTGTCGTGTAGTACTGAGTGGAGTGCAGTGCCTGTACTGCCGTGTAGTACCGAGTGGAGTACTGTGTGTATAGTGCCGTGTAGTACCGAGTGGAGAACAGTGCATGTACTGCCGTGTATTACCGACTGGAGTACTGTGTGTATAGTGCCGTGTAGTACCGAGTGGAGTAAAGTGCCTGTATCGCCGTGTTGTACGGAGTGGAGTACTGTGTGTATAGTGCCGTGTAGTACCGAGTGGAGTACTGTGTGCATACTGCCGTGTAGTACTGAGTGGAGTACAGTACCTGTACTGCCGTGTAGTATCGAGTGGAGTACTGTGTGTATAGTGCCGTGTAGTACCGAGTGGAGTACAGTGCTTGTACTGCCGTGTAGTACTGAGTGGAGTACGATGGGTGTACTGCCGTGTAGTCCCGAGTGGAGTACAGTGCCTGTACTGCCGTGTAGTAGTGAGTGGCGTACTGTGCCTGTACTGCCGTGTAGTACTGAGTGGAGTACTGTGTGTATAGCGCCGTGTAGTACCGAGTGGAGTACAGTGGGTGTACTGCCGTGTAGTACTGAGTGGAGTACAGTGCCTGTACTGCCGTGTAGTACTGAGTGGAGTACAGTGCCTGTACGGCCGTGTAGTCCCGAGTGGTGTACACTGCCTGTACTGCCGTGTAGTACTGAGTGGAGTACTGTGTGTATAGTGCCGTGTAGTACCGAGTGGAGTACAGTGCCTGTACTGCCGTGTAGTCTGAGTGGTGTACTGTGTGTATAGTGCCGTGTAGTACTGAGTAGAGTACAGTGCCTGTACTGCCGTGTAGTCCCGAGTGGAGTACAGTGCCTGTACTGCCGTGTAGTACTGAGTGGAGTACTGTGTGTATAGTGCCGTGTAGTACCGAGTGGAGTACAGTGCCTGTATTGCCGTGTAGTACTGAGTGGAGTACAGTGCTTGTACTGCCGTGTAGTACTGAGCGGAGTACAGTGCCTGTACTGCCGTGTAGTACTGAGTGGAGTACAGTGCCTGTACTGCCGTGTAGTACTGAGTGGATTACAGTGCCTGTACTGCCGTGTAGTACTGAGTGGAGTACAGAGCCTGTACTGCCGTGTAGTCCCGAGTGGAGTACAGTGTGTAAAGTGCCGTGTAGTACCGAGTGGAGTACAGTGCGTGTACTGCCTTGTAGTACTGAGTGGAGTACAGTGCCTGTACTGCCGTGTAGTACTGAGTGGAGTACAGTGCCTGTACTGCCGTTTAGTCCCGAGTGGAGTACAGTGCCTGTACTGCCGTGTAGTACTGAGTGGAGTACCGTGTGTATAGTGCCATGTAGTACCGAGTGGAGTACAGTGCCTGTACTGCCGTGTAGTACTGAATGGAGTACAGTGCCTGTACTGCCGTGTAGTCCCGAATGGAGTACTGTGTGTAAAGTGCCGTGTAGTACGGAGTGGAGTACAGTGCCTGTATTGCCGTGTTGTACTGAGTGGAGTACAGTGCCTGTACTGCCGTGGAGTCCCGAGTGGAGTACTGTGTGTATAGTGCAGTGTAGTACTGAGTGGTGTACATTGCCTGAACTGCCGTGTAGTACTGAGTCGAGTACAGTGCCTGTACTCCCGTGTAGTCCCGAGTGGAGTACTGTGTGTATAGTGCCGTGTAGTACTGAGTGGAGTACAGTGCATGTACTGCCGTGTAGTCCTGAGTGGAGTACTGTGTGTATAGTGCCGTGTAGTACTGAGTGGAGTACAGTGCCTGTACTGCCGTGTAGTCCTGAGTGGAGTACTGTGTGTATAGTGCCGTGTAGTACCGAGTGGAGTACAGTGCCTGTACTGCCGTGTAGTACTAAGTGGAGTACAGTGGCTGAACTGCCGTGTAGTCCCGAGTGTAGTACTGTGTGTATAGTGCAGTGTAGTACTGAGTGGTGTACAGTGCCTGTACTGCCGTGTAGTACTGAGTGGAGTACAGTGCATGTACTGCCGTGTAGTACCGAGTGGGGGACTGTGTGTATACTGCCGTGTAGTACTGAGTGGAGTGCTGTGTGTATAGTGCCGTGTAGTACCGAGTGGAGTACTGTGTGCATACTGCCGTGTAGTACTGAGTGGAGTACAGTGCCTGTACTGCCGTGTAGTACCGAGTGGAGTACTGTGTGTATAGTGCCGGGTAGTATCGAGTGGAGTAGAGTGCATGTACTGCCGTGTAGTACCGAGTGGAGTACTGTGTGTATAGTGCGGTGTAGTACCGAGTGGAGTACAGTGCATGTACTGCCGTGTAGTCCCGAGTGGAGTACTGTGTGTATAGTGCCGTGTAGTACCGAGTGGAGTACAGTGTCTGTATTGCCGTGTAGTACCGAGTGGAGTACTGTGTGTATAGTGCCGTGTAGTACCGAGTGGAGTGATGTGTGCATACTGCAGTACTGAGTGGTGTACAGTACCTGTATTGCCGTGTAGTACCGGGTGGAGTATTGTGTGTATAGTGCCGTGTAGTACCGAGTGGAGTACATTGCCTGTACTTTCGTTTAGTACTGAGTGGAGTAGAGTGCCTGTACTGCCGTGTAGTCCCGAGTGGAGTACGGTGTGTATAGTGCCGTGTAGTACCGAGTGGAGTACAGTGCCTGTACTGCCGTGTAGTACTCAGTGGAGTACAGTGCTATACTGCCGTGTAGTCCCGAGTGGAGTACAGTGCCTGTACTGCCGTGTAGTACCGAGTGGAGTACAGTGCCTTTACTGCCGTGTAGTCCCGAGTTTAGTACTGTGTGCATACTGCCGTGTATTACTGAGTGGAGTACAGTGCCTGTACTGCCGGGTAGTAGCGAGTGGGGGACTGTGTGTGTACTGCCGTGTACTACTGAGTAGAGTACAGTGCCTGTACTTTGGTTTAGTACTGAGTGGAGTAGAGTGCCTGTACTGCCGTGTAAAACCGAGTGGAGTACTGTGTGTATAGTGCCGTGTAGTACCGAGTGGAGTACAGTGCCTGTATTGCCGTGTTGTACTGAGTTGAGTAGAGTGCCTGTAATGCCGTGTAGTACCGAGTGGAATACTGTGTGTATAGTACCGTGTAGTACCGAGTGGAGTACAGTGCATGTACTGCCGTGTATTACCGAGTGGAGTACTGTGTGTATAGTGTCGTGTAGTACTGAGTGGAGTACAGTGCCTGTAATGCCGTGTAGTACCGATTGGAGTACTGTGTGTATAGTACCGTGTAGTACCGAGTGGAGTACAGTGCATGTACTGCCGTGTATTACCGAGTGGAGTGCTGTGTGTATAGTGTCGTGTAGTACTGAGTGGAGTGCAGTGCCTGTACTGCCGTGTAGTACCGAGTGGAGTACTGTGTGTATAGTGCCGTGTAGTACCGAGTGGAGTACAGTGCATGTACTGCCGTGTATTACCGACTGGAGTACTGTGTGTATAGTGCCGTGTAGTACCCAGTGGAGTAAAGTGCCTGTATCGCCGTGTTGTACGGAGTGGAGTACTGTGTGTATAGTGCCGTGTAGTACCGAGTGGAGTACTGTGTGCATACTGCCGTGTAGTACTGCGTGGAGTACAGTACCTGTACTGCCGTGTAGTATCGAGTGGAGTACTGTGTGTATAGTGCCGTGTAGTACCGAGTGGAGTACAGTGCTTGTACTGCCGTGTAGTACTGAGTGGAGTACGATGTGTGTACTGCTGTGTAGTCCCGAGTGGAGTACAGTGCCTGTACTGCCGTGTAGTAGTGAGTGGCGTACTGTGCCTGTACTGCCGTGTAGTACTGAGTGGAGTACTGTGTGTATAGCGCCGTGTAGTACCGAGTGGAGTACAGTGGGTGTACTGCCGTGTAGTACTGAGTGGAGTACAGTGCCTGTACTGCCGTGTAGTACTGAGTGGAGTACAGTGCCTGTACGGCCGTGTAGTCCCGAGTGGTGTACACTGCCTGTACTGCCGTGTAGTACTGAGTGGAGTACTGTGTGTATAGTGCCGTGTAGTACCGAGTGGAGTACAGTGCCTGTACTGCCGTGTAGTTTGAGTGGTGTACTGTGTGTATAGTGCCGTGTAGTACTGAGTAGAGTACAGTGCCTGTACTGCCGTGTAGTCCCGAGTGGAGTAGAGTGCCTGTACTGCCGTGTAGTACTGAGTGGAGTACTGTGTGTATAGTGCCGTGTAGTACCGAGTGGAGTACAGTGCCTTTACTGCCGTGTAGTACTGAGTGGAGTACAGTGCTTGTACTGCCGTGTAGTACTGAGCGGAGTACAGTGCCTGTACTGCCGTGTAGTACTGAGTGGAGTACAGTGCCTGTACTGCCGTGAGTACTGAGTGGAGTACAGAGCCTGTACTGCCGTGTAGTCCCGAGTGGAGTACTGTGTGTAAAGTGCCGTGTAGTACCGAGTGGAGTACAGTGCGTGTACTGCCTTGTAGTACTGAGTGGAGTACAGTGCCTGTACTGCCGTGTAGTACTGAGTGGAGTACAGTGCCTGTACTGCCGTTTAGTCCCGAGTGGAGTACAGTGCCTGTACTGCCGTGTAGTACTGAGTGGAGTACCGTGTGTATAGTGCCATGTAGTACCGAGTGGAGTACAGTGCCTGTACTGCCGTGTAGTACTGAATGGAGTACAGTGCCTGTACTGCCGTGTAGTCCCGAATGGAGTACTGTGTGTAAAGTGCCGTGTAGTACGGAGTGGAGTACAGTGCCTGTATTGCCGTGTTGTACTGAGTGGAGTACAGTGCCTGTACTGCCGTGGAGTCCCGAGTGGAGTACTGTGTGTATAGTGCAGTGTAGTACTGAGTGGTGTACATTGCCTGAACTGCCGTGTAGTACTGAGTCGAGTACAGTGCCTGTACTCCCGTGTAGTCCCGAGTGGAGTACTGTGTGTATAGTGCCGTGTAGTACTGAGTGGAGTACAGTGCATGTACTGCCGTGTAGTCCTGAGTGGAGTACTGTGTGTATAGTGCCGTGTAGTACTGAGTGGAGTACAGTGCCTGTACTGCCGTGTAGTCCTGAGTGGAGTACTGTGTGTATAGTGCCGTGTAGTACCGAGTGGAGTACAGTGCCTGTACTGCCGTGTAGTACTAAGTGGAGTACAGTGGCTGAACTGCCGTGTAGTCCCGAGTGTAGTACTGTGTGTATAGTGCAGTGTAGTACTGAGTGGTGTACTGTGCCTGTACTGCCGTGTAGTACTGAGTGGAGTACAGTGCATGTACTGCCGTGTAGTACCGAGTGGGGGACTGTGTGTATACTGCCGTGTAGTACTGAGTGGAGTGCTGTGTGTATTGTGCCGTGTAGTACCGAGTGGAGTACTGTGTGCATACTGCCGTGTAGTACTGAGTGGAGTACAGTGCCTGTACTGCCGTGTAGTACCGAGTGGAGTACTGTGTGTATAGTGCCGGGTAGTATCGAGTGGAGTAGAGTGCATGTACTGCCGTGTAGTACCGAGTGGAGTACTGTGTGTATAGTGCGGTGTAGTACCGAGTGGAGTACAGTGCATGTATTGCCGTGTAGTCCCGAGTGGAGTACTGTGTGTATAGTGCCGTGTAGTACCGAGTGGAGTACAGTGTCTGTATTGCCGTGTAGTACCGAGTGGAGTACTGTGTGTATAGTGCCGTGTAGTACCGAGTGGAGTGATGTGTGCATACTGCAGTACTGAGTGGTGTACAGTACCTGTATTGCCGTGTAGTACCGGGTGGGGTATTGTGTGTATAGTGCCGTGTAGTACCGAGTGGAGTACATTGCCTGTACTTTCGTTTAGTACTGAGTGGAGTAGAGTGCCTGTACTGCCGTGTAGTCCCGAGTGGAGTACGGTGTGTATAGTGCCGTGTAGTACCGAGTGGAGTACAGTGCCTGTACTGCCGTGTAGTACTCAGTGGAGTACAGTGCTATACTGCCGTGTAGTCCCGAGTGGAGTACAGTGCCTGTACTGCCGTGTAGTACCGAGTGGAGTACAGTGCCTTTACTGCCGTGTAGTCCCGAGTTTAGTACTGTGTGCATAATGCCGTGTATTACTGAGTGGAGTGCAGTGCCTGTACTGCCGGGTAGTAGCGAGTGGGGACTGTGTGTGTACTGCCGTGTACTACTGAGTAGAGTACAGTGCCTGTACTTTCGTTTAGTACTGAGTGGAGTAGAGTGCCTGTACTGCCGTGTAGTACCGAGTGGAGTACTGTGTGTATAGTGCCGTGTAGTACCGAGTGGAGTACAGTGCCTGTATTGCCGTGTAGTACTGAGTTGAGTAGAGTGCCTGTAATGCCGTGTAGTACCGAGTGGAATACTGTGTGTATAGTACCGTGTAGTACCGAGTGGAGTACAGTGCATGTACTGCCGTGTATTACCGAGTGGAGTACTGTGTGTATAGTGTCGTGTAGTACTGAGTGGAGTGCAGTGCCTGTACTGCCGTGTAGTACCGAGTGGAGTACTGTGTGTTTAGTGCCGTGTAGTACCGAGTGGAATACAGTGCATGTACTGCCGTGTAGTACTGAGTGGAGTACAGTGCCTGTACTGCCGTGTAGTACTGGGTGGAGTGCAGTGCCTTTACTGCCGTGTAGTACCGAGTGGGGGACTGTGTGTATACTGCCGTGTAGTACCGAGTGGAGTACAGTGCCTGTACTGCCGTGTAGTACCGAGTGGAGTACTGTGTGTATAAAGCCGTGTAGTACCGAGTGGAGTACAGTGCCTGTACTGCCGTGTAGTACCGAGTGGAGTACTGTGTGCATACTGCCGTGTAGTACTGAGTGGAGTACTGTGTGTATAGTGCCGTGTAGTACCGAGTGGAGTACAGTGCCTGTACTGTCGTGTAGTACCGAGTGGAGTACTGTGTGTATAGTGCCGTGTAGTACCGAGTGGAGTACAGTGCCTGGACTGCCGTGTTGTACCGAGTGGAGTACTGTGTGCATACTGCCGTGTAGTACCGAGTGGAGTACAGTGCCTGTATTGCCGTGTAGTACCGAGTGGAATACTGTGTGTATAGTACCGTGTAGTACCGAGTGGAGTACAGTGCATGTACTGCCGTGTATTACCGAGTGGAGTACTGTGTGTATAGTGTCGTGTAGTACTGAGTGGAGTGCAGTGCCTGTACTGCCGTGTAGTACCGAGTGGAGTACTGTGTGTTTAGTGCCGTGTAGTACCGAGTGGGGTGCAGTGCTTGTACTGCCGTGTAGTACTGAGTGAAGTACAGTGCCTGTACCGAAGTGTAGTGCCGAGTGGAGTACTGTGTGTATAGTGCAGAGTAGTACTGAGTGGAGTACAGTGCATGTACTGCCGTGTAGTCCCGAGTGGAGTACTGTATGTATAGTGCAGTGTAGTACTGAGTGGAGTACAGTGCCTGTACTGCCTTGTAGTACCGAGTGGAGTACAGTGCCTTTACTGCCGTGTAGTCCCGAGTGGAGTACTGTGTGCATACTGCCTTGTATTACTGAGTGGAGTACAGTGCCTGTACTGCCGGGTAGTAGCGAGTGGGAGACTGTGTGTGTACTGCCGTGTACTACTGAGTAGAGGACAGTGCCTGCTCTGCCGTGTAGTACCGAGTGGAGTACTGTGTGTATAGTGCCGTGTAGTACCGAGTGGAGTACAGTGCCTGTACTGCCGTGTAGTACTGAGTGGAGTACAGTGCCTGTACTGCCGTGTATTACCGAGTGGAGTACTGTGTGTATAGTGTCGTGTTGTACTGAGTGGAGTGCAGTGCCTGTACTGCCGTGTAGTACCGAGTGGAGTACTGTGTGTATAGTGCCGTGTAGTACCGAGTGGAGTACAGTGCATGTACTGCCGTGTATTACCGACTGGAGTACTGTGTGTATAGTGCCGTGTAGTACCGAGTGGAGTACAGTGCATCTATCGCCGTGTTGTACCGAGTGGAGTACTTTTTGTATAGTGCCGTGTAGTACTGAGTGGAGTACTGTGTGCATACTGCCGTGTAGTACTGCGTGGAGTACAGTGCCTGTACTGCCGTGTAGTACCGAGTGGAGTACTGTGTGTATAAAGCCGTGTAGTACCGAGTGGAGTACAGTGCCTGTATTGCCGTGTTGTATCGAGTGGAGTACTGTGTGCATACTGCCGTGTAGTACCGAGTGGAGTACAGTGCCTGTATTGCGGTGTAGTACCGAGTGGAGTACTGTGCGTATAGTGCCGTGTAGTACCGAGTGGGGGACTGTGTGCATACTGCCGTGTAGTACTGAGTGGAGTACAGTGCCTGTACTGCCATGTAGTCCCGAATGGAGTACTGTGTGTAAACTGCCGTGTAGTACCGAGTGGAGTACAGTGCCTGTGCTGCCGTGTTTGTACCGAGTGGAGTACTGGGTGTATAGTGCCGTGTAGTACCGAGTGGAGTACTGTGTGCATACTGCCGTGTAGTACTGAGTGGAGTACAGTGCCTGTACTGCCGTGTAGTACCGAGTGGAGTACTGTGTGTATAGTGCCGTGTAGTATCGAGTGGAGTAGAGTGCATGTACTGCCGTGTAGTACCGAGTGGAGTACTGTGTGTATAGTGCGGTGTAGTAACGAGTGGAGTACAGTGCATGTACTGCCGTGTAGTCCCGAGTGGAGTACTGTGTGTATAGTGCCGTGTAGTACCGAGTGGAGTACAGTGCCTGTATTGCCGTGTAGTACCGAGTAGAGTACTATGTGTATAGTGCCGTGTAGTACCGAGTGGAGTGATGTGTGCATACTGCCGTGTAGTACTGAGTGGTGTACAGTACCTGTACTGCCGTGTAGTACCGGGTGGGTTACTGTGTGTATAGTGCCGTGTAGTACCGAGTGGAGTACAGTGCCTGTACTTTCGTGTAGTACTGAGTGGAGTAGAGTGCCTGTACTGCCGTGTAGTCCCGAGTGGAGTACTGTGTGTATAGTGCCGTGTAGTACCGAGTGGAGTACAGTGCCTGTACTGCCGTGCAGTACTGAGTGGAGTACAGTGCCTATACTGCCGTGTAGTCCCGAGTGGAGTACAGTGCCTGTACTGCCGTGTAGTTGTGAGTGGAGTAATAGTGTCTGTACTGCCGTGTATTCCCGAGTGGCGTACTGTACCTGTACTGCCGTGTAGTTGTGAGTGGAGTACAGTGCCTGTACTGCCGTGTAGTCCCGAGTGGAGTACAGTACCTGTACTGCCGTGTAGTACTCATTGGAGTAATAGTGCCTGTACTGTTGTGTAGTACTGAGTGGAGAGCAGTGCCTGTACTGCATTGTAGTACTGGGTGGAGTACAGTGCTAGTACTTCCGTGTAGTACCGAGTGGGGGACTGAGTGTATACTGCCGTGTAGTACCGTGTGGAGTACAGTGCCTGTGCTGCCGTGTAGTACCGAGTGGATTACTGTGTGTATAGTACCGTGTAGTACCGATTGGAGTACAGTGCCTGTACTGCCGTGTAGTACCGTGTGGAGTACTGTGTGTATAGTGACGTGTAGTACCAAGTGGAGTACAGTGCCTGTACTGCCGTGTAGTACCGAGTGGAGTACTGTGTGCATACTGCCGTGTAGTACTGAGTGGAGTATAGTGCCTGTACTGCTGTGTAGTTCCGAGTGGAGTACTGTTTGTGTAGTGCCGTGTAGTACCGAGTGGAGTACACTGCATGTACTGCCGTGTAGTACCGAGTGGAGTACTGTGTGTATCGTGCGGTGTAGTACCGAGTGGAGTACTGTGTGTATAGTGCCGTGTAGTACCGAGTGGAGTACTGTGGGCATACTGCCGTGTAGTAATGAGTGGAGAACAGTACCTGTACTGCCGTGTAGTACCGAGTGGAGTACTGTGTGTATAGTGCCGTGTAGTACCGAGTGGAATACAGTGCCTGTACTGCCGTGTAGTACCGAGTGGAGTACTGTGTGCATACTGCCGTGTAGTACCGAGTGGAGTACTGTGTGTAAACTGCCGTGTAGTACCGAGTGGAGTACAGTGCCTGTACTGCCGTGTTTGTACCGAGCGGAGTACTGTGTGTATAGTGCCGTGTAGTACCGAGTGGAGTACTGTGTGCATACTGCCGTGTAGTACTGAGTGGAGTACAGTGCCTGTACTGCCGTGTAGTACCGAGTGGATTACTGTGTGTATAGTGCCGTGTAGTATCGAGTGGAGTAGAGTGCATGTACTGCCGTGTAGTACCGAGTGGAGTACTGTGCATGTACTGCCGTGTAGTCCCGAGTGGAGTACTGTGTGTATAGTGCCGTGTAGTACTGAGTGGAGTACAGTGCCTGTACTGCCGTGTAGTACTGAGTGGAGTACAGTGCCTGTACTGCCGTGTAGTACCGAGTGGAGTCTAGTACTTGTACTGCCGTGTAGTAGTGAGTGGAGTACACTGCCTGTACTGCCGTGTAGTACTGAGTGGAGTGCAGTGCCTGTACTGCCGTGTAGTCCCGAGTGGAGTACAGTGCTTGTACTGCCGTGTAGTACTGAGTGAAGTACAGTGCCTGTACTGAAGTGTAGTGCCGAGTGGAGTACTGTGTGTATAGTGCAGTGTAGTACTGAGTGGAGTACATTGCATGTACTGCCGTGTAGTCCCTAGTGGAGTACTGTATGTATAGTGCAGTGTAGTACTGAGTGGAGTACAGTGCCTCTACTGCCGTGTAGTACCGAGTGGAGTACAGTGCCTTTACTGACGTGTAGTCCCGAGTGGAGTACGGTGTGCATACTGCCGTGTATTACTGAGTGGAGTACAGTGCCTGTACTGCCGGGTAGTAGCGAGTGGGTGACTGTGTGTGTACTGCCGTGTACTACTGAGTAGAGTACAGTGCCTGTTCTGCCGTGTAGTACCGAGTGGAGTACTGTGTGTATAGTGCCGTGTAGTACCGAGTGGAGTTCAGTGCCTGTACTGCCGTGTAGTACTGAGTGGAGTACAGTGCCTGTAATGCCGTGTAGTACCGATTGGAGTACTGTGTGTATAGTACCGTGTAGTACCGAGTGGAGTACAGTGCATGTACTGCCGTGTATTACCGAGTGGAGTGCTGTGTGTATAGTGTCGTGTAGTACTGAGTGGAGTGCAGTGCCTGTACTGCCGTGTAGTACCGAGTGGAGTACTGTGTGTATAGTGCCGTGTAGTACCGAGTGGAGTACAGTGCATGTACTGCCGTGTATTACCGACTGGAGTACTGTGTGTATAGTGCCGTGTAGTACTGAGTGGAGTACAGTACCTGTACTGCCGTGTAGTATCGAGTGGAGTACTGTGTGTATAGTGCCGTGTAGTACCGAGTGGAGTACAGTGCTTGTACTGCCGTGTAGTACTGAGTGGAGTACGATGGGTGTACTGCCGTGTAGTCCCGAGTGGAGTACAGTGCCTGTACTGCCGTGTAGTACCGAGTGGAGTACAGTGCTTGTACTGCCGTGTAGTACTGAGTGGAGTACGATGGGTGTACTGCCGTGTAGTCCCGAGTGGAGTACAGTGCCTGTACTGCCGTGTAGTAGTGAGTGGCGTACTGTGCCTGTACTGCCGTGTAGTACTGAGTGGAGTACTGTGTGTATAGCGCCGTGTAGTACCGAGTGGAGTACAGTGGGTGTACTGCCGTGTAGTACTGAGTGGAGTACAGTGCCTGTACTGCCGTGTAGTACTGAGTGGAGTACAGTGCCTGTACGGCCGTGTAGTCGCGAGTGGTGTACACTGCCTGTACTGCCGTGTAGTACTGAGTGGAGTACTGTGTGTATAGTGCCGTGTAGTACCGAGTGGAGTACAGTGCCTGTACTGCCGTGTAGTTTGAGTGGAGTACTGTGTGTATAGTGCCGTGTAGTACTGAGTAGAGTACAGTGCCTGTACTGCCGTGTAGTCCCGAGTGGAGTACAGTGCCTGTACTACCGTGTAGTACTGAGTGGAGTACTGTGTGTATAGTGCCGTGTAGTACCGAGTGGAGTAGAGTGCCTGTACTGCCGTGTAGTACTGAGTGGAGTACAGTGCTTGTACTGCCGTGTAGTACTGAGTGGAGTACAGTGCCTGTACTGCCGTGTAGTACTGAGTGGAGTACAGTGCCTGTACTGCCGTGTAGTACTGAGTGGAGTACAGAGCCTGTACTGCCGTGTAGTCCCGAGTGGAGTACTGTGTGTAAAGTGCCGTGTAGTACCGAGTGGAGTACAGTGCGTGTACTGACTTGTAGTACTGAGTGGAGTACAGTGCCTGTACTGCCGTGTAGTACTGAGTGGAGTACAGTGCCTGTACTGCCGTTTAGTCCCGAGTGGAGTACAGTGCCTGTACTGCCGTGTAGTACTGAGTGGAGTACCGTGTGTATAGTGCCATGTAGTACCGAGTGGAGTACAGTGCCTGTACTGCCGTGTAGTACTGAATGGAGTACAGTGCCTGTACTGCCGTGTAGTCCCGAATGGAGTACTGTGTGTAAAGTGCCGTGTAGTACGGAGTGGAGTACAGTGCCTGTATTGCCGTGTTGTACTGAGTGGAGTACAGTGCCTGTACTGCCGTGGAGTCCCGAGTGGAGTACTGTGTGTATAGTGCAGTGTAGTACTGAGTGGTGTACATTGCCTGAACTGCCGGGTAGTACTGAGTGGAGTACAGTGCCTGTACTCCCGTGTAGTCCCGAGTGGAGTAATGTGTGTATAGTGCCGTGTAGTACTGAGTGGAGTACAGTGCATGTACTGCCGTGTAGTCCTGAGTGGAGTACTGTGTGTATAGTGCCGTGTAGTACTGAGTGGAGTACAGTGCCTGTACTGCCGTGTAGTCCTGAGTGGAGTACTGTGTGTATAGTGCCGTGTAGTACCGAGTGGAGTACAGTGCCTACTGCCGTGTAGTACTAAGTGGAGTACAGTGGCTGAACTGCCGTGTAGTCCCGAGTGTAGTACTGTGTGTATAGTGCAGTGTAGTACTGAGTGGTGTACAGTGCCTGTACTGCCGTGTAGTACTGAGTGGAGTACAGTGCATGTACTGCCGTGTAGTACCGAGTGGGGGACTGTGTGTATACTGCCGTGTAGTACTGAGTGGAGTACTGTGTGTATAGTGCCGTGTAGTACCGAGTGGAGTACTGTGTGCATACTGCCGTGTAGTTCTCAGTGGAGTACAGTGCCTGTACTGCCGTGTAGTACCGAGTGGAGTACTGTGTGTATAGTGCCGGGTAGTATCGAGTGGAGTAGAGTGCATGTACTGCCGTGTAGTACCGAGTGGAGTACTGTGTGTATAGTGCGGTGTAGTACCGAGTGGAGTACAGTGCATGTACTGCCGTGTAGTCCCGAGTGGAGTACTGTGTGTATAGTGCCGTGTAGTACCGAGTGGAGTACAGTGTCTGTATTGCCGTGTAGTACCGAGTGGAGTACTGTGTGTATAGTGCCGTGTAGTACCGAGTGGAGTGATGTGTGCATACTGCAGTACTGAGTGGTGTACAGTACCTGTACTGCCGTGTAGTACCGGGTGGGGTATTGTGTGTATAGTGCCGTGTAGTACCGAGTGGAGTACATTGCATGTACTTTCGTTTAGTACTGAGTGGAGTAGAGTGCCTGTACTGCCGTGTAGTCCCGAGTGGAGTACGGTGTGTATAGTGCCGTGTAGTACCGAGTGGAGTACAGTGCCTGTACTGCCGTGTAGTACTGAGTGGAGTACAGTGCTATACTGCCGTGTAGTCCCGAGTGGAGTACAGTGGCTGTACTGCCGTGTAGTACCGAGTGGAGTACAGTGCCTTTACTGCCGTGTAGTCCCGAGTGGAGTACTGTGTGCATACTGCCGTGTATTACTGAGTGGAGTACAGTGCCTGTACTGCCGGGTAGTAGCGAGTGGGGGACTTTGTGTGTACTGCCGTGTACTACTGAGTAGAGTACAGTGCCTGTTCTGCCGTGTAGTACCGAGTGGAGTACTGTGTGTATAGTGCCGTGTAGTACCGAGTGGAGTACAGTGCCTGTATTGCCGTGTAGTACTGAGTTGAGTAGAGTGCCTGTAATGCCGTGTAGTACCGAGTGGAATACTGTGTGTATAGTACCGTGTAGTACCGAGTGGAGTAAAGTGCATGTACTGCCGTGTATTATCGAGTGGAGTACTGTGTGTATAGTGTCGTGTAGTACTGAGTGGAGTGCAGTGCCTGTACTGCCGTGTAGTACCGAGTGGAGTACTGTGTGTTTTGTGCCGTGTAGTACCGAGTGGAGTACAGTGCATGTACTGCCGTGTAGTACTGAGTGGAGTACACTGCCTGTACTGAAGTGTAGTACTGGGTGGAGTGCAGTGCCTGTACTGCCGTGTAGTACCGAGTGGGGGACTGTGTGTATACTGCCGTGTAGTACCGAGTGGAGTACAGTGCCTGTACTGCCGTGTAGTACCGAGTGGAGTACTGTGTGTATAAAGCCGTGTAGTACCGAGTGGAGTACAGTGCCTGTATTGCCGTGTAGTACCGAGTGGAGTACTGTTGCATACTGCCGTGTAGTACTGAGTGGAGTACTGTGTGTATAGTGCCGTGTAGTACCGAGTGGAGTACAGTGCCTGTACTGTCGTGTAGTACCGAGTGGAGTACTGTGTGTATAGTGCCGTGTAGTACCGAGTGGAGTACAGTTCCTGTACTGCCGTGTTGTACCGAGTGGAGTACTGTGTGCATACTGCCGTGTAGTACCGAGTGGAGTACAGTGCCTGTATTGCCGTGTAGTACCGAGTGGAGTACTGTTGCATACTGCCGTGTAGTACTGAGTGGAGTACTGTGTGTATAGTGCCGTGTAGTACCGAGTGGAGTACAGTGCCTGTACTGTCGTGTAGTACCGAGTGGAGTACTGTGCGTATAGTGCCGTGTAGTACCGAGTGGGGACTGTGTGCATACCGCCGTGTAGTACTGAGTGGAATACAGTGCCTGTACTGCCATGTAGTCCCGAGTGGAGTACTGTGTGTAAACTGCCGTGTAGTACCGAGTGGAGTACAGTGCCTGTACTGCCGTGTTTGTACCGAGTGGAGTACTGTGTGTATAGTGCCGTGTAGTACCGAGTGGAGTACTGTGTGCATACTGCCGTGTAGTACTGAGTGGAGTGCAGTGCCTGTACTGCCGTGTAGTACTTAGTGAGTACTGTGTGTATAGTGCCGTGTAGTACCGAGTGGAGTAGAGTGCATGTACTGCCGTGTAGTACCGAGTGGAGTACTGTGTGTATAGTGCGGTGTAGTAACGAGTGGAGTACAGTGCATGTACTGCCGTGTAGTCCCGAGTGGACTAATGTGTGTATAGTGCCGTGTAGTACCGAGTGGAGTACAGTGCCTGTATTGCCGTGTAGTACCGAGTAGAGTACTGTGTGTATAGTGCCGTGTAGTACCGAGTGGAGTGATGTGTGCATACTGCCGTGTAGTACTGAGTGGTGTACAGTACCTGTACTGCCGTGTAGTACCGGGTGGGGTACTGTGTGTATAGTGCCGTGTAGTACCGAGTGGAGTACAGTGCCTGTACTTTCGTGTAGTACTGAGTGGAGTAGATTGCCTGTACTGCCGTGTAGTCCCGAGTGGAGTACTGTGTGTATAGTGCCGTGTAGTACCGAGTGGAGTACAGTGCCTGTACTGCCGTGTAGTACTGAGTGGATTACAGTGCCTATACTGCCGTGTAGTCCCGAGTGGAGTACAGTGCCTGTACTGCCGTGTAGTTGTGAGTGTTGTAATAGTGTCTGTACTGCCGTGTATTCCCGAGTGGCGTACTGTACCTGTACTGCCGTTAGTTGTGAGTGGAGTACAGTGCCTGTACTGCCGTGTAGTCCCGAGTGGAGTACAGTACCTGTACTACCGTGTAGTACTCATTGGAGTAATAATGCCTGTACTGTCGTGTAGTACCGAGTGGAGTACAGTGCTTGTACTGCCGTGTAGTACTGAGTGAAGTACAGAGCCTGTACCGAAGTGTAGTGCCGAGTGGAGTACTGTGTGTATAGTGCAGTGTAGTACTGAGTGGAGTACAGTGCATGTACTGCCGTGTAGTCCCGAGTGGAGTACTGTATGTATAGTGCAGTGTAGTACTGAGTGGAGTACAGTGCCTGTACTGCCGTGTAGTACCGAGTGGAGTACAGTGCCTTTACTGCCGTGTAGTCCCGAGTGGAGTACTGTGTGCATACTGCCGTGTATTACTGAGTGGAGTACAGTGCCTGTACTGCCGGCTAGTAGCGAGTGGGAGACTGTTTGTGTACTGCCGTGTACTACTGAGTAGAGTACAGTGCCTGTTCTGCCGTGTAGTACCGAGTGGAGTACTGTGTGTATAGTGCCGTGTAGTACCGAGTGGAGTACAGTGCCTGTACTGCCGTGTAGTACTGAGTGGAATACAGTGCCTGTAATGCCGTGTAGTACCGAGTGGAGTACTGTGTGTATAGTTCCGTGTAGTACCGAGTGGAGTACAGTGCATGTACTGCCGTGTATTACCGACTGGAGTACTGTGTGTATAGTGCCGTGTAGTACCGAGTGGAGTACAGTGCCTGTATTGCCGTGTTGTACCGAGTGGAGTACTGTGTGTATAGTGCCGTGTAGTACTGAGTGGAGTACTGTGTGCATACTGCCGTGTAGTACTGCGTGGAGTACAGTGCCTGTACTGCCGTGTAGTACGGAGTGGAGTACTGTGTGTATAAAGCCGTGTAGTACCGAGTGGAGTACAGTGCCTGTACTGCCGTGTAGTACCGAGTGGAGTACTGTGTGCATACTGCCGTGTAGTACTGAGTGGAGTACTGTGTGTATAGTGGCGTGTAGTACCGACTGGAGTACAGTGCCTGTACTGCCGTGTAGTACCGAGTGGAGTACTGCGTGTATAGTGCCGCGTAGTACCGAGTGGAGTACAGTGCCTGTACTGCCGTGTAGTACCGAGTGGAGTACTGTGTGCATACTGCCGTGTAGTACCGAGTGTAGTACAGTGCCTGGATTGCCGTGTAGTACCGAGTGGAGTACTGTGCGTATAGTGCCGTGTAGTACCGAGTGGGGGACTGTGTGCATACTGCCGTGTAGTACTGAGTGGAGTACAGTGCCTGTACTGCCGTGTTTGTACCCAGCGGAGTACTGTGTGTATAGTGCCGTGTAGTACCGAGTGGTGTACAGTGCCTGTATTGCCGTGTAGTACCGAGTGGAGTACTGTGTGTATAGTGCCGTGTAGTACCGAGTGGAGTGATGTGTGCATACTGCCGTGTAGTACTGAGTGGTGTACAGTACCTGTACTGCCGTGTAGTACCGAGTGGATTACTGTGTGTATAGTGCCGTGTAGTATCGAGTGGAGTAGAGTTCATGTACTGCCGTGTAGTACCGAGTGGAGTACTGTGTGTATAGTGCGGTGTAGTACCGAGTGGAGTACAGTGCATGTACTGCCGTGTAGTCCCGAGTGGAGTACTGTGTGTATAGTGCCGTGTAGTACCGAGTGGAGTACAGTGCCTGTATTGCCGTGTAGTACCGAGTGGAGTACTGTGTGTATAGTGCCGTGTAGTACCGAGTGGAGTGATGTGTGCATACTGCCGTGTAGTACTGAGTGGTGTACAGTACCTGTACTGCCGTGTAGTACCGGGTGGGGTACTGTGTGTATAGTGCCGTGTAGTACCGAGTGGAGTACAGTGCCTGTACTTTCGTGTAGTACTGAGTGGAGTAGAGTGCATGTACTGCCGTGTAGTCCCGAGTGGAGTACTGTTTGTATAAGTGCCGTGTAGTACCGAGTGGAGTACAGTGCCTGTACTGCCGTGTAGTACTGAGTGGAGTACAGTGCCTATACTGCCGTGTAGTCCCGAGTGGAGTACAGTGCCTGTACTGCCGTGTAGTTGTGAGTGGAGTAATAGTGCCTGTACTGTCGTGTAGTCCCGAGTGGCGTACTGTACTTGTACTGCCGTGTAGTTGTGAGTGGAGTACAGTGCCTGTACTGCCGTGTAGTCCCGAGTGGAGTACAGTACCTGTACTGCCGTGTAGTTGTGAGTGGAGTACAGTGCCTGTACTGCCGTGTAGTCCCGAGTGGAGTACAGTACCTGTACGGCCGTGTAGTACTCATTGGAGTAATAGTGCCTGTACTGTCGTGTAGTACCGAGTGGAGTGCAGTGCCTGTACTGCCGTGTAGTACTGAGTGAAGTACAGTGCCTGTACCGAAGTGTAGTGCCGAGTGGAGTACTGTGTGTATAGTGCAGAGTAGTACTGAGTGGAGTACAGTGCACGTACTGCCGTGTAGTCCCGAGTGGAGTACTGTATGTATAGTGCAGTGTAGTACTGAGTGGAGTACAGTGCCTGTACTGCCGTGTAGTACCGAGTGGAGTACAGTGCTTTTACTGCCGTGTAGTCCCGAGTGGAGTACTGTGTGCATACTGCCTTGTATTACTGAGTGGAGTACAGTGCATGTACTGCCGTGTAGTCCCGAGTGGAGTACTGTGTGTATAGTGCCGTGTAGTACCGAGTGGAGTACAGTGCCTGTATTGCCGTGTAGTACCGAGTAGAGTACTGTGTGTATAGTGCCGTGTAGTACCGAGTGGAGTGATGTGTGCATACTGCCGTGTAGTACTGAGTGGTGTACAGTACCTGTACTGCCGTGTAGTACCGGGTGGGTTACTGTGTGTATAGTGCCGTGTAGTACCGAGTGGAGTACAGTGCCTGTACTTTCGTGTAGTACTGAGTGGAGTAGAGTGCCTGTACTGCAGTGTAGTCCCGAGTGGAGTACTGTGTGTATAGTGCCGTGTAGTACCGAGTGGAGTACAGTGCCTGTACTGCCGTGCAGTACTGAGTGGAGTACAGTGCCTATACTGCCGTGTAGTCCCGAGTGGAGTACAGTGCCTGTACTGCCGTGTAGTTGTGAGTGGAGTAATAATGTCTGTACTGCCGTGTAGTCCCGAGTGGCGTACTGTACCTGTACTGCCGTGTAGTTGTGAGTGGAGTACAGTGCCTGTACTGCCGTGTAGTCCCGAGTGGAGTACAGTACCTGTACTGCCGTGTAGTACTCATTGGAGTATTAGTGCCTGTACTGTTGTGTAGTACTGAGTGGAGTGCAGTGCCTGTACTGCCGTGTAGTACTGGGTGGAGTACAGTGCCTGTACTGCCGTGTAGTACCGAGTGGGGGACTGAGTGTATACTGCTGTGTAGTACCGTGTGGAGTACAGTGCCTGTGCTGCCGTGTAGTACCGAGTGGATTACTGTGTGTATAGTACCGTGTAGTACCGATTGGAGTACAGTGCCTGTACTGCCGTGTAGTACCGAGTGGAGTACTGTGTGTATAGTGCCGTGTAGTACCAAGTGGAGTACAGTGCCTGTACTGCCGTGTAGTACCGAGTGGAGTACTGTGTGCATACTGCCGTGTAGTACTGAGTGGAGTATATTGCCTGTACTGCTGTGTAGTACCGAGTGGAGTACTGTTTGTATAGTGCCGTGTAGTACCGAGTGGAGTACACTGCATGTACTGCCGTGTAGTACCGAGTGGAGTACTGTGTGTATCGTGCGGTGTAGTACCGAGTGGAGTACTGTGTGTATAGTGCCGTGTAGTACCGAGTGGAGTACTGTGTGCATACTGCCGTGTAGTAATGAGTGGAGTACAGTACCTGTACTGCCGTGTAGTACCGAGTGGAGTACTGTGTATAGTGCCGTGTAGTACCGAGTGGAATACAGTGCCTGTACTGCCGTGTAGTACTGAGTGCAGTACAGTTCCTGTACTGCCGTCTAGTAGTGAGTGGAGTACAGTGCGTGTACTGCCGTGTAGTACTGAGTGGAGTACTGTGTGTATAGTGCCGTGTAGTACCGACTGGAGTACAGTGCCTGTACTGCCGTGTAGTACCGAGTGGAGTACTGTGTGTATAGTGCCGTGTAGTACCGAGTAGAGTACAGTGCCTGTACTGCCGTGTAGTACCGAGTGGAGTACTGTGTGCATACTGCCGTGTAGTACCGAGTGGAGTACAGTGCCTGTATTGCCGTGTAGTACCGAGTGGAGTACTGTGCGTATAGTGCCGTGTAGTACCGAGTGGGGGACTGTGTGCATACTGCCGTGTAGTCCGGAGTGGAGTACAGTGCCTGTACTGCCATGTAGTCCCGAGTGGAGTACTGTGTGTAAACTGCCGTGTAGTACCGAGTGGAGTACAGTGCCTGTACTGCCGTGTTTGTACCGAGCGGAGTACTGTGTGTATAGTGCCGTGTAGTACCGAGTGGAGTACTGTGTGCATACTGCCGTGTAGTACTGATTGGAGTACAGTGCCTGTACTGCCGTGTAGTACCGAGTGGATTACTGTGTGTATAGTGCCGTGTAGTATCGAGTGGAGTAGAGTGCATGTACTGCCGTGTAGTACCGAGTGGAGTACTTTGTGTATAGTGCGGTGTATTACCGAGTGGAGTACAGTGCATGTACTGCCGTGTAGTCCCCAGTGGAGTACTGTGTGTATAGTGCCGTGTAGTACCGAGTGGAGTACAGTGCCTGTATTGCCGTGTAGTACCGAGTGGAGTACTGTATGTATAGTGCCGTGTAGTACCGAGTGGAGTGATGTGTGCATACTGCCGTGTAGTACTGAGTGGTGTACAGTACCTGTACTGCCGTGTAGTACCGGGTGGAGTAGAGTGCATGTACTGCCGTGTAGTACCGAGTGGAGTACTGTGTGTATAGTGCGGTGTATTACCGAGTGGAGTACAGTGCCTGTACTGCCGTGTAGTACTGGGTGGAGTGCAGTGCCTGTACTGCCGTGTAGTCCCGAGTGGAGTACTGTGTGCATACTGCCGTGTATTACTGAGTGGAGTACAGTGCCTGTACTGCCGGGTAGTAGCGAGTGGGAGACTGTTTGTGTACTGCCGTGTACTACTGAGTAGAGTACAGTGCCTGTTCTGCCGTGTAGTACCGAGTGGAGTACTGTGTGTATAGTGCCGTGTAGTACCGAGTGGCTTACAGTGCCTGTACTGCCGTGTAGTGCTGAGTGGAGTACAGTGCCTGTAATGCCGTGTAGTACCGAGTGGAGTACTGTGTGTATAGTTCCGTGTAGTACCGAGTGGAGTACAGTGCATGTACTGCCGTGTATTACCGAGTGGAGTACTGTGTGTATAGTGTCGTGTAGTACTGAGTGGAGTGCAGTGCCTGTACTGCCGTGTAGTACCGAGTGGAGTACTGTGTGTATAGTGCCGTCTAGTACCGAGTGGAGTACAGTGCATGTACTGCCGTGTATTACCGACTGGAGTACTGTGTGTATAGTGCCGTGTAGTACCGAGTGGAGTACAGTGCCTGTATTGCCGTGTTGTACCGAGTGGAGTACTGTGTGTATAGTGCCGTGTAGTACTGAGTGGAGTACTGTGTGCATACTGCCGTGTAGTACTGCGTGGAGTACAGTGCCTGTACTGCCGTGTAGTACCGAGTGGAGTACTGTGTGTATAAAGCCGTGTAATACCGAGTGGAGTACTGTGCCTGTACTGCCGTGTAGTACCGAGTGGAGTACTGTGTGCATACTGCCGTGTAGTACTGAGTGGAGTACTGTGTGTATAGTGGCGTGTAGTACCGACTGGAGTACAGTGCCTGTACTGCCGTGTAGTACCGAGTGGAGTACTGTGCGTATAGTGCCGTGTAGTACCGAGTGGGGGACTGTGTGCATACTGCCGTGTAGTACTGAGTGGAGTACAGTGCCTGTACTGCCATGTAGTCCCGAGTGGAGTACTGTGTGTAAACTGCCGTGTAGTACCGAGTGGAGTACAGTGCCTGTACTGCCGTGTTTGTACCCAGCGGTGTACTGTGTGTATAGTGCCGTGTAGTACCGAGTGGAGTAGTGTGTGCATACTGCCGTGTAGTACAGAGTGGAGTACAGTGCCTGTACTGCCGTGTAGTACCGAGTGGATTACTGTGTGTATAGTGCCGTGTAGTATCGAGTGGAGTAGAGTTCATGTACTGCCGTGTAGTACCGAGTGGAGTACTGTGTGTATAGTGCGGTGTAGTACCGAGTGGAGTACAGTGCATGTACTGCCGTGTAGTCCCGAGTGGAGTACTGTGTGTATAGTGCCGTGTAGTACCGAGTGGAGTACAGTGCCTGTATTGCCGTGTAGTACCGAGTGGAGTACTGTGTGTATAGTGCCGTGTAGTATCGAGTGGAGTAGAGTGCATGTACTGCCGTGTAGTACCGAGTGGAGTACTGTGTGTATAGTGCGGTGTAGTAACGAGTGGAGTACAGTGCATGTACTGCCGTGTAGTACCGAGTGGAGTACTGTGTGTATAGTGCGGTGTAGTAACGAGTGGAGTACAGTGCATGTACTGCCGTGTAGTCCCGAGTGGAGTACTGTGTGTATAGTGCCGTGTAGTACCGAGTGGAGTACAGTGCCTGTACTTTCGTGTAGTACTGAGTGGAGTAGAGTGCCTGTACTGCCGTGTAGTCCCGAGTGGAGTACTGTGTGTATAGTGCCGTGTAGTACCGAGTGGAGTACAGTGCCTGTACTGCCGTGCAGTACTGAGTGGAGTACAGTGCCTATACTGCCGTGTAGTCCCGAGTGGAGTACAGTGCCTGTACTGCCGTGTAGTTGTGAGTGGAGTAATAATGTCTGTACTGCCAGGTAGTCCCGAGTGGCGTACTGTACCTGTACTGCCGTGTAGTTGTGAGTGGAGTACAGTGCCTGTACTGCCGTGTAGTCCCGAGTGGAGTACAGTACCTGTACAGCCGTGTAGTACTCATTGGAGTAATAGTGCCTGTACTGTTGTGTAGTACTGAGTGGAGTGCAGTGCCTGTACTGCCGTGTAGTACTGGGTGGAGTACAGTGCCTGTACTGCCGTGTAGTACCGAGTGGAGGACTGAGTGTATACTGCCGTGTAGTACCGTGTGGAGTACAGTGCCTGTGCTGCCGTGTAGTACCGAGTGGATTACTGTGTGTATAGTACCGTGTAGTACCGATTGGAGTACAGTGCCTGTACTGCCGTGTAGTACCGAGTGGAGTACTGTGTGTATAGTGCCGTGTAGTACCAAGTGGAGTACAGTGCCTGTACTGCCGTGTAGTACCGAGTGGAGTACTGTGTGCATACTGCCGTGGAGTACTGAGTGGAGTATAGTGCCTGTACTGCTGTGTAGTACCGAGTGGAGTACAGTTTGTATAGTGCCGTGTAGTACCGAGTGGAGTACACTGCATGTACTGCCGTGTAGTACCGAGTGGAGTACTGTGTGTATCGTGCGGTGTAGTACCGAGTGGAGTACTGTGTGTATAGTGCCGTGTAGTACCGAGTGGAGTACTGTGTGCATACTGCCGTGTAATAATGAGTGGAGTACAGTACCTGTACTGCCGTGTAGTACCGAGTGGAGTACTGTGTGTATAGTGCCGTGTAGTACCGAGTGGAATACAGTGCCTGTACTGCCGTGTAGTACTGAGTGCAGTACAGTTCCTGTACTGCCGTCTAGTAGTGAGTGGAGTACAGTGCCTGTACTGCCGTGTAGTACTGAGTGGAGTACTGTGTGTATAGTGCCGTGTAGTACCGACTGGAGTACAGTGCCTGTACTGCCGTGTAGTACCGAGTGGAGTACTGTGTGTATAGTGCCATGTAGTACCGAGTGGAGTACAGTGCCTGTACTGCCGTGTAGTACCGAGTGGAGTACTGTGTGCATACTGCCGTGTAGTACCGAGTGGAGTACAGTGCCTGTATTGCCGTGTCGTACCGAGTGGAGTACTGTGCGTATAGTGCCGTGTAGTACCGAGTGGGGGACTGTGTGCATACTGCCGTGTAGTCCGGAGTGGAGTACAGTGCCTGTACTGCCATGTAGTCCCGAGTGGAGTACTGTGTGTAAACTGCCGTGTAGTACCGAGTGGAGTACAGTGCCTGTACTGCCGTGTTTGTACCGAGCGGAGTACTGTGTGTATAGTGCCGTGTAGTACCGAGTGGAGTACTGTGTGCATACTGCCGTGTAGTACTGATTGGAGTACAGTGCCTGTACTGCCGTGTAGTACCGAGTGGATTACTGTGTGTATAGTGCCGTGTAGTATCGAGTGGAGTAGAGTGCATGTACTGCCGTGTAGTACCGAGTGGAGTACTTTGTGTATAGTGCGGTGTATTACCGAGTGGAGTACAGTGCATGTACTGCCGTGTAGTCCCGAGTGGAATACTGTGTGTATAGTGCCGTGTAGTACCGAGTGGAGTACAGTGCCTGTATTGCCGTGTAGTACCGAGTGGAGTACTGTGTGTATAGTGCCGTGTAGTACCGAGTGGAGTGATGTGTGCATACTGCCGTGTAGTACTGAGTGGTGTACAGTACCTGTACTGCCGTGTAGTACCGGGTGGAGTAGAGTGCATGTACTGCCGTGTAGTACCGAGTGGAGTACTGTGTGTATAGTGCGGTGTATTACCGAGTGGAGTACAGTGCCTGTACTGCCGTGTAGTACTGGGTGGAGTGCAGTGCCTGTACTGCCGTGTAGTCCCGAGTGGAGTACTGTGTGCATACTGCCGTGTATTACTGAGTGGAGTACAGTGCCTGTACTGCCGGGTAGTAGCGAGTGGGAGACTGTGTGTGTACTGCCGTGTACTACTGAGTAGAGTACAGTGCCTGTTCTGCCGTGTAGTACCGAGTGGAGTACTGTGTGTATAGTGCCGTGTAGTACCGAGTGGAGTACAGTGCCTGTACTGCCGTGTAGTGCTGAGTGGAGTACAGTGCCTGTAATGCCGTGTAGTACCGAGTGGAGTACTGTGTGTATAGTTCCGTGTAGTACCGAGTGGCGTACAGTGCATGTACTGCCGTGTATTACCGAGTGGAGTACTGTGTGTATAGTGTCGTGTAGTACTGAGTGGAGTGCAGTGCCTGTACTGCCGTGTAGTACCGAGTGGAGTACTGTGTGTATAGTGCCGTGTAGTACCGAGTGGAGTACAGTGCATGTACTGCCGTGTATTACCGACTGGAGTACTGTGTGTATAGTGCCGTGTAGTACCGAGTGGAGTACAGTGCCTGTATTGCCGTGTTGTACCGAGTGGAGTACTGTGTGTATAGTGCCGTGTAGTACTGAGTGGAGTACTGTGTGCATACTGCCGTGTAGTACTGCGTGGAGTACAGTGCCTGTACTGCCGTGTAGTACCGAGTGGAGTACTGTGTGTATAAAGCCGTGTAGTACCGAGTGGAGTACTGTGCCTGTACTGCCGTGTAGTACCGAGTGGAGTACTGTGTGCATACTGCCGTGTAGTACTGAGTGGAGTACTGTGTGTATAGTGGCGTGTAGTACCGACTGGAGTACAGTGCCTGTACTGCCGTGTAGTACCGAGTGGAGTACTGTGCGTATAGTGCCGTGTAGTACCGAGTGGGGGACTGTGTGCATACTGCCGTGTAGTACTGAGTGGAGTACTGTGTGTAAACTGCCGTGTAGTACCGAGTGGAGTACAGTGCCTGTACTGCCGTGTTTGTACCCAGCGGAGTACTGTGTGTATAGTGCCGTGTAGTACCGAGTGGAGTACTGTATGCATACTGCCGTGTAGTACAGAGTGGAGTACAGTGCCTGTACTGCCGTGTAGTACCGAGTGGATTACTGTGTGTATAGTGCCGTGTAGTATAGAGTGGAGTAGAGTTCATGTACTGCCGTGTAGTACCGAGTGGAGTACTGTGTGTATAGTGCGGTGTAGTACCGAGTGGAGTACAGTTCATGTACTGCCGTGTAGTCCCGAGTGGAGTACTGTGTGTATAGTGCCGTGTAGTACCGAGTGGAGTACAGTGCGTGTATTGCCGTGTAGTACCGAGTGGAGTACTGTGTGTATAGTGCCGTGCAGTACCGAGTGGAGTGATGTGTGCATACTGCCGTGTAGTACTGAGTGGTGTACAGTACCTGTACTGCCGTGTAGTACCGGGTGGGGTACTCTGTGTATAGTGCCGTGTAGTACCGAGTGGAGTACAGTGCCTGTACTTTCGTGTAGTACTGAGTGGAGTAGAGTGCCTGTACTGCCGTGTAGTCCCGAGTGGAGTACTGTGTGTATAGTGCCGTGTAGTACCGAGTGGAGTACAGTGCCTGTACTGCCGTGTAGTACCGAGTGGAGTACAGTGCCTGTATTGCCGTGTAGTACCGAGTGGAGTACTGTGCGTATAGTGCCGTGTAGTACCGAGTGGGGGACTGTGTGCATACTGCCGTGTAGTACTGAGTGGAGTACAGTGCCTCTACTGCCATGTAGTCCCGAATGGAGTACTGTGTGTAAACTGCTGTGTAGTACCGAGTGGAGTACAGTGTGTATAGTGCCGTGTAGTACCGAGTGGAGTACAGTGCCTGTACTGCCGTGTAGTACTGAGTGGAGTACAGTGCCTATACTGCCGTGTAGTCCCGAGTGGAGTACAGTTGCTGTACTGCCGTGTAGTTGTGAGTGGAATAATAGTGCCTGTGCTGTCGTGTAGTCCCGAGTGGCGTACTGTACTTGTACTGCCGTGTAGTTGTGAGAGGAGTACAGTGCCTGTACTGCCGTGTAGTCCCGAGTGGAGTACAGTACCTGTACTGCCGTGTAGTTGTGAGTGGAGTACAGTGCCTGTACTGCCGTGTAGTCCCGAGTGGAGTACCGTACCTGTACTGCCGTGTAGTACTCATTGGAGTAATAGTGCCTGTACTGTCGTGTAGTACCGAGTGGAGTGCAGTGCTTGTACTGCCGTGTAGTACTGAGTGATGTACAGTGCCTGTACCGAAGTGTAGTGTCGAGTGGAGTACTGTGTGTATTGCGCAGAGTAGTACTGAGTGGAGTACAGTGCATGTACTGCCGTGTAGTCCCGAGAGGAGTACTGTATGTATAGTGCAGTGTAGTACTGAGTGGAGTACAGTGCCTGTACTGCCGTGTAGTACCGAGTGGAGTACAGTGCCTTTACTGCCGTGTAGTCCCGAGTGGAGTACTGTGTGCATACTGCCGTGTATTACTGAGTGGAGTACAGTGCCTGTACTGCCGGGTAGTAGCGAGTGGGAGACTGTGTGTGTACTGCCTTGTACTACTGAGTAGAGTACAGTGCCTGTTCTGCCGTGTAGTACCGAGTGGAGTACTGTGTGTATAGTGCCGTGTAGTACCGAGTGGAGTACAGTGCCTGTACTGCCGTGTAGTACTGAGTGGAGTACAGTGCCTGTAATGCCGTGTAGTACCGAGTGGAGTACTGTGTGTATAGTTCCGTGTAGTACCGAGTGGAGTACAGTGCATGTACTGCCGTGTATTACCGAGTGGAGTACTGTGTGTATAGTGTCGTGTTGTACTGAGTGGAGTGCAGTGCCTGTACAGCCGTGTAGTACCGAGTGGAGTACTGTGTGTATAGTGCCGTGTAGTACCGAGTGGAGTACAGTGCATGTACTGCCGTGTATTACCGACTGGAGTACTGTGTGTATAGTGCCGTGTAGGACCGAGTGGAGTACAGCGCCTCTATTGCCGTGTTGTACCGAGTGGAGTACTGTTTGTATAGTGCCGTGTAGTACTGAGTGGAGTACTGTGTGCATACTGCCGTGTAGTACTGCGTGGAGTACAGTACCTGTACTGCCGTGTAGTACCGAGTGGAGTACTGTGTGTATAAAGCCGTGTAGTACCGAGTGGAGTACAGTGCCTGTACTGCCGTGTTGTACCGAGTGGAGTACTGTGTGCATACTGCCGTGTAGTACCGAGTGGAGTACAATGCCTGTATTGCCGTGTAGTATCGAGTGGAGTACTGTGCGTATAGTGCCGTGTAGTACCGAGTGGGGGACTGTGTGCATACTGCCGTGTAGTACTGAGTGGAGTACAGTGCCTCTACTGCCATGTAGTCCCGAATGGAGTACTGTGTGTAAACTGCCGTGTAGTACCGAGTGGAGTACAGTGCCTGTACTGCCGTGTTTGTACCGAGTGGAGTACTGTGTGTATAGTGCCGTGTAGTACCGAGTGGAGTACTGTGTGCATACTGCCGTGTAGTACTGAGTGGAGTACAGTGCCTGTACTGCCGTGTAGTACCGAGTGGACTACTGTGTGTATAGTGCCGTGTAGTATCGAGTGGAGTAGAGTGAATGTACTGCCGTGTAGTACCGAGTGGAGTACTGTGTGTATAGTGCGGTGTAGTAACGAGTGGAGTACAGTGCATGTACTGCCGTGTAGTCCCGAGTGGAGTACTGTGTGTATAGTGCCGTGTAGTACCGAGTGAAGTACAGTGCCTGTATTGCCGTGTAGTACCGGGTGGGTTACTGTGTGTATAGTGCCGTGTAGTACCGAGTGGAGTACAGTGCCTGTACTTTCGTGTAGTACTGAGTGGAGTAGAGTGCCTGTACTGCCGTGTAGTCCCGAGTGGAGTACTCTGTGTATAGTGCCGTGTAGTACCGAGTGGAGTACAGTGCCTGTACTGCCGTGTAGTACTGAGTGGAGTACAGTGCCTAAACTGCCGTGTAGTCCCGAGTGGAGTACAGTGCCTGTACTGCCGTGTAGTTGTGAGTGGAGTAATAGTGTCTGTACTGCCGTGTAGTCCCGAGTGGCGTACTGTACATGTACTGCCGTGTAGTTGTGAGTGGAGTACAGTGCCTGTACTGCCGTGTAGTCCCGAGTGGAGTACAGTACCTGTACTGCCGTGTAGTACTCATTGGAGTAATAGTGCTTGTACTGTCGTGTAGTACTGAGTGGAGTGCAGTGCCTGTACTGCCGTGTAGTACTGGGTGGAGTACAGTGCCTGTACTGCCGTGTAGTACCGAGTGGGGGACTGAGTGTATACTGCCGTGTAGTACCCTGTGGAGTACAGTGCCTGTGCTGCCGTGTAGTACCGAGTGGAGTACTGTGTGTATATTACCGTGTAGTACCGAGTGGAGTGATGTGTGCATACTGCCGTGTAGTACTGAATGGTGTACAGTACCTGTACTGCCGTGTAGTACCGGGTGGGTTACTGTGTGTATAGTGCCGTGTAGTACCGAGTGGAGTACAGTGCCTGTACTTTCGTGTAGTACTGAGTGGAGTAGAGTGCCTGTACTGCCGTGTAGTCCCGAGTGGAGTACTGTGTGTATAGTGCCGTGTAGTACCGAGTGGAGTACAGTGCCTGTACTGGCGTGTAGTACTGAGTGGAGTACAGTGCCTATACTGCCGTGTAGTCCCGAGTGGAGTACAGTGCCTGTACTGCCTTGTAGTTGTGAGTGGAGTAATAGTGTCTGTACTGCCGTGTAGTCCCGAGTGGCGTACTGTACCTGTACTGCCGTGTAGTTGTGAGTGGAGTACAGTGCCTGTACTGCCGTGTAGTCCCGAGTGGAGTACAGTACCTGTACTGCCGTGTAGTACTCATTGGAGTAATAGTGCTTGTACTGTCGTGTAGTACTGAGTGGAGTGCAGTGCCTGTACTGCCGTGTAGTACTGGGTGGAGTACAGTGCCTGTACTGCCGTGTAGTACCGAGTGGGGGACTGAGTGTATACTGCCGTGTAGTACCGTGTGGAGTACAGTGCCTGTGCTGCCGTGTAGTACCGAGTGGATTACTGTGTGTATAGTACCGTGTAGTACCGATTGGAGTACAGTGCCTGTACTGCCGTGTAGTACCGAGTGGAGTACTGTGTGTATAGTGCCGTATAGTACCAAGTGGAGTACAGTGCCCGTACTGCCGTGTAGTACCGAGTGGAGTACTGTGTGCATACTGCCGTGTAGTACTGAGTGGAGTATAGTGCCTGTACTGCTGTGTAGTACCGAGTGGAGTACTGTTTGTATAGTGCCGTGTAGTACCGAGTGGAGTACACTGCATGTACTGCCGTGTAGTACCGAGTGGAGTACTCTGTGTATCGTGCGGTGTAGTACCGAGTGGAGTACTGTGTGTATAGTGCCGTGTAGTACCGAGTGGAGTACTGTGTGCATACTGCCGTGTAGTAATGAGTGGAGTACAGTACCTGTACTGCCGTGTAGTACCGAGTGGAGTACTGTGTGTATAGTGCCGTGTAGTACCGAGTGGAATACAGTGCTGTACTGCCGTGTAGTACTGAGTGCAGTACAGTGCCTGTACTGCCGTCTAGTAGTGAGTGGAGTACAGTGCCTGTACTGCCGTGTAGTACTGAGTGGAGTACTGTGTGTATAGTGCCGTGTAGTACCGACTGGAGTACAGTGCCTGTACTGCCGTGTAGTACCGAGTGGAGTACTGTGTGTATAGTGCCGTGTAGTACCGAGTGGAGTACAGTGCCTGTACTGCCGTGTAGTACCGAGTGTAGTACTGTGTGCATACTGCCGTGTAGTACCGAGTGGAGTACAGTGCCTGTATTGCCGTGTAGTACCAAGTGGAGTACTGTGCGTATAGTGCCGTGTAGTACCGAGTGGGGGACTGTGTGCATACTGCCGTGTAGTCCGGAGTGGAGTACAGTGCCTGTACTGCCATGTAGTCCCGAGTGGAGTACTGTGTGTAAACTGCCGTGTAGTACCGAGTGGAGTACAGTGCCTGTACTGCCGTGTTTGTACCGAGCGGAGTACTGTGTGTATAGTGCCGTGTAGTACCGAGTGGAGTAATGTGTGCATACTGCCGTGTAGTACTGATTGGAGTACAGTGCCTGTACTGCCGTGTAGTACCGAGTGGATTACTGTGTGTATAGTGCCGTGTAGTATCGAGTGGAGTAGAGTGCATGTACTGCCGTGTAGTACCGAGTGGAGTACTGTGTGTATAGTGCGGTGTATTACCGAGTGGAGTACAGTGCATGTACTGCCGTGTAGTCCCGAGTGGAGTACTGTGTGTATAGTGAAGTGTAGTACCGAGTGGAGTACAGTGCCTGTATTGCCGTGTAGTACCGAGTGGAGTACTGTGTGTATAGTGCCGTGTAGTACCGAGTGGAGTGATGTGTGCATACTGCCGTGTGGTACTGAGTGGTGTACAGTACCTGTAGTGCCGTGTAGTACCGGGTGGGGTACTGTGTGTATAGTGCCGTGTAGTACCGAGTGGAGTACAGTGCCTGTACTTTCGTGTAGTACTGAGTGGAGTAGAGTGCCTGTACTGCCGTGTAGTCCCGAGTGGAGTACGGTGTGTATAGTGCCGTGTAGTACCGAGTGGAGTACAGTGCCTGTACTGCCGTGTAGTACTGAGTGGAGTACAGTGCCTATACTGCCGTGTAGTCCCGAGTGGAGTACAGTGCCTGTACTGCCGTGTAGTTGTGAGTGGAGTAATAGTGCCTGTACTGTCGTGTAGTCCCGAGTGGCGTACTGTACCTGTACTGCCGTGTAGTTGTGAGTGGAGTACAGTGCCTGTACTGCCGTGTAGTCCCGAGTGGAGTACAGTACCTGTACTGCCGTGTAGTTGTGAGTGGAGTACAGTGCCTGTACTGCCGTGTAGTCCCGAGTGGAGTACAGTACCTGTACTGCCGTGTAGTACTCATTGGAGTAATAGTGCCTGTACTGTCGTGTAGTACCGAGTGGAGTACAGTGCTTGTACTGCCGTGTAGTACTGAGTGAAGTACAGTGCCTGTACCGAAGTGTAGTGCCGAGTGGAGTACTGTGTGTATAGTGCAGTGTAGTACTGAGTGGAGTACAGTGCATGTACTGCCGTGTAGTCCCGAGTGGAGTACTGTGTGCATACTGCCGTGTATTACTGAGTGGAGTACAGTGCCTGTACTGCCGGGTAGCAGCGAGTGGGAGACTGTGTGTGTACTACCGTGTACTACTGAGTAGAGTACAGTGCCTGTTCTGCCGTGTAGTACCGAGTGGAGTACTGTGTGTATAGTGCCGTGTAGTACCGAGTGGAGTACAGTGCCTGTACTGCCGAGTAGTACTGAGTGGAGTACAGTGCCTGTAATGCCGTGTAGTACCGAGTGGAGTACTGTGTGTATAGTTCCGTGTAGTACCGAGTGGAGTACAGTGCATGTACTGCCGTGTATTACCGAGTGGAGTACTGTGTGTATAGTGTCGTGTTGTACTGAGTGGAGTGCAGTGCCTGTACTGCCGTGTAGTACCGAGTGGGGTACTGTGTGTATAGTGCCGTGTAGTACCGAGTGGAATACAGTGCATGTACTGCCGTGTATTACCGACTGGAGTACTGTGTGTATAGTGCCGTGTAGTACCGAGTGGAGTACAGTGCCTGTATTGCCGTGTTGTACCGAGTGGAGTACTCTGTGTATAAAACCGTGTTGTACCGAGTGGAGTACAGTGCCTGTACTGCCGTGTAGTACCGAGTGGAGTACTGTGTGCATACTGCCGTGTAGTACTGAGTGGAGTACTGTGTGTATAGTGCCGTGTAGTACCGACTGGAGTACAGTGCCTGTACTGCCGTGCAGTACCGAGTGGAGTACTGTGTGTATAGTGCCGTGTAGTACCGAGTGGAATACAGTGCCTGTACTGCCGTGTAGTACCGAGTGGAGTACTGTGTGCATACTGCCGTGTAGTACGAGTACAGTGCCTGTACTAACGTGTAGTACTGAGAGGAGTACTGTGTGTATAGTGCCGTGTAGTACCGAGTGGAGTACCGTCCCTGTACTGCCGTGTAGTACTGAGTGGAGTAGAGTGCCCGTACTGCCGTGTAGTCCCAAGTGGAGTACAGTGCCTGTACTATCGTGTAGTACTGAGTGGAGTACTGTGTGTATAGTGCCGAGTAGTACTGAGTGGAGTACTGTGTGTATAGTGCGGTGTAGTACCGAGTGGAGTACAGTGCCTGTATTGCCGTGTAGTACCGAGTGGAGTACTGTGTGTACAGTGCCGTGTGGTACCGAGTGGAGTACTGTGTGTATAGTGCGGTGTAGTACCTAGTGGAGTACAGTGCCTGTACTGCCGTGTAGTACCGAGTGGAGTACTGTGTGTATAGTGCGGTGTAGTACCGAGTGGAGTACATTGCATGTACTGCCGTGTAGTACCGAGTGGAGTACTGTGTGTACAGTGCCGTGTAGTACCGAGTGGAGTACAGTGCCTGTATTGCCGTGTAGTACCGAATGGAGTACTGTGTGTATAGTGCCGTGTAGTACCGAGTGGAGTACTGTGTGCATACTGCCGTGTAGTACTGAGTGGAGTACAGTACCTGTACTGCCGTGTAGTACCGAGTGGAGTACTGTGTGTATAGTGCCGTGTAGTACCGAGTGGAGTACAGTGCCTGTAGTGCCGTGTAGTACTGAGTGGAGTACAGTGCCTGTACTGCCGTGTAGTCCCGAGTGGAGTACAGTGCCTGTACTGCCGTGTAGTCCCGAGTGGAGTACTGTGTGTATAGTGCAGTGTAGTACTGAGTGGTGTACAGTGCCTGAACTGCCGTGTAGTACTGAGTGGAGTACAGTGCCTGTACTCCCGTGTAGTCCCGAGTGGAGTACAGTGTGTATAGTGCCGTGTAGTACTGAGTGGAGTACATTGCCTGTACTGCCGTGTAGTACTGAGTGGAGTACAGTGCCTGTACTGCCGTGTAGTACTGAGTGGAGTACAGTGCCTTTACTGCCGTGTAGTACTGAGTGGAGTACAGTGCCTGTACTGCCGTGTAGTACTGAGTGGAGTACATTGCCTGTACTGCCCTGTAGTCCCGAGTGGAGTACTGTGTGTAAAGTGCCGTGTAGTACCGAATGGAGTACAGTTCCTGTACTGCCGTGTAGTACTGAGTGGAGTACAGTGCCTGTACGGCCGTGTAGTACTGAGTGGAGTACGGTGCCTGTACTGCCGTGTAGTCTCCAGTGGAGTACAGTGCCTGTACTGCCGTGTAGTATTGAGTGGAGTACTGTGTGTATAGTGCCGTGTAGTACTGAGTGGAGTACATTGCCTGTACTGCCGTGTAGTCCGGAGTGGAGTACAGTGCCAGTACTGCCGTGTAGTCCTGAGTGGAGTACTGTGTGTATAGTGCCGTGTAGTACCGAGTGGAGTACAGTGCCTGTACTGCCGGGTAGTACTAAGTGGAGTACAGTGGCTGTACTGCCGTGTAGTCCCGAGTGTAGTACTGTGTGCATAGAGCAGTGTAGTATTGAGTGGTGTACAGTGCCTGTACTGCCGTGTAGTACTGAGAGGAGTACAGTACCTGTACTGCCGTGTAGTACTGGGTGGAGTACAGTGTGTAAAGTGCCGTGTAGTACCGAGTGGAGTACGGTGCCTGTACTGCCGTGTAGTACTGAGTGGGGGACTGTGTGTATACTGCCGTGTAGTACCGAGTGGAGTACAGTGCCTGTACTGCCGTGTAGTACCGACTGGAGTACTCTTTGTATAGGGCCGTGTAATACCGAGTGGAGTACAGTGCATGTACTGCCGTGTAGTACCGAGTGGAGTACTGTGTGTATAGTGCGGTGTAGTACCGAGTGGAGTACATTGCATGTACTGCCGTGTAGTACCGAGTGGAGTACAGTGCCTGTACTGCCGTGTAGTACTTAGTGGAGTTCAGTGCCTGTACTGCCGTGAGGTCCCGAGTGGAGTACAATGCCTGTACTGCCGTGTAGGAGTGAGTGGAGTACTGTGCCTGTACTGCCGAGTAGTACTGAGTGGAGTACTGTGTGTATAGTGCCGTGTAGTACCGAGTGGAGTACAGTGGGTGTACTGCCGTGTAGTACTGAGTGGAGTAGAGTTCCTGTACTGCTGTGTAGTACTGAGTGGAGTACAGTGCCTGTACTGCCGTGTAGTCCCAAGTGGAGTACAGTGCCTGTACTGCCGTGTAGTACTGAGTGGAGTACTGTGTGTATAGTGCCGTGTAGTACCGAGTGGAGTACCGTCCCTGTACTGCCGTGTAGTACTGAGTGGAGTAGAGTGACTGTACTGCCGTGTAGTACTGAGTGGCGTACAGTGCCTGTACTGCCGTGTAGTCCCGAGTGGAGTACTGTGCCTGTACTGCCGTGTAGTACTGAGTGGAGTACTAAGTGTATCGTGCCGTGTATTACCGAGTGGAATACAGTGCCTGTACTGCCGTGTAGTACTGAGTGGAGTACAGTGCCTGTACTGCCGTGTAGTACTGAGTGGAGTACAGTGCATGTACTGCCGTGTAGTACTGAGTGGAGTACTGTGTGTATCGTGCCGTGTAGTACCGAGTGGAGTACAGTGCCTGTACTGCCGCGTAGTACTGAGTGGAGTACAGTGCCTGTACTGCCGTGTAGTACTGAGCGGAGTACAGTGCCTGTAATGCCGTGTAGTACCGAGTGGAGTACTGTGTGTATAGTTCCGTGTAGTACCGAGTGGAGTACAGTGCATGTACTGCCGTGTATTACCGAGTGGAGTACTGTGTGTATAGTGTCGTGTAGTACTGAGTGGAGTGCAGTGCCTGTACTGCCGTGTAGTACTGAGCGGTGTACAGTGCCTGTAATGCCGTGTAGTACCGAGTGGAGTACTGTGTGTATAGTTCCGTGTAGTACCGAGTGGAGTACAGTGCATGTACTGCCGTGTATTACCGAGTGGAGTACTGTGTGTATAGTGTCGTGTAGTACTGAGTGGAGTGCAGTGCCTGTACTGCCGTGTAGTACCGAGTGGAGTACTGTGTGTATAGTGCCGGGTAGTATCGAGTGGAGTAGAGTGCATGTACTGCCGTGTAGTACCGAGTGGAGTACTGTGTGTATAGTGCGGTGTAGTACCGAGTGGAGTACAGTGCATGTACTGCCGTGTAGTCCCGAGTGGAGTACTGTGTGTATAGTGCCGTGTAGTACCGAGTGGAGTACAGTGTCTGTATTGCCGTGTAGTACCGAGTGGAGTACTGTACCTGTACTGCCGTGTAGTTGTGAGTGGAGTACAGTGCCTGTACTGCCGTGTAGTCCCGAGTGGAGTACAGTACCTGTACTGCCGTGTAGTACTCATTGGAGTAATAATGCTTGTACTGTCGTGTAGTACTGAGTGGAGTGCAGTGCCTGTACTGCCGTGTAGTACTGGGTGGAGTACAGTGCCTGTACTGCCGTGTAGTACCGAGTGGGGGACTGAGTGTATACTGCCGTGTAGTACCGTGTGGAGTACAGTGCCTGTGCTGCCGTGTAGTACCGAGTGGATTACTGTGTGTATATTACCGTGTAGTACCGAGTGGAGTGATGTGTGCATACTGCCGTGTAGTACTGAATGGTGTACAGTACCTGTACTGCCGTGTAGTACCGGGTGGGTTACTGTGTGTATAGTGCCGTGTAGTACCGAGTGGAGTACAGTGCCTGTACTTTCGTGTAGTACTGAGTGGAGTAGAGTGCCTGTACTGCCGTGTAGTCCCGAGTGGAGTACTGTGTGTATAGTGCCGTGTAGTACCGAGTGGAGTACAGTGCCTGTACTGGCGTGTAGTACTGAGTGGAGTACAGTGCCTATACTGCCGTGTAGTCCCGAGTGGAGTACAGTGCCTGTACTGCCTTGTAGTTGTGAGTGGAGTAATAGTGTCTGTACTGCCGTGTAGTCCCGAGTGGCGTACTGTACCTGTACTGCCGTGTAGTTGTGAGTGGAGTACAGTGCCTGTACTGCCGTGTAGTCCCGAGTGGAGTACAGTACCTGTACTGCCGTGTAGTACTCATTGGAGTAATAGTGCTTGTACTGTCGTGTAGTACTGAGTGGAGTGCAGTGCCTGTACTGCCGTGTAGTACTGGGTGGAGTACAGTGCCTGTACTGCCGTGTAGTACCGAGTGGGGGACTGAGTGTATACTGCCGTGTAGTACCGTGTGGAGTACAGTGCCTGTGCTGCCGTGTAGTACCGAGTGGATTACTGTGTGTATAGTACCGTGTAGTACCGATTGGAGTACAGTGCCTGTACTGCCGTGTAGTACCGAGTGGAGTACTGTGTGTATAGCGCCGTATAGTACCAAGTGGAGTACAGTGCCCGTACTGCCGTGTAGTACCGAGTGGAGTACTGTGTGCATACTGCCGTGTAGTACTGAGTGGAGTATAGTGCCTGTACTGCTGTGTAGTACCGAGTGGAGTACTGTTTGTATAGTGCCGTGTAGTACCGAGTGGAGTACACTGCATGTACTGCCGTGTAGTACCGAGTGGAGTACTCTGTGTATCGTGCGGTGTAGTACCGAGTGGAGTACTGTGTGTATAGTGCCGTGTAGTACCGAGTGGAGTACTGTGTGCATACTGCCGTGTAGTAATGAGTGGAGTACAGTACCTGTACTGCCGTGTAGTACCGAGTGGAGTACTGTGTGTATAGTGCCGTGTAGTACCGAGTGGAATACAGTGCTGTACTGCCGTGTAGTACTGAGTGCAGTACAGTGCCTGTACTGCCGTCTAGTAGTGAGTGGAGTACAGTGCCTGTACTGCCGTGTAGTACTGAGTGGAGTACTGTGTGTATAGTGCCGTGTAGTACCGACTGGAGTACAGTGCCTGTACTGCCGTGTAGTACCGAGTGGAGTACTGTGTGTATAGTGCCGTGTAGTACCGAGTGGAGTACAGTGCCTGTACTGCCGTGTAGTACCGAGTGGAGTACTGTGTGCATACTGCCGTGTAGTACCGAGTGGAGTACAGTGCCTGTATTGCCGTGTAGTACCAAGTGGAGTACTGTGCGTATAGTGCCGTGTAGTACCGAGTGGGGGACTGTGTGCATACTGCCGTGTAGTCCGGAGTGGAGTACAGTGCCTGTACTGCCATGTAGTCCCGAGTGGAGTACTGTGTGTAAACTGCCGTGTAGTACCGAGTGGAGTACAGTGCCTGTACTGCCGTGTTTGTACCGAGCGGAGTACTGTGTGTATAGTGCCGTGTAGTACCGAGTGGAGTAATGTGTGCATACTGCCGTGTAGTACTGATTGGAGTACAGTGCCTGTACTGCCGTGTAGTACCGAGTGGATTACTGTGTGTATAGTGCCGTGTAGTATCGAGTGGAGTAGAGTGCATGTACTGCCGTGTAGTACCGAGTGGAGTACTGTGTGTATAGTGCGGTGTATTACCGAGTGGAGTACAGTGCATGTACTGCCGTGTAGTCCCGAGTGGAGTACTGTGTGTATAGTGAAGTGTAGTACCGAGTGGAGTACAGTGCCTGTATTGCCGTGTAGTACCGAGTGGAGTACTGTGTGTATAGTGCCGTGTAGTACCGAGTGGAGTGATGTGTGCATACTGCCGTGTGGTACTGAGTGGTGTACAGTACCTGTACTGCCGTGTAGTACCGGGTGGGGTACTGTGTGTATAGTGCCGTGTAGTACCGAGTGGAGTACAGTGCCTGTACTTTCGTGTAGTACTGAGTGGAGTAGAGTGCCTGTACTGCCGTGTAGTCCCGAGTGGAGTACGGTGTGTATAGTGCCGTGTAGTACCGAGTGGAGTACAGTGCCTGTACTGCCGTGTAGTACTGGCTGGAGTACAGTGCCTATACTGCCGTGTAGTCCCGAGTGGAGTACAGTGCCTGTACTGCCGTGTAGTTGTGAGTGGAGTAATAGTGCCTGTACTGTCGTGTAGTCCCGAGTGGCGTACTGTACCTGTACTGCCGTGTAGTTGTGAGTGGAGTACAGTGCCTGTACTGCCGTGTAGTCCCGAGTGGAGTACAGTACCAGTACTGCCGTGTAGTACTCATTGGAGTAATAGTGCCTGTACTGTCGTGTAGTACCGAGTGGAGTACAGTGCTTGTACTGCCGTGTAGTACTGAGTGAAGTACAGTGCCTGTACCGAAGTGTAGTGCCGAGTGGAGTATTGTGTGTATAGTGCAGTGTAGTACTGAGTGGAGTACAGTGCATGTACTGCCGTGTAGTCCCGAGTGGAGTACTGTGTGCATACTGCCGTGTATTACTGAGTGGAGTACAGTGCCTGTACTGCCGGGTAGTAGCGAGTGGGAGACTGTGTGTGTACTACCGTGTACTACTGAGTAGAGTACAGTGCCTGTTCTGCCGTGTAGTACCGAGTGGAGTACTGTGTGTATAGTGCCGTGTAGTACCGAGTGGAGTACAGTGCCTGTACTGCCGAGTAGTACTGAGTGGAGTACAGTGCCTGTAATGCCGTGTAGTACCGAGTGGAGTACTGTGTGTATAGTTCCGTGTAGTACCGAGTGGAGTACAGTGCATGTACTGCCGTGTATTACCGAGTGGAGTACTGTGTGTATAGTGTCGTGTTGTACTGAGTGGAGTGCAGTGCCTGTACTGCCGTGTAGTACCGAGTGGGGTACTGTGTGTATAGTGCCGTGTAGTACCGAGTGGAATACAGTGCATGTACTGCCGTGTATTACCGACTGGAGTACTGTGTGTATAGTGCCGTGTAGTACCGAGTGGAGTACAGTGCCTGTATTGCCGTGTTGTACCGAGTGGAGTACTCTGTGTATAAAACCGTGTTGTACCGAGTGGAGTACAGTGCCTGTACTGCCGTGTAGTACCGAGTGGAGTACTGTGTGCATACTGCCGTGTAGTACTGAGTGGAGTACTGTGTGTATAGTGCCGTGTAGTACCGACTGGAGTACAGTGCCTGTACTGCCGTGCAGTACCGAGTGGAGTACTGTGTGTATAGTGCCGTGTAGTACCGAGTGGAATACAGTGCCTGTACTGCCGTGTAGTACCGAGTGGAGTACTGTGTGCATACTGCCGTGTAGTACGAGTACAGTGCCTGTACTAACGTGTAGTACTGAGAGGAGTACTGTGTGTATAGTGCCGTGTAGTACCGAGTGGAGTACCTTCCATGTACTGCCGTGTAGTACTGAGTGGAGTAGAGTGCCCGTACTGCCGTGTAGTCCCAAGTGGAGTACAGTGCCTGTACTATCGTGTAGTACTGAGTGGAGTACTGTGTGTATAGTGCCGAGTAGTACTGAGTGGAGTACTGTGTGTATAGTGCGGTGTAGTACCGAGTGGAGTACAGTGCCTGTATTGCCGTGTAGTACCGAGTGGAGTACTGTGTGTACAGTGCCGTGTGGTACCGAGTGGAGTACTGTGTGTATAGTGCGGTGTAGTACCTAGTGGAGTACAGTGCCTGTACTGCCGTGTAGTACCGAGTGGAGTACTGTGTGTATAGTGCGGTGTAGTACCGAGTGGAGTACATTGCATGTACTGCCGTGTAGTACCGAGTGGAGTACTGTGTGTACAGTGCCGTGTAGTACCGAGTGGAGTACAGTGCCTGTATTGCCGTGTAGTACCGAATGGAGTACTGTGTGTATAGTGCCGTGTAGTACCGTGTGGAGTACTGTGTGCATACTGCCGTGTAGTACTGAGTGGAGTACAGTACCTGTACTGCCGTGTAGTACCGAGTGGAGTACTGTGTGTATAGTGCCGTGTAGTACCGAGTGGAGTACAGTGCCTGTAGTGCCGTGTAGTACTGAGTGGAGTACAGTGCCTGTACTGCCGTGTAGTCCCGAGTGGAGTACAGTGCCTGTACTGCCGTGTAGTCCCGAGTGGAGTACTGTGTGTATAGTGCAGTGTAGTACTGAGTGGTGTACAGTGCCTGAACTGCCGTGTAGTACTGAGTGGAGTACAGTGCCTGTACTCCCGTGTAGTCCCGAGTGGAGTACAGTGTGTATAGTGCCGTGTAGTACTGAGTGGAGTACATTGCCTGTACTGCCGTGTAGTACTGAGTGGAGTACAGTGCCTGTACTGCCGTGTAGTACTGAGTGGAGTACAGTGCCTTTACTGCCGTGTAGTACTGAGTGGAGTACAGTGCCTGTACTGCCGTGTAGTACTGAGTGGAGTACATTGCCTGTACTGCCCTGTAGTCCCGAGTGGAGTACTGTGTGTAAAGTGCCGTGTAGTACCGAATGGAGTACAGTTCCTGTACTGCCGTGTAGTACTGAGTGGAGTACAGTGCCTGTACGGCCGTGTAGTACTGAGTGGAGTACGGTGCCTGTACTGCCGTGTAGTCTCCAGTGGAGTACAGTGCCTGTACTGCCGTGTAGTATTGAGTGGAGTACTGTGTGTATAGTGCCGTGTAGTACTGAGTGGAGTACATTGCCTGTACTGCCGTGTAGTCCGGAGTGGAGTACAGTGCCAGTACTGCCGTGTAGTCCTGAGTGGAGTACTGTGTGTATAGTGCCGTGTAGTACCGAGTGGAGTACAGTGCCTGTACTGCCGGGTAGTACTAAGTGGAGTACAGTGGCTGTACTTCCGTGTAGTCCCGAGTGTAGTACTGTGTGCATAGAGCAGTGTAGTATTGAGTGGTGTACAGTGCCTGTACTGCCGTGTAGTACTGAGAGGAGTACAGTACCTGTACTGCCGTGTAGTACTGGGTGGAGTACAGTGTGTAAAGTGCCGTGTAGTACCGAGTGGAGTACGGTGCCTGTACTGCCGTGTAGTACTGAGTGGGGGACTGTGTGTATACTGCCGTGTAGTACCGAGTGGAGTACAGTGCCTGTACTGCCGTGTAGTACCGACTGGAGTACTCTTTGTATAGGGCCGTGTAATACCGAGTGGAGTACATTGCATGTACTGCCGTGTAGTACCGAGTGGAGTACAGTGCCTGTACTGCCGTGTAGTACTTAGTGGAGTTCAGTGCCTGTACTGCCGTGAGGTCCCGAGTGGAGTACAATGCCTGTACTGCCGTGTAGGAGTGAGTGGAGTACTGTGCCTGTACTGCCGAGTAGTACTGAGTGGAGTACTGTGTGTATAGTGCCGTGTAGTACCGAGTGGAGTACAGTGGGTGTACTGCCGTGTAGTACTGAGTGGAGTAGAGTTCCTGTACTGCTGTGTAGTACTGAGTGGAGTACAGTGCCTGTACTGCCGTGTAGTCCCAAGTGGAGTACAGTGCCTGTACTGCCGTGTAGTAATGAGTGGAGTACTGTGTGTATAGTGCCGTGTAGTACCGAGTGGAGTACCGTCCCTGTACTGCCGTGTAGTACTGAGTGGAGTAGAGTGCCTGTACTGCCGTGTAGTACTGAGTGGCGTACAGTGCCTGTACTGCCGTGTAGTCCCGAGTGGAGTACTGTGCCTGTACTGCCGTGTAGTACTGAGTGGAGTACTAAGTGTATCGTGCCGTGTATTACCGAGTGGAATACAGTGCCTGTACTGCCGTGTAGTACTGAGTGGAGTACAGTGCCTGTACTGCCGTGTAGTACTGAGTGGAGTACAGTGCATGTACTGCCGTGTAGTACTGAGTGGAGTACTGTGTGTATCGTGCCGTGTAGTACCGAGTGGAGTACAGTGCCTGTACTGCCGCGTAGTACTGAGTGGAGTACAGTGCGTGTACTGCCGTGTAGTACTGAGCGGAGTACAGTGCCTGTAATGCCGTGTAGTACCGAGTGGAGTACTGTGTGTATAGTTCCGTGTAGTACCGAGTGGAGTACAGTGCATGTACTGCCGTGTATTACCGAGTGGAGTACTGTGTGTATAGTGTCGTGTAGTACTGAGTGGAGTGCAGTGCCTGTACTGCCGTGTAGTACTGAGCGGAGTACAGTGCCTGTAATGCCGTGTAGTACCGAGTGGAGTACTGTGTGTATAGTTCCGTGTAGTACCGAGTGGAGTACAGTGCATGTACTGCCGTGTATTACCGAGTGGAGTACTGTGTGTATAGTGTCGTGTAGTACTGAGTGGAGTGCAGTGCCTGTACTGCCGTGTAGTACCGAGTGGAGTACTGTGTGTATAGTGCCGTGTAGTACCGAGTGGAGTACAGTGCATGTACTGCCGTGTATTACCGACTGGACTACTGTGTGTATAGTGCCGTGTAGTACCGAGTGGAGTACAGTGCCTGTATTGCCGTGTTGTACCGAGTGGAGTACTGTGTGTATAGTGCCGTGTAGTACTGAGTGGAGTACTGTGTGCATACTGCCGTGTAGTACTGCGTGGAGTACAGTGCCTGTACTGCCGTGTAGTACCGAGTGGAGTACTGTGTGTATAAAGCCGTGTAGTACCGAGTGGAGTACAGTGCCTGTACCGCCGTGTAGTACCGAGTGGAGTACTGTGTGCATACTGCCGTGTAGTACTGAGTGGAGTACAGTGTGTATAGTGCCGTGTAGTACCGACTGGAGTACAGTGCCTGTACTGCCGTGTAGTACCGAGTGGAGTACTGTGTGTATAGTGCCGTGTAGTACCGAGTGGAGTACAGTGCCTGTACTGCCGTGTAGTACCGAGTGGAGTACTGTGTGCATACTGCCGTGTAGTACCGAGTGGAGTACAGTGCCTGTATTGCCGTGTAGTACCGAGTGGAGTACTGTGCGTATAGTGCCGTGTAGTACCGAGTGGGGGACTGTGTGCATACTGCCGTGTAGTACTGTGTGGAGTACAGTGCCTGTACTGCCATGTAGTCCCGAGTGGAGTACTGTGTGTAAACTGCCGTGTAGTACCGAGTGGAGTACAGTGCCTGTACTGCCGTGTTTGTACCGAGCGGAGTACTGTGTGTATAGTGCCGTGTAGTACCGAGTGGAGTACTGTGTGCATACTGCCGTGTAGTACTGTGTGGAGTACGGTGCCTGTACTGCCGTGTAGTACCGAGTGGATTACTGTGTGTATAGTGCCGTGTAGTATCGAGTGGAGTAGAGTGCATGTACTGCCGTGTAGTACCGAGTGGAGTACTGTGTGTATAGTGCGGTGTAGTACCGAGTGGAGTACAGTGCATGTACTGCCGTGTAGTCCCGAGTGGAGTACTGTGTGTATAGTGCCGTGTAGTACCGAGTGGAGTACTGTGCCTGTATTGCTGTGTAGTACAGAGTGGAGTACTGTGTGTATAGTGCGGTGTAGTACCGATTGGAGTGATGTGTGCATACTGCCGTGTAGTACTGAGTGGTGTACAGTACCTGTACTGCCGTGTAGTACCGGGTGGGGTACTGTGTGTATAGTGCCGTGTAGTACCGAGTGGAGTACAGTGCCTGTACTTTCGTGTAGTACTGAGTGGAGTAGAGTGCCTGTACTGCCGTGTAGTCCCGAGTGGAGTACTGTGTGTATAGTGCCGTGTAGTACCGAGTGGAGTACAGTGCCTGTACTGCCGTGTAGTACTGAGTGGAGTACAGTTCCTATACTGCCGTGTAGTCCCGAGTGGAGTACAGTGCCTGTACTGCCGTGTAGTTGTGAGTGGAGTAATAGTGCCTGTACTGTCGTGTAGTCCCGAGTGGCGTACTGTACCTGTACTGCCGTGTAGTTGTGAGTGGAGTACAGTGCCTGTACTGCCGTGTAGTCCCGAGTGGAGTACAGTACCTGTACTGCCGTGTAGTTGTGAGTGGAGTACAGTGCCTGTACTGCCGTGTAGTCCCGAGTGGAGTACAGTACCTGTCCTGCCGTGTAGTTGTGAGTGGAGTACAGTGCCTGTACTGCCGTGTAGTCCCGAGTGGAGTACAGTGCTTGTACTGCCGTGTAGTACTGAGTGAAGTACAGTGCCTGTACTGAAGTGTAGTGCCGAGTGGAGTACTGTGTGTATAGTGCAGTGTAGTACTGAGCGGAGTACATTGCATGTACTGCCGTGTAGTCCCTAGTGGAGTACTGTATGTATAGTGCAGTGTAGTACTGAGTGGAGTACAGTGCCTGTACTGCCGTGTAGTACCGAGTGGAACACAGTGCCTGTAATGCCGTGTAGTACCGATTGGAGTACTGTGTGTATAGTACCGTGTAGTACCGAGTGGAGTACAGTTCATGTACTGCCGTGTATTACCGAGTGGAGTACTGTGTGTATAGTGTCGTGTAGTACTGAGTGGAGTGCAGTGCCTGTACTGGCGTGTAGTACCGAGTGGAGTACTGTTTGTATAGTGCCGTGTAGTACCGAGTGGAGTACAGTGCATGTACTGCCGTGTATTACCGACTGGAGTACTGTGTGTATAGTGCCGTGTAGTACCGAGTGGAGTAAAGTGCCTGTATCGCCGTGTTGTACGGAGTGGAGTACTGTGTGTATAGTGCCGTGTAGTACCGAGTGGAGTACTGTGTGCATACTGCCGTGTAGTACTGAGTGGAGTACAGTACCTGTACTGCCGTGTAGTATCGAGTGGAGTACTGTGTGTATAGTGCCGTGTAGTACCGAGTGGAGTACAGTGCTTGTACTGCCGTGTAGTACTGAGTGGAGTACGATGGGTGTACTGCCGTGTAGTCCCGAGTGGAGTACAGTGCCTGTACTGCCGTGTAGTAGTGAGTGGCGTACTGTGCCTGTACTGCCGTGTAGTACTGAGTGGAGTACTGTGTGTATAGCGCCGTGTAGTACCGAGTGGAGTACAGTGGGTGTACTGCCGTGTAGTACTGAGTGGAGTACAGTGCCTGTACTGCCGTGTAGTACTGAGTGGAGTACAGTGCCTGTACGGCCGTGTAGTCCCGAGTGGTGTACACTGCCTGTACTGCCGTGTAGTACTGAGTGGAGTACTGTGTGTATAGTGCCGTGTAGTACCGAGTGGAGTACAGTGCCTGTACTGCCGTGTAGTTTGAGTGGTGTACTGTGTGTATAGTGCCGTGTAGTACTGAGTAGAGTACAGTGCCTGTACTGCCGTGTAGTCCCGAGTGGAGTACAGTGCCTGTACTGCCGTGTAGTACTGAGTGGAGTACTGTGTGTATAGTGCCGTGTAGTACCGAGTGGAGTACAGTGCCTGTACTGCCGTGTAGTACTGAGTGGAGTACAGTGCTTGTACTGCCGTGTAGTACTGAGCGGAGTACAGTGCCTGTACTGCCGTGTAGTACTGAGTGGAGTACAGTGCCTGCACTGCCGTGTAGTACTGAGTGGATTACAGTGCCTGTACTGCCGTGTAGTACTGAGTGGAGTACAGAGCCTGTACTGCCGTGTAGTCCCGAGTGGAGTACTGTGTGTAAAGTGCCGTGTAGTACCGAGTGGAGTACAGTGCGTGTACTGCCTTGTAGTACTGAGTGGAGTACAGTGCCTGTACTGCCGTGTAGTACTGAGTGGAGTACAGTGCCTGTACTGCCGTTTAGTCCCGAGTGGAGTACAGTGCCTGTACTGCCGTGTAGTACTGAGTGGAGTACCGTGTGTATAGTGCCATGTAGTACCGAGTGGAGTACAGTGCCTGTACTGCCGTGTAGTACTGAATGGAGTACAGTGCCTGTACTGCCGTGTAGTCCCGAATGGAGTACTGTGTGTAAAGTGCCGTGTAGTACGGAGTGGAGTACAGTGCCTGTATTGCCGTGTTGTACTGAGTGGAGTACAGTGCCTGTACTGCCGTGGAGTCCCGAGTGGAGTACTGTGTGTATAGTGCAGTGTAGTACTGAGTGGTGTACATTGCCTGAACTGCCGTGTAGTACTGAGTCGAGTACAGTGCCTGTACTCCCGTGTAGTCCCGAGTGGAGTACTGTGTGTATAGTGCCGTGTAGTACTGAGTGGAGTACAGTGCATGTACTGCCGTGTAGTCCTGAGTGGAGTACTGTGTGTATAGTGCCGTGTAGTACTGAGTGGAGTACAGTGCCTGTACTGCCGTGTAGTCCTGAGTGGAGTACTGTGTGTATAGTGCCGTGTAGTACCGAGTGGAGTACAGTGCCTGTACTGCCGTGTAGTACAAAGTGGAGTACAGTGGCTGAACTGCCGTGTAGTCCCGAGTGTAGTACTGTGTGTATAGTGCAGTGTAGTACTGAGTGGTGTACAGTGCCTGTACTGCCGTGTAGTACTGAATGGAGTACAGTGCATGTACTGCCGTGTAGTACCGAGTGGGGGACTGTGTGTATACTGCCGTGTAGTACTGAGTGGAGTGCTGTGTGTATAGTGCCGTGTAGTACCGAGTGGAGTACTGTGTGCATATTGCCGTGTAGTACTGAGTGGAGTACAGTGCCTGTACTGCCGTGTAGTACCGAGTGGAGTACTGTGTGTATAGTGCCGGGTAGTATCGAGTGGAGTAGAGTGCATGTACTGCCGTGTAGTACCGAGTGGAGTACTGTGTGTATAGTGCGGTGTAGTACCGAGTGGAGTACAGTGCATGTACTGCCGTGTAGTCCCGAGTGGAGTACTGTGTGTATAGTGCCGTGTAGTACCGAGTGGAGTACAGTGTCTGTATTGCCGTGTAGTACCGAGTGGAGTACTGTGTGTATAGTGCCGTGTAGTACCGAGTGGAGTGATGTGTGCATACTGCAGTACTGAGTGGTGTACAGTACCTGTATTGCCGTGTAGTACCGGGTGGAGTATTGTGTGTATAGTGCCGTGTAGTACCGAGTGGAGTACATTGCCTGTACTTTCGTTTAGTACTGAGTGGAGTAGAGTGCCTGTACTGCCGTGTAGTCCCGAGTGGAGTACGGTGTGTATAGTGCCGTGTAGTACCGAGTGGAGTACAGTGCCTGTACTGCCGTGTAGTACTCAGTGGAGTACAGTGCTATACTGCCGTGTAGTCCCGAGTGGAGTACAGTGCCTGTACTGCCGTGTAGTACCGAGTGGAGTACAGTGCCTTTACTGCCGTGTAGTCCCGAGTTTAGTACTGTGTGCATACTGCCGTGTATTACTGAGTGGAGTACAGTGCCTGTACTGCCGGGTAGTAGCGAGTGGGGGACTGTGTGTGTACTGCCGTGTACTACTGAGTAGAGTACAGTGCCTGTACTTTCGTTTAGTACTGAGTGGAGTAGAGTGCCTGTACTGCCGTGTAGTACCGAGTGGAGTACTGTGTGTATAGTGCCGTGTAGTACCGAGTGGAGTACAGTGCCTGTATTGCCGTGTAGTACTGAGTTGAGTAGAGTGCCTGTAATGCCGTGTAGTACCGAGTGGAATACTGTGTGTATAGTACCGTGTAGTACCGAGTGGAGTACAGTGCATGTACTGCCGTGTATTACCGAGTGGAGTACTGTGTGTATAGTGTCGTGTAGTACTGAGTGGAGTGCAGTGCCTGTACTGCCGTGTAGTACCGAGTTGAGTACTGTGTGTTTAGTGCCGTGTAGTACCGAGTGGAATACAGTGCATGTACTGCCGTGTAGTACTGAGTGGAGTACAGTGCCTGTACTGCCGTGTAGTACTGGGTGGAGTGCAGTGCCTTTACTGCCGTGTAGTACCGAGTGGGGGACTGTGTGTATACTGCCGTGTAGTACCGAGTGGAGTACAGTGCCTGTACTGCCGTGTAGTACCGAGTGGAGTACTGTGTGTATAAAGCCGTGTAGTACCGAGTGGAGTACAGTGCCTGTACTGCCGTGTAGTACCGAGTGGAGTACTGTGTGCATACTGCCGTGTAGTACTGAGTGGAGTACTGTGTGTATAGTGCCGTGTAGTACCGAGTGGAGTACGGTGCCTGTACTGTCGTGTAGTACCGAGTGGAGTACTGTGTGTATAGTGCCGTGTAGTACCGAGTGGAGTACAGTGCCTGGACTGCCGTGTTGTACCGAGTGGAGTACTGTGTGCATACTGCCGTGTAGTACCGAGTGGAGTACAGTGCCTGTATTGCCGTGTAGTACCGAGTGGAATACTGTGTGTATAGTACCGTGTAGTACCGAGTGGAGTACAGTGCATGTACTGCCGTGTATTACCGAGTGGAGTACTGTGTGTATAGTGTCGTGTAGTACTGAGTGGAGTGCAGTGCCTGTACTGCCGTGTAGTACCGAGTGGAGTACTGTGTGTTTAGTGCCGTGTAGTACCGAGTGGGGTGCAGTGCTTGTACTGCCGTGTAGTACTGAGTGAAGTACAGTGCCTGTACCGAAGTGTAGTGCCGAGTGGAGTACTGTGTGTATAGTGCAGAGTAGTACTGAGTGGAGTACAGTGCATGTACTGCCGTGTAGTCCCGAGTGGAGTACTGTATGTATAGTGCAGTGTAGTACTGAGTGGAGTACAGTGCCTGTACTGTCTTGTAGTACCGAGTGGAGTACAGTGCCTTTACTGCCGTGTAGTCCCGAGTGGAGTACTGTGTGCATACTGCCTTGTATTACTGAGTGGAGTACAGTGCCTGTACTGCCGGGTAGTAGCGAGTGGGAGACTGTGTGTGTACTGCCGTGTACTACTGAGTAGAGGACAGTGCCTGCTCTGCCGTGTAGTACCGAGTGGAGTACTGTGTGTATAGTGCCGTGTAGTACCGAGTGGAGTACAGTGCCTGTACTGCCGTGTAGTACTGAGTGGAGTACAGTGCCTGTACTGCCGTGTATTACCGAGTGGAGTACTGTGTGTATAGTGTCGTGTTGTACTGAGTGGAGTGCAGTGCCTGTACTGCCGTGTAGTACCGAGTGGAGTACTGTGTGTATAGTGCCGTGTAGTACCGAGTGGAGTACAGTGCATGTACTGCCGTGTAGTACTGAGTGGAGTACAGTGCCTGTACGGCCGTGTAGTCCCGAGTGGTGTACACTGCCTGTACTGCCGTGTAGTACTGAGTGGAGTACTGTGTGTATAGTGCCGTGTAGTACCGAGTGGAGTACAGTGCCTGTACTGCCGTGTAGTTTGAGTGGTGTACTGTGTGTATAGTGCCGTGTAGTACTGAGTAGAGTACAGTGCCTGTACTGCCGTGTAGTCCCGAGTGGAGTACAGTGCCTGTACTGCCGTGTAGTACTGAGTGGAGTACTGTGTGTATAGTGCCGTGTAGTACCGAGTGGAGTACAGTGCCTGTACTGCCGTGTAGTACTGAGTGGAGTACAGTGCTTGTACTGCCGTGTAGTACTGAGCGGAGTACAGTGCCTGTACTGCCGTGTAGTACTGAGTGGAGTACAATGCCTGCACTGCCGTGTAGTACTGAGTGGATTACAGTGCCTGTACTGCCGTGTAGTACTGAGTGGAGTACAGAGCCTGTACTGCCGTGTAGTCCCGAGTGGAGTACTGTGTGTAAAGTGCCGTGTAGTACCGAGTGGAGTACAGTGCGTGTACTGCCTTGTAGTACTGAGTGGAGTACAGTGCCTGTACTGCCGTGTAGTACTGAGTGGAGTACAGTGCCTGTACTGCCGTTTAGTCCCGAGTGGAGTACAGTGCCTGTACTGCCGTGTAGTACTGAGTGGAGTACCGTGTGTATAGTGCCATGTAGTACCGAGTGGAGTACAGTGCCTGTACTGCCGTGTAGTACTGAATGGAGTACAGTGCCTGTACTGCCGTGTAGTCCCGAATGGAGTACTGTGTGTAAAGTGCCGTGTAGTACGGAGTGGAGTACAGTGCCTGTATTGCCGTGTTGTACTGAGTGGAGTACAGTGCCTGTACTGCCGTGGAGTCCCGAGTGGAGTACTGTGTGTATAGTGCAGTGTAGTACTGAGTGGTGTACATTGCCTGAACTGCCGTGTAGTACTGAGTCGAGTACAGTGCCTGTACTCCCGTGTAGTCCCGAGTGGAGTACTGTGTGTATAGTGCCGTGTAGTACTGAGTGGAGTACAGTGCATGTACTGCCGTGTAGTCCTGAGTGGAGTACTGTGTGTATAGTGCCGTGTAGTACTGAGTGGAGTACAGTGCCTTTACTGCCGTGTAGTCCTGAGTGGAGTACTGTGTGTATAGTGCCGTGTAGTACCGAGTGGAGTACAGTGCCTGTACTGCCGTGTAGTACAAAGTGGAGTACAGTGGCTGAACTGCCGTGTAGTCCCGAGTGTAGTACTGTGTGTATAGTGCAGTGTAGTACTGAGTGGTGTACAGTGCCTGTACTGCCGTGTAGTACTGAATGGAGTACAGTGCATGTACTGCCGTGTAGTACCGAGTGGGGGACTGTGTGTATACTGCCGTGTAGTACTGAGTGGAGTGCTGTGTGTATAGTGCCGTGTAGTACCGAGTGGAGTACTGTGTGCATATTGCCGTGTAGTACTGAGTGGAGTACAGTGCCTGTACTGCCGTGTAGTACCGAGTGGAGTACTGTGTGTATAGTGCCGGGTAGTATCGAGTGGAGTAGAGTGCATGTACTGCCGTGTAGTACCGAGTGGAGTACTGTGTGTATAGTGCGGTGTAGTACCGAGTGGAGTACAGTGCATGTACTGCCGTGTAGTCCCGAGTGGAGTACTGTGTGTATAGTGCCGTGTAGTACCGAGTGGAGTACAGTGTCTGTATTGCCGTGTAGTACCGAGTGGAGTACTGTGTGTATAGTGCCGTGTAGTACCGAGTGGATTGATGTGTGCATACTGCAGTACTGAGTGGTGTACAGTACCTGTATTGCCGTGTAGTACCGGGTGGAGTATTGTGTGTATAGTGCCGTGTAGTACCGAGTGGAGTACATTGCCTGTACTTTCGTTTAGTACTGAGTGGAGTAGAGTGCCTGTACTGCCGTGTAGTCCCGAGTGGAGTACGGTGTGTATAGTGCCGTGTAGTACCGAGTGGAGTACAGTGCCTGTACTGCCGTGTAGTACTCAGTGGAGTACAGTGCTATACTGCCGTGTAGTCCCGAGTGGAGTACAGTGCCTGTACTGCCGTGTAGTACCGAGTGGAGTACAGTGCCTTTACTGCCGTGTAGTCCCGAGTTTAGTACTGTGTGCATACTGCCGTGTATTACTGAGTGGAGTACAGTGCCTGTACTGCCGGGTAGTAGCGAGTGGGGGACTGTGTGTGTACTGCCGTGTACTACTGAGTAGAGTACAGTGCCTGTACTTTCGTTTAGTACTGAGTGGAGTAGAGTGCCTGTACTGCCGTGTAGTACCGAGTGGAGTACTGTGTGTATAGTGCCGTGTAGTACCGAGTGGAGTACAGTGCCTGTATTGCCGTGTAGTACTGAGTTGAGTAGAGTGCCTGTAATGCCGTGTAGTACCGAGTGGAATACTGTGTGTATAGTACCGTGTAGTACCGAGTGGAGTACAGTGCATGTACTGCCGTGTATTACCGAGTGGAGTACTGTGTGTATAGTGTCGTGTAGTACTGAGTGGAGTGCAGTGCCTGTACTGCCGTGTAGTACCGAGTTGAGTACTGTGTGTTTAGTGCCGTGTAGTACCGAGTGGAATACAGTGCATGTACTGCCGTGTAGTACTGAGTGGAGTACAGTGCCTGTACTGCCGTGTAGTACTGGGTGGAGTGCAGTGCCTTTACTGCCGTGTAGTACCGAGTGGGGGACTGTGTGTATACTGCCGTGTAGTACCGAGTGGAGTACAGTGCCTGTACTGCCGTGTAGTACCGAGTGGAGTACTGTGTGTATAAAGCCGTGTAGTACCGAGTGGAGTACAGTGCCTGTACTGCCGTGTAGTACCGAGTGGAGTACTGTGTGCATACTGCCGTGTAGTACTGAGTGGAGTACTGTGTGTATAGTGCCGTGTAGTACCGAGTGGAGTACAGTGCCTGTACTGTCGTGTAGTACCGAGTGGAGTACTGTGTGTATAGTGCCGTGTAGTACCGAGTGGAGTACAGTGCCTGGACTGCCGTGTTGTACCGAGAGGAGTACTGTGTGCATACTGCCGTGTAGTACCGAGTGGAGTACAGTGCCTGTATTGCCGTGTAGTACCGAGTGGAATACTGTGTGTATAGTACCGTGTAGTACCGAGTGGAGTACAGTGCATGTACTGCCGTGTATTACCGAGTGGAGTACTGTGTGTATAGTGTCGTGTAGTACTGAGTGGAGTGCAGTGCCTGTACTGCCGTGTAGTACCGAGTGGAGTACTGTGTGTTTAGTGCCGTGTAGTACCGAGTGGGGTGCAGTGCTTGTACTGCCGTGTAGTACTGAGTGAAGTACAGTGCCTGTACCGAAGTGTAGTGCCGAGTGGAGTACTGTGTGTATAGTGCAGAGTAGTACTGAGTGGAGTACAGTGCATGTACTGCCGTGTAGTCCCGAGTGGAGTACTGTATGTATAGTGCAGTGTAGTACTGAGTGGAGTACAGTGCCTGTACTGTCTTGTAGTACCGAGTGGAGTACAGTGCCTTTACTGCCGTGTAGTCCCGAGTGGAGTACTGTGTGCATACTGCCTTGTATTACTGAGTGGAGTACAGTGCCTGTACTGCCGGGTAGTAGCGAGTGGGAGACTGTGTGTGTACTGCCGTGTACTACTGAGTAGAGGACAGTGCCTGCTCTGCCGTGTAGTACCGAGTGGAGTACTGTGTGTATAGTGCCGTGTAGTACCGAGTGGAGTACAGTGCCTGTACTGCCGTGTAGTACTGAGTGGAGTACAGTGCCTGTACTGCCGTGTATTACCGAGTGGAGTACTGTGTGTATAGTGTCGTGTTGTACTGAGTGGAGTGCAGTGCCTGTACTGCCGTGTAGTACCGAGTGGAGTACTGTGTGTATAGTGCCGTGTAGTACCGAGTGGAGTACAGTGCATGTACTGCCGTGTATTACCGACTGGAGTACTGTGTGTATAGTGCCGTGTAGTACCGAGTGGAGTACAGTGCATCTATTGCCGTGTTGTACCGAGTGGAGTACTGTTTGTATAGTGCCGTGTAGTACTGAGTGGAGTACTGTGTGCATACTGCCGTGTAGTACTGCGTGGAGTACAGTGCCTGTACTGCCGTGTAGTACCGAGTGGAGTACTGTGTGTATAAAGCCGTGTAGTACCGAGTGGAGTACAGTGCCTGTACTGCCGTGTTGTATCGAGTGGAGTACTGTGTGCATACTGCCGTGTAGTACCGAGTGGAGTACAGTGCCTGTATTGCCGTGTAGTACCGAGTGGAGTACTGTGCGTATAGTGCCGTGTAGTACCGAGTGGGGGACTGTGTGCATACTGCCGTGTAGTACTGAGTGGAGTACAGTGCCTGTACTGCCATGTAGTCCCGAATGGAGTACTGTGTGTAAACTGCCGTGTAGTACCGAGTGGAGTACAGTGCCTGTGCTGCCGTGTTTGTACCGAGTGGAGTACTGGGTGTATAGTGCCGTGTAGTACCGAGTGGAGTACTGTGTGCATACTGCCGTGTAGTACTGAGTGGAGTACAGTGCCTGTACTGCCGTGTAGTACCGAGTGGAGTACTGTGTGTATAGTGCCGTGTAGTATCGAGTGGAGTAGAGTGCATGTACTGCCGTGTAGTACCGAGTGGAGTACTGTGTGTATAGTGCGGTGTAGTAACGAGTGGAGTACAGTGCATGTACTGCCGTGTAGTCCCGAGTGGAGTACTGTGTGTATAGTGCCGTGTAGTACCGAGTGGAGTACAGTGCCTGTATTGCCGTGTAGTACCGAGTAGAGTACTATGTGTATAGTGCCGTGTAGTACCGAGTGGAGTGATGTGTGCATACTGCCGTGTAGTACTGAGTGGTGTACAGTACCTGTACTGCCGTGTAGTACCGGGTGGGTTACTGTGTGTATAGTGCCGTGTAGTACCGAGTGGAGTACAGTGCCTGTACTTTCGTGTAGTACTGAGTGGAGTAGAGTGCCTGTACTGCCGTGTAGTCCCGAGTGGAGTACTGTGTGTATAGTGCCGTGTAGTACCGAGTGGAGTACAGTGCCTGTACTGCCGTGCAGTACTGAGTGGAGTACAGTGCCTATACTGCCGTGTAGTCCCGAGTGGAGTACAGTGCCTGTACTGCCGTGTAGTTGTGAGTGGAGTAATAGTGTCTGTACTGCCGTGTAGTCCCGAGTGGCGTACTGTACCTGTACTGCCGTGTAGTTGTGAGTGGAGTACAGTGCCTGTACTGCTGTGTAGTCCCGAGTGGAGTACAGTACCTGTACTGCCGTGTAGTACTCATTGGAGTAATAGTGCCTGTACTGTTGTGTAGTACTGAGTGGAGAGCAGTGCCTGTACTGCCGTGTAGTACTGGGTGGAGTACAGTGCCTGTACTTCCGTGTAGTACCGAGTGGGGGACTGAGTGTATACTGCCGTGTAGTACCGTGTGGAGTACAGTGCCTGTGCTGCCGTGTAGTACCGAGTGGATTACTGTGTGTATAGTACCGTGTAGTACCGATTGGAGTACAGTGCCTGTACTGCCGTGTAGTACCGTGTGGAGTACTGTGTGTATAGTGACGTGTAGTACCAAGTGGAGTACAGTGCCTGTACTGCCGTGTAGTACCGAGTGGAGTACTGTGTGCATACTGCCGTGTAGTACTGAGTGGAGTATAGTGCCTGTACTGCTGTGTAGTTCCGAGTGGAGTACTGTTTGTGTAGTGCCGTGTAGTACCGAGTGGAGTACACTGCATGTACTGCCGTGTAGTACCGAGTGGAGTACTGTGTGTATCGTGCGGTGTAGTACCGAGTGGAGTACTGTGTATAGTGCCGTGTAGTACCGAGTGGAGTACTGTGTGCATACTGCCGTGTAGTAATGAGTGGAGTACAGTACCTGTACTGCCGTGTAGTACCGAGTGGAGTACTGTGTGTATAGTGCCGTGTAGTACCGAGTGGAATTCAGTGCCTGTACTGCCGTGTAGTACCGAGTGGAGTACTGTGTGCATACTGCCGTGTAGTACCGAGTGGAGTACAGTGCCTGTATTGCCGTGTAGTACCGAGTGGAGTACTGTGCGTATAGTGCCGTGTAGTACCGAGTGGGGGACTGTGTGCATACTGCCGTGTAGTCCGGAGTGGAGTACAGTGCCTGTACTGCCATGTAGTCCCGAGTGGAGTACTTTGTGTAAACTGCCGTGTAGTACCGAGTGGAGTACAGTGCCTGTACTGCCGTGTTTGTACCGAGCGGAGTACTGTGTGTATAGTGCCGTGTAGTACCGAGTGGAGTACTGTGTGCATACTGCCGTGTAGTACTGAGTGGAGTACAGTGCCTGTACTGCCGTGTAGTACCGAGTGGATTACTGTGTGTATAGTGCCGTGTAGTATCGAGTGGAGTAGAGTGCATGTACTGCCGTGTAGTACCGAGTGGAGTACTGTGCATGTACTGCCGTGTAGTCCCGAGTGGAGTACTGTGTGTATAGTGCCGTGTAGTACTGAGTGGAGTACAGTGCCTGTACTGCCGTGTAGTACTGAGTGGAGTACAGTGCCTGTACTGCCGTGTAGTACCGAGTGGAGTCTAGTACTTGTACTGCCGTGTAGTAGTGAGTGGAGTACACTGCCTGTACTGCCGTGTAGTACTGAGTGGAGTGCAGTGCCTGTACTGCCGTGTAGTCCCGAGTGGAGTACAGTGCTTGTACTGCCGTGTAGTACTGAGTGAAGTACAGTGCCTGTACTGAAGTGTAGTGCCGAGTGGAGTACTGTGTGTATAGTGCAGTGTAGTACTGAGTGGAGTACATTGCATGTACTGCCGTGTAGTCCCTAGTGGAGTACTGTATGTATAGTGCAGTGTAGTACTGAGTGGAGTACAGTGCCTCTACTGCCGTGTAGTACCGAGTGGAGTACAGTGCCGTTACTGCCGTGTAGTCCCGAGTGGAGTACGGTGTGCATACTGCCGTGTATTACTGAGTGGAGTACAGTGCCTGTACTGCCGGGTAGTAGCGAGTGGGGGACTGTGTGTGTACTGCCGTGTACTACTGAGTAGAGTACAGTGCCTGTTCTGCCGTGTAGTACCGAGTGGAGTACTGTGTGTATAGTGCCGTGTAGTACCGAGTGGAGTTCAGTGCCTGTACTGCCGTGTAGTACTGAGTGGAGTACAGTGCCTGTAATGCCGTGTAGTACCGATTGGAGTACTGTGTGTATAGTACCGTGTAGTACCGAGTGGAGTACAGTTCATGTACTGCCGTGTATTACCGAGTGGAGTGCTGTGTGTATAGTGTCGTGTAGTACTGAGTGGAGTGCAGTGCCTGTACTGCCGTGTAGTACCGAGTGGAGTACTGTGTGTATAGTGCCGTGTAGTAGCGAGTGGAGTACAGTGCATGTACTGCCGTGTATTACCGACTGGAGTACTGTGTGTATAGTGCCGTGTAGTACCCAGTGGAGTAAAGTGCCTGTATCGCCGTGTTGTACGGAGTGGAGTACTGTGTGTATAGTGCCGTGTAGTACCGAGTGGAGTACTGTGTGCATACTGCCGTGTAGTACTGAGTGGAGTACAGTACCTGTACTGCCGTGTAGTATCGAGTGGAGTACTGTGTGTATAGTGCCGTGTAGTACCGAGTGGAGTACAGTGCTTGTACTGCCGTGTAGTACTGAGTGGAGTACGATGGGTGTACTGCCGTGTAGTCCCGCGTGGAGTACAGTGCCTGTACTGCCGTGTAGTAGTGAGTGGCGTACTGTGCCTGTACTGCCGTTGTTACGGTGTAACGCAATTTACCCTACCCTGTGAACCTATTTTGAACTGGCAATATCGCCGTAGAAAATCTTAATCTTTCTATATGTCTGAGCGGATGGATTCCCTCGTACTACTACGTGCTTTGGTGATACTCATCGAACTTATTTATAATTCTTATTGTGGACTGATGGCAACGTCCTTGGATTATCGCATTTCTGAATTGTACGGACTGTTTCATTTCTCTTACAATTAGTGCTGCCATCTTCTGCCAGACACCCGCAATGAGTTTCCCCTCCCCTAGCGCACTTCTACCTATCAGAGCGCGGCTACTTCCTCATGGAGCAAACCTCGCCATTTTGAACCCCGAGAGTACGCATTGAGAAGCCATGGGGTGCGGGTGTGTTAATTGGATCTTTAAGATGTTGGCGTCATGTTGGAGTGAAGACCCGGCTGAGAGTCTTGAGATATGGGTTTTAAACCCAAATTATTTTGTTTCCTGCATCGTCCTACTATGATACTTTTCAACTAATTCTGACCAGGGAAAAGCAAACTCATCAGGAGGCATCTGTAAGTATGTGAGGAACTAGCTCATCATGGCTCAGCGTCAGCTTCACCCAAGTAAGTGGCTTCATCATTTGGCAAGTTATATCCTGTGAATATGAAACGGCAAGGAAATTCGTGTGATTCGTGTATTGAAAATTAACTCCTTCAAGGTGGAATTTCGTGAAAATAATTTTTTTGGAAATTACTAAAAGGACGCACGTGTGCTTTATTCTAATAATATTTCAAAATCACTGATATGTAAAGACTACAAAAATAAGGAAATCCTTTTAAAATTAACTATCATTTTCACCCGTTAATGAACTTCATCGATCATGTAAATTCAAAATGTGTCGGGCACTTAATGCCCTTTATACTGGGTGAGGTTCCGCAGAAGCATATAATTCTGGTTTCCTTGGTTTAAAAAAAAAAAAGAATTACCTTGCTTCCATTTTTCTGGTATTTTAAACTTTGGTGTTTCCTGATTTTATTTTGTTTCTCGCCTTTGTTGTGCTTGTACCATGTTTGGTTTGGCGGGCGTATGTTTTCGTTGCTATGGTAACGATTTGTTTTCGGGAGATGATGGTGATTGTTGTCGTTTGTTTTGCGTGTTTTATTGTGGAACCGGAGTTTGCTTAAGAATTTCCGCTTTCGGTGGAAAATTTATTTGCTCCTCACTTGATCTCTTACGGTTTTCTCCCTTTTCCCCTTGTTTACTGTGTGTGTTTTCCGTGCGCTAATCTTATTTGACCCCTCGTAGTTTATTAATTGGGCTAGAGTTCTATGCTCCTGCGAAGCCTCCTCTTATTAAGAAGGTGCAATGAAACTCGTTGATTGAGTGGCTTTCCCTAGGTTTAATACGTTAGTTTTAATTTCATTTTAGTAAGTCTAACAAACGGGCCCGGTTTTAACCTTCTGTGAACAATTTAAGTTTTAATTCAAATCATTTTCTGTTATTATGGTAATATTACCAAGGTGTACTATTTCTAGTGATGGATTTAGTGTCTTTAATTAGTACAACCTTCTGTTTTAATCTAATGATTTCCATCAGTATCATTTGCTGAAAAGGGACTACGTTTTTCAGTTTCATTCGTGTATTTTCTATTATTAACTAATTGTTTTTTTGAACTACTTAAAATACTTTTATTCCCTCAGATAGGACGATGTTCTTTTGGTTTCATGTTAAGTTTTCATCCTTTAATTAAAAGTTTATTTGATTGAAACCAGTGTCTCCTTTATTATCTATGTGGTTCAGCGCCGAAACAAGGAATTTTTATCCATTTCCTCTGGGTGTTTTATTTGGGCCTTGCTGGGTAAGTAACTGTTGAATGTTATTTTCCTATCCTTGTAACTGATTTCCTTAATTTGATTAAATAAACTTTGTTTATTTAACACCGGTTTATAGGTAGTACCGGCCGGTACATGTTTGCTAACCGCTAGTGTAGTGTCTTACTGCGCTAGTGGCTTAGTTAATTGGTAGCAGCTCTGTGGTTATTTTATTTGGGTGTTGTGGGATTAATGTAGGTTTGTTGCATCCTCTCTTTGGTAATCTGGTCTGTTACCCCCCAACAGACCCAACTGTCTGTGCTGATAGTTTATTATTTTGAGTGCCGACTGCTCTTATCTACTGTAGGTTGATTGCACCCTTCCTTGGTTTTATTTTAATGGTACGGTATTAAGTTGTTGAAAGACTATCTGAGGCAAAAATAAAACAAATAATGTGATATAAAATTGTAAAAAAGAGTGCAGTGATCTTGTCTAATATCTTATTTGTTTGTTTCATGTATCTGCCATTTGGAGTCCCCTGTTTTCTTCTTTTGCACTTATACTGAGCTGTATGATTATCCAATGTGCTGATTATGATTTTGAAACCCTTCTGGTTACTGTGTGGTGCTCGCAGCCTCTCTGCTTGGATGTTTTGAGGTGACCTGTAAATTTTCTTCCTTATTCTTGGCGGATTTGGTGAGTGATTGCATTTAATTATTTATTCTGGGTTGGTGGAAGTTGTAAAAATTGAACAACTTGTAATAGAGTATGACTTGGTTGACTCAGGGCTACTGGTGTACTACCGCTTGGTACATGTCCTGTATTATCTGTACTGGCTGTCAACCTTGTATTTTTGCTGCCTACCTGCATACTGTGATTGCGATTTCGGTGGGAATTAATCTGGTTTTATCTTGGAGAGCTTTTCTAATCATTATGTTATGTGAAGGTTGCTTGGTTGCTTTTGGAGAGTGACATAGGGTGTCCTGGGATCATTTTATTGCGTTATCTGTTCTGGCCTTGCTTTGGGCTCCGAGACTTAATGATGTTACTATCATTTCTAGTATATTTCCTGTATGGTACCTCGGTGGTGTACATGCTAACCGTTTATTGGTCTTCTAAATTTAATACCTTCTTACTGCGTTAACTCCGGTGTGTGATTCTGATTATAATTTGACCTGGCCACTAAGCATGTCCAAATATGCCTACTTATATGTGTAAACGGTTATGTGCTGTAGTGTACGGTGATGTGTTATGCCCTTTCATGGTTTTGAAATGTGACCTGGTGTTATGGCATTGATGGTTGTATGTGCTTTTCATTTAATTGGGGCTGTGTGGGTAAAGTTATTTGCCCCTACTAACTTATGGCTAACCTCTGTTGTTTCCATGCCAGTAACCGTTCTTGGCTGTTAGTATCTGATAATCTAGTGGGCAACATCATGGTATTTTGAAACTTATCAAGCCTGTAATGTTTCTGTTCTCTTTGGTTGGCTTTTAATTTGGAAATTGATTATCCTCACTTGTCCTTTTATTATTTCTTTATATTTGGTTTAAGTTTCTGTTATCTGAAGTGTAGTTGGCTTTTAGTGTGCCGTTAAATATGCACCCTTGTGAGATCATGTCTGGTTTATTTGACCTGTTCTTAGAGACATGTTCCCATCCTTGTGTGGAATTTGGTATATTGGAAACTGCCTGTATGATGTGCCTCAATCATTACCGAGCTTTGGTGTGTTTGTGCTTTGGCTGAGTGCTGTGTGTTGTCGGTGTGAGTGTCTTCATTTCATCATCCCATCCGTGAATATGTATGTATGCTTGATCTTGGTTTGTGATTGGAGTTATCTTTTCTGTCAACTGCTCGTGAGGCAGTCATCAGTTGTGGTTGGGCTATGTTGGCCGGTATTAGGTTGGGATAACTGGATGGCCTTGTGCCTGAGCTATTATAGTTTTAACTGGTTTTTCCCTTCCTGGTTATTGGTCGGACGTGTTTTGCTATTTCTGGTGTGTCGTGAACCATCTTCCTCGTGTAACCTATCAACTAGTTGAAGTACATTTGTCTGGTGTCATGGCCACTTCTAGTTTCTTACTCGTAACTTGTCTTGCTGTGTATTAATTAATCTGACTGACCTTTTCTGAACTACTGCTTTGGATTTCATCCTGCTGTAAACATTACTTGGTGGTTTAGTGTTTCTTATGCCCGATTATTCTCTCCATTTTAGTATCGTGCACTACCGTGGTAATTATAGGCCTAGAATATGTGTTGTCAAAATTTTGTTAACCTATTGGTACTTATCTAATTCCTTTGAGTTGTGGGTTCAAGTATTCCCTACCATATCTACTTGTCGGGTCTTGTGTTGTGTTGTTGATGATCCTCTGCCTGAGGGGTGGTATATGCCCTTTTGAACCTTCATTGGGATGGCTTTGGACATATGTAAGGTGGTTGTGTTGTGACGGTACCGTGGATTATTTTTGGGGATGTATTTTGGGGTGGCATGAGAACTTCACGGCATGTTGTTGAGGATGTTTGTGTTCCTTTAATCCCTTTGTGGAGCTGACACATGTCCGGTGTGGTTTGTCATGGTTGGGTTATTCTTTGTGTTGTATCATTTGGTGATGTTGGCACCTTGGTATGGGCAGTGTTCGTGTCTGTCTTTGATTTACCTCCGTGTTTTGTGGATATGGCCATTTCTTCATACATGAAACTACTACTCTCGGAATTAGCTTGTGGATTTTCAGTAATGTGTCTGTTTGGTATGCTCAGGTTTTTCTTTTCTGTCTCCATGTATTGCCTGTTGATCTGATGTCACCGTGTCTGTAATTTCTTCTACGGTAAAGCTCATTTTAATTTTACCTGCCACTCTATGGTGTTTTATTTTTCTCAGTGGATCTCTTACTGTCTGTTGACATTGGTGTTTGTCATCTTACCGTGCTCTGGGTTTGCTACTCTGGTATGGGACGGAGTAGTGTTCCCTTAGTCGGTACTGGATTCTTCCTGCTAATAGATTATGGGGTCTATTAGTTGAGAACTGCCTTCTTCATGCTTCTGTGAGCATTTTCCATGGACTTGCCTCGTATTCCGCCACTTATGTTTTATTTGCCTGCTCCCCTGGGAGATAGGGGGAGGCACCTGTTGGCTGTAGAGCGACAGTGTGATCGGAAAGTCACGTATTTATAGACCAGGTAATGCTGAGACCCTATTGGGTAACCGGTAGTGTACGCTGTGTTGGTCAGTGCTCGTTATTTTCCTTTTGGGGTCTTCTGATCTGAGGTTTTAAATTTCCTTTTAATTTGATTGGGTGTCCCTTTTTGGAATGAATTGTGATTATGTTTCCATGCAGTAGGTTAGTTACCTGATTCCAGATTGTGTCCCCTCCTGTGATTCTTCTGTCCCTATTCCTGTCCTGTTAATTCCAGGTTGCTTATTAGTGTCTAATGATGTGTCTGTTCGCTTGGTGTTAGTTGGTGAATCTGTTGTTGATGACTAACCTGATTGCGCCCCCTACACCTAATAGTACTAGTGGTCTCCAACCGATTGTGCCTACTCTTCCCTTGCTATGAATTTGTTTATCTTTTAAGCCTTGGATTTTTCATATTTAATACCCTATCCCTGGTACCTTGAAGTATAATTTATTAATTGCGTATTGGTAGCTTGTCCTTATTCTTATTCAACTAGGTGATGTATTCTGATGTGGGAAGTTGAACCTGTGTTCGTGAAAAATTTACTTGACCCTCTTGCCAGTGTATTTTGGAAATTGTTAACGATTGTTTCCTCTCCGTGTCGTAATCCGGTATCTGCTAAGCTCTAAACTTTAAATTTGACCCTGCTTCCTTGGATTTTATCTGTGTAATAACTTCTTCTCCGGGAAATATTTCCCTTGATCTATGTCATATTAACTTACGTTTATCCGGTTGTTGTAAGATGCTGTACTGTTTTTATGGTGCCTGTAATCTTGGTCGTTTCACTCTGAGTATCTGGTTAGGCCGACCGTGGGATGTTGTCATTTTGGTACTGTGTTTGTGGTATCTTAAGTTGTGATTGACGCTCTTGATTGCGAGTTATTGTTTAGTGGTGATCCTAAACCTGGGTATTGGGTTGCTACCGACCCGAGTGATGAATTAATGAGTCCCGCTTGACTTGATAATATGTAACGTTCCTTGTTCCATTGCTGTTTTATGGGTACTCCTTGTGGTACTTGTACTTACTCTATTGATTTCCCCCTGAAGTGTGGGCTTCTGGTGTTCTCTGTGTTTTGAGTGGTACACTTGGGCCCTGACTCAATCAAGTGTAATAATCCGTGTTGATCTAAATTTTGAATTTGGTTATTCTGTAGTTCATTCACCAATTGCGTCTCCTTTGCCCTCCCTTGCGCCTTTGCGTTTCCTTTATCTTTTTAAAAGCTAATTGATTTGCCATGAAACAAGATGTTGCGCTCTTTTACCATGGAAACCCGATAGATAGGATTAATATTACGATGATAATCTTGAAGCCTTAAAACGGACGCATATCGACAAGAACTTTATTAAAAAAGAATCTAGATATAAACTGTTGGTGCTGATTTTCAAGGTATGTGAAGGAACCGTGTGATGATAAATTAAAAAGGCGTGGTCCTTCTAACAATATGTGAGAACTTTTGAATGCCTAGCTGGTGATTATACTCTTTTGGTTGTCTATGGTTAACAATTTAGTGTAACTAAGTAATTCAAATCTACTGAACTTTAATATGAAAATTAACTTTCATTTGGTATAACAAATATCTGGAACTACAAGGATGTGTATTGTAGAACTTTCTTAAAGGAACTCTGTTCAAAAGAAAAAAGATATTGATGGTGAAAAGTTTAAAAAAAAAAAAAGAGGGCTAATATAAATTATGAATTTATATTTTGGCTACAAGTATGCTGAACATTTGACCTTATTTTACATTGTAAACTGTCTAAGTAATATGAGAATGGTGGTATATTATGCATGTTGCAAGTGTGGTACAAAAAATTGGTTCAGTGATCTTTCTCTCGTGTGATTGGTACTACCAAAATTTCTTGTTCGTTTGATCACTGTATGGTAAGAGCATTATGTGTGGTTTTTGGGGGGGAGGCTGTGACGTTGGTGACGAGTATTAGCTCTCCCCAACCATATTTCGAGACCTGCATTTGTGTTTCTTTAAAATTGTGTCAATCAGAATTATTTCAGTCTTGTATTCTACAAGTACCTTCTACGTGGCCTTGCCCACTTTATTTAATTGATACCATCTTCGTCATTGTCACCATGAGATTATGTTGCTGTAATGTTTTCTCTTGCAATCCTTAATCTTGGTCTGGTAAAATTACGTGCCCTAAGTTGATGGGCGAGTCTATGACTTTCGCTTTCCGTTCTGTGCGGCCATGCTCATTATCGGTGTGGCCCGCCATGAGTCTTGCCTTGAGTACGATGGAGGAAGGACGTGTGTTTACTCCGCTCCGGCATTTGGTTTCTGAAAACGACATGAAGCCTGGATAGATGGCTTGGTATTGAGGGCTTGCCCTCAAAAATCTTCTCAACCACTTTTCTACTGAACGACCTCTGAGCTATTTAGTTTTCTAATAATGTGTAATGTACTTGAACCTCTATGTAAGTAACGTGTTTCTGCAGCTTCAACCAACATGTAAGTCTCTTCATAAATTCTTTTCCTTTGGCCTCTGGATTCTATCGAAGGTGGTGTACAAACTGTGTGTCTCAAGATTCCTGGTGTGTGAAACTTCTAAAACCGTCCATCCTCATCTTCTTTGATTTTAGTTAGGGCATTCTTTAATTCGGGTTCCCTATTGTATTTTGGTAATATCGCCTATCTGTTTCTGAAAGGCGTGGGTAGTGAAATTTAAGGTTACTTCCAAAAAAGAATTATGTTTTCATATTTCTTCTAATTTGTAAAGGCAAATTGGTTTATATTTATCTAACGTTTTCGGAAAGTTCTGTGTAATTGGAAAGGTAACTACGCTGTTTATAAACTATAGAGCACGAGAGGTTTCACCTGAATTTCAGTGAAATGTTTTTCTGCCACATTCTAATTCTGGTTAATTTTATTTATTCTCCTGGGTTCTTTTTAATTATGTTTTTGGGGTTTCTTTCCCTCCTGTATTTGTACCATTGTTGCTCTTGTTTGTTTTTGGTGATTGCTATGGACGCATGGGATGTTTACGTTTCCATAGTAACCGGTTGGGTTGTTCTCTGCTGCTGTTTTATTATTATTTTCATGGGTGGGTTTCTGTCCTTACGTCGTTTTCTAATTATATGTCTTGGGTTGACTCTACATCCTGGTGGGGTATTATCTTGTTTTACTTGCCTTTTCCTTCTTTATTTCCCTTCTTTTTTTTTTTTCTCTGGGAATTGTTTTATTCTACGCTCTCCCTGGGTGGTATGATTTATTACCTTTTCTGGCAGTGAGATATGTACTGAATTCTGGTGGAATCTCTGGATTGTAGTTGGTACTGTTCAAATTGATAATAATTATTATAATGAAAGAAAATTAAATTATTGGAAACTATTAACAGTATAATTTAAGCAAAGAAATGGTCTCTGTTGAAGTGTAAACAGGTTACTAAGTCCTCAATTTCTGGGAGGTTTTTATGGAATATTTAAAGCATATTATTTTCTTTTCGTTCGGCCGAACATTTTATATTTTAACTTCACCCTTGCGTTTTATGTGGATTATAGTTTCTTTTCGAGGGCGTTCATCTATTCATTTTATACTAATTATGACTACTTTTACCCTTATTTATTAAATAAAATATTTGGTATCTTGTTCTCAAAGAACATCTTGTTTTCTTTAGTAGTGTTGAAATAACTTATTGCCATACCAAGGGTTATTTTCGGTTCATGGTCTCTGGGTAACTGTTGGGTAAACCTATGTAACGGTAAGTGTTTAACATTATTGATTTTGTGTCTTTGATTTTATTTTCTTGTCTATGTTTAACTTCTACTGCTGATAGTCGGTAAGGCGGTACTGAGTGGAGTACTGTGTGTATAGCGCCGTGTAGTACCGAGTGGAGTACAGTGGGTGTACTGCCGTGTAGTACTGAGTGGAGTACAGTGCCTGTACTGCCGTGTAGTACTGAGTGGAGTACAGTGCCTGTACGGCCGTGTAGTCGCGAGTGGTGTACACTGCCTGTACTGCCGTGTAGTACTGAGTGGAGTACTGTGTGTATAGTGCCGTGTAGTACCGAGTGGAGTACAGTGCCTGTACTGCCGTGTAGTTTGAGTGGAGTACTGTGTGTATAGTGCCGTGTAGTACTGAGTAGAGTACAGTGCCTGTACTGCCGTGTAGTCCCGAGTGGAGTACAGTGCCTGTACTACCGTGTAGTACTGAGTGGAGTACTGTGTGTATAGTGCCGTGTAGTACCGAGTGGAGTACAGTGCCTGTACTGCCGTGTAGTACTGAGTGGAGTACAGTGCTTGTACTGCCGTGTAGTACTGAGTGGGGTACAGTGCCTGTACTGCCGTGTAGTACTGAGTGGAGTACAGTGCCTGTACTGCCGTGTAGTACTGAGTGGAGTACAGAGCCTGTACTGCCGTGTAGTCCCGAGTGGAGTACTGTGTGTAAAGTGCCGTGTAGTACCGAGTGGAGTACAGTGCGTGTACTGCCTTGTAGTACTGAGTGGAGTACAGTGCCTGTACTGCCGTGTAGTCCCGAATGGAGTACTGTGTGTAAAGTGCCGTGTAGTACGGAGTGGAGTACAGTGCCTGTATTGCCGTGTTGTACTGAGTGGAGTACAGTGCCTGTACTGCCGTGGAGTCCCGAGTGGAGTACTGTGTGTATAGTGCAGTGTAGTACTGAGTGGTGTACATTGCCTGAACTGCCGTGTAGTACTGAGTGGAGTACAGTGCCTGTACTCCCGTGTAGTCCCGAGTGGAGTACTGTGTGTATAGTGCCGTGTAGTACTGAGTGGAGTACAGTGCATGTACTGCCGTGTAGTCCTGAGTGGAGTACTGTGTGTATAGTGCCGTGTAGTACTGAGTGGAGTACAGTGCCTGTACTGCCGTGTAGTCCTGAGTGGAGTACTGTGTGTATAGTGCCGTGTAGTACCGAGTGGAGTACAGTGCCTACTGCCGTGTAGTACTAAGTGGAGTACAGTGGCTGAACTGCCGTGTAGTCCCGAGTGTAGTACTGTGTGTATAGTGCAGTGTAGTACTGAGTGGTGTACAGTGCCTGTACTGCCGTGTAGTACTGAGTGGAGTACAGTGCATGTACTGCCGTGTAGTACCGAGTGGGGGACTGTGTGTATACTACCGTGTAGTACTGAGTGGAGTACTGTGTGTATAGTGCCGTGTAGTACCGAGTGGAGTACTGTGTGCATACTGCCGTGTAGTACTCAGTGGAGTACAGTGCCTGTACTGCCGTGTAGTACCGAGTGGAGTACTGTGTGTATAGTGCCGGGTAGTATCGAGTGGAGTAGAGTGCATGTACTGCCGTGTAGTACCGAGTGGAGTACTGTGTGTATAGTGCGGTGTAGTACCGAGTGGAGTACAGTGCATGTACTGCCGTGTAGTCCCGAGTGGAGTACTGTGTGTATAGTGCCGTGTAGTACCGAGTGGAGTACAGTGTCTGTATTGCCGTGTAGTACCGAGTGGAGTACTGTGTGTATAGTGCCGTGTAGTACCGAGTGGAGTGATGTGTGCATACTGCAGTACTGAGTGGTGTACAGTACCTGTAATGCCGTGTAGTACCGGGTGGGGTATTGTGTGTATAGTGCCGTGTAGTACCGAGTGGAGTACATTGCATGTACTTTCGTTTAGTACTGAGTGGAGTAGAGTGAATGTACTGCCGTGTAGTCCCGAGTGGAGTACGGTGTGTATAGTGCCGTGTAGTACCGAGTGGAGTACAGTGCCTGTACTGCCGTGTAGTACTGAGTGGAGTACAGTGCTATACTGCCGTGTAGTCCCGAGTGGAGTACAGTGCCTGTACTGCCGTGTAGTACCGAGTGGAGTACAGTGCCTTTACTGCCGTGTAGTCCCGAGTGGAGTACTGTGTGCATACTGCCGTGTATTACTGAGTGGAGTACAGTGCCTGTACTGCCGGGTAGTAGCGAGTGGGGGACTGTGTGTGTACTGCCGTGTACTACTGAGTAGAGTACAGTGCCTGTTCTGCCGTGTAGTACCGAGTGGAGTACTGTGTGTATAGTGCCGTGTAGTACCGAGTGGAGTACAGTGCCTGTATTGCCGTGTAGTACTGAGTTGAGTAGAGTGCCTGTAATGCCGTGTAGTACCGAGTGGAATACTGTGTGTATAGTACCGTGTAGTACGGAGTGGAGTAAAGTGCATGTACTGCCGTGTATTATCGAGTGGAGTACTGTGTGTATAGTGTCGTGTAGTACTGAGTGGAGTGCAGTGCCTGTACTGCCGTGTAGTACCGAGTGGAGTACTGTGTGTTTAGTGCCGTGTAGTACCGAGTGGAGTACAGTGCATGTACTGCCGTGTAGTACTGAGTGGAGTACACTGCCTGTACTGAAGTGTAGTACTGGGTGGAGTGCAGTGCCTGTACTGCCGTGTAGTACCGAGTGGGGGACTGTGTGTATACTGCCGTGTAGTACCGAGTGGAGTACAGTGCCTGTACTGCCGTGTAGTACCGAGTGGAGTACTGTGTGTATAAAGCCGTGTAGTACCGAGTGGAGTACAGTGCCTGTATTGCCGTGTAGTACCGAGTGGAGTACTGTTGCATACTGCCGTGTAGTACTGAGTGGAGTACTGTGTGTATAGTGCCGTGTAGTACCGAGTGGAGTACAGTGCCTGTACTGTCGTGTAGTACCGAGTGGAGTACTGTGTGTATAGTGCCGTGTAGTACCGAGTGGAGTACAGTGCCTGTACTGCCGTGTTGTACCGAGTGGAGTACTGTGTGCATACTGCCGTGTAGTACCGAGTGGAGTACAGTGCCTGTATTGCCGTGTAGTACCGAGTGGAGTACTGTTGCATACTGCCGTGTAGTACTGAGTGGAGTACTGTGTGTATAGTGCCGTGTAGTACCGAGTGGAGTACAGTGCCTGTACTGTCGTGTAGTACCGAGTGGAGTACTGTGCGTATAGTGCCGTGTAGTACCGAGTGGGGACTGTGTGCATACCGCCGTGTAGTACTGAGTGGAGTACAGTGCCTGTACTGCCATGTAGTCCCGAGTGGAGTACTGTGTGTAAACTGCCGTGTAGTACCGAGTGGAGTACAGTGCCTGTACTGCCGTGTTTGTACCGAGTGGAGTACTGTGTGTATAGTGCCGTGTAGTACCGAGTGGAGTACTGTGTGCATACTGCCGTGTAGTACTGAGTGGAGTACAGTGCCTGTACTGCCGTGTAGTACCGAGTGAGTACTGTGTGTATAGTGCCGTGTAGTACCGAGTGGAGTAGAGTGCATGTACTGCCGTGTAGTACCGAGTGGAGTACTGTGTGTATAGTGCGGTGTAGTAACGAGTGGAGTACAGTGCATGTACTGCCGTGTAGTCCCGAGTGGACTAATGTGTGTATAGTGCCGTGTAGTACCGAGTGGAGTACAGTGCCTGTATTGCCGTGTAGTACCGAGTAGAGTACTGTGTGTATAGTGCCGTGTAGTACCGAGTGGAGTGATGTGTGCATACTGCCGTGTAGTACTGAGTGGTGTACAGTACCTGTACTGCCGTGTAGTACCGGGTGGGGTACTGTGTGTATAGTGCCGTGTAGTACCGAGTGGAGTACAGTGCCTGTACTGCCGTGTAGTACTGAGTGGATTACAGTGCCTATACTGCCGTGTAGTCCCGAGTGGAGTACAGTGCCTGTACTGCCGTGTAGTTGTGAGTGGAGTAATATTGTCTGTACTGCCGTGTATTCCCGAGTGGCGTACTGTACCTGTACTGCCGTGTAGTTGTGAGTGGAGTACAGTGCCTGTACTGCCGTGTAGTCCCGAGTGGAGTACAGTACCTGTACTACCGTGTAGTACTCATTGGAGTAATAATGCCTGTACTGTCGTGTAGTACCGAGTGGAGTACAGTGCTTGTACTGCCGTGTAGTACTGAGTGAAGTACAGTGCCTGTACCGAAGTGTAGTGCCGAGTGGAGTACTGTGTGTATAGTGCAGTGTAGTACTGAGTGGAGTACAGTGCATGTACTGCCGTGTAGTCCCGAGTGGAGTACTGTATGTATAGTGCAGTGTAGTACTGAGTGGAGTACAGTGCCTGTACTGCCGTGTAGTACCGAGTGGAGTACAGTGCCTTTACTGCCGTGTAGTCCCGAGTGGAGTACTGTGTGCATACTGCCGTGTATTACTGAGTGGAGTACAGTGCCTGTACTGCCGGGTAGTAGCGAGTGGGAGACTGTTTGTGTACTGCCGTGTACTACTGAGTAGAGTACAGTGCCTGTTCTGCCGTGTAGTACCGAGTGGAGTACTGTGTGTATAGTGCCGTGTAGTACCGAGTGGAGTACAGTGCCTGTACTGCCGTGTAGTACTGAGTGGAATACAGTGCCTGTAATGCCGTGTAGTACCGAGTGGAGTACTGTGTGTATAGTTCCGTGTAGTACCGAGTGGAGTACAGTGCATGTACTGCCGTGTATTACCGACTGGAGTACTGTGTGTATAGTGCCGTGTAGTACCGAGTGGAGTACAGTGCCTGTATTGCCGTGTTGTACCGAGTGGAGTACTGTGTGTATAGTGCCGTGTAGTACTGAGTGGAGTACTGTGTGCATACTGCCGTGTAGTACTGCGTGGAGTACAGTGCCTGTACTGCCGTGTAGTACGGAGTGGAGTACTGTGTGTATAAAGCCGTGTAGTACCGAGTGGAGTACAGTGCCTGTACTGGCGTGTAGTACCGAGTGGAGTACTGTGTGCATACTGCCGTGTAGTACTGAGTGGAGTACTGTGTGTATAGTGGCGTGTAGTACCGACTGGAGTACAGTGCCTGTACTGCCGTGTAGTACCGAGTGGAGTACTGTGTGTATAGTGCCGCGTAGTACCGAGTGGAGTACAGTGCCTGTACTGCCGTGTAGTACCGAGTGGAGTACTGTGTGCATACTGCCGTGTAGTACCGAGTGGAGTACAGTGCCTGGATTGCCGTGTAGTACCGAGTGGAGTACTGTGCGTATAGTGCCGTGTAGTACCGAGTGGGGGACTGTGTGCATACTGCCGTGTAGTACTGAGTGGAGTACAGTGCCTGTACTGCCGTGTTTGTACCCAGCGGAGTACTGTGTGTATAGTGCCGTGTAGTACCGAGTGGTGTACTGTGTGCATACTGCCGTGTAGTACTGAGTGGAGTACAGTGCCTGTACTGCCGTGTAGTACCGAGTGGATTACTGTGTGTATAGTGCCGTGTAGTATCGAGTGGAGTAGAGTTCATGTACTGCCGTGTAGTACCGAGTGGAGTACTGTGTGTATAGTGCGGTGTAGTACCGAGTGGAGTACAGTGCATGTACTGCCGTGTAGTCCCGAGTGGAGTACTGTGTGTATAGTGCCGTGTAGTACCGAGTGGAGTACAGTGCCTGTATTGCCGTGTAGTACCGAGTGGAGTACTGTGTGTATAGTGCCGTGTAGTACCGAGTGGAGTGATGTGTGCATACTGCCGTGTAGTACTGAGTGGTGTACAGTACCTGTACTGCCGTGTAGTACCGGGTGGGGTACTGTGTGTATAGTGCCGTGTAGTACCGAGTGGAGTACAGTGCCTGTACTTTCGTGTAGTACTGAGTGGAGTACAGTGCATGTACTGCCGTGTAGTCCCGAGTGGAGTACTGTGTGTATAAGTGCCGTGTAGTACCGAGTGGAGTACAGTGCCTGTACTGCCGTGTAGTACTGAGTGGAGTACAGTGCCTATACTGCCGTGTAGTCCCGAGTGGAGTACAGTGCCTGTACTGCCGTGTAGTTGTGAGTGGAGTAATAGTGCCTGTACTGTCGTGTAGTCCCGAGTGGCGTACTGTACTTGTACTGCCGTGTAGTTGTGAGTGGAGTACAGTGCCTGTACTGCCGTGTAGTCCCGAGTGGAGTACAGTACCTGTACTGCCGTGTAGTTGTGAGTGGAGTACAGTGCCTGTACTGCCGTGTAGTCCCGAGTGGACTACAGTACCTGTACTGCCGTGTAGTACTCATTGGAGTAATAGTGCCTGTACTGTCGTGTAGTACCGAGTGGAGTGCAGTGCTTGTACTGCCGTGTAGTACTGAGTGAAGTACAGTGCCTGTACCGAAGTGTAGTGCCGAGTGGAGTACTGTGTGTATAGTGCAGAGTAGTACTGAGTGGAGTACAGTGCACGTACTGCCGTGTAGTCCCGAGTGGAGTACTGTATGTATAGTGCAGTGTAGTACTGAGTGGAGTACAGTGCCTGTACTGCCGTGTAGTACCGAGTGGAGTACAGTGCCTTTACTGCCGTGTAGTCCCGAGTGGAGTACTGTGTGCATACTGCCTTGTATTACTGAGTGGAGTACAGTGCATGTACTGCCGTGTAGTCCCGAGTGGAGTACTGTGTGTATAGTGCCGTGTAGTGCCGAGTGGAGTACAGTGCCTGTATTGCCGTGTAGTACCGAGTAGAGTACTGTGTGTATAGTGCCGTGTAGTACCGAGTGGAGTGATGTGTGCATACTGCCGTGTAGTACTGAGTGGTGTACAGTACCTGTACTGCCGTGTAGTACCGGGTGGGTTACTGTGTGTATAGTGCCGTGTAGTACCAAGTGGAGTACAGTGCCTGTACTTTCGTGTAGTACTGAGTGGAGTAGAGTGCCTGTACTGCCGTGTAGTCCCGAGTGGAGTACTGTGTCTATAGTGCCGTGTAGTACCGAGTGGAGTACAGTGCCTGTACTGCCGTGCAGTACTGAGTGGAGTACAGTGCCTATACTGCCGTGTAGTCCCGAGTGGAGTACAGTGCCTGTACTGCCGTGTAGTTGTGAGTGGAGTGATAATGTCTGTACTGCCGTGTAGTCCCGAGTGGCGTACTGTACCTGTACTGCCGTGTAGTTGTGAGTGGAGTACAGTGCCTGTACTGCCGTGTAGTCCCGAGTGGATTACAGTACCTGTACTGCCGTGTAGTACTCATTGGAGTAATAGTGCCTGTACTGTTGTGTAGTACTGAGTGGAGTGCAGTGCCTGTACTGCCGTGTAGTACTGGGTGGAGTACAGTGCCTGTACTGCCGTGTAGTACCGAGTGGGGGACTGAGTGTATACTGCCGTGTAGTACCGTGTGGAGTACAGTGCCTGTGCTGCCGTGTAGTACCGAGTGGATTACTGTGTGTATAGTACCGTGTAGTACCGATTGGAGTACAGTGCCTGTACTGCCGTGTAGTACCGTGTGGAGTACTGTGTGTATAGTGACGTGTAGTACCAAGTGGAGTACAGTGCCTGTACTGCCGTGTAGTACCGAGTGGAGTACTGTGTGCATACTGCCGTGTAGTACTGAGTGGAGTATAGTGCCTGTACTGCTGTGTAGTTCCGAGTGGAGTACTGTTTGTGTAGTGCCGTGTAGTACCGAGTGGAGTACACTGCATGTACTGCCGTGTAGTACCGAGTGGAGTACTGTGTGTATCGTGCGGTGTAGTACCGAGTGGAGTACTGTGTGTATAGTGCCGTGTAGTACCGAGTGGAGTACTGTGTGCATACTGCCGTGTAGTAATGAGTGGAGTACAGTACCTGTACTGCCGTGTAGTACCGAGTGGAGTACTGTGTGTATAGTGCCGTGTAGTACCGAGTGGAATACAGTGCCTGTACTGCCGTGTAGTACCGAGTGGAGTACTGTGTGCATACTGCCATGTAGTACCGAGTGGAGTACAGTGCCTGTATTGCCGTGTAGTACCGAGTGGAGTACTGTGCGTATAGTGCCGTGTAGTACCGAGTGGGGGACTGTGTGCATACTGCCGTGTAGTCCGGAGTGGAGTACAATGCCTGTACTGCCATGTAGTCCCGAGTGGAGTACTGTGTGTAAACTGCCGTGTAGTACCGAGTGGAGTACAGTGCCTGTACTGCCGTGTTTGTACCGAGCGGAGTACTGTGTGTATAGTGCCGTGTAGTACCGAGTGGAGTACTGTGTGCATACTGCCGTGTAGTACTGAGTGGAGTACAGTGCCTGTACTGCCGTGTAGTACCGAGTGGATTACTGTGTGTATAGTGCCGTGTAGTATCGAGTGGAGTAGAGTGCATGTACTGCCGTGTAGTACCGAGTGGAGTACTGTGCATGTACTGCCGTGTAGTCCCGAGTGGAGTACTGTGTGTATAGTGCCGTGTAGTACTGAGTGGAGTACAGTGCCTGTACTGCCGTGTAGTACTGAGTGGAGTACAGTGCCTGTACTGCCGTGTAGTACCGAGTGGACTCTAGTACTTGTACTGCCGTGTAGTAGTGAGTGGAGTACACTGCCTGTACTGCCGTGTAGTACTGAGTGGAGTGCAGTGCCTGTACTGCCGTGTAGTCCCGAGTGGAGTACAGTGCTTGTACTGCCGTGTAGTACTGAGTGAAGTACAGTGCCTGTACTGAAGTGTAGTGCCGAGTGGAGTACTGTGTGTATAGTGCAGTGTAGTACTGAGTGGAGTACATTGCATGTACTGCCGTGTAGTCCCTAGTGGAGTACTGTATGTATAGTGCAGTGTAGTACTGAGTGGAGTACAGTGCCTCTACTGCCGTGTAGTACCGAGTGGAGTACAGTGCCTTTACTGCCGTGTAGTCCCGAGTGGAGTACGGTGTGCATACTGCCGTGTATTACTGAGTGGAGTACAGTGCCTGTACTGCCGGGTAGTAGCGAGTGGGGGACTGTGTGTGTACTGCCGTGTACTACTGAGTAGAGTACAGTGCCTGTTCTGCCGTGTAGTACCGAGTGGAGTACTGTGTGTATAGTGCCGTGTAGTACCGAGTGGAGTTCAGTGCCTGTACTGCCGTGTAGTACTGAGTGGAGTACAGTGCCCGTAATGCCGTGTAGTACCGATTGGAGTACTGTGTGTATAGTACCGTGTAGTACCGAGTGGAGTACAGTGCATGTACTGCCGTGTATTACCGAGTGGAGTGCTGTGTGTATAGTGTCGTGTAGTACTGAGTGGAGTGCAGTGCCTGTACTGCCGTGTAGTACCGAGTGGAGTACTGTGTGTATAGTGCCGTGTAGTACCGAGTGGAGTACAGTGCATGTACCGCCGTGTATTACCGACTGGAGTACTGTGTGTATAGTGCCGTGTAGTACCCAGTGGAGTAAAGTGCCTGTATCGCCGTGTTGTACGGAGTGGAGTACTGTGTGTATAGTGCCGTGTAGTACCGAGTGGAGTACTGTGTGCATACTGCCGTGTAGTACTGAGTGGAGTACAGTACCTGTACTGCCGTGTAGTATCGAGTGGAGTACTGTGTGTATAGTGCCGTGTAGTACCGAGTGGAGTACAGTGCTTGTACTGCCGTGTAGTACTGAGTGGAGTACGATGGGTGTACTGCCGTGTAGTCCCGAGTGGAGTACAGTGCCTGTACTGCCGTGTAGTAGTGATTGGCGTACTGTGCCTGTACTGCCGTGTAGTACTGAGTGGAGTACTGTGTGTATAGCGCCGTGTAGTACCGAGTGGAGTACAGTGGGTGTACTGCCGTGTAGTACTGAGTGGAGTACAGTGCCTGTACTGCCGTGTAGTACTGAGTGGAGTACAGTGCCTGTACGGCCGTGTAGTCGCGAGTGGTGTACACTGCCTGTACTGCCGTGTAGTACTGAGTGGAGTACTGTGTGTATAGTGCCGTGTAGTACCGAGTGGAGTACAGTGCCTGTACTGCCGTTTAGTTTGAGTGGAGTACTGTGTGTATAGTGCCGTGTAGTACTGAGTAGAGTACAGTGCCTGTACTGCCGTGTAGTCCCGAGTGGAGTACAGTGCCTGTACTACCGTGTAGTACTGAGTGGAGTACTGTGTGTATAGTGCCGTGTAGTACCGAGTGGAGTACAGTGCCTGTACTGCCGTGTAGTACTGAGTGGAGTACAGTGCTTGTCCTGCCGTGTAGTACTGAGTGGAGTACAGTGCCTGTACTGCCGTGTAGTACTGAGTGGAGTACAGTGCCTGTACTGCCGTGTAGTACTGAGTGGAGTACAGAGCCTGTACTGCCGTGTAGTCCCGAGTGGAGTACTGTGTGTAAAGTGCCGTGTAGTACCGAGTGGAGTACAGTGCGTGTACTGCCTTGTAGTACTGAGTGGAGTACAGTGCCTGTACTGCCGTGTAGTACTGAGTGGAGTACAGTGCCTGTACTGCCGTTTAGTCCCGAGTGGAGTACAGTGCCTGTACTGCCGTGTAGTACTGAGTGGAGTACCGTGTGTATAGTGCCATGTAGTACCGAGTGGAGTACAGTGCCTGTACTGCCGTGTAGTACTGAATGGAGTACAGTGCCTGTACTGCCGTGTAGTCCCGAATGGAGTACTGTGTGTAAAGTGCCGTGTAGTACGGAGTGGAGTACAGTGCCTGTATTGCCGTGTTGTACTGAGTGGAGTACAGTGCCTGTACTGCCGTGGAGTCCCGAGTGGAGTACTGTGTGTATAGTGCAGTGTAGTACTGAGTGGTGTACATTGCCTGAACTGCCGTGTAGTACTGAGTGGAGTACAGTGCCTGTACTCCCGTGTAGTCCCGAGTGGAGTACTGTGTGTATAGTGCCGTGTAGTACTGAGTGGAGTACAGTGCATGTACTGCCGTGTAGTCCTGAGTGGAGTACTGTGTGTATAGTGCCGTGTAGTACTGAGTGGAGTACAGTGCCTGTACTGCCGTGTAGTCCTGAGTGGAGTACTGTGTGTATAGTGCCGTGTAGTACCGAGTGGAGTACAGTGCCTACTGCCGTGTAGTACTGAGTGGAGTACAGTGCATGTACTGCCGTGTAGTACCGAGTGGGGGACTGTGTGTATACTGCCGTGTAGTACTGAGTGGAGTACTGTGTGTATAGTGCCGTGTAGTACCGAGTGGAGTACTGTGTGCATACTGCCGTGTAGTACTCAGTGGAGTACAGTGCCTGTACTGCCGTGTAGTACCGAGTGGAGTACTGTGTGTATAGTGCCGGGTAGTATCGAGTGGAGTAGAGTGCATGTACTGCCGTGTAGTACCGAGTGGAGTACTGTGTGTATAGTGCGGTGTAGTACCGAGTGGAGTACAGTGCATGTACTGCCGTGTAGTCCCGAGTGGAGTACTGTGTGTATAGTGCCGTGTAGTACCGAGTGGAGTACAGTGTCTGTATTGCCGTGTAGTACCGAGTGGAGTACTGTGTGTATAGTGCCGTGTAGTACCGAGTGGAGTGATGTGTGCATACTGCAGTACTGAGTGGTGTACAGTACCTGTACTGCCGTGTAGTACCGGGTGGGGTATTGTGTGTATAGTGCCGTGTAGTACCGAGTGGAGTACATTGCATGTACTTTCGTTTAGTACTGAGTGGAGTAGAGTGCCTGTACTGCCGTGTAGTCCCGAGTGGAGTACGGTGTGTATAGTGCCGTGTAGTACCGAGTGGAGTACAGTGCCTGTACTGCCGTGTAGTACTGAGTGGAGTACAGTGCTATACTGCCGTGTAGTCCCGAGTGGAGTACAGTGCCTGTACTGCCGTGTAGTACCGAGTGGAGTACAGTGCCTTTACTGCCGTGTAGTCCCGAGTGGAGTACTGTGTGCATACTGCCGTGTATTACTGAGTGGAGTACAGTGCCTGTACTGCCGGGTAGTAGCGAGTGGGGGACTGTGTGTGTACTGCCGTGTACTACTGAGTAGAGTACATTGCCTGTTCTGCCGTGTAGTACCGAGTGGAGTACTGTGTGTATAGTGCCGTGTAGTACCGATTGGAGTACAGTGCCTGTACTGCCGTGTAGTACCGAGTGGAGTACTGTGTGTATAGTGCCGTGTAGTACCAAGTGGAGTACAGTGCCTGTACTGCCGTGTAGTACCGAGTGGAGTACTGTGTGCATACTGCCGTGTAGTACTGAGTGGAGTATAGTGCCTGTACTGCTGTGTAGTACCGAGTGGAGTACTGTTTGTATAGTGCCGTGTAGTACCGAGTGGAGTACACTGCATGTACTGCCGTGTAGTACCGAGTGGAGTACTGTGTGTATCGTGCGGTGTAGTACCGAGTGGAGTACTGTGTGTATAGTGCCGTGTAGTACCGAGTGGAGTACTGTGTGCATACTGCCGTGTAGTAATGAGTGGAGTACAGTACCTGTACTGCCGTGTAGTACCGAGTGGAGTACTGTGTGTATAGTGCCGTGTAGTACCGAGTGGAATACAGTGCCTGTACTGCCGTGTAGTACTGAGTGCAGTACAGTTCCTGTACTGCCGTCTAGTAGTGAGTGGAGTACAGTGCCTGTACTGCCGTGTAGTACTGAGTGGAGTACTGTGTGTATAGTGCCGTGTAGTACCGACTGGAGTACAGTGCCTGTACTGCCGTGTAGTACCGAGTGGAGTACTGTGTGTATAGTGCCGTGTAGTACCGAGTGGAGTACAGTGCCTGTACTGCCGTGTAGTACCGAGTGGAGTACTGTGTGCATACTGCCGTGTAGTACCGAGTGGAGTACAGTGCCTGTATTGCCGTGTAGTACCGAGTGGAGTACTGTGCGTATAGTGCCGTGTAGTACCGAGTGGGGGACTGTGTGCATACTGCCGTGTAGTCCGGAGTGGAGTACAGTGCCTGTACTGCCATGTAGTCCCGAGTGGAGTACTGTGTGTAAACTGCCGTGTAGTACCGAGTGGAGTACAGTGCCTGTACTGCCGTGTAGTACTGAGTGGAGTACTGTGTGTATAGCGCCGTGTAGTACCGAGTGGAGTACAGTGGGTGTACTGCCGTGTAGTACTGAGTGGAGTACAGTGCCTGTACTGCCGTGTAGTACTGAGTGGAGTACAGTGCCTGTACGGCCGTGTAGTCGCGAGTGGTGTACACTGCCTGTACTGCCGTGTAGTACTGAGTGGAGTACTGTGTGTATAGTGCCGTGTAGTACCGAGTGGAGTACAGTGCCTGTACTGCCGTTTAGTTTGAGTGGAGTACTGTGTGTATAGTGCCGTGTAGTACTGAGTAGAGTACAGTGCCTGTACTGCCGTGTAGTCCCGAGTGGAGTACAGTGCCTGTACTACCGTGTAGTACTGAGTGGAGTACAGTGCCTGTACTGCCGTGTAGTACTGAGTGGAGTACAGTGCCTGTACTGCCGTGTAGTACTGAGTGGAGTACAGAGCCTGTACTGCCGTGTAGTCCCGAGTGGAGTACTGTGTGTAAAGTGCCGTGTAGTACCGAGTGGAGTACAGTGCGTGTACTGCCTTGTAGTACTGAGTGGAGTACAGTGCCTGTACTGCCGTGTAGTACTGAGTGGAGTACAGTGCCTGTACTGCCGTTTAGTCCCGAGTGGAGTACAGTGCCTGTACTGCCGTGTAGTACTGAGTGGAGTACCGTGTGTATAGTGCCATGTAGTACCGAGTGGAGTACAGTGCCTGTACTGCCGTGTAGTACTGAATGGAGTACAGTGCCTGTACTGCCGTGTAGTCCCGAATGGAGTACTGTGTGTAAAGTGCCGTGTAGTACGGAGTGGAGTACAGTGCCTGTATTGCCGTGTTGTACTGAGTGGAGTACAGTGCCTGTACTGCCGTGGAGTCCCGAGTGGAGTACTGTGTGTATAGTGCAGTGTAGTACTGAGTGGTGTACATTGCCTGAACTGCCGTGTAGTACTGAGTGGAGTACAGTGCCTGTACTCCCGTGTAGTCCCGAGTGGAGTACTGTGTGTATAGTGCCGTGTAGTACTGAGTGGAGTACAGTGCATGTACTGCCGTGTAGTCCTGAGTGGAGTACTGTGTGTATAGTGCCGTGTAGTACTGAGTGGAGTACAGTGCCTGTACTGCCGTGTAGTCCTGAGTGGAGTACTGTGTGTATAGTGCCGTGTAGTACCGAGTGGAGTACAGTGCCTACTGCCGTGTAGTACTGAGTGGAGTACAGTGCATGTACTGCCGTGTAGTACCGAGTGGGGGACTGTGTGTATACTGCCGTGTAGTACTGAGTGGAGTACTGTGTGTATAGTGCCGTGTAGTACCGAGTGGAGTACTGTGTGCATACTGCCGTGTAGTACTCAGTGGAGTACAGTGCCTGTACTGCCGTGTAGTACCGAGTGGAGTACTGTGTGTATAGTGCCGGGTAGTATCGAGTGGAGTAGAGTGCATGTACTGCCGTGTAGTACCGAGTGGAGTACTGTGTGTATAGTGCGGTGTAGTACCGAGTGGAGTACAGTGCATGTACTGCCGTGTAGTCCCGAGTGGAGTACTGTGTGTATAGTGCCGTGTAGTACCGAGTGGAGTACAGTGCCTGTATTGCCGTGTAGTACCGAGTGGAGTACTGTGTGTATAGTGCCGTGTAGTACCGAGTGGAGTGATGTGTGCATACTGCCGTGTAGTACTGAGTGGTGTACAGTACCTGTACTGCCGTGTAGGACCGGGTGGGGTACTGTGTGTATAGTGCCGTGTAGTACCGAGTGGAGTACAGTGCCTGTACTTTCGTGTAGTACTGAGTGGAGTACAGTGCATGTACTGCCGTGTAGTCCCGAGTGGAGTACTGTGTGTATAAGTGCCGTGTAGTACCGAGTGGAGTACAGTGCCTGTACTGCCGTGTAGTACTGAGTGGAGTACAGTGCCTATACTGCCGTGTAGTCCCGAGTGGAGTACAGTGCCTGTACTGCCGTGTAGTTGTGAGTGGAGTAATAGTGCCTGTACTGTCGTGTAGTCCCGAGTGGCGTACTGTACTTGTACTGCCGTGTAGTTGTGAGTGGAGTACAGTGCCTGTACTGCCGTGTAGTCCCGAGTGGAGTACAGTACCTGTACTGCCGTGTAGTTGTGAGTGGAGTACAGTGCCTGTACTGCCGTGTAGTCCCGAGTGGAGTACAGTACCTGTACTGCCGTGTAGTACTCATTGGAGTAATAGTGCCTGTACTGTCGTGTAGTACCGAGTGGAGTGCAGTGCTTGTACTGCCGTGTAGTACTGAGTGAAGTACAGTGCCTGTACCGAAGTGTAGTGCCGAGTGGAGTACTGTGTGTATAGTGCAGAGTAGTACTGAGTGGAGTACAGTGCACGTACTGCCGTGTAGTCCCGAGTGGAGTACTGTATGTATAGTGCAGTGTAGTACTGAGTGGAGTACAGTGCCTGTACTGCCGTGTAGTACCGAGTGGAGTACAGTGCCTTTACTGCCGTGTAGTCCCGAGTGGAGTACTGTGTGCATACTGCCTTGTATTACTGAGTGGAGTACAGTGCATGTACTGCCGTGTAGTCCCGAGTGGAGTACTGTGTGTATAGTGCCGTGTAGTACCGAGTGGAGTACAGTGCCTGTATTGCCGTGTAGTACCGAGTAGAGTACTGTGTGTATAGTGCCGTGTAGTACCGAGTGGAGTGATGTGTGCATACTGCCGTGTAGTACTGAGTGGTGTACAGTACCTGTACTGCCGTGTAGTACCGGGTGGGTTACTGTGTGTATAGTGCCGTGTAGTACCGAGTGGAGTACAGTGCCTGTACTTTCGTGTAGTACTGAGTGGAGTAGAGTGCCTGTACTGCCGTGTAGTCCCGAGTGGAGTACTGTGTGTATAGTGCCGTGTAGTACCGAGTGGAGTACAGTGCCTGTACTGCCGTGCAGTACTGAGTGGAGTACAGTGCCTATACTGCCGTGTAGTCCCGAGTGGAGTACAGTGCCTGTACTGCCGTGTAGTTGTGAGTGGAGTAATAATGTCTGTACTGCCGTGTAGTCCCGAGTGGCGTACTGTACCTGTACTGCCGTGTAGTTGTGAGTGGAGTACAGTGCCTGTACTGCCGTGTAGTCCCGAGTGGATTACAGTACCTGTACTGCCGTGTAGTACTCATTGGAGTAATAGTGCCTGTACTGTTGTGTAGTACTGAGTGGAGTGCAGTGCCTGTACTGCCGTGTAGTACTGGGTGGAGTACAGTGCCTGTACTGCCGTGTAGTACCGAGTGGGGGACTGAGTGTATACTGCCGTGTAGTACCGTGTGGAGTACAGTGCCTGTGCTGCCGTGTAGTACCGAGTGGATTACTGTGTGTATAGTACCGTGTAGTACCGATTGGAGTACAGTGCCTGTACTGCCGTGTAGTACCGTGTGGAGTACTGTGTGTATAGTGACGTGTAGTACCAAGTGGAGAACAGTGCCTGTACTGCCGTGTAGTACCGAGTGGAGTACTGTGTGCATACTGCCGTGTAGTACTGAGTGGAGTATAGTGCCTGTACTGCTGTGTAGTTCCGAGTGGAGTACTGTTTGTGTAGTGCCGTGTAGTACCGAGTGGAGTACACTGCATGTACTGCCGTGTAGTACCGAGTGGAGTACTGTGTGTATCGTGCGGTGTAGTACCGAGTGGAGTACTGTGTGTATAGTGCCGTGTAGTACCGAGTGGAGTACTGTGTGCATACTGCCGTGTAGTAATGAGTGGAGTACAGTACCTGTACTGCCGTGTAGTACCGAGTGGAGTACTGTGTGTATAGTGCCGTGTAGTACCGAGTGGAATACAGTGCCTGTACTGCCGTGTAGTACCGAGTGGAGTACTGTGTGCATACTGCCATGTAGTACCGAGTGGAGTACAGTGCCTGTATTGCCGTGTAGTACCGAGTGGAGTACTGTGCGTATAGTGCCGTGTAGTACCGAGTGGGGGACTGTGTGCATACTGCCGTGTAGTCCGGAGTGGAGTACAGTGCCTGTACTGCCATGTAGTCCCGAGTGGAGTACTGTGTGTAAACTGCCGTGTAGTACCGAGTGGAGTACAGTGCCTGTACTGCCGTGTTTGTACCGAGCGGAGTACTGTGTGTATAGTGCCGTGTAGTACCGAGTGGAGTACTGTGTGCATACTGCCGTGTAGTACTGAGTGGAGTACAGTGCCTGTACTGCCGTGTAGTACCGAGTGGATTACTGTGTGTATAGTGCCGTGTAGTATCGAGTGGAGTAGAGTGCATGTACTGCCGTGTAGTACCGAGTGGAGTACTGTGCATGTACTGCCGTGTAGTCCCGAGTGGAGTACTGTGTGTATAGTGCCGTGTAGTACTGAGTGGAGTACAGTGCCTGTACTGCCGTGTAGTACTGAGTGGAGTACAGTGCCTGTACTGCCGTGTAGTACCGAGTGGACTCTAGTACTTGTACTGCCGTGTAGTAGTGAGTGGAGTACACTGCCTGTACTGCCGTGTAGTACTGAGTGGAGTGCAGTGCCTGTACTGCCGTGTAGTCCCGAGTGGAGTACAGTGCTTGTACTGCCGTGTAGTACTGAGTGAAGTACAGTGCCTGTACTGAAGTGTAGTGCCGAGTGGAGTACTGTGTGTATAGTGCAGTGTAGTACTGAGTGGAGTACATTGCATGTACTGCCGTGTAGTCCCTAGTGGAGTACTGTATGTATAGTGCAGTGTAGTACTGAGTGGAGTACAGTGCCTCTACTGCCGTGTAGTACCGAGTGGAGTACAGTGCCTTTACTGCCGTGTAGTCCCGAGTGGAGTACGGTGTGCATACTGCCGTGTATTACTGAGTGGAGTACAGTGCCTGTACTGCCGGGTAGTAGCGAGTGGGGGACTGTGTGTGTACTGCCGTGTACTACTGAGTAGAGTACAGTGCCTGTTCTGCCGTGTAGTACCGAGTGGAGTACTGTGTGTATAGTGCCGTGTAGTACCGAGTGGAGTTCAGTGCCTGTACTGCCGTGTAGTACTGAGTGGAGTACAGTGCCCGTAATGCCGTGTAGTACCGATTGGAGTACTGTGTGTATAGTACCGTGTAGTACCGAGTGGAGTACAGTGCATGTACTGCCGTGTATTACCGAGTGGAGTGCTGTGTGTATAGTGTCGTGTAGTACTGAGTGGAGTGCAGTGCCTGTACTGCCGTGTAGTACCGAGTGGAGTACTGTGTGTATAGTGCCGTGTAGTACCGAGTGGAGTACAGTGCATGTACTGCCGTGTATTACCGACTGGAGTACTGTGTGTATAGTGCCGTGTAGTACCCAGTGGAGTAAAGTGCCTGTATCGCCGTGTTGTACGGAGTGGAGTACTGTGTGTATAGTGCCGTGTAGTACCGAGTGGAGTACTGTGTGCATACTGCCGTGTAGTACTGAGTGGAGTACAGTACCTGTACTGCCGTGTAGTATCGAGTGGAGTACTGTGTGTATAGTGCCGTGTAGTACCGAGTGGAGTACAGTGCTTGTACTGCCGTGTAGTACTGAGTGGAGTACGATGGGTGTACTGCCGTGTAGTCCCGAGTGGAGTACAGTGCCTGTACTGCCGTGTAGTAGTGATTGGCGTACTGTGCCTGTACTGCCGTGTAGTACTGAGTGGAGTACTGTGTGTATAGCGCCGTGTAGTACCGAGTGGAGTACAGTGGGTGTACTGCCGTGTAGTACTGAGTGGAGTACAGTGCCTGTACTGCCGTGTAGTACTGAGTGGAGTACAGTGCCTGTACGGCCGTGTAGTCGCGAGTGGTGTACACTGCCTGTACTGCCGTGTAGTACTGAGTGGAGTACTGTGTGTATAGTGCCGTGTAGTACCGAGTGGAGTACAGTGCCTGTACTGCCGTTTAGTTTGAGTGGAGTACTGTGTGTATAGTGCCGTGTAGTACTGAGTAGAGTACAGTGCCTGTACTGCCGTGTAGTCCCGAGTGGAGTACAGTGCCTGTACTACCGTGTAGTACTGAGTGGAGTACTGTGTGTATAGTGCCGTGTAGTACCGAGTGGAGTACAGTGCCTGTACTGCCGTGTAGTACTGAGTGGAGTACAGTGCTTGTCCTGCCGTGTAGTACTGAGTGGAGTACAGTGCCTGTACTGCCGTGTAGTACTGAGTGGAGTACAGTGCCTGTACTGCCGTGTAGTACTGAGTGGAGTACAGAGCCTGTACTGCCGTGTAGTCCCGAGTGGAGTACTGTGTGTAAAGTGCCGTGTAGTACCGAGTGGAGTACAGTGCGTGTACTGCCTTGTAGTACTGAGTGGAGTACAGTGCCTGTACTGCCGTGTAGTACTGAGTGGAGTACAGTGCCTGTACTGCCGTTTAGTCCCGAGTGGAGTACAGTGCCTGTACTGCCGTGTAGTACTGAGTGGAGTACCGTGTGTATAGTGCCATGTAGTACCGAGTGGAGTACAGTGCCTGTACTGCCGTGTAGTACTGAATGGAGTACAGTGCCTGTACTGCCGTGTAGTCCCGAATGGAGTACTGTGTGTAAAGTGCCGTGTAGTACGGAGTGGAGTACAGTGCCTGTATTGCCGTGTTGTACTGAGTGGAGTACAGTGCCTGTACTGCCGTGGAGTCCCGAGTGGAGTACTGTGTGTATAGTGCAGTGTAGTACTGAGTGGTGTACATTGCCTGAACTGCCGTGTAGTACTGAGTGGAGTACAGTGCCTGTACTCCCGTGTAGTCCCGAGTGGAGTACTGTGTGTATAGTGCCGTGTAGTACTGAGTGGAGTACAGTGCATGTACTGCCGTGTAGTCCTGAGTGGAGTACTGTGTGTATAGTGCCGTGTAGTACTGAGTGGAGTACAGTGCCTGTACTGCCGTGTAGTCCTGAGTGGAGTACTGTGTGTATAGTGCCGTGTAGTACCGAGTGGAGTACAGTGCCTACTGCCGTGTAGTACTGAGTGGAGTACAGTGCATGTACTGCCGTGTAGTACCGAGTGGGGGACTGTGTGTATACTGCCGTGTAGTACTGAGTGGAGTACTGTGTGTATAGTGCCGTGTAGTACCGAGTGGAGTACTGTGTGCATACTGCCGTGTAGTACTCAGTGGAGTACAGTGCCTGTACTGCCGTGTAGTACCGAGTGGAGTACTGTGTGTATAGTGCCGGGTAGTATCGAGTGGAGTAGAGTGCATGTACTGCCGTGTAGTACCGAGTGGAGTACTGTGTGTATAGTGCGGTGTAGTACCGAGTGGAGTACAGTGCATGTACTGCCGTGTAGTCCCGAGTGGAGTACTGTGTGTATAGTGCCGTGTAGTACCGAGTGGAGTACAGTGTCTGTATTGCCGTGTAGTACCGAGTGGAGTACTGTGTGTATAGTGCCGTGTAGTACCGAGTGGAGTGATGTGTGCATACTGCAGTACTGAGTGGTGTACAGTACCTGTACTGCCGTGTAGTACCGGGTGGGGTATTGTGTGTATAGTGCCGTGTAGTACCGAGTGGAGTACATTGCATGTACTTTCGTTTAGTACTGAGTGGAGTAGAGTGCCTGTACTGCCGTGTAGTCCCGAGTGGAGTACGGTGTGTATAGTGCCGTGTAGTACCGAGTGGAGTACAGTGCCTGTACTGCCGTGTAGTACTGAGTGGAGTACAGTGCTATACTGCCGTGTAGTCCCGAGTGGAGTACAGTGCCTGTACTGCCGTGTAGTACCGAGTGGAGTACAGTGCCTTTACTGCCGTGTAGTCCCGAGTGGAGTACTGTGTGCATACTGCCGTGTATTACTGAGTGGAGTACAGTGCCTGTACTGCCGGGTAGTAGCGAGTGGGGGACTGTGTGTGTACTGCCGTGTACTACTGAGTAGAGTACAGTGCCTGTTCTGCCGTGTAGTACCGAGTGGAGTACTGTGTGTATAGTGCCGTGTAGTACCGATTGGAGTACAGTGCCTGTACTGCCGTGTAGTACCGAGTGGAGTACTGTGTGTATAGTGCCGTGTAGTACCAAGTGGAGTACAGTGCCTGTACTGCCGTGTAGTACCGAGTGGAGTACTGTGTGCATACTGCCGTGTAGTACTGAGTGGAGTATAGTGCCTGTACTGCTGTGTAGTACCGAGTGGAGTACTGTTTGTATAGTGCCGTGTAGTACCGAGTGGAGTACACTGCATGTACTGCCGTGTAGTACCGAGTGGAGTACTGTGTGTATCGTGCGGTGTAGTACCGAGTGGAGTACTGTGTGTATAGTGCCGTGTAGTACCGAGTGGAGTACTGTGTGCATACTGCCGTGTAGTAATGAGTGGAGTACAGTACCTGTACTGCCGTGTAGTACCGAGTGGAGTACTGTGTGTATAGTGCCGTGTAGTACCGAGTGGAATACAGTGCCTGTACTGCCGTGTAGTACTGAGTGCAGTACAGTTCCTGTACTGCCGTCTAGTAGTGAGTGGAGTACAGTGCCTGTACTGCCGTGTAGTACTGAGTGGAGTACTGTGTGTATAGTGCCGTGTAGTACCGACTGGAGTACAGTGCCTGTACTGCCGTGTAGTACCGAGTGGAGTACTGTGTGTATAGTGCCGTGTAGTACCGAGTGGAGTACAGTGCCTGTACTGCCGTGTAGTACCGAGTGGAGTACTGTGTGCATACTGCCGTGTAGTACCGAGTGGAGTACAGTGCCTGTATTGCCGTGTAGTACCGAGTGGAGTACTGTGCGTATAGTGCCGTGTAGTACCGAGTGGGGGACTGTGTGCATACTGCCGTGTAGTCCGGAGTGGAGTACAGTGCCTGTACTGCCATGTAGTCCCGAGTGGAGTACTGTGTGTAAACTGCCGTGTAGTACCGAGTGGAGTACAGTGCCTGTACTGCCGTGTAGTACTGAGTGGAGTACTGTGTGTATAGCGCCGTGTAGTACCGAGTGGAGTACAGTGGGTGTACTGCCGTGTAGTACTGAGTGGAGTACAGTGCCTGTACTGCCGTGTAGTACTGAGTGGAGTACAGTGCCTGTACGGCCGTGTAGTCGCGAGTGGTGTACACTGCCTGTACTGCCGTGTAGTACTGAGTGGAGTACTGTGTGTATAGTGCCGTGTAGTACCGAGTGGAGTACAGTGCCTGTACTGCCGTTTAGTTTGAGTGGAGTACTGTGTGTATAGTGCCGTGTAGTACTGAGTAGAGTACAGTGCCTGTACTGCCGTGTAGTCCCGAGTGGAGTACAGTGCCTGTACTACCGTGTAGTACTGAGTGGAGTACAGTGCCTGTACTGCCGTGTAGTACTGAGTGGAGTACAGTGCCTGTACTGCCGTGTAGTACTGAGTGGAGTACAGAGCCTGTACTGCCGTGTAGTCCCGAGTGGAGTACTGTGTGTAAAGTGCCGTGTAGTACCGAGTGGAGTACAGTGCGTGTACTGCCTTGTAGTACTGAGTGGAGTACAGTGCCTGTACTGCCGTGTAGTACTGAGTGGAGTACAGTGCCTGTACTGCCGTTTAGTCCCGAGTGGAGTACAGTGCCTGTACTGCCGTGTAGTACTGAGTGGAGTACCGTGTGTATAGTGCCATGTAGTACCGAGTGGAGTACAGTGCCTGTACTGCCGTGTAGTACTGAATGGAGTACAGTGCCTGTACTGCCGTGTAGTCCCGAATGGAGTACTGTGTGTAAAGTGCCGTGTAGTACGGAGTGGAGTACAGTGCCTGTATTGCCGTGTTGTACTGAGTGGAGTACAGTGCCTGTACTGCCGTGGAGTCCCGAGTGGAGTACTGTGTGTATAGTGCAGTGTAGTACTGAGTGGTGTACATTGCCTGAACTGCCGTGTAGTACTGAGTGGAGTACAGTGCCTGTACTCCCGTGTAGTCCCGAGTGGAGTACTGTGTGTATAGTGCCGTGTAGTACTGAGTGGAGTACAGTGCATGTACTGCCGTGTAGTCCTGAGTGGAGTACTGTGTGTATAGTGCCGTGTAGTACTGAGTGGAGTACAGTGCCTGTACTGCCGTGTAGTCCTGAGTTTAGTACTGTGTGTATAGTGCCGTGTAGTACCGAGTGGAGTACAGTGCCTACTGCCGTGTAGTACTGAGTGGAGTACAGTGCATGTACTGCCGTGTAGTACCGAGTGGGGGACTGTGTGTATACTGCCGTGTAGTACTGAGTGGAGTACTGTGTGTATAGTGCCGTGTAGTACCGAGTGGAGTACTGTGTGCATACTGCCGTGTAGTACTCAGTGGAGTACAGTGCCTGTACTGCCGTGTAGTACCGAGTGGAGTACTGTGTGTATAGTGCCGGGTAGTATCGAGTGGAGTAGAGTGCATGTACTGCCGTGTAGTACCGAGTGGAGTACTGTGTGTATAGTGCGGTGTAGTACCGAGTGGAGTACAGTGCATGTACTGCCGTGTAGTCCCGAGTGGAGTACTGTGTGTATAGTGCCGTGTAGTACCGAGTGGAGTACAGTGTCTGTATTGCCGTGTAGTACCGAGTGGAGTACTGTGTGTATAGTGCCGTGTAGTACCGAGTGGAGTGATGTGTGCATACTGCAGTACTGAGTGGTGTACAGTACCTGTACTGCCGTGTAGTACCGGGTGGGGTATTGTGTGTATAGTGCCGTGTAGTACCGAGTGGAGTACATTGCATGTACTTTCGTTTAGTACTGAGTGGAGTAGAGTGCCTGTACTGCCGTGTAGTCCCGAGTGGAGTACGGTGTGTATAGTGCCGTGTAGTACCGAGTGGAGTACAGTGCCTGTACTGCCGTGTAGTACTGAGTGGAGTACAGTGCTATACTGCCGTGTAGTCCCGAGTGGAGTACAGTGCCTGTACTGCCGTGTAGTACCGAGTGGAGTACAGTGCCTTTACTGCCGTGTAGTCCCGAGTGGAGTACTGTGTGCATACTGCCGTGTATTACTGAGTGGAGTACAGTGCCTGTACTGCCGGGTAGTAGCGAGTGGGGGACTGTGTGTGTACTGCCGTGTACTACTGAGTAGAGTACAGTGCCTGTTCTGCCGTGTAGTACCGAGTGGAGTACTGTGTGTATAGTGCCGTGTAGTACCGATTGGAGTACAGTGCCTGTACTGCCGTGTAGTACCGAGTGGAGTACTGTGTGTATAGTGCCGTGTAGTACCAAGTGGAGTACAGTGCCTGTACTGCCGTGTAGTACCGAGTGGAGTACTGTGTGCATACTGCCGTGTAGTACTGAGTGGAGTATAGTGCCTGTACTGCTGTGTAGTACCGAGTGGAGTACTGTTTGTATAGTGCCGTGTAGTACCGAGTGGAGTACACTGCATGTACTGCCGTGTAGTGCCGAGTGGAGTACTGTGTGTATCGTGCGGTGTAGTACCGAGTGGAGTACTGTGTGTATAGTGCCGTGTAGTACCGAGTGGAATACAGTGCCTGTACTGCCGTGTAGTACTGAGTGCAGTACAGTTCCTGTACTGCCGTCTAGTAGTGAGTGGAGTACAGTGCCTGTACTGCCGTGTAGTACTGAGTGGAGTACTGTGTGTATAGTGCCGTGTAGTACCGACTGGAGTACAGTGCCTGTACTGCCGTGTAGTACCGAGTGGAGTACTGTGTGTATAGTGCCGTGTAGTACCGAGTGGAGTACAGTGCCTGTACTGCCGTGTAGTACCGAGTGGAGTACTGTGTGCATACTGCCGTGTAGTACCGAGTGGAGTACAGTGCCTGTATTGCCGTGTAGTACCGAGTGGAGTACTGTGCGTATAGTGCCGTGTAGTACCGAGTGGGGGACTGTGTGCATACTGCCGTGTAGTCCGGAGTGGAGTACAGTGCCTGTACTGCCATGTAGTCCCGAGTGGAGTACTGTGTGTAAACTGCCGTGTAGTACCGAGTGGAGTACAGTGCCTGTACTGCCGTGTAGTACCGAGTGGAGTACTTTGTGTATAGTGCGGTGTATTACCGAGTGGAGTACAGTGCATGTACTGCCGTGTAGTCCCGAGTGGAGTACTGTGTGTATAGTGCCGTGTAGTACCGAGTGGAGTACAGTGCCTGTATTGCCGTGTAGTACCGAGTGGAGTACTGTGTGTATAGTGCCGTGTAGTACCGAGTGGAGTGATGTGTGCATACTGCCGTGTAGTACTGAGTGGTGTACAGTACCTGTACTGCCGTGTAGTACCGGGTGGAGTAGAGTGCATGTACTGCCGTGTAGTACCGAGTGGAGTACTGTGTGTATAGTGCGGTGTATTACCGAGTGGAGTACAGTGCCTGTACTGCCGTGTAGTACTGGGTGGAGTGCAGTGCCTGTACTGCCGTGTAGTCCCGAGTGGAGTACCGTGTGCATACTGCCGTGTATTACTGAGTGGAGTACAGTGCCTGTACTGCCGGGTAGTAGCGAGTGGGAGACTGTGTGTGTACTGCCGTGTACTACTGAGTAGAGTACAGTGCCTGTTCTGCCGTGTAGTACCGAGTGGAGTACTGTGTGTATAGTGCCGTGTAGTACCGAGTGGAGTACAGTGCCTGTACTGCCGTGTAGTGCTGAGTGGAGTACAGTGCCTGTAATGCCGTGTAGTACCGAGTGGAGTACTGTGTGTATAGTTCCGTGTAGTACCGAGTGGAGTACAGTGCATGTACTGCCGTGTATTACCGAGTGGAGTACTGTGTGTATAGTGTCGTGTAGTACTGAGTGGAGTGCAGTGCCTGTACTGCCGTGTAGTACCGAGTGGAGTACTGTGTGTATAGTGCCGTGTAGTACCGAGTGGAGTACAGTGCATGTACTGCCGTGTATTACCGACTGGAGTACTGTGTGTATAGTGCCGTGTAGTACCGAGTGGAGTACAGTGCCTGTATTGCCGTGTTGTACCGAGTGGAGTACTGTGTGTATAGTGCCGTGTAGTACTGAGTGGAGTACTGTGTGCATACTGCCGTGTAGTACTGCGTGGAGTACAGTGCCTGTACTGCCGTGTAGTACCGAGTGGAGTACTGTGTGTATAAAGCCGTGTAGTACCGAGTGGAGTACTGTGCCTGTACTGCCGTGTAGTACCGAGTAGAGTACTGTGTGCATACTGCCGTGTAGTACTGAGTGGAGTACTGTGTGTATAGTGGCGTGTAGTACCGACTGGAGTACAGTGCCTGTACTGCCGTGTAGTACCGAGTGGAGTACTGTGCGTATAGTGCCGTGTAGTACCGAGTGGGGGACTGTGTGCATACTGCCGTGTAGTACTGAGTGGAGTACAGTGCCTGTACTGCCATGTAGTCCCGAGTGGAGTACTGTGTGTAAACTGCCGTGTAGTACCGAGTGGAGTACAGTGCCTGTACTGCCGTGTTTGTACCCAGCGGAGTACTGTGTGTATAGTGCCGTGTAGTACCGAGTGGAGTACTGTGTGCATACTGCCGTGTAGTACAGAGTGGAGTACAGTGCCTGTACTGCCGTGTAGTACCGAGTGGATTACTGTGTGTATAGTGCCGTGTAGTATCGAGTGGAGTAGATTTCATGTACTGCCGTGTAGTACCGAGTGGAGTACTGTGTGTATAGTGCGGTGTAGTACCGAGTGGAGTACAGTGCATGTACTGCCGTGTAGTCCCGAGTGGAGTACTGTGTGTATAGTGCCGTGTAGTACCGAGTGGAGTACAGTGCCTGTATTGCCGTGTAGTACCGAGTGGAGTACTGTGTGTATAGTGCCGTGCAGTACCGAGTGGAGTGATGTGTGCATACTGCCGTGTAGTACTGAGTGGTGTACAGTACCTGTACTGCCTTGTAGTACCGGGTGGGGTACTCTGTGTATAGTGCCGTGTAGTACCGAGTTGAGTACAGTGCCTGTACTTTCGTGTAGTACTGAGTGGAGTAGAGTGCCTGTACTGCCGTGTAGTCCCGAGTGGAGTACTGTGTGTATAGTGCCGTGTAGTACCGAGTGGAGTACAGTGCCTGTACTGCCGTGTAGTACTGAGTGGAGTACAGTGCCTATACTGCCGTGTAGTCCCGAGTGGAGTACAGTTGCTGTACTGCCGTGTAGTTGTGAGTGGAATAATAGTGCCTGTGCTGTCGTGTAGTCCCGAGTGGCGTACTGTACTTGTACTGCCGTGTAGTTGTGAGAGGAGTACAGTGCCTGTACTGCCGTGTAGTCCCGAGTGGAGTACAGTACCTGTACTGCCGTGTAGTTGTGAGTGGAGTACAGTGCCTGTACTGCCGTGTAGTCCCGAGTGGAGTACCGTACCTGTACTGCCGTGTAGTACTCATTGGAGTAATAGTGCCTGTACTGTCGTGTAGTACCGAGTGGAGTGCAGTGCTTGTACTGCCGTGTAGTACTGAGTGAAGTACAGTGCCTGTACCGAAGTGTAGTGCCGAGTGGAGTACTGTGTGTATTGCGCAGAGTAGTACTGAGTGGAGTACAGTGCATGTACTGCCGTGTAGTCCCGAGTGGAGTACTGTATGTATAGTGCAGTGTAGTACTGAGTGGAGTACAGTGCCTGTACTGCCGTGTAGTACCGAGTGGAGTACTGTGTGTATAAAGCCGTGTAGTACCGAGTGGAGTACAGTGCCTGTACTGCCGTGTTGTACCGAGTGGAGTACTGTGTGCATACTGCCGTGTAGTACCGAGTGGAGTACAGTGCCTGTATTGCCGTGTAGTACCGAGTGGAGTACTGTGCGTATAGTGCCGTGTAGTACCGAGTGGGGGACTGTGTGCATACTGCCGTGTAGTACTGAGTGGAGTACAGTGCCTCTACTGCCATGTAGTCCCGAATGGAATACTGTGTGTAAACTGCTGTGTAGTACCGAGTGGAGTACAGTGCCTGTACTGCCGTGTTTGTACCGAGTGGAGTACTGTGTGTATAGTGCCGTGTAGTACCGAGTGGAGTACTGTGTGCATACTGCCGTGTAGTACTGAGTGGAGTACAGTGCCTGTACTGCCGTGTAGTACCGAGTGGAGTACTGTGTGTATAGTGCCGTGTAGTATCGAGTGGAGTAGAGTGCATGTACTGCCGTGTAGTACCGAGTGGAGTACTGTGTGTATAGTGCGGTGTAGTAACGAGTGGAGTACAGTGCATGTACTGCCGTGTAGTCCCGAGTGGAGTACTGTGTGTATAGTGCCGTGTAGTACCGAGTGAAGTACAGTGCCTGTATTGCCGTGTAGTACCGGGTGGGTTACTGTGTGTATAGTGCCGTGTAGTACCGAGTGGAGTACAGTGCCTGTACTTTCGTGTAGTACTGAGAGGAGTAGAGTGCCTGTACTGCCGTGTAGTCCCGAGTGGAGTACTGTGTGTATAGTGCCGTGTAGTACCGAGTGGAGTACAGTGCCTGTACTGCCGTGTAGTACTGAGTGGAGTACAGTGCCTATACTGCCGTGTAGTCCCGAGTGGAGTACAGTTGCTGTACTGCCGTGTAGTTGTGAGTGGAATAATAGTGCCTGTGCTGTCGTGTAGTCCCGAGTGGCGTACTGTACTTGTACTGCCGTGTAGTTGTGAGAGGAGTACAGTGCCTGTACTGCCGTGTAGTCCCGAGTGGAGTACAGTACCTGTACTGCCGTGTAGTTGTGAGTGGAGTACAGTGCCTGTACTGCCGTGTAGTCCCGAGTGGAGTACCGTACCTGTACTGCCGTGTAGTACTCATTGGAGTAATAGTGCCTGTACTGTCGTGTAGTACCGAGTGGAGTGCAGTGCTTGTACTGCCGTGTAGTACTGAGTGAAGTACAGTGCCTGTACCGAAGTGTAGTGCCGAGTGGAGTACTGTGTGTATTGCGCAGAGTAGTACTGAGTGGAGTACAGTGCATGTACTGCCGTGTAGTCCCGAGTGGAGTACTGTATGTATAGTGCAGTGTAGTACTGAGTGGAGTACAGTGCCTGTACTGCCGTGTAGTACCGAGTTGAGTACAGTGCCTTTACTGCCGTGTAGTCCCGAGTGGAGTACTGTGTGCATACTGCCGTGTATTACTGAGTGGAGTACAGTGCCTGTACTGCCGGGTAGTAGCGAGTGGGAGACTGTGTGTGTACTGCCTTGTACTACTGAGTAGAGTACAGTGCCTGTTCTGCCGTGTAGTACGGAGTGGAGTACTGTGTGTATAGTGCCGTGTAGTACCGAGTGGAGTACAGTGCCTGTACTGCCGTGTAGTACTGAGTGGAGTACAGTGCCTGTAATGCCGTGTAGTACCGAGTGGAGTACTGTGTGTATAGTTCCGTGTAGTACCGAGTGGAGTACAGTGCATGTACTGCCGTGTATTACCGAGTGGAGTACTGTGTGTATAGTGTCGTGTTGTACTGAGTGGAGTGCAGTGCCTGTACAGCCGTGTAGTACCGAGTGGAGTACTGTGTGTATAGTGCCGTGTAGTACCGAGTGGAGTACAGTGCATGTACTGCCGTGTATTACCGACTGGAGTACTGTGTGTATAGTGCCGTGTAGTACCGAGTGGAGTACAGTGTCTCTATTGCCGTGTTGTACCGAGTGGAGTACTGTTTGTATAGTGCCGTGTAGTACTGAGTGGAGTACTGTGTGCATACTGCCGTGTAGTACTGCGTGGAGTACAGTGCCTGTACTGCCGTGTAGTACCGAGTGGAGTACTGTGTGTATAAAGCCGTGTAGTACCGAGTGGAGTACAGTGCCTGTACTGCCGTGTTGTACCGAGTGGAGTACTGTGTGCATACTGCCGTGTAGTACCGAGTGGAGTACAGTGCCTGTATTGCCGTGTAGTACCGAGTGGAGTACTGTGCGTATAGTGCCGTGTAGTACCGAGTGGGGGACTGTGTGCATACTGCCGTGTAGTACTGAGTGGAGTACAGTGCCTCTACTGCCATGTAGTCCCGAATGGAGTACTGTGTGTAAACTGCCGTGTAGTACCGAGTGGAGTACAGGGCCTGTACTGCCGTGTTTGTACCGAGTGGAGTACTGTGTGTATAGTGCCGTGTAGTACCGAGTGGAGTACTGTGTGCATACTGCCGTGTAGTACTGAGTGGAGTACAGTGCCTGTACTACCGTGTAGTACCGAGTGGAGTACTGTGTGTATAGTGCCGTGTAGTATCGAGTGGAGTAGAGTGCATGTACTGCCGTGTAGTACCGAGTGGAGTACTGTGTGTATAGTGCGGTGTAGTAACGAGTGGAGTACAGTGCATGTACTGCCGTGTAGTCCCGAGTGGAGTACTGTGTGTATAGTGCCGTGTAGTACCGAGTGAAGTACAGTGCCTGTATTGCCGTGTAGTACCGGGTGGGTTACTGTGTGTATAGTGCCGTGTAGTACCGAGTGGAGTACAGTGCCTGTACTTTCGTGTAGTACTGAGTGGAGTAGAGTGCCTGTACTGCCGTGTAGTCCCGAGTGGAGTACTGTGTGTATAGTGCCGTGTAGTACCGAGTGGAGTACAGTGCCTGTACTGCCGTGTAGTACTGAGTGGAGTACAGTGCCTAAACTGCCGTGTAGTCCCGAGTGGAGTACAGTGCCTGTACTGCCGTGTAGTTGTGAGTGGAGTAATAGTGTCTGTACTGCCGTGTAGTCCCGAGTGGCGTACTGTACCTGTACTGCCGTGTAGTTGTGAGTGGAGTACAGTGCCTGTACTGCCGTGTAGTCCCGAGTGGAGTACAGTACCTGTACTGCCGTGTAGTACTCATTGGAGTAATAGTGCTTGTACTGTGGTGTAGTACTGAGTGGAGTGCAGTGCCTGTACTGCCGTGTAGTACTGGGTGGAGTACAGTGCCTGTACTGCCGTGTAGTACCGAGTGGGGGACTGAGTGTATACTGCCGTGTAGTACCGTGTGGAGTACAGTGCCTGTGCTGCCGTGTAGTACCGAGTGGATTACTGTGTGTATATTACCGTGTAGTACCGAGTGGAGTGATGTGTGCATACTGCCGTGTAGTACTGAATGGTGTACAGTACCTGTACTGCCGTGTAGTACCGGGTGGGTTACTGTGTGTATAGTGCCGTGTAGTACCGAGTGGAGTACAGTGCCTGTACTTTCGTGTAGTACTGAGTGGAGTAGAGTGCCTGTACTGCCGTGTAGTCCCGAGTGGAGTACTGTGTGTATAGTGCCGTGTAGTACCGAGTGGAGTACAGTGCCTGTACTGCCGTGTAGTACTGAGTGGAGTACAGTGCCCATACTGCCGTGTAGTCCCGAGTGGAGTACAGTGCCTGTACTGCCTTGTAGTTGTGAGTGGAGTAATAGTGTCTGTACTGCCGTGTAGTCCCGAGTGGCGTACTGTACCTGTACTGCCGTGTAGTTGTGAGTGGAGTACAGTGCCTGTACTGCCGTGTAGTCCCGAGTGGAGTACAGTACCTGTACTGCCGTGTAGTACTCATTGGAGTAATAGTGCTTGTACTGTCGTGTAGTACTGAGTGGAGTGCAGTGCCTGTACTGCCGTGTAGTACTGGGTGGAGTACAGTGCCTGTACTGCCGTGTAGTACCGAGTGGGGGACTGAGTGTATACTGCCGTGTAGTACCGTGTGGAGTACAGTGCCTGTGCTGCCGTGTAGTACCGAGTGGATTACTGTGTGTATAGTACCGTGTAGTACCGATTGGAGTACAGTGCCTGTACTGCCGTGTAGTACCGAGTGGAGTACTGTGTGTATAGTGCCGTGTAGTACCAAGTGGAGTACAGTGCCCGTACTGCCGTGTAGTACCGAGTGGAGTACTGTGTGCATACTGCCGTGTAGTACTGAGTGGAGTATAGTGCCTGTACTGCTGTGTAGTACCGAGTGGAGTACTGTTTGTATAGTGCCGTGTAGTACCGAGTGGAGTACACTGCATGTACTGCCGTGTAGTACCGAGTGGAGTACTCTGTGTATCGTGCGGTGTAGTACCGAGTGGAGTACTGTGTGTATAGTGCCGTGTAGTACCGAGTGGAGTACTGTGTGCATACTGCCGTGTAGTAATGAGTGGAGTACAGTACCTGTACTGCCGTGTAGTACCGAGTGGAGTACTGTGTGTATAGTGCCGTGTAGTACCGAGTGGAATACAGTGCCTGTACTGCCGTGTAGTACTGAGTGCAGTACAGTGCCTGTACTGCCGTCTAGTAGTGAGTGGAGTACAGTGCCTGTACTGCCGTGTAGTACTGAGTGGAGTACTGTGTGTATAGTGCCGTGTAGTACCGACTGGAGTACAGTGCCTGTACTGCCGTGTAGTACCGAGTGGAGTACTGTGTGTATAGTGCCGTGTAGTACCGAGTGGAGTACAGTGCCTGTACTGCCGTGTAGTACCGAGTGGAGTACTGTGTGCATACTGCCGTGTAGTACCGAGTGGAGTACAGTGCCTGTATTGCCGTGTAGTACCAAGTGGAGTACTGTGCGTATAGTGCCGTGTAGTACCGAGTGGGGGACTGTGTGCATACTGCCGTGTAGTCCGGAGTGGAGTACAGTGCCTGTACTGCCATGTAGTCCCGAGTGGAGTACTGTGTGTAAACTGCCGTGTAGTACCGAGTGGAGTACAGTGCCTGTACTGCCGTGTTTGTACCGAGCGGAGTACTGTGTGTATAGTGCCGTGTAGTACTGATTGGAGTACAGTGCCTGTACTGCCGTGTAGTACCGAGTGGATTACTGTGTGTATAGTGCCGTGTAGTATCGAGTGGAGTAGAGTGCATGTACTGCCGTGTAGTACCGAGTGGAGTACTGTGTGTATAGTGCGGTGTATTACCGAGTGGAGTACAGTGCATGTACTGCCGTGTAGTCCCGAGTGGAATACAGTGCCTGTATTGCCGTGTAGTACCGAGTGGAGTACTGTGTGTATAGTGCCGTGTAGTACCGAGTGGAGTGATGTGTGCATACTGCCGTGTGGTACTGAGTGGTGTACAGTACATGTACTGCCGTGTAGTACCGGGTGGGGTACTGTGTGTATAGTGCCGTATAGTACCGAGTGGAGTACAGTGCCTGTACTTTCGTGTAGTACTGTGTGGAGTAGTGTGCCTGTACTGCCGTGTAGTCCCGAGTGGAGTACGGTTTGTATAGTGCCGTGTAGTACCGAGTGGAGTACAGTGCCTGTACTGCCGTGTAGTACTGAGTGGAGTACAGTGCCTATACTGCCGTGTAGTCCCGAGTGGAGTACAGTGCCTGTACTGCCGTGTAGTTGTGAGTGGAGTAATAGTGCCTGTACTGTCGTGTAGTCCCGAGTGGCGTACTGTACCTGTACTGCCGTGTAGTTGTGAGTGGAGTACAGTGCCTGTACTGCCGTGTAGTCCCGAGTGGAGTACAGTACCTGTACTGCCGTGTAGTTGTGAGTGGAGTACAGTGCCTGTACTGCCGTGTAGTCCCGAGTGGAGTACAGTACCTGTACTGCCGTGTAGTACTCATTGGAGTAATAGTGCCTGTACTGTCGTGTAGTACCGAGTGGAGTACAGTGCTTGTACTGCCGTGTAGTACTGAGTGAAGTACAGTGCCTGTACCGAAGTGTAGTGCCGAGTGGAGTACTGTGTGTATAGTGCAGTGTAGTACTGAGTGGAGTACAGTGCATGTACTGCCGTGTAGTCCCGAGTGGAGTACTGTATGTATAGTGCAGTGTAGTACTGAGTGGAGTACAGTGCCTGTACTGCCGTGTAGTACCGAGTGGAGTACAGTGCCTTTACTGCCGTGTAGTCCCGAGTGGAGTACTGTGTGCATACTGCCGTGTATTACTGAGTGGAGTACAGTGCCTGTACTGCCGGGTAGTAGCGAGTGGGAGACTGTGTGTGTACTACCGTGTACTACTGAGTAGAGTACAGTGCCTGTTCTGCCGTGTAGTACCGAGTGGAGTACTGTGTGTATAGTGCCGTGTAGTACCGAGTGGAGTACAGTGCCTGTACTGCCGTGTAGTACTGAGTGGAGTACAGTGCCTGTAATGCCGTGTAGTACCGAGTGGAGTACTGTGTGTATAGTTCCGTGTAGTACCGAGTGGAGTACAGTGCATGTACTGCCGTGTATTACCGAGTGGAGTACTGTGTGTATAGTGCCGTGTAGTACCGAGTGGAGTACAGTGCCTGTACTGCCGTGTAGTACCGAGTGGAGTACTGTGTGCATACTGCCGTGTAGTACCGAGTGGAGTACAGTGCCTGTATTGCCGTGTAGTACCGAGTGGAGTACTGTGCGTATAGTGCCGTGTAGTACCGAGTGGGGGACTGTGTGCATACTGCCGTGTAGTCCGGAGTGGAGTACAGTGCCTGTACTGCCATGTAGTCCCGAGTGGAGTACTGTGTGTAAACTGCCGTGTAGTACCGAGTGGAGTACAGTGCCTGTACTGCCGTGTTTGTACCGAGCGGAGTACTGTGTGTATAGTGCCGTGTAGTACCGAGTGGAGTACTGTGTGCATACTGCCGTGTAGTACTGATTGGAGTACAGTGCCTGTACTGCCGTGTAGTACCGAGTGGATTACTGTGTGTATAGTGCCGTGTAGTATCGAGTGGAGTAGAGTGCATGTACTGCCGTGTAGTACCGAGTGGAGTACTTTGTGTATAGTGCGGTGTATTACCGAGTGGAGTACAGTGCATGTACTGCCGTGTAGTCCCGAGTGGAGTACTGTGTGTATAGTGCCGTGTAGTACCGAGTGGAGTACAGTGCCTGTATTGCCGTGTAGTACCGAGTGGAGTACTGTGTGTATAGTGCCGTGTAGTACCGAGTGGAGTGATGTGTGCATACTGCCGTGTAGTACTGAGTGGTGTACAGTACCTGTACTGCCGTGTAGTACCGGGTGGAGTAGAGTGCATGTACTGCCGTGTAGTACCGAGTGGAGTACTGTGTGTATAGTGCGGTGTATTACCGAGTGGAGTACAGTGCCTGTACTGCCGTGTAGTACTGGGTGGAGTGCAGTGCCTGTACTGCCGTGTAGTCCCGAGTGGAGTACTGTGTGCATACTGCCGTGTATTACTGAGTGGAGTACAGTGCCTGTACTGCCGGGTAGTAGCGCGTGGGAGACTGTGTGTGTACTGCCGTGTACTACTGAGTAGAGTACAGTGCCTGTTCTGCCGTGTAGTACCGAGTGGAGTACTGTGTGTATAGTTCCGTGTAGTACCGAGTGGAGTACAGTGCATGTACTGCCGTGTATTACCGAGTGGAGTACTGTGTGTATAGTGTCGTGTTGTACTGAGTGGAGTGCAGTGCCTGTACAGCCGTGTAGTACCGAGTGGAGTACTGTGTGTATAGTGCCGTGTAGTACCGAGTGGAGTACAGTGCATGTACTGCCGTGTATTACCGACTGGAGTACTGTGTGTATAGTGCCGTGTAGTACCGAGTGGAGTACAGTGTCTCTATTGCCGTGTTGTACCGAGTGGAGTACTGTTTGTATAGTGCCGTGTAGTACTGAGTGGAGTACTGTGTGCATACTGCCGTGTAGTACTGCGTGGAGTACAGTGCCTGTACTGCCGTGTAGTACCGAGTGGAGTACTGTGTGTATAAAGCCGTGTAGTACCGAGTGGAGTACAGTGCCTGTACTGCCGTGTTTTACCGAGTGGAGTACTGTGTGCATACTGCCGTGTAGTACCGAGTGGAGTACAGTGCCTATACTGCCGTGTAGTCCCGAGTGGAGTACAGTTGCTGTACTGCCGTGTAGTTGTGAGTGGAATAATAGTGCCTGTGCTGTCGTGTAGTCCCGAGTGGCGTACTGTACTTGTACTGCCGTGTAGTTGTGAGAGGAGTACAGTGCCTGTACTGCCGTGTAGTCCCGAGTGGAGTACAGTACCTGTACTGCCGTGTAGTTGTGAGTGGAGTACAGTGCCTGTACTGCCGTGTAGTCCCGAGTGGAGTACCGTACCTGTACTGCCGTGTAGTACTCATTGGAGTAATAGTGCCTGTACTGTCGTGTAGTACCGAGTGGAGTGCAGTGCTTGTACTGCCGTGTAGTACTGAGTGAAGTACAGTGCCTGTACCGAAGTGTAGTGCCGAGTGGAGTACTGTGTGTATTGCGCAGAGTAGTACTGAGTGGAGTACAGTGCATGTACTGCCGTGTAGTCCCGAGTGGAGTACTGTATGTATAGTGCAGTGTAGTACTGAGTGGAGTACAGTGCCTGTACTGCCGTGTAGTACCGAGTGGAGTACTGTGTGTATAAAGCCGTGTAGTACCGAGTGGAGTACAGTGCCTGTACTGCCGTGTTGTACCGAGTGGAGTACTGTGTGCATACTGCCGTGTAGTACCGAGTGGAGTACAGTGCCTGTATTGCCGTGTAGTACCGAGTGGAGTACTGTGCGTATAGTGCCGTGTAGTACCGAGTGGGGGACTGTGTGCATACTGCCGTGTAGTACTGAGTGGAGTACAGTGCCTCTACTGCCATGTAGTCCCGAATGGAGTACTGTGTGTAAACTGCTGTGTAGTACCGAGTGGAGTACAGTGCCTGTACTGCCGTGTTTGTACCGAGTGGATTACTGTGTGTATAGTGCCGTGTAGTACCGAGTGGTGTACTGTGTGCATACTGCCGTGTAGTACTGAGTGGAGTACAGTGCCTGTACTGCCGTGTAGTACCGAGTGGAGTACTGTGTGTATAGTGCCGTGTAGTATCGAGTGGAGTAGAGTGCATGTACTGCCGTGTAGTACCGAGTGGAGTACTGTGTGTATAGTGCGGTGTAGTAACGAGTGGAGTACAGTGCATGTACTGCCGTGTAGTCCCGAGTGGAGTACTGTGTGTATAGTGCCGTGTAGTACCGAGTGAAGTACAGTGCCTGTATTGCCGTGAAGTACCGGGTGGGTTACTGTGTGTATAGTGCCGTGTAGTACCGAGTGGAGTACAGTGCCTGTACTTTCGTGTAGTACTGAGAGGAGTAGAGTGCCTGTACTGCCGTGTAGTCCCGAGTGGAGTACTGTGTGTATAGTGCCGTGTAGTACGGAGTGGAGTACAGTGCCTGTACTGCCGTGTAGTACTGAGTGGAGTACAGTGCCTATACTGCCGTGTAGTCCCGAGTGGAGTACAGTTGCTGTACTGCCGTGTAGTTGTGAGTGGAATAATAGTGCCTGTGCTGTCGTGTAGTCCCGAGTGGCGTACTGTACTTGTACTGCCGTGTAGTTGTGAGAGGAGTACAGTGCCTGTACTGCCGTGTAGTCCCGAGTGGAGTACAGTACCTGTACTGCCGTGTAGTTGTGAGTGGAGTACAGTGCCTATACTGCCGTGTAGTCCCGAGTGGAGTACCGTACCTGTACTGCCGTGTAGTACTCATTGGAGTAATAGTGCCTGTACTGTCGTGTAGTACCGAGTGGAGTGCAGTGCTTGTACTGCCGTGTAGTACTGAGTGAAGTACAGTGCCTGTACCGAAGTGTAGTGCCGAGTGGAGTACTGTGTGTATTGCGCAGAGTAGTACTGAGTGGAGTACAGTGCATGTACTGCCGTTTAGTCCCGAGTGGAGTACTGTATGTATAGTGCAGTGTAGTACTGAGTGGAGTACAGTGCCTGTACTGCCGTGTAGTACCGAGTTGAGTACAGTGCCTTTACTGCCGTGTAGTCCCGAGTGGAGTACTGTGTGCATACTGCCGTGTATTACTGAGTGGAGTACAGTGCCTGTACTGCCGGGTAGTAGCGAGTGGGAGACTGTGTGTGTACTGCCTTGTACTACTGAGTAGAGTACAGTGCCTGTTCTGCCGTGTAGTACCGAGTGGAGTACTGTGTGTATAGTGCCGTGTAGTACCGAGTGGAGTACAGTGCCTGTACTGCCGTGTAGTACTGAGTGGAGTACAGTGCCTGTAATGCCGTGTAGTACCGAGTGGAGTACTGTGTGTATAGTTCCGTGTAGTACCGAGTGGAGTACAGTGCATGTACTGCCGTGTATTACCGAGTGGAGTACTGTGTGTATAGTGTCGTGTTGTACTGAGTGGAGTGCAGTGCCTGTACAGCCGTGTAGTACCGAGTGGAGTACTGTGTGTATAGTGCCGTGTAGTACCGAGTGGAGTACAGTGCATGTACTGCCGTGTATTACCGACTGGAGTACTGTGTGTATAGTGCCGTGTAGTACCGAGTGGAGTACAGTGTCTCTATTGCCGTGTTGTACCGAGTGGAGTACTGTTTGTGTAGTGCCGTGTAGTACTGTGTGGAGTACTGTGTGCATACTGCCGTGTAGTACTGCGTGGAGTACAGTGCCTGTACTGCCGTGTAGTACCGAGTGGAGTACTGTGTGTATAAAGCCGTGTAGTACCGAGTGGAGTACAGTGCCTGTACTGCCGTGTTTTACCGAGTGGAGTACTGTGTGCATACTGCCGTGTAGTACCGAGTGGAGTACAGTGCCTGTATTGCCGTGTAGTACCGAGTGGAGTACTGTGCGTATAGTGCCGTGTAGTACCGAGTGGGGGACTGTGTGCATACTGCCGTGTAGTACTGAGTGGAGTACAGTGCCTCTACTGCCATGTATTCCCGAATGGATTACTGTGTGTAAACTGCCGTGTAGTACCGAGTGGAGTACAGTGCCTGTACTGCCGTGTTTGTACCGAGTGGAGTACTGTGTGTATAGTGCCGTGTAGTACCGAGTGGAGTACTGTGTGCATACTGCCGTGTAGTACTGAGTGGAGTACAGTGCCTGTACTGCCGTGTAGTACCGAGTGGAGTACTGTGTGTATAGTGCCGTGTAGTATCGAGTGGAGTAGAGTGCATGTACTGCCGTGTAGTACCGAGTGGAGTACTGTGTGTATAGTGCGGTGTAGTAACGAGTGGAGTACAGTGCATGTACTGCCGTGTAGTCCCGAGTGGAGTACTGTGTGTATAGTGCCGTGTAGTACCGAGTGAAGTACAGTGCCTGTATTGCCGTGTAGTACCGGGTGGGTTACTGTGTGTATAGTGCCGTGTAGTACCGAGTGGAGTACAGTGCCTGTACTTTCGTGTAGTACTGAGTGGAGTAGAGTGCCTGTACTGCCGTGTAGTCCCGAGTGGAGTACTGTGTGTATAGTGCTGTGTAGTACCGAGTGGAGTACAGTGCCTGTACTGCCGTGTAGTACTGAGTGGAGTACAGTGCCTAAACTGCCGTGTAGTCCCAAGTGGAGTACAGTGCCTGTACTGCCGTGTAGTTGTGAGTGGAGTAATAGTGTCTGTACTGCCGTGTAGTCCCGAGTGGCGTACTGTACCTGTACTGCCGTGTAGTTGTGAGTGGAGTACAGTGCCTGTACTGCCGTGTAGTCCCGAGTGGAGTACAGTACCTGTACTGCCGTGTAGTACTCATTGGAGTAATAGTGCTTGTACTGTCGTGTAGTACTGAGTGGAGTGCAGTGCCTGTACTGCCGTGTAGTACTGGGTGGAGTACAGTGCCTGTACTGCCGTGTAGTACCGAGTGGGGGACTGAGTGTATACTGCCGTGTAGTACCGTGTGGAGTACAGTGCCTGTGCTGCCGTGTAGTACCGAGTGGATTACTGTGTGTATATTACCGTGTAGTACCGAGTGGAGTGATGTGTGCATACTGCCGTGTAGTACTGAATGGTGTACAGTACCTGTACTGCCGTGTAGTACCGGGTGGGTTACTGTGTGTATAGTGCCGTGTAGTACCGAGTGGAGTACAGTGCCTGTACTTTCGTGTAGTACTGAGTGGAGTAGAGTGCCTGTACTGCCGTGTAGTCCCGAGTGGAGTACTGTGTGTATAGTGCCGTGTAGTACCGAGTGGAGTACAGTGCCTGTACTGCCGTGTAGTACTGAGTGGAGTACAGTGCCTATACTGCCGTGTAGTCCCGAGTGGAGTACAGTGCCTGTACTGCCTTGTAGTTGTGAGTGGAGTAATAGTGTCTGTACTGCCGTGTAGTCCCGAGTGGCGTACTGTACCTGTACTGCCGTGTAGTTGTGAGTGGAGTACAGTGCCTGTACTGCCGTGTAGTCCCGAGTGGAGTACAGTACCTGTACTGCCGTGTAGTACTCATTGGAGTAATAGTGCTTGTACTGTCGTGTAGTACTGAGTGGAGTGCAGTGCCTGTACTGCCGTGTAGTACTGGGTGGAGTACAGTGCCTGTACTGCCGTGTAGTACCGAGTGGGGGACTGAGTGTATACTGCCGTGTAGTACCGTGTGGAGTACAGTGCCTGTGCTGCCGTGTAGTACCGAGTGGATTACTGTGTGTATAGTACCGTGTAGTACCGATTGGAGTACAGTGCCTGTACTGCCGTGTAGTACCGAGTGGAGTACTGTGTGTATAGTGCCGTGTAGTACCAAGTGGAGTACAGTGCCCGTACTGCAGTGTAGTACCGAGTGGAGTACTGTGTGCATACTGCCGTGTAGTACTGAGTGGAGTATAGTGCCTGTACTGCTGTGTAGTACCGAGTGGAGTACTGTTTGTATAGTGCCGTGTAGTACCGAGTGGAGTACACTGCATGTACTGCCGTGTAGTACCGAGTGGAGTACTCTGTGTATCGTGCGGTGTAGTACCGAGTGGAGTACTGTGTGTATAGTGCCGTGTAGTACCGAGTGGAGTACTGTGTGCATACTGCCGAGTAGTAATGAGTGGAGTACAGTACCTGTACTGCCGTGTAGTACCGAGTGGAGTACTGTTTGTATAGTGCCGTGTAGTACCGAGTGGAATACAGTGCCTGTACTGCCGTGTAGTACTGAGTGCAGTACAGTGCCTGTACTGCCGTCTAGTAGTGAGTGGAGTACAGTGCCTGTACTGCCGTGTAGTACTGAGTGGAGTACTGTGTGTATAGTGCCGTGTAGTACCGACTGGAGTACAGTGCCTGTACTGCCGTGTAGTACCGAGTGGAGTACTGTGTGTATAGTGCCGTGTAGTACCGAGTGGAGTACAGTGCCTGTACTGCCGTGTAGTACCGAGTGGAGTACTGTGTGCATACTGCCGTGTAGTACCGAGTGGAGTACAGTGCCTGTATTGCCGTGTAGTACCAAGTGGAGTACTGTGCGTATAGTGCCGTGTAGTACCGAGTGGGGGACTGTGTGCATACTGCCGTGTAGTCAGGAGTGGAGTACAGTGCCTGTACTGCCATGTAGTCCCGAGTGGAGTACTGTGTGTAAACTGCCGTGTAGTACCGAGTGGAGTACAGTGCCTGTACTGCCGTGTTTGTACCGAGCGGAGTACTGTGTGTATAGTGCCGTGTAGTACCGAGTGGAGTACTGTGTGCATACTGCCGTGTAGTACTGATTGGAGTACAGTGCCTGTACTGCCGTGTAGTACCGAGTGGATTACTGTGTGTATAGTGCCGTGTAGTATCGAGTGGAGTAGAGTGCATGTACTGCCGTGTAGTACCGAGTGGAGTACTGTGTGTATAGTGCGGTGTATTACCGAGTGGAGTACAGTGCATGTACTGCCGTGTAGTCCCGAGTGGAGTACTGTGTGTATAGTGAAGTGTAGTACCGAGTGGAGTACAGTGCCTGTATTGCCGTGTAGTACCGAGTGGAGTACTGTGTGTATAGTGCCGTGTAGTACCGAGTGGAGTGATGTGTGCATACTGCCGTGTGGTACTGAGTGGTGTACAGTACCTGTACTGCCGTGTAGTACCGGGTGGGGTACTGTGTGTATAGTGCCGTGTAGTACCGAGTGGAGTACAGTGCCTGTACTTTCGTGTAGTACTGAGTGGAGTAGAGTGCCTGTACTGCCGTGTAGTCCCGAGTGGAGTACGGTGTGTATAGTGCCGTGTAGTACCGAGTGGAGTACAGTGCCTGTACTGCCGTGTAGTACTGAGTGGAGTACAGTGCCTATACTGCCGTGTAGTCCCGAGTGGAGTACAGTACCTGTACTGCCGTGTAGTTGTGAGTGGAGTACAGTGCCTGTACTGCCGTGTAGTCCGAGTGGAGTACAGTACCTGTACTGCCGTGTAGTACTCATTGGAGTAATAGTGCCTGTACTGTCGTGTAGTAAGGAGTGGAGTACAGTGCTTGTACTGCCGTGTAGTACTGAGTGAAGTACAGTGCCTGTACCGAAGTGTAGTGCCGAGTGGAGTACAGTGCCTTTACTGCCGTGTAGTACCGAGTGGAGTACAGTGCATTTACTGCCGTGTAGTCCCGAGTGGAGTACTGTGTGCATACTGCCGTGTATTACTGAGTGGAGTACAGTGCCTGTACTGCCGGGTAGTAGCGAGTGGGAGACTGTGTGTGTACTACCGTGTACTACTGAGTAGAGTACAGTGCCTGTTCTGCCGTGTAGTACCGTGTGGAGTACTGTGTGTATAGTGCCGTGTAGTACCGAGTGGAGTACAGTGCCTGTACTGCCGTGTAGTACTGAGTGGAGTACAGTGCCTGTAATGCCGTGTAGTACCGAGTGGAGTACTGTGTGTATAGTTCCGTGTAGTACCGAGTGGAGTACAGTGCATGTACTGCCGCGTATTACCGAGTGGAGTACTGTGTGTATAGTGTCGTGTTGTACTGAGTGGAGTGCAGTGCCTGTACTGCCGTGTAGTACCGAGTGGAGTACTGTGTGTATAGTGCCGTGTAGTACCGAGTGGAATACAGTGCATGTACTGCCGTGTATTACCGACTGGAGTACTGTGTGTATAGTGCCGTGTAGTACCGAGTGGAGTACAGTGCCTGTATTGCCGTGTTGTACCGAGTGGAGTACTCTGTGTATAAAACCGTGTAGTACCGAGTGGAGTACAGTGCCTGTACTGCCGTGTAGTACCGAGTGGAGTACTGTGTGCATACTGCCGTGTAGTACTGAGTGGAGTACTGTGTGTATAGTGCCGTGTAGTACCGACTGGAGTACAGTGCCTGTACTGCCGTGCAGTACCGAGTGGAGTACTGTGTGTATAGTGCCGTGTAGTACCGAGTGGAGTACAGTGCCTGTACTGCCGTGTAGTACCGAGTGGAGTACTGTGTGCATACTGCCGTGTAGTACGAGTACAGTGCCTGTACTAACGTGTAGTACTGAGTGGAGTACTGTGTGTATAGTGCCGTGTAGTACCGAGTGGAGTACCGTCCCTGTACTGCCGTGTAGTACTGAGTGGAGTAGAGTGCCCGTACTGCCGTGTAGTCCCAAGTGGAGTACAGTGCCTGTACTATCGTGTAGTACTGAGTGGAGTACAGTGTGTATAGTGCCGAGTAGTACTGAGTGGAGTACTGTGTGTATAGTGCGGTGTAGTACCGAGTGGAGTACAGTGCCTGTATTGCCGTGTAGTACCGAGTGGAGTACTGTGTGTACAGTGCCGTGTGGTACCGAGTGGAGTACTGTGTGTATAGTGCGGTGTAGTACCTAGTGGAGTACAGTGCCTGTACTGCCGTGTAGTACCGAGTGGAGTACTGTGTGTATAGTGCGGTGTAGTACCGAGTGGAGTACATTGCATGTACTGCCGTGTAGTACCGAGTGGAGTACTGTGTGTACAGTGCCGTGTAGTACCGAGTGGAGTACAGTGCCTGTATTGCCGTGTAGTACCGAATGGAGTACTGTGTGTATAGTGCCGTGTAGTACCGAGTGGAGTACTGTGTGCATACTGCCGTGTAGTACTGAGTGGAGTACAGTACCTGTACTGCCGTGTAGTACCGAGTGGAGTACTGTGTGTATAGTGCCGTGTAGTACCGAGTGGAGTACAGTGCCTGTAGTGCCGTGTAGTACTGAGTGGAGTACAGTGCCTGTACTGCCGTGTAGTCCCGAGTGGAGTACAGTGCCTGTACTGCCGAGTAGTCCCGAGTGGAGTACTGTGTGTATAGTGCAGTGTAGTACTGAGTGGTGTACAGTGCCTGAACTGCCGTGTAGTACTGAGTGGAGTACAGTGCCTGTACTCCCGTGTAGTCCCGACTGGAGTACAGTGTGTATAGTGCCGTGTAGTACTGAGTGGAGTACATTGCCTGTACTGCCGTGTAGTACTGAGTGGAGTACAGTGCCTGTACTGCCGTGTAGTACTGAGTGGAGTACAGTGCCTTTACTGCCGTGTAGTACTGAGTGGAGTACAGTGCCTGTACTGCCGTGTAGTACTGAGTGGAGTACATTGCCTGTACTGCCCTGTAGTCCCGAGTGGAGTACTGTGTGTAAAGTGCCGTGTAGTACCGAATGGAGTACAGTTCCTGTACTGCCGTGTAGTACTGAGTGGAGTACAGTGCCTGTACGGCCGTGTAGTACTGAGTGGAGTACGGTGCCTGTACTGCCGTGTAGTCTCCAGTGGAGTACAGTGCCTGTACTGCCGTGTAGTATTGAGTGGAGTACTGTGTGTATAGTGCCGTGTAGTACTGAGTGGAGTACATTGCCTGTACTGCCGTGTAGTCCGGAGTGGAGTACAGTGCCAGTACTGCCGTGTAGACCTGAGTGGAGTACTGTGTGTATAGTGCCGTGTAGTACCGAGTGGAGTACAGTGCCTGTACTGCCGGGTAGTACTAAGTGGAGTACAGTGGCTGTACTGCCGTGTAGACCCGAGTGTAGTACTGTGTGCATAGAGCAGTGTAGTATTGAGTGGTGTACAGTGCCTGTACTGCCGTGTAGTACTGAGAGGAGTACAGTACCTGTACTGCCGTGTAGTACTGGGTGGAGTACAGTGTGTAAAGTGCCGTGTAGTACCGAGTGGAGTACGGTGCCTGTACTGCCGTGTAGTACTGAGTGGGGGACTGTGTGTATACTGCCGTGTAGTACCGAGTGGAGTACAGTGCCTGTACTGCCGTGTAGTACCGACTGGAGTACTCTTTGTATAGTGCCGTGTAATACCGAGTGGAGTACAGTGCATGTACTGCCGTGTAGTACCGAGTGGAGTACTGTGTGTATAGTGCGGTGTAGTACCGAGTGGAGTACATTGCATGTACTGCCGTGTAGTACCGAGTGGAGTACAGTGCCTGTACTGCCGTGTAGTACTTAGTGGAGTTAAGTGCCTGTACTGCCGTGAGGTCCCGAGTGGAGTACAATGCCTGTACTGCCGTGTAGGAGTGAGTGGAGTACTGTGCCTGTACTGCCGAGTAGTACTGAGTGGAGTACTGTGTGTATAGTGCCGTGTAGTACCGAGTGGAGTACAGTGGGTGTACTGCCGTGTAGTACTGAGTGGAGTAGAGTGCCTGTACTGCTGTGTAGTACTGAGTGGAGTACAGTGCCTGTACTGCCGTGTAGTCCCAAGTGGAGTACAGTGCCTGTACTGCCGTGTAGTACTGAGTGGAGTACTGTGTGTATAGTGCCGTGTAGTACCGAGTGGAGTACCGTCCCTGTACTGCCGTGTAGTACTGAGTGGAGTAGAGTGCCTGTACTGCCGTGTAGTACTGAGTGGCGTACAGTGCCTGTACTGCCGTGTAGTCCCGAGTGGAGTACTGTGCCTGTACTGCCGTGTAGTACTGAGTGGAGTACTAAGTGTATCGTGCCGTGTATTACCGAGTGGAATACAGTGCCTGTACTCCCGTGTAGTACTGAGTGGAGTACAGTGCCTGTACTGCCGTGTAGTACTGAGTGGAGTACAGTGCATGTACTGCCGTGTAGTACTGAGTGGAGTACTGTGTGTATCGTGCCGTGTAGTACCGAGTGGAGTACAGTGCCTGTACTGCCGCGTAGTACTGAGTGGAGTACAGTGCCTGTACTGCCGTGTAGTACTGAGTGGAGTAAAGTTCCTGTACTGCCGTGTAGTCCTGAATTGAGTACTGTGTGTATAGTGCCGTGTAGTACCGAGTGGAGTACATTGCCTCTACTGCCGTGTAGTACCGAGTGGAGTACTGTGTGTATAGTGCCGTGTAGTACCGAGTGGAGTACTGTGTGTATAGTGCCGTGTAGTACCGAGTGGAGTACAGTGCCTGTACTGCCGTGTAGTACTGAGTGGAGTACAGTGCCTGTACTGCCGTGTAGTACCGAGTGGAGTCTAGTGCTTGTACTGCCGTGTAGTAGTGAGTGGAGTACACTGAATGTACTGCCGTGTAGTACTGAGTGGAGTGCAGTGCCTGTACTGCCGTGTAGTCCCGAGTGGAGTACAGTGCCTGTACTGCGTGTAGTACTGATTGGAGTAATAGTGCCTGTACTGCCGTGTAGTACCGAGTGGAGTACAGTGCTTGTACTGCCGTGTAGTACTGAGTGAAGTACAGTGCCTGTACTGCCGTGTAGTGCCGAGTGGAGTACTGTGTGTACAGGGCAGTGTAGTACTGAGTGGAGTACATTGCATGTACTGCCGTGTAGTCCCGAGTGGAGTACTGTATGTATAGTGCAGTGTAGTACTGAGTGGAGTACAGTGCCTGTACTGCCGTGTAGTACCGAGTTTAGTACAGTTTCTTTACTGCCGTGTAGTGCCCAGTGGGGTACTGCGTGTATAGAACAGTGTAGTGCTGTGTGGAGTACAGTGCCTGTTCTGCCGTGTAGTACCGAGTGGAGTACTGTGTGTACAGTGCCGTGTAGTACCGAGTGGAGTACAATGGCTGTACTGCCGTGTAGTACTGAGTGGAGTACAGTGCCTGTATTGCCGTGTAGTAGCGAGTGGAGTACAGTGCCTGTACTGCCGTGTAGTACTGATTGGAATACAGTGCCTCTACTGCCGTGTAGTACCGAGTGGAGTCTAGTGCTTGTACTGCCGTGTAGTACTGAGTGGAGTACACTGCCTGTACTGCCGTGTAGTGCCCAGTGGGGTACTGTGTGTATAGAGCAGTGTAGTACTGTGTTGAGTAGAGTGCATGTACTGCCGTGTAGTCCCGAGTGGAGTACTGTGTGTATAGTGCAGTGTAGTACTGAGTGGAGTACAGTGCCTGTACTGCCCTATAGTACCGAGTGGAGTACAGTGCCTGTACTGCCGTCTTGTCCTGTGTGGAGTACTGTGTCCATACTGCCGTGTAGTACTGAGTGGAGTACAGTGCCTGTACTGCCGTGTAGTTTCGAGTGGAATACAGTGCCTGTACTGCCGTGTAGTACTGAGTGCAGTACAGTGCCTGTACTGCCGTGTAGTCCCGAGTGCAGTACTGTGTGTATACTGCCGCGTAGTACCGAGTGGAGTACTGTGTGTGTACTGCCGTGTAGTACCGAGTGGAGTACTGTGTGTGCACTGTCGTGTAGTACTGAGTGGATTACTTTGTCTGTACTAACATATAGTACTCAGTGGAGTACTGTGTGCATACAGCCGTTAACTACTGAGTGGAGTACTGTGTCTGTACTGCCGTGTAGTACCGAATGGAGTATGGTGTGTGTACTGCCATGTAGTACTGTGTGAAGTACGATTTGTGTACTGCCGTGTAGTACTGAGTGGAGTACGGTATGTGTGTACTGCCGTGTAGTCCCGAGTGGAGTACTGTGTGTATACTGCCGGGTAATACCGAGTGGAGTACTCTGTCTGTACTGACATGTAGTACTGAGTGGAGTACGATGGGTGTACTGCCGTGTAGTACTGAGTGGATTACTGTGTGTATACTGCCGTGTAGTACAGAGTGCAGTACTGTGTCTATACTGCCGTGTAGTACTGAGTGGAGTACTGTGTGTATACTGCCGTGTAGTACTGAGTGGAGTACTGTGTGTATACTGCTGTGTAGTACTGAGTGGAGTACGATGGGTGTACTGCCGTGTAGTACTGAGTGGAGTACTCGGTACTACACGGCACTATACACACAGTACTCCACTCAGTACTATACGGCAGTACAGGCACAGTACGCCACTAACTACTACACGGCAGTACAGGCACTGTACTCCACTCGGGACTACACGGCAGTACAGGCACTGTACTCCACTCAGTACTACACAGCAGTACAGGCTCTCTACTCCACTCAGTACTACACGGCAATACACCCACTGTACTCCACTCGGTACTACACGCCACTATACACACAGTACTCCACTCAGTACTACTCGGCAGTACAGCCACAGTACTCCACTCACTCCTACACGGCAGTACAGGCACTGTACTCCACTCGGGACTACACGGCAGTACAGGCACTGTACTCCACTAAGTACTACACGGCAGTACAGGCACTGTACTCCACTCGGTACTACACGGCAGTACATGCAATGTACTCCACTCGTACTACACCGCACTATACACACAGTACTCCACTCGGTACTACACGGCAGTACTTGCACTGCACTCCACTCGGTACTACACGGCACTATACAAAGAGTACTCCACTCGGTACTACACGGCAGTACAGGCACTATACTCCACTCAGTACTACACGGCAGTATGCACACAGTTCTCCACTCGGTACTACACGGAAGTACAGGCACTGTACTCCACTCGGTACTACGCGGCACTATACACACAGTACTCCACTCGGTACTACACGGCAGTATACACACAGTCCCCCACTCGGTACTACACGGCAGTACAGGCACTGTACTCCACCCTGTACTACACGGCAGTACAGGTACTGTACTCCACTCAGTACTACACGGCAGTATAGACACAGTACTCCACTCAGTACTTAACGGCTGTGTGCACACAGTACTCCAATGAGTACTACACGGCAGCACACACATCGTACTCCACTCAGTACTACACGGCAGTATACACACAGTACTCCACTCAGTACTACACGGCAGTACACACACAGTCCTCCACTCAGTACTACACGGCAGTACACCCATCGTACTCCACTCAGTACTACACAGCAGTATACACACAGTACTCCACTCAGTACTACACGGCATTATAGACACAGTACTGCACTCTGTACTACACGGCAGTACACACATACCGTACTCCACTCAGTACTACACGGCAGTACACAAACCGTACTTCACACAGTACTACATGGCAGTACACACACCATACTCCATTCGGTACTACACGGCAGTACAGACACAGTACTCCACTCAGTAGTTAACGGCTGTATGCACACAGTACTCCACTGAGTACTATATGTTAGTACAGACAAAGTAATCCACTCAGTACTACACGACAGTGCACACACAGTACTCCACTCGGTACTACACGGCAGTACACACACAGTACTCCACTCGGTACTACGCGGCAGTATACACACAGTACCTCACTCGGGACTACACGGCAGTACAGGCACTGTACTGCACTCTGTACTACACGGCAGTACAGGCATTGTACTCCACTCGAAACTACACGGCAGTACAGGCACTGTACTCCACTCAGTACTACACGGCAGTATGGACACAGTACTCCACACAGGACTACACGGCAGTACAGGCACTGTACTCCACTCGGTACTATAGGGCAGTACAGGCACTGTACTCCACTCAGTACTACACTGCACTATACACACAGTACTCCACTCGGGACTACATGGCAGTACATGCACTCTACTCCACACAGTACTACACTGCTCTATACACACAGTACCCCACTGGGCACTACACGGCAGTACAGGCAGTGTACTCCACTCAGTACTACACGGCAGTACAAGCACTAGACTCCACTCGGTACTACACGGCAGTACAGGCACTGTATTCCAATCAGTACTACACGGCAGTTCAGGCACTGTACTCCACTCGCTACTACACGGCAATACAGGCACTGTACTCCACTCAGTACTACACGGCAGTACAGCCATTGTACTCCACTCGGTACTTCACGGCACTGTACACACAGTACTCCACTCGGTACTACACGGCAGAACAGGCACTGTACTCCACACAGCACTACACTGCTCTATACACACAGTACCCCACTGGGAACTACACGGCAGTAAAGAAACTGTACTCCACTCGGTACTACACGGCAGTACAGGCACTGTACTCCACTCAGTACTACACTGCACTATACATACAGTACTCCACTCGGGACTACACGGCAGTACATGCAATGTACTCCACTCAGTACTACACTGCACTGTACACACAGTACTCCACTCGGCACTACACGGCAGTACAGGCACTGTACTTCACTCAGTACTACACGCCAGTACAAGCACTGTACTCCAATCGGTACTACACGGCAGTACTGGCACTATTACTCCAATCAGTACTACACGCAGTACAGGCACTGTACTCCACTCGGGACTACACGGCAGTACAGGCACTGCACTCCACTCAGTACTACACGGCAGTACAGGCAGTGTACTCCACTCACTACTACACGGCAGTACAAGCACTAGACTCCACTCGGTACTACACGGCAGTACAGGCAATGTACTCCACTCGGTACTACACGGCACTATAAACACAGTACGGTACTCAATTCAGGACTACACGGCAGTACAGGAACTTTACTCCACTCAGCACTACACGGCAGTACAGGCACTGTACTCCACTCAGTATTACGCGGCAGTACAGGCACTGTACTCCACTCGGTACTACACGGCACGATACACACAGTACTCCACTCAGTACTACACGGCAGTACATGCACTGTACTCCACTCAGTACTACACGGCAGTACAGGCACTGTACTCCACTCAGTACTACACGGCAGTACAGGCACTGTATTCCACTCGGTAATACACGGCACGATACACTCAGTACTCCACTCAGTACTACACGGCAGTACAGGCACAGTACTCCACTCGGGACTACACGGCAGTACAGGCACTGTACGCCACTCAGTACTACACGGCAGTACAGGCACTCTACTCCACTCAGTACTACACGGCAGTACAGGGACGGTACTCCACTCGATACTACACGGCACTATACACACAGTACTCCACTCAGTACTACACGGCAGTACAGGCACTGTACTCCACTTGGGACTACACGGCAGTACAGGCACTGTACTCCACTCAGTACTACACAGCAGTACTGGCACTCTACTCCACTCAGTACTACACGGCAGTACACCCACTGTACTCCACTCGGTACTACACGGCACTATACACACAGTACTCCACTCAGTACTACTCGGCAGTACAGGCACAGTACTCCACTCACTCCTACACGGCAGTACAGGCACTGTACTCCACTCGGGACCTCACGGCAGTACAGGCACTGAACTCCACTAAGTACTACACGGCAGTACAGGCACTGTACTCCACTCGGTACTACACGGCAGTACATGCAATGTACTCCACTCGGTACTACACCGCACTATACACACAGTACTCCACTCGGTACTACACGGCAGTACATGCACTGTACTCCACTCGGTATTACACGGCACTATACAAAGAGTACTCCACTCGGTACTACACGGCAGTACAGGCAATGTACTCCACTCAGTACTACACGGCAGTATGCATACAGTACTCCACTCGGTACTACACGGCAGTACAGGCACCGTACTCCACTCGGTACTACACGGCACTATACACACAGTACTCCACTCGGTACTACACGGCAGTACAGGCACTGTACTCCACTCGGTACTACACGGCAGTATACACACAGTCCCCCACTCAGTACTACACGGCAGTACAGGCACCGTACTCCACTCGGTACTACACGGCACTATACACACTGTACTCCACCCAGTACTACACGGCAGTACAGGTACTGTACTCCACTCAGTACTACACGGCAGTACAGGCACTGTACACCACTCAATACTACACTGCTCTATGCACACAGTACTACACTCGGGACTACACGGCAGTACAGCCACTGTACTCCACTTAGTACTACTCGGCAGTACAGACACTGTACTCCACTCGGTACTACACGGCACTATACACACAGTACTCCACTCAGAACTACACGGCAGTACAGCCACTGTACTCCACTTAGTACTACTCGGCAGTACAGACACTGTACTCCACTCGGTACTACACGGCACTATAGACACAGTACTCCACTCGGTACTACACGGCACTATACACACAGTACTCCACTCAGTACTACTCGGCAGTACAGGCACAGTACTCCACTCACTCCTACACGGCAGTACAGGCACTGTACTCCACTCGGGACCTCACGGCAGTACAGGCACTGAACTCCACTAAGTACTACACGGCAGTACAGGCACTGTACTCCACTCGGTACTACACGGCAGTACATGCAATGTACTCCACTCGGTACTACACCGCACTATACACACAGTACTCCACTCGGTACTACACGGCAGTACATGCACTGTACTCCACTCGGTATTACACGGCACTATACAAAGAGTACTCCACTCGGTACTACACGGCAGTACAGGCACTGTACTCCACTCAGTACTACACGGCAGTACTGGCACTGTACTCCACTCCGGACTACACGGCAGTACAGGCAATGTACTGCACTCAGTACTACACGGCACTATACACACAGTACTCCACTCGGGACTACACGGGAGTACAGGCACTGTACTCCACTCAGTACTACACGGCAGTTCAGGCACTGTACACCACTCAGTACTACACTGCACTATACACACAGTACTCCACTCGGGACTACACGGCAGTACAGGCACTGTACTCCACTCAGTACTACACGGCAGTACAGGCACTGTGCTCCACTCCGTATTACACTGCACTACACACACTGTACTCCAATCAATACTACACGGCAGTACAGGCAATGTACTCCACTGGAGACTACACGGCAGTACAGGCACCGTACTCCACTCAGTACTACACGGCCGTACAGGCACTGTACTCCACTCAGTACTACACGGCAGTACAGGCACTGAACTCCATTCGGTACTACACGGCACTTTACACACAGTACTCCACTCGGGACTACAGGGCAGTACAGGCAATGTACTCCACTCAGTACTACACGGCAGTACAGGCACTGTACTCCACTCAGTACTACACGGCAGTAAAGGCACTGTACTCCACTCAGTACTACACGGCAATACAGGCACTGTACTCCAATCAGTACTACACGGCAGTATAGGCAATGTACTCCACTCAGTACTACACGGCACTATACACACAGTACTCCACTCGGGACTACACGGGAGTACAGGCACTGTACTCCACTCAGTACTACACGGCAGTTCAGGCACTGTACACCACTCAGTACTACACTGCACTATACACACAGTACTCCACTCGGGACTACACGGCAGTACAGGCACTGTACTCCACTCGGGACTACACGGCAATACAGGCACTGTACTCCACTGAGTACTACACGGCACTACAGGCACTGTACTCCACTCGGTACTACACGGCACTATACACACAGTACTCCACTCGGTACTACACGGCAGTACAGGTACTGTACTCCACTCAGTACTACACGGCAGTATGCACACAGTACTCCACTCGGTACTACACGGCACTATACACACAGTACTCCATTCGGTACTACACGGCAATACAGGCACTGTACTCCACTCGGTACTACACGACACTGTACACACAGTACTCCACTCGGTACTACACGGCAGTACATGCAATGTACTCCACTCGGTACTACACCGCACTATACACACAGTACTCCACTCGGTACTACACGGCAGTACAGGCACTGTAATCCACTAGGTACTACACCGCACTATACACACAGTACTCCACTCGGTACCACACGGCACTGTACACACAGTACTCCACTCGGTACTACACGGCAATACAGGCACTGTACTCCACTCGGTACTACACCGCACTATACACACAGTACTCCACTCAGTACTTCTCGGCACTATACACACAGTACTCCACTCAGTACTACACGATAGTACAGGCACTGTACTCCACTTGGGACTACACGGCAGTACGGGCACTCTACTCCACTCAGTACTACACGGCAGTACAGGGACGGTACTCCACTCGGTACTACACGGCACTATACACACAGTACTCCACTCAGTACTACACGTTAGTACAGGCACTGTACTCCACTTGGGACTACACGGCAGTACAGGCACTGTACCCCACTCAGTACTATACAGCAGTACAGGCACTCTACTGCATTCAGTACTACACGGCAGTACACCCACTGTACTCCACTCGGTACTACACGGCACTATACACACAGTACTCCACTCAGTACTACTCGGCAGTACAGGCACAGTACTCCACTCACTCCTACACGGCAGTACAGGCACTGTACTCCACTCGGGACTACACGGCAGTACAGGCACTGTACTCCACTAAGTACTACACGGCAGTACAGGCACTGTACTCCACTCAGTACTACACAGCAGTACATGCACGCTACTCCACTCGGTACTACTCGGCACTATACACACAGTACTCCACTCAGGACTACACGGCAATACAGGCACTGTACTCCACTCAGTACTACACGGCAGTACAGGCACTGTACTCCATTCGGTACTACACGTTACTTTACACACAGTACTCCACTCGGGGCTACAGGGCAGTACAGGCAATGTACTCCACTCAGTACTACACGGCAGTACAGGCACTGTACTCCACTCAGTACTACACGGCAGTAAAGGCACTGTACTCCACTCAGTACTACACGGCAGTACAGGCACTGTACTCCACTCAGTACTACACGGCAGTACAGGCACTGTACTCTACTCGGTACTACACGGCACTATACACACAGTACTCCAATCAGTACTACACGGCAGTACAGGCACTGTACTCCACTCGGGACTACACGGCAGTACAGGCACTGTACTCCACTCAGTACTACACGGCACTACAGGCACTGTACTCCACTCGGTACTACACGGCACTATACACACAATACTCCACTCGGTACTACACGGCAGTACAGGTACTGTACTCCACTCAGTACTACACGGCAGTATGCAAACAGTACTCTACTCGGTAATACACGGCACTATACACACAGTCCTCCACTCGGTACTACACGGCAATACAGGCGCTGTACTCCACTCGGTACTACACGGCACTGTACACACAGTACTCCACTCGGTACTACACGGCAGTACATGCAATGTACTCCACTCGGTACTACACCGCACTATACACACAGTACTCCACTCAGTACTACACGGCAGTACATGCACTGTACTCCACTCGGTACTACTCCGCACTATACACACAGTACTCCACTCGGTACTACACGGCACTGTACACACAGTACTCCACTCGGTAATACACGGCAATACAGGCACTGTACTCCACTCGGTACTACACCGCACTATACACACAGTACTCCACTCAGTACTACTCGGCACTATACACACAGAACTCCACTCGGTACTACACGGCAGTACATGCAATGTACTCCACTCGGTACTACACGGCACTATACACACAGTACTCCACTCGATACTACTCGGCAGTACAGATACTGTACTCCACTCAGTACTACACGGCAGTATGCACACAGTACTCCACTCGGTACTACACGGCACTATACACACAGTACTCCACTCGGTACAACACGGCGATACAGGCACTGTACTCAACTCGGTACTACACGGCACTATACACACAGTACTCCAGTCGGTAATACACGGCAGTACATGCACTGTACTCCACTCGGTACTACACGGCACTATACACACAGTACTCCACTCGGTACTACACGGCAGTACAGGCACTGCACTCCACTCAGTACTACACGACACTATACACACAGTACTCCACTCGTTAATACACGGCAGTACATGCACTGTACTCCACTCGGTACTACACGGTACTATACACACAGTACTCCAATCGGTACTACACGGCATTACAGGCACTGTACTCCACTCAGTACTACACGGCATTACAGGCACTGAACTCCACCCGGTACTACACGGCACTATACACACAGTACTCCAATCAGTACCACACGGCAGTACAGGCACTGTACTCCACTCGGGACTACACGGCAGTACAGGCACTGTACTCCACTCAGTACTACACGGCACTACAGGCACTGTACTCCACTCGGTACTACACGGCACTATACACACAGGACTCCACTCGATAATACTCGGCAGTACAGGTACTGTACTCCACTCAGTACTACACGGCAGTATGCACACAGTACTCCACTCGGTACTACACGGCACTATACACACAGTACTCCACTCGGTACAACACGGCGATACAGGCACTGTACTCCACTCGGTACTACACGGCACTATACACACAGTACTCCAGTCGGTAATACACGGCAGTACATGCACTGTACTCCACTCGGTACTACACGGTACGATACACACAGTAGTCCAATCGGTACTACACGGCATTACAGGCACTGTACTCCACTCAGTACTACACGGCATTACAGGCACTGAACTCCACTCGGTACTACACGGCACTATACACACAGTACTCCACTCGGTACTACACGGCAGAACAGGCACTGTACTCTACTCAGTAGTACACGGCAGTACACACACAGTCCCCCACTCGCTACTACCCGGCAGTACAGGCACTGTACTCCACTCAGTACTACACGGCATTACAGGCACTGAACTCCACCCGGTACTACACGGCACTATACACACAGTACTCCAATCAGTACCACACGGCAGTACAGGCACTGTACTCCACTCGGGACTACACGGCAGTACAGGCACTGTACTCCACTCAGTACTACACGGCACTACAGGCACTGTACTCCACTCGGTACTACACGGCACTATACACACAGTACTCCACTCGATAATACTCGGCAGTACAGGTACTGTACTCCACTCAGTACTACACGGCAGTATGCACACAGTACTCCACTCGGTACTACACGGCACTATACACACAGTACTCCACTCGGTACAACACGGCGATACAGGCACTGTACTCCACTCGGTACTACACGGCACTATACACACAGTACTCCAGTCGGTAATACACGGCAGTACATGCACTGTACTCCACTCGGTACTACACGGCACTATACACACAGTACTCCACTCGGTACTACACGGCAGTACAGGCACTGCACTCCACTCAGTACTACACGACACTATACACACAGTACTCCACTCGGTAATACACGGCAGTACATGCACTGTACTCCACTCGGTACTACACGGTACTATACACACAGTAGTCCAATCGGTACTACACGGCATTACAGGCACTGTACTCCACTCAGTACTACACGGCATTACAGGCACTGAACTCCACTCGGTACTACACGGCACTATACACACAGTACTCCACTCGGTACTACACGGCAGAACAGGCACTGTACTCTACTCAGTAGTACACGGCAGTACACACACAGTCCCCCACTCGCTACTACCCGGCAGTACAGGCACTGTACTCCACTCAGTAATACACGGCAGTATGCACACCGTACTCCACTCGGGACTACACGGCAATAAAAGCACTGTACTCCACTCGGTACTACACGGCAGTACAGGCACTGTACTCCACTCAGTACTACACTGCACTATACATACAGTACTCCACTAGGGACTACACGGCAGTACATGCAATGTACTCTACTCAGTACTACACTGCACTATACACACAGTACTCCACTCGGCACTACACTTCAGTACAGGCACTGTACTTCACTCAGTACTACACGGCAGTACAAGCACTGTACTCCACTCGGGACTACACGGCAGTACAAGCACTGTACTCCACTCACAACTACACGGCAGTACAGGTACTGTATTCCACTCGGGACTACATGGCAGTACAGGCAGTGTACTCCACTCACAAATACACGGCAGTACAGGTACTGTACTCCACTCGGGACTACACGGCAGTACAGGCACTGTACTCCACTCACAACTACACGGCAGTACAGGTACAGTACGCCACTCGGGACTACACGACAGTACAGGCACTATTACTCCACTCACAACTACACGGCAGTACAGGCACTGTACTCCACTCGGGACTACACGGCAGTATACTCACTGTACTCCACTCAGTACTACACGGCAGTACAGGCACTGTACTCCACTCGGTACTACACGGCACTATACACACAGTACTCCACTCGGGACTACACGGCAGTACAGGCACTGTACTCCACTCGGGACTACACGGCAGTACAGGCACTCTACTCCACTCAGTACTACACGAAAGTACAGGCACTGTACTCCACTCGGTACAACACGGCACTATACACACAGTACCCCACCCGGTACTACACGGCAGTACAGGTACTGTACACCACTCAGTACTACACGGCAGTATGCACACATCACTCCACTCGGTACTACACGGCACTATACACACAGTACTCCACTCGGTACTACACGGCAATACAGGCACTGTACTCCACTCGGTACTACACGGCACTATACACACAGTACTCCACTCGGGACTACACGGCAGTACATGCACTGTACTCCACTCGGTACTACACCGCACTATACACACAGTACTCCACTCGGTACTACACGGCAGTACATGCACTCTACTCCACTCGATACTACACGGCACTATACACACAGTAATCCACTCGGTACTACACGGCAGTACAGGCACTGTACTCCACTAGGTACTACACGGCTTTATACACACAGTACTCCACTCGGTACTACACGGCAGTACAGGCACTGTACTCCACGCAGTACTACACGGCAGTATGCACACAGTACTCCACTCAGTACTACACGGCACTATACACACAGTACTCCGCTCGGTACAAACACGGCAGTACAGGCACTGTACTCCACTCGGTACTACACGGCAGTTTACACACAGTACTCCACTCGGGACTACATGGCAGTACAGGCACTGTACTCCACTCAGTACTACACGGCAATATGCACACAGTCCCCCACTCTGTACTACACGGCACTATACGCACAGTACTCCACTCGGTACTACACGGCAATACAGGCACTGTACTCCACTCGGTACTACACGGCAGTATGCACACAGTACTCCACTCGGTACTACACGGCAGTACAGGCACTGTACTCCACTCGGTACTACACGGCACTATACACACAGTACTCCACTCGGTACTACACGGCAGTACAGGCACTGTACTCCAGTCTGTACTACACGGCACTATACACACAGTACTCCACTCAGTACTACACGGCAGTATGCACACAGTACTCCACTCGGTACTACACGGCAGTACAGGCACTGTACTCCACTAGGTACCACACGGCTTTATACACACAGTACTCCACTCGGTACTACACGGCAGTACAGGCACTGTACTCCACGCAGTACTACACGGCAGTATGCACACAGTACTCCACTCAGTACTACACGGCACTATACACACAGTACTCCACTCGGTACAACACGGCAATACAGGCACTGTACTCCACTCGGTACTACACGGCACTATACACACAGTACTCCAGTCGGTGATACACGGCAGTACATGCACTGTACTCCACTCGGTACTACACGGCACTATACACACAGTACTCCACTCGGTACTACACGGCAGTACAGGCACTGCACTCCACTCAGTACTACACGACACTATACACACAGTAATCCACTCGGTAATACACGGCACTATACACACAGTACTCCACTCGGTACTACACGGCAGAACAGGCACTGTACTCTACTCAGTAGTACACGGCAGTACACACACAGTCTCCCACTCGCTACTACCCGGCAGTACAGGCACTGTACTCCACTCAGTAATACACGGCAGTATGCACACAGTACTCCACTCGGGACTACACGGCAGTAAAGGCAATGTACTCCACTCGGTACTACACGGCAGTACAGGCACTGTGCTCCACTCAGTACTACACTGCACTATACATACAGTACTCCACTCGGGACTACACGGCAGTACATGCACTGTACTCCACTCAGTACTACACTGCACTATACACACAGTACTCCACTCGGCACTACACTTCGGTACAGGCACTGTACTCCACTCGGTACTACACGGCACTATACACACAGTACTCCACTCGGGACTACACGGCAGTACAGGCACTCTACTCCACTCAGTACTACACGAAAGTACAGGCACTGTTCTCCACTCGGTACTACACGGTACTATACACACAGTACCCCACCCGGTACTACACGGCAGTACAGGTACTGTACACCACTCAGTACTACACGGCAGTATGCACACATCACTCCACTCGGTACTACACGGCACTATACACACAGTACTCTACTCGGTACTACACGGCAATACAGGCACTGTACTCCACTCGGTACTACACGGCAGTATGCACACAGTACTCCACTCGGTACTACACGGCACTATACACACAGTACTCCACTCGGTACAAACACGGCAGTACAGGCACTGTACTCCACTCGGTACTACACGGCAGTTTACACACAGTACTCCACTCGGGACTACATGGCAGTACAGGCACTGTACTCCACTCAGTACTACACGGCAGTATGCACACAGTCCCCCACTCGGTACTACACGGCACTATACGCTCAGTACTCCACTCGGTACTACACGGCAATACAGGCACTGTACTCCACTCGGTACTACACGGCAGTATGCACACAGTCCTCCACTCGGTACAACACGGCAGTACAGGCACTGTACTCCACTCGGTACTACACGGCTTTATACACACAGTACTCCACTCGGTACTACACGGCAGTACAGGCACTGTACTCCACGCAGTACTACACGGCAGTATGCACACAGTACTCCACTCAGTACTACACGGCACTATACACACAGTACTCCACTCGGTACAACACGGCAATACAGGCACTGTACTCCACTCGGTACTACACGTATTACCCGGCAGTATACACACAGTACTCCACTCGGGACTACACGGCAGTACACACATACCGTACTCCACTCAGTACTACACGGCAGTACACAAACCGTACTTCACACAGTACTACATGGCAGTACACACACCATACTCCATTCGGTACTACACGGCAGTACGGACACAGTACTCCACTCACTAGTTAACGGCTGTATGCACACAGTACTCCACTGAGTACTATATGTTAGTACAGACAAAGTAATCCACTCAGTACTACACGACAGTGCACACACAGTACTCCACTCGGTACTACACGGCAGTACACACACAGTACTCCACTCGGTACTACGCGGCAGTATACACACAGTACTGCACTCGGGACTACACGGCAGTACAGGCACTGTACTGCACTCACAAATACACGGCAGTACAGGTACTGTACTCCACTCGGGACTACACGGCAGTACAGGCACTGTACTCCACTCACAACTACACGGCAGTACAGGTACAGTACGCCACTCGGGACTACACGACAGTACAGGCACTATTACTCCACTCACAACTACACGGCAGTACAGGCACTGTACTCCACTCGGGACTACACGGCAGTATACTCACTGTACTCCACTCAGTACTACACGGCAGTACAGGCACTGTACTCCACTCGGTACTACACGGCACTATACACACAGTACTCCACTCGGGACTACACGGCAGTACAGGCACTGTACTCCACTCGTGACTACACGGCAGTACAGGCACTCTACTCCACTCAGTACTACACGAAAGTACAGGCACTGTACTCCACTCGGTACAACACGGCACTATACACACAGTACCCCACCCGGTACTACACGGCAGTACAGGTACTGTACACCACTCAGTACTACACGGCAGTATGCACACATCACTCCACTCGGTACTACACGGCACTATACACACAGTACTCCACTCGGTACTACACGGCAATACAGGCACTGTACTCCACTCGGTACTACACGGCACTATACACACAGTACTCCACTCGGGACTACACGGCAGTACAGGCACTGTACTCCACTCGGGACTACACGGCAGTACAGGCACTCTACTCCACTCAGTACTACACGAAAGTACAGGCACTGTACTCCACTCGGTACAACACGGCACTATACACACAGTACCCCACCCGGTACTACACGGCAGTACAGGCACTGTACTCCACTAGGTACTACACGGCTTTATACACACAGTACTCCACTCGGTACTACACGGCAGTACAGGCACTGTACTCCACGCAGTACTACACGGCAGTATGCACACAGTACGGCACTCAGTACTACACGGCACTATACACACAGTACTCCGCTCGGTACAAACACGGCAGTACAGGCACTGTACTCCACTCGGTACTACACGGCAGTTTACACACAGTACTCCACTCGGGACTACATGGCAGTACAGGCACTGTACTCCACTCAGTACTACACGGCAACATGCACACAGTCCCCCACTCGGTACTACACGGCACTATACGCACAGTACTCCACTCGGTACTACACGGCAATACAGGCACTGTACTCCACTCGGTACTACACGGCAGTATGCACACAGTACTCCACTCGGTACTACACGGCAGTACAGGCACTGTACTCCACTCGGTACTACACGGCACTATACACACAGTACTCCACTCGGTACTACACGGCAGTACAGGCACTGTACTCCAGTCTGTACTACACGGCACTATACACACAGTACTCCACTCAGTACTACACGGCAGTATGCACACAGTACTCCACTCGGTACTACACGGCAGTACAGGCACTGTACTCCACTAGGTACCACACGGCTTTATACACACAGTACTCCACTCGGTACTACACGGCAGTACAGGCACTGTACTCCACGCAGTACTACACGGCAGTATGCACACAGTACTCCACTAAGTACAACACGGCACTATACACACAGTACTCCACTCGGTACAACACGGCAATACAGGCACTGTACTCCACTCGGTACTACACGGCACTATACACACAGTACTCCAGTCGGTGATACACGGCAGTACATGCACTGTACTCCACTCGGTACTACACGGCACTATACACACAGTACTCCACTCGGTACTACACGGCAGTACAGGCACTGCACTCCACTCAGTACTACACGACACTATACACTCAGTACTCCACTCGGTAATACACGGCACTATACACACAGTACTCCACTTTGTACTACACGGCAGAACAGGCACTGTACTCTACTCAGTAGTACACGGCAGTACACACACAGTCTCCCACTCGCTACTACCCGGCAGTACAGGCACTGTACTCCACTCAGTAATACACGGCAGTATGCACACAGTACTCCACTCGGGACTACACGGCAGTAAAGGCAATGTACTCCACTCGGTACTACACGGCAGTACAGGCACTGTGCTCCACACAGTACTACACTGCACTATACATACAGTACTCCACACGGGACTACACGGCAGTACATGCAATGTACTCCACTCAGTACTACACTGCACTATACACACAGTACTCCACTCGGCACTACACTTCGGTACAGGCACTGTACTCCACTCGGTACTACACGGCACTATACACACAGTACTCCACTCGGGACTACACGGCAGTACAGTCACTCTACTCCACTCAGTACTACACGAAAGTACAGGCACTGTTCTCCACTCGGTACTACACGGTACTATACACACAGTACCCCACCCGGTACTACACGGCAGTACAGGTACTGTACACCACTCAGTACTACACGGCAGTATGCACACATCACTCCACTCGGTACTACACGGCACTATACACACAGCACTCTACTCGGTACTACACGGCAATACAGGCACTGTACACCACTCGGTACTACACGGCAGTATGCACACAGTACTCCACTCGGTACTACACGGCACTATACACACAGTACTCCACTCGGTACAAACACGGCAGTACAGGCACTGTACTCCACTCGGTACTACACGGCAGTTTACACACAGTACTCCACTCGGGACTACATGGCAGTACAGGCACTGTACTCCACTCAGTACTACACGGCAGTATGCACACAGTCCCCCACTCGGTACTACACGGCACTATACGCACAGTACTCCACTCGGTACTACACGGCAATACAGGCACAGTACTCAACTCGGTACTACACGGCAGTATGCACACAGTCCTCCACTCGGTACAACACGGCAGTACAGGCACTGTACTCCACTCGGTACTACACGGCTTTATACACACAGTACTCCACTCGGTACTACACGGCAGTACAGGCACTGTACTCCACGCAGTACTACACGGCAGTATGCACACAGTACTCCACTCAGTACTACACGGCACTATACACACAGTACTCCACTCGGTACAACACGGCAATACATGCACTGTACTCCACTCGGTACTACACGTATTACCCGGCAGTATACACACAGTACTCCACTCGGGACTACACGGCAGTACACACATACCGTACTCCACTCAGTACTACACGGCAGTACACAAACCGTACTTCACACAGTACTACATGGCAGTACACACACCATACTCCATTCGGTACTACACGGCAGTACGGACACAGTACTCCACTCACTAGTTAACGGCTGTATGCACACAGTACTCCACTGAGTACTATATGTTAGTACAGACAAAGTAATCCACTCAGTACTACACGACAGTGCACACACAGTACTCCACTCGGTACTACACGGCAGTACACACACAGTACTCCACTCGGTACTACGCGGCAGTATACACACAGTACTGCACTCGGGACTACACGGCAGTACAGGCACTGTACTGCACTCAGTACTACACGGCAGTACAGGCACTGTGCTCCACTCGAAACTACACGGCAGTACAGGCACTGTACTCCACTCAGTACTACACGGCAGTATGGACACAGTACTCCACACAGGACTACACGGCAGTACAGGCACTGTACTCCACTCGGTACTATAGGGCAGTACAGGCACTGTACTCCACTCAGTACTACACTGCACTATACACACAGTACTCCACTCGGGACTACATGGCAGTACATGCACTCTACTCCACACAGTACTACACTGCTCTATACACACAGTACCCCACTGGGCACTACACGGCAGTACAGGCAGTGTACTCCACTCAGTACTACACGGCAGTACAAGCACTAGACTCCACTCGGTATTACACGGCAGTACAGGCACTGTATTCCAATCAGTACTACACGGCAGTACAGGCACTGTACTCCACTCGCTACTACACGGCAATACAGGCACTGTACTCCACTCAGTACTACACGGCAGTACAGCCATTGTACTCCACTCGGTACTACACGGCACTGTACACACAGTACTCCACTCGGTACTACACGGCAGAACAGGCACTGTACTCCACACAGCACTACACTGCTCTATACACACAGTACCCCACTGGGCACTACACGGCAGTACAGGCAGTGTACTCCACTCAGTACTACACGGCAGTACAAGCACTAGACTCCACTCGGTATTACACGGCAGTACAGGCACTGTATTCCAATCAGTACTACACGGCAGTACAGGCACTGTACTCCACTCGCTACTACACGGCAATACAGGCACTGTACTCCACTCAGTACTACACGGCAGTACAGCCATTGTACTCCACTCGGTACTACACGGCACTGTACACACAGTACTCCACTCGGTACTACACGGCAGAACAGGCACTGTACTCCACACAGCACTACACTGCTCTATACACACAGTACCCCACTGGGCACTACACGGCAGTAAAGAAACTGTACTCCACTCGGTACTACACGGCAGAACAGGCACTGTACTCCACACAGCACTACACTGCTCTATACACACAGTACCCCACTGGGCACTACACGGCAGTAAAGAAACTGTACTCCACTCGGCACTACACGGCAGTACAGGCACTGTACTTCACTCAGTACTACACGGCAGTACAAGCACTGTACTCCACTCGGTACTACACGGCAGTACAGGCACTATTACTCCAATCAGTACTACACGCAGTACAGGCACTGTACTCCACTCGGGACTACACGGGAGTACAGGCACTGCGCTCCACTCAGTACTACACGGCAGTACAGGCAGTGTACTCCACTCACTACTACACGGCAGTACAAGCACTAGACTCCACTCGGTACTACACGGCAGTACAGGCACTGTACTCCACTCAGTACTACGCGGCAGTACAGGCACTGTACTCCACTCGGTACTACACAGCACTATACACACAGTACTCCATTCGGTACTACACGGCAGTACAGGCACTGTACTCCATTCAGTACTACACGGCAGTACAGGAACTTTACTCCACTCAGTACTACACGGCAGTACAGGCACTGTACTCCACTCAGTACTACGCGGCAGTACAGGCACTGTACTCCACTCGGTACTACACGGCACGATACACACAGTACTCCACTCAGTACTACACGGCAGTACATGCACTGTACTCCACTCAGTACTACACGGCAGTACAGGCACTGTACTCCACTCAGTACTACACGGCAGTACAGGCACTGTATTCCACTCGGTAATACACGGCACGATACACTCTGTACTCCACTCAGTACTACACGGCAGTACAGGCACAGTACTCCACTCGGGACTACACGGCAGTACAGGCACTGTACGCCACTCAGTATTACACGGCAGTACAGGCACTCTACTCCACTCAGTACTACACGGCAGTACAGGGACGGTACTCCACTCGGTACTACACGGCACTATACACACAGTACTCCACTCAGTACTACACGGCAGTACAGGCACTGTACTCCACTTGGGACTACACGGCAGTACAGGCACTGTACTCCACTCAGTACTACACAGCAGTACAGGCACTCTACTCCACTCAGTACTACACGGCAGTACACCCACTGTACTCCACTCGGTACTACACGGCACTATACACACAGTACTCCACTCAGTACTACTCGGCAGTACAGGCACAGTACTCCACTCACTCCTACACGGCAGTACAGGCACTGTACTCCACTCGGGACTTCACGGCAGTACAGGCACTGAACTCCACTAAGTACTACACGGCAGTACAGGCACTGTACTCCACTCGGTACTACACGGCAGTACATGCAATGTACTCCACTCGGTACTACACCGCACTATACACACAGTACTCCACTCGGTACTACACGGCAGTACATGCACTGTACTCCACTCGGTATTACACGGCACTATACAAAGAGTACTTCACTCGGTACTACACGGCAGTACAGGCACTATACTCCACTCAGTACTACACGGCAGTATGCATACAGTACTCCACTCGGTACTACACGGCAGTACATGAACTGTACTCCACTCGGTATTACACGGTACTATACACACAGTATTCCACTCGGTACTACACGGCATTACAGGCACTCTACTCAACTCAGTACTACACGGCAATACAGGCACTGTACTCCACTCGGTACTACACGGCACTATACACACAGTACTCCACTTGGTACTACACGGCAGAACAGGCACTGTACTCTACTCAGTAGTACACGGCAGTACACACACAGTCCCCCACTCGCTACTACCCGGCAGTACAGGCACTGTACTCCACTCAGTAATACACGGCAGTATGCACACAGTACTCCACTCGGGACTACACGGCAGTAAAGGCACTGTACTCCACTCGGTACTACACGGCAGTACAGGCACAGTACTCCACCCAGTACTACACTGCACTATACATACAGTACTCCACTCGGGACTACACGGCAGTACATGCACTGTACTCCACTCAGTACTACACTGCAATATACACACACTACTCCACTCGGCACTACACTTCGGTACAGGCACTGTACTTCACTCAGTACTACACGGCAGTACAAGCACTGTACTCCACTCGGTAGTACACGACAGTACATGCACTATTACTCCAATCAGTACTACACGGCAGTACAGGTACTGTACTCCACTCGGGACTACACGGCAGTACAGGCACTGTACTCCACTCACAACTACACGGCAGTACAGGTACTGTACGCCACTCGGGACTACACGACAGTACACACACTATTACTCCACTCACAACTACACGGCAGTACAGGCACTGTACTCCACTCGGGACTACACGGCAGTATAGGCACTGTACTCCACTCAGTACTACACGGCAGTACAGGCACTGTACTCCACTCGGTACTACACGGCACTATACACACCGTACTCCACTCGGGACTACACGGCAGTACAGGCACTCTACTCCACTCAGTACTAAACGAAAGTACAGGCAATGTACTCCACTCCGTACTACACGGCACTTTACACACAGTACTCCATTCGGTACTACACGGCAGTACAGGCACTGTACTCCATTCAGTACTACACGGCAGTACAGGCACTGTACTCCACTCGGTACTGCATGGCACTATACACACGGTACTCCACTCAGTACTACACGGCAGTACAGGCACTGTACTCCACTCGGGACTAAACGGCAGTACAGGCACTGTACTCCACTCAGTACTACACGGCAGTACAGGCACTGTACTCCACTCAGTACTACACGGCAGTACAAGCACTGCACTCCACTCGGTACTACACGGCACTTTACACACAGTACTCCACTCGGGACTACACGGCAGTACAGGCTCTGTACTCCACTCAGTACTACACGGCAGTACAGGCACTGTAATCCACTCAGTACTACACGGCAGTACAGGCACTGTACTCCACTCAGTACTACACGGCAGTACAGGCACTGTACTCCACTCAGTACTACACGGCAGTACAGGCACTGTACTCCACTCAGTACTACACGGCAGTACAGGCATTGTACTCCACTCGGTACTACACGGCACTATACACACAGTACTCCACTCAGTACTACACGGCAGTACAGGCACTGTACTCCACTCGGGACTACACGGCAGTACAGGCACTGTACTCTACTCAGTACTACACGGCACTATACACACAGTACTCCACTCAAACTACACGGCAGTACAGGCACTGTACTCCACTCGGTACTACACGGCACTATACACACGGTACTCCACTCAGTACTACACGGCAGTACAGGCACTGTACTCCACTCGGGACTAAACGGCAGTAAAGGCACTGTACTCCACTCAGTACTACACGGCAGTACAGGCACTGTACTCCACTCAGTACTACACGGCAGTACAAGCACTGTACTCCACTCGGTACTACACGGCACTTTACACACAGTACTCCACTCGGGACTACACGGCAGTACAGGCTCTGTACTCCACTCAGTACTACACGGCAGTACAGGCAGTGTACTCCACTCGGGACTACACGGCAGTACAGGCACTGTACTCCACTCAGAACTACACGGCAGTACAGGCACTGTACTCCACTCAGTACTACACGGCAGTACACCCACTGTACTCCACTCGGTACTACACGGCGCTATACACACAGTACTCCACTCAGTACTACACGGCAGTACAGGCACAGTACGCCACTCACTACTACACGGCAGTACAGGCGCTGTACTCCACTCGGGACTACACGGCAGTACACCCATCGTACTCCACTCAGTACTACACGGCAGTACAAGCACTGTACTCCACTCGGTACTACACGGCACTATACACACAGTACTCCACTCGATACTACACGGCAGTACAGGTACTGTACTCCACTCAGTACTACACGGCAGTATGCACACAGTACTCCACTCGGTACTACACGGCACTATACACACAGTACTCCACTCGGTACAACACGGCGATACAGGTACTGTACTCCACTCGGTACTACACGGCACTATACACACAGTACTCCAGTCGGTAATACACGGCAGTACATGCACTGTACTCCACTCGGTACTACACGGCACTATACACACAGTACTCCACTCGGTACTACACGGCAGTACAGGCACTGCACTCCACTCAGTACTACACGACACTATACACACAGTACTCCACTCGGTAATACACGGCAGTACATGCACTGTACTCCACTCGGTACTACACGGTACTATACACACAGTACTCCAATCGGTACTACACGGCATTACAGGCACTGTACTCCACTCAGTACTACACGGCAGTACAGGCACTGAACTCCACTCGGTACTACACGGCACTATACACACAGTACTCCACTCGGTACTACACGGCAGAACAGGCACTGTACTCTACTCAGTAGTACACGGCAGTACACACACAGTCCCCCACTCGCTACTACCCGGCAGTACAGGCACTGTACTCCACTCAGTAATACACGGCAGTATGCACACCGTACTCCACTCGGGACTACACGGCAGTAAAGGCACTGTACTCCACTCGGTACTACACGGCAGTACAGGCACTGTACTCCACTCAGTACTACACTGCACTATACATACAGTACTCCACTAGGGACTACACGGCAGTACATGCAATGTACTCTACTCAGTACAACACTGCACTATACACACAGTACTCCACTCGGCACTACACTTCAGTACAGGCACTGTACTTCACTCAGTACTACACGGCAGTACAAGCACTGTACTCCACTCGGGACTACACGGCAGTACAGGCACTGTACTCCACTCACAACTACACGGCAGGACAGGTACTGTATTCCACTCGGGACTACACGGCAGTACAGGCACTGTACTCCACTCACAAATACACGGCAGTACAGGTACTGTACTCCACTCGGGACTACACGGCAGTACAGGCACTGTACTCCACTCACAACTACACGGCAGTACAGGTACAGTACGCCACTCGGGACTACACGACAGTACAGGCACTATTACTCCACTCACAACTACACGGCAGTACAGGCCCTGTACTCCACTCGGGACTACACGGCAGTATACTCACTGTACTCCACTGAGTACTACACGGCAGTACAGGCACTGTACTCCACTCGGTACTACACGGCACTATACACAGGGTACTCCACTCGGGACTACACGGCAGTACAGGCACTGTACTCCACTCGGGACTACACGGCAGTACAGGCACTCTACTCCACTCAGTACTACACGAAAGTACAGGCACTGTACTCCACTCGGTACTACACGGCACTATACACACAGTACCCCACCCGGTACTACACGGCAGTACAGGTACTGTACACCACTCAGTACTACACGGCAGTATGCACACATCACTCCACTCGGTACTACACGGCACTATACACACAGTACTCCACTCGGTACTACACGGCAATACAGGCACTGTACTCCACTCGGTACTACACGGCACTATACACACAGTACTCCACTCGGGACTACACGGCAGTACATGCACTGTACTCCACTCGGTACTACACCGCACTATACACACAGTACTCCACTCGGTACTACACGGCAGTACATGCACTCTACTCCACTCGATACTACACGGCACTATACACACAGTAATCCACTCGGTACTACACGGCAGTACAGGCACTGTACTCCACTAGGTACTACACGGCTTTATACACACAGTACTCCACTCGGTACTACACGGCAGTACAGGCACTGTACTCCACGCAGTACTACACGGCAGTATGCACACAGTACTCCACTCAGTACTACACGGCACTATACACACAGTACTCCGCTCGGTACAAACACGGCAGTACAGGCACTGTACTCCACTCGGTACTACACGGCAGTTTACACACAGTACTCCACTCGGGACTACATGGCAGTACAGGCACTGTACTCCACTCAGTACTACACGGCAATATGCACACAGTCCCCCACTCGGTACTACACGGCACTATACGCACAGTACTCCACTCGGTACTACACGGCAATACAGGCACTGTACTCCACTCAGTACTACACGGCAGTATGCACACAGTACTCCACTCGGTACTACACGGCAGTACAGGCACTGTACTCCACTCGGTACTACACGGCACTATACACACAGTACTCCACTCGGTACTACACGGCAGTACAGGCACTGTACTCCAGTCTGTACTCCACGGCACTATACACACAGTACTCCACTCAGTACTACACGGCAGTATGCACACAGTACTCCACTCGGTACTACACGGAGTACAGGCACTGTACTCCACTAGGTACCACACGGCTTTATACACACAGTACTCCACTCGGTACTACACGGCAGTACAGGCACTGTACTCCACGCAGTACTACACGGCAGTATGCACACAGTACTCCACTCAGTACTACACGGCACTATACACACATTACTCCACTCGGTACAACACGGCAATACAGGCACTGTACTCCACTCGGTACTACACGGCACTATACACACAGTACTCCAGTCGGTGATACACGGCAGTACATGCACTGTACTCCACTCGGTACTACACGGCACTATACACACAGTACTCCACTCGGTACTACACGGCAGTACAGGCACTGCACTCCACTCAGTACTACACGACACTATACACACAGAACTCCACTCGGTAATACACGGCACTATACACACAGTACTCCACTCGGTACTACACGGCAGAACAGGCACTATACTCTACTCAGTAGTACACGGCAGTACACACACAGTCTCCCACTCGCTACTACCCGCCAGTACAGGCACTGTACTCCACTCAGTAATACACGGCACTATACACACAGTACTCTACTCGGTACTACACGGCAATACAGGCACTGTACTCCACTCGGTACTACACGGCACTATACACACAGTACTCCACTCGGGACTACACGGCAGTACATGCACTGTACTCCACTCGTTACTACACCGCACTATACACACAGTACGCCACTCGGTACTACACGGCAGTACATGCACTCTACTCCACTCGATACTACACGGCACTATACACACAGTACTCCACTCGGTACTACACGGCAGTACAGGCACTGTACTCCACTCAGTAATACACGGCAGTATGAACACAGTACTCCACTCGGTACTACACGGCACTATACACACACTACTCCACTCGGTACAAACACGGCAGTACAGGCACTGTACTCCACTCGGTACTACACGGCAGTTTACACACAGTACTCCACTCGGGACTACATGGCAGTACAGGCACTGTACTCCACTCAGTACTACACGGCAGTATGCACACAGTCCCCCACTCGGTACTACACGGCACTATACGCACAGTACTCCACTCGGTACTACACGGCAATACAGGCACTGTACTCCACTCGGTACTACACGGCAGTATGCACACAGTCCTCCACTCGGTACAACACGGCAGTACAGGCACTGTACTCCACTCGGTACTACACGGCTTTATACACACAGTACTCCACTCGGTACTACACGGCAGTACAGGCACTGTACTCCACGCAGTACTACACGGCAGTATGCACACAGTACTCCACTCAGTACTACACGGCACTATACACACAGTACTCCACTCGGTACAACACGGCAATACAGGCACTGTACTCCACTCGGTACTACACGGCACTATACACACAGTACTCCAGTCGGTAATATACGGCAGTACATGCACTGTACTCCACTCGGTACTACACGGCACTATACACACAGTACTCCACTCGGTACTACACGGCAGTACAGGCACTGCACTCCACTCAGTACAACACGACACTATACACACAGTACTCCACTCGGTAATACACGGCAGTACATGCACTGTACTCCACTCGGTACTACACGGAACTATACACACAGTACTCCACTCGGTACTACACGGCATTACAGGCACTGTACTCCACTCAGTACTACACGGCAGTACAGGCACTGTACTCCACTCGGTACTACACGGCACTATACACACAGTATTCCACTCGGTACTACACGGCAGTACAGGCACTGTACTCCACTCGGTACTACACGGCACTATACGCACAGTACTCCACTCGGTACTACACGGCAATACAGGCACTGTACTCCACTCGGTACTACACGGCAGTACACACACAGTCTCCCACTCGCTACTACCCGGCAGTACAGGCACTGTACTCCACTCAGTAATACACGGCAGTATGCACACAGTACTCCACTCGGGACTACACGGCAGTAGAGGCACTGTACTCCACTCGGTACTACACGGCAGTACAGGCACTGTACTCCACTCAGTACTACACTGCACTATACATACAGTACTCCACTCGGGACTACACGGCAGTACATGCACTGTACTCCACTCAGTACTACACTGCACTAGTGCCGATTAGTACTGAGTGGAGTACTGTGTGTATAGTGCGGTGTAGTACCGAGTGGAGTACAGTGCCTGTATTGCCGTGTAGTACCGAGTGGAGTACTGTGTGTACAGTGCCGTGTGGTACCGAGTGGAGTACTGTGTGTATAGTGCGGTGTAGTACCTAGTGGAGAACAGTGCCTGTACTGCCGTGTAGTACCGAGTGGAGTACTGTGTGTATAGTGCGGTGTTGTACCGAGTGGAGTACATTGCATGTACTGCCGTGTAGTACCGAGTGGAGTACTGTGTGTACAGTGCCGTGTAGTACCGAGTGGAGTACAGTGCCTGTATTGCCGTGTAGTACCGAATGGAGTACTGTGTGTATAGTGCCGTGTAGTACCGAGTGGAGTACTGTGTGCATACTGCCGTGTAGTACTGAGTGGAGTACAGTACCTGTACTGCCGTGTAGTACCGAGTGGAGTACTGTGTGTATAGTGCCGTGTAGTACCGAGTGGAGTACAGTGCCTGTAGTGCCGTGTAGTACTGAGTGGAGTACAGTGCCTGTACTGCCGTGTAGTCCCGAGTGGAGTACAGTGCCTGTACTGCCGTGTAGTCCCGAGTGGAGTACTGTGTGTATAGTGCAGTGTAGTACTGAGTGGTGTACAGTGCCTGAACTGCCGTGTAGTACTGAGTGGAGTACAGTGCCTGTACTCCCGTGTAGTCCCGAGTGGAGTACTGTGTGTATAGTGCCGTGTAGTACTGAGTGGAGTACATTGCCTGTACTGCCGTGTAGTACTGAGTGGAGTACAGTGCCTGTACTGCCGTGTAGTACTGAGTGGAGTACAGTGCCTTTACTGCCGTGTAGTACTGAGTGGAGTACAGTGCCTGTACTGCCGTGTAGTACTGAGTGGAGTACATTGCCTGTACTGCCCTGTAGTCCCGAGTGGAGTACTGCGTGTAAAGTGCCGTGTAGTACCGAATGGAGTACAGTGCCTGTACTGCCGTGTAGTACTGAGTGGAGTACAGTGCCTGTACGGCCGTGTTGTACTGAGTGGAGTACGGTGCCTGTACTGCCGTGTAGTCTCCAGTGGAGTACAGTGCCTGTACTGCCGTGTAGTATTGAGTGGAGTACTGTGTGTATACTGCCATGTAGTACTGAGTGGAGTACATTGCCTGTACTGCCGTGTAGTCCGGAGTGGAGTACAGTGCCAGTACTGCCGTGTAGTCCTGAGTGGAGTACTGTGTGTATAGTGCCGTGTAGTACCGAGTGGAGTACTGTGTGTATAGTGCGGTGTAGTACCGAGTGGAGTACATTGCATGTACTGCCGTGTAGTACCGAGTGGAGTACAGTGCCTGTACTGCCGTGTAGTACTTAGTGGAGTTCAGTGCCTGTACTGCCGTGAGGTCCCGAGTGGAGTACAGTGCCTGTACTGCCGTGTAGTACTGAGTGGAGTACAGTGCCTTTACTGCCGTGTAGTACTGAGTGGAGTACAGTGCCTGTACTGCCGTGTAGTACTGAGTGGAGTACATTGCCTGTACTGCCCTGTAGTCCCGAGTGGAGTACTGCGTGTAAAGTGCCGTGTAGTACCGAATGGAGTACAGTGCCTGTACTGCCGTGTAGTACTGAGTGGAGTACAGTGCCTGTACGGCCGTGTTGTACTGAGTGGAGTACGGTGCCTGTACTGCCGTGTAGTCTCCAGTGGAGTACAGTGCCTGTACTGCCGTGTAGTACCGAGTGGAGTACTCTGTGTATAGTGCCGTGTAGTACCGAGTGGAGTACGGTGCCTGTACTGCCGTGTAGTACCGAGTGGAGTACTCTATGCATACTGCCGTGTAATACCGAGTGGAGTACAGTGCATGTACTGCCGTGTAGTACCGAGTGGAGTACTGTGTGTATAGTGCGGTGTAGTACCGAGTGGAGTACATTGCATGTACTGCCGTGTAGTACCGAGTGGAGTACAGTGCCTGTACTGCCGTGTAGTACTTAGTGGAGTTCAGTGCCTGTACTGCCGTGAGGTCCCGAGTGGAGTACAGTGCCTGTACTGCCGTGTAGGAGTGAGTGGAGTACTGTGCCTGTACTGCCGAGTAGTACTGAGTGGAGTACTGTGTGTATAGTGCCGTGTAGTACCGAGTGGAGTACAGTGGGTGTACTGCCGTGTAGTACTGAGTGGAGTAGAGTGCCTGTACTGCTGTGTAGTACTGAGTGGAGTACAGTGCCTGTACAGCCGTGTAGTCCCAAGTGGAGTACAGTGCCTGTACTGCCGTGTAGTACTGAGTGGAGTACTGTGTGTATAGTGCCGTGTAGTACCGCGTGGAGTACCGTCCCTGTACTGCCGTGTAGTACTGAGTGGAGTAGAGTGCCTGTACTGCTGTGTAGTACTGAGTGGCGTACAGTGCCTGTACTGCCGTGTAGTCCCGAGTGGAGTACTGTGCCTGTACTGCCGTGTAGTACTGAGTGGAGTACTGAGTGTATCGTGCCGTGTATTACCGAGTGGAATACAGTGCCTGTACTGCCGTGTAGTACTGAGTGGAGTACAGTGCCTGTACTGCCGTGTAGTACTGAGTGGAGTACAGTGCATGTACTGCCGTGTAGTACTGAGTGGAGTACTGTGTGTATCGTGCCGTGTAGTACCGAGTGGAGTACAGTGCCTGTACTGCCGCGTAGTACTGAGTGGAGTACAGTGCCTGTACTGCCGTGTAGTACTGAGTGGAGTAAAGTTCCTGTACTGCCGTGTAGTCCTGAATTGAGTACTGTGTGTATAGTGCCGTGTAGTACCGAGTGGAGTACATTGCCTGTACTGCCGTGTAGTACCGAGTGGAGTACTGTGTGTATAGTGCCGTGTAGTACCGAGTGGAGTACTGTGTGTATAGTGCCGTGTAGTACCGAGTGGAGTACAGTGCCTGTACTGCCGTGTAGTACTGAGTGGAGTACAGTGCCTGTACTGCCGTGTAGTACCGAGTGGAGTCTAGTGCTTGTACTGCCGTGTAGTAGTGAGTGGAGTACACTGCCTGTACTGCCGTGTAGTACTGAGTGGAGTGCAGTGCCTGTACTGCCGTGTAGTCCCGAGTGGAGTACAGTGCCTGTACTGCGTGTAGTACTGATTGGAGTAATAGTGCCTGTACTGCCGTGTAGTACCGAGTGGAGTACAGTGCTTGTACTGCCGTGTAGTACTGAGTGAAGTACAGTGCCTGTACTGCCGTGTAGTGCCGAGTGGAGTACTGTGTGTACAGTGCAGTGTAGTACTGAGTGGAGTACATTGCATGTACTGCCGTGTAGTCCCGAGTGGAGTACTGTATGTATAGTGCAGTGTAGTACTGAGTGGAGTACAGCGCCTGTACTGCCGTGTAGTACCGAGTGGAGTACAGTTTCTTTACTGCCGTGTAGTGCCCAGTGGGGTACTGTGTGTATAGAGCAGTGTAGTGCTGTGTGGAGTACAGTGCCTGTTCTGCCGTGTAGTACCGAGTGGAGTACTGTGTGTACAGCGCCGTGTAGTACCGAGTGGAGTACAATGGCTGTACTGCCGTGTAGTACTGAGTGGAGTACAGTGCCTGTATTGCCGTGTAGTAGCGAGTGGAGTACAGTGCCTGTACTGCCGTGTAGTACTGATTGGAATACAGTGCCTGTACTGCCGTGTAGTACCGAGTGGAGTCTAGTGCTTGTACTGCCGTGTAGTACTGAGTGGAGTACACTGCCTGTACTGCCGTGTAGTGCCCAGTGGGGTACTGTGTGTATAGAGCAGTGTAGTACTTTGTGGAGTAGAGTGCATGTAGTGCCGTGTAGTCCCGAGTGGAGTACTGTGTGTATAGTGCAGTGTAGTACTGAGTGGAGTACAGTGCCTGTACTGCCCTATAGTACCGAGTGGAGTACAGTGCCTGTACTGCCGTGTAGTCCTGTGTGGAGTACTGTGTCCATACTGCCGTGTAGTACTGAGTGGAGTACAGTGCCTGTACTGCCATGTAGTTTCGAGTGGAGTACAGTGCCTGTACTGCCGTGTAGTACTGAGTGCAGTACAGTGCCTGTACTGCCGTGTAGTCCCGAGTGCAGTACTGTGTGTATACTGCCGCGTAGTACCGAGTGGAGTACTGTGTGTGTACTGCCGTGTAGTACCGAGTGGAGTACTGTGTGTGCACTGTCGTGTAGTACTGAGTGGATTACTTTGTCTGTACTAACATATAGTAATCAGTGGAGTACTGTGTGCATACAGCCGTTAACTACTGAGTGGAGTACTGTGTCTGTACTGCCGTGTAGTACCGAATGGAGTATGGTGTGTGTACTGCCATGTAGTACTGTGTGAAGTACGGTTTGTGTACTGCCGTGTAGTACTGAGTGGAGTACGGTATGTGTGTACTGCCGTGTAGTCCAGAGTGGAGTACTGTGTGTATACTGCCGGGTAATACCGAGTGGAGTACTCTGTCTGTACTGACATGTAGTACTGAGTGGAGTACGATGGGTGTACTGCCGTGTAGTACTGAGTGGATTACTGTGTGTATACTGCCGTGTAGTACAGAGTGCAGTACTCTGTCTATACTGCCGTGTAGTACTGAGTGGAGTACTGTGTGTATACTGCCGTGTAGTACTGAGTGGAGTACTGTGTGTATACTGCTGTGTAGTACTGAGTGGAGTACGATGGGTGTACTGCCGTGTAGTACTGAGTGGAGTACTCGGTACTACACGGCACTATACACACAGTACTCCACTCAGTACTATACGGCAGTACAGGCACAGTACGCCACTCACTACTACACGGCAGTACAGGCACTGTACTCCACTCGGGACTACACGGCAGTACAGGCACTGTACTCCACTCAGTACTACACAGCAGTACAGGCTCTCTACTCCACTCAGTACTACACGGCAATACACCCACTGTACTCCACTCGGTACTACACGGCACTATACACACAGTACTCCACTCAGTACTACTCGGCAGTACAGGCACAGTACTCCACTCACTCCTACACGGCAGTACAGGCACTGTACTCCACTCGGGACTACACGGCAGTACAGGCACTGTACTCCACTAAGTACTACACGGCAGTACAGGCACTGTACTCCACTCGGTACTACACGGCAGTACATGCAATGTACTCCACTCGTACTACACCGCACTATACACACAGTACTCCACTCGGTACTACACGGCAGTACTTGCACTGTACTCCACTCGGTACTACACGGCACTATACAAAGAGTACTCCACTCGGTACTACACGGCAGTACAGGCACTACACTCCACTCAGTACTACACGGCAGTATGCACACAGTTCTCCACTCGGTACTACACGGCAGTACAGGCACTGTACTCCTCTCGGTACTACGCGGCACTATACACACAGTACTCCACTCGGTACTACACGGCAGTACAGGCAATGTACTCCACTCGGTACTACACGGCAGTATACACACAGTCCCCCACTCGGTACTACACGGCAGTACAGGCACTGTACTCCACCCTGTACAACACGGCAGTACAGGTACTGTACTCCACTCAGTACTACACGGCAGTATAGACACAGTACTCCACTCAGTACTTAACGGCTGTATGCACACAGTACTCCAATGAGTACTACACGGCAGCACACACATCGTACTCCACTCAGTACTACACGGCAGTATACACACAGTACTCCACTCAGTACTACACGGCAGTACACACACAGTACTCCACTCAGTACTACACGGCAGTACACCAATCGTACTCCACTCAGTACTACACAGCAGTATACACACAGTACTCCACTCAGTACTACACGGCAGTATACACACATTACTCCACTCAGTACTACACGGCAGTATAGACACAGTACTGCACTCTGTACTACACGGCAGTATACACACAGTAATCCACTCAGTACTACACGGCAGTACACCCAACGTACTCCACTCAGTACTACATGTCAGTACAGACAGTGTACTCCACTCGGTATTACCCGGCAGTATACACACAGTACTCCACTCGGGACTACACGGCAGTACACACATACCGTACTCCACTCAGTACTACACGGCAGTACACAAACCGTACCTCACACAGTACTACATGGCAGTACACACACCATACTCCATTCGGTACTACACGGCAGTACAGACACAGTACTCCACTCAGTAGTTAACGGCTGTATGCACACAGTACTCCACTGAGTACTATATGTTAGTACAGACAAAGTAATCCACTCAGTACTACACGACAGTGCACACACAGTACTCCACTCGGTACTACACGGCAGTACACACACAGTACTCCACTCGGTACTACGCGGCAGTATACACACAGTACTGCACTCGGGACTACACGGCAGTACAGGCACTGTACTGCACTCAGTACTACACGGCAGTACAGGCACTGTACTCCACTCGAAACTACACGGCAGTACAGGCACTGTAATCCACTCAGTACTACACGGCAGTATGGACACAGTACTCCACACAGGACTACACGGCAGTACAGGCACTGTACTCCACTCGGTACTATAGGGCAGTACAGGCGCTGTACTCCACTCAGTACTACACTGCACTATACACACAGTACTCCACTCGGGACTACATGGCAGAACATGCACTCTACTCCACACAGTACTACACTGCTCTATACACACAGTACCCCACTGGGCACTACACGGCAGTACAGGCAGTGTACTCCACTCAGTACTACACGGCAGTACAAGCACTAGACTCCACTCGGTACTACACGGCAGTACAGGCACTGTATTCCAATCAGTACTACACGGCAGTACAGGCACTGTACTCCACTCGCTACTACACGGCAATACAGGCACTGTACTCCACTCAGTACTACACGGCAGTACAGCCATTGTACTCCACTCGGTACTACACGGCACTGTACACACAGTACTCCACTCGGTACTACACGGCAGAACAGGCACTGTACTCCACACAGCACTACACTGCTCTATACACACAGTACCCCACTGGGCACTACACGGCAGTAAAGAAACTGTACTCCACTCGGTACTACACGGCAGTACAGGCACTGTACTCCACTCAGTACTACACTGCACTATACATACAGTACTCCACTCGGGACTACACGGCAGTACATGCAATGTACTCCACTCAGTACTACACTGCACTGTACACACAGTACTCCACTCGGCACTACACGGCAGTACAGGCACTGTACTTCACTCAGTACTACACGGCAGTACAAGCACTGTACTCCACTCGGTACTACACGGCAGTACAGGCACTATTACTCCAATCAGTACTACACGCAGTACAGGCACTGTACTCCACTCGGGACTACACGGCAGTACAGGCACTGCACTCCACTCAGTACTACACGGCAGTACAGGCAGTGTACTCCACTCACTACTACACGGCAGTACAAGCACTAGACTCCACTCGGTACTACACGGCAGTACAGGCACTGTACTCCACTCAGTACTACACGGCAGTACAGGCACTGTACTCCACTCGGTACTACACGGCACTATACACACAGTACTCCACTCGGTACTACACGGCACTATACACACAGTACTCCACTCGGTACTACACGGCAGTACAGGCAATGTACTCCACTCGGTACTACACGGCACTATACACACAGTACTCAATTCAGGACTACACGGCAGTACAGGAACTTTACTCCACTCAGTACTACACGGCAGTACAGGCACTGTACTCGACTCAGTACTACGCGGCAGTACAGGCACTGTACTCCACTCGGTACTACACGGCACGATACACACAGTACTCCACTCAGTACTACACGGCAGTACATGCACTGTACTCGACTCAGTACTACGCGGCAGTACAGGCACTGTACTCCACTCGGTAATACACGGCACGATACACTCAGTACTCCACTCAGTACTACACGGCAGTACAGGCACAGTACTCCACTCGGGACTACACGGCAGTACAGGCACTGTACGCCACTCAGTACTACACGGCAGTACAGGCACTCTACTCCACTCAGTACTACACGGCAGTACAGGGACGGTACTCCACTCGGTACTACACGGCACTATACACACAGTACTCCACTCAGTACTACACGGCAGTACAGGCACTGTACACCACTTGGGACTACACGGCAGTACAGGCACTGTACTCCACTCAGTACTACACAGCAGTACAGGCACTCTACTCCACTCAGTACTACACGGCAGTACACCCACTGTACTCCACTCGGTACTACACGGCACTATACACACAGTACTCCACTCAGTACTACTCGGCAGTACAGGCACAGTCCTCCACTCACTCCTACACGGCAGTACAGGCACTGTACTCCACTCGGGACCTCACGGCAGTACAGGCACTGAACTCCACTAAGTACTACACGGCAGTACAGGCACTGTACTCCACTCGGTACTACACGGCAGTACATGCAATGTACTCCACTCGGTACTACACCGCACTATACACACAGTACTCCACTCGGTACTACACGGCAGTACATGCACTGTACTCCACTCGGTATTACACGGCACTATACAAAGAGTACTCCACTCGGTACTACACGGCAGTACAGGCACTATACTCCACACAGTACTACACGGCAGTATGCATACAGTACTCCACTCCGTACTACACGGCAGTACAGGCACCGTACTCCACTCGGTACTACACGGCACTATACACACAGTACTCCACTCGGTACTACACGGCAGTACAGGCACTGTACTCCACTCGGTACTACACGGCAGTATACACACAGTCCCCCACTCAGTACTACACGGCAGTACAGGCACCGTACTCCACTCGGTACTACACGGCACTATACAAACTGTACTCCACCCAGTACTACACGGCAGTACAGGTACTGTACTCCACTCAGTACTACACGGCAGTACAGGCACTGTACACCACTCAATACTACACTGCTCTATGCACACAGTACTACACTCGAGACTACACGGCAGTACAGCCACTGTACTCCACTTAGTACTACTCGGCAGTACAGACACTGTACTCCACTCGGTACTACACGGCACTATACACACAGTACTCCACTCAGGACTACACGGTAGTACTGGCACTGTACTCCACTCCGGACTACACGGCAGTACAGGCAATGTACTCCACTCAGTACTACACGGCACTATACACACAGTACTCCACTCGGGCCTACACGGGAGTACAGGCACTGTACTCCACTCAGTACTACACGGCAGTTCAGGCACTGTACACCACTCAGTACTACACTGCACTATACACACAGTACTCCACTCGGGACTACACGGCAGTACAGGCACTGTACTCCACTCAATACTACACGGCAGTACAGGCACTGTACTCCACTGGAGACTACACGGCAGTACAGGCACCGTACTCCACTCAGTACTACACGGCCGTACAGGCACTGTACTCCACTCAGTACTACACGGCAGTACAGGCACTGTACTCCATTCGGTACTACACGGCACTTTACACACAGTACTCCACTCGGGACTACAGGGCAGTACAGGCAATGTACTCCACTCAGTACTACACGGCAGTACAGGCACTGTACTCCACTCAGTACTACACGGCAGTAAAGGCACTGTACTCCACTCAGTACTACACGGCAATACAGGCACTGTACTCCACTCAGTACTACACGGCAGTACAGGCAATGTACTCCACTCAGTACTACACGGCACTATACACACAGTACTCCACTCGGGACTACACGGGAGTACAGGCACTGTACTCCACTCAGTACTACACGGCAGTTCAGGCACTTTACACCACTCAGTACTACACTGCACTATACACACAGTACTCCACTCGGGACTACACGGCAGTACAGGCACTGTACTCCACTCGGGACTACACGGCAGTACAGGCACTGTACTCCACTCAGTACTACACGGCACTACAGGCACTGTACTCCACTCGGTACTACACGGCACTATACAAACAGTACTCCACTCGGTACTACACGGCAGTACAGGTACTGTACTCCACTCAGTACTACACGGCAGTATGCACACAGTACTCCACTCGGTACTACACGGCACTATACACAGAGTACTCCATTCGGTACTACACGGCAATACAGGCACTGTACTCCACTCGGTACTACACGGCACTGTACACACAGTACTCCACTCGGTACTACACGGCAGTACATGCAATGTACTCCACTCGGTACTACACCGCACTATACACACAGTACTCCACTCGGTACTACACGGCAGTACAGGCACTGTACTCCACTAGGTACTACACCGCACTATACACACAGTACTCCACTCGGTACCACACGGCACTGTACACACAGTACTCCACTCGGTACTACACGGCAATACAGGCACTGTACTCCACTCGGTACTACACCGCACTATACACACAGTACTCCACTCAGTACTACTCGGCACTATACACACAGTACTCCACTCAGTACTACACGATAGTACAGGCACTGTACTCCACTTGGGACTACACGGCAGTACGGGCACTCTACTCCACTCAGTACTACACGGCAGTACAGGGACGGTACTCCACTCGGTACTACACGGCACTATACACACAGTACTCCACTCAGTACTACACGATAGTACAGGCACTGTACCCCACTCAGTACTATACAGCAGTACAGGCACTCTACTGCATTCAGTACTACACGGCAGTACACCCACTGTACTCCACTCGGTACTACACGGCACTATACACACAGTACTCCACTCAGTACTACTCGGCAGTACAGGCACAGTACTCCACTCACTCCTACACGGCAGTACAGGCACTGTACTCCACTCGGGACTACACGGCAGTACAGGCACTGTACTCCACTCAGTACTACACGATAGTACAGGCACTGTACTCCACTTGGGACTACACGGCAGTACGGGCACTCTACTCCACTCAGTACTACACGGCAGTACAGGGTCGGTACTCCACACGGTACTACACGGCACTATACACACAGTAATCCACTCAGTACTACACGATAGTACAGGCACTGTACTCCACTTGGGACTACACGGCAGTACGGGCACTCTACTCCACTCAGTACTACACGGCAGTACAGGGACGGTACTCCACCCGGTACTACACGGCACTATACACACAGTACTCCACTCAGTACTACACGATAGTACAGGCACTGTACTCCACTTGGGACTACACGGCAGTACGGGCACTCTACTCCACTCAGTACTACACGGCAGTACAGGGACGGTACTCCACTCGGTACTACACGGCACTATACACACAGTACTCCACTCAGTACTACACGTTAGTACAGGCACTGTACTCCACTTGGGACTACACGGCAGTACAGGCACTGTACCCCACTCAGTACTATACAGCAGTACAGGCACTCTACTGCATTCAGTACTACACGGCAGTACACCCACTCTACTCCACTCGGTACTACACGGCACTATACACACAGTACTCCACTCAGGACTTCACGGCAGTACATTCACTGTACTCCACTCCGGACTACACGGCAGTACAGGCAATGTACTCCACTCAGTACTACACGGCACTATACACACAGTACTCCACTCGGGACTAAACGGGAGTACAGGCACTTAACTCCACTCAGTACTACACGGCAGTTCAGGCACTGTGCACCACACAGTACTACACTGCACTATACACACTGTACTCCACTCTGTACTACACGGCAGTACAGGCACTGTACTCCACTCGGGACTACACGGCAGTACAGGCACTGTACTCCACTCAGTACTACACGGCAGTACATGCACTGTACTCCACTCAGTACTACACGGCAGTGCAGGCACTGTACTCCATTCGGTACTACACGGCACTTTACACACTGTACTCCACTCGGGACTACAGGGCAGTACAGGCAATGTACTCCACTCAGTACTACACGGCAGTACAGGCACTGTACTCCACTCAGTACTACACGGCAGTAAAGGCCCTGTACTCCACTCAGTACTACACGGCAGTACAGGCACTGTACTCCACTCAGTACTACACGGCAGTACAGGCACTGTACTCCACTCGGTAATACACGGCACTATACACACAGTACTCCAATCAGTACTACACGGCAGTACAGGCACTGTACTCCACTCGGGACTACACGGCAGTACAGGCACTGTACTCCACTCAGTACTACACGGCACTACAGGCACTGTACTCCACTCGGTACTACACGGCACTATACACACAATACTCCACTCGGTACTACACGGCAGTACAGGTACTGTACTCCACTCAGTACTACACGGCAGTATGCAAACAGTACTCCACTCGGTAATACACGGCACTATACACACAGTCCTCCACTCGGTACTACACGGCAATACAGGCGCTGTACTCCACTCGGTACTACACGGCACTGTACACACAGTACTCCACTCGGTACTACACGGCAGTACATGCAATGTACTCCACTCGGTACTACACCGCACATACACACAGTACTCCACTCGGTACTACACGGCAGTACATGCACTGTACTCCACTCGGTACTACACCGCACTATACACACAGTACTCCACTCGGTACTACACGGCACTGTACACACAGTACTCCACTCGGTAATACACGGCAATACAGGCACTGTACTCCACTCGGTACTACACCGCACTATACACACAGTACTCCACTCAGTACTACTCGGCACTATACACACAGTACTCCACTCGGTACTACACGGCAGTACATGCAATGTACTCCACTCGGTACTACACGGCACTATACACACAGTACCCCACTTGGTACTACACGGCACTATACAAACAGTACTCCAGTCGGTACTACACGGCAGTACAGGCACTGTACTCCACTCGGTACTACACGGCACTATACACACTGTACTCCACTCGGTACTACACGGCAGTACAGGCACTGTACTCCACTCGGTACTACACGGCACTATACACACAGTACTCCACTCGGTACTACACGGCAGTACAGGCACTGTACTCCACTCGGTACTACACGGCAGTATACACACAGTCCCTCACTCGGTACTACACGGCAGTACAGGCACTGTACTCCACCCAGTACTACACGGGAGTACATGCACTGTACTCCACTCAGTACTACACGCCAGTACAGGCACTGTACACCACTCAGTATTACACTGCACTATACACACAGTACTCCACTCGGGACTACACGGCAATACAGGCACTGTACTCCACTCAGTACTAAACGGCACTATACACACAGTACTCCATTCGGGACTACACGGCAGTACAGGCACTGTACTCCGTTCATTACTACACGCCAGTACAGGCACTGTACACCACTCAGTATTACACTGCACTATACACACAGTACTCCACTCGGGACTACACGGCAATACAGGCACTGTACTCCACTCAGTACTAAACGGCACTATACACACAGTACTCCATTCGGGACTACACGGCAGTACAGGCACTGAACTCCACTCGGGACTACACGGCAGTACAGGCACTGTACTCCACTCTGTACTACACGGCAGTACAGGCACTGTACTCCACTCGGTACTACACGGCACTATACACACAGTACTCCACTCGGTACTACACGGCAGTACAGGCACTGCACTCCACTCAGTACTACACGACACTATACACACAGTACTCCACTCGGTAATACACGGCAGTACATGCACTGTACTCCACTCGGTACTACACGGTACTATACACACAGTACTCCAATCGGTACTACACGGCATTACAGGCACTGTACTCCACTCAGTACTACACGGCAGTACAGGCACTGAACTCCACTCGTTACTACACGGCACTATACACACAGTACTCCACTCGGTACTACACGGCAGAACAGGCACTGTACTCTACTCAGTAGTACACGGCAGTACACACACAGTCCCCCACTCGCTACTACCCGGCAGTACAGGCACTGTACTCCACTCAGTAATACACGGCAGTATGCACACCGTACTCCACTCGGGACTACACGGCAGTAAAGGCACTGTACTCCACTCGGTACTACACGGCAGTACAGGCACTGTACTCCACTCAGTACTACACTGCACTATACATACAGTACTCCACTAGGGACTACACGGCAGTACATGCAATGTACTCTACTCAGTACTACACTGCACTATACACACAGTACTCCACTCGGCACTACACTTCAGTACAGGCACTGTACTTCACTCAGTACTACACGGCAGTACAGGCACTGTACTCCACTCGGGACTACACGGCAGTACAGGCACTGTACTCCACTCACAACTACACGGCAGGACAGGTACTGTATTCCACTCGGGACTACACGGCAGTACAGGCACTGTACTCCACTCACAAATACACGGCAGTACAGGTACTGTACTCCACTCGGGACTACACGGCAGTACAGACACTGTACTCCACTCACAACTACACGGCAGTACAGGTACAGTACGCCACTCGGGACTACACGACAGTACAGGCACTATTACTCCACTCACAACTACACGGCAGTACAGGCACTGTACTCCACTCGGGACTACACGGCAGTATACTCACTGTACTCCACTCAGTACTACACGGCAGTACAGGCACTGTACTCCACTCGGTACTACACGGCACTATACACACAGTACTCCACTCGGGACTACACGGCAGTACAGGCACTGTACTCCACTCGAGACCACACGGCAGTACAGGCACTCTACTCCACTCAGTACTACACGAAAGTACAGGCACTGTACTCCACTCGGTACTACACGGCACTATACACACGGTACCCCACCCGGTACTACACGGCAGTACAGGTACTGTACACCACTCAGTACTACACGGCAGTATGCACACATCACTCCACTCGGTACTACACGGCACTATACACACAGTACTCCACTCGGTACTACACGGCAATACAGGCACTGTACTCCACTAGGTACTACACGGCTTTATACACACAGTACTCCACTCGGTACTACACGGCAGTACAGGCACTGTACTCCACTCGGTACTACACCGCACTATACACACAGTACTCCACTCGGTACTACACGGCAGTACATGCACTCTACTCCACTCGATACTACACGGCACTATACACACAGTAATCCACTCGGTACTACACGGCAGTACAGGCACTGTACTCCACTCAGTACTACACGGCAGTATGCACACAGTACTCCACTCGGTACTACACTGCACTATACATACAGTACTCCACTCGGGACTACACGGCAGTACATGCACTGTACTCCACTCAGTACTACACTGCACTATACACACAGTACTCCACTCGTCACTACACTTCGGTACAGGCACTGTACTCCACTCGGTACTACACGGCACTATACACACAGTACTCCACTCGGGACTACACGGCAGTACAGGCACTCTACTCCACTCAGTACTACACGAAAGTACAGGCACTGTACTCCACTCGGTACTACACGGTACTATACACACAGTACCCCACCCGGTACTACACGGCAGTACAGGTACTGTACACCACTCAGTACTACACGGCAGTATGCACACATCACTCCACTCGGTACTACACGGCACTATACACACAGTACTCTACTTGGTACTACACGGCAATACAGGCACTGTACTCCACTCGGTACTACACGGCACTATACACACAGTACTCCACTCGGGACTACACGGCAGTACATGCACTGTACTCCACTCGTTACTACACCGCACTATACACACAGTACTCCACTCGGTACTACACGGCAGTACATGCACTCTACTCCACTCGATACTACACGGCACTATACACACAGTACTCCACTCGGTACTACACGGCAGTACAGGCACTGTACTCCACTCAGTAATACACGGCAGTATGCACACAGTACTCCACTCGGTACTACACGGCACTATACACACAGTACTCCACTCGGTACAAACACGGCATTACAGGCACTGTACTCCACTCGGTACTACACGGCAGTTTACACACAGTACTCCACTCGGGACTACATGGCAGTACAGGCACTGTACTCCACTCAGTACTACACGGCAGTATGCACACAGTCCCCCACTCGGTACTACACGGCACTATACGCACAGTACTCCACTCGGTACTATACGGCAATACAGGCACTGTACTCCACTCGGTACTACACGGCAGTATGCACACAGTCCTCCACTCGGTACAACACGGCAGTACAGGCACTGTACTCCACTCGGTACTACACGGCTTTATACACACAGTACTCCACTCGGTACTACACGGCAGTACAGGCACTGTACTCCACGCAGTACTACACGGCAGTATGCACACAGTACTCCACTCAGTACTACACGGCACTATACACACAGTACTCCACTCGGTACAACACGGCAATACAGGCACTGTACTCCACTCGGTACTACACGGCACTATACACACAGTACTCCAGTCGGTAATACACGGCAGTACATGCACTGTACTCCACTCGGTACTACACGGCACTATACACACAGTACTCCACTCGGTACTACAACTCAGTACAGGCACTGCACTCCACTCAGTACAACACGACACTATACACACAGTACTCCACTCGGTAATACACGGCAGTACATGCACTGTACTCCACTCGGTACTACACGGAACTATACACACAGTACTCCACACGGTACTACACGGCATTACAGGCACTGTACTCCACTCAGTACTACACGGCAGTACAGGCACTGTACTCCACTCGGTACTACACGGCACTATACACACAGTACTCCACTCGGTACTACACGGCAGTACAGGCACTGCACTCCACTCAGTACAACACGACACTATACACACAGTACTCCACTCGGTAATACACGGCAGTACATGCACTGTACTCCACTCGGTACTACACGGCACTATACGCACAGTACTCCACTCGGTACTACACGGCAATACAGGCACTGTACTCCACTCGGTACTACACGGCAGTACACACACAGTCTCCCACTCGCTACTACCCGGCAGTACAGGCACTGTACTCCACTCAGTAATACACGGCAGTATGCACACAGTACTCCACTCGGGACTACACGGCAGTAGAGGCACTGTACTCCACTCGGTACTACACGGCAGTACAGGCACTGTACTCCACTCAGTACTACACTGCACTATACATACAGTACTCCACTCGGGACTACACGGCAGTACATGCACTGTACTCCACTCAGTACTACACTGCACTATACACACAGTACTCCACTCGGCACTACACTTCGGTACAGGCACTGTACTTCACTCAGTACTACACGGCAGTACAGGCACTGTACTCCACTCCGTACTACACGACAGTACAGGCACTATTACTCCAATGAGTACTTCACGGCAGTACAGGTACTGTACTCCACTCGGGACTACACGGCAGTACAGGCACTGTACTCCACTCACAACTACACGGCAGTACAGGTACTGTACTCCACTCGGGACTACACGGCAGTACAGGCACTGTACTCCACTCACAACTACACGGCAGTACAGGTACAGTACGCCACTCGGGACTACACGACTGTACAGGCACTATTACTCCACTCACAACTACACGGCAGTACAGGCACTGTACTCCACTCGGGACTACATGGCAGTATAGGCACTGTACTCCACTCAGTACTACACGGCAGTACAGGCACTGTACTCCACTCGGTACTACACGGCCCTATACCCACAGTACTCCACTCGGGACTACACGGCAGTTCAGGCACTCTACTCCACTCACTACTACACGAAAGTACAGGCACTGTACTCCACTCGGTACTACACGGCACTATACACACAGTACCCCACCCGGTACTACACGGCAGTACAGGTACTGTACACCACTCAGTACTACACGGCAGTATGCACACATCACTCCACTCGGTACTACACGGCACTATACACAGAGTACTCCACTCGGTACTACACCGCAATACAGGCACTGTACTCCACTCGGTACTACACAGCACTATACACACAGTACTCCACTCGGGACTACACGGCAGTACATGCACTGTACTCCACTCGGTACTACACCGCACTATACACACAGTACTCCATTCGGTACTACACGGCAGTACATGCACTCTACTCCACTCGATACTACACGGCACTATACACACAGTAATCCACTCGGTACTACACGGCAGTACAGGCACTGTACTCCACTCAGTACTACACGGCAGTATGCACACAGTACTCCACTCGGTACTACACGGCACTATACACACAGTACTCCGCTCGGTACAAACACGGCAGTACAGGCATTGTACTCCACTCGGTACTACACGTCAGTTTACACACAGTACTCCACTCGGGACTACATGGCAGTACAGGCACTGTACTCCACTCAGTACTACACGGCAGTATGCACACAGTCCCCCACTCGGTACTACACGGCACTATACGCACAGTACTCCACTCGGTACTACACGGCAATACAGGCACTGTACTCCACTCGGTACTACACGGCAGTATGCACACAGTACTCCACTCGGTACTACACGGCAGTACAGGCACTGTACTCCACTCGGTACTACACGGAACTATACACACAGTACTCCACTCGGTACTACACGGCAGTACAGGCACTGTACTCCAGTCGGTACTACATGGCACTATACACACAGTACTCCACTCAGTACTACACGGCAGTATGCACACAGTACTCCACTCGGTACTACACGGCAGTACAGGCACTGTACTCCACTCGGTACTACACGGCTTTATACACACAGTACTCCACTCGGTACTACACGGCAGTACAGGCACTGTACTCCACGCAGTACTACACGGCAGTATGCACACAGTACTCCACTCAGTACTACACGGCACTATACACGCAGTACTCCACTCGGTACAACACGGCAATACAGGCACTGTACTCCACTCGGTACTACACGGCACTATACACACAGTAGTCCAGTCGGTAATACACGGCAGTACATGCACTGTACTCCACTCAGTACTACACGACACTATACACACAGTACTCCACTCGGTAATACACGGCAGTACATGCACTGTACTCCACTCGGTACTACACGGAACTATACACACAGTACTCCACTCGGTACTACACGGCATTACAGGCACTTTACTCCACTGAGTACTACACGGCAGTACAGGCACTGTACTCCACTCGGTACTACACGGCACTATACACACAGTACTCCACTCGGTACTACACGGCAGAACAGGCACTGTACTCTACTCAGTAGTACACGGCAGTACACACACAGTCTCCCACTCGCTACTACCCGGCAGTACAGGCACTGTACTCCACTCAGTAATACACGGCAGTATGCACACAGTACTCCACTCGGGACTACACGGCAGTAAAGGCACTGTACTCCACTCGGTACTACACGGCAGTACAGGCACTGTACTCCACTCGGTACTACACGGCACTATACACACAGTACTCCACTCGGTACTACACGGCAGTACAGGCACTGCACTCCACTCAGTACTACACGACACTATACACACAGTACTCCACTCGGTAATACACGGCAGTACATGCACTGTACTCCACTCGGTACTACACGGAACTATACACACAGCACTCCACTCGGTACTACACGGCATTACAGGCACTGTACTCCACTCAGTACTACACGGCAGTACAGGCACTGTACTCCACTCACAACTACACGGCAGTACAGGTACTGTACGCCACTCGGGACTACACGACAGTACACACACTATTACTCCACTCACAACTACACGGCAGTACAGGCACTGTACTCCACTCGGGACTATACGGCAGTATAGGCACTGTACTCCACTCAGTACTACACGGCAGTACAGGCACTGTACTCCACTCGGTACTACACGGCACTATACACACCGTACTCCACTCGGGACTACACGGCAGTAAAGGCACTGTACTCCACTCGGTACTACACGGCAGTACAGGCACTGTACTCCACTCACAACTACACGGCAGTACAGGTACTGTACGCCACTCGGGACTACACGACAGTACACACACTATTACTCCACTCACAACTACACGGCAGTACAGGCACTGTACTCCACTCGGGACTATACGGCAGTATAGGCACTGTACTCCACTCAGTACTACACGGCAGTACAGGCACTGTACTCCACTCGGTACTACACGGCACTATACACACCGTACTCCACTCGGGACTACACGGCAGTACAGGCACTCTACTCCACTCAGTACTACACGAAAGTACAGGCACTGTACTCCACTCGGTACTACACGGCACTATACACACAGTACCCCACCCGGTACTACACGGCAGTACAGGTACTGTACACCACTCAGTACTGCAGTATGCACACATCACTCCACTCGGTAGTACACGGCACTATACACACAGTACTCCACTCGGTACTACACGGCAATACAGGCACTGTACTCCACTCGGTACTACACCGCACTATACACACAGTACTCCACTCGGTACTACACGGCAGTACATGCACTCTACTCCACTCGATACTACACGGCACTATACACACAGTACTCCTCTGGGTACTACACGGCAGTACAGGCACTGTACTCCATTCAGTACTACACGGCAGTATGCAAACAGTACTCCACTCGGTACTACACGGCACTATACACACAGTACTCCACTCAGTACTACACGGCAGTATGCACACAGAACTCCACTCGGTACTACACGGCAGTACAGGCACTGTACTCCACTCAGTACTACACGGCACTATACACACAGTACTCCACTCAGGACTACACGGCGGTACATGCACTGTACTCCACTCAGTACTACACGGCACTATACACACAGTACTCCACTCGGGACTACACGGCAGTACAGGCACTGTACTCCACTCGGTACTACACGGCAGTATACACACAGTCCCCCACTCGGTACTACACGGCAGTACATGCACTGTACTCCACTCAGTACTACACGGCAGTACAGGCACTGTACACCACTCAGTACTACACTGCACTATACACACAGTACTACACTCGGGACTACACGGCAGTTCAGCCAATGTACTCCACTTAGTACTACACGGCAGTACAGGCACTGTACTCCACTCGGTGCTACACGGCACTATACACACAGTACTCCACTCAGGACTACACGGCAGTACAGGCACTGTACTCCACTCAGTACTACACGGCACTATACACACAGTACTCCCCTCAGGACTACACGGCGGTACATGCACTGTACTCCACTCAGTACTACACGGCACTATACACACAGTACTCCACTCGGGACTACACGGGAGTACAGGCACTGTACTCCACTCAGTACTACACGGCACTATACACACAGTACTCCACTCAGGACTACACGGCGGACAATGCACTGTACTCCACTCAGTACTACACGGCAGTATGCACACAGTACTCCACTCGGTACTACACGGCACTATACACACAGTACTCCACTCAGTACTACACGGCAGTATGCACACAGAACTCCACTCGGTACTACACGGCAGTACAGGCACTGCACTCCACTCAACTACACGACACTATACACACAGTACTCCACTCGGTAATACACGGCAGTACATGCACTGTACTCCACTCGGTACTACACGGTACTATACACACAGTATTCCACTCGGTACTACACGGAATTACAGGCACGGTACTCAACTCAGTACTACACGGCAGTACAGGCACTGTACTCCACTCGGTACTACACGGCACTATACACACCGTACTCCACTCGGTACTACACGGCAGAACAGGCAATGTACTCTACTCAGTAGTACACGGCAGTACACACACAGTCTCCCACTCGCAACTACCCGGCAGTACAGGCACTGTACTCCACTCAGTAATACACGGCAATATGCACACAGTACTCCACTCGGGACTACACGGCAGTAAAGGCACTGTACTCCACTCGGTACTACACGGCAGTACAGGCACTGTACTCCACTCAGTACTACACTGCACTATACATACTGTACTCCACTCGGGACTACACGGCAGTACATGCACTGTACTCCACTCAGTACTACACTGCACTATACACACAGTACTCCACTCGGCACTACACTTCGGTACAGGCACTGTACTTCACTCAGTACTACACGGCAGTACAAGCACTGTACTCCACTCCGTACTACACGACAGTACAGGCACTATTACTCCAATGAGTACTTCACGGCAGTACAGGTACTGTACTCCACTCGGGACTACACGGCAGTACAGGCACTGTACTCCACTCACAACTACACGGCAGTACAGGTACTGTACTCCACTCGGGACTACACGGCAGTACAGGCACTGTACTCCACTCACAACTACACGGCAGTACAGGTACAGTACGCGACTCGGGACTACACGACAGTACAGGCACTATTACTCCTCTCACAACTACACGGCAGTACAGGCACTGTACTCCACTCGGGACTACATGGCAGTATAGGCACTGTACTCCACTCAGTACTACACGGCAGTACAGGCACTGTACTCCACTCGGTACTACACGGCACTATACACACAGTACTCCACTCGGGACTACACGGCAGTACAGGCACTCTACTCCACTCAGTACTACACGAAAGTACAGGCACTGTACTCCACTCGGTACTACACGGCACTATACACACAGTACCCCACCCGGTACTACACGGCAGTACAGGTACTGTACACCACTCAGTACTACACGGCAGTATGCACACATCACTCCACTCGGTACTACACGGCACTATACACACAGTACTCCACTCGGTAGTACACGGCAATACAGGCACTGTACTCCACTCGGTACTACACGGCACTATACACACAGTACTCCACCCGGGACTACACGGCAGTACATTCACTGTACTCCTCTCGGTACTACACCGCACTATACACACAGTACTCCACTCGGTACTACACGGCAGTACATGCACTCTACTCCACTCGATACTACACGGCACTATACACACAGTAATCCACTCGGTACTACACGTCAGTACAGGCATTGTACTCCACTCAGTACTACACGGCAGTATGCACACAGTCCCCCACTCGGTACTACACGGCACTATACGCACAGTACTCCACTCGGTACTACACGGCAATACAGGCACTGTACTCCACTCGGTACTACACGGCAGTATGCACACAGTACTCCACTCGGTACTACACGGCAGTACAGGCACTGTACTCCACTCGGTACTACACGGCACTATACACACAGTACTCCACTCGGTACTACACGGCAGTACAGGCACTGTACTCCAGTCGGTACTACATGGCACTATACACACAGTACTCCACTCAGTACTACACGGCAGTATGCACACAGTACTCCACTCGGTACTACACGGCAGTACAGGCACTGTACTCCACTCGGTACTACACGGCTTTATACACACAGTACTCCACCCGGTACTACACGGCAGTACAGGCACTCTACTCCACGCAGTACTACACGGCAGTATGCACACAGTACTCCACTCAGTACTACACGGCACTATACACACAGTACTCCACTCGGTACAACACGGCAATACAGGCACTGTACTCCACTCGGTACTACACGGCACTATACACACAGTAGTCCAGTCGGTAATACACGGCAGTACATGCACTGTACTCCACTCGGTACTACACGGCACTATACACACAGTACTCCACTCCGTACTACACGGCAGTACAGGCACTGCACTCCACTCAGTACTACACGACACTATACACACAGTACTCCACTCGGTAATACACGGCAGTACATGCACTGTACTCCACTCGGTACTACACGGAACTATACACACAGTACTCCACTCGGTACTACACGGCATTACAGGCACTGTACTCCACTCAGTACTACACGGCAGTACAGGCACTGTACTCCAGTCGGTACTACATGGCACTATACACACAGTACTCCACTCAGTACTACACGGCAGTATGCACACAGTACTCCACTCGGTACTACACGGCAGTACAGGCACTGTACTCCACTCGGTACTACACGGCTTTATACACACAGTACTCCACCCGGTACTACACGGCAGTACAGGCACTCTACTCCACGCAGTACTACACGGCAGTATGCACACAGTACTCCACTCAGTACTACACGGCACTATACACACAGTACTCCACTCGGTACTACACGACAGTACAGGCACTATTTCTCCAATGAGTACTACACGGCAGTACAGGTACTGTACTCCACTCGGGACTACACGGCAGTACAGGCACTGTAATCCACTCACAACTACACGGCAGAACAGGCACTGTACTCTACTCTGTAGTACACGGCAGTACACACACAGTCTCCCAATCGCTACTACCCGGCAGTACAGGCACTGTACTCCACTCAGTAATACACGGCAGTATGCACACAGTACTCCACTCGGGACTACACGGCAGTAAAGGCACTGTACTCCACTCGGTACTACACGGCAGTACAGGCACTGTACTCCACTCAGTACTACACTGCACTATACATACAGTACTCCACTCGGGACTACACGGCAGTACATGCACTGTACTCCACTCAGTACTACACTGCACTATACACACAGTACTCCACTCGGCACTACATTCGGTACAGGCACTGTACTTCACTCAGTACTACACGGCAGTACAAGCACTGTACTCCACTCCGTACTACACGACAGTACAGGCACTATTACTCCAATGAGTACTTCACGGCAGTACAGGTACTGTACTCCACTCGGGACTACACGGCAGTACAGGCACTGTACTCCACTCACAACTACACGGCAGTATAGGCACTGTACTCCACTCAGTACTACACGGCAGTACAGGCACTGTACTCCACTCGGTACTACACGGCACTATACACACCGTACTCCACTCGGGACTACACGGCAGTACAGGCACTCTACTCCACTCAGTACTACACGAAAGTACAGGCACTGTACTCCACTCGGTACTACACGGCACTATACACACAGTACCCCACCCGGTACTACACGGCAGTACAGGTACTGTACACCACTCAGTACTGCAGTATGCACACATCACTCCACTCGGTACTACACGGCACTATACACACAGTACTCCACTCGGTACTACACGGCAATACAGGCACTGTACTCCACTCGGTACTACACGGCACTATACACACAGTACTCCACTCGGGACTACACGGCAGTACATGCACTGTACTCCACTCGGTACTACACCGCACTATACACACAGTACTCCACTCGGTACTACACGGCAGTACATGCACTCTACTCCACTCGATACTACACGGCACTATACACACAGTACTCCACTCGGTACTACACGGCAGTACAGGCACTGTACTCCACTCGGTACTAACGGCTTTATACACACAGTACTCCACTCGGTACTACACGGCAGTACAGGCACTGTACTCCACTCGGTACTACACGGCAGTATACACACAGTCCCCCACTCGGTACTACACGGCAGTACATGCACTGTACTCCACTCAGTACTACACGGCAGTACAGGCACTGTACACCACTCAGTACTACACTGCACTATACACACAGTACTACACTCGGGACTACACGGCAGTTCAGCCACTGTACTCCACTTAGTACTACACGGCAGTACAGGCACTGTACTCCACTCGGTGCTACACGGCACTATACACACAGTACTCCACTCAGGACTACACGGCAGTACAGGCACTGTACTCCACTCAGTACTACACGGCACTATACACACAGTACTCCACTCAGGACTACACGGCGGTACATGCACTGTACTCCACTCAGTACTACACGGCACTATACACACAGTACTCCACTCGGGACTACACGGGAGTACAGGCACTGTACTCCACCCAGTACTACACGGCAGTTCAGGCAATGTACACCACTCAGTACTACACTGCACTATACACACAGTACTCCACACGGGACTACACGGCAGTACAGGCACTGTACTCCACTCAGTACAACACGGCAATACAGGCACTGTACTCCACTGCGTACTACACGGCACTTTACACACAGTACTCCATTCGGGACTACACGGCAGTACAGGCACTGCACTCCATTCAGTACTACACGGCAGTACAGGCACTGTACTCCACTCGGTACTACACGGCACTACACACACGGTACTCCACTCAGTACTACACGGCAGTACAGGCACTGTACTCCGCTCGGGACTAAACGGCAGTACAGGCACTGTACTCCACTCAGTACTACACGGCAGTACAGGCACTGTACTCCGCTCAGTACTACACGGCAGTACATGCACTGTACTCCACTCGGTACTACACGGCACTTTACACACAGTACTCCACTCGGGACTACACGGCAGTACAGGCTCTGTACTCCACTCAGTACTACACGGCAGTACAGGCACTGTAATCCACTCAGTACTACACGGCAGTACAGGCACTGTACTCCACTCAGTACTACACGGCAGTACAGGCACTGTACTCCACTCAGTACTATACGGCAGTACAGGCACTGTACTCCACTCAGTACTACACGGCAGTACAGGCACTGTACTCCACTCGGTACTACACGGCACTATACACACAGTACTCCACTCAGTACTACACGGCAGTACAGGCACTGTACTCCACTCGGGACTACACGGCAGTACAGGCACTGTACTCTACTCAGTACTAAACGGCACTATGCACACAGTACTCCACTCAAGCTACACGGCAGTACAGGCACTGTACTCCACTCGGTACTACACGGCACTATACACACAGTACTCCACTCAGTACTACACGGCAGTACAGGCACTGTACTCCACTCGGTACTACACGGCACTATACACACAGTACTCCACTCAGTACTACACGGCAGTACAGGCACTGTACTCCACTCAGTACTACACGGCAGTACACCCACTGTACTCCACTCGGTACTACACGGCACTATACACACAGTACTCCACTCAGTACTACACGGCAGTACAGGCACAGTACGCCACTCACTACCACACGGCAGTACAGGCACTGTACTCCACTCGGGACTACACGGCAGTACACCCATCGTACTCCACTCAGCACTACACGGCAGTACAAGCAGTGTACTCCACTCGGTACTACACGGCACTATACACACAGTACTCCACTCGATACTACACGGCAGTACAGGTACTGTCCTCCACTCAGTACTACACGGCAGTATGCACACAGTACTCCACTCGGTACTACACGGCACTATACACACAGTACTCCACTCGGTACTACACGGCAGAACAGGCACTGTACTCTACTCAGTAGTACACGGCAGTACACACACAGTCTCCCACTCGCTACTACCCGGCAGTACAGGCACTGTACTCTACTCAGTAATACACGGCAGTATGCACACAGTACTCCACTCGGGACTACACGGCAGTAAAGGCACTGTACTCCACTCGGTACTACACGGCAGTACAGGCACTGTACTCCACTCAGTACTACACTGCACTATACATACAGTACTCCACTCGGGACTACACGGCAGTACATGCACTGTACTCCACTCAGTACTACACTGCACTATACACACAGTACTCCACTCGGCACTACACTTCGGTACAGGCACTGTACTTCACTCAGTACTACACGGCAGTACAAGCACTGTACTCCACTCCGTACTACACGACAGTACAGGCACTATTACTCCAATGAGTACTTCACGGCAGTACAGGTACTGTACTCCACTCGGGACTACACGGCAGTACAGGCACTGTACTCCACTCACAACTACACGGCAGTACAGGTACTGTACTCCACTCGGGACTACACGGCAGTACAGGCACTGTACTCCACTCACAACTACACGGCAGTACAGGTACAGTACGCCACTCGGGACTACACGACAGTACAGGCACTATTACTCCACTCACAACTACACGGCAGTACAGGCACTGTACTCCACTCGGGACTACATGGCAGTATAGGCACTGTACTCCACTCAGTACTACACGGCAGTACAGGCACTGTACTCCACTCGGTACTACACGGCACTATACACACAGTACTCCACTCGGGACTACACGGCAGTACAGGCACTCTACTCCACTCAGTACTACACGAAAGTACAGGCACTGTACTCCACTCGGTACTACACGGCACTATACACACACTACCCCAACCGGTACTACACGGCAGTACAGGTACTGTACACCACTCAGTACTACACGGCAGTATGCACACATCACTCCAATCGGTACTACACCGCACTATACACACAGTACTCCACTCGGTACTACACGGCAATACAGGCACTGTACTCCACTCGGTACTACACGGCACTATACACACAGTACTCCACTCGGGACTACACGGCAGTACATGCACTGTACTCCACTCGGTACTACACCGCACTATACACACAGTACTCCACTCGGTACTACACGGCAGTACATGCACTCTACTCCACTCGATACTACACGGCACTATACACACAGTAATCCACTCGGTACTACACGGCAGTACAGGCACTGTACTCCACTCAGTACTACACGGCAGTATGCACACAGTACTCCACTCGGTACTACACGGCACTATACACACAGTACTCCGCTCGGTACAAACACGGCAGTACAGGCATTGTACTCCACTCGGTACTACACGTCAGTTCACACACAGTACTCCACTCGGGACTACATGGCAGTACAGGCACTGTACTCCACTCAGTACTACACGGCAGTATGCACACAGTCCCCCACTCGGTACTACACGGCACTATACGCACAGTACTCCACTCGGTACTACACGGCAATACATGCACTGTACTCCACTCGGTACTACACGGCAGTATGCACACAGTACTCCACTCGGTACTACACGGCAGTACAGGCACTGTACTCCACTCGGTACTACACGGCACTATACACACAGTACTCCACTCGGTACTACACGGCAGTACAGGCACTGTACTCCAGTCGGTACTACATGGCACTATACACACAGTACTCCACTCAGTACTACACGGCAGTATGCACACAGTACTCCACTCGGTACTACACGGCAGTACAGGCACTGTACTCCACTCGGTACTACACGGCTTTATACACACAGTACTCCACTCGGTACTACACGGCAGTACAGGCACTGTACTCCACGCAGTACTACACGGCAGTATGCACACAGTACTCCACTCAGTACTACACGGCACTATACACACAGTACTCCACTCGGTACAACACGGCAATACAGGCACTGTACTCCACTCGGTACTACACGGCACTATACACACAGTAGTCCAGTCGGTAATACACGGCAGTACATGCACTGTACTCCACTCGGTACTACACGGCACTATACACACAGTACTCCACTCCGTACTACACGGCAGTACAGGCACTGCACTCCACTCAGTACTACACGACACTATACACACAGTACACCACTCGGTAATACAACGGCAGTACATGCACTGTACTCCACTCGGTACTACACGGAACTATACACACAGTACTCCACTCGGTACTACACGGCATTACAGGCACTGTACTCCACTCAGTACTACACGGCAGTACAGGCACTGTACTCCACTCGGTACTACACGGCACTATACACACAGTACTCCACTCGGTACTACACGGCAGAACAGGCACTGTACTCTACTCAGTAGTACACGGCAGTACACACACAGTCTCCCACTCGCTACTACCCGGCAGTACAGGCACTGTACTCCACTCAGTAATACACGGCAGTATGCACACAGTATGCCACTCGGGACTACACGGCAGTAAAGGCACTGTACTCCACTCGGTACTACACGGCAGTACAGGCACTGTACTCCACTCAGTACTACACTACACTATACATACAGTACTCCACTCGGGACTACACGGCAGTACATGCACTGTACTCCACTCAGTACTACACTGCACTATACACACAGTACTCCACTCGGCACTACACTTCGGTACAGGCACTGTACTTCACTCAGTACTAAACGGCAGTACAAGCACTGTACTCCACTCGGTACTACACGACAGTACAGGCACTAATACTCCAATGAGTACTACACGGCAGTACAGGTACTGTACTCCACTCGGGACTACACGGCAGTACAGGCACTGTACTCCACTCACAACTACACGGCAGTACAGGTACAGTACGCCACTCGGGACTACACGGCAGTACAGACACTATTACTCCACTCACAACTACACGGCAGTACAGGCACTGTACTCCACTCGGGACTACACGGCAGTATAGGCACTGTACTCCACTCAGTACTACACGGCAGTACAGGCACTGTACTCCACTCGGTACTACACGGCACTATACACACAGTACTCCACTCGGGACTACACGGCAGTACAGGCACTCTACTCCACTCAGTACTACACGAAAGTACAGGCACTGTACTCCACTCGGTACTACACGGCACTATACACACAGTACCCCACCCGGTACTACACGGCAGTACAGGTACTGTACACCACTCAGTACTACACGGCAGTATGCACACATCACTCCACTCGGTACTACACGGCACTATACACACAGTATTCTACTCGGTACTACACGGCAATACAGGCACTGTACTCCACTCGGTACTACACGGCACTATACACACAGTACTCCACTCGGGACTACACGGCAGTACATGCACTGTATTCCACTCGTTACTACACCGCACTATACACACAGTACTCCACTCGGTACTACACGGCAGTACATGCACTCTACTCCACTCGATACTACACGGCACTATACACACAGTACTCCACTCGGTACTACACGGCAGTACAGGCAGTGTACTCCACTCAGTACTACACGGCAGTATGCACACAGTACTCCACTCGGTACTACACGGCACTATACACACAGTACTCCACTCGGTACAAACACGGCAGTACAGGCACTGTACTCCACTCGGTACTACACGGCAGTTTACACACAGTACTCCACTCGGGACTACATGGCAGTACAGGCACTGTACTCCACTCAGTACTACACGGCAGTATGCACACAGTCCCCCACTCGGTACTACACGGCACTATACGCACAGTACTCCACTCGGTACTACACGGCAATACAGGCACTGTACTCCACTCGGTACTACACGGCAGTATGCACACAGTACTCCACTCGGTACAACACGGCAGTACAGGCACTGTACTCCACTCGGTACTACACGGCACTATACACACAGTACACCACTCGGTACTACACGACAGTACAAGCACTGTACTCCACTCGGTACTACACGGCACTATACACACAGTACTCCACCCAGTACTACACGGCAGTATGCACACAGTACTCCACTCGGTACTACACGGCAGTACAGGCACTGTACTCCACTCGGTACTACACGGCTTTATACACACAGTACTCCACTCGGTACTACACGGCAGTACAGGCACTGTACTCCACTCGGTACTACACGGCAGTATACACACAGTCCCCCACTCGGTACTACACGGCAGTACAGGCACTGCATCCCACCCAGTACTACACGGCAGTACAGGAACTGTACTCCACTCAGTACTACACGGCAGTACATGCACTGTACTCCACTCGGTACTACACGGCACTAAACACACAGTACTCCGCTCGGTACTACACGGCAGTACAGGCACTGCACTCCACTCAGTACTACACCACACTATACACACAGTACTCCACTCGGTAATACACGGCAGTACATGCACTGTACTCCACTCGGTGCTACACGGTACTATACACACAGTATTCCACTCGGTACTACACGGCATTACAAGCACGGTCCTCAACTCAGTACTACACGGCAGTACAGGCACTGTACTCCACTCGGTACTAAACGGCACTATACACACCGTACTCCACTCGGTACTACACGGCAGAACAGGCAATGTACTCTACTCAGTAGTACTCGGCAGTACACACACAGTCCCCCACTCGCTACTACCCGGCAGTACAGGCACTGTACTCCACTCAGTAATACACGGCAGTATGCACACAGTACTCCACTCGGGACTACACGGCAGTAAAGGCACTGTACTCCACTCGGTACTACACGGCAGTACAGGCACTGTACTCCACTCAGTACTACACTGCACTATACACACAGTACTCCACTCGGGACTACACGGCAGTACATGCACTGTACTCCACTCGGTACTACACCGCACTATACACACAGTACTCCACTCGGTACTACACGGCAGTACATGCACTCTACTCCACTCGATACTACACGGCACTATACACACAGTAATCCACTCGGTACTACACGGCAGTACAGGCACTGTACTCCACTCAGTACTACACGGCAGTATGCACACAGTACTCCACTCGGTACTACACGGCACTATACGCACAGTACTCCGCTCGGTACAAACACGGCAGTACAGGCATTGTACTCCACTCGGTACTACACGTCAGTTTACACACAGTACTCCACTCGGGACTACATGGCAGTACAGGCACTGTACTCCACTCAGTACTACACGGCAGTATGCACACAGTCCCCCACTCGGTACTACACGGCACTATACGCACAGTACTCCACTCGGTACTACACGGAAATACATGCACTGTACTCCACTCGGTACTACACGGCAGTATGCACACAGTACTCCACTCGGTACTACACGGCAGTACAGGCACTGTACTCCACTCGGTACTACACGGCACTATACACACAGTACTCCACTCGGTACTACACGGCAGTACAGGCACTGTACTCCAGTCGGTACTACATGGCACTATACACACAGTACTCCACTCAGTACTACACGGCAGTACGCACACATTACTCCACTCGGTACTACACGGCAGTACAGGCACTGTACTCCACTCGGTACTACACGGCTTTATACACACAGTACTCCACTCGGTACTACACGGCAGTACAGGCACTGTACTCCGCGCAGTACTACACGGCAGTATGCACACAGTACTCCACTCAGTACTACACGGCACTATACTCACAGTACTCCACTCGGTACAACACGGCAATACATGCACTGTACTCCACTCGGTACTACACGGCACTATACACACAGTAGTCCAGTCGGTAATACACGGCAGTACATGCACTGTACTCCACTCAGTACTACAAGACACTATACACACAGTACTCCACTCGGTAATACACGGCAGTACATGCACTGTACTCCACTCGGTACTACACGGAACTATACACACAGTACTCCACTCGGTACTACACGGCATTACAGGCACTGTACTCCACTCAGTACTACACGGCAGTACAGGCACTGTACTCCACTCGGTACTACACGGCACTATACACACAGTACTCCACTCGGTACTACACGGCAGAACAGGCACTGTACTCTACTCAGTAGTACACGGCAGTACACACACAGTCTCCCACTCGCTACTACCCGGCAGTACAGGCACAGTACTCCACTCAGTAATACACGGCAGTATGCACACAGTACTCCACTCGGGACTACACGGCAGTAAAGGCACTGTACTCCACTCGGTACTACACGGCAGTACAGGCACTGTACTCCACTCGGTACTACACGGCACTATACACAAAGTACTCCACTCGGTACTACACGGCAGTACAGGCACTGCACTCCACTCAGTACTACACGACACTATACACACAGTACTCCACTCGGTAATACACGGCAGTACATGCACTGTACTCCACTCGGTACTACACGGAACTATACACACAGTACTCCACTCGGTACTACACGGCATTACAGGCACTGTACTCCACTCAGTACTACACGGCAGTACGGGCACTGTACTCCACTCGGTACTACGCGGCACTATACACACAGTACTCCACTCGGTACTACACGGCAGAACAGGCACTGTACTCTACTCAGTAGTACACGGCAGTACACACACAGTCTCCCACTCGCTACTACCCGGCAGTACAGGCACTGTACTCCACTCAGTAATACACGGCAGTATGCACACAGTACTCCACACGGGACTACACGGCAGTAAAGGCACTGTACTCCACTCGGAACTACACGGCAGTACAGGCAATGTACTCCACTCAGTACTACACAGCACTATACATACAGTACTCCACTCGGGACTACACGGCAGTACATGCACTGTACTCCACTCAGTACTACACTGCACTATACACACAGTACACCACTCGGCACTACACTTCGGTACAGGCACTGTACTTCACTCAGTACTACACGGCAGTACAAGCACTGTACTCCACTCGGTACTACACGACAGTACAGGCACCATTACTCCAATCAGTACTACACGGCAGTACAGGTACTGTACTCCACTCGGTACTACACGGCAGTACAGGCACTGTACTCCACTCACAACTACACGGCAGTACAGGTACTGTACGCCACTCGGGACTACACGACAGTACACACACTATTACTCCACTCACAACTACACGGCAGTACAGGCACTGTACTCCACTCGGGACTATACGGCAGTATAGGCACTGTACTCCACTCAGTACTACACGGCAGTACAGGCACTGTACTCCACTCGGTACTACACGGCACTATACACACCGTACTCCACTCGGGACTACACGGCAGTACAGGCACTCTACTCCACTCAGTACTACACGAAAGTACAGGCACTGTACTCCACTCGGTACTACACGGCACTATACACACAGTACCCCACCCGGTACTACACGGCAGTACAGGTACTGTACACCACTCAGTACTGCAGTATGCACACATCACTCCACTCGGTACTACACGGCACTATACACACAGTACTCCACTCGGTACTACACGGCAATACAGGCACTGTACTCCACTCGGTACTACACGGCACCATACACACAGTACTCCACTCGGGACTACACGGCAGTACATGCACTGTATTCCACTCGGTACTACACCGCACTATACACACAGTACTCCACTCGGTACTACACGGCAGTACATGCACTCTACTCCACTCGATACTACACGGCACTATACACACAGTACTCCACTCGGTACTACATGGCAGTACAGGCACTGTTCTCCACTCAGTACTACACGGCAGTATGCACACAGTACTCCACTCGGTACTACACGGCACTATACACACAGTACTCCACTCAGTACTACACGGCAGTATGCACACAGAACTCCACTCGGTACTACACGGCAGTACAGGCACTGTACTCCACTCGGTACTAACGGCTTTATACACACAGTACTCCACTCGGTACTACACGGCAGTACAGGCACTGTACTCCACTCGGTACTACACGGCAGTATACACACAGTCCCCCACTCGGTACTACACGGCAGTACATGCACTGTACTCCACTCAGTACTACACGGCAGTACAGGCACTGTACACCACTCAGTACTACACTGCACTATACACACAGTACTACACTCGGGACTACACGGCAGTTCAGCCACTGTACTCCACTTAGTACTACACGGCAGTACAGGCACTGTACTCCACTCGGTGCTACACGGCACTATACACACAGTACTCCACTCAGGACTACACGGCAGTACAGGCACTGTACTCCACTCAGTACTACACGGCACTATACACACAGTACTCCACTCGGGACTACACGGCGGTACATGCACTGTACTCCACTCAGTACTACACGGCACTATACACACAGTACTCCACTCGGGACTACACGGGAGTACAGGCACTGTACTCCACTCAGTACTACACGGCACTATACACACAGTACTCCACTCAGGACTACACGGCGGTACATGCACTGTACTCCACTCAGTACTACACGGCAGTATGCACACAGTACTAAACTCGGTACTACACGGCACTATACACACAGTACTCCACTCAGTACTACACGGCAGTATGCACACAGAACTCCACTCGGTACTACACGGCAGTACAGGCACTGCACTCCACTCAGTACTACACGACACTATACACACAGTACTCCACTCGGTAATACACGGCAGTACATGCACTGTACTCCACTCGGTACTACACGGTACTATACACACAGTATTCCACTCGGTACTACACGGCATTACAGGCACGGTACTCAACTCAGTACTACACGGCAGTACAGGTACTGTACTCCACTCGGGACTACACGGCAGTACAGGCACTGTACTCCACTCACAACTACACGGCAGTACAGGTACAGTACGCCACTCGGGACTACACGACAGTACAGGCACTATTACTCCACTCACAACTACACGGCAGTACAGGCACTGTACTCCACTCGGGACTACATGGCAGTATAGGCACTGTACTCCACTCAGTACTACACGGCAGTACAGGCACTGTACTCCACTCGGTACTACACGGCACTATACACACAGTACTCCACTCGGGACTACACGGCAGTACAGGCACTCTACTCCACTCAGTACTACACGAAAGTACAGGCACTGTACTCCACTCGGTACTACACGGCACTATACACACAGTACCCCACCCGGTACTACACGGCAGTACAGGTACTGTACACCACTCGGTACTACACGGCAGTATGCACACATCACTCCACTCGGTACTACACGGCACTATACACACAGTACTCCACTCGGTACTACACGGCAATACAGGCACTGTACTCCACTCGCTACTACACGGCACTATACACACAGTACTCCACTCGGGACTACACGGCAGTACATGCACTGTACTCCTCTCGGTACTACACCGCACTATACACACAGTACTCCACTCGGTACTACACGGCAGTACATGCACTCTACTCCACTCGATACTACACGGCACTATACACACAGTAATCCACTCGGTACTACACGTCAGTACAGGCACTGTACTCCACTCAGTACTACACGGCAGTATGCACACAGTACTCCACTCGGTACTACACGGCACTATACACACAGTACTCCGCTCGGTACAAACACGGCAGTACAGGCATTGTACTCCACTCGGTACTACACGTCAGTTTACACACAGTACTCCACTCGGGACTACATGGCAGTACAGGCACTGTACTCCACTCAGTACTACACGGCAGTATGCACACAGTCCCCCACTCGGTACTACACGGCACTATACGCACAGTACTCCACTCGGTACTACACGGCAATACAGGCACTGTACTCCACTCGGTACTACACGGCAGTATGCACACAGTACTCCACTCGGTACTACACGGCAGTACAGGCACTGTACTCCACTCGGTACTACACGGCACTATACACACAGTACTCCACTCGGTACTACACGGCAGTACAGGCACTGTACTCCAGTCGGTACTACATGGCACTATACACACAGTACTCCACTCAGTACTACACGGCAGTATGCACACAGTACTCCACTCGGTACTACACGGCAGTACAGGCACTGTACTCCACTCGGTACTACACGGCTTTATACACACAGTACTCCACTCGGTACTACACGGCAGTACAGGCACTGTACTCCACGCAGTACTACACGGCAGTATGCACACAGTACTCCACTCAGTACTACACGGCACTATACACACAGTACTCCACTCGGTACAACACGGCAATACAGGCACTGTACTCCACTCGGTACTACACGGCACTATACACACAGTAGTCCAGTCGGTAATACACGGCAGTACATGCACTGTACTCCACTCGGTACTACACGGCACTATACACACAGTACTCCACTCCGTACTACACGGCAGTACAGGCACTGCACTCCACTCAGTACTACACGACACTATACACACAGTACTCCACTCGGTAATACACGGCAGTTCATGCACTGTACTCCACTCGGTACTACACGGAACTATACACACAGTACTCCACTCGGTACTACACGGCATTACAGGCACTGTACTCCACTCAGTACTACACGGCAGTACAGGCACTGTACTCCACTCGGTACTACACGGCACTATACACACAGTACTCCACTCGGGACTACACGGCAGTACATGCACTGTACTCCACTCAGTACTACACTGCACTATACACACAGTACTCCACTCGGCACTACACTTCGGTACAGGCACTGTACTTCACTCAGTACTACACGGCAGTACAAGCACTGTACTCCACTCCGTACTACACGACAGTACAGGCACTATTACTCCAATGAGTACTTCACGGCAGTACAGGTACTGTACTCCACTCGGGACTACACGGCAGTACAGGCACTGTACTCCACTCACAACTACACGGCAGTATAGGCACTGTACTCCACTCAGTACTACACGGCAGTACAGGCACTGTACTCCACTCGGTACTACACGGCACTATACACACCGTACTCCACTCGGGACTACACGGCAGTACAGGCACTCTACTCCACTCAGTACTACACGAAAGTACAGGCACTGTACTCCACTCGGTACTACACGGCACTATACACACAGTACCCCACCCGGTACTACACGGCAGTAAGGTACTGTACACCACTCAGTACTGCAGTATGCACACATCACTCCACTCGGTACTACACGGCACTATACACACAGTACTCCACTCGGTACTACACGGCAATACAGGCACTGTACTCCACTCGGTACTACACGGCACTATACACACAGTACTCCACTCGGGACTACACGGCAGTACATGCACTGTACTCCACTCGGTACTACACCGCACTATACACACAGTACTCCACTCGGTACTACACGGCAGTACATGCACTCTACTCCACTCGATACTACACGGCACTATACACACAGTACTCCACTCGGTACTACACGGCAGTACAGGCACTGTACTCCACTCAGTACTACACGGCAGTATGCACACAGTACTCCACTCGGTACTACACGGCACTATACACACAGTACTCCACTCAGTACTACACGGCAGTATGCACACAGAACTCCACTCGGTACTACACGGCAGTACAGGCACTGTACTCCACTCGGTACTACACGGCAGTATACACACAGTCCCCCACTCGGTACTACACGGCAGTACATGCACTGTACTCCACTCAGTACTACACGGCAGTACAGGCACTGTACACCACTCAGTACTACACTGCACTATACACACAGTACTACACTCGGGACTACACGGCAGTTCAGCCACTGTACTCCACATAGTACTACACGGCAGTACAGGCACTGTACTCCACTCGGTGCTACACGGCACTATACACACAGTACTCCACTCAGGACTACACGGCAGTACAGGCACTGTACTCCACTCAGTACTACACGGCACTATACACACAGTACTCCACTCAGGACTACACGGCGGTACATGCACTGTACTCCACTCAGTACTACACGGCACTATACACACAGTACTCCACTCGGGACTACACGGGAGTACAGGCACTGTACTCCACTCAGTACTACACGGCAGTTCAGGCAATGTACACCACTCAGTACTACACTGCACTATACACACAGTACTCCACTCGGGACTACACGGCAGTACAGGCACTGTACTCCACTCAGTACAACACGGCAATACAGGCACTGTACTCCACTCCGTACTACACGGCACTTTACACACAGTACTCCATTCGGGACTACACGGCAGTACAGGCACTGCACTCCATTCAGTACTACACGGCAGTACAGGCACTGTACTCCACTCGGTACTACACGGCACTATACACACGGTACTCCACTCAGTACTACACGGCAGTACAGGCACTGTACTCCACTCGGGACTAAACGGCAGTACAGGCACTGTACTCCACTCAGTACTACACGGCAGTACAGGCACTGTACTCCGCTCAGTACTACACGGCAGTACATGCACTGTACTCCACTCGGTACTACACGGCACTTTACACACAGTACTCCACTCGGGACTACACGGCAGTACACGCTCTGTACTCCACTCAGTACTACACGGCAGTACAGGCACTGTAATCCACTCAGTACTACACGGCAGTACAGGCACTGTACTCCACTCAGTACTACACGGCAGTACAGGCACTGTACTCCACTCAGTACTACACGGCAGTACAGGCACTGTACTCCACTCAGTACTACACGGCAGTACAGGCAATGCACTCCACTCGGTACTACACGGCACTATACACACAGTACTCCACTCAGTACTACACGGCAGTACAGGCACTGTACTCCACTCGGGACTACACGGCAGTACAGGCACTGTACTCTACTCAGTACTACACGGCACTATACACACAGTACTCCACTCAAACTACACGGCAGTACAGGCACTTTACTCCACTCGGTACTACACGGCACTATACACACAGTACTCCACTCAGTACTACACGGCAGTACAGGCAGTGTACTCCACTCGGGACTACATGGCAGTACAGGCACTGTACTCCACTCAGTACTACACGGCAGTACAGGCACTGTACTCCACTCAGTACTACACGGCAGTACACCCACTGTACTCCACTCGGTACTACACGGCACTATACACACTGTACTCCACTCAGTACTACACGGCATTACAGGCACAGTACGCCACTCACTACTACACGGCAGTACAGGCACTGTACTCCACTCGGGACTACACGGCAGTACACCCATCGTACTCCACTCAGTACTACACGGCAGTACAAGCACTGTACTCCACTCGGTACTACACGGCACTATACACACAGTACTCCACTCGATACTACACGGCAGTACAGGTACTGTACTCCACTCAGTACTACACGGCAGTATGCACTCAGTACTCCACTCGGTACTACACGGCACTATACACACAGTACTCCACTCGGTACTACACGGCAGAACAGGCACTGTACTCTACTCAGTAGTACACGGCAGTACACACACAGTCTCCCACTCGCTACTACCCGGCAGTACAGGCACTGTACTCCACTCAGTAATACACGGCAGTATGCACACAGTACTCCACTCGGGACTACACGGCAGTAAAGGCACTGTACTCCACTCGGTACTACACGGCAGTACAGGCACTGTACTCCACTCAGTACTACACTGCACTATACATACAGTACTCCACTCGGGACTACACGGCAGTACATGCACTGTACTCCACTCAGTACTACACTGCACTATACACACAGTACTCCACTCGGCACTACACTTCGGTACAGGCACTGTACTTCACTCAGTACTACACGGCAGTACAAGCACTGTACTCCACTCCGTACTACACGACAGTACAGGCACTATTACTCCAATGAGTACTTCACGGCAGTACAGGTACTGTACTCCACTCGGGACTACACGGCAGTACAGGCACTGTACTCCACTCACAACTACACGGCAGTACAGGTACTGTACTCCACTCGGGACTACACGACAGTACAGGCACTGTACTCCACTCACAACTACACGGCAGTACAGGTACAGTACGCCACTCGGGACTAATCGACAGTACAGGCACTATTACTCCACTCACAACTACACGGCAGTACAGGCACTGTACTCCACTCGGGACTACATGGCAGTATAGGCACTATACTCCACTCAGTACTACACGGCAGTACAGGCACTGTACTCCACTCGGTACTACACGGCACTATACACACAGTACTCCACTCGGGACTACACGGCAGTACAGGCACTCTACTCCACTCAGTACTACACGAAAGTAGAGGCACTGTACTCCACTCGGTACTACACGGCACTATACACACAGTACCCCATCCGGTACTACACGGCAGTACAGGTACTGTACACCACTCAGTACTACACGGCAGTATGCACACATCACTCCACTCGGTACTACACGGCACTATACACACAGTACTCCACTCGGTACTACACGGCAATACAGGCACTGTACTCCACTCGGTACTACACGGCACTATACACACAGTACTCCACTCGGGACTACACGGCAGTACATGCACTGTACTCCACTCGGTACTACACCGCACTATACACACAGTACTCCACTCGGTACTACACGGCAGTACATGCACTCTACTCCACTCGATACTACACGGCACTATACACACAGTAATCCACTCGGTACTACACGGCAGTACAGGCACTGTACTCCACTCAGTACTACACGGCAGTATGCACACAGTACTCCACTCGGTATTACACGGCACTATACACACAGTACTCCGCTCGGTACAAACACGGCAGTACTGGCATTGTACTCCACTCGGTACTACACGTCAGTTTACACACAGTACTCCACTCGGGACTACATGGCAGTGCAGGCACTGTACTCCACTCAGTACTACACGGCAGTTTGCACACAGTCCCCCACTCGGTACTACACGGCACTATACGCACAGTACTCCACTCGGTACTACACGGCAATACAGGCACTGTACTCCACTCGGTACTACACGGCAGTATGCACACAGTACTCCACTCGGTACTACACGGCAGTACAGGCACTGTACTCCACTCGGTACTACACGGCACTATACACACAGTACTCCACTCGGTACTACACGGCAGTACAGGCACTGTACTCCAGTCGGTACTACATGGCACTATACACACAGTAATCCACTCAGTACTACACGGCAGTATGCACACAGTATTCCACTCGGTACTACACGGCAGTACAGGCACTGTACTCCACTCGGTACTACACGGCTTTATACACACAGTACTCCACTCGGTACTACACGGCAGTACAGGCACTGTACTCCACGCAGTACTACACGGCAGTATGCACACAGTACTCCACTCAGTACTACACGGCACTATACACACAGTACTCCACTCGGTACAACACCGAAATACAGGCACTGTACTCCACTCGGTACTACACGGCACTATACACACAGTAGTCCAGTCGGTAATACACGGCAGTACATGCACTGTACTCCACTCGGTACTACACGGCACTATACACACAGTACTCCACTCCGTACTACACGGCAGTACAGGCACTGCACTCCACTCAGTACTACACGACACTATACACACAGTACTCCACTCGGTAATACACGGCAGTACATGAACTGTACTCCACTCGGTACTACACGGCAGTACAGGCACTCTACTCCACTCGGTACTACACGGCACTATACACACAGTACTCCACTCGGTACTACACGGCAGTACAGGTACTGTACACCACTCAGTACTGCAGTATGCACACATCACTCCACTCGGTACTACACGGCACTATACACACAGTACTCCACTCGGTACTACACGGCAATACAGGCACTGTACTCCACTCGGTACTAAACGGCACTATACACACAGTACTCCACTCAGTACTACACGGCAGTACAGACACTGTACTCCACTCGGTACTACACGGCACTATACACACCGTACTCCACTCGGGACTACACGGCAGTACAGGCACTCTACTCCACTCCACTCAGTACTACACGAAAGTACAGGCACTGTACTCCACTCGGTACTACACGGCACTATACACACAGTACTCCACTCAGTACTACACGGCAATACAGGCACTGTACTCCACTCGGTACTACACGGCACTATACACACAGTACTCCACTCAGTACTACACGGCAGTACAGGCACTGTACTCCACTCACAACTACACGGCAGTACAGGTACTGTACGCCACTCGGGACTACACGACAGTACACACACTATTACTCCACTCACAACTACACGGCAGTACAGGCACTGTACTCCACTCGGGACTACACGGCAGTATAGGCACTGTACTCCACTCAGTACTACACGGCAGTACAGACACTGTACTCCACTCGGTACTACACGGCACTATACACACCGTACTCCACTCGGGACTACACGGCAGTACAGGCACTCTACTCCACTCAGTACTACACGAAAGTACAGGCACTGTACTCCACTCGGTACTACACGGCACTATACACACAGTACCCCACCCGGTACTACACGGCAGTACAGGTACTGTACACCACTCAGTACTGCAGTATGCACACATCACTCCACTCGGTACTACACGGCACTATACACACAGTACTCCACTCGGTACTACACGGCAATACAGGCACTGTACTCCACTCGGTACTACACGGCACTATACACACAGTACTCCACTCGGTACTACACGGCAGTACATGCACTCTACTCCACTCGATACTACACGGCACTATACACACAGTACTCCACTCGGTACTACACGGCAGTACAGGCACTGTACTCCACTCAGTACTACACGGCAGTATGCACAGAGTACTCCACTCGGTACTACACGGCACTATACACACAGTACTCTACTCAGTACTACACGGCAGTATGCACACAGAACTCCACTCGGTACTACACGGCAGTACAGGCACTGTACTCCACTCGGTACTAACGGCTTTATACACACAGTACTCCACTCGGTACTACACGGCAGTATACACACAGTCCCCCACTCCGTACTACACGGCAGTACATGCAAAGTACTCCACTCAGTACTACACGGCAGTACAGGCACTGTACACCACTCAGTACTACACTGCACTATACACACAGTACTACACTCGGGACTACACGGCAGTTCAGCCACTGTACTCCACTTAGTACTACACGGCAGTACAGGCACTGTACTCCACTCGGTGCTACACGGCACTATACACACAGTGCTCCACTCAGGACTACACGGCAGTACAGGCACTGTACTCCACTCAGTACTACACGGCACTATACACACAGTACTCCACTCAGGACTACACGGCGGTACATGCACTGTACTCCACTCAGTACTACACGGCACTATACACACAGTACTCCACTCGGGACTATACGGGAGTACAGGCACTGTACTCCACTCAGTACTACACGGCAGTTCAGGCAATGTACACCACTCAGTACTACACTGCACTATACACACAGTACTCCACTCGGGACTACACGGCAGTACAGGCACTGTACTCCACTCAATACAACACGGCAATACAGGCACTGTACTCCACTCCGTACTACACGGCACTTTACACACAGTACTCCATTCGGGACTACACGGCACTATACACACGGTACTCCACTCAGTACTACACGGCAGTACAGGCACTGTACTCCACTCGGGACTAAACGGCAGTACAGGCACTGTACTCTAATCGGTACTACACGGCACTATACACACGGTACTCCACTCAGTACTACACGGCAGTACAGGCACTGTACTCCACTCGGGACTAGACGGCAGTACAGGCACTGTACTACACTCAGTACTACACGGCAGTACAGGCACAGTACTCCACTCAGTACTACACGGCAGTACATGCACTGTACTCCACTCGGTACTACACGGCACTTTACACACAGTACTCCACTCGGGACTACACGGCAGTACAGGCTCTGTACTCCACTCAGTACTACACGGCAGTACAGGCACTGTAATCCACTCAGTACTACACGGCAGTACAGGCACTGTACTCCACTCAGTACTACACGGCAGTACAGGCACTGTACTCCACTCAGTACTACACGGCAGTACACCCACTGTACTCCACTCGGTACTACACGGCACTATACACACAGTACTCCACTCAGTACTACACGGCAGTACAGGCACAGTACGCCACTCACTACTACACGGCAGTACAGGCACTGTACTCCACTCGGGACTACACGGCAGTACACCCATCGTACTCCACTCAGTACTACACGGCAGTACAAGCACTGTACTCCACTCGGTACTACACGGCACTATACACACAGTACTCCACTCGATACTACACGGCAGTACAGGTACTGTACTCCACTCAGTACTACACGGCAGTATGCACACAGTACTCCACTCGGTACTACACGGCACTATACACACAGTACTCCACTCGGTACAACACGGCGATACAGGCACTGTACTCCACTCGGAACTACACGGCACTATACACACAGTACTCCAGTCGGTAATACACGGCAGTACATGCACTGTACTCCACTCGGTACTACACGGCACTATACACACAGTACTCCACTCGGTACTACACGGCAGTACAGGCACTGCACTCCACTCAGTACTACACGACACTATACACACTGTACTCCACTCGGTAATACACGGCAGGACATGCACTGTACTCCACTTGGTACTACACGGTACTATACACACAGTACTCCAATCGGTACTACACGGCATTACAGGCACTGTACTCCACTCAGTACTACACGGCAGTACAGGCACTGTACTCCACTCGGTACTACACGGCACTATACACACAGTACACCACTCGGTACTACACGGCAGTATGCACACATCACTCCACTCGGTACTACACGGCACTATACACACAGTACTCCACTCGGTACTACACGGCAATACAGGCACTGTACTCCACTCGCTACTACACGGCACTATACACACAGTACTCCACTCGGGACTACACGGCAGTACATGCACTGTACTCCTCTCGGTACTACACCGCACTATACACACAGTACTCCACTCGGTACTACACGGCAGTACATGCACTCTACTCCACTCGATACTACACGGCACTATACACACAGTAATCCACTCGGTACTACACGTCAGTACAGGCACTGTACTCCACTCAGTACTACACGGCAGTATGCACACAGTACTCCACTCGGTACTACACGGCACTATACACACAGCACTCCGCTCGGTACAAACACGGCAGTACAGGCATTGTACTCCACTCGGTACTACACGTCAGTTTACACACAGTACTCCACTCGGGACTACATGGCAGTACAGGCACTGTACTCCACTCAGTACTACACGGCAGTATGCACACAGTCCCCCACTCGGTACTACACGGCACTATACGCACAGTACTCCACTCGGTACTACACGGCAATACAGGCACTGTACTCCACTCGGTACTACACGGCAGTATGCACACAGTACTCCACTCGGTACTACACGGCAGTACAGGCACTGTACTCCACTCGGTACTACACGGCACTATACACACAGTACTCCACTCGGTACTACACGGCAGTACAGGCACTGTACTCCAGTCGGTACTACATGGCACTATACACACAGTACTCCACTCAGTACTACACGGCAGTATGCACACAGTACTCCACTCGGTACTACACGGCAGTACAGGCACTGTACTCCACTCGGTACTACACGGCTTTATACACACAGTACTCCACTCGGTACTACACGGCAGTACAGGCACTGTACTCCACGCAGTACTACACGGCAGTATGCACACAGTACTCCACTCAGTACTACACGGCACTATACACACAGTACTCCACTCGGTACAACACGGCAATACAGGCACTGTACTCCACTCGGTACTACACGGCACTATACACACAGTAGTCCAGTCGGTAATACACGGCAGTACATGCACTGTACTCCACTCGGTACTACACGGCACTATACACACAGTACTCCACTCCGTACTACACGGCAGTACAGGCACTGCACTCCACTCAGTACTACACGACACTATACACACAGTACTCCACTCGGTAATACACGGCAGTTCATGCACTGTACTCCACTCGGTACTACACGGAACTATACACACAGTACTCCACTCGGTACTACACGGCATTACAGGCACTGTACTCCACTCAGTACTACACGGCAGTACAGGCACTGTACTCCACTCGGTACTACACGGCACTATACACACAGTACTCCACTCGGGACTACACGGCAGTACATGCACTGTACTCCACTCAGTACTACACTGCACTATACACACAGTACTCCACTCGGCACTACACTTCGGTACAGGCACTGTACTTCACTCAGTACTACACGGCAATACAAGCACTGTACTCCACTCCGTACTACACGACAGTACAGGCACTAATACTCCAATGAGTACTTCACGGCAGTACAGGTACTGTACTCCACTCGGGACTACACGGCAGTACAGGCACTGTACTCCACTCACAACTACACGGCAGTATAGGCACTGTACTCCACTCAGTACTACACGGCAGTACAGGCACTGTACTCCACTCGGTACTACACGGCACTATACACACCGTACTCCACTCGGGACTACACGGCAGTACAGGCACTCTACTCCACTCAGTACTACACGAAAGTACAGGCACTGTACTCCACTCGGTACTACACGGCACTATACACACAGTACCCCACCCGGTACTACACGGCAGTAAGGTACTGTACACCACTCAGTACTGCAGTATGCACACATCACTCCACTCGGTACTACACGGCACTATACACACAGTACTCCACTCGGTACTACACGGCAATACAGGCACTGTACTCCACTCGGTACTACACGGCACTATACACACAGTACTCCACTCGGGACTACACGGCAGTACATGCACTGTACTCCACTCGGTACTACACCGCACTATACACACAGTACTCCACTCGGTACTACACGGCAGTACATGCACTCTACTCCACTCGATACTACACGGCACTATACACACAGTACTCCACTCGGTACTACACGGCAGTACAGGCACTGTACTCCACTCAGTACTACACGGCAGTATGCACACAGTACTCCACTCGGTACTACACGGCACTATACACACAGTACTCCACTCAGTACTACACGGCAGTATGCACACAGAACTCCACTCGGTACTACACGGCAGTACAGGCACTGTACTCCACTCGGTACTACACGGCAGTATACACACAGTCCCCCACTCGGTACTACACGGCAGTACATGCACTGTACTCCACTCAGTACTACACGGCAGTACAGGCACTGTACACCACTCAGTACTACACTGCACTATACACACAGTACTACACTCGGGACTACACGGCAGTTCAGCCACTGTACTCCACATAGTACTACACGGCAGTACAGGCACTGTACTCCACTCGGTGCTACACGGCACTATACACACAGTACTCCACTCAGGACTACACGGCAGTACAGGCACTGTACTCCACTCAGTACTACACGGCACTATACACACAGTACTCCACTCAGGACTACACGGCGGTACATGCACTGTACTCCACTCAGTACTACACGGCACTACACACACAGTACTCCACTCCGGACTACACGGGAGTACAGGCACTGTACTCCACTCAGTACTACACGGCAGTTCAGGCAATGTACACCACTCAGTACTACACTGCACTATACACACAGTACTCCACTCGGGACTACACGGCAGTACAGGCACTGTACTCCACTCAGTACAACACGGCAATACAGGCACTGTACTCCACTCCGTACTACACGGCACTTTACACACAGTACTCCATTCGGGACTACACGGCAGTACAGGCACTGCACTCCATTCAGTACTACACGGCAGTACAGGCACTGTACTCCACTCGGTACTACACGGCACTATACACACGGTACTCCACTCAGTACTACACGGCAGTACAGGCACTGTACTCCACTCGGGACTAAACGGCAGTACAGGCACTGTACTCCACTCAGTACTACACGGCAGTACAGGCACTGTACTCCGCTCAGTACTACACGGCAGTACATGCACTGTACTCCACTCGGTACTACACGGCACTTTACACACAGTACTCCACTCGGGACTACACGGCAGTACACGCTCTGTACTCCACTCAGTACTACACGGCAGTACAGGCACTGTAATCCACTCAGTACTACACGGCAGTACAGGCACTGTACTCCACTCAGTACTACACGGCAGTACAGGCACTGTACTCCACTCAGTACTACACGGCAGTACAGGCACTGTACTCCACTCAGTACTACACGGCAGTACAGGCAATGCACTCCACTCGGTACTACACGGCACTATACACACAGTACTCCACTCAGTACTACACGGCAGTACAGGCACTGTACTCCACTCGGGACTACACGGCAGTACAGGCACTGTACTCTACTCAGTACTACACGGCACTATACACACAGTACTCCACTCAAACTACACGGCAGTACAGGCACTGTACTCCACTCGGTACTACACGGCACTATACACACAGTACTCCACTCAGTACTACACGGCAGTACAGGCAGTGTACTCCACTCAGGACTACACGGCAGTACAGGCACTGTACTCCACTCAGTACTACACGGCAGTACAGGCACTGTACTCCACTCAGTACTACACGGCAGTACACCCACTGTACTCCACTCGGTACTACACGGCACTATACACACAGTACTCCACTCAGTACTACACGGCATTACAGGCACAGTACGCCACTCACTACTACACGGCAGTACAGGCACTGTACTCCACTCGGGACTACACGGCAGTACACCCATCGTACTCCACTCAGTACTACACGGCAGTACAAGCACTGTACTCCACTCGGTACTACACGGCACTATACACACAGTACTCCACTCGATACTACACGGCAGTACAGGTACTGTACTCCACTCAGTACTACACGGCAGTATGCACACAGTACTCCACTCGGTACTACACGGCACTATACACACAGTACTCCACTCGGTACTACACGGCAGAACAGGCACTGTACTCTACTCAGTAGTACACGGCAGTACACACACAGTCTCCCACTCGCTACTACCCGGCAGTACAGGCACTGTACTCCACTCAGTAATACACGGCAGTATGCACACAGTACTCCACTCGGGACTACACGGCAGTAAAGGCACTGTACTCCACTCGGTACTACACGGCAGTACAGGCACTGTACTCCACTCAGTACTACACTGCACTATACATACAGTACTCCACTCGGGACTACACGGCAGTACATGCACTGTACTCCACTCAGTACTACACTGCACTATACACACAGTACTCCACTCGGCACTACACTTCGGTACAGGCACTGTACTTCACTCAGTACTACACGGCAGTACAAGCACTGTACTCCACTCCGTACTACACGACAGTACAGGCACTATTACTCCAATGAGTACTTCACGGCAGTACAGGTACTGTACTCCACTCGGGACTACACGGCAGTACAGGCACTGTACTCCACTCACAACTACACGGCAGTACAGGTACTGTACTCCACTCGGGACTACACGACAGTACAGGCACTGTACTCCACTCACAACTACACGGCAGTACAGGTACAGTACGCCACTCGGGACTACACGACAGTACAGGCACTATTACTCCACTCACAACTACACGGCAGTACAGGCACTGTACTCCACTCGGGACTACATGGCAGTATAACCACTATACTCCACTCAGTACTACACGGCAGTACAGGCACTGTACTCCACTCGGTACTACACGGCACTATACACACAGTACTCCACTCGGGACTACACGGCAGTACAGGCACTCTACTCCACTCAGTACTACACGAAAGTAGAGGCACTGTACTCCACTCGGTACTACACGGCACTATACACACAGTACCCCATCCGGTACTACACGGCAGTACAGGTACTGTACACCACTCAGTACTACACGGCAGTATGCACACATCACTCCACTCGGTACTACACGGCACTATACACACAGTACTCCACTCGGTACCACACGGCAATACAGGCACTGTACTCCACTCGGTACTACACGGCACTATACACACAGTACTCCACTCGGGACTACACGGCAGTACATGCACTGTACTCCACTCGGTACTACACCGCACTATACACACAGTACTCCACTCGGTACTACACGGCAGTACATGCACTCTACTCCACTCGATACTACACGGCACTATACACACAGTAATCCACTCGGTACTACACGGCAGTACAGGCACTGTACTCCACTCAGTACTACACGGCAGTATGCACACAGTACTCCACTCGGTACTACACGGCACTATACACACAGTACTCCGCTCGGTACAAACACGGCAGTACAGGCATTGTACTCCACTCGGTACTACACGTCAGTTTACACACAGTACTCCACTCGGGACTACATGGCAGTGCAGGCACTGTACTCCACTCAGTACTACACGGCAGTTTGCACACAGTCCCCCACTCGGTACTACACGGCACTATACGCACAGTACTCCACTCGGTACTACACGGCAATACAGGCACTGTACTCCACTCGGTACTACACGGCAGTATGCACACAGTACTCCACTCGGTACTACACGGCAGTACAGGCACTGTACTCCACTCGGTACTACACGGCACTATACACACAGTACTCCACTCGGTACTACACGGCAGTACAGGCACTGTACTCCAGTCGGTACTACATGGCACTATACACACAGTAATCCACTCAGTACTACACGGCAGTATGCACACAGTATTCCACTCGGTACTACACGGCAGTACAGGCACTGTACTCCACTCGGTACTACACGGCTTTATACACACAGTACTCCACTCGGTACTACACGGCAGTACAGGCACTGTACTCCACTCGGTACTACACGGCAGTATGCACACAGTACTCCACTCAGTACTACACGGCACTATACACACAGTACTCCACTCGGTACAACACCGAAATACAGGCACTGTACTCCACTCGGTACTACACGGCACTATACACACAGTAGTCCAGTCGGTAATACACGGCAGTACATGCACTGTACTCCACTCGGTACTACACGGCACTATACACACAGTACTCCACTCCGTACTACACGGCAGTACAGGCACTGCACTCCACTCAGTACTACACGACACTATACACACAGTACTCCACTCGGTAATACACGGCAGTACATGAACTGTACTCCACTCGGTACTACACGGCAGTACAGGCACTCTACTCCACTCGGTACTACACGGCACTATACACACAGTACTCCACTCGGTACTACACGGCAGTACAGGTACTGTACACCACTCAGTACTGCAGTATGCACACATCACTCCACTCGGTACTACACGGCACTATACACACAGTACTCCACTCGGTACTACACGGCAATACAGGCACTGTACTCCACTCGGTACTACACGGCACTATACACACAGTACTCCACTCAGTACTACACGGCAGTACAGACACTGTACTCCACTCGGTACTACACGGCACTATACACACCGTACTCCACTCGGGACTACACGGCAGTACAGGCACTCTACTCCACTCCACTCAGTACTACACGAAAGTACAGGCACTGTACTCCACTCGGTACTACACGGCACTATACACACAGTACTCCACTCAGTACTACACGGCAATACAGGCACTGTACTCCACTCGGTACTACACGGCACTATACACACAGTACTCCACTCAGTACTACACGGCAGTACAGGCACTGTACTCCACTCACAACTACACGGCAGTACAGGTACTGTACGCCACTCGGGACTACACGACAGTACACACACTATTACTCCACTCACAACTACACGGCAGTACAGGCACTGTACTCCACTCGGGACTACACGGCAGTATAGGCACTGTACTCCACTCAGTACTACACGGCAGTACAGACACTGTACTCCACTCGGTACTACACGGCACTATACACACCGTACTCCACTCGGGACTACACGGCAGTACAGGCACTCTACTCCACTCAGTACTACACGAAAGTACAGGCACTGTACTCCACTCGGTACTACACGGCACTATACACACAGTACCCCACCCGGTACTACACGGCAGTACAGGTACTGTACACCACTCAGTACTGCAGTATGCACACATCACTCCACTCGGTACTACACGGCACTATACACACAGTACTCCACTCGGTACTACACGGCAATACAGGCACTGTACTCCACTCGGTACTACACGGCACTATACACACAGTACTCCACTCGGTACTACACGGCAGTACATGCACTCTACTCCACTCGATACTACACGGCACTATACACACAGTACTCCACTCGGTACTACACGGCAGTACAGGCACTGTACTCCACTCAGTACTACACGGCAGTATGCACAGAGTACTCCACTCGGTACTACACGGCACTATACACACAGTACTCTACTCAGTACTACACGGCAGTATGCACACAGAACTCCACTCGGTACTACACGGCAGTACAGGCACTGTACTCCACTCGGTACTAACGGCTTTATACACACAGTACTCCACTCGGTACTACACGGCAGTATACACACAGTCCCCCACTCCGTACTACACGGCAGTACATGCAAAGTACTCCACTCAGTACTACACAGCAGTACAGGCACTGTACACCACTCAGTACTACACTGCACTATACACACAGTACTACACTCGGGACTACACGGCAGTTCAGCCACTGTACTCCACTTAGTACTACACGGCAGTACAGGCACTGTACTCCACTCGGTGCTACACGGCACTATACACACAGTGCTCCACTCAGGACTACACGGCAGTACAGGCACTGTACTCCACTCAGTACTACACGGCACTATACACACAGTACTCCACTCAGGACTACACGGCGGTACATGCACTGTACTCCACTCAGTACTACACGGCACTATACACACAGTACTCCACTCGGGACTATACGGGAGTACAGGCACTGTACTCCACTCAGTACTACACGGCAGTTCAGGCAATGTACACCACTCAGTACTACACTGCACTATACACACAGTACTCCACTCGGGACTACACGGCAGTACAGGCACTGTACTCCACTCAGTACAACACGGCAATACAGGCACTGTACTCCACTCCGTACTACACGGCACTTTACACACAGTACTCCATTCGGGACTACACGGCACTATACACACGGTACTCCACTCAGTACTACACGGCAGTACAGGCACTGTACTCCACTCGGGACTAAACGGCAGTACAGGCACTGTACTCTAATCGGTACTACACGGCACTATACACACGGTACTCCACTCAGTACTACACGGCAGTACAGGCACTGTACTCCACTCGGGACTAGACGGCAGTACAGGCACTGTACTACACTCAGTACTACACGGCAGTACAGGCACAGTACTCCACTCAGTACTACACGGCAGTACATGCACTGTACTCCACTCGGTACTACACGGCACTTTACACACAGTACTCCACTCGGGACTACACGGCAGTACAGGCTCTGTACTCCACTCAGTACTACACGGCAGTACAGGCACTGTAATCCACTCAGTACTACACGGCAGTACAGGCACTGTACTCCACTCAGTACTACACGGCAGTACAGGCACTGTACTCCACTCAGTACTACACGGCAGTACAGGCACTGTACTCCACTCGGTACTACACGGCACTATACACACAGTACTCCACTCAGTACTACACGGCAGTACAGGCACTGTACTCCACTCGGGACTACACGGCAGTACAGGCACTGTACTCTACTCAGTACTACACGGCACTATACACACAGTACTCCACTCACACTACACGGCAGTACAGGCACTGTACTCCACTCGGTACTACACGGCACTATACACACAGTACTCCACTCAGTACTACACGGCAGTACAGGCAGTGTACTCCACTCGGGACTACACGGCAGTACAGGCACTGTACTCCACTCAGTACTACACGGCAGTACAGGCACTGTACTCCACTCAGTACTACACGGCAGTACACCCACTGTACTCCACTCGGTACTACACGGCACTATACACACAGTACTCCACTCAGTACTACACGGCAGTACAGGCACAGTACGCCACTCACTACTACACGGCAGTACAGGCACTGTACTCCACTCGGGACTACACGGCAGTACACCCATCGTACTCCACTCAGTACTACACGGCAGTACAAGCACTGTACTCCACTCGGTACTACACGGCACTATACACACAGTACTCCACTCGATACTACACGGCAGTACAGGTACTGTACTCCACTCAGTACTTCACGGCAGTATGCACACAGTACTCCACTCGGTACTACACGGCACTATACACACAGTACTCCACTCGGTACAACACGGCGATACAGGCACTGTACTCCACTCGGAACTACACGGCACTATACACACAGTACTCCAGTCGGTAATACACGGCAGTACATGCACTGTACTCCACTCGGTACTACACGGCACTATACACACAGTACTCCACTCGGTACTACACGGCAGTACAGGCACTGCACTCCACTCAGTACTACACGACACTATACACACTGTACTCCACTCGGTAATACACGGCAGTACATGCACTGTACTCCACTTGGTACTACACGGTACTATACACACAGTACTCCAATCGGTACTACACGGCATTACAGGCACTGTACTCCACTCAGTACTACACGGCAGTACAGGCACTGAACTCCACTCGGTACTACACGGCACTATACACACAGTACTCCACTCGGTACTACACGGCAGAACAGGCACTGTACTCTACTCAGTAGTACACGGCAGTACACACACAGTCCCCCACTCGCTACTACCCGGCAGTACAGGCACTGTACTCCACTCAGTAATACACGGCAGTATGCACACCGTACTCCACTCGGGACTACACGGCAGTAAAGGCACTGTACTCCACTCGGTACTACACGGCAGTACAGGCACTGTACTCCACTCAGTACTACACTGCACTATACATACAATACTCCACTAGGGACTACACGGCAGTACATGCAATGTACTCCACTCAGTACTACACTGCACAATACACACATTACTCCACTCGGCACTACACTTCAGTACAGGCACTGTACTTCACTCAGTACTACACGGCAGTACAAGCACTGTACTCCACTCGGGACTACACGGCAGTACAGGCACTGTACTCCACTCACAACTACACGGCAGGACAGGTACTGTACGCCACTCGGGACTACACGACAGTACAGGCACTATTACTCCACTCACAACTACACGGCAATACAGGCACTGTACTCCACTCGGGACTACACGGCAGTACAGGCACTGTACTCCACTCAGTACTACACGGCAGTACAGGCACTGTACTCCACTCGGTACTACACGGCACTATACACACAGTACTCCACTCGGGACTACACGGCAGTACAGGCACTCTACTCCACTGAGTACTACACGAAAGTACATGCACTGTACTCCACTCGGTACTACACGGCACTATACACACAGTACCCCACCCGGTACTACACGGCAGTACAGGTACTGTACTCCACTCGGTACTACACGGCAATTCAGGCACTGTACTCCACTCGGTACTACACGGCACTATACACACAGTACTCCACTCGGGACTACACGGCAGTACATGCACTGTACTCCACTCGGTACTACACCGCACTATACACACTGTACTCCACTCGGTACTACACGGCAGTACATGCACTCTACTCCACTCGATACTACACGGCACTATACACACAGTACTCCACTCGGTATTACACGGCAGTACAGGCACTGTACTCCACTCAGTACTACACGGCAGTATGCACACAGTACTCCACTCGGTACTACACGGCACTATACACACAGTACTCCACTCGGTACTACACGGCAGTACAGGCACTGTACTCCACTCGGTACTACACGGCAGTATACACACAGTACTCCACTCGGGACTACATGGCAATACAGGCACTGTACTCCACTCGGCACTACACGGCAGTATGCACACAGTACTCCACTCGGTACTACACGGAACTATACACACAGTACTCCACTCGGTACTACACGGCAGTACAGGCACTGTACTCCACTCGGTACTACACGGCACTATACACACAGTACTCCACTCGGTACTACACGGCAATACAGGCACTGTACTCCACTCAGTACTACACGGCACTATACACACAGTACTCCACACGGGACTACACGGGAGTACAGGCACGGTACTCCACTCAGTACTACACGGCAGTACAGGCACTGTACTCCACTCAGTACTACACGGCAGTACAGGCACTGTACACCACTCAGAACTACGCTGCACTATACACACAGTACTACACTCGGGACTACACGGCAGTTCAGCCACTGTACTCCACTTAGTACTACACAGAAGTACAGGCACTCTACTCCACTCAGTACTACACGTCAGTACACCCACTGTACTCCACTCGGTACTACACGGCACTATACACACAGTACTCCACTCAGTACTACTCGGCAGTACAGGCACAGTACTCCACTCACTCCTACACGGCAGTACAGGCACTGTAGTCCACTCGGGACTACACGGCAGTACAGGCACTGTACTCCACTAAGTACTACACGGCAGTACACGCACTGTACTCCACTCGGTACTACACGGCAATACAGGCACTGTACTCCACTCGGTACTACACGGCAGTATGCACACAGTACTCCACTCGGTACTACACGGCAGTACAGGCACTGTACTCCACTCGGTACTACACGGCACTATACACACCGTACTCCACTCGGTTCTACACGGCAGTACAGGCACTGTACTCCACTCGGTACTACACGGCACTATACACACAGTACTCCACTCAGTACTACACGGCAGTATGCACACAGTACTCCACTCGGTACTACTCGGCAGTACAGGCACTGTACTCCACTCGGTACTACACGGCTTTATACACACAGTACTCCACTCGGTACTACACGGCAGTACAAGCACTGTACTCCACGCAGTACTACACGGAAATATGCACACCGTACTCCACTCTGTACTACACGGCACTATACTCACAGTACTCCACTCGGTACAACACGGCAATACAGGCACTGTACTCCACTCGGTACTAGACGGCACTATACACACAGTACTCCAGTCGGTAATACACGGCAGTACATGCACTGTACTCCACTCGGTACTACACGGCACTAAACACACAGTACTCCACTCGGTACTACACGGAAGTACAGGCACTGCAGTCCACTCAGTACTACACGACACTATAAACACAGTACTCCACTCGGTAATACACGGCAGTACATGCACTGTACTCCACTCGGTACTACACGGTACTATACACACAGTACTCCACTCGGTACTACACGGCATTACAGGCACTGTACTCCACTCAGTACTACACGGCAGTACAGGCACTGTACTCCACTCGGGACTACACGGCACTATACACACAGTACTCCACTTGGTACTACGCGGCAGAACAGGCACTGTACTCTACTCAGTAGTACACGGCAGTACACACACAGTCCCCCACTCGCTACCACGCGGCAGTACAGGCACTGTACTCCACTCAGTAATACACGGCAGTATGCACACAGTACTCCACTCGGGACTACACGGCAGTAATGGCACTGTACTCCACTCGGTACTACACGGCTGTACAGGCACTGTACTCCACTCAGTACTACACTGCACTATACATACAGTACTCCACTCGGGACTACACGGCAGTACATGCACTGTACTCCACTCAGTACTACACTGCACTATACACACAGTACTCCACTCGGCACTACACTTCGGTACAGGCACTGTACTTCACTCAGTACTACACGGCAGTACAAGCACTGTACTCCACTCGGTACTACACGACAGTACAGGCAATATTACTCCAATCAGTACTACACGGCAGTACAGGTACTGTACACCACTCGGGACTACACGGCAGTACAGGCACTGTACTCCACTCACAACTACACGGCAGTACAGGTACAGTACGCCACTCGGGACTACACGACAGTACACACACTATTACTCCACTCACAACTACACGGCAGTACAGGCACTGTACTCCACTCGGGACTACACGGCAGTATAGGCACTGTACTCCACTCAGTACTACACGGCAGTACAGGCACTGTACTCCACTCGGGACTACACGGCAGTACAGGCACTGTACTCTACTCAGTACTACACGGCACTATACACACAGTACTCCACTCAAACTACACGGCAGTACAGGCACTGTACTCCACTCGGTACTACACGGCACTATACACACAGTACTCCACTCAGTACTACACGGCAGCACAGGCAGTGTACTCCACTCGGGACTACACGGCAGTACAGGTACTGTACTCCACTCAGTACTACACGGCAGTACAGGCACTGTACTCCAATCAGTACTACACGGCAGTACACCCACTGTACTCCACTCGGTACTGCACACTACACGGCACTATACACACAGTACTCCACTCAGTACTACACGGCAGTACAGGCACAGTACGCCACTCACTACTACACGGCAGTACAGGCACTGTACTCCACTCGGGACTACACGGCAGTACACCCATCGTACTCCACTTAGTACTACACGGCAGTACAAGCACTGTACTCCACTCGGTACTACACGGCACTATACACACAGTACTCCACTCGATACTACACGGCAGTACAGGTACTGTACTCCGCTCAGTACTACACGGCAGTATGCACACAGTACTCCACTCGGTACTACACGGCACTATACACACAGTACTCCACTCGGTACAACACGGCGATACAGGCACTGTACTCCACTCGGAACTACACGGCACTATACACACAGTACTCCAGTCGGTAATACACGGCAGTACATGCACTGTAATCCACTCGGTACTACACGGCACTATACACACAGTACTCCACTCGGTACTACACGGCAGTACAGGCACTGCACTCCACTCAGTACTACACGGCACTATACACACAGTACTCCACTCGGTAATACACGGCAGTACATGCACTGTACTCCACTTGGTACTACACCGTACTATACACACAGTACTCCAATCGGTACTACACGGCATTACAGGCACTGTACTCCACTCAGTACTACACGGCAGTACAGGCACTGAAATCCACCCGGTACTACACGGCACTATACACACAGTACTCCACTCGGTACTACACGGCAGAACAGGCACTGTACTCTACTCAGTAGTACACGGCAGTACACACACAGTCCCCCACTCGCTACTACCCGGCAGTACAGGCACTGTACTCCACTCAGTAATACACGGCAGTATGCACACCGTACTCCACTCGGGACTACACGGCAGTAAAGGCACTGTACTCCACTCGGTACTACACGGCAGTACAGGCACTGTACTCCACTCAGTACTACACTGCACTATACATACAATACTCCACTAGGGACTACACGGCACTATACACACAGTACTCCACTCGGCACTACACTTCAGTACAGGCACTGTACTTCACTCAGTACTACACGGCAGTACAAGCACTGTACTCCACTCGGGACTACACGGCAGTACAGGCACTGTACTCCACTCACAACTACACGGCAGGACAGGTACTGTACGCCACTCGGGACTACACGACAGTACAGGCACTATTACTCCACTCACAACTACACAGCAATACAGGCACTGTACTCCACTCGGGACTACACGGCAGTACAGGCACTTTACTCCACTCAGTACTACACGGCAGTACAGGCACTGTACACCACTCGGTACTACACGGCACTATACACACAGTACTCCACTCGGGACTACACGGCAGTACAGGCACTCTACTCCACTGAGTACTGCACGAAAGTACATGCACTGTACTCCACTCGGTACTACACGGCACTATACACACAGTACCCCACCCGGTACTACACGGCAGTACAGGTACTGTACTCCACTCTGTACTACACGGCAATACAGGCACTGTACTCCACTCGGTACTACACGGCACTATACACACCGTACTCCACTCGGGACTACACGGCAGTACATGCACTGTACTCCACTCGGTACTACACCGCACTATACACACAGTACTCCACTCGGTACTACACGGCAGTACATGCACTCTACTCCACTCGATACTACACGGCACTATACGCACAGTACTCCACTCGGTACTACACGGCAGTACAGGCACTGTACTCCACTCAGTACTACACGGCAGTATGCACACAGTACTCCACTCGGTACTACACGGCACTATACACACAGTACTCCACTCGGTACTACACGGCAGTACAGGCACTGTACTCCACTCGGTACTACACGGCACTATACACACAGTACTCCACTCGGTACTACACGGCAATACAGGCACTGTACTCCACTCAGTACTACACGGCACTATACACACAGTACGCCACTCGGGACTACACGGGAGTACAGGCACGGTACTCCACTCAGTACTACACGGCAGTACAGGCACTGTACTCCACTCAGTACTACACGGCAGTACAGGCACTGTACACCACTCAGAACTACGCTGCACTATACACACAGTACTACACTCGGGACTACACGGCAGTTCAGCCACTGTACTCCACTTAGTACTACACAGCAGTACAGGCACTCTAATCCACTCAGTACTACACGGCAGTACACCCAATGTACTCCACTCGGTACTACACGGCACTATACACACAGTACTCCACTCAGTACTACTCGGCAGTACAGGCACAGTACTCCACTCACTCCTACACGGCAGTACAGGCACTGTAGTCCACTCGGGACTACACGGCAGTACAGGCACTGTACTCCACTAAGTACTACACGGCAGTACACGCACTGTACTCCACTCGGTACTACACGGCAATACAGGCACTGTACTCCACTCGGTACTACACGGCAGTATGCACACAGTACTCCACTCGGTTCTACACGGCAGTACAGGCACTGTACTCCACTCGGTACTACACGGCACTATACACACCGTACTCCACTCGGTTCTACACGGCAGTACAGGCACTGTACTCCACTCGGTACTACACGGCACTATACACACAGTACTCCACTCAGTACTACACGGCAGTATGCACACAGTACTCCACTCGGTACTACACGGCAGTACAGGCACTGTACTCCACTCGGTACTACACGGCTTTATACACACAGTACTCCACTCGGTACTACACGGCAGTACAAGCACTGTACTCCACGCAGTACTACACGGCAATATGCACACAGTACTCCACTCTGTACTACACGGCACTATACACACAGTACTCCAATCGGTACAACACGGCAATACAGGCACTGTACTCCACTCGGTACTAGACGGCACTATACACACAATACTCCAGTCGGTAATACACGGCAGTACATGCACTGTACTCCACTCGGTACTACACGGCACTAAACACACAGTACTCCACTCGGTACTACACGGAAGTACAGGCACTGCACTCCACTCAGTACTACACGACACTATAAACACAGTACTCCACTCGGTAATACACGGCAGTACATGCACTGTACTCCACTCGGTACTACACGGTACTATACACACAGTACTCCACTCGGTACTACACGGCATTACAGGCACTGTACTCCACTCAGTACTACACGGCAGTACAGGCACTGTACTCCACTCGGTACTACACGGCACTATACACACAGTACTCCACTCGGTACTACACGGCAGAACAGGCAATGTACTCTACTCAGTAGTACACGGCAGTACACACACAGTCTCCCACTCGCTACTACGCGGCAGTACAGGCACTGTACTCCACTCAGTAATACACGGCAGTATGCACACAGTACTCCACTCGGGACTACACGGCAGTAATGGCACTGTACTCCACTCGGTACTACACGGCTGTACAGGCACTGTACTCCACTCAGTACTACACTGCACTATACATACAGTACTCCACTCGGGACTACACGGGAGTACAGGCACTGTACTCCACTCAGTACTACACGGCAGTTCAGGCAATGTACACCACTCAGTACTACACTGCACTATACACACAGTACTCCACTCGGGACTACACGGCAGTACAGGCACTGTACTCCACTCAGTACAACACGGCAATACAGGCACTGTACTCCACTCCGTACTACACGGCACTTTACACACAGTACTCCATTCGGGACTACACGGCAGTACAGGCACTGCACTCCATTCAGTACTACACGGCAGTACAGGCACTGTACTCCACTCGGTATTACACGGCACTATACACACGGTACTCCACTCAGTACTACACGGCAGTACAGGCACTGTACTCCACTCGGGACTAAACGGCAGTACAGGCACTGTACTCCACTCAGTACTACACGGCAGTACAGGCACTGTACTCCGCTCAGTACTACACGGCAGTACATGCACTGTACTCCACTCGGTACTACACGGCACTTTACACACAGTACTCCACTCGGGACTACACGGCAGTACACACTCTGTACTCCACTCAGTACTACACGGCAGTACAGGCACTGTAATCCACTCAGTACTACACGGCAGTACAGGCACTGTACTCCACTCAGTACTACACGGCAGTACAGGCACTGTACTCCACTCAGTACTACACGGCAGTACAGGCAATGCACTCCACTCGGTACTACACGGCACTATACACACAGTACTCCACTCAGTACTACACGGCAGTACAGGCACTGTACTCCACTCGGGACTACACGGCAGTACAGGCACTGTACTCTACTCAGTACTACACGGCACTATACACACAGTACTCCACTCAAACTACACGGCAGTACAGGCACTGTACTCCACTCGGTACTACACGGCACTATACACACAGTACTCCACTCAGTACTACACGGCAGTACAGGCAGTGTACTCCACTCGGGACTACACGGCAGTACAGGCACTGTACTCCACTCAGTACTACACGGCAGTACAGGCACTGTACTCCACTCAGTACTACACGGCAGTACACCCACTGTACTCCACTCGGTACTACACGGCACTATACACACAGTACTCCACTCAGTACTACACGGCATTACAGGCACAGTACGCCACTCACTACTACACGGCAGTACAGGCACTGTACTCCACTCGGGACTACACGGCAGTACACCCATCGTACTCCACTCAGTACTACACGGCAGTACAAGCACTGTACTCCACTCGGTACTACACGGCACTATACACACAGTACTCCACTCGATACTACACGGCAGTACAGGTACTGTACTCCACTCAGTACTACACGGCAGTATGCACACAGTACTCCACTCGGTACTACACGGCACTATACACACAGTACTCCACTCGGTACTACACGGCAGAACAGGCACTGTACTCTACTCAGTAGTACACGGCAGTACACACACAGTCTCCCACTCGCTACTACCCGGCAGTACAGGCACTGTACTCCACTCAGTAATACACGGCAGTATGCACACAGTACTCCACTCGGGACTACACGGCAGTAAAGGCACTGTACTCCACTCGGTACTACACGGCAGTACAGGCACTGTACTCCACTCAGTACTACACTGCACTATACATACAGTACTCCACTCGGGACTACACGGCAGTACATGCACTGTACTCCACTCAGTACTACACTGCACTATACACACAGTACTCCACTCGGCACTACACTTCGGTACAGGCACTGTACTTCACTCAGTACTACACGGCAGTACAAGCACTGTACTCCACTCCGTACTACACGACAGTACAGGCACTATTACTCCAATGAGTACTTCACGGCAGTACAGGTACTGTACTCCACTCGGGACTACACGGCAGTACAGGCACTGTACTCCACTCACAACTACACGGCAGTACAGGTACTGTACTCCACTCGGGACTACACGACAGTACAGGCACTGTACTCCACTCACAACTACACGGCAGTACAGGTACAGTACGCCACTCAGGACTACACGACAATACAGGCACTATTACTCCACTCACAACTACACGGCAGTACAGGCATTGTACTCCACTCGGGACTACATGGCAGTATAGGCACTATACTCCACTCAGTACTACACGGCAGTACAGGCACTGTACTCCACTCGGTACTACACGGCACTATACACACAGTACTCCACTCGGGACTACACGGCAGTACAGGCACTCTACTCCACTCAGTACTACACGAAAGTAGAGGCACTGTACTCCACTCGGTACTACACGGCACTATACACACAGTACCCCATCCGGTACTACACGGCAGTACAGGTACTGTACACCACTCAGTACTACACGGCAGTATGCACACATCAATCCACTCGGTACTACACGGCACTATACACACAGTACTCCACTCGGTACTACACGGCAATACAGGCACTGTACTCCACTCGGTACTACACGGCACTATACACACAGTACTCCACTCGGGACTACACGGCAGTACATGCACTGTACTCCACTCGGTACTACACCGCACTATACACACAGTACTCCACTCGGTACTACACGGCAGTACATGCACTCTACTCCACTCGATACTACACGGCACTATACACACAGTAATCCACTCGGTACTACACGGCAGTACAGGCACTGTACTCCACTCAGTACTACACGGCAGTATGCACACAGTACTCCACTCGGTACTACACGGCACTATACACACAGTACTCCGCTCGGTACAAACACGGCAGTACAGGCATTGTACTCCACTCGGTACTACACGTCAGTTTACACACAGTACTCCACTCGGGACTACATGGCAGTGCAGGCACTGTCCTCCACTCAGTACTACACGGCAGTTTGCACACAGTCCCCCACTCGGTACTACACGGCACTATACGCACAGTACTCCACTCGGTACTACACGGCAATACAGGCACTGTACTCCACTCGGTACTACACGGCAGTATGCACACAGTACTCCACTCGGTACTACACGGCAGTACAGGCACTGTACTCCACTCGGTACTACACGGCACTATACACACAGTACTCCACTCGGTACTACACGGCAGTACAGGCACTGTACTCCAGTCGGTACTACATGGCACTATACACACAGTAATCCACTCAGTACTACACGGCAGTATGCACACAGTATTCCACTCGGTACTACACGGCAGTACAGGCACTGTACTCCACTCGGTACTACACGGCTTTATACACACAGTACTCCACTCGGTACTACACGGCAGTACAGGCACTGTACTCCACGCAGTACTACACGGCAGTATGCACACAGTACTCCACTCAGTACTACACGGCACTATACACACAGTACTCCACTCGGTACAACACCGAAATACAGGCACTGTACTCCACTCGGTACTACACGGCACTATACACACAGTAGTCCAGTCGGTAATACACGGCAGTACATGCACTGTACTCCACTCGGTACTACACGGCACTATACACACAGTACTCCACTCCGTACTACACGGCAGTACAGGCACTGCACTCCACTCAGTACTACACGACACTATACACACAGTACTCCACTCGGTAATACACGGCAGTACATGAACTGTACTCCACTCGGTACTACACGGCAGTACAGGCACTCTACTCCACTCGGTACTACACGGCACTATACACACAGTACTCCACTCGGTACTACACGGCAGTACAGGTACTGTACACCACTCAGTACTGCAGTATGCACACATCACACCACTCGGTACTACACGGCACTATACACACAGTACTCCACTCGGTACTACACGGCAATACAGGCACTGTACTCCACTCGGTACTACACGGCACTATACACACAGTACTCCACTCAGTACTACACGGCAGTACAGACACTGTACTCCACTCGGTACTACACGGCACTATACACACCGTACTCCACTCGGGACTACACGGCAGTACAGGCACTCTACTCCACTCAGTACTACACGAAAGTACAGGCACTGTACTCCACTCGGTACTACACGGCACTATACACACAGTACTCCACTCAGTACTACACGGCAATACAGGCACTGTACTCCACTCGGTACTACACGGCACTATACACACAGTACTCCACTCAGTACTACACGGCAGTACAGGCACTGTACTCCACTCAGTACTACACGGCAGTATGCACACAGTACTCCACTCGGTACTACACGGCACTATACACACAGTACTCCACTCGGTACTACACGGCAGTACAGGCACTGTACTCCACTCGGTACTACACGGCACTATACACACAGTACTCCACTCGGTACTACACGGCAATACAGGCACTGTACTCCACTCAGTACTACACGGCACTATACACACAGTACGCCACTCGGGACTACACGGGAGTACAGGCACGGTACTCCACTCAGTACTACACGGCAGTACAGGCACTGTACTCCACTCAGTACTACACGGCAGTACAGGCACTGTACACCACTCAGAACTACGCTGCACTATACACACAGTACTACACTCGGCACTACACGGCAGTTCAGCCACTGTACTCCACTTAGTACTACACAGCAGTACAGGCACTCTAATCCACTCAGTACTACACGGCAGTACACCCAATGTACTCCACTCGGTACTACACGGCACTATACACACAGTACTCCACTCAGTACTACTCGGCAGTACAGGCACAGTACTCCACTCACTCCTACACGGCAGTACAGGCACTGTAGTCCACTCGGGACTACACGGCAGTACAGGCACTGTACTCCACTAAGTACTACACGGCAGTACACGCACTGTACTCCACTCGGTACTACACGGCAATACAGGCACTGTACTCCACTCGGTACTACACGGCAGTATGCACACAGTACTCCACTCGGTTCTACACGGCAGTACAGGCACTGTACTCCACTCGGTACTACACGGCACTATACACACCGTACTCCACTCGGTTCTACACGGCAGTACAGGCACTGTACTCCACTCGGTACTACACGGCACTATACACACAGTACTCCACTCAGTACTACACGGCAGTATGCACACAGTACTCCACTCGGTACTACACGGCAGTACAGGCACTGTACTCCACTCGGTACTACACGGCTTTATACACACAGTACTCCACTCGGTACTACACGGCAGTACAAGCACTGTACTCCACGCAGTACTACACGGCAATATGCACACAGTACTCCACTCTGTACTACACGGCACTATACACACAGTACTCCAATCGGTACAACACGGCAATACAGGCACTGTACTCCACTCGGTACTAGACGGCACTATACACACAATACTCCAGTCGGTAATACACGGCAGTACATGCACTGTACTCCACTCGGTACTACACGGCACTAAACACACAGTACTCCACTCGGTACTACACGGAAGTACAGGCACTGCACTCCACTCAGTACTACACGACACTATAAACACAGTACTCCACTCGGTAATACACGGCAGTACATGCACTGTACTCCACTCGGTACTACACGGTACTATACACACAGTACTCCACTCGGTACTACACGGCATTACAGGCACTGTACTCCACTCAGTACTACACGGCAGTACAGGCACTGTACTCCACTCGGTACTACACGGCACTATACACACAGTACTCCACTCGGTACTACACGGCAGAACAGGCAATGTACTCTACTCAGTAGTACACGGCAGTACACACACAGTCTCCCACTCGCTACTACGCGGCAGTACAGGCACTGTACTCCACTCAGTAATACACGGCAGTATGCACACAGTACTCCACTCGGGACTACACGGCAGTAATGGCACTGTACTCCACTCGGTACTACACGGCTGTACAGGCACTGTACTCCACTCAGTACTACACTGCACTATACATACAGTACTCCACTCGGGACTACACGGGAGTACAGGCACTGTACTCCACTCAGTACTACACGGCAGTTCAGGCAATGTACACCACTCAGTACTACACTGCACTATACACACAGTACTCCACTCGGGACTACACGGCAGTACAGGCACTGTACTCCACTCAGTACAACACGGCAATACAGGCACTGTACTCCACTCCGTACTACACGGCACTTTACACACAGTACTCCATTCGGGACTACACGGCAGTACAGGCACTGCACTCCATTCAGTACTACACGGCAGTACAGGCACTGTACTCCACTCGGTACTACACGGCACTATACACACGGTACTCCACTCAGTACTACACGGCAGTACAGGCACTGTACTCCACTCGGGACTAAACGGCAGTACAGGCACTGTACTCCACTCAGTACTACACGGCAGTACAGGCACTGTACTCCGCTCAGTACTACACGGCAGTACATGCACTGTACTCCACTCGGTACTACACGGCACTTTACACACAGTACTCCACTCGGGACTACACGGCAGTACACGCTCTGTACTCCACTCAGTACTACACGGCAGTACAGGCACTGTAATCCACTCAGTAGTACACGGCAGTACAGGCACTGTACTCCACTCAGTACTACACGGCAGTACAGGCACTGTACTCCACTCAGTACTACACGGCAGTACAGGCACTGTACTCCACTCAGTACTACACGGCAGTACAGGCAATGCACTCCACTCGGTACTACACGGCACTATACACACAGTACTCCACTCAGTACTACACGGCAGTACAGGCATTGTACTCCACTCGGGACTACACGGCAGTACAGGCACTGTACTCTACTCAGTACTACACGGCACTATACACACAGTACTCCACTCAAACTACACGGCAGTACAGGCACTGTACTCCACTCGGTACTACACGGCACTATACACACAGTACTCCACTCAGTACTACACGGCAGTACAGGCAGTGTACTCCACTCGGGACTACACGGCAGTACAGGCACTGTACTCCACTCAGTACTACACGGCAGTACAGGCACTGTACTCCACTCAGTACTACACGGCAGTACACCCACTGTACTCCACTCGGTACTACACGGCACTATACACACAGTACTCCACTCAGTACTACACGGCATTACAGGCACAGTACGCCACTCACTACTACACGGCAGTACAGGCACTGTACTCCACTCGGGACTACACGGCAGTACACCCATCGTACTCCACTCAGTACTACACGGCAGTACAAGCACTGTACTCCACTCGGTACTACACGGCACTATACACACAGTACTCCACTCGATACTACACGGCAGTACAGGTACTGTACTCCACATAGTACTACACGGCAGTATGCACACAGTACTCCACTCGGTACTACACGGCACTATACACACAGTACTCCACTCGGTACTACACGGCAGAACAGGCACTGTACTCTACTCAGTAGTACACGGCAGTACACACACAGTCTCCCACTCGCTACTACCCGGCAGTACAGGCACTGTACTCCACTCAGTAATACACGGCAGTATGCACACAGTACTCCACTCGGGACTACACGGCAGTAAAGGCACTGTACTCCACTCGGTACTACACGGCAGTACAGGCACTGTACTCCACTCAGTACTACACTGCACTATACATACAGTACTCCACTCGGGACTACACGGCAGTACATGCACTGTACTCCACTCAGTACTACACTGCACTATACACACAGTACTCCACTCGGCACTACACTTCGGTACAGGCACTGTACTTCACTCAGTACTACACGGCAGTACAAGCACTGTACTCCACTCCGTACTACACGACAGTACAGGCACTATTACTCCAATGAGTACTTCACGGCAGTACAGGTACTGTACTCCACTCGGGACTACACGGCAGTACAGGCACTGTACTCCACTCACAACTACACGGCAGTACAGGTACTGTACTCCACTCGGGACTACACGACAGTACAGGCACTGTACTCCACTCACAACTACACGGCAGTACAGGTACAGTACGCCACTCGGGACTACACGACAGTACAGGCACTATTACTCCACTCACAACTACACGGCAGTACAGGCACTGTACTCCACTCGGGACTACATGGCAGTATAGGCACTATACTCCACTCAGTACTACACGGCAGTACAGGCACTGTACTCCACTCGGTACTACACGGCACTATACACACAGTACTCCACTCGGGACTACACGGCAGTACAGGCACTCTACTCCACTCAGTACTACACGAAAGTAGAGGCACTGTACTCCACTCGGTACTACACGGCACTATACACACAGTACCCCATCCGGTACTACACGGCAGTACAGGTACTGTACACCACTCAGTACTACACGGCACTATGCACACATCACTCCACTCGGTACTACACGGCACTATACACACAGTACTCCACTCGGTACTACACGGCAATACAGGCACTGTACTCCACTCGGTACTACACGGCACTATACACACAGTACTCCACTCGGGACTACACGGCAGTACATGCACTGTACTCCACTCGGTACTACACCGCACTATACACACAGTACTCCACTCGGTACTACACGGCAGTACATGCACTCTACTCCACTCGATACTACACGGCACTATACACACAGTAATCCACTCGGTACTACACGGCAGTACAGGCACTGTACTCCACTCAGTACTACACGGCAGTATGCACACAGTACTCCACTCGGTACTACACGGCACTATACACACAGTACTCCGCTCGGTACAAACACGGCAGTACAGGCATTGTACTCCACTCGGTACTACACGTCAGTTTACACACAGTACTCCACTCGGGACTACATGGCAGTGCAGGCACTGTCCTCCACTCAGTACTACACGGCAGTTTGCACACAGTCCCCCACTCGGTACTACACGGCACTATACGCACAGTACTCCACTCGGTACTACACGGCAATACAGGCACTGTACTCCACTCGGTACTACACGGCAGTATGCACACAGTACTCCACTCGGTACTACACGGCAGTACAGGCACTGTACTCCACTCGGTACTACACGGCACTATACACACAGTACTCCACTCGGTACTACACGGCAGTACAGGCACTGTACTCCAGTCGGTACTACATGGCACTATACACACAGTAATCCACTCAGTACTACACGGCAGTATGCACACAGTATTCCACTCGGTACTACACGGCAGTACAGGCACTGTACTCCACTCGGTACTACACGGCTTTATACACACAGTACTCCACTCGGTACTACACGGCAGTACAGGCACTGTACTCCACGCAGTACTACACGGCAGTATGCACACAGTACTCCACTCAGTACTACACGGCACTATACACACAGTACTCCACTCGGTACAACACCGAAATACAGGCACTGTACTCCACTCGGTACTACACGGCACTATACACACAGTAGTCCAGTCGGTAATACACGGCAGTACATGCACTGTACTCCACTCGGTACTACACGGCACTATACACACAGTACTCCACTCCGTACTACACGGCAGTACAGGCACTGCACTCCACTCAGTACTACACGACACTATACACACAGTACTCCACTCGGTAATACACGGCAGTACATGAACTGTACTCCACTCGGTACTACACGGCAGTACAGGCACTCTACTCCACTCGGTACTACACGGCACTATACACACAGTACTCCACTCGGTACTACACGGCAGTACAGGTACTGTACACCACTCAGTACTGCAGTATGCACACATCACTCCACTCGGTACTACACGGCACTATACACACAGTACTCCACTCGGTACTACACGGCAATACAAGCACTGTACTCCACTCGGTACTACACGGCACTATACACACAGTACTCCACTCAGTACTACACGGCAGTACAGACACTGTACTCCACTCGGTACTACACGGCACTATACACACCGTACTCCACTCGGGACTACACGGCAGTACAGGCACTCTACTCCACTCAGTACTACACGAAAGTACAGGCACTGTACTCCACTCGGTACTACACGGCACTATACACACAGTACTCCACTCAGTACTACACGGCAATACAGGCACTGTACTCCACTCGGTACTACACGGCACTATACACACAGTACTCCACTCAGTACTACACGGCAGTACAGGCACTGTACTCCACTCACAACTACATGGCAGTACAGGTACTGTACGCCACTCGGGACTACACGACAGTACACACACTATTACTCCACTCACAACTACACGGCAGTACAGGCACTGTACTCCACTCGGGACTACACGGCAGTATAGGCACTGTACTCCACTCAGTACTACACGGCAGTACAGACACTGTACTCCACTCGGTACTACACGGCACTATACACACCGTACTCCACTTGTGACTACACGGCAGTACAGGCACTCTACTCCACTCAGTACTACACGAAAGTACAGGCACTGTACTCCACTCGGTACTACACGGCACTATACACACAGTACCCCACCCGGTACTACACGGCAGTACAGGTACTGTACACCACTCAGCACGGCAATACAGGCACTGTACTCCACTCGGTACTACACGGCACTATACACACAGTACTCCACTCGGGACTACACGGCAGTACATGCACTGTACTCCACTCGGTACTACACCGCACTATACACACAGTACTCCACTCGGTACTACACGGCAGTACATGCACTCTACTCCACTCGATACTACACGGCACTATACACACAGTACTCCACTCGGTACTACACGGCAGTACAGGCACTGTACTCCACTCAGTACTACACGGCAGTATGCACAGAGTACTCCACTCGGTACTACACGGCACTATACACACAGTACTCTACTCAGTACTACACGGCAGTATGCACACAGAACTCCACTCGGTACTACACGGCAGTACAGGCACTGTACTCCACTCGGTACTAACGGCTTTATACACACAGTACTCCACTCGGTACTACACGGCAGTATACACACAGTCCCCCACTCCGTACTACACGGCAGTACATGCAAAGTACTCCACTCAGTACTACACGGCAGTACAGGCACTGTACACCACTCAGTACTACACTGCACTATACACACAGTACTACACTCGGGACTACACGGCAGTTCAGCCACTGTACTCCACTTAGTACTACACGGCAGTACAGGCACTGTACTCCACTCGGTGCTACACGGCACTATACACACAGTGCTCCACTCAGGACTACACGGCAGTACAGGCACTGTACTCCACTCAGTACTACACGGCACTATACACACAGTACTCCACTCAGGACTACACGGCGGTACATGCACTGTACTCCACTCAGTACTACACGGCACTATACACACAGTACTCCACTCGGGACTATACGGGAGTACAGGCACTGTACTCCACTCAGTACTACACGGCAGTTCAGGCAATGTACACCACTCAGTACTACACTGCACTATACACACAGTACTCCACTCGGGACTACCCGGCAGTACAGGCACTGTACTCCACTCAGTACAACACGGCAATACAGGCACTGTACTCCACTCCGTACTACACGGCACTTTACACACAGTACTCCATTCGGGACTACACGGCACTATACACACGGTACTCCACTCAGTACTACACGGCAGTACAGGCACTGTACTCCACTCGGGACTAAACGGCAGTACAGGCACTGTACTCCACTCGGTACTACACGGCACTATACACACGGTACTCCACTCAGTACTACACGGCAGTACAGGCACTGTACTCCACTCGGGACTAGACGGCAGTACAGGCACTGTACTCCAATCAGTACTACACGGCAGTACAGGCACAGTACTCCACTCAGTACTACACGGCAGTACATGCACTGTACTCCACTCGGTACTACACGGCACTTTACACACAGTACTCCACTCGGGACTACACGGCAGTACAGGCTCTGTACTCCACTCAGTACTACACGGCAGTACAGGCACTGTAATCCACTCAGTACTACACGGCAGTACAGGCACTGTACTCCACTCAGTACTACACGGCAGTACAGGCACTGTACTCCACTCAGTACTACACGGCAGTACAGGCACTGTACTCCACTCGGTACTACACGGCACTATACACACAGTACTCCACTCAGTACTACACGGCAGTACAGGCACTGTACTCCACTCGGGACTACACGGCAGTACAGGCACTGTACTCTACTCAGTACTACACGGCACTATACACACAGTACTCCACTCACACTACACGGCAGTACAGGCACTGTACTCCACTCGGTACTACACGGCACTATACACACAGTACTCCACTCAGTACTACACGGCAGTACAGGCAGTGTACTCCACTCGGGACTACACGGCAGTACAGGCACTGTACTCCACTCAGTACTACACGGCAGTACAGGCACTGTACTCCACTCAGTACTACACGGCAGTACACCCACTGTACTCCACTCGGTACTACACGGCACTATACACACAGTACTCCACTCAGTACTACACGGCAGTACAGGCACAGTACGCCACTCACTACTACACGGCAGTACAGGCACTGTACTCCACTCGGGACTACACGGCAGTACACCCATCGTACTCCACTCAGTACTACACGGCTGTACAAGCACTGTACTCCACTCGGTACTACACGGCACTATACACACAGTACTCCACTCGATACTACACGGCAGTACAGGTACTGTACTCCACTCAGTACTACACGGCAGTATGCACACAGTATTCCACTCGGTACTACACGGCACTATACACACAGTACTCCACTCGGTACAACACGGCGATACAGGCACTGTACTCCACTCGGAACTACACGGCACTATACACACAGTACTCCAGTCGGTAATACACGGCAGTACATGCACTGTACTCCACTCGGTACTACACGGCACTATACACACAGTACTCCACTCGGTACTACACGGCAGTACAGGCACTGCACTCCACTCAGTACTACACGACACTATACACACTGTACTCCACTCGGTAATACACGGCAGTACATGCACTGTACTCCACTTGGTACTACACGGTACTATACACACAGTACTCCAATCGGTACTACACGGCATTACAGGCACTGTACTCCACTCAGTACTACACGGCAGTACAGGCACTGAACTCCACTCGGTACTACACGGCACTATACACACAGTACTCCACTCGGCACTACACGGCAGAACAGGCACTGTACTCTACTCAGTAGTACACGGCAGTACACACACAGTCCCCCACTCGCTACTACCCGGCAGTACAGGCACTGTACTCCACTCAGTAATACACGGCAGTATGCACACCGTACTCCACTCGGGACTACACGGCAGTAAAGACACTGTACTCCACTCGGTACTACACGGCAGTACAGGCACTGTACTCCACTCAGTACTACACTGCACTATACATACAATACTCCACTAGGGACTACACGGCAGTACATGCAATGTACTCCACTCAGTACTACACTGCACAATACACACAGTACTCCACTCGGCACTACACTTCAGTACAGGCACTGTACTTCACTCAGTACTACACGGCAGTACAAGCACTGTACTCCACTCGGGACTACACGGCAGTACAGGCACTGTACTCCACTCACAACTACACGGCAGGACAGGTACTGTACGCCACTCGGGACTACACGACAGTACAGGCACTATTACTCCACTCACAACTACACGGCAATACAGGCACTGTACTCCACTCGGGACTACACGGCAGTACAGGCACTGTACTCCACTCAGTACTACACGGCAGTACAGGCACTGTACTCCACTCGGTACTACACGGCACTATACACACAGTACTCCACTCGGGACTACACGGCAGTACAGGCACTCTACTCCACTGAGTACTACACGAAAGTACATGCACTGTACTCCACTCGGTACTACACGGCACTATACACACAGTACCCCACCCGGTACTACACGGCAGTACAGGTACTGTACTCCACTCGGTACTACACGGCAATACAGGCACTGTACTCCACTCGGTACTACACGGCACTATACACACAGTACTCCACTCGGGACTACACGGCAGTACATGCACTGTACTCCACTCGGTACTACACCGCACTATACACACTGTACTCCACTCGGTACTACACGGCAGTACATGCACTCTACTCCACTCGATACTACACGGCACTATACACACAGTACTCCACTCGGTATTACACGGCAGTACAGGCACTGTACTCCACTCAGTACTACACGGCAGTATGCACACAGTACTCCACTCGGTACTACACGGCACTATACACACAGTACTCCACTCGGTACTACACGGCAGTACAGGCACTGTACTCCACTCGGTACTACACGGCAGTATACACACAGTACTCCACTCGGGACTACATGGCAATACAGGCACTGTACTCCACTCGGCACTACACGGCAGTATGCACACAGTACTCCACTCGGTACTACACGGAACTATACACACAGTACTCCACTCGGTACTACACGGCAGTACAGGCACTGTACTCCACTCGGTACTACACGGCACTATACACACAGTACTCCACTCGGTACTACACGGCAATACAGGCACTGTACTCCACTCAGTACTACACGGCACTATACACACAGTACTCCACTCGGGACTACACGGGAGTACAGGCACGGTACTCCACTCAGTACTACACGGCAGTACAGGCACTCTACTCCACTCAGTACTACACGTCAGTACACCCACTGTACTCCACTCGGTACTACACGGCACTATACACACAGTACTCCACTCAGTACTACTCGGCAGTACAGGCACAGTACTCCACTCACTCCTACACGGCAGTACAGGCACTGTAGTCCACTCGGGACTACACGGCAGTACAGGCACTGTACTCCACTAAGTACTACACGGCAGTACACGCACTGTACTCCACTCGGTACTACACGGCAATACAGGCACTGTACTCCACTCGGTACTACACGGCAGTATGCACACAGTACTCCACTCGGTACTACACGGCAGTACAGGCACTGTACTCCACTCGGTACTACACGGCACTATACACACCGTACTCCACTCGGTTCTACACGGCAGTACAGGCACTGTACTCCACTCGGTACTACACGGCACTATACACACAGTACTCCACTCAGTACTACACGGCAGTATGCACACAGTACTCCACTCGGTACTACACGGCAGTACAGGCACTGTACTCCACTCGGTACTACACGGCTTTATACACACAGTACTCCACTCGGTACTACACGGCAGTACAAGCACTGTACTCCACGCAGTACTACACGGCAATATGCACACCGTACTCCACTCTGTACTACACGGCACTATACACACAGTACTCCACTCGGTACAACACGGCAATACAGGCACTGTACTCCAATCGGTACTAGACGGCACTATACACACAGTACTCCAGTCGGTAATACACGGCAGTACATGCACTGTACTCCACTCGGTACTACACGGCACTAAACACACAGTACTCCACTCGGTACTACACGGAAGTACAGGCACTGCAGTCCACTCAGTACTACACGACACTATAAACACAGTACTCCACTCGGTAATACACGGCAGTACATGCACTGTACTCCACTCGGTACTACACGGTACTATACACACAGTACTCCACTCGGTACTACACGGCATTACAGGCACTGTACTCCACTCAGTACTACACGGCAGTACAGGCACTGTACTCCACTCGGTACTACACGGCACTATACACACAGTACTCCACTTGGTACTACACGGCAGAACAGGCACTGTACTCTACTCAGTAGTACACGGCAGTACACACACAGTCCCCCACTCGCTACCATGCGGCAGTACAGGCACTGTACTCCACTCAGTAATACACGGCAGTATGCACACAGTACTCCACTCGGGACTACACGGCAGTAATGGCACTGTACTCCACTCGGTACTACACGGCTGTACAGGCACTGTACTCCACTCAGTACTACACTGCACTATACATACAGTACTCCACTCGGGACTACACGGCAGTACATGCACTGTACTCCACTCAGTACTACACTGCACTATACACACAGTACTCCACTCGGCACTACACTTCGGTACAGGCACTGTACTTCACTCAGTACTACACGGCAGTACAAGCACTGTACTCCACTCGGTACTACACGACAGTACAGGCAATATTACTCCAATCAGTACTACACGGCAGTACAGGTACTGTACTCCACTCGGGACTACACGGCAGTACAGGCACTGTACTCCACTCACAACTACACGGCAGTACAGGTACAGTACGCCACTCGGGACTACACGACAGTACACACACTATTACTCCACTCACAACTACACGGCAGTACAGGCACTGTACTCCACTCGGGACTACACGGCAGTATAGGCACTGTACTCCACTCAGTACTACACGGCAGTACAGGCACTGTACTCCACTCGGGACTACACGGCAGTACAGGCACTGTACTCTACTCAGTACTACACGGCACTATACACACAGTACTCCACTCAAACTACACGGCAGTACAGGCACTGTACTCCACTCGGTACTACACGGCACTATACACACAGTACTCCACTCAGTACTACACGGCAGCACAGGCAGTGTACTCCACTCGGGACTACACGGCAGTACAGGCACTGTACTCCACTCAGTACTACACGGCAGTACAGGCACTGTACTCCAATCAGTACTACACGGCAGTACACCCACTGTACTCCACTCGGTACTACACACTACACGGCACTATACACACAGTACTCCACTCAGTACTACACGGCAGTACAGGCACAGTACGCCACTCACTACTACACGGCAGTACAGGCACTGTACTCCACTCGGGACTACACGGCAGTACACCCATCGTACTCCACTTAGTACTACACGGCAGTACAAGCACTGTACTCCACTCGGTACTACACGGCACTATACACACAGTACTCCACTCGATACTACACGGCAGTACAGGTACTGTACTCCACACAGTACTACACGGCAGTATGCACACAGTACTCCACTCGGTACTACACGGCACTATACACACAGTACTCCACTCGGTACAACACGGCGATACAGGCACTGTACTCCACTCGGAACTACACGGCACTATACACACAGTACTCTAGTCGGTAATACACGGCAGTACATGCACTGTAATCCACTCGGTACTACACGGCACTATACACACAGTACTCCACTCGGTACTACACGGCAGTACAGGCACTGCACTCCACTCAGTACTACACGACACTATACACACAGTACTCCACTCGGTAATACACGGCAGTACATGCACTGTACTCCACTTGGTACTACACCGTACTATACACACAGTACTCCAATCGGTACTACACGGCATTACAGGCACTGTACTCCACTCAGTACTACACGGCAGTACAGGCACTGAAATCCACCCGGTACTACACGGCACTATACACACAGTACTCCACTCGGTACTACACGGCAGAACAGGCACTGTACTCTACTCAGTAGTACACGGCAGTACACACACAGTCCCCCACTCGCTACTACCCGGCAGTACAGGCACTGTACTCCACTCAGTAATACACGGCAGTATGCACACCGTACTCCACTCGGGACTACACGGCAGTAAAGGCACTGTACTCCACTCGGTACTACACGGCAGTACAGGCACTGTACTCCACTCAGTACTACACTGCACTATACATACAATACTCCACTAGGGACTACACGGCAGTACATGCAATGTACTCCACTCAGTACTACACTGCACTATACACACAGTACTCCACTCGGCACTACACTTCAGTACAGGCACTGTACTTCACTCAGTACTACACGGCAGTACAAGCACTGTACTCCACTCGGGACTACACGGCAGTACAGGCACTGTACTCCACTCACAACTACACGGCAGGACAGGTACTGTACGCCACTCGGGACTACACGACAGTACAGGCACTATTACTCCACTCACAACTACACGGCAATACAGGCACTGTACTCCACTCAGTACTACACTGCACTATACATACAATACTCCACTAGGGACTACACGGCAGAACATGCAATGTACTCCACTCAGTACTACACTGCACTATACACACAGTACTCCACTCGGCACTACACTTCAGTACAGGCACTGTACTTCACTCAGTACTACACGGCAGTACAAGCACTGTACTCCACTCGGTACTACACGGCACTATACACACAGTACTCCACTCGGTACTACACGGCAATACAGGCACTGTACTCCACTCAGTACTACACGGCACTATACACACAGTACGCCACTCGGGACTACACGGGAGTACAGGCACGGTACTCCACTCAGTACTACACGGCAGTACAGGCACTGTACTCCACTCAGTACTACACGGCAGTACAGGCACTGTACACCACACAGAACTACGCTGCACTATACACACAGTACTACACTCGGGACTACACGGCAGTTCAGCCACTGTACTCCACTTAGTACTACACAGCATTACAGGCACTCTACTCCACTCAGTACTACACGGCAGTACACCCAATGTACTCCACTCGGTACTACACGGCACTATACACACAGTACTCCACTCAGTACTACTCGGCAGTACAGGCACAGTACTCCACTCACTCCTACACGGCAGTACAGTCACTGTAGTCCACTCGGGACTACACGGCAGTACAGGCACTGTACTCCACTAAGTACTACACGGCAGTACACGCACTGTACTCCACTCGGTACTACACGGCAATACAGGCACTGTACTCCACTCGGTACTACACGGCAGTATGCACACAGTACTCCACTCGGTTCTACACGGCAGTACAGGCACTGTACTCCACTCGGTACTACACGGCACTATACACACCGTACTCCACTCGGTTCTACACGGCAGTACAGGCACTGTACTCCACTCGGTACTACACGGCACTATACACACAGCACTCCACTCAGTACTACACGGCAGTATGCACACAGTACTCCACTCGGTACTACACGGCAGTACAGGCACTGTACTCCACTCGGTACTACACGGCTTTATACACACAGTACTCCACTCGGTACTACACGGCAGTACAAGCACTGTACTCCACGCAGTACTACACGGCAATATGCACACAGTACTCCACTCTGTACTACACGGCACTATACACACAGTACTCCACTCGGTACAACACGGCAATACAGGCACTGTACTCCACTCGGTACTAGACGGCACTATACACACAATACTCCAGTCGGTAATACACGGCAGTACATGCACTGTACTCCACTCGGTACTACACGGCACTAAACACACAGTACTCCACTCGGTACTACACGGAAGTACAGGCACTGCACTCCACTCAGTACTACACGACACTATAAACACAGTTCTCCACTCGGTAATACACGGCAGTACATGCACTGTACTCCACTCGGTACTACACGGTACTATACACACAGTACTCCACTCGGTACTACACGGCATTACAGGCACTGTACTCCACTCAGTACTACACGGCAGTACAGGCACTGTACTCCACTCGGTACTACACGGCACTATACACACAGTACTCCACTCGGTACTACACGGCAGAACAGGCAATGTACTCTACTCAGTAGTACACGGCAGTACACACACAGTCTCCCACTCGCTACTACGCGGCAGTACAGGCACTGTACTCCACTCAGTAATACACGGCAGTATGCACACAGTACTCCACTCGGGACTACACGGCAGTAATGGCACTGTACTCCACTCGGTACTACACGGCTGTACAGGCACTGTACTCCACTCAGTACTACACTGCACTATACATACAGTACTCCACTCGGGACTACACGGCAGTACATGCACTGTACTCCACTCAGTACTACACTGCACTATACACACAGTACTCCACTCGGCACTACACTTCGGTACAGGCACTGTACTTCACTCAGTACTACACGGCAGTACAAGCACTGTACTCCACTCGGTACTACACGACAGTACAGGCAATATTACTCCAATCAGTACTACACGGCAGTACAGGTACTGTACTCCACTCGGGACTACACGGCAGTACAGGCACTGTACTCCACTCACAACTACACGGCAGCACAGGTACAGTACGCCACTCGGGACTACACGACAGTACACACACTGTTACTCCACTCACAACTACACGGCAGTACAGGCACTGTACTCCACTCGGGACTACACGGCAGTATAGGCACTGTACTCCACTCAGTACTACACGGCAGTACAGGCACTGTACTCCACTCGGTACTACACGGCACTATACACACCGTACTCAACTCGGGACTACACGGCAGTACAGGCACTCTACTCCACTCAGTACTACACGAAAGTACAGGCACTGTATTCCACTCGGTACTACACGGCACTATACACACAGTACCCCACCCGGTACTACACGGCAGTACAGGTACTGTACACCACTCAGTACTGCAGTATGCACACATCACTCCACTCGGTACTACACGGCACTATACACACAGTACTCCACTCGGTACTACACGGCAATACAGGCACTGTACTCCACTCGGCACTACACGGCACTATACACACAGTACTCCACTCGGGACTACACGGCAGTACATGCACTGTACTCCACTCGGTACTACACCGCACTATACACACAGTACTCCACTCGGTACTACACGGCAGTACATGCACTCTACTCCACTCGATACTACACGGCACTATACACACAGTACTCCAATCGGTACTACACGGCAGTACAGGCACTGTACTCCACTCAGTACTACACGGCAGTATGCACACAGTACTCCACTCGGTACTACACGGCACTATACACTCAGTACTCCACTCAGTACTACACGGCAGTATGTACACAGAACTCCACTCGGTACTACACGGCAGTACAGGCACTGTACTCCACTCGGTACTACACGGCTTTATACACACAGTACTCCACTCGGTACTACACGGCAGTACAGGCACTGTACTCCACTCGGTACTAGACGGCAGTATACACACAGTCCCCCACTCGGTACTACACGGCAGTACATGCACTGTACTCCACTCAGTACTACACGGCAGTACAGGCACTGTACACCACTCAGTACTACACTGCACTATACACACAGTACTACACTCGGGACTACACGGCAGTTCAGCCACTGTACTCCACTTAGTACTACACGGCAGTACAGGCACTGTACACCACTCAGTACTACACTGCACTATAGACACAGTACTACACTCGGGACTACACGGCAGTTCAGCCACTGTACTCCACTTAGTACTACACGGCAGTACAGGCACTGTACTCCACTCGGTACTACACGGCACTATACACACGGTACTCCACTCAGTACTACACGGCAGTACAGGCACTGTACTCCACTCGGGACTAAACGGCACTATACACACAGTACTCCACTCGGGACTACACGGGAGTACAGGCACTGTACTCCACTCAGTACAACACGGCAATACAGGCACTGTACTCCACTCCGTACTACACGGCACTTTACACACAGTACTCCATTCGGGACTACACGGCAGTACAGGCACTGTACTCCATTCAGTACTACACGGCAGTACAGGCACTGTACTCCACTCGGTACTACACGGCACTATACACACGGTACTCCACTCAGTACTACACGGCAGTACAGGCACTGTACTCCACTCGGGACTAAACGGCAGTACAGGCACTGTACTCCACTCAGTACTACACGGCAGTACAGGCACTGTACTCCACTCAGTACTACACGGCAGTACATGCACTGTACTCCACTCGGTACTACACGGCATTTTACACACAGTACTCCACTCGGGACTACACGGCAGTACAGGCTCTGTACTCCACTCAGTACTACACGGCAGTACAGGCACTGTATTCCACTCAGTACTACACGGCAGTACAGGCACTGTACTCCACTATGTAATACACGGCAGTACAGGCACTGTACTCCACTCAGTAGTACACGGCAGTACAGGCACTGTACTCCACTCGGTACTACACGGCACTATACACACAGTACTCCACTCAGTACTACACGGCAGTACAGGCACTGTACTCCACTCGGGACTACACGGCAGTAGAGGCACTGTACTCTACTCAGTACTACACGGCACTATACACACAGTACTCCACTCAAACTACACGGCAGTACAGGCACTGTACTCCACTCGGTACTACACGGCACTATACACACAGTACTCCACTCGGTACTACACGGCACTATACACACAGTACTCCACTCAGTACTACACGGCAGTACAGGCACAGTACGCCACTCACTACTACACGGCAGTACAGGCACTGTACTCCACTCGGGACTACACGGCAGTACACCCATCGTACTCCACTCAGTACTACACGGCAGTACAAGCACTGTACTCCACTCGGTACTACACGGCACTATACACACCGTACTCCACTCGGTACTACACGGCAGTACAGGTACTGTACTCCACTCAGTACTACACGGCAGTATGCACACAGTACTCCACTCGGTACTACACGGCACTATACACACAGTACTCCACTCGGTACAACACGGCAATACAGGCACTGTACTCCACTCGGTACTACACGGCACTATACACACAGTACTCCAGTCGGTAATACACGGCAGTACATGCACTGTACTCCACTCGGTACTACACGGCACTATACACACAGTACTCCACTCGGTACTACACGGCAGTACAGGCACTGCACTCCACTCAGTACTACACGACACTATACACACAGTACTCCACTCGGTAATACACGGCAGTACATGCACTGTACTCCACTCGGTACTACACGGTACTATACACACAGTACTCCAATCGGTACTACACGGCATTGCAGGTACTGTACTCCACTCAGTACTACACGGCAGTACAGGCACTGTACTCCACTCGGTACTACACGGCACTATACCCACAGTACTCCACTCGGTACTACACGGCAGAACAGGCACTGTACTCTACTCAGTAGTACACGGCAGTACACACACAGTCCCCCACTCGCTACTACCCGGCAGTACAGGCACTGTACTCCACTCAGTAATACACGGCAGTATGCACACCGTACTCCACTCGGGACTACACGGCAGTAAATGCACTGTACTCCACTCGGTACTACACGGGAGTACAGGCACTGTACTCCACTCAGTACTACACTGCACTATACATAAAGTACTCCACTCGGGACTACACGGCAGTACATGCAATGTACTCCACTCAGTACTACACTGCACTATACACACAGTACTCCACTCGGCACTACACTTCAGTACAGGCAGTGTACTTCACTCAGTACTACACGGCAGTACAAGCACTGTACTCCACTCGGTACTACACGACAGTACAGGCACTATTACTCCAATCAGTACTACACGGCAATACAGGTACTGTACTCCACTCGGGACTACACGGCAGTACAGGCACTGTAATCCACTCACAACTACACGGCAGTACAGGTACTGTACGCCACTCGGGACTACACGACAGTACAGGCACTATTACTCCACTCACAACTACACGGCAATACAGGAACTGTACTCCACTCGGGACTACACGGCAGTACAGGCACTGTACTCCACTCAGTACTACACGGCAGTACAGGCACTGCACTCCACTCGGTACTACACGGCACTATACACACAGTACTCCACTCGGGACTACACGGCAGTACAGGCAATCTACTCCACTGAGTACTACACGAAAGTACATGCACTGTACTCCACTCGGTACTACACGGCACTATACACACAGTACCCCACCCGGTACTACACGGCAGTACAGGTACTGTACTCCACTCAGTACTACACGGCAGTATGCACACATCACTCCACTCGGTACTACACGGCACTATACACACAGTACTCCACTCGGTACTACACGGCAATACAGGCACTGTACTCCACTCGGTACTACACGGCACTATACACACAGTACTCCACTCGGGACTACACGGCAGTACATGCACTGTACTCCACTCGGTACTACACCGCACTATACACACAGTACTCCACTCGGTACTACACGGCAGTACATGCACTCTACTCCACTCGATACTACACGGCACTATACACACAGTACTCCACTCGGTACTACACGGCAGTACAGGCACTGTACTCCACTCAGTACTACACGTCAGTATGCACACAGTACTCCACTCGGTACTACACGGCACTATACACACAGTACTCCACTCGGTACTACACGGCAGTACAGGCACTGTACTCCACTCGGTACTACACGGCAGTATACACACAGTACTCCACTCGGGACTAAATGGCAATACAGGCACTGTACTCCACTCGGTACTACACGGCAGTACAGGCACTGTACTCCACTCAGTACTACACGTCAGTATGCACACAGTACTCCACTCGGTACTTACACGGCACTATACACACAGTACTCCACTCGGTACTACACGGCAGTACAGGCACTGTACTCCACTCGGTACTACACGGCAGTATACACACAGTACTCCACTCGGGACTACATGGCAACACAGGCACTGTACTCCACTCGGTACTACACGGCAGTATGCACACAGTACTCCACTCGGTACTACACGGCACTATACACACAGTACTCCACTCGGTACTACACGGCAGTACAGGCACTGTACTCCACTCGGTACTACACGGCACTATACACACAGTACTCCACTCGATACTACACGGCAATACAGGCACTGAACTCCACTCGGTACTACACGGCACTATACACACAGTACTCCACTCGGGACTACACGGCAGTACAGGCACTGTACTCCACTCAGTACTACACCGCACTATACACAGAGTACTCCACTCAGTACTACACTGCGCTATACATACTGTACTCCACTCGGTACTACACGGCAGTACAGGCACTGTACTCCACTCATACTACACGGCATTATACACACAGTTCCCCACTCGGTACTACACGGCAGTACAGGCACTGTACTCCACTCGGTACTACACGGCACTATACACACAGTACTCCAATCGGGACTACACGGCAGTACATGCACTGTACTCCACTCGGTACTACACCGCACTATACACACAGTACTCCACTCGGTACTACACGGCAGTACATGCACTCTACTCCACTCGATACTACACGGCACTATACACACAGTACTCCACTCGGTACTACACGGCAGTACAGGCACTGTACTCCACTCAGTACTTCACGGCAGTATGCACACAGTACTCCACTCGGTACTACACGGCACTATACACACAGTACTCCACTCAGTACTACACGGCAGTATGCACACAGAACTCCACTCGGTACTACACGGCAGTACAGGCACTGTACTCCACTCGGTACTACACGGCTTTATACACACAGTACTCCACTCGGTACTACACGGCAGTACAGGCACTGTACTCCACTCGGTACTACACGGCAGTATACACACAGTCCCCCACTCGGTACTACACGGCAGTACATGCACTGTACTCCACTCAGTACTACACGGCAGTACAGGCACTGTACACCACTCAGTACTACACTGCACTATACACACAGTACTACACTCGGGACTACACGGGAGTTCAGCCACTGTACTCCACTTAGTACTACACGGAAGTACAGGCACTGTACTCCACTCGGTACTACACGGCACTATACACACAGTACTCCACTCAGGACTACACGGCAGTACAGGCACTGTACTTCACTCAGTACTACACGGCACTATACACACAGTACTCCACTCAGGACTACACGGCAGTACATGCACTGTACGCCACTCAGTACTACACGGCACTATACACACAGTACTCCACTCGGGACTACACGGGAGTACAGGCACTGTACTCCACTCAGTACTACACGGCAGTTCAGGCAATGTACACCACTCAGTACTACACTGCACTATACACACAGTACTCCACTCGGGAATACACGGCAGTACAGGCACTGTACTCCACTCCGTACTACACGGCACTTTACACACAGTACTCCATTCGGGACAACACGGCAGTACAGGCACTGTACTCCATTCAGTACTACACGGCAGTACAGGCACTGTAATCCACTCGGTACTACACGGCACTATACACACGGTACTCCACTCAGTACTACACGGCAGTACAGGCACTGTACTCCACTCGGGACTAAACGGCAGTACAGGCACTGTACTCCACTCAGTACTACACAGCAGTACAGGCACTGTACTCCACTCAGTACTACACGGCAGTACATGCACTGTACTCCACTCGGTACTACACGGCCGTACAGGCACTCTACTCCACTCAGTACTACACTGCACTACACACACAGTACTCCACTCGGGACTACACGGCACTACATGCACTGTACTCCACTCAGTACTATACTGCACTATACACACAGTACTCCACTCGGCACTACACGGCAGTACAGGCACTGTACTCCACTCAGTACTGCACGGCAGTACAAGCACTGTACTCCAATCGGTACTACACTGCAGTACTGGCAGTGTATTCCAATCAGTACTACACGGCTGTACAGGCACTGTACTCCACTCGGGACTACACGGCAGTACAGGCACTGTACTGCACTCAGTACTACACTGCTCTATACACACAGTACTCCACTCGGGACTACACGCCAGTACATGCACTGTACTCCACTCAGTACTACACTGCGCTATACACACAGAACTCCACTCGGCACTACACGGCAGTACAGGCACTGTACTACACTCAGTACTACTCGGCAGTACAAGCAGTGTACTCCACTCGGTACTACACGGCAGTACAGGCACTGTACTCCAATCAGTACTACACGGCAGTACAGGCACTCTACTCCAATCGGTACTACACGGCAGTACAGGCAGTGTACTCCAATCAGTACTACACGGCAGTACAGGCACTGTACTCCACTCGGGACTACACGGCAGTACAGGCACTGTACTCTACACGGTACTACACGGCACTACACACACAGTACTCCACTCGGTACTACACGGCAGTACAGGCACTGTACTCCACTCGGTACTACACGGCACTATACACACAGTACTCCATTCGGTACTACACGGCAGTACATGCACTGTACTCCACTCAGTACTACACGGCAGTACAGGCACTGTACTCTACTCAGTACTACACGGCAGTACAGGCACTGTACTCCACTCAGTACTACACGGCAGTACAGGCACTGTACTCCACTCGGTACTACACGGCACTACACACACAGTACTCCACTCGGTACTACACGGCAGTACAGGCATTGTACTCCACTCGGTACTACACGGCACTATACACACAGTACTCCACTCGGGACTACACGGCAGTACAGGCACTGTACTCCACTCAGTACTACACGGCAGTACAGGCACTGTACTCCACTCAGTACTACACGGCAGTACAAGCAGTGTACTCCACTCGGTACTGCACGGCAGTACAGGCACTGTACTCCACTCGGTACTACACGGCACTATACACACAGTACTCCACTCGGGACTACACGGCAGTATAGACACTGTACTCTACACTGTACTACACGGTACTATACACACAGTACTCCACTCAGTACTACACGGCAGTACAGGCAGTGTACTCCACTCGGTACTACACGGCACTATACACACAGTACTCCACTCGGTACTACACGGCATTACAGGCACTGTACTCCACTCAGTACTACACGGCAGTACAGGCACTGTACTCCACTCGGTACTACACGGCAGTACAAGCAGTGTACTCCACTCGGTACTACACGGCAGTACAGGCACTGTACTCCAATCAGTACTACACGGCAGTACAGGCACTGTACTCCACTCAGTACTACACGGCAGTACAGGCACTGTACTCCACTCGGTACTACACGGCACTTTACACACAGTACTCCACTCGGTACTACACTGCATTACAGGCACTGTACTCCACTCAGTACTACACGGCAGTACAGGCACTGTACTTCACTCGGTACTACACGGCACTATACACACAGAACTCCACTCGGCACTACACGGCAGTACAGGCACTGTACTCCACTCAGTACTACACGGCAGTACAAGCAGTGTACTCCACTCGGTACTACACGGCAGTACAAGCACTGTACTCCACTCGGGACTACACGGCAGTACAGGCACTGTACTCCACTCAGTACTACACGACAGTACAGGCACTGTACTCCACTCAGTACTACACGGCCCTACAGGCACTGTACTCCACTCGGTACTACACGGCACTATACACACAGTACACCACGCAGTACTAAACGGCAGTACAGGCACTGTACTCCACTCGGGACTACACGGCACTATACACACTGTACTCCACTCGGTACTACACGGCAGCACAGGCACTGTACTCCACTCAGTACTACACGGCACTATACACAATGTACTCCACTCGGTACTAGACGGCACTATAAACACTGTACTCCACTCGGTACTACACGACAGTACAGGCACTGTACTCCACTCAGTACTACACGGCCCTACAGGCACTGTACTCCACTCGGTACTACACGGCACTATACACACAGTACTCCACTCGGGACTACACGGCAGTATAGACACTGTACTCTACACTGTACTACACGGTACTATACACACAGTACTCCACTCAGTACTACACGGCAGTACAGGCAGTGTACTCCACTCGGTACTACACGGCACTATACACACAGTACTCCACTCGGTACTACACGGCATTACAGGCACTGTACTCCACTCAGTACTACACGGCAGTACAGGCACTGTACTCCACTCGGTACTACACGGCAGTACAAGCAGTGTACTCCACTCGGTACTACACGGCAGTACAGGCACTGTACTCCAATCAGTACTACACGGCAGTACAGGCACTGTACTCCACTCAGTACTACACGGCAGTACAGGCACTGTACTCCACTCAGTACTACACGGCAGTACACCCACTGTACTCCACTCGGTACTACACGGCAGTACAGGCACTCTACTCCACTCAGTACTACACGGCAGTACAGAAACTGTACTCCACACGGTACTACACGGCACTATACACACAGTACTCCACTCGGTACTACACGGCAGTACAGGTACTGTACTCCACTCAGTACTACACGGCAGTATGCACACAGTACTCCACTCGGTACTACACGGCACTATACACACAGTACTCCACTCGGTACTACACGGCAATACAGGCACTGTACTTCACTCGGTACTACACGGCACTATACGCACAGTACTCCACTCGGTACTACACGGCAGTACATGCACTGTATTAGACTCGGTACTACACCGCACTATACACACAGTACTCCACTCGGTAATACACGGCAGTACATCCACTGTACTAAACTCGGTACTACAGGGCACTATACACACAGTACTCCACTCGGCACTACACGGCAGTACAGGCACTGTACTCCACCCAGTACTACACGGCAGTATGCACACGGTACTCCACTCGGTACTACACGGCACTATACACACGGTACTCCACTCGGTACTACACGGCAGTATAGGCACTCTACTCCACTCAGTACTACACGGCAGTATGCACTCAGTACTCCACTCGGTACTACATGGCAGTACAGGCACTGTACTCCACTCGGTACTACACGGCAGTATACACACAGTACTCCACTCGGGACTACATGGCAGTACAGGCACTGTTCTCCACTCAGTACTACACGGCAGTATGCACACAAATCCCCACTCGGTACTACACGGCACTATACACACTGTACTCCACTGAGTACTACACGGCAGTATACACACAGTCCCCCACTCGGTACTACACGGCAGTACAGGCACTGTACTCAACTCAGTACTACACTGCACTATACACACAGTACTCCACTCAGTACTACACTGCACTATACACACTGTACTCCACTCGGGACTACTCGGCAGTACAGGCACTGTACTCCACTCAGTACTACACGGCAGTATACACACAGTCCCCCACTCGGTACTACACGGCAGTACAGGCACTGTACTCCACTCAGTACTACACGGCAGTATGCACACAGTACTCCACTCAGTACTACACTGCAGTACAGGCACTGTACTCCACTCGGTACTACACGGCACTATACACACTGTACTCCACTCGGTACTACACGGCAGCACAGGCACTGTACTCCACTCAGTACTACACGGCACTATACACAATGTACTCCACTCGGTACTAGACGGCACTATAAACACTGTACTCCACTCGGTACTACACGGCAGTACAGGCACTGTACTCCGCTCAGTATTACACTGCAGTACAGGCACTGTACTCCACTCGGTACTACACGGCACTATACACACAGTTCTCCACTCGGTACTAAAAGCAGTACATGCACTGTTCTCCACTCAGTACTACACTGCACTACACACACAGTACTCCACTCGGTACTACACGGCAGTACAGGCAGTGTACTCCACTCAGTACTACACGGCACTATAGACACTGTACTCCACTCGGTACTACACGGCACTATACACACTGTACTCCACTCGGTACTACACGGCAGTACATGCACTGTTCTCCACTCAGTACTACACTGCACTACACACACAGTACTCCACTCGGTACTACACGGCAGTACAGGCACTGTACTCCACTCAGTACTACACGGCACTATACACACTGTACTCCACTCGGTACTACACGGCACTATACACACTGTACTCCACTCAGTACTACACGGCAGTACAGGCACTGTACTCCACTCGGTACTACACGGCACTATACACACAGTACTCCACTCGGTACTACACGCAGTACATGCACTTTTCTCCACTCAGTACTACACTGCACTACACACACAGTACTCCGCTCGGTACTACACGGCAGTACAGGCACTGTACTCCACTCGGTACTACACGGCACTATACACACAGTACTCCACTCGGTACTACACGCAGTACAGGCACTGTACATCACTCGGTACTACACGGCACTATACACAAAGTACTCCACTCGGTACTACACGGCAGTACAGGCTTTGTACTCCACTCGGAAATACACGGCACTATACACACAGTACTCCACTCGGTACTACACGGCAGTACATGCACTGTTCTCCACTCAGTACTACACTGCACTACACAAACTGTACTCCACTGGGGACTACACGGCAGTACAGGCACTGTACTCCACCCAGTACTACACGGCAGTACAGGCACTGTACTCCACTCAGTACTACACGGCGGTATGCACACAGTACTCCACTCGGTACTACACGGCAGTACAGGCACTGTACTCCACTCAGTACTGCACGGCACTATACACAGAGTACTCCACTCAGTACTACACTGCACTATACACACAGTACTCCACTCAGGACTACACGGCAGTACAGGCAATGTACTCCACTCAGTACTGCACGGCAGTACAGGCACTGTACTCCACTCGGTACTACACGGCAGTACAGGCACTGTACTTCACTCAGTACTACACTGCAGTATGCACACAGTATTCCACTCGGGACTACACGGCAGTACAGGCACTGTACTCCACTCGGTACTACACGGCAGTACAGGCACTGTACTCCACTCGGTACTACACGGCAGTACAGGCACTCTACTCCACTCAGTACTACACTGCACTATACACACAGTACTCCACTCGGGACTACACGGCACTACATGCACTGTACTCCACTCAGTACTATACTGCACTATACACACAGTACTCCACTCGGCACCACACGGCAGTACAGGCACTGTACTCCACTCAGTACTACACGGCAGTACAAGCAGTGTACTCCACTCGGTACTACACGGCAGTACAGGCAGTGTACTCCAATCAGCACTACACGGCAGTACAGGCACTGTACTCCACTCGGGACTACACGGCAGTACAGGCACTGTACTCCACTCAGTACTACACGGCAGTACAGGCACTGTACTCCACTCGGTACTACACGGCACTACACACACATTACTATACTCGGTACTACACGGCAGTACAGGCACTGTACTCCACTCGGTACTACACGGCACTATACACACAGTACTCCATTCGGGACTACACGGCAGTACATGCACTGTACTCCACTCAGTACTACACGGCAGTACAGGCACTGTACTCTACTCAGTAATACACGGCAGTACAGGCACTGTACTCCACTCAGTACAACACGGCAGTACAGGCACTGTACTCCACTCGGTACTACACGGCACTACACACACAGTACTCCTCTCGGTACTACACGGCAGTACAGGCACTGTACTCCACTCGGTACTACACGGCACTATACACACAGTACTCCACGCGGGACTACACGGCAGTATAGACACAGTACTCCACTCTGTATTACACGGCACTATACACACAGTACTCCACTCAGTACTACACGGCAGTACCGGATTGTACCCCAATCAGTACTACACGGCAGTACAGGCACTGTACTCCACTCGGTACTACACCGCACTATACACACAGTACTCCACTCGGTACTACACGGCAGTACAGGCACTGTACTCCACTCGGTACTACACGGCACTATACACACAGTACTCCATTCGGGACTACACGGCAGTACAGGCACTGTACTCCACTCAGTACTACACGGCAGTACAGGCACTGTACTCCACTCGGTACTACACGGCACTATACACACAGTACTCCATTCGGGACTACACGGCAGTACCGGCACAGTACCCCAATCAGTACTACACGGCTGTACTGGCACTGTACTCCACTCGGTACTACACCGCACTATACACACAGTACTCCACTCGGTACTACACGGCAGTACAGGCACTGTACTCCACTCGGTACTACACGGCATTATACACAGAGTACTCCACTCGGTACTACACGGCAGTACAGGCACACTACTCCACTCAGTACTACACTGCACTATACACACAGTACTCCATTCGGGACTACACGGCAGTACCGGCACTGTACCCCAATCTGTACTACACGGCTGTACAGGAACTGTACTCCACTCGGTACTACACGGCACTATACACACAGTACTCCACTCGGTACTACACGGCATTACAGGCACTGTACTCCACTCAGTACTACACGGCAGTACAAGCAGTATACTCCACTCGGTACTACACGGCAGTACAGGCACTGTACTCCAATCAGTACTACACGGCAGTACAGGCACTGTATTCCACTCAGTACCACACGGCAGTACAAGCAGTGTACTCCACTCGGTACTACACGGCAGTACAGGCACTGTACTCCACTCAGTACTACACGGCAGTACAGGCACTGTACTCCACTCAGTACTACACGGCAGTACAAGCAGTGTACTCCAATCGGTACTACACGGCAGTACAGGCACTGTACTCCAATCAGTACTACACGGCAGTACAGGCACTGTACTCCAGTCAGTACTACACGGCAGTACAGGCACTATACGCCACTCGGTACTACACGGCACTATACACACAGTACTCCACTCGGTACTACACGGCATTACAGGCACTGTACTCCACTCAGTACTACACGGCAGTACAGGCACTGTACTCCACTCGGTACTACACGGCAGTACAAGCAGTGTACTCCACTCGGTACTACACGGCATTACAGGCACTGTACTCCAATCAGTACTACACGGCAGTACAGGCACTGTACTCCACTCAGTACTACACGGCAGTACAGGCACTGTACTCCACTCGGTACTACACGGCACTATACACACAGTACTCCACTCGGTACTACACGGCATTACAGGCACTGTACTCCACTCAGTACTACACGGCAGTACAGGCACTGTACTCCACTCGGTACTACACGGCACTATACACACAGAACTCCACTCGGCACTACACGGCAGTACAGGCACTGTACTCCACTCAGTACTACCCGGCAGTACAAGCAGTGTACTCCACTCGGTACTACACGGCAGTACAAGCACTGTACTCCACTCGGGACTACACGGCAGTACAGGCACTGTACTCCACTCAGTACTACACGACAGTACAGGCACTGTACTCCACTCAGTACTACACGGCCCTACAGGCACTGTACTCCACTCGGTACTACACGGCACTATACACACAGTACACCACGCAGTACTAAACAGCAGTACAGGCACTGTACTCCACTCGGGACTACACGGCAGTACAGGCACTGTACTCCACTCAGTACTACACGGCAGTACAGGCACTGTACTCCACTCAGTACTACACGGCAGTACACCCACTGTACTCCACTCGGTACTACACGGCACTACACACACAGTACTCCACTCAGTACTACACGGCAGTACAGGCACAGTACTCCACTCACTACTACACGGCAATACAGGCACTGTACTCCACTCGGTACTACACGGCAGTACAGGCGCTCTACTCCACTCAGTACTACACGGCAGTACAGAAACTGTACTCCACACGGTACTACACGGCACTATACACACAGTACTCCACTCGGTACTACACGGCAGTACAGGTACTGTACTCCACTCAGTACTACACGGCAGTATGCACACAGTACTCCACTCGGTACTACACGGCACTATACACACAGTACTCCATTCGGTACTACACGGCAATACAGGCACTGTTCTTCACTCGGTACTACACGGCACTATACACACAGTACTCCACTCGGTACTACATGGCAGTACATGCACTGTATTAGACTCGGTACTACACCGCACTATACACACAGTACTCCACTCGGTAATACACGGCAGTACATCCACTGTACTAAACTCGGTACTACAGGGCACTATACGCACAGTACTCCACTCGGCACTACACGGCAGTACAGGCACTGTACTCCACCCAGTACTACACGGCAGTATGCACACAGTACTCCACTCGGTACTACACGGCACTATACACACAGTACTCCACTCGGTACTACACGGCAGTATAGGCACTCTACTCCACTCAGTACTACACGGCAGTATGCACTCAGTACTCCACTCGGTACTACATGGCAGTACAGGCACTGTACTCCACTCGGTACTACACGGCAGTATACACACAGTACTCATCTCGGGACTACATGGCAGTACAGGCACTGTTCTCCACTCAGTACTACACGGCAGTATGCACACAAATCCCCACTCGGTACTACACGGCACTATACACACTGTACTCCACTGAGTACTACACGGCAGTATACACACAGTCCCCCACTCGGTACTACACGGCAGTACAGGCACTGTACTCCACTCAGTACTACACTCCACTATACACACAGTACTCCACTCAGTACTACACTGCACTATACACACTGTACTCCACTCGGGACTACTCGGCAGTACAGGCACTGTACTCCACTCAGTACTACACGGCAGTATACACACAGTCCCCCACTCGGTACTACACGGCAGTACAGGCACTGTACTCCACTCCGTACTGCACGGCAGTATACAAACCGTCCCCCACACGGTACTACACGGCAGTACAGGTACTGTACTCCACTCAGCACTACACTGCACTATACACACAGTACTCCACTGCAGACTACTCGGCAGTACAGGTACTGTATTCCACTCAGTACTACACGGCAGTATGCACACAGTACTCCACTCAGTACTACACGGCATTACAGGCACTGTACTCCACTCGGTAATACACGGCACTATACACACTGTACTCCACTCGGTACTACACGGCAGCACAGGCACTGTACTCCACTCAGTACTACACGGCACTATACACACTGTACTCCACTCGGTACTAGACGGCACTATAAACACTGTACTCCACTCGGTACTACACGGCAGTACAGGCACTGTACTCCGCTCAGTACTACACTGCAGTACAGGCACTGTACTCCACTCGGTACTACACGGCACTATACACACAGTACTCCACTCGGTACTAAAAGCAGTACATGCACTGTTCTCCACTCAGTACTACACTGCACTACACACACAGTACTCCACTCGGTACTACACGGCAGTACAGGCAGTGTACTCCACTCAGTACTACACGGCACTATAGACACTGTACTCCACTCGGTACTACACGGCACTATACACACTGTACTCCACTCGGTACTACACGGCAGTACATGCACTGTTCTCCACTCAGTACTACACTGCACTACACACACAGTACTCCACTCGGTACTACACGGCAGTACAGGCACTGTACTCCACTCAGTACTACACGGCACTATACACACTGTACTCCACTCGGTACTACACGGCACTATACACACTGTACTCCACTCAGTACTACACGGCAGTACAGGCACTGTACTCCACTCGGTACTACACGGCACTATACACACAGTACTCCACTCGGTACTACACGCAGTACATGCACTTTTCTCCACTCAGTACTACACTGCACTACACACACAGTACTCCGCTCGGTACTACACGGCAGTACAGGCACTGTACTCCACTCGGTACTACACGGCACTATACACACAGTACTCCACTCGGTACTACACGCAGTACAGGCACTGTACTCCACTCAGTACTACACGGCACTATACACACAGTACTCCACTCGGTACTACACGGCACTATACACACTGTACTCCACTCAGTACTACACGGCAGTACAGGCACTGTACTCCACTCGGTACTACACGGCACTATACACACAGTACTCCACTCGGTACTACACGCAGTACATGCACTTTTCTCCACTCAGTACTACACTGCACTACACACACAGTACTCCGCTCGGTACTACACGGCAGTACAGGCACTGTACTCCACTCGGTACTACACGGCACTATACACACAGTACTCCACTCGGTACTACACGCAGTACAGGCACTGTACTCCACTCAGTACTACACGGCACTATACACACAGTACTCCACTCGGTACTACACGGCAGTACAGGCACTGTACATCACTCGGTACTACACGGCACTATACACAAAGTACTCCGCTCGGTACTACACGGCAGTACAGGCATTGTACTCCACTCGGAAATACACGGCACTATACACACAGTACTCCACTCGGTACTACACGGCAGTACATGCACTGTTCTCCACTCAGTACTACACTGCACTACACAAACTGTACTCCACTGGGGACTACACGGCAGTACAGGCACTGTACTCCACCCAGTACTACACGGCAGTACAGGCACTGTACTCCACTCAGTACTACACGGCAGTATGCACACAGTACTCCACTCGGTACTACACGGCAGTACAGGCACTGTACTCCACTCAGTACTGCACGGCACTATACACACAGTACTCCACTCAGTACTACACTGCACTATACACACAGTACTCCACTCGGGACTACACGGCAGTACAGGCAATGTACTCCACTCAGTACTGCACGGCAGTACAGGCACTGTACTCCACTCGGTACTACACGGCAGTACAGGCACTGTACTCCACTCAGTACTACACGGCAGTATGCACACAGTATTCCACTCGGGACTACACGGCAGTACAGGCACTGTACTCCACTCGGTACTACACGGCAGTACAGGCACTGTACTCCACTCGGTACTACACGGCAGTACAGGCACTCTACTCCACTCAGTACTACACTGCACTATACACACAGTACTCCACTCGGGACTACACGGCACTACATGCACTGTACTCCACTCAGTACTATACTGCACTATACACACAACACTCCACTCGGCACTACACGGCAGTACAGGCACTGTACTCCGCTCAGTACTACACGGCAGTACAGGCAGTGTACTCCAATCAGCACTACACGGCAGTACAGGCACTGTACTCCACTCGGGACTACACGGCAGTACAGGCACTGTACTCCACTCAGTACTACACGGCAGTACAGGCACTGTACTCCACTCGGTACTACACGGCACTACACGCACAGTACTATACTCGGTACTACACGGCAGTACAGGCACTGTACTCCACTCGGTACTACACGGCACTATACACACAGTACTCCATTCGGGACTACACGGCAGTACATGCACAGTACTCCACTCAGTACTACACGGCAGTACAGGCACTGTACTCCACTCGGTACTACACCGCACTATACACACAGTACCCCACTCGGTACTACACGGCAGTACACGCACTGTACTCCACACGGTACTACACGGCACTATACACACAGTACTCCATTCGGGACTACACGGCAGTACAGGCACTGTACTCCACTCGGTACTACACGGCACTATACACACAGTACTCCATTCGGGACTACACGGCAGTACCGGCACTGTACCCCAATCAGTAACACAAAGCTGTACAGGCACTGTACTCCACTCGGTACTACACCGCACTATACACACAGTACTCCACTCGGTACTACACGGCAGTACAGGCACTGTACTCCACTCGGTACTACACGGCATTATACACAGGGTACTCCACTCGGTACTACACGGCATTACAGGCACGGTACTCCACTCAGTACTACACGGCAGTACAGGCAGTGTACTCCACTCGGTACTAAACATCAGTACAGGCACTCTACTCCACTCAGTACTACACTGCACTATACACACAGTACTCCACTCGGGACTACACGGCACTACATGCACTGTACTCCACTCAGTACTATACTGCACTATACACACAGTACTCCACTCGGCACTACACGGCAGTACAAGCACTGTACTCCACTCAGTACTACACGGCAGTACAAGCAGTGTACTCCACTCGGTACTACACCGCACTATACACACAGTACTCCACTCGGCACTACACGGCAGTACAGGCTCTGTACTCCACTCGGTACTACACGGCATTATACACAGAGTACTCCACTCTGTACTACACGGCATTACAGGCACGGTACTGCACTCAGTACTACACGGCAGTACAAGCAGTGTACTCCACTCGGGACTACACGGCAGTACAGGCACTGTACTCCACTCAGTACTACACGGCAGTACAGGCACTGTACTCCACTCGGTACTACACGGCACTACACACACAGTACTATACTCGGTACTACACGGCAGTACAGGCATTGTACTCCACTCGGTACTACACGGCACTATACACACAGTACTCCATTCGGGACTACACGGCAGTACATGCACTGTACTCCACTCAGTACTACACGGCAGTACAGGCACTGTACTCTACTCAGTAATACACGGCAGTACAGGCACTGTACTCCACTCAGTACAACACGGCAGTACAGGCACTGTACTCCACTCGGTACTACACGGCACTACACACACAGTTCTCCACTCGGTACTACACGGCAGTACAGGCACTGTACTCCACTCGGTACTACACGGCACTATTACACACAGTACTCCACGCGGGACTACACGGCAGTATAGACACAGTACTCCACTCTGTATTACACGGCACTATACACACAGTACTCCACTCAGTACTACACGGCGGTACCGGATTGTACCCCAATCAGTACTACACGGCAGTACAGGCACTGTACTCCACTCGGTACTACACCGCACTATACACACAGTACTCCACTCGGTACTACACGGCAGTACAGGCACTGTACTCCACTCGGTACTACACGGCACTATACACACAGTACTCCATTCGGGACTACACGGCAGTACAGGCACTGTACTCCACTCAGTACTACACGGCAGTACAGGCACTGTACTCCACTCGGTACTACACGGCACTATACACACAGTACTCCATTCGGGACTACACGGCAGTACCGGCACTGTACCCCAATCAGTACTACACGGCTGTACAGGCACTGTACTCCACTCGGTACTACACCGCACTATACACACAGTACTCCACTCGGTACTACACGGCAGTACAGGCACTGTACTCCACGCGGTACTACACGGCATTATACACAGAGTACTCCACTCGGTACTACACGGCATTACATTCACGGTACTCCACTCAGTACTACACGGCAGTACAGGCAGTGTACTCCACTCGGTACTAAACGGCACTATACACACAGTGCTCCATTCGGGACTACACGGCAGTACAGGCACTGTACTCCACTCAGTACTACACGGCAGTACAGGCACTGTACTCCACTCGGTACTACACGGCAGTATACACACAGTACTACACTCGGTACTACACGGCAGTACAGGCACTCTACTCCACTCAGTACTACACGGCAGTATACACACAGTCCCCCACTCGGTACTACACGGCGGTACAGGTACTGTACTCCACTCAGCACTACACATCACTATACACACAGTACTCCACTCGGGACTACTCGGCAGTACAGGTACTGTACTCCACTCAGTACTACACGGCTGTATACACACAGTCCCCCACTCGGTACTACACGGCAGTACAGGCACTGTACTATACTCAGTACTACACGGCAGTACAGGTACTGTACTCCACTCAGCACTACACTGCACTATACACACGGTACTCCACTCGGTACTACACGGCAGTACAGGCACTGTACTCCACTGAGCACTACACTGCACTATACACACAGTACTCCACTCAGTAATACACGGCAGTATACAAACAGTCCCCCACTCGGTACTACACGGCAGTACAGGCACTCTACTCCACTCAGTACTACACGGCAGTATACACACAGTCCCCCACTCGGTACTACACGGCAGTACAGGCACTGTACTTCACTCAGTACTACACGGCAGTATACACACAGTCCCCCACTCGGTACTACACGGCAGTACAGATACTGTACTCCACTCAGTACTACACGGCAGTATGCACACAGTACTCCACTCGGTACTACACGACAGTACAGGCACTGTACTATACTCAGTACCACACGGCAGTATACACACAGTCCCCCACTCGGTACTACACGGCAGTACAAGCACTGTACCCCACTCAGTACTACACGGCAGTACAGGCACTGTACTCCACTCAGTGCTACACGGCACTACACACACTGTACTCCACTCCGTACTACACGGCAGTACAGGCACTGTACTCCACTCCTTACTACACGGCAGTACAGGCACTGTACTCCACGCAGTACTACACGGCACTATACACACTGTACTCCACTCGGTACTAGACGGCACTATACACACAGTACTCCACCCAGTACTACACGGCAGTACTGGTCCTGTATTCCACTCAGTACTACACGGCAGTATGCACAGAGTACTCCAATCGGTACTACTCGGCAGTACAGACAGTGTACACCAATCAGTACTAAACGGCTGTACAGGCACTGTACTCCACTCGGGACTACACGGCAGTACAGGCACTGTACTCCACTCAGTACTGCACGGCACTATACACACAGTACTCCACTCAGTACTACACTGCACTATACACACAGTACTCCACTCGGGACTACACGGCAGTACAGGCAATGTACTCCACTCAGTACTGCACGGCAGTACAGGCACTGTACTCCACTCGGTACTACACGGCAGTACAGGCACTGTACTCCACTCGGTACTACACGGCAGTACAGGCACTCTATTCCACTCAGTACTACACTGCACTATACACACAGTACTCCACTCGGGACTACACGGGTCTACATGCACTGTACTCCACTCAGTACTATACTGCACTATACACACAGTACTCCACTCGGCACTACACGGCAGTACAGGCCCCGTACTCCACTCAGTACTACACGGCAGTACAAGCAGTGTACTCCACTCGGTACTACACGGCAGTACAGGCAGTGTACTCCAATCAGCACTCCACGGCAGTACAGGCACTGTACTCCACTCGGGACTACACGGCAGTACAGGCATTGTACTCCACTCAGTACTACACGGCAGTACAGGCACTGTACTCCACTCGGTACTACACGGCACTACACACACAGTACTATACTCGGTACTACACGGCAGTACAGGCACTGTACTCCACTCGGTACTACACGGCACTATACACACAGTACTCCATTCGGGACTACACGGCAGTACATGCACTGTACTCCACTCAGTACTACACGGCAGTACAGGCACTGTACTCTACTCAGTAATACACGGCAGTACAGGCACTGTACTCCACTCAGTACAACACGGCAGTACAGGCACTGTACTCCACTCGGTACTACACGGCACTACACACACAGTACTCCACTCGGTACTACACGGCAGTACACGCACTCTACTCCACTCGGTACTACACGGCACTATACACACAGTACTCCACGCGGGACTACACGGCAGTATAGACACAGTACTCCACTCTGTATTACACGGCACTATACACACAGTACTCCACTCAGTACTACACGGCAGTACCGGATTGTACCCCAATCAGTACTACACGGCAGTACAGGCACTGTACTCCACTCGGTACTACACCGCACTATACACACAGTACTCCACTCGGTACTACACGGCAGTACAGGCACTGTACTCCACTCGGTACTACACGGCACTATACACACAGTACTCCATTCGGGACTACACGGCAGTACAGGCACTGTACTCCACTCAGTACTACACGGCAGTACAGGCACTGTACTCCACTCGGTACTACACGGCACTATACACAGTACTCCATTCGGGACTACACGGCTGTACCAGCACTGTACCCCGATCAGTACTACACGGCTGTACAGGCACTGTACTCCACTCGGTACTACACCGCACTATACACACAGTACTCCACTCGGTACTACACGGAAGTACAGGCACTGTACTCCACTCGGTACTACACGGCATTATACACAGAGTACTCCTCTCGGTACTACACGGCATTACAGGCACGGTACTCCACTCAGTACTACACGGCAGTACAGGCAGTGTACTCCACTCGGTACTAAACGGCACTATACACACAGTGCTCCATTCGGGACTACACGGCAGTACAGGCACTGTACTCCACTCAGTACTACACGGCAGTACAGGCACTGTACTCCACTCGGTACTACACGGCACTATACACACAGTACTACACTCGGTACTACACGGCAGTACAGGCACACTACTCCACTCAGTAGTACACGGCAGTATACACACAGTCCCCCACTCGGTACTACACGGCGGTACAGGTACTGTACTCCACTCAGCACTACACTGCACTATACACACAGTACTCCACTCGGGACTACTCGGCAGTACAGGTACTGTACTCCACTCAGTACTACACGGCTGTATACACACAGTCCCCCACTCGGTACTACACGGCAGTACAGGCACTGTACTATACTCAGTACTACACGGCAGTACAGGTACTGTACTCCACTCAGCACTACACTGCACTATACACACGGTACTCCACTCGGTACTACACGGCAGTACAGGCACTGTACTCCACTGAGCACTACACTGCACTATACACACAGTACTCCACTCAGTAATACACGGCAGTATACACACAGTCCCCCACTCGGTACTACACGGCAGTACAGGCACTCTACTCCACTCAGTACTACACGGCAATATACACACAGTCCCCCACTCGGTACTACACGGCAGTACAGGCACTGTACTTCACTCAGTACTACACGGCAGTATACACACAGTCCCCCACTCGGTACTACACGGCAGTACAGATACTGTACTCCACTCAGTACTACACGGCAGTATGCACACAATACTCCACTCGGTACTACACGACAGTACAGGCACTGTACTATACTCAGTACCACACGGCAGTATACACACAGTCCCCCACTCGGTACTACACGGCAGTACAAGCACTGTACCCCACTCAGTACTACACGGCAGTACAGGCACTGTACTCCACTCAGTGCTACACGGCACTACACACACTGTACTCCACTCCGTACTACACGGCAGTACAGGCACTGTACTCCACTCCTTACTACACGGCAGTACAGGCACTGTACTCCACGCAGTACTACACGGCACTATACACACTGTACTCCACTCGGTACTAGACGGCACTATACACACTGTACTCCACCCAGTACTACACGGCAGTACTGGTCCTGTATTCCACTCAGTACTACACGGCAGTATGCACAGAGTACTCCAATCGGTACTACACGGCAGTACAGGCAGTGTACTCCAATCAGTACTAAACGGCTGTACAGGCACTGTACTCCACTCGGGACTACACGGCAGTACAGGCACTGTACTCCACTCGGTACTACACGGCAGTACAGGCACTCTACTCCACTCAGTACTACACTGCACTATACACACAGTACTCCACTCGGGACTACACGGCACTACATGCACTGTACTCCACTCAGTACTATACTGCACTATACACACAGTACTCCACTAGGCACTACACGGCAGTACAGGCACTGTACTCCACTCAGTACTACACGGCAGTACAAGCAGTGTACTCCACTCGGTACTACACGGCAGTACAGGCAGTGTACTCCAATCAGCACTACACGGCAGTACAGGCACTGTACTCCACTCGGGACTACACGGCAGTATGCACACAGTATTCCACTCGGGACTACACGGCAGTACAGGCACTGTACTCCACTCGGTACTACACGGCAGTACAGGCACTGTACTCCACTCGGTACTACACGGCAGTACAGGCACTCTACTCCACTCAGTACTACACTGCACTATACACACAGTACTCCACTCGGGACTACACGGCACTACATGCACTGTACTCCACTCAGTACTATACTGCACTATACACACAGTACTCCACTCGGCACTACACGGCAGTACAGGCCCCGTACTCGACTCAGTACTACACGGCAGTACAAGCAGTGTACTCCACTCGGTACTACACGGCAGTACAGGCAGTGTACTCCAATCAGCACTCCACGGCAGTACAGGCACTGTACTCCACTCGGGACTACACGGCAGTACAGGCATTGTACTCCACTCAGTACTACACGGCAGTAGAAGCACTGTACTCCACTCGGTACTACACGGCACTACACACACAGTACTATACTCGGTACTACACGGCAGTACAGGCACTGTACTCCACTCGGTACTACACGGCACTATACACACAGTACTCCATTCGGGACTACACGGCAGTACATGCACTGTACTCCACTCAGTACTACACGGCAGTACAGGCAGTGTACTCTACTCAGTAATACACGGCAGTACAGGCACTGTACTCCACTCAGTACAACACGGCAGTACAGGCACTGTACTCCACTCGGTACTACACGGCACTACACACACAGTACTCCACTCGGTACTACACGGCAGTACACGCACTGTACTCCACTCGGTACTACACGGCACTATACACAGAGTACTCCACGCGGGACTACACGGCAGTATAGACACAGTACTCCACTCTGTATTACACGGCACTATACACACAGTACTCCACTCAGTACTACACGGGAGTACCGGATTGTACCCCAATCAGTACTACACGGCAGTACAGGCACTGTACTCCACTCGGTACTACACCGCACTATACACACAGTACTCCACTCGGTACTACACGGCAGTACAGGCACTGTACTCCACTCGGTACTACACGGCACTATACACACAGTACTCCATTCAGGACTACACGGCAGTACAGGCACTGTACTCCACTCAGTACTACACGGCAGTACAGGCACTGTACTCCACTCGGTACTACACGGCACTATACACACAGTACTCCATTCGGGACTACACGGCTGTACCAGCACTGTACCCCGATCAGTACTACACGGCTGTACAGGCACTGTACTCCACTCGGTACTACACCGCACTATACACACAGTACTCCACTCGGTACTACACGGAAGTACAGGCACTGTACTCCACTCGGTACTACACGGCATTATACACAGAGTACTCCTCTCGGTACTACACGGCATTACTGGCACGGTACTCCACTCAGTACTACACGGCAGTACAGGCAGTGTACTCCACTCGGTACTAAACGGCACTATACACACAGTGCTCCATTCGGGACTACACGGCAGTACAGGCACTGTACTCCACTCAGTACTACACGGCAGTACAGGCACTGTACTCCACTCGGTACTACACGGCACTATACACACAGTACTACACTCGGTACCACACGGCAGTACAGGCACTCTACTCCACTCAGTACTACACGGCAGTATACACACAGTCCCCCACTCGGTACTACACGGCGGTACAGGTACTGTACTCCACTCAGCACTACACTGCACTATACACACAGTACTCCACTCGGGACTACTCGGCAGTACAGGTACTGTACTCCACTCAGTACTACACGGCTGTATACACACAGTCCCCCACTCGGTACTACACGGCAGTACAGGCACTGTACTATACTCAGTACTACACGGCAGTACAGGTACTGTACTCCACTCAGCACTACACTGCACTATACACACGGTACTCCACTCGGTAGTACACGGCAGTACAGGCACTGTACTCCACTGAGCACTACACTGCACTATACACACGGTACTCCACTCAATAATAGACGGCAGTATACACACAGTCCCCCACTCGGTACTACACGGCAGTACAGGCACTCTACTCCACTCAGTACTACACGGCAGTATACACACAGTCCCCCACTCGGTACTACACGGCAGTACAGGCACTGTACTTCACTCAGTACTACACGGCACTATACACACAGTCCCCCACTCGGTACTACACGGCAGTACAGATACTGTACTCCACTCAGTACTACACGGCAATATGCACACAGTACTCCACTCGGTACTACACGACAGTACAGGCACTGTACTATACTCAGTACCACACGGCAGTATACACACAGTCCCCCACTCGGTACTACACGGCAGTACAAGCACTGTACCCCACTCAGTACTACACGGCAGTACAGGCACTGTACTCCACTCAGTGCTACACGGCACTACACACACTGTACTCCACTCCGTACTACACGGCAGTACAGGCACTGTACTCCACTCCTTACTACACGGCAGTACAGGCACTGTACTCCACGCAGTACTACACGGCACTATACACACTGTACTCCACTCGGTACTAGACGGCACTATACACACTGTACTCCACCCAGTACTACACGGCAGTACTGGTCCTGTATTCCACTCAGTACTACACGGCAGTATGCACAGAGTACTCCAATCGGTACTACACGGCAGTACAGGCAGTGTACTCCAATCAGTACTAAACGGCTGTACAGGCACTGTACTCCACTCGGGACTACACGGCAGTACAGGCACTGTACTCCACTCGGTACTACACGGCAGTACAGGCACTCTACTCCACTCAGTACTACACTGCACTATACACACAGTACTCCACTCGGGACTACACGGCACTACATGCACTGTACTCCACTCAGTACTATACTGCACTATACACACAGTACTCCACTCGGCACTACACGGCAGTACAGGCACTGTACTCCACTCAGTACTACACGGCAGTACAAGCAGTGTACTCCACTCGGTACTACACGGCAGCACAGGCAGTGTACTCCAATCAGCACTACACGGCAATACAGGCACTGTACTCCACTCGGGACTACCCGGCAGTATGCACACAGTATTCCACTCGGGACTACACGGCAGTACAGGCACTGTACTCCACTCGGTACTACACGGCAGTACAGGCACTGTACTCCACTCGGTACTACACGGCAGTACAGGCACTCTACTCCACTCAGTACTACACTGCACTATACACACAGTACTCCACTCGGGACTACACGGCACTACATGCACTGTACTCCACTCAGTACTATACTGCACTATACACACAATACTCCACTCGGCACTACACGGCAGTACAGGCCCCGTACTCCACTCAGTACTACACGGCAGTACATGCAGTGTACTCCACACGGTACTACACGGCAGTACAGGCAGTGTACTCCAATCAGCACTCCACGGCAGTACAGGCACTGTACTCCACTCGGGACTACACGGCAGTACAGGCATTGTACTCCACTCAGTACTACACGGCAGTAGAGGCACTGTACTCCACTCGGTACTACACGGCACTACACACACAGTACTATACTCGGTACTACACGGCAGTACAGGCACTGTACTCCACTCGGTACTACACGGCACTATACACACAGTACTCCATTCGGGACTACACGGCAGTACATGCACTGTACTCCACTCAGTACTACACGGCAGTACAGGCACTGTACTCCACTCGGTACTACACGGCAGTACAGGCACTCTACTCCACTCAGTACTACACTGCACTATACACACAGTACTCCACTCGGGACTACACGGCACTACATGCACTGTACTCCACTCAGTACTATACTGCACTATACACACAGTACTCCACTCGGCACTACACGGCAGTACAGGCCCCGTACTCCACTCAGTACTACACGGCAGTACATGCAGTGTACTCCACTCGGTACTACACGGCAGTACAGGCAGTGTACTCCAATCAGCACTCCACGGCAGTACAGGCACTGTACTCCACTCGGGACTACACGGCAGTACAGGCATTGTACTCCACTCAGTACTACACGGCAGTAGAGGCACTGTACTCCACTCGGTACTACACGGCACTACACACACAGTACTATACTCGGTACTACACGGCAGTACAGGCACTGTACTCCACTCGGTACTACACGGCACTATACACACAGTACTCCATTCGGGACTACACGGCAGTACATGCACTGTACTCCACTCAGTACTACACGGCAGTACAGGCACTGTACTCTACTCAGTAATACACGGCAGTACAGGCACTGTACTCCACTCAGTACAACACGGCAGTACAGGCACTGTACTCCACTCGGTACTACACGGCACTACACACACAGTACTCCACTCGGTACTACACGGCAGTACACGCACTGTACTCCACTCGGTACTACACGGCACTATACACACAGTACTCCACGCGGGACTACACGGCAGTATAGACACAGTACTCCACTCTGTATTACACGGCACTATACAGACAGTACTCCACTCAGTACTACACGGCAGTACCGGATTGTACCCCAATCAGTACTACACGGCAGTACAGGCACTGTACTCCACTCGGTACTACACCGCACTATACACACAGTACTCCACTCGGTACTACACGGCAGTACAGGCACTGTACTCCACTGGGTACTACACGGCACTATACACACAGTACTCCATTCGGGACTACACGGCAGTACAGGCACTGTACTCCACTCAGTACTACACGGCAGTACAGGCACTGTACTCCACTCGGTACTACACGGCACTATACACACAGTACTCCATTCGGGACTACACGGCTGTACCAGCACTGTACCCCGATCAGTACTACACGGCTGTACAGGCACTGTACTCCACTCGGTACTACACCGCACTATACACACAGTACTCCACTCGGTACTACACGGAAGTACAGGCACTGTACTCCACTCGGTACTACACGGCATTATACACAGAGTACTCCTCTCGGTACTACACGGCATTACAGGCACGGTACTCCACTCAGTACTACACGGCAGTACAGGCAGTGTTCTCCACTCGGTACTAAACGGCACTATACACACAGTGCTCCATTCGGGACTACACGGCAGTACAGATACTGTACTCCACTCAGTACTACACGGCAGTATGCACACAGTACTCCACTCGGTACTACACGACGGTACAGGCACTGTACTATACTCAGTACCACACGGCAGTATACACACAGTCCCCCACTCGGTACTACACGGCAGTACAAGCACTGTACCCCACTCAGTACTACACGGCAGTACAGGCACTGTACTCCACTCAGTGCTACACGGCACTACACACACTGTACTCCACTCCGTACTACACGGCAGTACAGGCACTGTACTCCACTCCTTACTACACGGCAGTACAAGCACTGTACTCCACGCAGTACTACACGGCACTATACACACTGTACTCCACTCGGTACTAGACGGCACTATACACACTGTACTCCACCCAGTACTACACGGCAGTACTGGTCCTGTATTCCACTCAGTACTACACGGCAGTATGCACAGAGTACTCCAATCGGTACTACACGGCAGTACAGGCAGTGTACTCCAATCAGTACTAAACGGCTGTACAGGCACTGTACTCCACTCGGGACTACACGGCAGTACAGGCACTGTACTCCACTCGGTACTACACGGCAGTACAGGCATTCTACTCCACTCAGTACTACACTGCACTATACACACAGTACTCCACTCGGGACTACACGGCACTACATGCACTGTACTCCACTCAGTACTATACTGCACTATACACACAGTACTCCACTCGGCACTACACGGCAGTACAGGCACTGTACTAAACTCAGTACTACACGGCAGTACAAGCAGTGTACTCCACTCGGTACTACACGGCAGTACAGGCAGTGTACTCCAATCAGCACTACACGGCAGTACATGCACTGTACTCCACTCGGGACTACCCGGCAGTATGCACACAGTATTCCACTCGGGACTACACGGCAGTACAGGCACTGTACTCCACTCGGTACTACACGGCAGTACAGGCACTGTACTCCACTCGGTACTACACGGCAGTACAGGCACTCTACTCCACTCAGTACTACACTGCACTATACACACAGTACTCCACTCGGGACTACACGGCACTACATGCACTGTACTCCACTCAGTACTATACTGCACTATACACACAGTACTCCACTCGGCGCTACACGGCAGTACAGGCCCCGTACTCCACTCAGTACTACACGGCAGTACAAGCAGTGTACTCCACTCGGTACTACACGGCAGTACAGGCAGTGTACTCCAATCAGCACTCCACGGCAGTACAGGCACTGTACTCCACTCGGGACTACACGGCAGTACAGGCATTGTACTCCACTCAGTACTACACGGCAGTAGAGGCACTGTACTCCACTCGGTACTACACGGCACTACACACACAGTACTATACTCGGTACTACACGGCAGTACAGGCACTGTACTCCACTCGGTACTACACGGCACTATACACACAGTACTCCATTCGGGACTACACGGCAGTACATGCACTGTACTCCACTCAGTACTACACGGCAGTACAGGCACTGTACTCTACTCAGTAATACACGGCAGTACAGGCACTGTACTCCACTCAGTACAACACGGCAGTACAGGCACTGTACTCCACTCGGTACTACACGGCACTACACACACAGTACTCCACTCGGTACTACACGGCAGTACACGCACTGTACTCCACTCGGTACTACACGGCACTATACACACAGTACTCCACGCGGGACTACACGGCAGTATAGACACAGTACTCCACTCTGTATTACACGGCACTATACAGACAGTACTCCACTCAGTACTACACGGCAGTACCGGATTGTACCCCAATCAGTACTACACGGCAGTACAGGCACTGTACTCCACTCGGTACTACACCGCACTATACACACAGTACTCCACTCGGTACTACACGGCAGTACAGGCACTGTACTCCACTGGGTACTACACGGCACTATACACACAGTACTCCATTCGGGACTACACGGCAGTACAGGCACTGTACTCCACTCAGTACTACACGGCAGTACAGGCACTGTACTCCACTCGGTACTACACGGCACTATACACACAGTACTCCATTCGGGACTACACGGCTGTACCAGCACTGTACCCCGATCAGTACTACACGGCTGTACAGGCACTGTACTCCATTCGGTACTACACCGCACTATACACACAGTACTCCACTCGGTACTACACGGAAGTACAGGCACTGTACTCCACTCGGTACTACACGGCATTATACACAGAGTACTCCTCTCGGTACTACACGGCATTACAGGCACGGTACTCCACTCAGTACTACACGGCAGTACAGGCAGTGTACTCCACTCGGTACTAAACGGCACTATACACACAGTGCTCCATTCGGGACTACACGGCAGTACAGGCACTGTACTCCACTCAGTACTACACGGCAGTACAGGCACTGTACTCCACTCGGTACTACACGGCACTAAACACACAGTACTACACTCGGTACTACACGGCAGTACAGACACTCTACTCCACTCAGTACTACACGGCAGTATACACACAGTCCCCCACTCGGTACTACACGGCGGTACAGGTACTGTACTCCACTCAGCACTACACTGCACTATACACACAGTAATCCACTCGGGACTACTCGGCAGTACAGGTACTGTACTCCACTAAGTACTACACGGCTGTATACACACAGTCCCCCACTCGGTACTACACGGCAGTACAGGCACTGTACTATACTCAGTACTACACGGCAGTACAGGTACTGTACTCCACTCAGCACTACACTGCACTATACACACGGTACTCCACTCGGTACTACACGGCAGTACAGGCACTGTACTCCACTGAGCACTACACTGCACTATACACACAGTACCCCACTCAGTAATACACGGCAGTATACACACAGTCCCCCACTCGGTACTACACGGCAGTACAGGCACTTTACTCCACTCAGTACTACACGGCAGTATACACACAGTCACCCACTCGGTACTACACGGCAGTACAGATACTGTACTCCACTCAGTACTACACGGCAGTATGCACACAGTACTCCACTCGGTACTACACGACAGTACAGGCACTGTACTATACTCAGTACCACACGGCAGTATATACACAGTCCCCCACTCGGTACTACACGGCAGTACAAGCACTGTACCCCACTCAGTACTACACGGCAGTACAGGCACTGTACTCCACTCAGTGCTACACGGCACTACACACACTGTACTCCACTCCGTACTACACGGCAGTACAGGCACTGTACTCCACTCCTTACTACACGGCAGTACAGGCACTGTACTCCACGCAGTACTACACGGCACTATACACACAGTACTCCACTCGGTACTGGACGGCACTATACACACTGTACTCCACCCAGTACTACACGGCAGTACTGGTCCTGTATTCCACTCAGTACTACACGGCAGTATGCACAGAGTACTCCAATCGGTACTACACGGCAGTACATGCAGTGTACTCCAATCAGTACTAAACGGCTGTACAGGCACTGTACTCCACTCGGGACTACACGGCAGTACAGGCACTGTACTCCACCCAGTACTACACGGCAGTACATGCACTGTACTCCACTCAGTACTACACGGCAGTATGCACACAGTACTCCACTCGGTACTACACGGCAGTACAGGCACTGTACTCCACTCAGTACTGCACGGCACTATACACACAGTACTCCACTCAGTACTACACTGCACTATACACACAGTACTCCACTCGGGACTACACGGCAGTACAGGCAATGTACTCCACTCAGTACTGCACGGCAGTACAGGCACTGTACTCCACTCGGTACTACACGGCAGTACAGGCACTGTACTCCACTCAGTACTACACGGCAGTATGCACACAGTATTCCACTCGGGACTACACGGCAGTACAGGCACGGTACTCCACTCAGTACTACACGGCAGTACAGGCAGTGTACTCCACTCGGTACTACACGGCACTATACACACAGTGCTCTATTCGGGACTACAGGGCAGTACAGGCACTGTACTCCACTCAGTACTACACGGCAGTATACACACAGTCCCCCACTCGGTACTACACGGCGGTAGAGGTACTGTACTCCACTCAGCACTACACTGCACTATACACACTGTACTCCACTCGGGACTACTCGGCAGTACAGGTACTGTACTCCACTCAGTACTACACGGCTGTATACACACAGTCCCCCACTCGGTACTACACGGCAGTACAGGCACTGTACTATACTCAGAACTACACGGCAGTACAGGTACTGTACTCCACTCAGCACTACACTGCACTATACACACGGTACTCCACTCGGTACTTCACGGCAGTACAGGCACTGTACTCCACTGAGAACTACACTGCACTATACACACAGTACTCCACTCAGTAATACACGGCAGTATACACACAGTCCCCCACTCGGTACTACACGGCAGTACAGGCACTCTACTCCACTCAGTACTACACGGCAGTATACACACAGTCCCCCACTCGGTACTACACGGCAGTACAGGCACTGTACTTCACTCAGTACTACACGGCAGTATACACACAGTCCCCCACTCGGTACTACACGGCAGTACAGATACTGTACTCCACTCAGTACTACACGGCAGTATGCACACAGTACACCACTCGGTACTACACGGCAGTACAGGCACTGTACTATACTAAGTACTACACGGCAGTATACACACAGTCCCCCACTCGGTACTACACGGCAGTACAGGCACTGTACCCCACTCAGTACTACACGGCAGTACAGGCACTGTACTCCACTCAGTGCTACACGGCACTACACACACTGTACTCCACTCCGTACTACACGGCAGTACAGGCACTGTACTCCACTCCTTACTACACGGCAGTACAGGCACTGTACTCCACGAAGTACTACACGGCACTATACACACTCTACTCCACTCGGTACTAGACGGCACTATACACACTGTACTCCACCCAGTACTACACGGCAGTACTGGTCCTGTATTCCACTCAGTACTACACGGCAGTATGCACTCAGTACTCCACTCGGTACTACATGGCAGTACAGGCACTGTACTCCACTCGGTACTACACGGCAGTATACACACAGTACTCCACTCGGGACTACATGGCAGTACAGGCACTGTTCTCCACTCAGTACTTCACGGCAGTACAGGCACTGTACTCCACTCGGTACTACATGGCACTATTCACACAGTACTCCACTGGGTACTACACGGCAGTACAGGTACTGTACTCCACTCAGAACTACACGGCAGTATACACACAGTACTCCACTCGGTACTACACGGCAGTACAGGTACTTTACTCCACTCGGTACTACACGGCACTATACACACAGTACTCCACTCGGTACTACACGCAGTACAGGCACTGTACTCCACTCAGTACTACACGGCACTATACACACAGTACTCCACTCGGTACTACACGGCAGTACAGGCACAGTACTCCACTCACTACTACACGGCAGTACAGGCACTGTACTCCACTCGGGACTACACAGCAGTAAAGGCACTGTACTCCATTCAGTACTTCACGGCAGTACAGGCACTGTACTCCACTCGGTACTACATGGCACTATACACACAGTACTCCACTGGGTACTACACGGCAGTACAGGTACTGTACTCCACTCAGAACTACACGGCAGTATGCACACAGTACTCCACTCGGTACTACACGGCAGTACAGGCACTGTACTCCACTCAGTACTACACGGCAGTACATGCACTGTACTCCACTCGGTATTACACGGCACTATACACACAGTACTCCACTCAGTACTACACGGCAGTACAGGCACTGTACTCCACTCGAGACTACACGGCAGTACAGGCACTGTACTCCACTCAGTACTACACGGCAGTACAGGCACTGTACTCCACTCAGTACTACACGCCAGTACAGGCACTGTAGTCCACTGGGTACTACACGGCACTATACACACAGTACTCCACTCAGTACTACACGGCAGTACAGGAACTGTACCCCACTCGGGACTACACGGCAGTATGCACAGAGTACTCCACTCGGGACTACACGGCAGTACAGGCACTGTACTCCACTCGGTACTACACGGCCGTACAGGCACTCTACTCCACTCAGTACTACACTGCACTACACACACAGTACTCCACTCGGGACTACACGGCACTACATGCAATGTACTCCACTCAGTACTATACTGCACTATACACACAGTACTCCACTCGGCACTACACGGCAGTACAGGCACTGTACTCCACTCAGTACTGCACGGCAGTACAAGCACTGTACTCCAATCGGTACTACACTGCAGTACTGGCAGTGTATTCCAATCAGTACTACACGGCTGTACAGGCACTGTACTCCACTCGGGACTACACGGCAGTACAGGCACTGTACTCCACTCAGTACTACACTGCTCTATACACACAGTACTCCACTCGGGACTACACGCCAGTACATGCACTGTACTCCACTCAGTACTACACTGCGCTATACACACAGAACTCCACTCGGCACTACACGGCAGTACAGGCACTGTACTACACTCAGTACTACTCGGCAGTACAAGCAGTGTACTCCACTCGGTACTACACGGCAGTACAGGCACTGTACTCCAATCAGTACTGCACGGCAGTACAGGCACTCTACTCCAATCGGTACTACACGGCAGTACAGGCAGTGTACTCCAATCAGTACTACACGGCAGTACAGGCACTGTACTCCACTCGGGACTACACGGCAGTACAGGCACTGTACTCTACACGGTACTACACGGCACTACACACACAGTACTCCACTCGGTACTACACGGCAAGTACAGGCACTGTACTCCACTCGGTACTACACGGCACTATACACACAGTACTCCATTCGGTACTACACGGCAGTACATGCACTGTACTCCACTCAGTACTACACGGCAGTACAGGCACTGTACTCTACTCAGTACTACACGGCAGTACAGGCACTGTACTCCACTCAGTACTACACGGCAGTACAGGCACTGTACTCCACTCGGTACTACACGGCACTACACACACAGTACTCCACTCGGTACTACACGGCAGTACAGGCATTGTACTCCACTCGGTACTACACGGCACTATACACACAGTACTCCACTCGGGACTACACGGCAGTACAGGCACTGTACTCCACTCAGTACTACACGGCAGTACAGGCACTGTACTCCACTCAGTACTACACGGCAGTACAAGCAGTGTACTCCACTCGGTACTGCACGGCAGTACAGGCACTGTACTCCACTCGGTACTACACGGCACTATACACACAGTACTCCACTCGGGACTACACGGCAGTATAGACACTGTACTCTACACTGTACTACACGGTACTATACACACAGTACTCCACTCAGTACTACACGGCAGTACAGGCAGTGTACTCCACTCGGTACTACACGGCACTATACACACAGTACTCCACTCGGTACTACACGGCATTACAGGCACTGTACTCCACTCAGTACTACACGGCAGTACAGGCACTGTACTCCACTCGGTACTACACGGCAGTACAAGCAGTGTACTCCACTCGGTACTACACGGCAGTACAGGCACTGTACTCCAATCAGTACTACACGGCAGTACAGGCACTGTACTCCACTCAGTACTACACGGCAGTACAGGCACTGTACTCCACTCGGTACTACACGGCACTATACACACAGTACTCCACTCGGTACTACACTGCATTACAGGCACTGTACTCCACTCAGTACTACACGGCAGTACAGGCACTGTACTCCACTCGGTACTACACGGCACTATACACACAGAACTCCACTCGGCACTACACGGCAGTACAGGCACTGTACTCCACTCAGTACTACACGGCAGTACAAGCAGTGTACTCCACTCGGTACTACACGGCAGTACAAGCACTGTACTCCACTCGGGACTACACGGCAGTACAGGCACTGTACTCCACTCAGTACTACACGACAGTACAGGCACTGTACTCCACTCAGTACTACACGGCCCTACAGGCACTGTACTCCACTCGGTACTACACGGCACTATACACACAGTACACCACGCAGTACTAAACGGCAGTACAGGCACTGTACTCCACTCGGGACTACACGGCAGTATAGGCACTGTACTCCACTCAGTACTACACGGCAGTACAGGCACTGTACTCCACTCAGTACTACACGGCAGTACACCCACTGTACTCCACTCGGTACTACACGGCAGTACAGGCACTCTACTCCACTCAGTACTACACGGCAGTACAGAAACTGTACTCCACACGGTACTACACGGCACTATACACACAGTACTCCACTCGGTACTACACGGCAGTACAGGTACTGTACTCCACTCAGTACTACACGGCAGTATGCACACAGTACTCCACTCGGTACTACACGGCACTATACACACAGTACTCCACTCGGTACTACACGGCAATACAGGCACTGTACTTCACTCGGTACTACACGGCACTATACGCACAGTACTCCACTCGGTACTACACGGCAGTACATGCACTGTATTAGACTCGGTACTACACCGCACTATACACACAGTACTCCACTCGGTAATACACGGCAGTACATCCACTGTACTAAACTCGGTACTACAGGGCACTATACACACAGTACTCCACTCGGCACTACACGGCAGTACAGGCACTGTACTCCACCCAGTACTACACGGCAGTATGCACACAGTACTCCACTCGGTACTACACGGCACTATACACACAGTACTCCACTCGGTACTACCCGGCAGTATAGGCACTCTACTCCACTCAGTACTACACGGCAGTATGCACTCAGTACTCCACTCGGTACTACATGGCAGTACAGGCACTGTACTCCACTCGGTACTACACGGCAGTATACACACAGTACTCCACTCGGGACTACATGGCAGTACAGGCACTGTTCTCCACTCAGTACTACACGGCAGTATGCACACAAATCCCCACTCGGTACTACACGGCACTATACACACTGTACTCCACTAAGTACTACACGGCAGTATACACACAGCCCCCACTCGGTACTACACGGCAGTACAGGCACTGTACTCAACTCAGTACTACACTGCACTATACACACAGTACTCCACTCAGTACTACACTGCACTATACACACTGTACTCCACTCGGGACTACTCGGCAGTACAGGCACTGTACTCCACTCAGTACTACACGGCAGTATACACACAGTCCCCCACTCGGTACTACACGGCAGTACAGGCACTGTACTCCACTCAGTACTACACGGCAGTATGCACACAGTACTCCACTCAGTACTACACTGCAGTACAGGCACTGTACTCCACTCGGTACTACACGGCACTATACACACTGTACTCCACTCGGTACTACACGGCAGCACAGGCACTGTACTCCACTCAGTACTACACGGCACTATACACAATGTACTCCACTCGGTACTAGACGGCACTATAAACACTGTACTCCACTCGGTACTACACGGCAGTACAGGCACTGTACTCCGCTCAGTATTACACTGCAGTACAGGCACTGTACTCCACTCGGTACTACACGGCACTATACACACAGTACTCCACTCGGTACTAAAAGCAGTACATGCACTGTTCTCCACTCAGTACTACACTGCACTACACACACAGTACTCCACTCGGTACTACACGGCAGTACAGGCAGTGTACTCCACTCAGTACTACACGGCACTATAGACACTGTACTCCACTCGGTACTACACGGCACTATACACACAGTACTCCACTCGGTACTACACGGCATTACAGGCACTGTACTCCACTCAGTACTACACGGCAGTACAAGCAGTGTACTCCACTCGGTACTACACGGCAGTACAGGCACTGTACTCCAATCAGTACTACACGGCAGTACAGGCACTGTATTCCACTCAGTACTACACGGCAGTACAAGCAGTGTACTCCACTCGGTACTACACGGCAGTACAGGCACTGTACTCCACTCAGTACTACACGGCAGTACAGGCACTGTACTCCACTCAGTACTACACGGCAGTACAAGCAGTGTACTCCAATCGGTACTACACGGCAGTACAGGCACTGTACGCCAATCAGTACTACACGGCAGTACAGGCACTGTACTCCAGTCAGTACTACACGGCAGTACAGGCACTATACTCCACTCGGTACTACACGGCACTATACACACAGTACTCCACTCGGTACTACACGGCATTACAGGCACTGTACTCCACTCAGTACTACACGGCAGTACAGGCACTGTACTCCACTCGGTACTACACGGCAGTACAAGCAGTGTACTCCACTCGGTACTACACGGCATTACAGGCACTGTACTCCAATCAGTACTACACGGCAGTACAGGCACTGTACTCCACTCAGTACTACACGGCAGTACAGGCACTGTACTCCACTCGGTACTACACGGCACTATACACACAGTACTCCACTCGGTACTACACGGCATTACAGGCACTGTACTCCACTCAGTACTACACGGCAGTACAGGCACTGTACTCCACTCGGTACTACACGGCACTATACACACAGAACTCCACTCGGCACTACACGGCAGTACAGGCACTGTACTCCACTCAGTACTACCCGGCAGTACAAGCAGTGTACTCCACTCGGTACTACACGGCAGTACAAGCACTGTACTCCACTCGGGACTACACGGCAGTACAGGCACTGTACTCCACTCAGTACTACACGACAGTACAGGCACTGTACTCCACTCAGTACTACACGGCCCTACAGGCACTGTACTCCACTCGGTACTACACGGCACTATACACAGAGTACACCACGCAGTACTAAACGGCAGTACAGGCACTGTACTCCACTCGGGACTACACGGCAGTACAGGCTCTGTACTCCACTCAGTACTACACGGCAGTACAGGCACTGTACTCCACTCAGTACTACGCGGCAGTACACCCACTGTACTCCACTCGGTACTACACGGCACTACACACACAGTACTCCACTCAGTACTACACGGCAGTACAGGCACAGTACTCCACTCACTACTACACGGCAATACAGGCACTGTACTCCACTCGGTACTACACGGCAGTACAGGCGCTCTACTCCACTCAGTACTACACGGCAGTACAGAAACTGTACTCCACACGGTACTACACGGCACTATACACACAGTACTCCACTCGGTACTACACGGCAGTACAGGTACTGTACTCCACTCAGTACTACACGGCAGTATGCACACAGTACTCCACTCGGTACTACACGGCACTATACACACAGTACTCCACTCGGTACTACACGGCAATACAGGCACTGTTCTTCACTCGGTACTACACGGCACTATACACACAGTACTCCACTCGGTACTACATGGCAGTACATGCACTGTATTAGACTCGGTACTACACCGCACTATACACACAGTACTCCACTCGGTAATACACGGCAGTACATCCACTGTACTAAACTCGGTACTACAGGGCACTATACGCACAGTACTCCACTCGGCACTACACGGCAGTACAGGCACTGTACTCCACCCAGTACTACACGGCAGTATGCACACAGTACTCCACTCGGTACTACACGGCACTATACACACAGTACTCCACTCGGTACTACACGGCAGTATAGGCACTCTACTCCACTCAGTACTACACGGCAGTATGCACTCAGTACTCCACTCGGTACTACATGGCAGTACAGGCACTGTACTCCACTCGGTACTACACGGCAGTATACACACAGTACTCATCTCGGGACTACATGGCAGTACAGGCACTGTTCTCCACTCAGTACTACACGGCAGTATGCACACAAATCCCCACTCGGTACTACACGGCACTATACACACTGTACTCCACTGAGTACTACACGGCAGTATACACAAAGTCCCCCACTCGGTACTACACGGCAGTACAGGCTCTGTACTCCACTCAGTACTACACTCCACTATACACACAGTACTCCACTCAGTACTACACTGCACTATACACACTGTACTCCACTCGGGACTACTCGGCAGTACAGGCACTGTACTCCACTCAGTACTACACGGCAGTATACACACAGTCCCCCACTCGGTACTACACGGCAGTACAGGCACTGTACTCCACTCCGTACTGCACGGCAGTACACAAACCGTCCCCCACACGGTACTACACGGCAGTACAGGTACTGTACTCCACTCAGCACTACACTGCACTATACACACAGTACTCCACTGCAGACTACTCGGCAGTACAGGTACTGTATTCCACTCAGTACTACACGGCAGTATGCACACAGTACTCCACTCAGTACTACACGGCATTACAGGCACTGTACTCCACTCGGTACTACACGGCACTATACACACTGTACTCCACTCGGTACTACACGGCAGCACAGGCACTGTACTCCACTCAGTACTACACGGCACTATACACACTGTACTCCACTCGGTACTAGACGGCACTATAAACACTGTACTCCACTCGGTACTACACGGCAGTACAGGCACTGTACTCCGCTCAGTACTACACTGCAGTACAGGCACTGTACTCCACTCGGTACTACACGGCACTATACACACAGTACTCCACTCGGTACTAAAAGCAGTACATGCACTGTTCTCCACTCAGTACTACACTGCACTACACACACAGTACTCCACTCGGTACTACACGGCAGTACAGGCAGTGTACTCCACTCAGTACTACACGGCACTATAGACACTGTACTCCACTCGGTACTACACGGCACTATACACACTGTACTCCACTCGGTACTACACGGCAGTACATGCACTGTTCTCCACTCAGTACTACACTGCACTACACACACAGTACTCCACTCGGTACTACACGGCAGTACAGGCACTGTACTCCACTCAGTACTACACGGCACTATACACACTGTACTCCACTCGGTACTACACGGCACTATACACACTGTACTCCACTCAGTACTACACGGCAGTACAGGCACTGTACTCCACTCGGTACTACACGGCACTATACACACAGTACTCCACTCGGTACTACACGCAGTACATGCACTTTTCTCCACTCAGTACTACACTGCACTACACACACAGTACTCCGCTCGGTACTACACGGCAGTACAGGCACTGTACTCCACTCGGTACTACACGGCACTATACACACAGTACTCCACTCGGTACTACACGCAGTACAGGCACTGTACTCCACTCAGTACTACACGGCACTATACACACAGTACTCCACTAGTACTACACGGCAGTACAGGCACTGTACATCACTCGGTACTACACGGCACTATACACAAAGTACTCCGCTCGGTACTACACGGCAGTACAGGCATTGTACTCCACTCGGAAATACACGGCACTATACACACAGTACTCCACTCGGTACTACACGGCAGTACATGCACTGTTCTCCACTCAGTACTACACTGCACTACACAAACTGTACTCCACTGGGGACTACACGGCAGTACAGGCACTGTACTCCACCCAGTACTACACGGCAGTACAGGCACTGTACTCCACTCAGTACTACACGGCAGTATGCACACAGTACTCCACTCGGTACTACACGGCAGTACAGGCACTGTACTCCACTCAGTACTGCACGGCACTATACACACAGTACTCCACTCAGTACTACACTGCACTATACACACAGTACTCCACTCGGGACTACACGGCAGTACAGGCAATGTACTCCACTCAGTACTGCACGGCAGTACAGGCACTGTACTCCACTCGGTACTACACGGCAGTACAGGCACTGTACTCCACTCAGTACTACACGGCAGTATGCACACAGTATTCCACTCGGGACTACACGGCAGTACAGGCACTGTACTCCACTCGGTACTACACGGCAGTACAGGCACTGTACTCCACTCGGTACTACACGGCAGTACAGGCACTCTACTCCACTCAGTACTACACTGCACTATACACACAGTACTCCACTCGGGACTACACGGCACTACATGCACTGTACTCCACTCAGTACTATACTGCACTATACACACAGTACTCCACTCGGCACTACACGGCAGTACAGGCACTGTACTCCACTCAGTACTACACGGCAGTACAGGCAGTGTACGCCAATCAGCACTACACGGCAGTACAGGCACTGTACTCCACTCGGGACTACACGGCAGTACAGGCACTGTACTCCACTCAGTACTACACGGCAGTACAGGCACTGTACTCCACTCGGTACTACACGGCACTACACGCACAGTACTATACTCGGTACTACACGGCAGTACAGGCACTGTACTCCACTCGGTACTACACGGCACTATACACACAGTACTCCATTCGGGACTACACGGCAGTACATGCACAGTACTCCACTCAGTACTACACGGCAGTACAGGCACTGTACTCCACTCGGTACTACACCGCACTATACACACAGTACCCCACTCGGTACTACACGGCAGTACACGCACTGTACTCCACACGGTACTACACGGCACTATACACACAGTACTCCATTCGGGACTACACGGCAGTACCGGCACTGTACCCCAATCAGTAACACACGGCTGTACAGGCACTGTACTCCACTCGGTACTACACCGCACTATACACACAGTACTCCACTCGGTACTACACGGCAGTACAGGCACTGTACTCCACTCGGTACTACACGGCATTATACACAGGGTACTCCACTCGGTACTACACGGCATTACAGGCACGGTACTCCACTCAGTACTACACGGCAGTACAGGCAGTGTACTCCACTCGGTACTAAACGGCAGTACAGGCACTCTACTCCACTCAGTACTACACTGCACTATACACACAGTACTCCACTCGGGACTACACGGCACTACATGCACTGTACTATACTCAGTACTATACTGCACTATACACACAGTACTCCACTCGGCACTACACGGCAGTACAAGCACTGTACTCCACTCAGTACTACACGGCAGTACAAGCAGTGTACTCCACTCGGTACTACACCGCACTATACACACAGTACTCCACTCGGTACTACACGGCAGTACAGGCACTGTACTCCACTCGGTACTACACGGCATTATACACAGAGAACTCCACTCTGTACTACACGGCATTACAGGCACGGTACTGCACTCAGTACTACACGGCAGTACAAGCAGTGTACTCCACTCGGGACTACACGGCAGTACAGGCACTGTACTCCACTCAGTACTACACGGCAGTACAGGCACTGTACTCCACTCGGTACTACACGGCACTACACACACAGTACTATACTCGGTACTACACGGCAGTACAGGCACTGTACTCCACTCGGTACTACACGGCACTATACACACAGTACTCCATTCGGGACTACACGGCAGTACATGCACTGTACTCCACTCAGTACTACACGGCAGTACAGGCACTGTACTCTACTCAGTAATACACGGCAGTACAGGCACTGTACTCCACTCAGTACAACACGGCAGTACAGGCACTGTACTCCACTCGGTACTACACGGCACTACACACACAGTACTCCACTCGGTACTACACGGCAGTACAGGCACTGTACTCCACTCGGTACTACACGGCACTATTACACACAGTACTCCACGCGGGACTACACGGCAGTATAGACACAGTACTCCACTCTGTATTACACGGCACTATACACACAGTACTCCACTCAGTACTACACGGCGGTACCGGATTGTACCCCAATCAGTACTACACGGCAGTACAGGCACTGTACTCCACTCGGTACTACACCGCACTATACACACAGTACTCCACTCGGTACTACACGGCAGTACAGGCACTGTACTCCACTCGGTACTACACGGCACTATACACACAGTACTCCATTCGGGACTACACGGCAGTACAGGCACTGTACTCCACTCAGTACTACACGGCAGTACAGGCTCTGTACTCCACTCGGTACTACACGGCACTATACACACAGTACTCCATTCGGGACTACACGGCAGTACCGGCACTGTACCCCAATCAGTACTACACGGCTGTACAGGCACTGTACTCCACTCGGTACTACACCGCACTATACACACAGTACTCCACTCGGTACTACACGGCAGTACAGGCACTGTACTCCACGCGGTACTACACGGCATTATACACAGAGTACTCCACTCGGTACTACACGGCATTACATTCACGGTACTCCACTCAGTACTACACGGCAGTACAGGCAGTGTACTCCACTCGGTACTAAACGGCACTATACACACAGTGCTCCATTCGGGACTACACGGCAGTACAGGCACTGTACTCCACTCAGTACTACACGGCAGTACAGGCACTGTACTCCACTCGGTACTACACGGCAGTATACACACAGTACTACACTCGGTACTACACGGCAGTACAGGCACTCTACTCCACTCAGTACTACACGGCAGTATACACACAGTCCCCCACTCGGTACTACACGGCGGTACAGGTACTGTACTCCACTCAGCACTACACATCACTATACACACAGTACTCCACTCGGGACTACTCGGCAGTACAGGTACTGTACTCCACTCAGTACTACACGGCTGTATACACACAGTCCCCCACTCGGTAATACACGGCAGTACAGGCACTGTACTATACTCAGTACTACACGGCAGTACAGGTACTGTACTCCACTCAGCACTACACTGCACTATACACACGGTACTCCACTCGGTACTTCACGGCAGTACAGGCACTGTACTCCACTGAGAACTACACTGCACTATACACACAGTACTCCACTCAGTAATACACGGCAGTATACACACAGTCCCCCACTCGGTACTACACGGCAGTACAGGCACTCTACTCCACTCAGTACTACACGGCAGTATACACACAGTCCCCCACTCGGTACTACACGGCAGTACAGGCACTGTACTTCACTCAGTACTACACGGCAGTATACACACAGTCCCCCACTCGGTACTACACGGCAGTACAGATACTGTACTCCACTCAGTACTACACGGCAGTATGCACACAGTACACCACTCGGTACTACACGGCAGTACAGGCACTGTACTATACTAAGTACTACACGGCAGTATACACACAGTCCCCCACTCGGTACTACACGGCAGTACAGGCACTGTACCCCACTCAGTACTACACGGCAGTACAGGCACTGTACTCCACTCAGTGCTACACGGCACTACACACACTGTACTCCACTCCGTACTACACGGCAGTACAGGCACTGTACTCCACTCCTTACTACACGGCAGTACAGGCACTGTACTCCACGAAGTACTACACGGCACTATACACACTGTACTCCACTCGGTACTAGACGGCACTATACACACTGTACTCCACCCAGTACTACACGGCAGTACTGGTCCTGTATTCCACTCAGTACTACACGGCAGTATGCACTCAGTACTCCACTCGGTACTACATGGCAGTACAGGCACTGTACTCCACTCGGTACTACACGGCAGTATACACACAGTACTCCACTCGGGACTACATGGCAGTACAGGCACTGTTCTCCACTCAGTACTTCACGGCAGTACAGGCACTGTACTCCACTCGGTACTACATGGCACTATACACACAGTACTCCACTGGGTACTACACGGCAGTACAGGTACTGTACTCCACTCAGAACTACACGGCAGTATACACACAGTACTCCACTCGGTACTACACGGCAGTACAGGTACTTTACTCCACTCGGTACTACACGGCACTATACACACAGTACTCCACTCGGTACTACACGCAGTACAGGCACTGTACTCCACTCAGTACTACACGGCACTATACACACAGTACTCCACTCGGTACTACACGGCAGTACAGGCACAGTACTCCACTCACTACTACACGGCAGTACAGGCACTGTACTCCACTCGGGACTACACAGCAGTAAAGGCACTGTACTCCATTCAGTACTTCACGGCAGTACAGGCACTGTACTCCACTCGGTACTACATGGCACTATACACACAGTACTCCACTGGGTACTACACGGCAGTACAGGTACTGTACTCCACTCAAGACTACACGGCAGTATGCACACAGTACTCCACTCGGTACTACACGGCAGTACAGGCACTGTACTCCACTCAGTACTACACGGCAGTACATGCACTGTACTCCACTCGGTATTACACGGCACTATACACACAGTACTCCACTCAGTACTACACGGCAGTACAGGCACTGTACTCCACTCGAGACTACACGGCAGTACAGGCACTGTACTCCACTCAGTACTACACGGCAGTACAGGCACTGTACTCCACTCAGTACTACACGCCAGTACAGGCACTGTAGTCCACTGGGTACTACACGGCACTATACACACAGTACTCCACTCAGTACTACACGGCAGTACAGGAACTGTACCCCACTCGGGACTACACGGCAGTATGCACAGAGTACTCCACTCGGGACTACACGGCAGTACAGGCACTGTACTCCACTCGGTACTACACGGCCGTACAGGCACTCTACTCCACTCAGTACTACACTGCACTACACACACAGTACTCCACTCGGGACTACACGGCACTACATGCAATGTACTCCACTCAGTACTATACTGCACTATACACACAGTACTCCACTCGGCACTACACGGCAGTACAGGCACTGTACTCCACTCAGTACTGCACGGCAGTACAAGCACTGTACTCCAATCGGTACTACACTGCAGTACTGGCAGTGTATTCCAATCAGTACTACACGGCTGTACAAGCACTGTACTCCACTCGGGACTACACGGCAGTACAGGCACTGTACTCCACTCAGTACTACACTGCTCTATACACACAGTACTCCACTCGGGACTACACGCCAGTACATGCACTGTACTCCACTCAGTACTACACTGCGCTATACACACAGAACTCCACTCGGCACTACACGGCAGTACAGGCACTGTACTACACTCAGTACTACTCGGCAGTACAAGCAGTGTACTCCACTCGGTACTACACGGCAGTACAGGCACTGTACTCCAATCAGTACTGCACGGCAGTACAGGCACTCTACTCCAATCGGTACTACACGGCAGTACAGGCAGTGTACTCCAATCAGTACTACACGGCAGTACAGGCACTGTACTCCACTCGGGACTACACGGCAGTACAGGCACTGTACTCTACACGGTACTACACGGCACTACACACACAGTACTCCACTCGGTACTACACGGCAGTACAGGCACTGTACTCCACTCGGTACTACACGGCACTATACACACAGTACTCCATTCGGTACTACACGGCAGTACATGCACTGTACTCCACTCAGTACTACACGGCAGTACAGGCACTGTACTCTACTCAGTACTACACGGCAGTACAGGCACTGTACTCCACTCAGTACTACACGGCAGTACAGGCACTGTACTCCACTCGGTACTACACGGCACTACACACACAGTACTCCACTCGGTACTACACGGCAGTACAGGCATTGTACTCCACTCGGTACTACACGGCACTATACACACAGTACTCCACTCGGGACTACACGGCAGTACAGGCACTGTACTCCACTCAGTACTACACGGCAGTACAGGCACTGTACTCCACTCAGTACTACACGGCAGTACAAGCAGTGTACTCCACTCGGTACTGCACGGCAGTACAGGCACTGTACTCCACTCGGTACTACACGGCACTATACACACAGTACTCCACTCGGGACTACACGGCAGTATAGACACTGTACTCTACACTGTACTACACGGTACTATACACACAGTACTCCACTCAGTACTACACGGCAGTACAGGCAGTGTACTCCACTCGGTACTACACGGCACTATACACACAGTACTCCACTCGGTACTACACGGCATTACAGGCACTGTACTCCACTCAGTACTACACGGCAGTACAGGCACTGTACTCCACTCGGTACTACACGGCAGTACAAGCAGTGTACTCCACTCGGTACTACACGGCAGTACAGGCACTGTACTCCAATCAGTACTACACGGCAGTACAGGCACTGTACTCCACTCAGTACTACACGGCAGTACAGGCACTGTACTCCACTCGGTACTACACGGCACTATACACACAGTACTCCACTCGGTACTACACTGCATTACAGGCACTGTACTCCACTCAGTACTACACGGCAGTACAGGCACTGTACTCCACTCGGTACTACACGGCACTATACACACAGAACTCCACTCGGCACTACACGGCAGTACAGGCACTGTACTCCACTCAGTACTACACGGCAGTACAAGCAGTGTACTCCACTCGGTACTACACGGCAGTACAAGCACTGTACTCCACTCGGGACTACACGGCAGTACAGGCACTGTACTCCACTCAGTACTACACGACAGTACAGGCACTGTACTCCACTCAGTACTACACGGCCCTACAGGCACTGTACTCCACTCGGTACTACACGGCACTATACACACAGTACACCACGCAGTACTAAACGGCAGTACAGGCACTGTACTCCACTCGGGACTACACGGCAGTATAGGCACTGTACTCCACTCAGTACTACACGGCAGTACAGGCACTGTACTCCACTCAGTACTACACGGCAGTACAGAAACTGTACTCCACACGGTACTACACGGCACTATACACACAGTACTCCACTCGGTACTACACGGCAGTACAGGTACTGTACTCCACTCAGTACTACACGGCAGTATGCACACAGTACTCCACTCGGTACTACACGGCACTATACACACAGTACTCCACTCGGTACTACACGGCAATACAGGCACTGTACTTCACTCGGTACTACACGGCACTATACGCACAGTACTCCACTCGGTACTACACGGCAGTACATGCACTGTATTAGACTCGGTACTACACCGCACTATACACACAGTACTCCACTCGGTAATACACGGCAGTACATCCACTGTACTAAACTCGGTACTACAGGGCACTATACACACAGTACTCCACTCGGCACTACACGGCAGTACAGGCACTGTACTCCACCCAGTACTACACGGCAGTATGCACACAGTACTCCACTCGGTACTACACGGCACTATACACACAGTACTCCACTCGGTACTACACGGCAGTATAGGCACTCTACTCCACTCAGTACTACACGGCACTATGCACTCAGTACTCCACTCGGTACTACATGGCAGTACAGGCACTGTACTCCACTCGGTACTACACGGCAGTATACACACAGTACTCCACTCGGGACTACATGGCAGTACAGGCACTGTTCTCCACTCAGTACTACACGGCAGTATGCACACAAATCCCCACTCGGTACTACACGGCACTATACACACTGTACTCCACTGAGTACTACACGGCAGTATACACACAGCCCCCACTCGGTACTACACGGCAGTACAGGCACTGTACTCAACTCAGTACTACACTGCACTATACACAGAGTACTCCACTCAGTACTACACTGCACTATACACACTGTACTCCACTCGGGACTACTCGGCAGTACAGGCACTGTACTCCACTCAGTACTACACGGCAGTATACACACAGTCCCCCACTCGGTACTACACGGCAGTACAGGCACTGAACTCCACTCAGTACTACACGGCAGTATGCACACAGTACTCCACTCAGTACTACACTGCAGTACAGGCACTGTACTCCACTCGGTACTACACGGCACTATACACACTGTACTCCACTCGGTACTACACGGCAGCACAGGCACTGTACTCCACTCAGTACTACACGGCACTATACACAATGTACTCCACTCGGTACTAGACGGCACTATAAACACTGTACTCCACTCGGTACTACACGGCAGTACAGGCACTGTACTCCGCTCAGTATTACACTGCAGTACAGGCACTGTACTCCACTCGGTACTACACGGCACTATACACACAGTACTCCACTCGGTACTAAAAGCAGTACATGCACTGTTCTCCACTCAGTACTACACTGCACTACACACACAGTACTCCACTCGGTACTACACGGCAGTACAGGCAGTGTACTCCACTCAGTACTACACGGCACTATAGACACTGTACTCCACTCGGTACTACACGGCACTATACACACAGTACTCCACTCGGTACTACACGGCATTACAGGCACTGTACTCCACTCAGTACTACACGGCAGTACAAGCAGTGTACTCCACTCGGTACTACACGGCAGTACAGGCACTGTACTCCAATCAGTACTACACGGCAGTACAGGCACTGTATTCCACTCAGTACTACACGGCAGTACAAGCAGTGTACTCCACTCGGTACTACACGGCAGTACAGGCACTGTACTCCACTCAGTACTACACGGCAGTACAGGCACTGTACTCCACTCAGTACTACACGGCAGTACAAGCAGTGTACTCCAATCGGTACTACACGGCAGTACAGGCACTGTACTCCAATCAGTACTACACGGCAGTACAGGCACTGTACTCCAGTCAGTACTACACGGCAGTACAGGCACTATACTCCACTCGGTACTACACGGCACTATACACACAGTACTCCACTCGGTACTACACGGCATTACAGGCACTGTACTCCACTCAGTACTACACGGCAGTACAGGCACTGTACTCCACTCGGTACTACACGGCAGTACAAGCAGTGTACTCCACTCGGTACTACACGGCATTACAGGCACTGTACTCCAATCAGTACTACACGGCAGTACAGGCAATGTACTCCACTCAGTACTACACGGCAGTACAGGCACTGTACTCCACTCGGTACTACACGGCACTATACACACAGTACTCCACTCGGTACTACACGGCATTACAGGCACTGTACTCCACTCAGTACTACACGGCAGTACAGGCACTGTACTCCACTCGGTACTACACGGCACTATACACACAGTACTCCACTCAGTACTACACGGCAGTACAGGAACTGTACCCCACTCGGGACTACACGGCAGTATGCACAGAGTACTCCACTCGGGACTACACGGCAGTACAGGCACTGTACTCCACTCGGTACTACACGGCCGTACAGGCACTCTACTCCACTCAGTACTACACTGCACTACACACACAGTACTCCACTCGGGACTACACGGCACTACATGCAATGTACTCCACTCAGTACTATACTGCACTATACACACAGTACTCCACTCGGCACTACACGGCAGTACAGGCACTGTACTCCACTCAGTACTGCACGGCAGTACAAGCACTGTACTCCAATCGGTACTACACTGCAGTACTGGCAGTGTATTCCAATCAGTACTACACGGCTGTACAGGCACTGTACTCCACTCGGGACTACACGGCAGTACAGGCACTGTACTCCACTCAGTACTACACTGCTCTATACACACAGTACTCCACTCGGGACTACACGCCAGTACATGCACTGTACTCCACTCAGTACTACACTGCGCTATACACACAGAACTCCACTCGGCACTACACGGCAGTACAGGCACTGTACTACACTCAGTACTACTCGGCAGTACAAGCAGTGTACTCCACTCGGTACTACACGGCAGTACAGGCACTGTACTCCAATCAGTACTGCACGGCAGTACAGGCACTCTACTCCAATCGGTACTACACGGCAGTACAGGCAGTGTACTCCAATCAGTACTACACGGCAGTACAGGCACTGTACTCCACTCGGGACTACACGGCAGTACAGGCACTGTACTCTACACGGTACTACACGGCACTACACACACAGTACTCCACTCGGTACTACACGGCAGTACAGGCACTGTACTCCACTCGGTACTACACGGCACTATACACACAGTACTCCATTCGGTACTACACGGCAGTACATGCACTGTACTCCACTCAGTACTACACGGCAGTACAGGCACTGTACTCTACTCAGTACTACACGGCAGTACAGGCACTGTACTCCACTCAGTACTACACGGCAGTACAGGCACTGTACTCCACTCGGTACTACACGGCACTACACACACAGTACTCCACTCGGTACTACACGGCAGTACAGGCATTGTACTCCACTCGGTACTACACGGCACTATACACACAGTACTCCACTCGGGACTACACGGCAGTACAGGCACTGTACTCCACTCAGTACTACACGGCAGTACAGGCACTGTACTCCACTCAGTACTACACGGCAGTACAAGCAGTGTACTCCACTCGGTACTGCACGGCAGTACAGGCACTGTACTCCACTCGGTACTACACGGCACTATACACACAGTACTCCACTCGGGACTACACGGCAGTATAGACACTGTACTCTACACTGTACTACACGGTACTATACACACAGTACTCCACTCAGTACTACACGGCAGTACAGGCAGTGTACTCCACTCGGTACTACACGGCACTATACACACAGTACTCCACTCGGTACTACACGGCATTACAGGCACTGTACTCCACTCAGTACTACACGGCAGTACAGGCACTGTACTCCACTCGGTACTACACGGCAGTACAAGCAGTGTACTCCACTCGGTACTACACGGCAGTACAGGCACTGTACTCCAATCAGTACTACACGGCAGTACAGGCACTGTACTCCACTCAGTACTACACGGCAGTACAGGCACTGTACTCCACTCGGTACTACACGGCACTATACACACAGTACTCCACTCGGTACTACACTGCATTACAGGCACTGTACTCCACTCAGTACTACACGGCAGTACAGGCACTGTACTCCACTCGGTACTACACGGCACTATACACACAGAACTCCACTCGGCACTACACGGCAGTACAGGCACTGTACTCCACTCAGTACTACACGGCAGTACAAGCAGTGTACTCCACTCGGTACTACACGGCAGTACAAGCACTGTACTCCACTCGGGACTACACGGCAGTACAGGCACTGTACTCCACTCAGTACTACACGACAGTACAGGCACTGTACTCCACTCAGTACTACACGGCCCTACAGGCACTGTACTCCACTCGGTACTACACGGCACTATACACACAGTACACCACGCAGTACTAAACGGCAGTACAGGCACTGTACTCCACTCGGGACTACACGGCAGTATAGGCACTGTACTCCACTCAGTACTACACGGCAGTACAGGCACTGTACTCCACTCAGTACTACACGGCAGTACACCCACTGTACTCCACTCGGTACTACACGGCAGTACAGGCACTCTACTCCACTCAGTACTACACGGCAGTACAGAAACTGTACTCCACACGGTACTACACGGCACTATACACACAGTACTCCACTCGGTACTACACGGCAGTACAGGTACTGTACTCCACTCAGTACTACACGGCAGTATGCACACAGTACTCCACTCGGTACTACACGGCACTATACACACAGTACTCCACTCGGTACTACACGGCAATACAGGCACTGTACTTCACTCGGTACTACACGGCACTATACGCACAGTACTCCACTCGGTACTACACGGCAGTACATGCACTGTATTAGACTCGGTACTACACCGCACTATACACACAGTACTCCACTCGGTAATACACGGCAGTACATCCACTGTACTAAACTCGGTACTACAGGGCACTATACACACAGTACTCCACTCGGCACTACACGGCAGTACAGGCACTGTACTCCACCCAGTACTACACGGCAGTATGCACACAGTACTCCACTCGGTACTACACGGCACTATACACACAGTACTCCACTCGGTACTACACGGCAGTATAGGCACTCTACTCCACTCAGTACTACACGGCACTATGCACTCAGTACTCCACTCGGTACTACATGGCAGTACAGGCACTGTACTCCACTCGGTACTACACGGCAGTATACACACAGTACTCCACTCGGGACTACATGGCAGTACAGGCACTGTTCTCCACTCAGTACTACACGGCAGTATGCACACAAATCCCCACTCGGTACTACACGGCACTATACACACTGTACTCCACTGAGTACTACACGGCAGTATACACACAGCCCCCACTCGGTACTACACGGCAGTACAGGCACTGTACTCAACTCAGTACTACACTGCACTATACACAGAGTACTCCACTCAGTACTACACTGCACTATACACACTGTACTCCACTCGGGACTACTCGGCAGTACAGGCACTGTACTCCACTCAGTACTACACGGCAGTATACACACAGTCCCCCACTCGGTACTACACGGCAGTACAGGCACTGTACTCCACTCAGTACTACACGGCAGTATGCACACAGTACTCCACTCAGTACTACACTGCAGTACAGGCACTGTACTCCACTCGGTACTACACGGCACTATACACACTGTACTCCACTCGGTACTACACGGCAGCACAGGCACTGTACTCCACTCAGTACTACACGGCACTATACACAATGTACTCCACTCGGTACTAGACGGCACTATAAACACTGTACTCCACTCGGTACTACACGGCAGTACAGGCACTGTACTCCGCTCAGTATTACACTGCAGTACAGGCACTGTACTCCACTCGGTACTACACGGCACTATACACACAGTACTCCACTCGGTACTAAAAGCAGTACATGCACTGTTCTCCACTCAGTACTACACTGCACTACACACACAGTACTCCACTCGGTACTACACGGCAGTACAGGCAGTGTACTCCACTCAGTACTACACGGCACTATAGACACTGTACTCCACTCGGTACTACACGGCACTATACACACAGTACTCCACTCGGTACTACACGGCATTACAGGCACTGTACTCCACTCAGTACTACACGGCAGTACAAGCAGTGTACTCCACTCGGTACTACACGGCAGTACAGGCACTGTACTCCAATCAGTACTACACGGCAGTACAGGCACTGTATTCCACTCAGTACTACACGGCAGTACAAGCAGTGTACTCCACTCGGTACTACACGGCAGTACAGGCACTGTATTCCACTCAGTACTACACGGCAGTACAGGCACTGTACTCCACTCAGTACTACACGGCAGTACAAGCAGTGTACTCCAATCGGTACTACACGGCAGTACAGGCACTGTACTCCAATCAGTACTACACGGCAGTACAGGCACTGTACTCCAGTCAGTACTACACGGCAGTACAGGCACTATACTCCACTCGGTACTACACGGCACTATACACACAGTACTCCACTCGGTACTACACGGCATTACAGGCACTGTACTCCACTCAGTACTACACGGCAGTACAGGCACTGTACTCCACTCGGTACTACACGGCAGTACAAGCAGTGTACTCCACTCGGTACTACACGGCATTACAGGCACTGTACTCCAATCAGTACTACACGGCAGTACAGGCAATGTACTCCACTCAGTACTACACGGCAGTACAGGCACTGTACTCCACTCGGTACTACACGGCACTATACACACAGTACTCCACTCGGTACTACACGGCATTACAGGCACTGTACTCCACTCAGTACTACACGGCAGTACAGGCACTGTACTCCACTCGGTACTACACGGCACTATACACACAGAACTCCACTCGGCACTACACGGCAGTACAGGCACTGTACTCCACTCAGTACTACCCGGCAGTACAAGCAGTGTACTCCACTCGGTACTACACGGCAGTACAAGCACTGTACTCCACTCGGGACTACACGGCAGTACAGGCACTGTACTCCACTCAGTACTACACGACAGTACAGGCACTGTACTCCACTCAGTACTACACGGCCCTACAGGCACTGTACTCCACTCGGTACTACACGGCACTATACACACAGTACACCACGCAGTACTAAACGGCAGTACAGGCACTGTACTCCACTCGGGACTACACGGCAGTACAGGCTCTGTACTCCACTCAGTACTACACGGCAGTACAGGCACTGTACTCCACTCAGTACTACGCGGCAGTACACCCACTGTACTCCACTCGGTACTACACGGCACTACACACACAGTACTCCACTCAGTACTACACGGCAGTACAGGCACAGTACTCCACTCACTACTACACGGCAATACAGGCACTGTACTCCACTCGGTACTACACGGCAGTACAGGCGCTCTACTCCACTCAGTACTACACGGCAGTACAGAAACTGTACTCCACACGGTACTACACGGCACTATACACACAGTACTCCACTCGGTACTACACGGCAGTACAGGTACTGTACTCCACTCAGTACTACACGGCAGTATGCACACAGTACTCCACTCGGTACTACACGGCACTATACACACAGTACTCCACTCGGTACTACACGGCAATACAGGCACTGTTCTTCACTCGGTACTACACGGCACTATACACACAGTACTCCACTCGGTACTACATGGCAGTACATGCACTGTATTAGACTCGGTACTACACCGCACTATACACACAGTACTCCACTCGGTAATACACGGCAGTACATCCACTGTACTAAACTCGGTACTACAGGGCACTATACGCACAGTACTCCACTCGGCACTACACGGCAGTACAGGCACTGTACTCCACCCAGTACTACACGGCAGTATGCACACAGTACTCCACTCGGTACTACACGGCACTATACACACAGTACTCCACTCGGTACTACACGGCAGTATAGGCACTCTACTCCACTCAGTACTACACGGCAGTATGCACTCAGTACTCCACTCGGTACTACATGGCAGTACAGGCACTGTACTCCACTCGGTACTACACGGCAGTATACACACAGTACTCATCTCGGGACTACATGGCAGTACAGGCACTGTTCTCCACTCAGTACTACACGGCAGTATGCACACAAATCCCCACTCGGTACTACACGGCACTATACACACTGTACTCCACTGAGTACTACACGGCAGTATACACAAAGTCCCCCACTCGGTACTACACGGCAGTACAGGCACTGTACTCCACTCAGTACTACACTCCACTATACACACAGTACTCCACTCAGTACTACACTGCACTATACACACTGTACTCCACTCGGGACTACTCGGCAGTACAGGCACTGTACTCCACTCAGTACTACACGGCAGTATACACACAGTCCCCCACTCGGTACTACACGGCAGTACAGGCACTGTACTCCACTCCGTACTGCACGGCAGTATACAAACCGTCCCCCACACGGTACTACACGGCAGTACAGGTACTGTACTCCACTCAGCACTACACTGCACTATACACACAGTACTCCACTGCAGACTACTCGGCAGTACAGGTACTGTATTCCACTCAGTACTACACGGCAGTATGCACACAGTACTCCACTCAGTACTACACGGCATTACAGGCACTGTACTCCACTCGGTACTACACGGCACTATACACACTGTACTCCACTCGGTACTACACGGCAGCACAGGCACTGTAATCCACTCAGTACTACACGGCACTATACACACTGTACTCCACTCGGTACTAGACGGCACTATAAACACTGTACTCCACTCGGTACTACACGGCAGTACAGGCACTGTACTCCGCTCAGTACTACACTGCAGTACAGGCACTGTACTCCACTCGGTACTACACGGCACTATACACACAGTACTCCACTCGGTACTAAAAGCAGTACATGCACTGTTCTCCACTCAGTACTACACTGCACTACACACACAGTACTCCACTCGGTACTACACGGCAGTACAGGCAGTGTACTCCACTCAGTACTACACGGCACTATAGACACTGTACTCCACTCGGTACTACACGGCACTATACACACTGTACTCCACTCGGTACTACACGGCAGTACATGCACTGTTCTCCACTCAGTACTACACTGCACTACACACACAGTACTCCACTCGGTACTACACGGCAGTACAGGCACTGTACTCCACTCAGTACTACACGGCACTATACACACTGTACTCCACTCGGTACTACACGGCACTATACACACTGTACTCCACTCAGTACTACACGGCAGTACAGGCACTGTACTCCACTCGGTACTACACGGCACTATACACACAGTACTCCACTCGGTACTACACGCAGTACATGCACTTTTCTCCACTCAGTACTACACTGCACTACACACACAGTACTCCGCTCGGTACTACACGGCAGTACAGGCACTGTACTCCACTCGGTACTACACGGCACTATACACACAGTACTCCACTCGGTACTACACGCAGTACAGGCACTGTACTCCACTCAGTACTACACGGCACTATACACACAGTACTCCACTCGGTACTACACGGCAGTACAGGCACTGTACATCACTCGGTACTACACGGCAAAATACACAAAGTACTCCGCTCGGTACTACACGGCAGTACAGGCATTGTACTCCACTCGGAAATACACGGCACTATACACACAGTACTCCACTCGGTACTACACGGCAGTACATGCACTGTTCTCCACTCAGTACTACACTGCACTACACAAACTGTACTCCACTGGGGACTACACGGCAGTACAGGCACTGTACTCCACCCAGTACTACACGGCAGTACAGGCACTGTACTCCACTCAGTACTACACGGCAGTATGCACACAGTACTCCACTCGGTACTACACGGCAGTACAGGCACTGTACTCCACTCAGTACTGCACGGCACTATACACACAGTACTCCACTCAGTACTACACTGCACTATACACACAGTACTCCACTCGGGACTACACGGCAGTACAGGCAATGTACTCCACTCAGTACTGCACGGCAGTACAGGCACTGTACTCCACTCGGTACTACACGGCAGTACAGGCACTGTACTCCACTCAGTACTACACGGCAGTATGCACACAGTATTCCACTCGGGACTACACGGCAGTACAGGCACTGTACTCCACTCGGTACTACACGGCAGTACAGGCACTGTACTCCACTCGGTACTACACGGCAGTACAGGCACTCTACTCCACTCAGTACTACACTGCACTATACACACAGTACTCCACTCGGGACTACACGGCACTACATGCACTGTACTCCACTCAGTACTATACTGCACTATACACACAGTACTCCACTCGGCACTACACGGCAGTACAGGCACTGTACTCCACTCAGTACTACACGGCAGTACAGGCAGTGTACGCCAATCAGCACTACACGGCAGTACAGGCACTGTACTCCACTCGGGACTACACGGCAGTACAGGCACTGTACTCCACTCAGTACTACACGGCAGTACAGGCACTGTACTCCACTCGGTACTACACGGCACTACACGCACAGTACTATACTCGGTACTACACGGCAGTACAGGCACTGTACTCCACTCGGTACTACACGGCACTATACACACAGTACTCCATTCGGGACTACACGGCAGTACATGCACAGTACTCCACTCAGTACTACACGGCAGTACAGGCACTGTACTCCACTCGGTACTACACCGCACTATACACACAGTACCCCACTCGGTACTACACGGCAGTACACGCACTGTACTCCACACGGTACTACACGGCACTATACACACAGTACTCCATTCGGGACTACACGGCAGTACAGGCACTGTACTCCACTCGGTACTACACGGCACTATACACACAGTAATCCATTCGGGACTACACGGCAGTACCGGCACTGTACCCCAATCAGTAACACACGGCTGTACAGGCACTGTACTCCACTCGGTACTACACCGCACTATACACACAGTACTCCACTCGGTACTACACGGCAGTACAGGCACTGTACTCCACTCGGTACTACACGGCATTATACACAGGGTACTCCACTCGGTACTACACGGCATTACAGGCACGGTACTCCACTCAGTACTACACGGCAGTACAGGCAGTGTACTCCACTCGGTACTAAACGGCAGTACAGGCACTCTACTCCACTCAGTACTACACTGCACTATACACACAGTACTCCACTCGGGACTACACGGCACTACATGCACTGTACTATACTCAGTACTATACTGCACTATACACACAGTACTCCACTCGGCACTACACGGCAGTACAAGCACTGTACTCCACTCAGTACTACACGGCAGTACAAGCAGTGTACTCCACTCGGTACTACACCGCACTATACACACAGTACTCCACTCGGTACTACACGGCAGTACAGGCACTGTACTCCACTCGGTACTACACGGCATTATACACAGAGAACTCCACTCTGTACTACACGGCATTACAGGCACGGTACTGCACTCAGTACTACACGGCAGTACAAGCAGTGTACTCCACTCGGGACTACACGGCAGTACAGGCACTGTACTCCACTCAGTACTACACGGCAGTACAGGCACTGTACTCCACTCGGTACTACACGGCACTACACACACAGTACTATACTCGGTACTACACGGCAGTACAGGCACTGTACTCCACTCGGTACTACACGGCACTATACACACAGTACTCCATTCGGGACTACACGGCAGTACATGCACTGTACTCCACTCAGTACTACACGGCAGTACAGGCACTGTACTCTACTCAGTAATACACGGCAGTACAGGCACTGTACTCCACTCAGTACAACACGGCAGTACAGGCACTGTACTCCACTCGGTACTACACGGCACTACACACACAGTACTCCACTCGGTACTACACGGCAGTACAGGCACTGTACTCCACTCGGTACTACACGGCACTATTACACACAGTACTCCACGCGGGACTACACGGCAGTATAGACACAGTACTCCACTCTGTATTACACGGCACTATACACACAGTACTCCACTCAGTACTACACGGCGGTACCGGATTGTACCCCAATCAGTACTACACGGCAGTACAGGCACTGTACTCCACTCGGTACTACACCGCACTATACACACAGTACTCCACTCGGTACTACACGGCAGTACAGGCACTGTACTCCACTCGGTACTACACGGCACTATACACACAGTACTCCATTCGGGACTACACGGCAGTACAGGCACTGTACTCCACTCAGTACTACACGGCAGTACAGGCACTGTACTCCACTCGGTACTACACGGCACTATACACACAGTACTCCATTCGGGACTACACGGAAGTACCGGCACTGTACCCCAATCAGTACTACACGGCTGTACAGGCACTGTACTCCACTCGGTACTACACCGCACTATACACACAGTACTCCACTCGGTACTACACGGCAGTACAGGCACTGTACTCCACGCGGTACTACACGGCATTATACACAGAGTACTCCACTCGGTACTACACGGCATTACATTCACGGTACTCCACTCAGTACTACACGGCAGTACAGGCAGTGTACTCCACTCGGTACTAAACGGCACTATACACACAGTGCTCCATTCGGGACTACACGGCAGTACAGGCACTGTACTCCACTCAGTACTACACGGCAGTACAGGCACTGTACTCCACTCGGTACTACACGGCAGTATACACACAGTACTACACTCGGTACTACACGGCAGTACAGGCACTCTACTCCACTCAGTACTACACGGCAGTATACACACAGTCCCCCACTCGGTACTACACGGCGGTACAGGTACTGTACTCCACTCAGCACTACACATAACTATACACACAGTACTCCACTCGGGACTACTCGGCAGTACAGGTACTGTACTCCACTCAGTACTACACGGCTGTATACACACAGTCCCCCACTCGGTAATACACGGCAGTACAGGCACTGTACTATACTCAGTACTACACGGCAGTACAGGTACTGTACTCCACTCAGCACTACACTGCACTATACACACGGTACTCCACTCGGTACTACACGGCAGTACAGGCACTGTACTCCACTGAGCACTACACTGCACTATACACACAGTACTCCACTCAGTAATACACGGCAGTATACAAACAGTCCCCCACTCGGTACTACACGGCAGTACAGGCACTCTACTCCACTCAGTACTACACGGCAGTATACACACAGTCCCCCACTCGGTACTACACGGCAGTACAGGCACTGTACTTCACTCAGTACTACACGGCAGTATAAACACAGTCCCCCACTCGGTACTACACGGCAGTACAGATACTGTACTCCACTCAGTACTACACGGCAGTATGCACACAGTACTCCACTCGGTACTACACGACAGTACAGGCACTGTACTATACTCAGTACCACACGGCAGTATACACACAGTCCCCCACTCGGTACTACACGGCAGTACAAGCACTGTACCCCACTCAGTACTACACGGCAGTACAGGCACTGTACTCCACTCAGTGCTACACGGCACTACACACACTGTACTCCACTCCGTACTACACGGCAGTACAGGCACTGTACTCCACTCCTTACTACACGGCAGTACAGGCACTGTACTCCACGCAGTACTACACGGCACTATACACACTGTACTCCACTCGGTACTAGACGGCACTATACACACAGTACTCCACCCAGTACTACACGGCAGTACTGGTCCTGTATTCCACTCAGTACTACACGGCAGTATGCACAGAGTACTCCAATCGGTACTACTCGGCAGTACAGACAGTGTACACCAATCAGTACTAAACGGCTGTACAGGCACTGTACTCCACTCGGGACTACACGGCAGTACAGGCACTGTACTCCACTCAGTACTGCACGGCACTATACACACAGTACTCCACTCAGTACTACACTGCACTATACACACAGTACTCCACTCGGGACTACACGGCAGTACAGGCAATGTACTCCACTCAGTACTGCACGGCAGTACAGGCACTGTACTCCACTCGGTACTACACGGCAGTACAGGCACTGTACTCCACTCAGTACTACACGGCAGTATGCACACAGTATTCCACTCGGGACTACACGGCAGTACAGGCACTGTACTCCACTCGGTACTACACGGCAGTACAGGCACTGTACTCCACTCGGTACTACACGGCAGTACAGGCACTCTACTCCACTCAGTACTACACTGCACTATACACACAGTACTCCACTCGGGACTACACGGGTCTACATGCACTGTACTCCACTCAGTACTATACTGCACTATACACACAGTACTCCACTCGGCACTACACGGCAGTACAGGCCCCGTACTCCACTCAGTACTACACGGCAGTACAAGCAGTGTACTCCACTCGGTACTACACGGCAGTACAGGCAGTGTACTCCAATCAGCACTCCACGGCAGTACAGGCACTGTACTCCACTCGGGACTACACGGCAGTACAGGCATTGTACTCCACTCAGTACTACACGGCAGTACAGGCACTGTACTCCACTCGGTACTACACGGCACTACACACACAGTACTATACTCGGTACTACACGGCAGTACAGGCACTGTACTCCACTCGGTACTACACGGCACTATACACACAGTACTCCATTCGGGACTACACGGCAGTACATGCACTGTACTCCACTCAGTACTACACGGCAGTACAGGCACTGTACTCTACTCAGTAATACACGGCAGTACAGGCACTGTACTCCACTCAGTACAACACGGCAGTACAGGCACTGTACTCCACTCGGTACTACACGGCACTACACACACAGTACTCCACTCGGTACTACACGGCAGTACACGCACTCTACTCCACTCGGTACTACACGGCACTATACACACAGTACTCCACGCGGGACTACACGGCAGTATAGACACAGTACTCCACTCTGTATTACACGGCACTATACACACAGTACTCCACTCAGTACTACACGGCAGTACCGGATTGTACCCCAATCAGTACTACACGGCAGTACAGGCAGTGTACTCCACTCGGTACTACACCGCACTATACACACAGTACTCCACTCGGTACTACACGGCAGTACAGGCACTGTACTCCACTCGGTACTACACGGCACTATACACACAGTACTCCATTCGGGACTACACGGCAGTACAGGCACTGTACTCCACTCAGTACTACACGGCAGTACAGGCACTGTACTCCACTCGGTACTACACGGCACTATACACACAGTACTCCATTCGGGACTACACGGCTGTACCAGCACTGTACCCCGATCAGTACTACACGGCTGTACAGGCACTGTACTCCACTCGGTACTACACCGCACTATACACACAGTACTCCACTCGGTACTACACGGAAGTACAGGCACTGTACTCCACTCGGTACTACACGGCATTATACACAGAGTACTCCTCTCGGTACTACACGGCATTACAGGCACGGTACTCCACTCAGTACTACACGGCAGTACAGGCAGTGTACTCCACTCGGTACTAAACGGCACTATACACACAGTGCTCCATTCGGGACTACACGGCAGTACAGGCACTGTACTCCACTCAGTACTACACGGCAGTACAGGCACTGTACTCCACTCGGTACTACACGGCACTATACACACAGTACTACACTCGGTACTACACGGCAGTACAGGCACTCTACTCCACTCAGTACTACACGGCAGTATACACACAGTCCCCCACTCGGTACTACACGGCGGTACAGGTACTGTACTCCACTCAGCACTACACTGCACTATACACACAGTACTCCTTCGGGACTACTCGGCAGTACAGGTACTGTACTCCACTCAGTACTACACGGCTGTTTACACACAGTCCCCCACTCGGTACTACACGGCAGTACAGGCACTGTACTATACTCAGTACTACACGGCAGTACAGGTACTGTACTCCACTCAGCACTACACTGCACTATACACACGGTACTCCACTCGGTACTACACGGCAGTACAGGCACTGTACTCCACTGAGCACTACACTGCACTATACACACAGTACTCCACTCAGTAATACACGGCAGTATACACACAGTCCCCCACTCGGTACTACACGGCAGTACAGGCACTCTACTCCACTCAGTACTACACGGCAATATACACACAGTCCCCCACTCGGTACTACACGGCAGTACAGGCACTGTACTTCACTCAGTACTACACGGCAGTATACACACAGTCCCCCACTCGGTACTACACGGCAGTACAGATACTGTACTCCACTCAGTACTACACGGCAGTATGCACACAGTACTCCACTCGGTACTACACGACAGTACAGGCACTGTACTATACTCAGTACCACACGGCAGTATACACACAGTCCCCCACTCGGTACTACACGGCAGTACAAGCACTGTACCCCACTCAGTACTACACGGCAGTACAGGCACTGTACTCCACTCAGTGCTACACGGCACTACACACACTGTACTCCACTCCGTACTACACGGCAGTACAGGCACTGTACTCCACTCCTTACTACACGGCAGTACAGGCACTGTACTCCACGCAGTACTACACGGCACTATACACACTGTACTCCACTCGGTACTAGACGGCACTATACACACTGTACTCCACCCAGTACTACACGGCAGTACTGGTCCAGTATTCCACTCAGTACTACACGGCAGTATGCACAGAGTACTCCAATCGGTACTACACGGCAGTACAGGCAGTGTACTCCAATCAGTACTAAACGGCTGTACAGGCACTGTACTCCACTCGGGACTACACGGCAGTACAGGCACTGTACTCCACTCGGTACTACACGGCAGTACAGGCACTCTACTCCACTCAGTACTACACTGCACTATACACACAGTACTCCACTCGGGACTACACGGCACTACATGCACTGTACTCCACTCAGTACTATACTGCACTATACACACAGTACTCCACTCGGCACTACACGGCAGTACAGGCACTGTACTCCACTCAGTACTACACGGCAGTACAAGCAGTGTACTCCACTCGGTACTACACGGCAGTACAGGCAGTGTACTCCAATCAGCACTACACGGCAATACAGGCACTGTACTCCACTCGGGACTACCCGGCAGTATGCACACAGTATTCCACTCGGGACTACACGGCAGTACAGGCACTGTACTCCACTCGGTACTACACGGCAGTACAGGCACTGTACTCCACTCGGTACTACACGGCAGTACAGGCACTCTACTCCACTCAGTACTACACTGCACTATACACACAGTACTCCACTCGGGACTACACGGCACTACATGCACTGTACTCCACTCAGTACTATACTGCACTATACACACAGTACTCCACTCGGCACTACACGGCAGTACAGGCCACGTACTCCACTCAGTACTACACGGCAGTACATGCAGTGTACTCCACTCGGTACTACACGGCAGTACAGGCAGTGTACTCCAATCAGCACTCCACGGCAGTACAGGCACTGTACTCCACTCGGGACTACACGGCAGTACAGGCATTGTACTCCACTCAGTACTACACGGCAGTAGAGGCACTGTACTCCACTCGGTACTACACGGCACTACACACACAGTACTATACTCGGTACTACACGGCAGTACAGGCACTGTACTCCACTCGGTACTACACGGCACTATACACACAGTACTCCATTCGGGACTACACGGCAGTACATGCACTGTACTCCACTCAGTACTACACGGCAGTACAGGCACTGTACTCCACTCGGTACTACACGGCAGTACAGGCACTCTACTCCACTCAGTACTACACTGCACTATACACACAGTACTCCACTCGGGACTACACGGCACTACATGCACTGTACTCCACTCAGTACTATACTGCACTATACACACAGTACTCCACTCGGCACTACACGGCAGTACAGGCCCCGTACTCCACTCAGTACTACACGGCAGTACATGCAGTGTACTCCACTCGGTACTACACGGCAGTACAGGCAGTGTACTCCAATCAGCACTCCACGGCAGTACAGGCACTGTACTCCACTCGGGACTACACGGCAGTACAGGCATTGTACTCCACTCAGTACTACACGGCAGTAGAGGCACTGTACTCCACTCGGTACTACACGGCACTACACACACCGTACTATACTCGGTACTACACGGCAGTACAGGCACTGTACTCCACTCGGTACTACACGGCACTATACACACAGTACTCCATTCGGGACTACACGGCAGTACATGCACTGTACTCCACTCAGTACTACACGGCAGTACAGGCACTGTACTCTACTCAGTAATACACGGCAGTACAGGCACTGTACTCCACTCAGTACAACACGGCAGTACAGGCACTGTACTCCACTCGGTACTACACGGCACTACACACACAGTACTCCACTCGGTACTACACGGCAGTACACGCACTGTACTCCACTCGGTACTACACGGCACTATACACACAGTACTCCACGCGGGACTACACGGCAGTATAAACACAGTACTCCACTCTGTATTACACGGCACTATACAGACAGTACTCCACTCAGTACTACACGGCAGTACCGGATTGTACCCCAATCAGTACTACACGGCAGTACAGGCACTGTACTCCACTCGGTACTACACCGCACTATACACACAGTACTCCACTCGGTACTACACGGCAGTACAGGCACTGTACTCCACTGGGTACTACACGGCACTATACACACAGTACTCCATTCGGGACTACACGGCAGTACAGGCACTGTACTCCACTCAGTACTACACGGCAGTACAGGCACTGTACTCCACTCGGTACTACACGGCACTATACACACAGTACTCCATTCGGGACTACACGGCTGTACCAGCACTGTACCCCGATCAGTACTACACGGCTGTACAGGCACTGTACTCCACTCGGTACTACACCGCACTATACACACAGTACTCCACTCGGTACTACACGGAAGTACAGGCACTGTACTCCACTCGGTACTACACGGCATTATACACAGGGTACTCCTCTCGGTACTACACGGCATTACAGGCACGGTACTCCACTCAGTACTACACGGCAGTACAGGCAGTGTTCTCCACTCGGTACTAAACGGCACTATACACACAGTGCTCCATTCGGGACTACACGGCAGTACAGGCACTGTACTCCACTCAGTACTACACGGCAGTACAGGCACTGTACTCCACTCGGTACTACACGGCACTATACACACAATACTACACTCGGTACTACACGGCAGTACAGGCACTCTACTCCACTCAGTACTACACGGCAGTATACACACAGTCCCCCACTCGGTACTACACGGCGGTACAGGTACTGTAGTCCACTCAGCACTACACTGCACTATACACACAGTACTCCACTCGGGACTACTCGGCAGTACAGGTACTGTACTCCACTCAGTACTACACGGCTGTATACACACAGTCCCCCACTCGGTACTACACGGCAGTACAGGCACTGTACTATACTCAGTACTACACGGCAGTACAGGTACTGTACTCCACTCAGCACTACACTGCACTATACACACGGTACTCCACTCGGTACTACACGGCAGTACAGGCACTGTACTCCACTGAGCACTACACTGCACTATACACACAGTACTCCACTCAATAATAGACGGCAGTATACACACAGGCCCCCACTCGGTACTACACGGCAGTACAGGCACTCTACTCCACTCAGTACTACACGGCAGTATACACACAGTCCCCCACTCGGTACTACACGGCAGTACAGGCACTGTACTTCACTCAGTACTACACGGCACTATACACACAGTCGCCCACTCGGTACTACACGGCAGTACAGATACTGTACTCCACTCAGTACTACACGGCAGTATGCACACAGTACTCCACTCGGTACTACACGACAGTACAGGCACTGTACTATACTCAGTACCACACGGCAGTATACACACAGTCCCCCACTCGGTACTACACGGCAGTACAAGCACTGTACCCCACTCAGTACTACACGGCAGTACAGGCACTGTACTCCACTCAGTGCTACACGGCACTACACACACTGTACTCCACTCCGTACTACACGGCAGTACAGGCACTGTACTCCACTCCTTACTACACGGCAGTACAAGCACTGTACTCCACGCAGTACTACACGGCACTATACACACTGTACTCCACTCGGTACTAGACGGCACTATACACACTGTACTCCACCCAGTACTACACGGCAGTACTGGTCCTGTATTCCACTCAGTACTACACGGCAGTATGCACAGAGTACTCCAATCGGTACTACACGGCAGTACAGGCAGTGTACTCCAATCAGTACTAAACGGCTGTACAGGCACTGTACTCCACTCGGGACTACACGGCAGTACAGGCACTGTACTCCACTCGGTACTACACGGCAGTACAGGCACTCTACTCCACTCAGTACTACACTGCACTATACACACAGTACTCCACTCGGGACTACACGGCACTACATGCACTGTACTCCACTCAGTACTATACTGCACTATACACACAGTACTCCACTCGGCACCACACGGCAGTACAGGCACTGTACTCCACTCAGTACTACACGGCAGTACAAGCAGTGTACACCACTCGGTACTACACGGCAGTACAGGCAGTGTACTCCAATCAGCACTTCACGGCAGTACATGCACTGTACTCCACTCGGGACTACCCGGCAGTATGCACACAGTATTCCACTCGGGACTACACGGCAGTACAGGCACTGTACTCCACTCGGTACTACACGGCAGTACAGGCACTGTACTCCACTCGGTACTACACGGCAGTACAGGCACTCTACTCCACTCAGTACTACACTGCACTATACACACAGTACTCCACTCGGGACTACACGGCACTACATGCACTGTACTCCACTCAGTACTACACTGCACTATACACACAGTACTCCACTCGGCACTACACGGCAGTACAGGCCCCGTACTCCACTCAGTGCTACACGGCAGTACAAGCAGTGTACTCAACTCGGTACTACACGGCAGTACAGGCAGTGTACTCCAATCAGCACTCCACGGCAGTACAGGCACTGTACTCCACTCGGGACTACACGGCAGTACAGGCATTGTACTCCACTCAGTACTACACGGCAGTAGAGGCACTGTACTCCACTCGGTACTACACGGCACTACACACACAGTACTATACTCGGTACTACACGGCAGTACAGGCACTGTACTCCACTCGGTACTACACGGCACTATACACACAGTACTCCATTCGGGACTACACGGCAGTACATGCACTGTACTCCACTCAGTACTACACGGCAGTACAGGCACTGTACTCTACTCAGTAATACACGGCAGTACAGGCACTGTACTCCACTCAGTACAACACGGCAGTACAGGCACTGTACTCCACTCGGTACTACACGGCACTACACACACAGTACTCCACTCGGTACTACACGGCAGTACACGCACTGTACTCCACTCGGTACTACACGGCACTATACACACAGTACTCCACGCGGGACTACACGGCAGTATAGACACAGTACTCCACTCTGTATTACACGGCACTATACAGACAGTACTCCACTCAGTACTACACGGCAGTACCGGATTGTACCCCAATCAGTACTACACGGCAGTACAGGCACTGTACTCCACTCGGTACTACACCGCACTATACACACAGTACTCCACTCGGTACTACACGGCAGTACAGGCACTGTACTCCACTGGGTACTACACGGCACTATACACACAGTACTCCATTCGGGACTACACGGCAGTACAGGCACTGTACTCCACTCAGTACTACACGGCAGTACAGGCACTGTACTCCACTCGGTACTACACGGCACTATACACACAGTACTCCATTCGGGACTACACGGCTGTACCAGCACTGTACCCCGATCAGTACTACACGGCTGTACAGGCACTGTACTCCATTCGGTACTACACCGCACTATACACACAGTACTCCACTCGGTACTACACGGAAGTACAGGCACTGTACTCCACTCGGTACTACACGGCATTATACACAGAGTACTCCTCTCGGTACTACACGGCATTACAGGCACGGTACTCCACTCAGTACTACACGGCAGTACAGGCAGTGTACTCCACTCGGTACTAAACGGCACTATACACACAGTGCTCCATTCGGGACTACACGGCAGTACAGGCACGGTACTCCACTCAGTACTACACGGCAGTACAGGCACTGTACTCCACTCGGTACTACACGGCACTAAACACACAGTACTACACTCGGTACTACACGGCAGTACAGGCACTCTACTCCACTCAGTACTACACGGCAGTATACACACAGTCCCCCACTCGGTACTACACGGCGGTACAGGTACTGTACTCCACTCAGCACTACACTGCACTATACACACAGTAATCCACTCGGGACTACTCGGCAGTACAGGTACTGTACTCCACTAAGTACTACACGGCTGTATACACACAGTCCCCCACTCGGTACTACACGGCAGTACAGGCACTGTACTATACACAGTACTACACGGCAGTACAGGTACTGTACTCCACTCAGCACTACACTGCACTATACACACGGTACTCCACTCGGTACTACACGGCAGTACAGGCACTGTACTCCACTGAGCACTACACTGCACTATACACACAGTACTCCACTCAGTAATACACGGCAGTATACACACAGTCCCCCACTCGGTACTACACGGCAGTACAGGCACTTTACTCCACTCAGTACTACACGGCAGTATACACACAGTCACCCACTCGGTACTACACGGCAGTACAGGCACTGTACTTCACTCAGTACTACACGGCAGTATACACACAGTCCCCCACTCGGTACTACACGGCAGTACAGATACTGTACTCCACTCAGTACTACACGGCAGTATGCACACAGTACTCCACTCGGTACTACACGACAGTACAGGCACTGTACTATACTCAGTACCACACGGCAGTATATACACAGTCCCCCACTCGGTACTACACGGCAGTACAAGCACTGTACCCCACTCAGTACTACACGGCAGTACAGGCACTGTACTCCACTCAGTGCTACACGGCACTACACACACTGTACTCCACTCCGTACTACACGGCAGTACAGGCACTGTACTCCACTCCTTACTACACGGCAGTACAGGCACTGTACTCCACGCAGTACTACACGGCACTATACACACTGTACTCCACTCGGTACTGGACGGCACTATACACACTGTACTCCACCCAGTACTACACGGCAGTACTGGTCCTGTATTCCACTCAGTACTACACGGCAGTATGCACAGAGTACTCCAATCGGTACTACACGGCAGTACATGCAGTGTACTCCAATCAGTACTAAACGGCTGTACAGGCACTGTACTCCACTCGGGACTACACGGCAGTACAGGCACTGTACTCCACCCAGTACTACACGGCAGTACATGCACTGTACTCCACTCAGTACTACACGGCAGTATGCACACAGTACTCCACTCGGTACTACACGGCAGTACAGGCACTGTACTCCACTCAGTACTGCACGGCACTATACACACAGTACTCCACTCAGTACTACACTGCACTATACACACAGTACTCCACTCGGGACTACACGGCAGTACAGGCAATGTACTCCACTCAGTACTGCACGGCAGTACAGGCACTGTACTCCACTCGGTACTACACGGCAGTACAGGCACTGTACTCCACTCAGTACTACACGGCAGTATGCACACAGTATTCCACTCGGGACTACACGGCAGTACAGGCACGGTACTCCACTCAGTACTACACGGCAGTACAGGCAGTGTACTCCACTCGGTACTACACGGCACTATACACACAGTGCTCCATTCGGGACTACAGGGCAGTACAGGCACTGTACTCCACTCAGTACTACACGGCAGTATACACACAGTCCCCCACTCGGTACTACACGGCGGTAGAGGTACTGTACTCCACTCAGCACTACACTGCACTATACACACTGTACTCCACTCGGGACTACTCGGCAGTACAGGTACTGTACTCCACTCAGTACTACACGGCTGTATACACACAGTCCCCCACTCGGTACTACACGGCAGTACAGGCACTGTACTATACTCAGTACTACACGGCAGTACAGGTACTGTACTCCACTCAGCACTACACTGCACTATACACACGGTACTCCACTCGGTACTACACGGCAGTACAGGCACTGTACTCCACTGAGAACTACACTGCACTATACACACAGTACTCCACTCAGTAATACACGGCAGTATACACACAGTCCCCCACTCGGTACTACACGGCAGTACAGGCACTCTACTCCACTCAGTACTACACGGCAGTATACACACAGTCCCCCACTCGGTACTACACGGCAGTACAGGCACTGTACTTCACTCAGTACTACACGGCAGTATACACACAGTCCCCCACTCGGTACTACACGGCAGTACAGATACTGTACTCCACTCAGTACTACACGGCAGTATGCACACAGTACTCCACTCGGTACTACACGGCAGTACAGGCACTGTACTATACTAAGTACTACACGGCAGTATACACACAGTCCCCCACTCGGTACTACACTGCAGTACAGGCACTGTACCCCACTCAGTACTACACGGCAGTACAGGCACTGTACTCCACTCAGTGCTACACGGCACTACACACACTGTACTCCACTCCGTACTACACGGCAGTACAGGCACTGTACTCCACTCCTTACTACACGGCAGTACAGGCACTGTACTCCACGAAGTACTACACGGCACTATACACACTGTACTCCACTCGGTACTAGACGGCACTATACACACTGTACTCCACCCAGTACTACACGGCAGTACTGGTCCTGTATTCCACTCAGTACTACACGGCAGTATGCACAGAGTACTCCAATCGGTACTACACGGCAGTACAGGCAGTGTACTCCAATCAGTACTAAACGGCTGTACAGGCACTGTACTCCACTCGGGACTACACGGCAGTACAGGCACTGTACTCCACTCAGTACTACACTGCACTATACACACAGTACTCCACTCGGGACTACACGCCAGTACATGCACTGTACTCCACTCAGTACTACACTGCACTATACACACAGAACTCCACTCGGCACTACACGGCAGTACAGGCACTGTACTCCAATCAGTACTACACGGCAGTACAGGCACTGTACTCCACTCGGGACTACACGGCAGTACAGGCACTATACTCCACTCAGTACTACACGGCAGTACAAGCACTGTACTCCAATCGGTACTACACGGCAGTACAGGCAGTGTACTCCAATCAGTACTACTCGGCAGTACAGGCACTGTACTCCACTCGGGACTACACGGCAGTACAGGCACTGTACTCCACTCGGTACTACACGGCACTACACACATAGTACTCCACTCGGTACTACACGGCAGTACAGGCACTGTACTCCACACGGTACTACACGGCACTATACACACAGTAGTCCATTCGGGACTACACGGCAGTACATGCACTGTACTCCACTCAGTACTACACGGCAGTACAGGCACTGTACTCTACTCAGTACTACACGGCAGTCCAGGCACTGTACTCCACTCAGTACTACACGGCAATACAGGCACTGTACTCCTCTCGGTACTACACGGCACTACACACACAGTACTCCACTCGGTACTACACGGCAGTACAGGCACTGTACTCCACTCTGTACTACACGGCACTATACACACAGTACTCCACTCGGGACTACACGGCAGTATAGACACAGTACTCCACTCTGTACTACACGGCACTATACACACAGTAATCCACTCAGTACTACACGGCAGTACCGGCACTGTACCCCAATCAGTACTACACGGCAGTACAGGCACTGTACTCCACTCGGTACTACACCGCACTATACACACAGTACTCCACTCGGTACTACACGGCAGTACAGGCACTGTATTCCACTCGGTACTACACGGCACTATACACACAGTACTCCACTCAGTACTACACGGCAGTACCGGCAAACTACCCCAATCAGTACTACACGGCAGTACAGGCACTGTACTCCACTCGGTACTACACCGCACTATACACACAGTACTCCACTCGGTACTACACGGCACTACACACACAGTACTCCACTCGGTACTACACGGCAGTACAGGCACTGTACTCCACTCGGTACTACACGGCACTATACATACAGTACTCCACTCGGGACTACACGGCAGTATAGACACAGTAGTCCACTCTGTACTACACGGCACTATACACACAGTACTCCACTCAGTACTACACGGCAGTACCGGCACTGTACCCCAATCAGTACTACACTTCAGTACAGGCACTGTACTCCACTCGGTACTACACCGCACTATACACACAGTACTCCACTCGGTACTACACGGCAGTACAAGCAGTGTACTCCACTCGGTACTACACGGCAGTACAGGCACTGTACTCCAATCAGTACTACACGGCAGTACAGGCACTGTACTCCACTCAGTACTACACGGCAGTACAAGCAGTGTACTCCACTCAGTACTACACGGCAGTACAGGCACTGTACTCCAATCAGTACTACACGGCAGTACAGGCACTGTACTCCACTCATTACTACTCGGCAGTACAGGCACTGTACTCCACTCGGTACTACACGGCACTATACACACAGTACTCCACTCGGTACTACACGGCATTACAGGCACTGTACTCCACTCAGTACTACACGGCAGTACAGGCACTGTACTCCACTCGGTACTACACGGCAGTACAAGCAGTGTACTCCAATCAGTACTACACGGCAGTACAGGCACTGTACTCCACTCAGTACTACACGGCAGTACAAGCAGTGTACTCCACTCAGTACTACACGGCAGTACAGGCACTGTACTCCACTCGGTACTACACGGCACTACACACATAGTACTCCACTCGGTACTACACGGCAGTACAGGCACTGTACTCCACACGGTACTACACGGCACTATACACACAGTAGTCCATTCGGGACTACACGGCAGTACATGCACTGTACTCCACTCAGTACTACACGGCAGTACAGGCACTGTACTCTACTCAGTACTACACGGCAGTACAGGCACTGTACTCCACTCAGTACTACACGGCAATACAGGCACTGTACTCCTCTCGGTACTACACGGCACTACACACACAGTACTCCACTCGGTACTACACGGCACTCTACACACAGTACTCCATTCGGGACTACACGGCAGTACAGGCACTGTACTCCACGCAGTACTACACGGCAGTACAGGCACTGTACTCCACTCGGTACTACACGGCACTATACACACAGTACTCCATTCGGGACTACACGGCAGTACCGGCACTGTACCCCAATCAGTACTACACGGCTGTACAGGCACTGTACTCCATTCGGTACTACACCGCACTATACACACAGTACTCCACTCGGTACTACACGGCAGTACAGGCACTGTACTCCACTCGGTACTACATGGCATTATACACAGAGTACTCCACTCGGTACTACACGGCATTACAGGCACGGTACTCCACTCAGTACTACACGGCAGTACAGGCAGTGTACTCCACTCGGTACTACACGGCACTATCCACACAGTGCTCCATTCGGGACTACACGGCAGTACAGGCACTGTACTCCACTCAGTACTACACGGCAGTACAGGCACTGTACTCCACTCGGTACTACACGGCACTATGCACACAGTACTACACTCGGTACTACACGGCAGTACAGGCACTCTACTCCACTCAGTACTACACGGCAGTATACACACAGTCCCCCACTCGGTACTACACGGCGGTACAGGTACTGTACTCCACTCAGCACTACACTGCACTATACACACAGTACTCCACTCGGGACTACTCGGCAGTACAGGTACTGTACTCCACTCAGTACTACACGGCTGTATACACACAGTCCCCCACTCGGTACTACACGGCAGTACAGGCACTGTACTATACTCAGTACTACACGGCAGTACAGGTACTGTACTCCACTCAGCACTACACTGCACTATACACACGGTACTCCACTCGGTACTACACGGCAGTACAGGCACTGTACTCCACTGAGCACTACACTGCACTATACACACAGTACTCCACTCAATAATAGACGGCAGTATACACACAGTCCCCCACTCGGTACTACACGGCAGTACAGGCACTCTACTCCACTCAGTACTACACGGCAGTATACACACAGTCCCCCACTCGGTACTACACGGCAGTACAGGCACTGTACTTCACTCAGTACTACACGGCACTATACACACAGTCCCCCACTCGGTACTACACGGCAGTACAGATACTGTACTCCACTCAGTACTCCACGGCACTATGCACACAGTACTCCACTCGGTACTACACGACAGTACAGGCACTGTACTATACTCAGTACCACACGGCAGTATACACACAGTCCCCCACTCGGTACTACACGGCAGTACAAGCACTGTACCCCACTCAGTACTACACGGCAGTACAGGCACTGTACTCCACTCAGTGCTACACGGCACTACACACACTGTACTCCACTCCGTACTACACGGCAGTACAGGCACTGTACTCCACTCCTTACTACACGGCAGTACAAGCAGTGTACTCCACGCAGTACTACACGGCACTATACACACTGTACTCCACTCGGTACTAGACGGCACTATACACACTGTACTCCACCCAGTACTACACGGCAGTACTGGTCCTGTATTCCACTCAGTACTACACGGCAGTATGCACAGAGTACTCCAATCGGTACTACACGCCAGTACAGGCAGTGTACTCCAATCAGTACTAAACGGCTGTACAGGCACTGTACTCCACTCGGGACTACACGGCAGTACAGGCACTGTACTCCACTCGGTACTACACGGCAGTACAGGCACTCTACTCCACTCAGTACTACACTGCACTATACACACAGTACTCCACTCGGGACTACACGGCACTACATGCACTGTACTCCACTCAGTACTATACTGCACTATACACACAGTACTCCACTCGGCACTACACGGCAGTACAGGCACTGTACTCCACTCAGTACTACACGGCAGTACAAGCAGTGTACTCCACTCGGTACTACACGGCAGTACAGGCAGTGTACTCCAATCAGCACTACACGGCAGTACATGCACTGTACTCCACTCGGGACTACCCGGCAGTATGCACACAGTATTCCACTCGGGACTACACGGCAGTACAGGCACTGTACTCCACTCGGTACTACACGGCAGTACAGGCACTGTACTCCACTCGGTACTACACGGCAGTACAGGCACTCTACTCCACTCAGTACTACACTGCACTATACACACAGTACTCCACTCGGGACTACACGGCACTACATGCACTGTACTCCACTCAGTACTATACTGCACTATACACACAGTACTCCACTCGGCACTACACGGCAGTACAGGCCCCGTACTCCACTCAGTACTACACGGCAGTACAAGCAGTGTACTCCACTCGGTACTACACGGCAGTACAGGCAGTGTACTCCAATCAGCACTCCACGGCAGTACAGGCACTGTACTCCACTCGGGACTACACGGCAGTACAGGCATTGTACTCCACTCAGTACTACACGGCAGTAGAGGCACTGTACTCCACTCGGTACTACACGGCACTACACACACAGTACTATACTCGGTACTACACGGCAGTGCAGGCACTGTACTCCACTCGGTACTACACGGCACTATACACACAGTACTCCATTCGGGACTACACGGCAGTACATGCACTGTACTCCACTCAGTACTACACGGCAGTACAGGCACTGTACTCTACTCAGTAATACACGGCAGTACAGGCACTGTACTCCACTCAGTACAACACGGCAGTACAGGCACTGTACTCCACTCGGTACTACACGGCACTATACACACAGTACTCCACGCGGGACTACACGGCAGTATAGACACAGTACTCCACTCTGTATTACACGGCACTATACAGACAGTACTCCACTCAGTACTACACGGCAGTACCGGATTGTACCCCAATCAGTACTACACGGCAGTACAGGCACTGTACTCCACTCGGTACTACACCGCACTATACACACAGTACTCCACTCGGTACTACACGGCAGTACAGGCACTGTACTCCACTGGGTACTACACGGCACTATACACACAGTACTCCATTCGGGACTACACGGCAGTACAGGCACTGTACTCCACTCAGTAGTACACGGCAGTACAGGCACTGTACTCCACTCGGTACTACACGGCACTATACACACAGTACTCCATTCGGGACTACACGGCTGTACCAGCACTGTACCCCGATCAGTACTACACGGCTGTACAGGCACTGTACTCCATTCGGTACTACACCGCACTATACACACAGTACTCCACTCGGTACTACACGGAAGTACAGGCACTGTACTCCACTCGGTACTACACGGCATTATACACAGAGTACTCCTCTCGGTACTACACGGCATTACAGGCACGGTACTCCACTCAGTACTACACGGCAGTACAGGCAGTGTACTCCACTCGGTACTAAACGGCACTATACACACAGTGCTCCATTCGGGACTACACGGCAGTACAGGCACTGTACTCCACTCAGTACTACACGGCAGTACAGGCACTGTACTCCACTCGGTACTACACGGCACAAAACACACAGTACTACACTCGGTACTACACGGCAGTACAGGCACTCTACTCCACTCAGTACTACACGGCAGTATACACACAGTCCCCCACTCGGTACTACACGGCGGTACAGGTACTGTACTCCACTCAGCACTACACTGCACTATACACACAGTAATCCACTCGGGACTACTCGGCAGTACAGGTACTGTACTCCACTAAGTACTACACGGCTGTATACACACAGTCCCCCACTCGGTACTACACGGCAGTACAGGCACTGTACTATACTCAGTACTACACGGCAGTACAGGTACTGTACTCCACTCAGCACTACACTGCACTATACACACGGTACTCCACTCGGTACTACACGGCAGTACAGGCACTGTACTCCACTGAGCACTACACTGCACTATACACACAGTACTCCACTCAGTAATACACGGCAGTATACACACAGTCCCCCACTCGGTACTACACGGCAGTACAGGCACTTTACTCCACTCAGTACTACACGGCAGTATACACACAGTCACCCACTCGGTACTACACGGCAGTACAGGCACTGTACTTCACTCAGTACTACACGGCAGTATACACACAGTCCCCCACTCGGTACTACACGGCAGTACAGATACTGTACTCCACTCAGTACTACACGGCAGTATGCACACAGTACTCCACTCGGTACTACACGACAGTACAGGCACTGTACTATACTCAGTACCACACGGCAGTATACACACAGTCCCCCACTCGGTACTACACGGCAGTACAGATACTGTACTCCACTCAGTACTACACGGCAGTATGCACACAGTACTCCACTCGGCACGACAGTACAGGCACTGTACTATACTCAGTACCACACGGCAGTATATACACAGTCCCCCACTCGGTACGACACGGCAGTACAGGCACTGTACTATACTCAGTACTACACGGCAGTACAGGTACTGTACTCCACTCAGCACTACACTGCACTATACACACGGTACTCCACTCGGTACTACACGGCCGTACAGGCACTGTACTCCACTGAGCACTACACTGCACTATACACACAGTACTCCACTCAGTAATACACGGCAGTATACACACTGTCCCCCACTCGGTACTACACGGCACTTCAGGCACTCTACTCCACTCAGTACTACACGGCAGAATACACACAGTCCCCCACTCGGTACTACACGGCAGTACTGGTCCTGTATTCCACTCAGTACTACACGGCAGTATGCACAGAGTACTCCAATCGGTACTACACGGCAGTACAGGCAGTGTACTCCAATCAGTACTAAGCGGCTGTACAGGCACTGTACTCCACTCGGTACTACACGGCAGTACAGGCACTGTACTCCACTCAGTACTACACTGCACTATACACACAGTACTCCACACGGGACTACACGCCAGTACATGCACTGTACTCCACTCAGTACTACACTGCACTATACACACAGAATTCCACTCGGCACTACACGGCAGTACAGGCACTGTACTCCACTCAGTACTACACGGCAGTACAAGCAGTGTACTCCACTCGGTACTACACGGCAGTACAGGCACTGTAGTCCAATCAGTACTACACGGCAGTACAGGCACTGTACTCCACTCGGGACTACACGGCAGTACAGGCAGTCTACTCCACTCAGTACTACACGGCAGTACAAGCACTGTACTCCAATCGGTACTACACGGCAGTACAGGCAGTGTACTCCAATCAGTACTACTCGGCAGTACAGGCACTGTACTCCACTCGGGACTACACGGCAGTACAGGCGCTGTACTCCACTCGGTACATCACGGCACTACACACATAGTACTCCACTCGGTACTACACGGCAGTACAGGCACTGTACTCCACTCGGTACTACACGGCACTATACACACAGTAGTCCATTCGGGACTACACGGCAGTACATGCACTGTACTCCACTCAGTACTACACGGCAGTACAGGCACTGTACTCAACTCAGTACTACACGGCAGTACAGGCACTCTACTCCACTCAGTACTACACGGCAGTACAGGCACTGTACTCCACTCGGTACTACACGGCACTACACACACAGTACTCCACACGGTACTACACGGCAGTACATGCACTGTACTCCACTCGGTACTACACGGCACTATACACACAGTAGTCCATTCGGGACTACACGGCAGTACATGCACTGTACTCCACTCAGTACTACACGGCAGTACAGGCACTGTACTCAACTCAGTACTACACGGCAGTACAGGCACTCTACTCCACTCAGTACTACACGGCAGTACAGGCACTGTACTCAACTCAGTACTACACGGCAGTACAGGCACTCTACTCCACTCAGTACTACACGGCAGTACAGGCACTCTACTCCACTCAGTACTACACGGCAGTATACACACAGTAGTCCATTCGGCACTACACGGCAGTACAGGCACAGTACTTCACTCAGTACTACACGGCAGTACAAGCACTGTACTCCACTCGGTACTACACGGCAGTACATGCACTGTACTCCGATCAGTACTACACGGCAGTACACGCACTGTACTCCACTCGGGACTACACGGCAGTACAGGCACTGTACTCCACTCAGTACTACACGGCAGTACAGGCACTGCAATCCACTCGGTACTACACGGCACTATACACACAGTAATCCATTCGGGAATACACGGCAGTACAGGCACTGTACTCCACTCAGTACTACACGGCAGTACACGCACTGTACTCCACTCAGTACTACACGGCAGTACAGGCACTGTACTCCACTCGGTGCTACACGGCACTATACACACAGTACTCCACTCAGTACTACACGGCAGTACAGGCACTGTACTCCACTCGCGACTACACGGCAGTACAGGCACTGTACTCCACTCAGTACTACACGACAGTACAGGCACTGTACTCCACTCAGTACTACACGGCCCTACAGGCACTGTACTCCACTCGGTACTACACTTCACTATACACACAGTAATCCACTCAGTACTACACGGCAGTACAGGCACTGTACTCCACTCGGGACTACACGGCAGTACAGGCACTGTACTCCATTCAGTACTACACGGCAGTACAGGCACTGTACTCCACTCAATACTACACGGCAGTACACCCACTGTACTCCACTCGGTACTACACGGCACTATACCCACAGTACTCCACTCAGTACTACACGGCAGTACAGGCACAGTACTCCACTCACTACTACACGGCAGTACAGGCACTGTACTCCACTCGGGACTACACAGCAGTACAGGCACTGTACTCCACTCAGTACTACACGGCAGTACAGGCACTGTACTCCACTCGGTACTACATGGCACTATACACACAGTACTCCACTGGGTACTACACGGCAGTACAGGTACTGTACTCCACTCAGTACTACACGGCAGTATGCACACAGTACTCCACTCGGTACTACACGGCACTATACACACAGTACTCCACTCGGTACTACACGGCAGTACATGCACTGTACTCCAATCGGTACTACACCGCACTATACGCACAGTACTCCACTCGGTACCACACGGCAGTACATGCACTGTACTCCACTCGGTACTACACGGCACTATACAAACAGTACTCCACTCGGTACTACACGGCAGTACAGGCACTGTACTCCACTCAGTACTACACGGCAGTATGCACACAGTACTCCACTCGGTACTACACGGCAGTACAGGCACTGTACTCCACTCGGTACTACACGACACTATGCACACAGTAATCCACTCGGTACTACACGGCAGTACAAGCACTGTACTCCACTCGGTACTAAACGGCAGTATACACACAGTCACCCACTCGGTACTACACGGCAGTACAGGCACTGTACTCCACCCAGTACTACACGGCAGTACAGGCACTGTACACCACTCAGTACTACACTGCACTATACACACAGTACTACACTCGGGACTACACGGCAGTACAGCCACTGTACTCCACTCGGTACTACACGGCAGTACAGGTACTGTACTCCACTCAGTACTACACGGCAGTATGCACACAATACTCCACTCGGTACTGCACGGCACTATACACACAGTACTCCACTTGGTACTACAAGGCAATACAGGCACTGTACTCCACTCGGTACTACACGGCACTATACACACAGTAGTCCACTCGGTACTACACGGCAGTACATGCACTGTACTCCACTCGGTACTACACCGCACTATACAAACAGTACTCCACTCGGTACTTCACGGCAGTACATGCACTGTACTCCACTCGGTACTACACCGCACTATACAAAGTGTACTCCACTCGGTACTACACGGCAGTACAGGTACTGTACTCCACTCAGCACTACACTGCACTATACACACAGTACTCCACTGCCGACTACTCGGCAGTACAGGTACTGTACTCCACTCAGTACTACACGGCAGTATGCACACAGTACTCCACTCAGTACTACACGGCAGTACAGGCACTGTACTCCACTCGGTACTACACGGCACTATACACACTGTACTCCACTCGGTAGTACACGGCAGCACAGGCACTGTACTCCACTCAGTACTACACGGCACTATACACACTGTACTCCACTCGGTACTAGACGGCACTATAAACACTGTACTCCACTCGGTACTACACGGCAGTACAGGCACTGTACTCCGCTCAGTACTACACTGCAGTACAGGCACTGTACTCCACTCGGTACTACACGGCACTATACACACAGTACTCCACTCGGTACTAAAAGCAGTACATGCACTGTTCTCCACTCAGTACTACACTGCACTACACACACAGTACTCCACTCGGTACTACACGGCAGTACAGGCAGTGTCTCCACTCAGTACTACACGGCACTATAGACACTGTACTCCACTCGGTACTACACGGCACTATACACACAACCTCCACTCGGTACTACACGGCAGTACATGCACTTTTCTCCACTCAGTACTACACTGCACTACACACACAGTACTCCACTCGGTACTACACGGCAGTACAGGCACTGTACTCCACTCAGTGCTACACGGCACTATACACACTGTACTCCACTCGGTACTACACGGCACTATACACACTGTAGTCCACTCAGTACTACACGGCAGTACAGGCACTGTACTCCACTCGGTACTACACGGCACTATACACCCAGTACTCCACTCGGTACTACACGCAGTACATGCACTGTTCTCCACTCAGTACTACACTGCACTACACACACAGTACTCCGCTCGGTACTACACGGCAGTACAGGTACTGTACTCCACTCGGTACTACACGGCACAATACACACAGTACTCCACTCGGTACTACACGCAGTACAGGCACTGTACTCCACTCAGTACTACACGGCACTATACACACAGTACTCCACTCGGTACTACACGGCACTATACACACAACCTCCACTCGGTACTACACGGCAGTACATGCACTTTTCTCCACTCAGTACTACACTGCACTACACACACAGTACTCCACTCGGTACTACACGGCAGTACAGGCACTGTACTCCACTCAGTGCTACACGGCACTATACACACTGTACTCCACTCGGTACTACACGGCACTATACACACTGTAGTCCACTCAGTACTACACGGCAGTACAGGCACTGTACTCCACTCGGTACTACACGGCACTATACACCCAGTACTCCACTCGGTACTACACGCAGTACATGCACTGTTCTCCACTCAGTACTACACTGCACTACACACACAGTACTCCGCTCGGTACTACACGGCAGTACAGGTACTGTACTCCACTCGGTACTATACGGCACTATACACACAGTACTCCACTCGGTACTACACGCAGTACAGGCACTGTACTCCACTCAGTACTACACGGCACTATACACACAGTACTCCACTCGGTACTACACGGCAGTACAGGCACTGTACATCACTCGGTACTACACGGCACTATACACAAAGTACTCCACTCGGTACTACACAGCAGTACAGGCATTGCACTCCACTCGGAAATACACGGCACTATACACACAGTACTCCACGCGGTACTACACGGCAGTACAGGCACAGTACTCCACTCACTACTACACGGCAGTACAGGCACTGTACTCCACTCGGGACTACACAGCAGTAAAGGCACTGTACTCCACTCAGTACTTCACGGCAGTACAGGCACTCTACTCCACTCGGTACTACATGGCACTATACACACAGTACTCCACTGGGTACTACACGGCAGTACAGGTACTGTACTCCACTCAGAACTACACGGCAGTATGCACACAGTACTCCACTCGGTACTACACGGCAGTACAGGCACTGTACTACACTCAGTACTACACGGCAGTACATGCACTGTACTCCACTCGGTATTACACGGCACTATACACACAGTACTCCACTCAGTACTACACGGCAGTACAGGCACTGTACTCCACTCGAGACTACACGGCAGTACAGGCACTGTACTCCACTCAGTACTACACGGCAGTACAGGCACTGTACTCCACTCAGTACTACACGGCAGTACAGGCACTGTACTCCACTCGGTACTACACGGCACTATACACACAGTACTCCACTCAGTACTACACGGCAGTACAGGAACTGTACCCCACTCGGGACTACACGGCAGTATGCACAGAGTACTCCACTCGGGACTACACGGCAGTACAGGCACTGTACTCCACTCGGTACTACACGGCCGTACAGGCACTCTACTCCACTCAGTACTACACTGCACTACACACACAGTACTCCACTCGGGACTACACGGCACTACATGCACTGTACTCCACTCAGTACTATACTGCACTATACACACAGTACTCCACTCGACACTACACGGCAGTACAGGCACTGTACTCCACTCAGTACTGCACGGCAGTACAAGCACTGTACTCCAATCGGTACTACACTGCAGTACTGGCAGTGTACTCCAATCAGTACTACACGGCTGTACAGGCACTGTACTCCACTCGGGACTACACGGCAGTACAGGCACTGTACTCCACTCAGTACTACACTGCACTATACACACAGTACTCCACTCGGGACTACACGCCAGTACATGCACTGTACTCCACTCAGTACTACTCGGCAGTACAAGCAGTGTACTCCACTCGGTACTACACGGCAGTACAGGCACTGTACTCCAATCAGTACTACACGGCAATACAGGCACTCTACTCCAATCGGTACTACACGGCAGTACAGGCAGTGTACTCCAATCAGTACTACACGGCAGTACAGGCACTGTACTCCACTCGGGACTACACGGCAGTACAGGCACTGTACTCCACACGGTACTACACGGCACTACACACACAGTACTCCACTCGGTACTACACGGCAGTACAGGCACTGTACTCCACGCGGTACTACACGGCACTATACACACAGTACTCCATTCGGGACTACACGGCAGTACATGCACTGTACTCCACTCAGTACTACACGGCAGTACAGGCACTGTACTCTACTCAGTACTACACGGCAGTACAGGCACTGTACTCCACTCAGTACTACACGGCAGTACAGGCACTGTACTCCACTCGGTACTACACGGCACTACACACACAGTACTCCACTCGGTACTACACGGCAGTACAGGCACTGTACTCCCCTCGGTACTACACGGCACTATACACACAGTACTCCACTCGGGACTACACGGCAGTATCGACACAGTACTCTACTCTGTACTACACGGCACTATACACACAGTACTCCACTCAGTACTACACGGCAGTACAGGCAGTGTACTCCACTCGGTACTACACGGCACTATACACACAGTACTCCACTCGGTACTACACGGCATTACAGGCACTGTACTCCACTCAGTACTACACGGCAGTACAAGCAGTGTACTCCACTCGGTACTACACGGCAGTACAGGCACTGTACTCCAATCAGTACTACACGGCAGTACAGGCACTGTATTCCACTCAGTACTACACGGCAGTACAAGCAGTGTACTCCACTCGGTACTACACGGCAGTACAGGCACTGTACTCCACTCAGCACTACACGGCAGTACAGGCACTGTACTCCACTCAGTACTACACGGCAGTACAAGCAGTGTACTCCACTCGGTACTACACGGCAGTACAGGCACTGTACTCCAATCAGTACTACACGGCAGTACAGGCACTGTACTCCACTCAGTACTACACGGCAGTACAGGCACTATACCCCACTCGGTACTACACGGCACTATACACACAGTACTCCACTCGGTACTACACGGCATTACAGGCACTGTACTCCACTCAGTACTACACGGCAGTACAGGCACTGTACTCCACTCGGTACTACACGGCAGTACAAGCAGTGTACTCCACTCGGTACTACACGGCAGTACAGGCACTGTACTCCAATCAGTACTACACGGCAGTACAGGCACTGTACTCCACTCAGTACTACACGGCAGTACAGGCACTGTACTCCACTCGGTACTACACGGCACTATACACACAATACTCCACTCGGTACTACACGGCATTACAGGAACTGTACTCCACTCAGTACTACACGGCAGTACAGGCACTGTACTCCACTCTGTACTACACGGCACTATACACACAGAACTCCACTCGGCACTACACGGCAGTACAGGCACTGTACTCCACTCAGTACTACACGGCAGTACAAGCAGTGTACACCACTCGGTACTACACGGCAGTACAAGCACTGTACTCCACTCGGGACTACACGGCAGTACAGGCACTGTACTCCACTCAGTACTACACGACAGTACAGGCACTGTACTCCACTCAGTACTACACGGCTCTACAGGCACTGTACTCCACTCGGTACTACACGGCACTATACACACAGTACACCACGCAGTACTAAACGGCAGTACAGGCACTGTACTCCACTCGGGACTACACGGCAGTACAGGCACTGTACTCCACTCAGTACTACACGGCAGTACAGGCACTGTACTCCACTCAGTACTACACGGCAGTACACCCACTGTACTCCACTCGGTACTACACGGCACTACACACACAGTACACCACTCAGTACTACACGGCAGTACAGGCACAGTACTCCACTCACTACTACACGGCAATACAGGCACTGTACTCCACTCGGTACTACACGGCAGTACAGGCACTCTACTCCACTCAGTACTACACGGCAGTACAGAAACTGTACTCCACACGGTACTACACGGCACTATACACACAGTACTCCACTCGGTACTACACGGCAGTACAGGTACTGTACTCCACTCAGTACTACACGGCAGTATGCACACAGTACTCCACTCGGTACTACACGGCACTATACACACAGTCCTCCACTCGGTACTACAAGGCAATACAGGCACTGTACTTCACTCGGTACTACACGGCACTATACACACAGTACTCCACTCCGTACTACACGGCAGTACATGCACTGTATTAGACTCGGTACACCACCGCACTATACACACAGTACTCCACTCGGTAATACACGGCAGTACATCCACTGTACTAAACTCGGTACTGCAGGGCACTATACACACAGTACTCCACTCGGCACTACACGGCAGTACAGGCACTGTACTCCACCCAGTACTACACGGCAGTATGCACACAGTACTCCACTCGGTACTACACGACAGTACAGGCACTGTACTATACTCAGTACCACACGGCAGTATACACACAGTCCCCCACTCGGTACTACACGGCAGTACAAGCACTGTACCCCACTCAGTACTACACGGCAGTACAGGCACTGTACTCCACTCAGTGCTACACGGCACTACACACACTGTACTCCACTCCGTACTACACGGCAGTACAGGCACTGTACTCCACTCCTTACTACACGGCAGTACAAGCACTGTACTCCACGCAGTACTACACGGCACTATACACACTGTACTCCACTCGGTACTAGACGGCACTATACACACTGTACTCCACCCAGTACTACACGGCAGTACTGGTCCTGTATTCCACTCAGTACTACACGGCAGTATGCACAGAGTACTCCAATCGGTACTACACGGCAGTACAGGCAGTGTACTCCAATCAGTACTAAACGGCTGTACAGGCACTGTACTCCACTCGGGACTACACGGCAGTACAGGCACTGTACTCCACTCGGGACTACACGGCAGTACAGGCACTCTACTCCACTCAGTACTACACTGCACTATACACACAGTACTCCACTCGGGACTACACGGCACTACATGCACTGTACTCCACTCAGTACTATACTGCACTATACACACAGTACTCCACTCGGCACTACACGGCAGTACAGGCACTGTACTCCACTCAGTACTACACGGCAGTACAAGCAGTGTACTCCACTCGGTACTACACGGCAGTACAGGCAGTGTACTCCAATCAGCACTACACGGCAATACATGCACTGTACTCCACTCGGGACTACCCGGCAGTATGCACACAGTATTCCACTCGGGACTACACGGCAGTACAGGCACTGTACTCCACTCGGTACTACACGGCAGTACAGGCACTGTACTCCACTCGGTACTACACGGCAGTACAGGCACTCTACTCCACTCAGTACTACACTGCACTATACACACAGTACTCCACTCGGGACTACACGGCACTACATGCACTGTACTCCACTCAGTACTATACTGCACTATACACACAGTACTCCACTCGGCACTACACGGCAGTACAGGCCCCGTACTCCACTCAGTACTACACGGCAGTACAAGCAGTGTACTCCACTCGGTACTACACGGCAGTACAGGCAGTGTACTCCAATCAGCACTCCACGGCAGTACAGGCACTGTACTCCACTCGGGACTACACGGCAGTACAGGCATTGTACTCCACTCAGTACTACACGGCAGTAGAGGCACTGTACTCCACTCGGTACTACACGGCACTACACACACAGTACTATACTCGGTACTACACGGCAGTACAGGCACTGTACTCCACTCGGTACTACACGGCACTATACACACAGTACTCCATTCGGGACTACACGGCAGTACATGCACTGTACTCCACTCAGTACTACACGGCAGTACAGGCACTGTACTCTACTCAGTAATACACGGCAGTACAGGCACTGTACTCCACTCAGTACAACACGGCAGTACAGGCACTGTACTCCACTCGGTACTACACGGCACTACACACACAGTACTCCACTCGGTACTACACGGCAGTACACGCACTGTACTCCACTCGGTACTACACGGCACTATACACACAGTACTCCACGCGGGACTACACGGCAGTATAGACACAGTACTCCACTCTGTATTACACGGCACTATACAGACAGTACTCCACTCAGTACTACACGGCAGTACCGGATTGTACCCCAATCAGTACTACACGGCAGTACAGGCACTGTACTCCACTCGGTACTACACCGCACTATACACACAGTACTCCACTCGGTACTACACGGCAGTACAGGCACTGTACTCCACTGGGTACTACACGGCACTATACACACAGTACTCCATTCGGGACTACACGGCAGTACAGGCACTGTACTCCACTCAGTAGTACACGGCAGTACAGGCACTGTACTCCACTCGGTACTACACGGCACTATACACACAGTACTCCATTCGGGACTACACGGCTGTACCAGCACTGTACCCCGATCAGTACTACACGGCTGTACAGGCACTGTACTCCATTCGGTACTACACCGCACTATACACACAGTACTCCACTCGGTACTACACGGAAGTACAGGCACTGTACTCCACTCGGTACTACACGGCATTATACACAGAGTACTCCTCTCGGTACTACACGGCATTACAGGCACGGTACTCCACTCAGTACTACACGGCAGTACAGGCAGTGTACTCCACTCGGTACTAAACGGCACTATACACACAGTGCTCCATTCGGGACTACACGGCAGTACAGGCACTGTACTCCACTCAGTACTACACGGCAGTACAGGCACTGTACTCCACTCGGTACTACACGGCACTAAACACACAGTACTACACTCGGTACTACACGGCAGTACAGGCACTCTACTCCACTCAGTACTACACGGCAGTATACACACAGTCCCCCACTCGGTACTACACGGCGGTACAGGTACTGTACTCCACTCAGCACTACACTGCACTATACACACAGTAATCCACTCGGGACTACTCGGCAGTACAGGTACTGTACTCCACTAAGTACTACACGGCTGTATACACACAGTCCCCCACTCGGTACTACACGGCAGTACAGGCACTGTACTATACTCAGTACTACACGGCAGTACAGGTACTGTACTCCACTCAGCACTACACTGCACTATACACACGGTACTCCACTGGGTACTACACGGCAGTACAGGCACTGTACTCCACTGAGCACTACACTGCACTATACACACAGTACTCCACTCAGTAATACACGGCAGTATACACACAGTCCCCCACTCGGTACTACACGGCAGTACAGGCACTTTACTCCACTCAGTACTACACGGCAGTATACACACAGTCACCCACTCGGTACTACACGGCAGTACAGGCACTGTACTTCACTCAGTACTACACGGCAGTATACACACAGTCCCCCACTCGGTACTACACGGCAGTACAGATACTGTACTCCACTCAGTACTACACGGCAGTATGCACACAGTACTCCACTCGGTACTACACGACAGTACAGGCACTGTACTATACTCAGTACCACACGGCAGTATATACACAGTCCCCCACTCGGTACTACACGGCAGTACAAGCACTGTACCCCACTCAGTACTACACGGCAGTACAGGCACTGTACTCCACTCAGTGCTACACGGCACTACACACACTGTACTCCACTCCGTACTACACGGCAGTACAGGCACTGTACTCCACTCCTTACTACACGGCAGTACAGGCACTGTACTCCACGCAGTACTACACGGCACTATACACACTGTACTCCACTCGGTACTGGACGGCACTATACACACTGTACTCCACCCAGTACTACACGGCAGTACTGGTCCTGTATTCCACTCAGTACTACACGGCAGTATGCACAGAGTACTCCAATCAGTACTACACGGCAGTACATGCAGTGTACTCCAATCAGTACTAAACGGCTGTACAGGCACTGTACTCCACTCGGGACTACACGGCAGTACAGGCACTGTACTCCACCCAGTACTACACGGCAGTACATGCACTGTACTCCACTCAGTACTACACGGCAGTATGCACACAGTACTCCACTCGGTACTACACGGCAGTACAGGCACTGTACTCCACTCAGTACTGCACGGCACTATACACACAGTACTCCACTCAGTACTACACTGCACTATACACACAGTACTCCACTCGGGACTACACGGCAGTACAGGCAATGTACTCCACTCAGTACTGCACGGCAGTACAGGCACTGTACTCCACTCGGTACTACACGGCAGTACAGGCACTGTACTCCACTCAGTACTACACGGCAGTATGCACACAGTATTCCACTCGGGACTACACGGCTGTACAGGCACGGTACTCCACTCAGTACTACACGGCAGTACAGGCAGTGTACTCCACTCGGTACTACACGGCACTATACACACAGTGCTCCATTCGGGACTACAGGGCAGTACAGGCACTGTACTCCACTCAGTACTACACGGCAGTATACACACAGTCCCCCACTCGGTACTACACGGCGGTAGAGGTACTGTACTCCACTCAGCACTACACTGCACTATACACACTGTACTCCACTCGGGACTACTCGGCAGTACAGGTACTGTACTCCACTCAGTACTACACGGCTGTATACACACAGTCCCCCACTCGGTACTACACGGCAGTACAGGCACTGTACTATACTCAGTACTACACGGCAGTACAGGTACTGTACTCCACTCAGCACTACACTGCACTATACACACGGTACTCCACTCGGTACTACACGGCAGTACAGGCACTGTACTCCACTGAGAACTACACTGCACTATACACACAGTACTCCACTCAGTAATACACGGCAGTATACACACAGTCCCCCACTCGGTACTACACGGCAGTACAGGCACTCTACTCCACTCAGTACTACACGGCAGTATACACACAGTCCCCCACTCGGTACTACACGGCAGTACAGGCACTGTACTTCACTCAGTACTACACGGCAGTATACACACAGTCCCCCACTCGGTACTACACGGCAGTACAGATACTGTACTCCACTCAGTACTACACGGCAGTATGCACACAGTACTCCACTCGGTACTACACGGCAGTACAGGCACTGTACTATACTAAGTACTACACGGCAGTATACACACAGTCCCCCACTCGGTACTACACGGCAGTACAGGCACTGTACCCCACTCAGTACTACACGGCAGTACAGGCACTGTACTCCACTCAGTGCTACACGGCACTACACACACTGTACTCCACTCCGTACTACACGGCAGTACAGGCACTGTACTCCACTCCTTACTACACGGCAGTACAGGCACTGTACTCCACGAAGTACTACACGGCACTATACACACTGTACTCCACTCGGTACTAGACGGCACTATACACACTGTACTCCACCCAGTACTACACGGCAGTACTGGTCCTGTATTCCACTCAGTACTACACGGCAGTATGCACAGAGTACTCCAATCGGTACTACACGGCAGTACAGGCAGTGTACTCCAATCAGTACTAAACGGCTGTACAGGCACTGTACTCCACTCGGGACTACACGGCAGTACAGGCACTGTACTCCACTCAGTACTACACTGCACTATACACACAGTACTCCACTCGGGACTACACGCCAGTACATGCACTGTACTCCACTCAGTACTACACTGCACTATACACACAGAACTCCACTCGGCACTACACGGCAGTACAGGCACTGTACTCCAATCAGTACTACACGGCAGTACAGGCACTGAACTCCACTCGGGACTACACGGCAGTACAGGCACTATACTCCACTCAGTACTACACGGCAGTACAAGCACTGTACTCCAATCGGTACTACACGGCAGTACAGGCAGTGTACTCCAATCAGTACTACTCGGCAGTACAGGCACTGTACTCCACTCGGGACTACACGGCAGTACAGGCACTGTACTCCACTCGGTACTACACGGCACTACACACATAGTACTCCACTCGGTACTACACGGCAGTACAGGCACTGTACTCCACACGGTACTACACGGCACTATACACACAGTAGTCCATTCGGGACTACACGGCAGTACATGCACTGTACTCCACTCAGTACTACACGGCAGTACAGGCACTGTACTCTACTCAGTACTACACGGCAGTCCAGGCACTGTACTCCACTCAGTACTACACGGCAATACAGGCACTGTACTCCTCTCGGTACTACACGGCACTACACACACAGTACTCCACTCGGTACTACACGGCAGTACAGGCACTGTACTCCACTCGGTACTACACGGCACTATACACACAGTACTCCACTCGGGACTACACGGCAGTATAGACACAGTACTCCACTCTGTACTACACGGCACTATACACACAGAAATCCACTCAGTACTACACGGCAGTACCGGCACTGTACCCCAATCAGTACTACACGGCAGTACAGGCACTGTACTCCACTCGGTACTACACCGCACTATACACACAGTACTCCACTCGGTACTACACGGCAGTACAGGCACTGTATTCCACTCGGTACTACACGGCACTATACACACAGTACTCCACTCAGTACTACACGGCAGTACCGGCAAACTACCCCAATCAGTACTACACGGCAGTACAGGCACTGTACTCCACTCGGTACTACACCGCACTATACACACAGTACTCCACTCGGTACTACACGGCACTACACACACAGTACTCCACTCGGTACTACACGGCAGTACAGGCACTGTACTCCACTCGGTACTACACGGCACTATACATACAGTACTCCACTCGGGACTACACGGCAGTATAGACACAGTAGTCCACTCTGTACTACACGGCACTATACACACAGTACTCCACTCAGTACTACACGGCAGTACCGGCACTGTACCCCAATCAGTACTACACTTCAGTACAGGCACTGTACTCCACTCGGTACTACACCGCACTATACACACAGTACTCCACTCGGTACTACACGGCAGTACAAGCAGTGTACTCCACTCGGTACTACACGGCAGTATAGGCACTGTACTCCAATCAGTACTACACGGCAGTACAGGCACTGTACTCCACTCAGTACTACACGGCAGTACAAGCAGTGTACTCCACTCAGTACTACACGGCAGTACAGGCACTGTACTCCAATCAGTACTACACGGCAGTACAGGCACTGTACTCCACTCATTACTACTCGGCAGTACAGGCACTGTACTCCACTCGGTACTACACGGCACTATACACACAGTACTCCACTCGGTACTACACGGCATTACAGGCACTGTACTCCACTCAGTACTACACGGCAGTACAGGCACTGTACTCCACTCGGTACTACACGGCAGTACAAGCAGTGTACTCCAATCAGTACTACACGGCAGTACAGGCACTGTACTCCACTCAGTACTACACGGCAGTACAAGCAGTGTACTCCACTCAGTACTACACGGCAGTACAGGCACTGTACTCCACTCGGTACTACACGGCACTACACACATAGTACTCCACTCGGTACTACACGGCAGTACAGGCACTGTACTCCACACGGTACTACACGGCACTATACACACAGTAGTCCATTCGGGACTACACGGCAGTACATGCACTGTACTCCACTCAGTACTACACGGCAGTACAGGCACTGTACTCTACTCAGTACTACACGGCAGTACAGGCACTGTACTCCACTCAGTACTACACGGCAATACAGGCACTGTACTCCTCTCGGTACTACACGGCACTACACACACAGTACTCCACTCGGTACTACACGGCACTCTACACACAGTACTCCATTCGGGACTACACGGCAGTACAGGCACTGTACTCCACTCAGTACTACACGGCAGTACAGGCACTGTACTCCACTCGGTACTACACGGCACTATACACACAGTACTCCATTCGGGACTACACGGCAGTACCGGCACTGTACCCCAATCAGTACTACACGGCTGTACAGGCACTGTACTCCACTCAGTACTACACGGCAGTACAGGCACTGTACTCCACTCGGTACTACACGGCACTATACACACAGTACTACACTCGGTACTACACGGCAGTACAGGCACTCTACTCCACTCAGTACTACACGGCAGTATACACACAGTCCACCACTCGGTACTACACGGCGGTACAGGTACTGTACTCCACTCAGCACTACACTGCACTATACACACAGTACTCCACTCGGGACTACTCGGCAGTACAGGTACTGTACTCCACTCAGTACTACACGGCTGTATACACACAGTCCCCCACTCGGTACGACACGGCAGTACAGGCACTGTACTATACTCAGTACTACACGGCAGTACAGGTACTGTACTCCACTCAGCACTACACTGCACTATACACACGGTACTCCACTCGGTACTACACGGCCGTACAGGCACTGTACTCCACTGAGCACTACACTGCACTATACACACAGTACTCCACTCAGTAATACACGGCAGTATACACACTGTCCCCCACTCGGTACTACACGGCAGTTCAGGCACTCTACTCCACTCAGTACTACACGGCAGTATACACACAGTCCCCCACTCGGTACTACACGGCAGTACTGGTCCTGTATTCCACTCAGTACTACACGGCAGTATGCACAGAGTACTCCAATCGGTACTACACGGCAGTACAGGCAGTGTACTCCAATCAGTACTAAGCGGCTGTACAGGCACTGTACTCCACTCGGTACTACACGGCAGTACAGGCACTGTACTCCACTCAGTACTACACTGCACTATACACACAGTACTCCACACGGGACTACACGCCAGTACATGCACTGTACTCCACTCAGTACTACACTGCACTATACACACAGAATTCCACTCGGCACTACACGGCAGTACAGGCACTGTACTCCACTCAGTACTACACGGCAGTACAAGCAGTGTACTCCACTCGGTACTACACGGCAGTACAGGCACTGTAGTCCAATCAGTACTACACGGCAGTACAGGCACTGTACTCCACTCGGGACTACACGGCAGTACAGGCACTCTACTCCACTCAGTACTACACGGCAGTACAAGCACTGTACTCCAATCGGTACTACACGGCAGTACAGGCAGTGTACTCCAATCAGTACTACTCGGCAGTACAGGCACTGTACTCCACTCGGGACTACACGGCAGTACAGGCGCTGTACTCCACTCGGTACATCACGGCACTACACACATAGTACTCCACTCGGTACTACACGGCAGTACAGGCACTGTACTCCACTCGGTACTACACGGCACTATACACACAGTAGTCCATTCGGGACTACACGGCAGTACATGCACTGTACTCCACTCAGTACTACACGGCAGTACAGGCACTGTACTCAACTCAGTACTACACGGCAGTACAGGCACTCTACTCCACTCAGTACTACACGGCAGTACAGGCACTGTACTCCACTCGGTACTACACGGCACTACACACACAGTACTCCACACGGTACTACACGGCAGTACATGCACTCTACTCCACTCGGTACTACACGGCAGTACATGCACTGTACTCCACTCAGTACTACACTGCACTATACACACAGTGCTCCACTCGGCACTACACGGCAGTACAGGCACAGTACTTCACTCAGTACTACACGGCAGTACAAGCACTGTACTCCACTCGGTACTACACGGCAGTACATGCACTGTACTCCGATCAGTACTACACGGCAGTACACGCACTGTACTCCACTCGGGACTACACGGCAGTACAGGCACTGTACTCCACTCAGTACTACACGGCAGTACAGGCACTGCAATCCACTCGGTACTACACGGCACTATACACACAGTAATCCATTCGGGAATACACGGCAGTACAGGCACTGTACTCCACTCAGTACTACACGGCAGTACACGCACTGTACTCCACTCAGTACTACACGGCAGTACAGGCACTGTACTCCACTCGGTGCTACACGGCACTATACACACAGTACTCCACTCAGTACTACACGGCAGTACAGGCACTGTACTCCACTCGCGACTACACGGCAGTACAGGCACTGTACTCCACTCAGTACTACACGACAGTACAGGCACTGTACTCCACTCAGTACTACACGGCCCTACAGGCACTGTACTCCACTCGGTACTACACTTCACTATACACACAGTAATCCACTCAGTACTACACGGCAGTACAGGCACTGTACTCCACTCGGGACTACACGGCAGTACAGGCACTGTACTCCATTCAGTACTACACGGCAGTACAGGCACTGTACTCCACTCAATACTACACGGCAGTACAGGCACTGTACTCCACTCGGTACTACATGGCACTATACACACAGTACTCCACTGGGTACTACACGGCAGTACAGGTACTGTACTCCACTCAGTACTACACGGCAGTATGCACACAGTACTCCACTCGGTACTACACGGCACTATACACACAGTACTCCACTCGGTACTACACGGCAATACAGGCACTGTACTCCAATCGGTACTACACGGCACTATACACACAGTACTCCACTCGGTACTACACGGCAGTACATGCACTGTACTCCAATCGGTACTACACCGCACTATACGCACAGTACTCCACTCGGTACCACACGGCAGTACATGCACTGTACTCCACTCGGTACTACACGGCACTATACAAACAGTACTCCACTCGGTACTACACGGCAGTACAGGCACTGTACTCCACTCAGTACTACACGGCAGTATGCACACAGTACTCCACTCGGTACTACACGGCAGTACAGGCACTGTACTCCACTCGGTACTACACGGCACTATACACACAGTAGTCCACTCGGTACTACACGGCAGTACATGCACTGTACTCCACTCGGTACTACACCGCACTATACAAACAGTACTCCACTCGGTACTTCACGGCAGTACATGCACTGTACTCCACTCGGTACTACACCGCACTATACAAACAGTACTCCACTCGGTACTTCACGGCAGTACATGCACTGTACTCCACTCGGTACTACACCGCACTATACAAACAGTACTCCACTCGGTACTTCACGGCAGTACATGCACTGTACTCCACTCGGTACTACACCGCACTATACAAAGTGTACTCCACTCGGTACTACACGGCAGTACAGGTACTGTACTCCACTCAGCACTACACTGCACTATACACACAGTACTCCACTGCCGACTACTCGGCAGTACAGGTACTGTACTCCACTCAGTACTACACGGCAGTACAGGCACTGTACACCACTCAGTACTACACTGCACTATACACACAGTACTACACTCGGGACTACACGGCAGTACAGCCACTGTACTCCACTCGGTACTACACAGCAGTACAGGTACTGTACTCCACTCAGTACTACACGGCAGTATGCACACAATACTCCACTCGGTACTGCACGGCACTATACACACAGTACTCCACTTGGTACTACAAGGCAATACAGGCACTGTACTCCACTCGGTACTACACGGCACTATACACACAGTAGTCCACTCGGTACTACACGGCAGTACATGCACTGTACTCCACTCGGTACTACACCGCACTATACAAACAGTACTCCACTCGGTACTTCACGGCAGTACATGCACTGTACTCCACTCGGTACTACACCGCACTATACAAAGTGTACTCCACTCGGTACTACACGGCAGTACAGGTACTGTACTCCACTCAGCACTACACTGCACTATACACACAGTACTCCACTGCCGACTACTCGGCAGTACAGGTACTGTACTCCACTCAGTACTACACGGCAGTATGCACACAGTACTCCACTCAGTACTACACGGCAGTACAGGCACTGTACTCCACTCGGTACTACACGGCACTATACACACTGTACTCCACTCGGTAGTACACGGCAGCACAGGCACTGTACTCCACTCAGTACTACACGGCACTATACACACTGTACTCCACTCGGTACTAGACGGCACTATAAACACTGTACTCCACTCGGTACTACACGGCAGTACAGGCACTGTACTCCGCTCAGTACTACACTGCAGTACAGGCACTGTACTCCACTCGGTACTACACGGCACTATACACACAGTACTCCACTCGGTACTAAAAGCAGTACATGCACTGTTCTCCACTCAGTACTACACTGCACTACACACACAGTACTCCACTCGGTACTACACGGCAGTACAGGCAGTGTCTCCACTCAGTACTACACGGCACTATAGACACTGTACTCCACTCGGTACTACACGGCACTATACACACAACCTCCACTCGGTACTACACGGCAGTACATGCACTTTTCTCCACTCAGTACTACACTGCACTACACACACAGTACTCCACTCGGTACTACACGGCAGTACAGGCACTGTACTCCACTCAGTGCTACACGGCACTATACACACTGTACTCCACTCGGTACTACACGGCACTATACACACTGTAGTCCACTCAGTACTACACGGCACTACAGGCACTGTACTCCACTCGGTACTACACGGCACTATACACCCAGTACTCCACTCGGTACTACACGCAGTACATGCACTGTTCTCCACTCAGTACTACACTGCACTACACACACAGTACTCCGCTCGGTACTACACGGCAGTACAGGTACTGTACTCCACTCGGTACTACACGGCACTATACACACAGTACTCCACTCGGTACTACACGCAGTACAGGCACTGTACTCCACTCAGTACTACACGGCACTATACACACAGTACTCCACTCGGTACTACACGGCACTATACACACAACCTCCACTCGGTACTACACGGCAGTACATGCACTTTTCTCCACTCAGTACTACACTGCACTACACACACAGTACTCCACTCGGTACTACACGGCAGTACAGGCACTGTACTCCACTCAGTGCTACACGGCACTATACACACTGTACTCCACTCGGTACTACACGGCACTATACACACTGTAGTCCACTCAGTACTACACGGCAGTACAGGCACTGTACTCCACTCGGTACTACACGGCACTATACACCCAGTACTCCACTCGGTACTACACGCAGTACATGCACTGTTCTCCACTCAGTACTACACTGCACTACACACACAGTACTCCGCTCGGTACTACACGGCAGTACAGGTACTGTACTCCACTCGGTACTACACGGCACTATACACACAGTACTCCACTCGGTACTACACGCAGTACAGGCACTGTACTCCACTCAGTACTACACGGCACTATACACACAGTACTCCACTCGGTACTACACGGCAGTACAGGCACTGTACATCACTCGGTACTACACGGCACTATACACAAAGTACTCCACTCGGTACTACACAGCAGTACAGGCATTGCACTCCACTCGGAAATACACGGCACTATACACACAGTACTCCACGCGGTACTACACGGCAGTACAGGCACAGTACTCCACTCACTACTACACGGCAGTACAGGCACTGTACTCCACTCGGGACTACACAGCAGTAAAGGCACTGTACTCCACTCAGTACTTCACGGCAGTACAGGCACTCTACTCCACTCGGTACTACATGGCACTATACACACAGTACTCCACTGGGTACTACACGGCAGTACAGGTACTGTACTCCACTCAGAACTACACGGCAGTATGCACACAGTACTCCACTCGGTACTACACGGCAGTACAGGCACTGTACTACACTCAGTACTACACGGCAGTACATGCACTGTACTCCACTCGGTATTACACGGCACTATACACACAGTACTCCACTCAGTACTACACGGCAGTACAGGCACTGTACTCCACTCGAGACTACACGGCAGTACAGGCACTGTACTCCACTCAGTACTACACGGCAGTACAGGCACTGTACTCCACTCAGTACTACACGGCAGTACAGGCACTGTACTCCACTCGGTACTACACGGCACTATACACACAGTACTCCACTCAGTACTACACGGCAGTACAGGAACTGTACCCCACTCGGGACTACACGGCAGTATGCACAGAGTACTCCACTCGGGACTACACGGCAGTACAGGCACTGTACTCCACTCGGTACTACACGGCCGTACAGGCACTCTACTCCACTCAGTACTACACTGCACTACACACACAGTACTCCACTCGGGACTACACGGCACTACATGCACTGTACTCCACTCAGTACTATACTGCACTATACACACAGTACTCCACTCGACACTACACGGCAGTACAGGCACTGTACTCCACTCAGTACTGCACGGCAGTACAAGCACTGTACTCCAATCGGTACTACACTGCAGTACTGGCAGTGTACTCCAATCAGTACTACACGGCTGTACAGGCACTGTACTCCACTCGGGACTACACGGCAGTACAGGCACTGTACTCCACTCAGTACTACACTGCACTATACACACAGTACTCCACTCGGGACTACACGCCAGTACATGCACTGTACTCCACTCAGTACTACACTGCGCTATACACACAGAACTCCACTCGGCACTACACGGCAATACAGGCACTGTACTACACTCAGTACTACTCGGCAGTACAAGCAGTGTACTCCACTCGGTACTACACGGCAGTACAGGCACTGTACTCCAATCAGTACTACACGGCAATACAGGCACTCTACTCCAATCGGTACTACACGGCAGTACAGGCAGTGTACTCCAATCAGTACTACACGGCAGTACAGGCACTGTACTCCACTCGGGACTACACGGCAGTACAGGCACTGTACTCCACACGGTACTACACGGCACTACACACACAGTACTCCACTCGGTACTACACGGCAGTACAGGCACTGTACTCCACGCGGTACTACACGGCACTATACACACAGTACTCCATTCGGGACTACACGGCAGTACATGCACTGTACTCCACTCAGTACTACACGGCAGTACAGGCACTGTACTCTACTCAGTACTACACGGCAGTACAGGCACTGTACTCCACTCAGTACTACACGGCAGTACAGGCACTGTACTCCACTCGGTACTACACGGCACTACACACACAGTACTCCACTCGGTACTACACGGCAGTACAGGCACTGTACTCCACTCGGTACTACACGGCACTATACACACAGTACTCCACTCGGGACTACACGGCAGTATCGACACAGTACTCTACTCTGTACTACACGGCACTATACACACAGTACTCCACTCAGTACTACACGGCAGTACAGGCAGTGTACTCCACTCGGTACTACACGGCACTATACACACAGTACTCCACTCGGTACTACACGGCATTACAGGCACTGTACTCCACTCGGTACTACACGGCAGTACAGGCACTGTACTCCAATCAGTACTACACGGCAGTACAGGCACTGTATTCCACTCAGTACTACACGGCAGTACAAGCAGTGTACTCCACTCGGTACTACACGGCAGTACATTCACTGTACTCCACTCAGCACTACACGGCAGTACAGGCACTGTACTCCACTCAGTACTACACGGCAGTACAAGCAGTGTACTCCACTCGGTACTACACGGCAGTACAGGCACTGTACTCCAAACAGTACTACACGGCAGTACAGGCACTGTACTCCACTCAGTACTACACGGCAGTACAGGCACTGTACTCCACTCGGTACTACACGGCACTATACACACAATACTCCACTCGGTACTACACGGCATTACAGGAACTGTACTCCACTCAGTACTACACGGCAGTACAGGCACTGTACTCCACTCTGTACTACACGGCACTATACACACAGAACTCCACTCGGCACTACACGGCAGTACAGGCACTGTACTCCACTCAGTACTACACGGCAGTACAAGCAGTGTACACCACTCGGTACTACACGGCAGTACAAGCACTGTACTCCACTCGGGACTACACGGCAGTACAGGCACTGTACTCCACTCAGTACTACACGACAGTACAGGCACTGTACTCCACTCAGTACTACACGGCTCTACAGGCACTGTACTCTACTCGGTACTACACGGCACTATACACACAGTACACCACGCAGTACTAAACGGCAGTACAGGCACTGTACTCCACTCGGGACTACACGGCAGTACAGGCACTGTACTCCACTCAGTACTACACGGCAGTACAGGCACTGTACTCCACTCAGTACTACACGGCAGTACACCCACTGTACTCCACTCGGTACTACACGGCACTACACACACAGTACACCACTCAGTACTACACGGCAGTACAGGCACAGTACTCCACTCACTACTACACGGCAATACAGGCACTGTACTCCACTCGGTACTACACGGCAGTACAGGCACTCTACTCCACTCAGTACTACACGGCAGTACAGAAACTGTACTCCACACGGTACTACACGGCACTATACACACAGTACTCCACTCGGTACTACACGGCAGTACAGGTACTGTACTCCACTCAGTACTACACGGCAGTATGCACACAGTACTCCACTCGGTACTACACGGCACTATACACACAGTCCTCCACTCGGTACTACAAGGCAATACAGGCACTGTACTTCACTCGGTACTACACGGCACTATACACACAGTACTCCACTCCGTACTACACGGCAGTACATGCACTGTATTAGACTCGGTACACCACCGCACTATACACACAGTACTCCACTCGGTAATACACGGCAGTACATCCACTGTACTAAACTCGGTACTACAGGGCACTATACACACAGTACTCCACTCGGCACTACACGGCAGTACAGGCACTGTACTCCACCCAGTACTACACGGCAGTATGCACACAGTACTCCACTCGGTACTACACGGCACTATACACACAGTACTCCACTCGGTACTACACGGCAGTATAGGCACTGTACTCCACTCAGTACTACACGGCAGTATGCACTCAGTACTCCACTCGGTACTACATGGCAGTACAGGCACTGTACTCCACTCGGTACTACACGGCAGTATACACACAGTACTCCACTCGGGACTACATGGCAGTACAGGCACTGTTCTCCACTCAGTACTACACGGCAGTATGCACACAAATCCCCACTCGGTACTACACGGCACTATACACACTGTACTCCACTGAGTACTACACGGCAGTATACACACAGTCCCCCACTCGGTACTACACGGCAGTACAGGCACTGTACTCCACTCAGTACTACACTGCACTATACACACAGTACTCCACTCAGTACTACACTGCACTATACACACTGTACTCCACTCGGGACTACTCGGCAGTACAGGCACTGTACTCCACTCAGTACTACAGGGCAGTATACACACAGTCCCCCACTCGGTACTACACGGCAGTACAGGCACTGTACTCCACTCAGAACTGCACGGCAGAATACACACAGTCCCCCACACGGTACTACACGGCAGTACAGGTACTGTACTCCACTCAGCACTACACTGCACTGTACACACAGTACTCCACTGCAGACTACTCGGCAGTACAGGTACTGTATTCCACTCAGTACTACACGGCAGTATGCACACAGTACTCCACTCAGTACTACACGGCAGTACAGGCACTGTACTCCACTCGGTACTACACGGCACTATACACACTGTACTCCACTCGGTACTACACGGCAGCACAGGCACTGTACTCCACTCAGTACTACACGGCACTATACACACTGTACTCCACTCGGTACTAGACGGCACTATAAACACTGTACTCCACTCGGTACAACACGGCAGTACAGGCACTGTACTCCGCTCAGTACTACACTGCAGTACAGGCACTGTACTCCACTCGGTACTACACGGCACTATACACACAGTACTCCACTCGGTACTAAAAGCAGTACATGCACTGTTCTCCACTCAGTACTACACTGCACTACACACACAGTACTCCACTCGGTACTACACGGCAGTACAGGCAGTGTACTCCACTCAGTACTACACGGCACTATAGACACTGTACTCCACTCGGTACTACACGGCACTATACACACTGTACTCCACTCGGTACTACACGGCAGTACATGCACTGTTCTCCACTCAGTACTACACTGCACTACACACACAGTACCCCACTCAGTACTACACGGCAGTACAGGCACTGTACTCCACTCGGGACTACACGGCAGTACAGGCACTGTACTCCATTCAGTACTACACGGCAGTACAGGCACTGTACTCCACTCAATACTACACGGCAGTACACCCACTGTACTCCACTCGGTACTACACGGCACTATACCCACAGTACTCCACTCAGTACTACACGGCAGTACAGGCACAGTACTCCACTCACTACTACACGGCAGTACAGGCACTGTACTCCACTCGGGACTACACAGCAGTACAGGCACTGTACTCCACTCAGTACTACACGGCAGTACAGGCACTGTACTCCACTCGGTACTACATGGCACTATACACACAGTACTCCACTGGGTACTACACGGCAGTACAGGTACTGTACTCCACTCAGTACTACACGGCAGTATGCACACAGTACTCCACTCGGTACTACACGGCACTATACACACAGTACTCCACTCGGTACTACACGGCAATACAGGCACTGTACTCCAAACGGTACTACACGGCACTATACACACAGTACTCCACTCGGTACTACACGGCAGTACATGCACTGTACTCCAATCGGTACTACACCGCACTATACGCACAGTACTCCACTCGGTACCACACGGCAGTACATGCACTGTACTCCACTCGGTACTACACGGCACTATACAAACAGTACTCCACTCGGTACTACACGGCAGTACAGGCACTGTACTCCACTCAGTACTACACGGCAGTATGCACACAGTACTCCACTCGGTACTACACGGCAGTACAGGCACTGTACTCCACTCGGTACTACACGACACTATGCACACAGTAATCCACTCGGTACTACACGGCAGTACAAGCACTGTACTCCACTCGGTACTAAACGGCAGTATACACACAGTCACCCACTCGGTACTACACGGCAGTACAGGCACTGTACTCCACCCAGTACTACACGGCAGTACAGGCACTGTACACCACTCAGTACTACACTGCACTATACACACAGTACTACACTCGGGACTACACGGCAGTACAGCCACTGTACTCCACTCGGTACTACACGGCAGTACAGGTACTGTACTCCACTCAGTACTACACGGCAGTATGCACACAATACTCCACTCGGTACTGCACGGCACTATACACACAGTACTCCACTTGGTACTACAAGGCAATACAGGCACTGTACTCCACTCGGTACTACACGGCACTATACACACAGTAGTCCACTCGGTACTACACGGCAGTACATGCACTGTACTCCACTCGGTACTACACCGCACTATACAAACAGTACTCCACTCGGTACTTCACGGCAGTACATGCACTGTACTCCACTCGGTACTACACCGCACTATACAAAGTGTACTCCACTCGGTACTACACGGCAGTACAGGTACTGTACTCCACTCAGCACTACACTGCACTATACACACAGTACTCCACTGCCGACTACTCGGCAGTACAGGTACTGTACTCCACTCAGTACTACACGGCAGTATGCACACAGTACTCCACTCAGTACTACACGGCAGTACAGGCACTGTACTCCACTCGGTACTACACGGCACTATACACACTGTACTCCACTCGGTAGTACACGGCAGCACAGGCACTGTACTCCACTCAGTACTACGCGGCACTATACACACTGTACTCCACTCGGTACTAGACGGCACTATAAACACTGTACTCCACTCGGTACTACACGGCAGTACAGGCACTGTACTCCGCTCAGTACTACACTGCAGTACAGGCACTGTACTCCACTCGGTACTACACGGCACTATACACACAGTACTCCACTCGGTACTAAAAGCAGTACATGCACTGTTCTCCACTCAGTACTACACTGCACTACACACACAGTACTCCACTCGGTACTACACGGCAGTACAGGCAGTGTCTCCACTCAGTACTACACGGCACTATAGACACTGTACTCCACTCGGTACTACACGGCACTATACACACAACCTCCACTCGGTACTACACGGCAGTACATGCACTTTTCTCCACTCAGTACTACACTGCACTACACACACAGTACTCCACTCGGTACTACACGGCAGTACAGGCACTGTACTCCACTCAGTGCTACACGGCACTATACACACTGTACTCCACTCGGTACTACACGGCACTATACACTCTGTAGTCCACTCAGTACTACACGGCAGTACAGGCACTGTACTCCACTCGGTACTACACGGCACTATACACCCAGTACTCCACTCGGTACTACACGCAGTACATGCACTGTTCTCCACTCAGTACTACACTGCACTACACACACAGTACTCCGCTCGGTACTACACGGCAGTACAGGTACTGTACTCCACTCGGTACTACACGGCACTATACACACAGTACTCCACTCGGTACTACACGCAGTACAGGCACTGTACTCCACTCAGTACTACACGGCACTATACACACAGTACTCCACTCGGTACTACACGGCACTATACACACAACCTCCACTCGGTACTACACGGCAGTACATGCACTTTTCTCCACTCAGTACTACACTGCACTACACACACAGTACTCCACTCGGTACTACACGGCAGTACAGGCACTGTACTCCACTCAGTGCTACACGGCACTATACACACTGTACTCCACTCGGTACTACACGGCACTATACACACTGTAGTCCACTCAGTACTACACGGCAGTACAGGCACTGTACTCCACTCTGTACTACACGGCACTATACACCCAGTACTCCACTCGGTACTACACGCAGTACATGCACTGTTCTCCACTCAGTACTACACTGCACTACACACACAGTACTCCACTCGGTACTACACGGCAGTACAGGCACTGTACATCACTCGGTACTACACGGCACTATACACAAAGTACTCCACTCGGTACTACACAGCAGTACAGGCATTGCACTCCACTCGGAAATACACGGCACTATACACACAGTACTCCACGCGGTACTACACGGCAGTACAGGCACAGTACTCCACTCACTACTACACGGCAGTACAGGCACTGTACTCCACTCGGGACTACACAGCAGTAAAGGCACTGTACTCCACTCAGTACTTCACGGCAGTACAGGCACTCTACTCCACTCGGTACTACATGGCACTATACACACAGTACTCCACTGGGTACTACACGGCAGTACAGGTACTGTACTCCACTCAGAACTACACGGCAGTATGCACACAGTACTCCACTCGGTACTACACGGCAGTACAGGCACTGTACTACACTCAGTACTACACGGCAGTACATGCACTGTACTCCACTCGGTATTACACGGCACTATACACACAGTACTCCACTCAGTACTACACGGCAGTACAGGCACTGTACTCCACTCGAGACTACACGGCAGTACAGGCACTGTACTCCACTCAGTACTACACGGCAGTACAGGCACTGTACTCCACTCAGTACTACACGGCAGTACAGGCACTGTACTCCACTCGGTACTACACGGCACTATACACACAGTACTCCACTCAGTACTACACGGCAGTACAGGAACTGTACCCCACTCGGGACTACACGGCAGTATGCACAGAGTACTCCACTCGGGACTACACGGCAGTACAGGCACTGTACTCCACTCGGTACTACACGGCCGTACAGGCACTCTACTCCACTCAGTACTACACTGCACTACACACACAGTACTCCACTCGGGACTACACGGCACTACATGCACTGTACTCCACTCAGTACTATACTGCACTATACACACAGTACTCCACTCGACACTACACGGCAGTACAGGCACTGTACTCCACTCAGTACTGCACGGCAGTACAAGCACTGTACTCCAATCGGTACTACACTGCAGTACCGGCAGTGTACTCCAATCAGTACTACACGGCTGTACAGGCACTGTACTCCACTCGGGACTACACGGCAGTACAGGCACTGTACTCCACTCAGTACTACACTGCACTATACACACAGTACTCCACTCGGGACTACACGCCAGTACATGCACTGTACTCCACTCAGTACTACACTGCGCTATACACACAGAACTCCACTCGGCACTACACGGCAGTACAGGCACTGTACTACACTCAGTACTACTCGGCAGTACAAGCAGTGTACTCCACTCGGTACTACACGGCAGTACAGGCACTGTACTCCAATCAGTACTACACGGCAATACAGGCACTCTACTCCAATCGGTACTACACGGCAGTACAGGCAGTGTACTCCAATCAGTACTACACGGCAGTACAGGCACTGTACTCCACTCGGGACTACACGGCAGTACAGGCACTGTACTCCACACGGTACTACACGGCACTACACACACAGTACTCCACTCGGTACTACACGGCAGTACAGGCACTGTACTCCACGCGGTACTACACGGCACTATACACACAGTACTCCATTCGGGACTACACGGCAGTACATGCACTGTACTCCACTCAGTACTACACGGCAGTACAGGCACTGTACTCTACTCAGTACTACACGGCAGTACAGGCACTGTACTCCACTCAGTACTACACGGCAGTACAGGCACTGTACTCCACTCGGTACTACACGGCACTACACACACAGTACTCCACTCGGTACTACACGGCAGTACAGGCACTGTACTCCACTCGGTACTACACGGCACTATACACACAGTACTCCACTCGGGACTACACGGCAGTATCGACACAGTACTCTACTCTGTACTACACGGCACTATACACACAGTACTCCACTCAGTACTACACGGCAGTACAGGCAGTGTACTCCACTCGGTACTACACGGCACTATACACACAGTACTCCACTCGGTACTACACGGCATTACAGGCACTGTACTCCACTCAGTACTACACGGCAGTACAAGCAGTGTACTCCACTCGGTACTACACGGCAGTACAGGCACTGTACTCCAATCAGTACTACACGGCAGTACAGGCACTGTATTCCACTCAGTACTACACGGCAGTACAAGCAGTGTACTCCACTCGGTACTACACGGCAGTACAGGCACTGTACTCCACTCAGCACTACACGGCAGTACAGGCACTGTACTCCACTCAGTACTACACGGCAGTACAAGCAGTGTACTCCACTCGGTACTACACGGCAGTACAGGCACTGTACTCCAATCAGTACTACACGGCAGTACAGGCACTGTACTCCACTCAGTACTACACGGCAGTACAGGCACTGTACTCCACTCGGTACTACACGGCACTATACACACAATACTCCACTCGGTACTACACGGCATTACAGGAACTGTACTCCACTCAGTACTACACGGCAGTACAGGCACTGTACTCCACTCTGTACTACACGGCACTATACACACAGAACTCCACTCGGCACTACACGGCAGTACAGGCACTGTACTCCACTCAGTACTACACGGCAGTACAAGCAGTGTACACCACTCGGTACTACACGGCAGTACAAGCACTGTACTCCACTCGGGACTACACGGCAGTACAGGCAATGTACTCCACTCAGTACTACACGACAGTACAGGCACTGTACTCCACTCAGTACTACACGGCTCTACAGGCACTGTACTCTACTCGGTACTACACGGCACTATACACACAGTACACCACGCAGTACTAAACGGCAGTACAGGCACTGTACTCCACTCCGGACTACACGGCAGTACAGGCACTGTACTCCACTCAGTACTACACGGCAGTACAGGCACTGTACTCCACTCAGTACTACACGGCAGTACACCCACTGTACTCCACTCGGTACTACACGGCACTACACACACAGTACTCCACTCGGTACTACACGGCAGTACAGGCAATGTACTCCACTCAGTACTACACGACAGTACAGGCACTGTACTCCACTCAGTACTACACGGCTCTACAGGCACTGTACTCTACTCGGTACTACACGGCACTATACACACAGTACACCACGCAGTACTAAACGGCAGTACAGGCACTGTACTCCACTCAGTACTACACGGCAGTACACCCACTGTACTCCACTCGGTACTACACGGCACTACACACACAGTACTCCACTCGGTACTACACGGCAGTACAAGCACTGTACTCCACTCGGGACTACACGGCAGTACAGGCAATGTACTCCACTCAGTACTACACGACAGTACAGGCACTGTACTCCACTCAGTACTACACGGCTCTACAGGCACTGTACTCTACTCGGTACTACACGGCACTATACACACAGTACACCACGCAGTACTAAACGGCAGTACAGGCACAGTACTCCACTCACTACTACACGGCAATACAGGCACTGTACTCCACTCGGTACTACACGGCAGTACAGGCACTCTACTCCACTCAGTACTACACGGCAGTACAGAAACTGTACTCCACACGGTACTACACGGCACTATACACACAGTACTCCACTCGGTACTACACGGCAGTACAGGTACTGTACTCCACTCAGTACTACACGGCAGTATGCACACAGTACTCCACTCGGTACTACACGGCACCATACACACAGTCCTCCACTCGGTACTACAAGGCAATACAGGCACTCTACTTCACTCGGTACTACACGGCACTATACACACAGTACTCCACTCCGTACTACACGGCAGTACATGCACTGTATTAGACTCGGTACACCACCGCACTATACACACAGTACTCCACTCGGTAATACACGGCAGTACATCCACTGTACTAAACTCGGTACTACAGGGCACTATACACACAGTACTCCACTCGGCACTACACGGCAGTACAGGCACTGTACTCCACCCAGTACTACACGGCAGTATGCACACAGTACTCCACTCGGTACTACACGGCACTATACACACAGTACTCCACTCGGTACTACACGGCAGTATAGGCACTGTACTCCACTCAGTACTACACGGCAGTATGCACTCAGTACTCCACTCGGTACTACATGGCAGTACAGGCACTGTACTCCACTCGGTACTACACGGCAGTATACACACAGTACTCCACTCGGGACTACATGGCAGTACAGGCACTGTTCTCCACTCAGTACTACACGGCAGTATGCACACAAATCCCCACTCGGTACTACACGGCACTATACACACTGTACTCCACTGAGTACTACACGGCAGTATACACACAGTCCCCCACTCGGTACTACACGGCAGTACAGGCACTGTACTCCACTCAGTACTACACTGCACTATACACACAGTACTCCACTCAGTACTACACTGCACTATACACACTGTACTCCACTCGGGACTACTCGGCAGTACAGGCACTGTACTCCACTCAGTACTACAGGGCAGTATACACACAGTCCCCCACTCGGTACTACACGGCAGTACAGGCACTGTACTCCACTCAGAACTGCACGGCAGAATACACACAGTCCCCCACACGGTACTACACGGCAGTACAGGTACTGTACTCCACTCAGCACTACACTGCACTGTACACACAGTACTCCACTGCAGACTACTCGGCAGTACAGGTACTGTATTCCACTCAGTACTACACGGCAGTATGCACACAGTACTCCACTCAGTACTACACGGCAGTACAGGCACTGTACTCCACTCGGTACTACACGGCACTATACACACTGTACTCCACTCGGTACTACACGGCAGCACAGGCACTGTACTCCACTCAGTACTACACGGCACTATACACACTGTACTCCACTCGGTACTAGACGGCACTATAAACACTGTACTCCACTCGGTACAACACGGCAGTACAGGCACTGTACTCCGCTCAGTACTACACTGCAGTACAGGCACTGTACTCCACTCGGTACTACACGGCACTATACACACAGTACTCCACTCGGTACTAAAAGCAGTACATGCACTGTTCTCCACTCAGTACTACACTGCACTACACACACAGTACTCCACTCGGTACTACACGGCAGTACAGGCAGTGTACTCCACTCAGTACTACACGGCACTATAGACACTGTACTCCACTCGGTACTACACGGCACTATACACACTGTACTCCACTCGGTACTACACGGCAGTACATGCACTGTTCTCCACTCAGTACTACACTGCACTACACACACAGTACTCCACTCGGTACTACACGGCAGTACAGGCACTGTTCTCCCCTCAGTACTACACGGCACTATACACACTGTACTCCACACGGTACTACACGGCACTATACACACTGTACTCCACTCAGTACTACACGGCAGTACAGGCACTGTACTCCACTCGGTACTACACGGCACTATACACACAGTACTCCACTCGGTACTACACGCAGTACATGCACTTTTCTCCACTCAGTACTACACTGCACTACACACACAGTACTCCGCTCGGTACTACACGGCAGTAGAGGCACTGTACTCCACTCGGTACTACACGGCACTATACACACAGTACTCCACTCGGTACTACACGCAGTACAGGCACTGTACTCCACTCAGTACTACACGGCACTATACACACAGTACTCCACTCGGTACTACACGGCAGTACAGGCACTGTACATCACTCGTTACTACACGGCACTATACACAAAGTACTCCACTCGGTACTACACGGCAGTACAGGCATTGTACTCAACTCGGAAATACACGGCACTATACACACAGTACTCCACTCGGTACTACACGGCAGTACATGCACTGTTCTCCACTCACTACTACACTGCACTACACAAACTGTACTCCACTGGGGACTACACGGCAGTACAGGCACTGTACTCCACCCAGTACTACACGGCAGTACAGGCACTGTACTCCACTCAGTACTACACGGCAGTATGCACACAGTACTCCACTCGGTACTACACGGCAGTACAGGCACTGTACTCCACTCAGTACTGCACGGCACTATACACACAGTACTCCACTCAGTACTACACTGCACTATACACACAGTACTCCACTCGGGACTACACGGCAGTACAGGCAATGTACTCCACTCAGTACTGCACGGCAGTACAGGCACTGTACTCCACTCGGTACTACACGGCAGTACAGGCACACTACTCCACTCAGTACTACACGGCAGTATGCACACAGTATTCCACTCGGGACTACACGGCAGTACAGGAACTGTACTCCACTCGGTACTACACGGCAGTACAGGCACTGTACTCCACTCGGTACTACACGGCAGTACAGGCACTCTACTCCACTCAGTACTACACTGCACTATACACACAGTACTCCACTCGGGACTACACGGCACTACATGCACTGTACTCCACTCAGTACTATACTGCACTATACACACAGTACTCCACTCGGCACTACACGGCAGTACAGGCACTGTACTCCACTCAGTACTACACGGCAGTATAAAAGCAGTGTACTCCACTCGGTACTACACGGCAGTACAGGCAGTGTACTCCAATCAGCACTACACGGCAGTACAGGCACTGTACTCCACTCGGGACTACACGGCAGTACAGGCACTGTACTCCACTCAGTACTACACGGCAGTACAGGCACTGTACTCCACTCGGTACTACACGGCCCTACACACACAGTACTATACTCGGTAGTACACGGCAGTACAGGCACTGTACTCCACTCGGTACTACACGGCACTATACACACAGTACTCCATTCGGGACTACACGGCAGTACATGCACTGTACTCCACTCAGTACTACACGGCAGTACAGGCACTGTACTCTACTCAGTAATACACGGCAGTACAGGCACTGTACTCCACTCAGTACAACACGGCAGTACAGGCACTGTACTCCACTCGGTACTACACGGCACTACACACACAGTATTCCACTCGGTACTACACGGCAGTACAGGCACTGTACTCCAATCGGTACTACACGGCACTATACACACAGTACTCCACGCGGGACTACACGGCAGTATAGACACAGTACTCCACTCTGTATTACACGGCACTATACACACAGTACTCCACTCAGTACTACACGGCAGTACCGGATTGTACCCCAATCAGTACTACACGGCAGTACAGGCACTGTACTCCACTCGGTACTACACCGCACTATACACACAGTACTCCACTCGGTACTACACGGCAGTACAGGCACTGTACTCCACTCGGTACTACACGGCACTATACACACAGTACTCCATTCGGGACTACACGGCAGTACAGGCACTGTACTCCACTCAGTACTACACGGCAGTACAGGCACTGTACTAAACTCGGTACTACACGGCACTATACACACAGTACTCCATTCGGGACTACACGGCAGTACCGGCACTGTACCCCAATCAGTACTACACGGCTGTACAGGCACTGTACTCCACTCGGTACTACACCGCACTATACACACAGTACTCCACTCGGTACTACACGGCAGTACAGGCACTGTACTCCACTCGGTACTACACGGCATTATACACAGAGTACTCCACTCGGTACTACACGGCATTACAGGCACGGTACTCCACTCAGTACTACACGGCAGTACAGGCAGTGTACTCCACTCGGTACTACACGGCAGTACAGGCACTCTACTCCACACAGTACTACACTGCACTATACACACAGTACTCCACTCGGGACTACACGGCACTACATGCACTGTACTCCACTCAGTACTATACTGCACTATACACACAGTACTCCCCTCGGCACTACACGGCAGTACAAGCACTGTACTCCACCCAGTACTACACGGCAGTACAAGCAGTGTACTCCACTCAGTACTACACGGCAGTACAGGCAGTGTACTCCAATCAGCACTACACGGCAGTACAGGCACTGTACTCCACTCGGGACTACACGGCAGTACAGGCACTGTACTCCACTCAGTACTACACGGCAGTACAGGCACAGTACTCCACTCGGTACTACACGGCACTACACACACAGTACTATACTCGGTACTACACGGCAGTACAGGCACTGTACTCCACTCGGTACTACACGGCACTATACACACAGTACTCCATTCGGGACTACACGGCAGTACATGCACTGTACTCCACTCAGTACTACACGGCAGTACAGGCACTGTATTCTACTCAGTAATACACGGCAGTACAGGCACTGTACTCCACTCAGTACAACACGGCAGTACAGGCACTGTACTCCACTCGGTACTACACGGCACTACACACACAGTACTCCACTCGGTACTACACGGCAGTACAGGCACTGTACTCCACTCGGTACTACACGGCACTATACACACAGTACTCCACGCGGGACTACACGGCAGTATAGACACAGTACTCCACTCTGTATTACACGGTACTATACACACAGTACTCCACTCGGTACTACACGGCATTACAGGCACAGTACTCCACTCAGTACTACACGGCAGTACAAGCAGTGTACTCCACTCGGTACTACACGGCAGTACAGGCACTGTACTCCAATCAGTACTACACGGCAGTACAGGCACTGTATTCCACTCAGTACTACACGGCAGTACAAGCAGTGTACTCCACTCGGTACTACACGGCAGTACAGGCACTGTACTCCACTCAGCACTACACGGCAGTACAGGCACTGTACTCCACTCAGTACTACACGGCAGTACAAGCAGTGTACTCCACTCGGTACTACACGGCAGTACAGGCACTGTACTCCAATCAGTACTACACGGCAGTACAGGCACTGTACTCCACTCAGTACTACACGGCAGTACAGGCACTATACTCCACTCGGTACTACACGGCACTATACACACAGTACTCCACTCGGTACTACACGGCATTACAGGCACTGTACTCCACTCAGTACTACACGGCAGTACAGGCACTGTACTCCACTCGGTACTACACGGCAGTACAAGCAGTGTACTCCAATCGGTACTACACGGCAGTACAGGCACTGTACTCCAATCAGTACTACACGGCAGTACAGGCACTGTACTCCACTCAGTACTACACGGCAGTACAGGCACTGTACTCCACTCGGGACTACACGGCACTATACACACAGTACTCCACTCGGTACTACACGGCATTACAGGAACTGTACTCCACTCAGTACTACACGGCAGTACAGGCACTGTACTCCACTCTGTACTACACGGCACTATACACACAGAACTCCACTCGGCACTACACGGCAGTACAGGCACTGTACTCCACTCAGTACTACACGGCAGTACAAGCAGTGTACACCACTCGGTACTACACGGCAGTACAAGCACTGTACTCCACTCGGGACTACACGGCAGTACAGGCACTGTACTCCACTCAGTACTACACGACAGTACAGGCACTGTACTCCACTCAGTACTACACGGCCCTACAGGCACTGTACTCCACTCGGTACTACACGGCACTATACACACAGTACACCACGCAGTACTAAACGGCAGTACAGGCACTGTACCCCACTCGGGACTACACGGCAGTACAGGCACTGTACTCCACTCAGTACTACACGGCAGTACAGGCACTGTACTCCACTCAGTACTACACGGCAGTACACCCACTGTACTCCACTCGGTACTACACGGCACTACACACACAGTACACCACTCAGTACTACACGGCAGTACAGGCACAGTACTCCACTCACTACTACACGGCAATACAGGCACTGTACTCCACTCGGTACTACACGGCAGTACAGGCACTCTACTCCACTCAGTACTACACGGCAGTACAGAAACTGTACTCCACACGGTACTACACGGCACTATACACACAGTACTCCACTCGGTACTACACGGCAGTACAGGTACTGTACTCCACTCAGTACTACAAGGCAGTATGCACACAGTACTCCACTCGGTACTACACGGCACTATACACACAGTCCTCCACTCGGTACTACAAGGCAATACAGGCACTGTACTTCACTCGGTACTACACGGCACTATACACACAGTACTCCACTCCGTACTACACGGCAGTACATGCACTGTATTAGACTCGGTACACCACCGCACTATACACACAGTACTCCACTCGGTAATACACGGCAGTACATCCACTGTACTAAACTCGGTACTACAGGGCACTATACACACAGTACTCCACTCGGCACTACACGGCAGTACAGGCACTGTACTCCACCCAGTACTACACGGCAGTATGCACACAGTACTCCACTCGGTACTACACGGCACTATACACACAGTACTCCACTCGGTACTACACGGCATTATAGGCACTGTACTCCACTCAGTACTACACGGCAGTATGCACTCAGTACTCCACTCGGTACTACATGGCAGTACAGGCACTGTACTCCACTCGGTACTACACGGCAGTATACACACAGTACTCCACTCGGGACTACATGGCAGTACAGGCACTGTTCTCCACTCAGTACTACACGGCAGTATGCACACAAATCCCCACTCGGTACTACACGGCACTATACACACTGTACTCCACTGAGTACTACACGGCAGTATACACACAGTCCCCCACTCGGTACTACACGGCAGTACAGGCACTGTACTCCACTCAGTACTACACTGCACTATACACACAGTACTCCACTCAGTACTACACTGCACTATACACACTGTACTCCACTCGGGACTACCCGGCAGTACAGGCACTGTACTCCACTCAGTACTACACGGCAGTATACACACAGTCCCCCACTCGGTACTACACGGCAGTACAGGCACTGTACTCCACTCAGAACTGCACGGCAGAATACACACAGTCCCCCACACGGTACTACACGGCAGTACAGGTACTGTACTCCACTCAGCACTACACTGCACTATACACACAGTACTCCACTGCAGAGTACTCGGCAGTACAGGTACTGTATTCCACTCAGTACTACACGGCAGTATGCACACAGTACTCCACTCAGTACTACACGGCAGTACAGGCACTGTACTCCACGCGGTACTACACGGCACTATACACACTGTACTCCACTCGGTACTACACGGCAGCACAGGCACTGTACTCCACTCAGTACTACACGGCACTATACACACTGTACTCCACTCGGTACTAGACGGCACTATAAACACTGTACTCCACTCGGTACAACACGGCAGTACAGGCACTGTACTCCGCTCAGTACTACACTGCAGTACAGGCACTGTACTCCACTCGGTACTACACGGCACTATACACACAGTACTCCACTCGGTACTAAAAGCAGTACATGCACTGTTCTCCACTCAGTACTACACTGCACTACACACACAGTACTCCACTCGGTACTACACGGCAGTACAGGCAGTGTACTCCACTCAGTACTACACGGCACTATAGACACTGTACTCCACTCGGTACTACACGGCACTATACACACTGTACTCCACTCGGTACTACACGGCAGTACATGCACTGTTCTCCACTCAGTACTACACTGCACTACACACACAGTACTCCACTCGGTACTACACGGCAGTACAGGCACTGTACTCCACTCAGTACTACACGGCACTATACACACTGTACTCCACTCGGTACTACACGGCACTATACACACTGTACTCCACTCAGTACTACACGGCAGTACAGGCACTGTACTCCACTCGGTACTACACGGCACTATACACACAGTACTCCACTCGGTACTACACGCAGTACATGCACTTTTCTCCACTCAGTACTACACTGCACTACACACACAGTACTCCGCTCGGTACTACACGGCAGTAGAGGCACTGTACTCCACTCGGTACTACACGGCACTATACACACAGTACTCCACTCGGTACTACACGCAGTACAGGCACTGTACTCCACTCAGTACTACACGGCACTATACACACAGTACTCCACTCGGTACTACACGGCAGTACAGGCACTGAACATCACTCGGTAGTACACGGCACTATACACAAAGTACTCCACTCGGTACTACACGGCAGTACAGGCATTGTACTCCACTCGGAAATACACGGCACTATACACACAGTACTCCACTCGGTACTACACGGCAGTACATGCACTGTTCTCCACTCACTACTACACTGCACTACACAAACTGTACTCCACTGGGGACTACACGGCAGTACAGGCACTGTACTCCACCCAGTACTACACGGCAGTACAGGCACTGTACTCCACTCAGTACTACACGGCAGTATGCACACAGTACTCCACTCGGTACTACACGGCAGTACAGGCACTGTACTCCACTCAGTACTGCACGGCACTATACACACAGTACTCCACTCAGTACTACACTGCACTATACACACAGTACTCCACTCGGGACTACACGGCAGTACAGGCAATGTACTCCACTCAGTACTGCACGGCAGTACAGGCACTGTACTCCACTCGGTACTACACGGCAGTACAGGCACACTACTCCACTCAGTACTACACGGCAGTATGCACACAGTATTCCACTCGGGACTACACGGCAGTACAGGCACTGTACTCCACTCGGTACTACACGGCAGTACAGGCACTGTACTCCACTCGGTACTACACGGCAGTACAGGCACTCTACTCCACTCAGTACTACACTGCACTATACACACAGTACTCCACTCGGGACTACACGGCACTACATGCACTGTACTCCACTCAGTACTATACTGCACTATACACACAGTACTCCACTCGGCACTACACGGCAGTACAGGCACTGTACTCCACTCAGTACTACACGGCAGTATAAAAGCAGTGTACTCCACTCGGTACTACACGGCAGTACAGGCAGTGTACTCCAATCAGCACTACACGGCAGTACAGGCACTGTACTCCACTCGGGACTACACGGCAGTACAGGCACTGTACTCCACTCAGTACTACACGGCAGTACAGGCACTGTACTCCACTCGGTACTACACGGCCCTACACACACAGTACTATACTCGGTAGTACACGGCAGTACAGGCACTGTACTCCACTCGGTACTACACGGCACTATACACACAGTACTCCCTTCGGGACTACACGGCAGTACATGCACTGTACTCCACTCAGTACTACACGGCAGTACAGGCACTGTACTCTACTCAGTAATACACGGCAGTACAGGCACTGTACTCCACTCAGTACAACACGGCAGTACAGGCACTGTACTCCACTCGGTACTACACGGCACTACACACACAGTATTCCACTCGGTACTACACGGCAGTACAGGCACTGTACTCCAATCGGTACTACACGGCACTATACACACAGTACTCCGCGCGGGACTACACGGCAGTATAGACACAGTACTCCACTCTGTATTACACGGCACTATACACACAGTACTCCACTCAGTACTACAAGGCAGTACCGGATTGTACCCCAATCAGTACTACACGGCAGTACAGTCACTGTACTCCACTCGGTACTACACCGCACTATACACACAGTACTCCACTCGGTACTACACGGCAGTACAGGCACTGTACTCCACTCGGTACTACACGGCACTATACACACAGTACTCCATTCGGGACTACACGGCAGTACAGGCACTGTACTCCACTCAGTACTACACGGCAGTACAGGCACTGTACTAAACTCGGTACTACACGGCACTATACACACAGTACTCCATTCGGGACTACACGGCAGTACCGGCACTGTACCCCAATCAGTACTACACGGCTGTACAGGCACTGTACTCCACTCGGTACTACACCGCACTATACACACAGTACTCCACTCGGTACTACACGGCAGTACAGGCACTGTACTCCACTCGGTACTACACGGCATTATACACAGAGTACTCCACTCGGTACTACACGGCATTACAGGCACGGTACTCCACTCAGTACTACACGGCAGTACAGGCAGTGTACTCCACTCGGTACTACACGGCAGTACAGGCACTCTACTCCACACAGTACTACACTGCACTATACACACAGTACTCCACTCGGGACTACACGGCACTACATGCACTGTACTCCACTCAGTACTATACTGCACTATACACACAGTACTCCCCTCGGCACTACACGGCAGTACAAGCACTGTACTCCACCCAGTACTACACGGCAGTACAAGCAGTGTACTCCACTCAGTACTACACGGCAGTACAGGCAGTGTACTCCAATCAGCACTACACGGCAGTACAGGCACTGTACTCCACTCGGGACTACACGGCAGTACAGGCACTGTACTACACTCAGTACTACACGGCAGTACAGGCACAGTACTCCACTCGGTACTACACGGCACTACACACACAGTACTATACTCGGTACTACACGGCAGTACAGGCACTGTACTCCACTCGGTACTACACGGCACTATACACACAGTACTCCATTCGGGACTACACGGCAGTACATGCACTGTACTCCACTCAGTACTACACGGCAGTACAGGCACTGTACTCTACTCAGTAATACACGGCAGTACAGGCACTGTACTCCACTCAGTACAACACGGCAGTACAGGCACTGTACTCCACTCGGTACTACACGGCACTACACACACAGTACTCCACTCGGTACTACACGGCAGTACAGGCACTGTACTCCACTCGGTACTACACGGCACTATACACACAGTACTCCACGCGGGACTACACGGCAGTATAGACACAGTACTCCACTCTGTATTACACGGCACTATACACACAGTACTCCACTCAGTACTACACGGCAGTACCGGATTGTACCCCAATCAGTACTACACGGCAGTACAGGCCCTGTACTCCACTCGGTACTACACCGCACTATACACACAGTACTCCAATCGGTACTACACGGCAGTACAGGCACTGTACTCCACTCGGTACTACACGGCACTATACACACAGTCATCCATTCGGGACTACACGGCAGTACAGGCACTGTACTCCACTCAGTACTACACGGCAGTACAGGCACTGTACTCCACTCGGTACTACACGGCACTATACACACAGTACTCCATTCGGGACTACACGGCAGTACCGGCACTGTACCCCAATCAGTACTACACGGCTGTACAGGCACTGTACTCCACTCGGTACTACACCGCACTATACACACAGTACTCCACTCGGTACTACACGGCAGTACAGGCACTGTACTCCACTCGGTACTACACGGCATTATACACAGAGTACTCCACTCGGTACTACACGGCATTACAGGCACGGTACTCCACTCAGTACTACACGGCAGTACAGGCAGTGTACTCCACTCGGTACTAAACGGCACTATACACACAGTGCTCCATTCGGGACTACACGGCAGTACAAGCACTGTACTCCACTCAGTACTACACGGCAGTACAGGCACTGTACTCCACTCGGTACTACACGGCACTATACACACAGTACTACACTCGGTACTACACGGCAGTACAGGCACTCTACTCCACTCAGTACTACACGGCAGTATACACAGAGTCCCCCACTCGGTACTACACGGCGGTACAGGTACTGTACTCCACTCAGCACTACACTGCACTATACACACAGTACTCCACTCGGGACTACTCGGCAGTACAGGTACTGTACTCCACTCAGTACTACACGGCTGTATACACACAGTCCCCCACTCGGTACTACACGGCAGTACAGGCACTGTACTATACTCAGTACTACACGGCAGTACAGGTACTGTACTCCACTCAGCACTACACTGCACTATACACACGGTACTCCACTCGGTACTACACGGCAGTACAGGCACTGTACTCCACTGAGGACTACACTGCACTATACACACAGTACTCCACTCAGTAATACACGGCAATACACACACAGTCCCCCACTCGGTACTACACGGCAGTACAGGCACTCTACTCCACTCAGTACTGCACGGCAGTATACACACAGTCCCCCACTCGGTACTACACGGCAGTACAGGCACTGTACTTCACTCAGTACTACACGGCGGTATACACACAGTCCCCCACTCGGTACTACACGGCAGTACAGATACTGTACTCCACTCAGTACTACACGGCAGTATGCACACAGTACTCCACTCTGTACTACACGGCAGTACAGGCACTGTACTATACTCAGTACCACACGGCAGTATACACACAGTCCCCCACTCGGTACTACACGGCAGTACAAGCACTGTACCCCACTCAGTACTACACGGCAGTACAGGCACTGTACTCCACTCAGTGCTACACGGCACTACACACACTGTACTCCACTCCGTACTACACGGCAGTACAGGCACTGTACTCCACTCCTTACTACACGGCAGTACAGGCACTGTACTCCACGCAGTACTACACGGCACTATACACACTGTACTCCACTCGGTACTAGACGGCACTATACACACTGTACTCCACCCAGTACTACACGGCAGTACTGGTCCTGTATTCCACTCAGTACTACACGGCAGTATGCACAGAGTACTCCAATCGGTACTACACGGCAGTACAGGCAGTGTACTCCAATCAGTACTAAACGGCTGTACAGGCACTGTACTCCACTCGGGACTACACGGCAGTACAGGCACTGTACTCCACCCAGTACTACACGGCAGTACAGGCACTGTACTCCACTCAGTACTACACGGCAGTATGCACACAGTACTCCACTCGGTACTACACGGCAGTACAGGCACTGTACTCCACTCAGTACTGCACGGCACTATACACACAGTACTCCACTCAGTACTACACTGCACTATACCCACAGTACTCCACTCGGGACTACACGGCAGTACAGGCAATGTACTCCACTCAGTACTGCACGGCAGTACAGGCACTGTACTCCACTCGGTACTACACGGCAGTACAGGCACTGTACTCCACTCAGTACTACACGGCAGTATGCACACAGTATTCCACTCGGTACTACACGGCAGTACAGGCACTGTACTCCACTCGGTACTACACGGCAGTACAGGCACTGTACTCCACTCGGTACTACACGGCAGTACAGGCACTCTACTCCACTCAGTACTACACTGCACTATACACACAGTACTCCACTCGGGACTACACGGCACTACATACACTGTACTCCACTCAGTACTATACTGCACTATACACACAGTACTCCACTCGGCACTACACGGCAGTACAGGCCCTGTACTCCACTCAGTACTACACGGCAGTACAAGCAGTGTACTCCACTCGGTACTACACGGCAGCACAGGCAGTGTACTCCAATCAGCACTACACGGCAGTACAGGCACTGTACTCCACTCGGGACTACACGGCAGTACAGGCATTGTACTCCACTCAGTACTACACGGCAGTACAGGCACTGTACTCCACTCGGTACTACACGGCACTACACACACAGTACTATACTCGGTACTACACGGCAGTACAGGCACTGTACTCCACTCGGTACTACACGGCACTATACACACAGTACTCCATTCGGGACTACACGGCAGTACATGCACTGTACTCCACTCAGTACTACACGGCAGTACCGGCACTGTACTCTACTCAGTAATACACGGCAGTACAGGCACTGTACTCCACTCAGTACAACACGGCAGTACAGGCACTGTACTCCACTCGGTACTACACGGCACTACACACACAGTACTCCACTCGGTACTACACGGCAGTACAGGCACTGTACTCCACTCGGTACTACACGGCACTATACACACAGTACTCCACGCGGGACTACACGGCAGTATAGACACAGTACTCCACTCTGTATTACACGGCACTATACACACAGTACTCCACTCAGTACTACACGGCAGTACCGGATTGTACCCCAATCAGTACTACACGGCAGTACAGGCACTGTACTCCACTCGGTACTACACCGCACTATACACACAGTACTCCACTCGGTACTACACGGCAGTACAGGCACTGTACTCCACTCGGTACTACACGGCACTATACACACAGTACTCCATTCGGGACTACACGGCAGTACAGGCACTGTACTCCACTCAGTACTACACGGCAGTACAGGCACTGTACTCCACTCGGTACTACACGGCACTATACACACAGTACTCCATTCGGGACTACACGGCAGTACCAGCACTGTACCCCAATCAGTGCTACACGGCTGTACAGGCACTGTACTCCACTCGGTACTACACCGCACTATACACACAGTACTCCACTCGGTACTACACGGAAGTACAGGCACTGTACTCCACTCGGTACTACACGGCATTATACACAGAGTACTCCTCTCGGTACTACACGGCATTACAGGCACGGTACTCCACTCAGTACTACACGGCAGTACAGGCAGTGTACTCCACTCGGTACTACACGGCACTATACACACAGTGCTCCATTCGGGACTACACGGCAGTACAGGCACTGTACTCCACTCAGTACTACACGGCAGTACAGGCACTCTACTCCACTCAGTACTACACGGCAGTATACACACAGTCCCCCACTCGGTACTACACGGCGGTACAGGTACTGTACTCCACTCAGCACTACACTGCACTATACACACTGTACTCCACTCGGGACTACTCGGCAGTACAGGTACTGTACTCCACTCAGTACTACACGGCTGTATACACACAGTCCCCCACTCGGTACTACACGGCAGTACAGGCACTGTACTATACTCAGTACTACACGGCAGTACAGGTACTGTACTCCAGTCAGCACTACACTGCACTATACACACGGTACTCCACTCGGTACTACACGGCAGTACAGGCACTGTACTCCACTGAGAACTACACTGCACTATACACACAGTACTCCACTCAGTAATACACGGCAGTATACACACAGTCCCCCACTCGGTACTACACGGCAGTACAGGCACTCTACTCCACTCAGTACTACACGGCAGTACAGGTACTGTACTCCAGTCAGCACTACACTGCACTATACACAGAGTACTCCAATCTGTACTACACGGCAGTACAGGCAGTGTACTCCAATCAGTACTAAACGGCTGTACAGGCACTGTACTCCACTCGGGACTACACGGCAGTACAGGCACTGTACTCCACTCAGTACAGCACTGCACTATACACACAGTACTCCACTCGGGACTACACGCCAGTACATGCACTGTACTCCACTCAGTACTACACTGCACTATACACACAGAACTCCACTCGGCACTACACGGCAGTACAGGCACTGTACTCCAATCAGTACTACACGGCAGTACAGGCACTGTACTCCACTCAGTACTACACGGCAGTACAGGCACTGTACTCCACTCGGTACTACACGGCACTACACACACAGTACTCCACTCGGTACTACACGGCAGTACAGGCACTGTACTCCACTCGGTACTACACGGCACTATACACACAGTACTCCACTCCGTACTACACGGCAGTACATGCACTGTATTAGACTCGGTACACCACCGCACTATACACACAGTACTCCACTCGGTAATACACGGCAGTACATCCACTGTACTAAACTCGGTACTACAGGGCACTATACACACAGTACTCCACTCGGCACTACACGGCAGTACAGGCACTGTACTCCACCCAGTACTACACGGCAGTATGCACACAGTACTCCACTCGGTACTACACGGCACTATACACACAGTACTCCACTCGGTACTACACGGCATTATAGGCACTGTACTCCACTCAGTACTACACGGCAGTATGCACTCAGTACTCCACTCGGTACTACATGGCAGTACAGGCACTGTACTCCACTCGGTACTACACGGCAGTATACACACAGTACTCCACTCGGGACTACATGGCAGTACAGGCACTGTTCTCCACTCAGTACTACACGGCAGTATGCACACAAATCCCCACTCGGTACTACACGGCACTATACACACTGTACTCCACTGAGTACTACACGGCAGTATACACACAGTCCCCCACTCGGTACTACACGGCAGTACAGGCACTGTACTCCACTCAGTACTACACTGCACTATACACACAGTACTCCACTCAGTACTACACTGCACTATACACACTGTACTCCACTCGGGACTACTCGGCAGTACAGGCACTGTACTCCACTCAGTACTACACGGCAGTATACACACAGTCCCCCACTCGGTACTACACGGCAGTACAGGCACTGTACTCCACTCAGAACTGCACGGCAGAATACACACAGTCCCCCACACGGTACTACACGGCAGTACAGGTACTGTACTCCACTCAGCACTACACTGCACTATACACACAGTACTCCACTGCAGACTACTCGGCAGTACAGGTACTGTATTCCACTCAGTACTACACGGCAGTATGCACACAGTACTCCACTCAGTACTACACGGCAGTACAGGCACTGTACTCCACTCGGTACTACACGGCACTATACACACTGTACTCCACTCGGTACTACACGGCAGCACAGGCAATGTACTCCACTCAGTACTACACGGCACTATACACACTGTACTCCACTCGGTACTAGACGGCACTATAAACACTGTACTCCACTCGGTACAACACGGCAGTACAGGCACTGTACTCCGCTCAGTACTACACTGCAGTACAGGCACTGTACTCCACTCGGTACTACACGGCACTATACACACAGTACTCCACTCGGTACTAAAAGCAGTACATGCACTGTTCTCCACTCAGTACTACACTGCACTACACACACAGTACTCCACTCGGTACTACACGGCAGTACAGGCAGTGTACTCCACTCAGTACTACACGGCACTATAGACACTGTACTCCACTCGGTACTACACGGCACTATACACACTGTACTCCACTCGGTACTACACGGCAGTACATGCACTGTTCTCCACTCAGTACTACACTGCACTACACACACAGTACTCCACTCGGTACTACACGGCAGTACAGGCACTGTACTCCACTCAGTACTACACGGCACTATACACACTGTACTCCACTCGGTACTACACGGCACTATACACACTGTACTCCACTCAGTACTACACGGCAGTACAGGCACTGTACTCCACTCGGTACTACACGGCACTATACACACAGTACTCCACTCGGTACTACACGCAGTACATGCACTTTTCTCCACTCAGTACTACACTGCACTACACACACAGTACTCCGCTCGGTACTACACGGCAGTAGAGGCACTGTACTCCACTCGGTACTACACGGCACTATACACACAGTACTCCACTCGGTACTACACGCAGTACAGGCACTGTACTCCACTCAGTACTACACGGCACTATACACACAGTACTCCACTCGGTACTACACGGCAGTACAGGCACTGTACATCACTCGGTAGTACACGGCACTATACACAAAGTACTCCACTCGGTACTACACGGCAGTACAGGCATTGTACTCCACTCGGAAATACACGGCACTATACACACAGTACTCCACTCGGTACTACACGGCAGTACATGCACTGTTCTCCACTCACTACTACACTGCACTACACAAACTGTACTCCACTGGGGACTACACGGCAGTACAGGCACTGTACTCCACCCAGTACTACACGGCAGTACAGGCACTGTACTCCACTCAGTACTACACGGCAGTATGCACACAGTACTCCACTCGGTACTACACGGCAGTACAGGCACTGTACTCCACTCAGTACTGCACGGCACTATACACACAGTACTCCACTCAGTACTACACTGCACTATACACACAGTACTCCACTCGGGACTACACGGCAGTACAGGCAATGTACTCCACTCAGTACTGCACGGCAGTACAGGCACTGTACTCCACTCGGTACTACACGGCAGTACAGGCACACTACTCCACTCAGTACTACACGGCAGTATGCACACAGTATTCCACTCGGGACTACACGGCAGTACAGGCACTGTACTCCACTCGGTACTACACGGCAGTACAGGCACTGTACTCCACTCGGTACTACACGGCAGTACAGGCACTCTACTCCACTCAGTACTACACTGCACTATACACACAGTACTCCACTCGGGACTACACGGCACTACATGCACTGTACTCCACTCAGTACTATACTGCACTATACACACAGTACTCCACTCGGCACTACACGGCAGTACAGGCACTGTACTCCACTCAGTACTACACGGCAGTATAAAAGCAGTGTACTCCACTCGGTACTACACGGCAGTACAGGCAGTGTACTCCAATCAGCACTACACGGCAGTACAGGCACTGTACTCCACTCGGGACTACACGGCAGAACAGGCACTGTACTCCACTCAGTACTACACGGCAGTACAGGCACTGTACTCCACTCGGTACTACACGGCCCTACACACACAGTACTATACTCGGTAGTACACGGCAGTACAGGCACTGTACTCCACTCGGTACTACACGGCACTATACACACAGTACTCCCTTCGGGACTACACGGCAGTACATGCACTGTACTCCACTCTGTACTACACGGCAGTACAGGCACTGTACTCTACTCAGTAATACACGGCAGTACAGGCACTGTACTCCACTCAGTACAACACGGCAGTACAGGCACTGTACTCCACTCGGTACTACACGGCACTACACACACAGTATTCCACTCGGTACTACACGGCAGTACAGGCACTGTACTCCAATCGGTACTACACGGCACTATACACACAGTACTCCGCGCGGGACTACACGGCAGTATAGACACAGTACTCCACTCTGTATTACACGGCACTATACACACAGTACTCCACTCAGTACTACACGGCAGTACCGGATTGTACCCCAATCAGTACTACACGGCAGTACAGTCACTGTACTCCACTCGGTACTACACCGCACTATACACACAGTACTCCACTCGGTACTACACGGCAGTACAGGCACTGTACTCCACTCGGTACTACACGGCACTATACACACAGTACTCCATTCGGGACTACACGGCAGTACAGGCACTGTACTCCACTCAGTACTACACGGCAGTACAGGCACTGTACTAAACTCGGTACTACACGGCACTATACACACAGTACTCCATTCGGGACTACACGGCAGTACCGGCACTGTACCCCAATCAGTACTACACGGCTGTACAGGCACTGTACTCCACTCGGTACTACACCGCACTATACACACAGTACTCCACTCGGTACTACACGGCAGTACAGGCACTGTACTCCACTCGGTACTACACGGCATTATACACAGAGTACTCCACTCGGTACTACACGGCATTACAGGCACGGTACTCCACTCAGTACTACACGGCAGTACAGGCAGTGTACTCCACTCGGTACTACACGGCAGTACAGGCACTCTACTCCACACAGTACTACACTGCACTATACACACAGTACTCCACTCGGGACTACACGGCACTACATGCACTGTACTCCACTCAGTACTATACTGCACTATACACACAGTACTCCCCTCGGCACTACACGGCAGTACAAGCACTGTACTCCACCCAGTACTACACGGCAGTACAAGCAGTGTACTCCACTCAGTACTACACGGCAGTACAGGCAGTGTACTCCAATCAGCACTACACGGCAGTACAGGCACTGTACTCCACTCGGGACTACACGGCAGTACAGGCACTGTACTACACTCAGTACTACACGGCAGTACAGGCACAGTACTCCACTCGGTACTACACGGCACTACACACACAGTACTATACTCGGTACTACACGGCAGTACAGGCACTGTACTCCACTCGGTACTACACGGCACTATACACACAGTACTCCATTCGGGACTACACGGCAGTACATGCACTGTACTCCACTCAGTACTACACGGCAGTACAGGCACTGTACTCTACTCAGTAATACACGGCAGTACAGGCACTGTACTCCACTCAGTACAACACGGCAGTACAGGCACTGTACTCCACTCGGTACTACACGGCACTACACACACAGTACTCCACTCGGTACTACACGGCAGTACAGGCACTGTACTCCACTCGGTACTACACGGCACTATACACACAGTACTCCACGCGGGACTACACGGCAGTATAGACACAGTACTCCACTCTGTATTACACGGCACTATACACACAGTACTCCACTCAGTACTACACGGCAGTACCGGATTGTACCCCAATCAGTACTACACGGCAGTACAGGCCCTGTACTCCACTCGGTACTACACCGCACTATACACACAGTACTCCAATCGGTACTACACGGCAGTACAGGCACTGTACTCCACTCGGTACTACACGGCACTATACACACAGTCATCCATTCGGGACTACACGGCAGTACAGGCACTGTACTCCACTCAGTACTACACGGCAGTACAGGCACTGTACTCCACTCGGTACTACACGGCACTATACACACAGTACTCCATTCGGGACTACACGGCAGTACCGGCACTGTACCCCAATCAGTACTACACGGCTGTACAGGCACTGTACTCCACTCGGTACTACACCGCACTATACACACAGTACTCCACTCGGTACTACACGGCAGTACAGGCACTGTACTCCACTCGGTACTACACGGCATTATACACAGAGTACTCCACTCGGTACTACACGGCATTACAGGCACGGTACTCCACTCAGTACTACACGGCAGTACAGGCAGTGTACTCCACTCGGTACTAAACGGCACTATACACACAGTGCTCCATTCGGGACTACACGGCAGTACAAGCACTGTACTCCACTCAGTACTACACGGCAGTACAGGCACTGTACTCCACTCGGTACTACACGGCACTATACACACAGTACTACACTCGGTACTACACGGCAGTACAGGCACTCTACTCCACTCAGTACTACACGGCAGTATACACACAGTCCCCCACTCGGTACTACACGGCGGTACAGGTACTGTACTCCACTCAGCACTACACTGCACTATACACACAGTACTCCACTCGGGACTACTCGGCAGTACAGGTACTGTACTCCACTCAGTACTACACGGCTGTATACACACAGTCCCCCACTCGGTACTACACGGCAGTACAGGCACTGTACTATACTCAGTACTACACGGCAGTACAGGTACTGTACTCCACTCAGCACTACACTGCACTATACACACGGTACTCCACTCGGTACTACACGGCAGTACAGGCACTGTACTCCACTGAGGACTACACTGCACTATACACACAGTACTCCACTCAGTAATACACGGCAATACACACACAGTCCCCCACTCGGTACTACACGGCAGTACAGGCACTCTACTCCACTCAGTACTGCACGGCAGTATACACACAGTCCCCCACTCGGTACTACACGGCAGTACAGGCACTGTACTTCACTCAGTACTACACGGCGGTATACACACAGTCCCCCACTCGGTACTACACGGCAGTACAGATACTGTACTCCACTCAGTACTACACGGCAGTATGCACACAGTACTCCACTCTGTACTACACGGCAGTACAGGCACTGTACTATACTCAGTACCACACGGCAGTATACACACAGTCCCCCACTCGGTACTACACGGCAGTACAAGCACTGTACCCCACTCAGTACTACACGGCAGTACAGGCACTGTACTCCACTCAGTGCTACACGGCACTACACACACTGTACTCCACTCCGTACTACACGGCAGTACAGGCACTGTACTCCACTCCTTACTACACGGCAGTACAGGCACTGTACTCCACGCAGTACTACACGGCACTATACACACTGTACTCCACTCGGTACTAGACGGCACTATACACACTGTACTCCACCCAGTACTACACGGCAGTACTGGTCCTGTATTCCACTCAGTACTACACGGCAGTATGCACAGAGTACTCCAATCGGTACTACACGGCAGTGCAGGCAGTGTACTCCAATCAGTACTAAACGGCTGTACAGGCACTGTACTCCACTCGGGACTACACGGCAGTACAGGCACTGTACTCCACCCAGTACTACACGGCAGTACAGGCACTGTACTCCACTCAGTACTACACGGCAGTATGCACACAGTACTCCACTCGGTACTACACGGCAGTACAGGCACTGTACTCCACTCAGTACTGCACGGCACTATACACACAGTACTCCACTCAGTACTACACTGCACTATACCCACAGTACTCCACTCGGGACTACACGGCAGTACAGGCAATGTACTCCACTCAGTACTGCACGGCAGTACAGGCACTGTACTCCACTCGGTACTACACGGCAGTACAGGCACTGTACTCCACTCAGTACTACACGGCAGTATGCACACAGTATTCCACTCGGGACTACACGGCAGTACAGGCACTGTACTCCACTCGGTACTACACGGCAGTACAGGCACTGTACTCCACTCGGTACTACACGGCAGTACAGGCACTCTACTCCACTCAGTACTACACTGCACTATACACACAGTACTCCACTCGGGACTACACGGCACTACATACACTGTACTCCACTCAGTACTATACTGCACTATACACACAGTACTCCACTCGGCACTACACGGCAGTACAGGCCCTGTACTCCACTCAGTACTACACGGCAGTACAAGCAGTGTACTCCACTCGGTACTACACGGCAGTACAGGCAGTGTACTCCAATCAGCACTACACGGCAGTACAGGCACTGTACTCCACTCGGGACTACACGGCAGTACAGGCATTGTACTCCACTCAGTACTACACGGCAGTACAGGCACTGTACTCCACTCGGTACTACACGGCACTACACACACAGTACTATACTCGGTACTACACGGCAGTACAGGCACTGTACTCCACTCGGTACTACACGGCACTATACACACAGTACTCCATTCGGGACTACACGGCAGTACATGCACTGTACTCCACTCAGTACTACACGGCAGTACCGGCACTGTACTCTACTCAGTAATACACGGCAGTACAGGCACTGTACTCCACTCAGTACAACACGGCAGTACAGGCACTGTACTCCACTCGGTACTACACGGCACTACACACACAGTACTCCACTCGGTACTACACGGCAGTACAGGCACTGTACTCCACACGGTACTACACGGCACTATACACACAGTACTCCACGCGGGACTACACGGCAGTATAGACACAGTACTCCACTCTGTATTACACGGCACTATACACACAGTACTCCACTCAGTACTACACGGCAGTACCGGATTGTACCCTAATCAGTACTACACGGCAGTACAGGCACTGTACTCCACTCGGTACTACACCGCACTATACACACAGTACTCCACTCGGTACTACACGGCAGTACAGGCACTGTACTCCACTCGGTACTACACGGCACTATACACACAGTACTCCATTCGGGACTACACGGCAGTACAGGCACTGTACTCCACTCAGTACTACACGGCAGTACAGGCACTGTACTCCACTCGGTACTACACGGCACTATACACACAGTACTCCATTCGGGACTACACGGCAGTACCAGCACTGTACCCCAATCAGTGCTACACGGCTGTACAGGCACTGTACTCCACTCTGTACTACACCGCACTATACACACAGTACTCCACTCGGTACTACACGGAAGTACAGGCACTGTACTCCACTCGGTACTACACGGCATTATACACAGAGTACTCCTCTCGGTACTACACGGCATTACAGGCACGGTACTCCACTCAGTACTACACGGCAGTACAGGCAGTGTACTCCACTCGGTACTACACGGCACTATACACACAGTGCTCCATTCGGGACTACACGGCAGTACAGGCACTGTACTCCACTCAGTACTACACGGCAGTACAGGCACTCTACTCCACTCAGTACTACACGGCAGTATACACACAGTCCCCCACTCGGTACTACACGGCGGTACAGGTACTGTACTCCACTCAGCACTACACTGCACTATACACACTGTACTCCACTCGGGACTACTCGGCAGTACAGGTACTGTACTCCACTCAGTACTACACGGCTGTATACACACAGTCCCCCACTCGGTACTACACGGCAGTACAGGCACTGTACTATACTCAGTACTACACGGCAGTACAGGTACTGTACTCCAGTCAGCACTACACTGCACTATACACACGGTACTCCACTCGGTACTACACGGCAGTACAGGCACTGTACTCCACTGAGAACTACACTGCACTATACACACAGTACTCCACTCAGTAATACACGGCAGTATACACACAGTCCCCCACTCGGTGCTACACGGCAGTACAGGCACTCTACTCCACTCAGTACTACACGGCAGTATACACACAGTCCCCCACTCGGTACTACACGGCAGTACAGGCACTGTACTTCACTCAGTACTACACGGCAGTATACACACAGTCCCCCACTCGGTACTACACGGCAGTACAGATACTGTACTCCACTCAGTACTACACGGCAGTATGCACACAGTACTCCACTCGGTACTACACGGCAGTACAGGCACTGTACTATACTCAGTACTACACGGCAGTATACACACAGTCCCCCACTCGGTACTACACGGCAGTACAGGCACTGTACCCCACTCAGTACTACACGGCAGTACAGGCACTGTACTCCACTCAGTGCCACACGGCACTACACACACTGTACTCCACTCCGTACTACACGGCAGTACAGGCACTGTACTCCACTCCTTACTACACGCCAGTACAGGCACTGTACTCCACGCAGTACTACACGGCACTATACACACTGTACTCCACTCGGTACTAGACGGCACTATACACACTGTACTCCACCCAGTACTACACGGCAGTACTGGTCCTGTATTCCACTCAGTACTACACGGCAGTATGCACAGAGTACTCCAATCTGTACTACACGGCAGTACAGGCAGTGTACTCCAATCAGTACTAAACGGCTGTACAGGCACTGTACTCCACTCGGGACTACACGGCAGTACAGGCACTGTACTCCACTCAGTACAGCACTGCACTATACACACAGTACTCCACTCGGGACTACACGCCAGTACATGCACTGTACTCCACTCAGTACTACACTGCACTATACACACAGAACTCCACTCGGCACTACACGGCAGTACAGGCACTGTACTCCAATCAGTACTACACGGCAGTACAGGCACTGTACTCCACTCAGTACTACACGGCAGTACAGGCACTGTACTCCACTCGGTACTACACGGCACTACACACACAGTACTCCACTCGGTACTACACGGCAGTACAGGCACTGTACTCCACTCGGTACTACACGGCACTATACACACAGTACTCCACTCGGGACTACACGCCAGTACATGCACTGTACTCCACTCAGTACTACACTGCACTATACACACAGAACTCCACTCGGCACTACACGGCAGTACAGGCACTGTACCCCAATCAGTACTACACGGCACTACACACATAGTACTCCACTCGGTACTACACGGCAGTACAGGCACTGTACTCCACACGGTACTACACGGCACTATACACACAGTAGTCCATTCGGGACTACACGGCAGTACATGCACCGTACTCCACTCAGTACTACACGGCAGTACAGGCACTGTACTCTACTCAGTACTACACGGCAGTACAGGCACTGTACTCCACTCGGTACTACACGGCACTACCCACACAGTACTCCACTCGGTACTACACGGCAGTACAGGCACTGTACTCCACTCGGTACTACACGGCACTATACACACAGTACTCCACTCGGGACTACACGGCAGTATAGACACAGTACTCCACTCTGTACTACACGGCACTATACACACAGTAATCCACTCAGTACTACACGGCAGTACCGGCACTGTACCCCAATCAGTACTACACGGCAGTACAGGCACTGTACTCCACTCGGTACTACACCACACTATACACACAGTACTCCACTCGGTACTACACGGCAGTACAGGCACTGTATTCCACTCGGTACTACACGGCACTATACACACAGTACTCCACTCAGTACTACACGGCAGTACCGGCAAACTACCCCAATCAGTACTACACGGCAGTACAGGCACTGTACTCCACTCGGTACTACACCGCACTATACACACAGTACTCCACTCGGTACTACACGGCACTACACACACAGTACTCCACTCGGTACTACACGGCAGTACAGGCACTGTACTCCACTCGGTACTACACGGCACTATACACACAGTACTCCACTCGGGACTACACGGCAGTATAGACACAGTTGTCCACTCTGTACTACACGGCACTATACACACAGTACTCCACTCAGTACTACACGGCAGTACCGGCACTGTACCCCAATCAGTACTACACTTCAGTACAGGCACTGTACTCCACTCGGTACTACACGGCACTATACACACAGTACTCCACTCGGTACTACACGGCAGTACAAGCAGTGTACTCCACTCGGTACTACACGGCAGTACAGGCATTGTACTCCAATCAGTACTACACGGCAGTACAGGCACTGTACTCCACTCAGTACTACACGGCAGTACAAGCAGTGTACTCCACTCAGTACTACACGGCAGTACAGGAACTGTACTCCAATCAGTACTACACGGCAGTACAGGCACTGTACTCCACTCAGTACTACACGGCAGTACAGGCACTGTACTCCACTCGGTACTACACGGCACTATACACACAGTACTCCACTCGGTACTACACGGTATTACAGGCACTGTACTCCACTCAGTACTACACGGCAGTACAGGCACTGTACTCCACTCGGTACTACACGGCAGTACAAGCAGTGTACTCCACTCGGTACTACACGGCAGTACAGGCACTGTACTCCAATCAGTACTACACGGCAGTACAGGCACTGTACTCCACTCAGTACTACACGGCAGTACAGGCACTCTAATCCACTCGGTACAACACGGCACTATACACACAGTACTCCACTCGGTACTACACGGCATTACAGGCCCGGTACTCCACTCAGTACTACACGGCAGTACAGGCACTGTACTCCACTCGGTACTACACGGCACTATACACACAGAACTCCACTCGGCACTACACGGCAGTACAGGCACTGTACTCCACTCAGTACTACACGGCAGTACGAGCAGTGTACTCCACTCGGCACTACACGGCAGTACAGGCACTGTACTCCAATCAGTACTACACGGCAGTACAGGCACTGTACTCCACTCAGTACTACACGGCAGTACAGGCACTGTACTCCACTCGGTACTACACGGCACTATACACACAGTACTCCACTCGGTACTACACGGCATTACAGGCACTGTACTCCACTCAGTACTACACGGCAGTACAGGCACTGTACTCCACTCGGTACTACACGGCACTATACACACAGTACTACACTCGGTACTACACTTTCTATACACAGATTACTCCACTCGGTACTACACGGCAGTACAGGCACTGTACTCCAATCGGTACTACACGGCACTATACACACAGTACTCCACTCGGGACTACACGCCAGTACATGCACTGTACTCCACTCAGTACTACACTGCACTATACACACAGAACTCCACTCGGCACTACACGGCAGTACAGGCACTGTACCCCAATCAGTACTACACGGCACTACACACATAGTACTCCACTCGGTACTACACGGCAGTACAGGCACTGTACTCCACACGGTACTACACGGCACTATACACACAGTACTCCACTCGGTACTACACGGCAGTACAGGCACTGTACTCCACTCGGTACTACACGGCATTATACACAGAGTACTCCACTCGGTACTACACGGCATTACAGGCACGGTACTCCACTCAGTACTACACGGCAGTACAGGCAGTGTACTCCACTCGGTACTACACGGCAGTACAGGCACTCTACTCCACACAGTACTACACTGCACTATACACACAGTACTCCACTCGGGACTACACGGCACTACATGCACTGTACTCCACTCAGTACTATACTGCACTATACACACAGTACTCCACTCGGCACTACACGGCAGTACAAGCACTGTACTCCACTCAGTACTACACGGCAGTACAAGCAGTGTACTCCACTCAGTACTACACGGCAGTACAGGCAGTGTACTCCAATCAGCACTACACGGCAGTACAGGCACTGTACTCCACTCGGGACTACACGGCAGTACAGGCACTGTACTCCACTCAGTACTACACGGCAGTACAGGCACAGTACTCCACTCGGTACTACACGGCACTACACACACAGTACTATACTCGGTACTACACGGCAGTACAGGCACTGTACTCCACTCGGTACTACACGGCACTATACACACAGTACTCCATTCGGGACTACACGGCAGTACATGCACTGTACTCCACTCAGTACTACACGGCAGTACAGGCACTGTACTCTACTCAGTAATACACGGCAGTACAGGCACTGTACTCCACTCAGTACAACACGGCAGTACAGGCACTGTACTCCACTCGGTACTACACGGCACTACACACACAGTACTCCACTCGGTACTACACGGCAGTACAGGCACTGTACTCCACTCGGTACTACACGGCACTATACACACAGTACTCCACGCGGGACTACACGGCAGTATAGACACAGTACTCCACTCTGTATTACACGGCACTATACACACAGTACTCCACTCAGTACTACACGGCAGTACCGGATTGTACCCCAATCAGTACTACACGGCAGTACAGGGCCTGTACTCCACTCGGTACTACACCGCACTATACACACAGTACTCCACTCGGTACTACACGGCAGTACAGGCACTGTACTCCACTCGGTACTACACGGCACTATACACACAGTCATCCATTCGGGACTACACGGCAGTACAGGCACTGTACTCCACTCAGTACTACACGGCAGTACAGGCACTGTACTCCACTCGGTACTACACGGCACTATACACACAGTACTCCATTCGGGACTACACGGCAGTACCGGCACTGTACCCCAATCAGTACTACACGGCTGTACAGGCACTGTACTCCACTCGGTACTACACCGCACTATACACACAGTACTCCACTCGGTACTACACGGCAGTACAGGCACTGTACTCCACTCGGTACTACACGGCATTATACACAGAGTACTCCACTCGGTACTACACGGCATTACAGGCACGGTACTCCACTCAGTACTACACGGCAGTACAGGCAGTGTACTCCACTCGGTACTAAACGGCACTATACACACAGTGCTCCATTCGGGACTACACGGCAGTACAAGCACTGTACTCCACTCAGTACTACACGGCAGTACAGGCACTGTACTCCACTCGGTACTACACGGCACTATACACACAGTACTACACTCGGTACTACACGGCAGTACAGGCACTCTACTCCACTCAGTACTACACGGCAGTATACACACAGTCCCCCACTCGGTACTACACGGCGGTACAGGTACTGTACTCCACTCAGCACTACACTGCACTATACACACAGTACTCCACTCGGGACTACTCGGCAGTACAGGTACTGTACTCCACTCAGTACTACACGGCTGTATACACACAGTCCCCCACTCGGTACTACACGGCAGTACAGGCACTGTACTATACTCAGTACTACACGGCAGTACAAGTACTGTACTCCACTCAGCACTACACTGCACTATACACACGGTACTCCACTCGGTACTACACGGCAGTACAGGCACTGTACTCCACTGAGCACTACACTGCACTATACACACAGTACTCCACTCAGTAATACACGGCAATATACACACAGTCCCCCACTCGGTACTACACGGCAGTACAGGCACTCTACTCCACTCAGTACTGCACGGCAGTATACACACAGTCCCCCACTCGGTACTACACGGCAGTACAGGCACTGTACTTCACTCAGTACTACACGGCGGTATACACAGAGTCCCCCACTCGGTACTACACGGCAGTACAGATACTGTACTCCACTCAGTACTACACGGCAGTATGCACACAGTACTCCACTCTGTACTACACGGCAGTACAGGCACTGTATTATACTCAGTACCACACGGCAGTATACACACAGTCCCCCACTCGGTACTACACGGCAGTACAAGCACTGTACCCCACTCAGTACTACACGGCAGTACAGGCACTGTACTCCACTCAGTGCTACACGGCACTACACACACTGTACTCCACTCCGTACTACACGGCAGTACAGGCACTGTACTCCACTCCTTACTACACGGCAGTACAGGCACTGTACTCCACGCAGTACTACACGGCACTATACACACTGTACTCCACTCGGTACTAGACGGCACTATACACACTGTACTCCACCCAGTACTACACGGCAGTACTGGTCCTGTATTCCACTCAGTACTACACGGCAGTATGCACAGAGTACTCCAATCGGTACTACACGGCAGTACAGGCAGTGTACTCCAATCAGTACTAAACGGCTGTACAGGCACTGTACTCCACTCGGGACTACACGGCAGTACAGGCACTGTACTCCACCCAGTACTACACGGCAGTACAGGCACTGTACTCCACTCAGTACTACACGGCAGTATGCACACAGTACTCCACTCGGTACTACACGGCAGTACAGGCACTGTACTCCACTCAGTACTGCACGGCACTATACACACAGTACTCCACTCAGTACTACACTGCACTATACACACAGTACTCCACTCGGGACTACACGGCAGTACAGGCAATGTACTCCACTCAGTACTGCACGGCAGTACAGGCACTGTACTCCACTCGGTACTACACGGCAGTACAGGCACTGTACTCCACTCAGTACTACACGGCAGTATGCACACAGTATTCCACTCGGGACTACACGGCAGTACAGGCACTGTACTCCACTCGGTACTACACGGCAGTACAGGCACTGTACTCCACTCGGTACTACACGGCAGTACAGGCACTCTACTCCACTCAGTACTACACTGCACTATACACACAGTACTCCACTCGGGACTACACGGCACTACATGCACTGTACTCCACTCAGTACTATACTGCACTATACACACAGTACACCACTCGGCACTACACGGCAGTACAGGCCCTGTACTCCACTCAGTACTACACGGCAGTACAAGCAGTGTACTCCACTCGGTACTACACGGCAGTACAGGCAGTGTACTCCAATCAGCACTACACGGCAGTACAGGCACTGTACTCCACTCGGGACTACACGGCAGTACAGGCATTGTACTCCACTCAGTACTACACGGCAGTACAGGCACTGTACTCCACTCGGTACTACACGGCATTATACACAGAGTACTCCTCTCGGTACTACACGGCATTACAGGCACGGTACTCCACTCAGTACTACACGGCAGTACAGGCAGTGTACTCCACTCGGTACTACACGGCACTATACACACAGTACTCCATTCGGGACTACACGGCAGTACCAGCACTGTACCCCAATCAGTGCTACACGGCTGTACAGGCACTGTACTCCACTCAGTACTACACGGCAGTATACACACAGTCCCCCACTCGGTACTACTCGGCGGTACAGGTACTGTACTCCACTCAGCACTACACTGCACTATACACACTGTACTCCACTCGGGACTACACGGCAGTACAGGCACTGTACTCCACTCAGTACTACACTGCACTATACACACAGTACTCCACTCGGGACTACACGCCAGTACATGCACTGTACTCCACTCAGTACTACACTGCACTATACACACAGAACTCCACTCGGCACTACACGGCAGTACAGGCACTGTACTCCAATCAGTACTACACGGCAGTACAGGAACTGTACTCCACTCAGTACTACACGGCAGTACAGGCACTGTACTCCACTCGGTACTACACGGCACTACACACACAGTACTCCACTCGGTACTACACGGCAGTACAGGCACTGTACTCCACTCGGTACTACACGGCACTATACACAGAGTACTCCACTCGGGACTACACGCCAGTACATGCACTGTACTCCACTCAGTACTACACTGCACTATACACACAGAACTCCTCTCGGCACTACACGGCAGTACAGGCACTGTACCCCAATCAGTACTACACGGCACTACACACATAGTACTCCACTCGGTACTACACGGCAGTACAGGCACTGTACTCCACACGGTACTACACGGCACTATACACACAGTAGTCCATTCGGGACTACACGGCAGTACATGCACCGTACTCCACTCAGTACTACACGGCAGTACAGGCACTGAACTCTACTCAGTACTACACGGCAGTACAGGCACTGTACTCCACTCAGTACTACACGGCAGTACAGGCACTGTACTCCACTCGGTACTACACGGCACTACCCACACAGTACTCCACTCGGTACTACACGGCAGTACAGGCACTGTACTCCACTCGGTACTACACGGCACTATACACACAGTACTCAACTCGGGACTACACGGCAGTATAGACACAGTACTCCACTCTGTACTACACGGCACTATACACACAGTAATCCACTCAGTACTACACGGCAGTACCGGCACTGTACCCCAATCAGTACTACACGGCAGTACAGGCACTGTACTCCACTCGGTACTACACCGCACTATACACACAGTACTCCACTCGGTACTACACGGCAGTACAGGCACTGTATTCCACTCGGTACTACACGGCACTATACACACAGTACTCCACTCAGTACTACACGGCAGTACCGGCAAACTACCCCAATCAGTACTACACGGCAGTACAGGCACTGTACTCCACTCGGTACTACACCGCACTATACACACAGTACTCCACTCGGTACTACACGGCACTACACACACAGTACTCCACTCGGTACTACACGGCAGTACAGGCACTGTACTCCACTCGGTACTACACGGCACTATACACACAGTACTCCACTCGGGACTACACGGCAGTATAGACACAGTTGTCCACTCTGTACTACACGGCACTATACACACAGTACTCCACTCAGTACTACACGGCAGTACCGGCACTCTACCCCAATCAGTACTACACTTCAGTACAGGCACTGTACTCCACTCGGTACTACACGGCACTATACACACAGTACTCCACTCGGTACTACACGGCAGTACAAGCAGTGTACTCCACTCGGTACTACACGGCAGTACAGGCACTGTACTCCAATCAGTACTACACGGCAGTACAGGCACTGTACTCCACTCAGTACTACACGGCAGTACAAGCAGTGTACTCCACTCAGTACTACACGGCAGTACAGGCACTGTACTCCAATCAGTACTACACGGCAGTACAGTCACTGTACTCCACTCAGTACTACACGGCAGTACAGGCACTGTACTCCACTCGGTACTACACGGCACTATACACACAGTACTCCACTCGGTACTACACGGCATTACAGGCACTGTACTCCACTCAGTACTACACGGCAGTACAGGCACTGTACTCCACTCGGTACTACACGGCAGTACAAGCAGTGTACTCCACTCGGTACTACACGGCAGTACAGGCACTGTACTCCAATCAGTACTACACGGCAGTACAGGCACTGTACTCCACTCAGTACTACACGGCAGTACAGGCACTCTAATCCACTCGGTACAACACGGCACTATACACACAGTACTCCACTCGGTACTACACGGCATTACAGGCCCGGTACTCCACTCAGTACTACACGGCAGTACAGGCACTGTACTCCACTCGGTACTACACGGCACTATACACACAGAACTCCACTCGGCACTACACGGCAGTACAGGCACTGTACTCCACTCAGTACTACACGGCAGTACGAGCAGTGTACTCCACTCGGCACTACACGGCAGTACATGCACTGTACTCCAATCAGTACTACACGGCAGTACAGGCACTGTACTCCACTCAGTACTACACGGCAGTACAGGCACTGTACTCCACTCGGTACTACACGGCACTATACACACAGTACTCCACTCGGTACTACACGGCATTACAGGCACTGTACTCCACTCAGTACTACACGGCAGTACAGGCACTGTACTCCACTCGGTACTACACGGCACTATACACACAGTACTACACTCGGTACTACACTTTCTATACACAGATTACTCCACTCGGTACTACACGGCAGTACAGGCACAGTACTCCATTCGGTACTACACGGCAGTATACACACAGTACTCCACTCGGGACTTCATAGCAGTACAGGCACTGTACTCCACTCAGTACTACACGGCAGTATAGACACAGTCCACCACTCGGTACTACACGGCAGTACAGGCACTGTACTCCAATCAGTACTACATGGCTGTATACACACAGTCCCCCACTCGGGACTACTCGGAATTACAGGGACTGTACTCCACTCAGTACTACACGGCAGTATGCACACAGTACTCCACTCGGGACTACTCGGCAGTACAGGTAGTGTACTCCACTCAGCACTACACTGCACTATACACACGGTACTCCACTCGGTACTACACGGCAGTACAGGCACTGTACTCCACTCAGTACTACACGGCAGTATACACACAGTCCCCCACTCGGTACTACACGGCAGTACAGGCACTGTACCCCACTCAGTACTACACGGCAGTACAGGCACTGTACTCCACTCAGTACTACACGGCACTACACACACTGTACTCCACTCGGTACTACACGGCAGTACAGGCACTGTACTCCACTCCTTAATACACGGCAGTACAGGCACTGTACTCCACGCAGTACTACACGGCACTGTACACTCTGTACTCCAATCGGTACTAGACGGCACTATACACACTGTACTCCACTCGGTACTACACGCAGTACAGGCACTCTACTCCACACGGTACTACACGGCACTATACACAAAGTACTCCACTCGGTACTACACGGCAGTACAGGCATTGTACTCCACTCGGTACCACACGGCACTATACACACAGTACACCACTCGGTACTACACGGCAGTACATGCACTGTACTCCACTCAGTACTACACTGCACTATACACACTCTACTCCACTCAGGACTACACGGCAGTACAGGCACTGTACTCCACCCAGTACTACACGGCAGTACAGGTCCTGTATTCCACTCAGTACTACACGGCAGTATGCACACAGTACTCCAATCGGTACTACACGGCAGTACAGGCACTGTACTCCACTCAGTACTACACGGCAGTATACACACAGTACTCCACTCGGGACTACGCGGCAGTACAGGCACTGTACTCCACTCAGTACTACACGGCAGTACAGGCACTGTACTCCACTCGGTACTACACGGCAGTACAGGCACTGTACTCCACTCAGTACTACACGGCAGTATGCACACAGTACTCCACTCGGGACTACACGGCAGTACAGGCACTGTACTCCACTCGGTACTACACGGCAGTACATGCACTGTACTCCACTCAGTACTACACTGCACTATACACACAGTGCTCCACTCGGCACTACACGGCAGTACAGGCACTGTACTTCACTCAGTACTACACGGCATTACAAGCACTGTACTACACTCGGTACTACACGGCAGTTCAGGCACTGTACTCCGATCAGTACTACACGGCAGTACAGGCACTGTACTCCACTCGGGACTACACGGCAGTACAGGCACTGTACTCCGCTCAGTACTACACTGCACTATACACACAGTACTCCACTCAGTACTACACGGCAGTACAGGCACTGCACTCCACTCGGTACTACACGGCACTATACACACAGTACTCCATTCGGGACTACACGGCAGTACAGGCACTGTACTCCACTCAGTACTACACGGCAGTACACGCACTGTACTCCACTCAGTACTACACGGCAGTACAGGCACTGTACTCCACTCGGTGCTACACGGCACTATACACACAGTACTCCACTCAGTACTACACGGCAGTACAGGCACTGTACTCCACTCGGGACTACACGGCAGTACAGGCACTGTACTCCGCTCAGTACTACACTGCAGTACAGGCACTGTACTCCACTCGGTACTACACGGCACTATACACACTGTACTCCACTCGGTACTAAAAGCAGTGCATGCACTGTTCTCCACTCAGTACTACACTGCACTACACACACAGTACTCCACTCGGTACGACACGGCGGTACAGGCAGTGTACTCCACTCAGTACTACACGGCACTATAGACACTGTACTCCACTCGGTACTACACGGCACTATACACACTGTACTCCACTTTGTACTACACGGCAGTACATGCACTGTTCTCCACTCAGTACTACACTGCACTACACACACAGTACTCCACTCGGTACTACACGGCAGTACAGGCACTGTACTCCACTCAGTACTACACGGCACTATACACACTGTACCACACTCGGTACTACACGGCACTATACACACGGTACTCCACTCAGTACTACACGGCAGTACAGGCACTGTACTCCACTCGGTACTACACGGCACAATACACACAGTACTCCACTCGGTACTACACGCAGTACATGCACTGTTCTCCACTCAGTACTACACTGCACTACACACACAGTACTCCGCTCGGTACTACACGGCAGTACAGGCACTGTACTCCACTCGGTACTACACGGCACTATACACACAGTACTCCACTCGGTACTACACGCAGTACAGGCACTGTACTCCACTCAGTACTACACGGCACTATACACACAGTACTCCACTCGGTACTACACGGCAGTACAGGCACTGTACATCACTCGGTACTAAACGGCACTATACACAAAGTACTCCACTCGGTACTACACGGCAGTACAGGCATTGTACTCCACTCGGAAATACACGGCACTATACACACAGTACTCCACTCAGTACTACACTGCACTATACACACAGTACTCCACTCGGGACTACACGGCAGTACAGGCAATGTACTCCACTCAGTACTGCACGGCAGTACAGGCAATGTACTCCACTCAGTACTGCACGGCAGTACAGGCACTGTACTCCACTCGGTACTACACGGCAGTACAGGCACTGTACTCCACTCGGTACTACACGGCAGTACAGGCACTCTACTCCACTCAGTACTACACTGCACTATACACACAGTACTCCACTCGGGACTACACGGCACTACATGCACTGTACTCCACTCAGTACTATACAGCACTATACACACAGTACTCCACTCGGCACTACACTGCAGTACAGGCACTGTACTCCACTCAGTACTACACGGCAGTACAAGCAGTGTACTCCACTCGGTACTACACGGCAGTACAGGCAGTGTACTCCAATCAGCACTACACGGCAGTACAGGCACTGTACTCCACTCGGGACTACACGGCTGTACAGGCACTGTACTCCACTCAGTACTACACGGCAGTACAGGCACTGTACTCCACTCGGTACTACACGGCCCTACACACACAGTACTATACTAGGTACTACACGGCAGTACAGGCACTGTACTCCACTCGGTACTACACGGCACTATACACACAGTACTCCATTCGGGACTACACGGCAGTACATGCACTGTACTCCACTCAGTACTACACGGCAGTACAGGCACTATACTCTACTCAGTAATACACGGCAGTACAGGCACTGTACTCCACTCAGTACAACACGGCAGTACAGGCACTGTACTCCACTCCGTACTACACGACACTACACACACAGTACTCCACTCGGTACTACACGGCAGTACAGGCACTGTACTCCACTCGGTACTACACGGCACTATACACACAGTACTCCACGCGGGACTACACGGCAGTATAGACACAGTACTCCACTCTGTATTACACGGCACTATACACACAGTACTCCACTCAGTACTACACGGCAGTACCGGCATTGTACCCCAATGAGTACTACACGGCAGTACAGGCACTGTACTCCACTCGGTACTACACCGCACTATACACACAGTACTCCACTCGGTACTACACGGCAGTACAGGCACTGTACTCCACCCGGTACTACACGGCACTATACACACAGTACTCCATTCGGGACTACACGGCAGTACATGCACTGTACTCCACTCAGTACTACACGGCAGTACAGGCACTGTACTCCACTCGGTACTACACGGCACTATACACACAGTACTCCATTCGGGACTACACGGCAGTACCGGCACTGTACCCCAATCAGTACTACACGGCTGTACAGGCACTGTACTCCACTCGGTACTACACCGCACTATACACACAGTACTCCACTCGGTACTACACGGCAGTACAGGCACTGTACTCCACTCGGTACTACACGGCATTATACACAGAGTACTCCACTCGGTACTACACGGCATTACAGGCACGGTACTCCACTCAGTACTACACGGCAGTACAGGCAGTGTACTCCACTCGGTACTACACGGCACTATACACACAGTGCTCCATTCGGGACTACACGGCAGTACAGGCACTGTACTCCACTCAGTACTACACGGCAGTACAGGCACTGTACTCCACTCGGTACTACACGGCACTATACACACAGTACTACACTCGGTACTACACGGCAGTACAGGCACTCTACTCCACTCAGTACTACACGGCAGTATACACACAGTCCCCCACTCGGTACTACACAGCGGTACAGGTACTGTACTCCACTCAGCACTACACTGCACTATACACACAGTACTCCACTCGGGACTACTCGGCAGTACAGGTACTGTACTCCACTCAGTACTACACGGCTGTACAGGCACTGTACTCCACTCGGTACTACATGGCACTATACACACTGTACTACACTCGGTACTACACGGCAGTACAGGCACTCTACTCCACTCAGTAATACACTGCAGTATACACACAGTCCCCCATTCGGTACTACACGGCAGTACAGGCACTCTACTCCACTCAGTACTACACGGCAGTATACACACAGTCACCCACTCGGTACTACACGGCAGTACAGGCACTGTACTTCACCCAGTACTACACGGCAGTATACAGACAGTCCCCCACTCGGTACTACACGGCAGTACAGATACTGTACTCCACTCAGTACTACACGGCAGTATGCACACAGTACTCCACTCGGTACTACACGGCAGTACAGGCACTGTACTATACACAGTACTACACGGCAGTATACACACAGTCCCCTACTCGGTACTACACGGCAGTACAGGCACTGTACTCCACTCCTTACTACACGGCAGTACAGGCACTGTACTCCACGCAGTACTACACGGCACTATACACACTGTACTCCACTCGGTACTAGACGGCACTATACACACTGTACTCCAGCCAGTACTACACGGCAGTACTGGTCCTGTATTCCACTCTGTACTACACGGCAGTATGCACAGAGTACTCCAATCGGTACTACACGGCAGTACAGGCAGTGTACTCCAATCAGTACTACACTGCACTATACACACAGTACTCCACTCGGCACTACACGGCAGTACAGGCACTGTACTCCACTCAGTACTACACGGCAGTAAAAGCAGTGTACTCCACTCGGTACTACACGGCAGTACAGGCACTGTACTCCAATCAGTACTACACGGCAGTACAGGCACTGTACTCCACTCGGGACTACACGGCAGTACAGGCACTGTACTCCACTCAGTACTACACTGCACTATACACACAGTACTCCACTCGGCACTACACGGCAGTACAGGCACTGTACTCCACTCAGTACTACACAGCAGTACAAGCAGTGTACTCCACTCGGTACTACACGGCAGTACAGGCACTGTACTCCAATCAGTACTACACGGCAGTACAGGCACTGTACTCCACTCGGGACTACACGGCAGTACAGGCACTGTACTCCACTCAGTACTACACGGCAGTACAAGCACTGTATTCCAATCGGTACTACACGGCAGTACAGGCAGTGTACTCCAATCAGTACTACTCGGCAGTACAGGCACTGTACTCCACTCGGGACTACACGGCAGTACAGGCACTGTACTCCACTCGGTACTACACGGCACTACACACATAGTACTACACTCGGTACTACACGGCAGTACAGTCACTGTACGCCACTCGGTACTACACGGCACTATACACACAGTAGTCCATTCGGGACTACACGGCAGTACATGCACTGTACTACACTCAGTACTACACGGCAGTACAGGCACTGTACTCTACTCAGTACTACACGGCAGTACAGGCACTGTACTCCACTCAGTACTACACGGCAGTACAGGCACTGTACTCCACTCGGTACTACACGGCACTACACACACAGTACTCCACTCGGTACTACACGGCAGTACAGGCACTGTACTCCACTCGGTACTACACGGCACTATACACACAGTACTCCACTCGGGACTACACGGCAGTATAGACACAGTACTCCACTCTGTACTACACGGCACTATACACACAGTACTCCACTCAGTACTACACGGCAGTACCGGCACTGTACCCCAATCAGTACTACACGGCAGTACAGGCACTGTACTCCACTCGGTACTACACCGCACTATACACACAGTACTCCACTCGGTACTACACGGCAGTACAGGCACTGTATTCCACTCGGTACTACACGGCACTATACACACAGTACTCCACTCAGTACTACACGGCAGTACCGGCACTGTACCCCAATCAGTACTACACGGCAGTATAGGCACTGTACTCCACTCGGTACTACACCGCACTATACACAAAGTAGTCCACTCGGTACTACACGGCACTACACACACAGTACTCCACTCGGTACTACACGGCAGTACAGGCACTGTACTCCACTCGGTACTACACGGCACTATACACACAGTACTCCACTCGGGACTACACGGCAGTATAGACACAGTAGTCCACTCTGTACTACACGGCACTATACACACAGTACTCCACTCAGTACTACACGGCAGTACCGGCACTGTACCCCAATCAGTACTACACTTCAGTACAGGCACTGTACTCCACTCGGTACTACACCGCACTATACACACAGTACTCCACTCGGTACTACACGGCAGTACAAGCAGTGTACTCCACTCGGTACTACACGGCAGTACAGGCACTGTACTCCAATCAGTACTACACGGCAGTACAGGCACTGTACTCCACTCAGTACTACACGGCAGTACAAGCAGTGTACTCCACTCAGTACTACACGGCAGTACAGGCACTGTACTCCAATCAGTACTACACGGCTGTACAGACACTGTACTCCACTCAGTACTACATGGCAGTACAGGCACTCTAACCCACTCGGTACAACACGGCACTATACACACAGTACTCCACTCGGTACTACACGGCATTACAGGCACTGTACTCCACTCAGTACTACACGGCAGTACAGGCACTGTACTCCACTCGGTACTACACGGCAGTACAAGCAGTGTACTCCACTCGGTACTACACGGCAGTACAGGCACTGTACTCCAATCAGTACTACACGGCAGTACAGGCAATGTACTCCACTCAGTACTACACGGCAGTACAGGCACTCTAACCCACTCGGTACAACACGGCACTATACACACAGTACTCCACTCGGTACTACACGGCATTACAGGCCCGGTACTCCACTCAGTACTACACGGCAGTACAGGCACTGTACTCCACTCGGTACTACACGGCACTATACACACAGAACTCCACTCGGCACTACACGGCAGTACAGGCACTGTACTCCAATCAGTACTACACGGCAGTACAGGCACTGTACTCCACTCAGTACTACAATGCAGTACAGGCACTGTACTCCACTCGGTACTACACGGCACTATACACACAGTACTCCACTCGGTACTAAACGGCATTACAGGCACTGTACTCCACTCAGTACTACACGGCAGTACAGGCACTGTACTCCACTCGGTACTACACGGCACTATACACACAGTACTACACTCGGTACTACACTTTCTATACACAGAGTACTCCACTCGGTACTACACGGCAGTACAGGCACAGTACTCCATTCGGTACTACACGGCAGTATACACACAGTACTCCACTCGGGACTACATAGCAGTACAGGCACTGTACTCCACTCAGTACTACACGGCAGTATGCACACAGTCACCCACTCGGTACTACACGGCACTATACACACTGTACTCCACTCAGTACTACACGGGAGTATAGACACAGTCCACCACTCGGTACCACACGGCAGTACAGGCACTGTACTCCAATCAGTACTACATGGCTGTATACACACAGTCCCCCACTCGGGACTACTCGGAAGTACAGGGACTGTACTCCACTCAGTACTACACGGCAGTATGCACACAGTACTCCACTCGGGACTACACGGCCGTACAGGCATTGTACTCCTCTCAGTACTACACGGCAGTATACACACAGTCCCCCACTCGGTACTACACGGCAGTACAGGCACTGTACTCCACTCAGTACTACACGGCAGTATACACAGTGTCCCCCACTCGGTACTACACGGCGGTACAGGTACTGTACTCCACTCATCACTACACTGCACTATACACACAGTACTCCACTCGGGACTACTCGGCAGTACAGGTACTGTACTCCACTCAGTACTACACGGCAGTATACAAACAGTCCCCCACTCGGTACTACACGGCAGTACAGGCACTGTACCCCACTCAGTACTACACGGCAGTACAGGCACTGTACTCCACTCAGTACTACACGGCACTACGCACACTGTACTCCACTCGGTACTACACGGCAGTACAGGCACTGTACTCCACTCCTTAATACACGGCAGTACAGGCACTGTACTCCACGCAGTACTACACGGCACTGTACACACTGTACTCCAATCGGTACTAGACGGCACTATACAAATTGTACTCCACTCGGTACTACACGCAGTACAGGCACTGTACTCCACACGGTACTACACGGCACTATACACACAGTACTCCACTCGGTACTACACGGCAGTACAGGCATTGTACTCCACTCGGTACCACACGGCACTATACACACAGTACACAACTCGGTACTACACGGCAGTACATGCACTGTACTCTACTCAGTACTACACTGCACTATACACACTGTACTCCACTCAGGACTACACGGCAGTACATTCACTGTACTCCACCCAGTACTACACGGCAGTACAGGTCCTGTATTCCACTCAGTACTACACGGCAGTATGCACACAGTACTCCAATCGGTACTACACGGCAGTACAGGCACTGTACTCCACTCAGTACTACACGGCACTATACACACAGTACTCCACTCGGGACTACGCGGCAGTACAGGCACTGTACTCCACTCAGTACTACACGGCAAAACAGGCACTGTACTCCACTCGGTACTACACGGCAGTACAGGCACTGTACTCCACTCAGTACTACACGGCAGTATGCACACAGTACTCCTCTCGGGACTACACGGCTGTACAGGCACTGTACTCCACTCGGTACTACACGGCAGTATATGCACTGTACTCCACTCAGTACTACACTGCACTATACACACAGTGCTCCACTCGGCACTACACGGCAGTACAGGCACTGTACTTCACTCAGTACTACACGGCAGTACAAGCACTGTACTCCACTCGGTACTACACGGCAGTACAGGCACTGTATCCCGATCAGTACTACACGGCAGTACAGGCACTGTACTCCACTCGGGACTACACGGCAGTACAGGCACTGTACTCCACTCGGTACTACACGGCACTATACCCACAGTACTCCACTCAGTACTACACGGCAGTACAGGCACAGTACTCCACTCACTACTACACGGCAGTACAGGCACTGTACTCCACTCGGGACTACACAGCAGTACAGGCACTGTACTCCACTCAGTACTACACGGCAGTACAGGCACTGTACTCCACTCGGTAGTACATGGCACTATACACACAGTATTCCACTGGGTACTACACGGCAGTACAGGTACTGTACTCCACTCAGTACTACACGGCAGTATGCACACAGTACTGCACTCGGTACTACACGGCACTATACACACAGTACTCCACTCGGTACTACACGGCAATACAGGCACTGTACTCCAATCGGTACTACACGGCACTATACACACAGTACTCCACTCGGTACTACACGGCAGTACATGCACTGTACTCCACTCGGTACTACACCGCACTATACGCACAGTACTCCACTCGGTACGACACGGCAGTACATGCACTGTACTCCACTCGGTACTACACGGCACTATACAAACAGTACTCCACTCGGTACTACACGGCAGTACAGGCACTGTACTCCACTCAGTACTACACGGCAGTATGCACACAGTACTCCACTCGGTACTACACGGCAGTACAGGCACTGTACTCCACTCGGTACTACACGACACTATACACACAGTAATCCACTCGGTACTACACGGCAGTACAGGCACTGTACTCCACTCGGTACTAAACGGCAGTATACACACAGTCACCCACTCGGTACTACACGGCAGTGCAGGCACTCTACTCCACCCAGTACTACACGGCAGTTCAGGCACTGTACTCCACTCAGTACTACACGGCAGTACAGGCACTGTACACCACTCAGTACTTCACTGCACTATACACACAGTACTACACTCGGGACTACACGGCAGTAGAGCCACTGTATCCACTCGGTACTACACGGCAGTACAGGTACTGTACTCCATTCAGTACTACACGGCAGTATGCACACAGTACTCCACTCGGTACTACACGGCAGTACAGGCACTGTACTCCACTCGGTACTACACGACACTATACACACAGTAATCCACTCGGTACTACACGGCAGTACAGGCACTGTACTCCTCTCAGTACTACACGGCAGTATACACACAGTCCCCCACTCGGTACTACACGGCAGTACAGGCACTGTACTCCACTCAGTACTACACGGCAGTATACACACAGTCCCCCACTCGGTACTACACGGCGGTACAGGTACTGTACTCCACTCAGCACTACACTGCACTATACACACAGTACTCCACTCGGGACTACTCGGCAGTACAGGTACTGTACTCCACTCAGTACTACACGGCTTTACACACACAGTCCCCCACTCGGTACTACACGGCAGTACAGGCACTGTACTATACTCAGTACTACACGGCAGTACAGGTACTGTACTCCACTCAGCACTACACTGCACTATACACACGGTACTCCACTCGGTACTACACGGCAGTACAGGCACTGTACTCCACTCAGTACTACACGGCAGTATACACACAGTCCCCCACTCGGTACTACACGGCAGTACAGGCACTGTACCCCACTCAGTACTACACGGCAGTACAGGCACTGTACTCCACTCAGTACTACACGGCACTACATACACTGTACTCCACTCTGTACTACACGGCAGTACAGGCACTGTACTTCACTCCTTAATACACGGCAGTACAGGCACTGTACTCCACGCAGTACTACACGGCACTGTACACTCTGTACTCCAATCGGTACTAGACGGCACTATACACACTGTACTCCACTCGGTACTACACGCAGTACAGGCACTGTACTCCACACGGTACTACACGGCACTATACACACAGTACTCCACTCGGTACTACACGGCAGTACAGGCATTGTACTCCACTCGGTACCACACGGCACTATACACACAGTACACCACTCGGTACTACACGGCAGTACATGCACTGTACGCCACTCAGTACTACACTGCACTATACACACTGTACTCCACTCAGGACTACACGGCAGTACAGGCACTGTACTCCACCCAGTACTACACGGCAGTACAGGTCCTGTATTCCACTCAGTACTACGCGGCAGTATGCATACAGTACTCCAATCGGTACTACACGGCAGTACAGGCACTGTACTCCACTCAGTACTACACGGCACTATACACACAGTACTCCACTCGGGACTACGCGGCAGTACAGGCACTGTACTCCACTCAGTACTACACGGCAGTACAGGCACTGTACTCCACTCGGTACTACACGGCAGTACAGGCACTGTACTCCACTCAGTACTACACGGCAGTATGCACACAGTACTCCACTCGGGACTACACGGCAGTACAGGCACTGTACTCCACTCGGTACTACACGGCAGTACATGCACTGTACTCCACTCAGTACTACACTGCACTATACACACAGTGCTCCACTCGGCACTACACGGCAGTACAGGCACTGTACTTCACTCAGTACTACACGGCAGTACAAGCACTGTACTACACTCGGTACTACACGGCAGTACAGGCACTGTACTCCGATCAGTACTACACGGCAGTACAGGCACTGTACTCCACTCGGGACTACACGGCAGTACAGGCACTGTACTCCACTCAGTACTACACGGCAGTACAGGCACTGCACTCCACTCGGTACTACACGGCACTATACACACAGTACTCCATTCGGGACTACACGGCAGTACAGGCACTGTACTCCACTCAGTACTACACGGCAGTACACGCACTGTACTCCACTCAGTACTACACGGCAGTACAGGCACTGTACTCCACTCGGTGCTACACGGCACTATACACACAGTACTCCACTCAGTACTACACGGCAGTACAGGCACTGTTCTCCACTCGGGACTACACGGCAGTACAGGCACTGTACTCCGCTCAGTACTACACTGCAGTACAGGCACTGTACTCCACTCGGTACTACACGGCACTATACACACAGTACTCCACTCGGTACTAAACGCAGTACATGCACTGTTCTCCACTCAGTACTACACTGCACTACACACACAGTACTCCACTCGGTACGACACGGCAGTACAGGCAGTGTACTCCACTCAGTACTACACGGCACTATAGACACTGTATTCCACTCGGTACTACACGGCACTATACACACTGTACTCCACTCGGTACTACACGGCAGTACATGCACTGTTCTCCACTCAGTACTACACTGCACTACACACACAGTACTCCACTCGGTACTACACGGCAGTAGAGGCACTGTACTCCACTCAGTACTACACGGCACTATACACACTGTACTCCAATCGGTACTACACGGCACTATACACACTGTACTCCACTCAGTACTACACGGCAGTACAGGCACTGTACTCCACTCGGTACTACACGGCACTATACACACAGTACTCCACTCGGTACTACACGCAGTACATGCACTGTTCTCCACTCAGTACTACACTGCACTACACACACAGTACTCCGCTCGGTACTACACGGCAGTACAGGCACTGTACTCCACTCGGTACTACACGGCACTATACACACAGTACTCCACTCGGTACTACACGCAGTACAGGCACTGTACTCCACTCAGTACTACACGGCACTATACACACAGTACTCCACTCGGTACTACACGGCAGTACAGGCACTGTACATCACTCGGTACTACACGGCACTATACACAAAGTACTCCACTCGGTACTACACGGCAGTACAGGCATTGTACTCCACTCGGAAATACACGGCACTATACACACAGTACTCCACTCGGTACTACACGGCAGTACATGCACTGTTCTCCACTCAGTACTACACTGCACTACACAAACTGTACTCCACTGGGGACTACACGGCAGTACAGGCACTGTACTCCACTCAGTACTACACGGCAGTATGCACACAGTACTCCACTCGGTACTACACGGCGGTACAGGCACTGTACTCCACTCAGTACTACACGGCACTATACACACAGTACTCCACTCAGTACTACACTGCACTATACACACAGTACTCCACTCGGGACTACACGGCAGTACAGGCAATGTACTCCACTCAGTACTGCACGGCAGTACAGGCACTGTACTCCACTCGGTACTACACGGCAGTACAGGCACTGTACTCCACTCAGTACTACACGGCAGTATGCACACACTATTCCACTCGGGACTACACGGCAGTACAGGCACTGTACTCCACTCGGTACTACACGGCAGTACAGGCACTGTACTCCACTCGGTACTACACGGCAGTACAGGCACTCTACTCCACTCAGTACTACACTGCACTATACACACAGTACTCCACTCGGGACTACACGGCACTACATGCACTGTACTCCACTCAGTACTATACTGCACTATACACACAGTACTCCACTCGGCACTACACTGCAGTACAGGCACTGTACTCCACTCAGTACTACACGGCAGTACAAGCAGTGTACTCCACTCGGTACTACACGGCAGTACAGGCAGTGTACTCCAATCAGCACTACACGGCAGTACAGGCACTGTACTCCACTCGGGACTACACGGCAGTACAGGCACTGTACTCCACTCAGTACTACACGGCAGTACAGGCACTGTACTCCACTCGGTACTACACGGCCCTACACACACAGTACTATACTCGGTACTACACGGCAGTACAGGCACTGTACTCCACTCGGACTACACGGCACTATACACACAGTACTCCATTCGGGACTACACGGCAGTACATGCACTGTACTCCACTCAGTACTACACGGCAGTACAGGCACTATACTCTACTCAGTAATACACGGCAGTACAGGCACTGTACTCCACTCAGTACAACACCGCAGTACAGGCACTGTACTCCACTCGGTACTACACGGCACTCCACACACAGTACTTTACTCGGTACTACACGGCAGTACAGGCACTGTACTCCACTCGGTACTACACGGCACTATACACACAGTACTCCACGCGGGACTACACGGCAGTATAGACACAGTACTCCACTCTGTATTACACGGCACTATACACACAGTACTGCACTCAGTACTACACGGCAGTACCGGCATTGTACCCCAATCAGTACTACACGGCAGTACAGGCACTGTACTCCACTCGGTACTACACCGCACTATACACACAGTACTCCACTCGGTACTACACGGCAGTACAGGCACTGTACTCCACCCGGTACTACACGGCACTATACACACAGTACTCCATTCGGGACTACACGGCAGTACAGGCACTGTACTCCACTCAGTACTACACGGCAGTACAGGCACTGTACTCCACTCGGTACTACACGGCACTATACACACAGTACTCCATTCGAGACTACACGGCAGTACCGGCACTGTACCCCAATCAGTACTACACGGCTGTAGAGGCACTGTACTCCACTCGGTACTACACCGCACTATACACACAGTACTCCACTCGCTACTACACGGCAGTACAGGCACTGTACTCCACTCGGTACTACACGGCATTATACACAGAGTACTCCACTCGGTACTACACGGCATTACAGGCACTGTACTCCACTCAGTACTACACGGCAGTACAGGCACTGTACTCCACTCGGTACTACACGGCACTATACACACAGTACTCCATTCGGGACTACACGGCAGTACCGGCACTGTACCCCAATCAGTACTACACGGCAGTACAGGCACTGTACTCCACGCGGGACTACACGGCAGTATAGACACAGTACTCCACTCGGTACTACACGGCAGTACAGGCACTCTACTCCACTCAGTACTACACGGCAGTATACACACAGTCCCCCACTCGGTACTACACGGCAGTACAGGCACTGTACTTCACCCAGTACTACACGGCAGTATACAGACAGTCCCCCACTCGGTACTACACGACAGTACAGATACTGTACTCCACTCAGTACTACACGGCAGTATGCACACAGTACTCCACTCGGTACTACACGGCAGTACAGGCACTGTACTATACTCAGTACTACACGGCAGTATACACACAGTCCCCTACTCGGTACTACACGGCAGTACAGGCACTGTACCCCACTCAGTACTACACGGCAGTACAGGCACTGTACTCCACTCAGTGCTCCACGGCACTACACACACTGTACTCCACTCCGTACTACACGGCAGTACAGGCACTGTACTCCACTCCTTACTACATGGAAGTACAGGCACTGTACTCCACGCAGTACAACACGGCACTATACACACTGTATTCCACTCGGTACTAGACGGCACTATACACACTGTACTCCAGCCAGTACTACACGGCAGTACTGGTCCTGTATTCCACTCTGTACTACACGGCACTATACACACAGTACTCCATTCGGGACTACACGGCAGTACAGGCATTGTACTCCACTCAGTACTACACGGCAGTACAGGCACTGTACTCCACTCGGTACTACACGGCACTATACACACAGTACTCCATTCGGGACTACACGGCAGTACCGGCACTGTACCCCAATCAGTACTACACGGCTGTACAGGCACTGTACTCCACTCGGTACTACGCCGCACTATACACACAGTACTCCACTCGGTACTACCCTTCAGTACAGGCACTCTACTCCACTCGGTACTACACGGCATTATACACAGAGTACTCCACTCGGTACTACACGGCATTACAGGCACGGTACTCCACTCAGTACTACACGGCAGTACAGGCAGTGTACTCCACTCGGTACAACACGGCACTATACACACAGTGATCCATTCGGGACTACACGGCAGTACAGGCACTGTACTCCACTCAGTACTACACGGCAGTACAGGCACTGTACTCCACTCGGTACTACACGGCACTATACACACAGTACTACACTCGGTACTACACGGCAGTACAGGCACTCTACTCCACTCAGTACTACACGGCAGTATACACACAGTCCCCCACTCGGTACTACACGGCGGTACAGGTACTGTACTCCACTCAGCACTACACTGCACTATACACACAGTACTCCACTCGGGACTACTCGGCAGTACAGGTACTGTACTCCACTCAGTACTACACGGCTGTACAGGCTCTGTACTCCACTCGGTACTACACGGCACTATACACACAGTACTACACTCGGTACTACACGGCAGTAGAGGCACTCTACTCCACTCAGTAATACACGGCAGTATACACACAGTCCCCCACTCGGTACTACACGGCAGTACAGGCACTCTACTCCACTCAGTACTACACGGCAGTATACACACAGTCCCGCACTCGGTACTACACGGCAGTACAGGCACTGTACTTCACCCAGTACTACACGGCAGTATACAGACAGTCCCCCACTCGGTACTACACGGCAGTACAGATACTGTACTCCACTCAGTACTACACGGCAGTATGCACACAGTACTCCACTCGGTACTACACGGCAGTACAGGCACTGTACTATACTCAGTACTACACGGCAGTATACACACAGTCCCCTACTCGGTACTACACGGCAGTACAGGCACTGTACCCCACTCAGTACTACACGGCAGTACAGGCACTGTACTCCACTCAGTGCTACACGGCACTACACACACTGTACTCCACTCCGTACTACACGGCAGTACAGGCACTGTACTCCACTCCTTACTACACGGCAGTACAGGCACTGTACTCCACGCAGTACTACACGGCACTATACACACTGTACTCCACCCGGTACTAGACGGCACTATACACACTGTACTCCAGCCAGTACTACACGGCAGTACTGGTCCTGTATTCCACTCTGTACTACACGGCAGTATGCACAGAGTACTCCAATCGGTACTACACGGCAGTACAGGCAGTGTACTCCAATCAGTACTAAACGGCTGTACAGGCACTGTACTCCACTCGGGACTACACGGCAGTACAGGCACTGTACTCCACTCAGTACTACACTGCACTATACACACAGTACTCCACTCGGCACTACACGGCAGTACAGGCACTGTACTCCACTCAGTACTACACGGCAGTACAAGCAGTGTTTTCCACTCGGTACTACACGGCAGTACAGGCACTGTACTCCAATCAGTACTACACGGCAGTACAGGCACTGTACTCCACTCGGGACTACACGGCAGTACAGGCACTGTACTCCACTCAGTACTACACGGAAGTACAACCACTGTACTCCAATCGGTACTACACGGCAGTACAGGCAGTGTACTCCAATCAGTACTACTCGGCAGTACAGGCACTGTACTCCACTCGGGACTACACGGCAGTACAGGCACTGTACTCCACTCGGTACTACACGGCACTACACACATAGTACTACACTCGGTACTACACGGCAGTACAGTCACTGTACTCCACTCGGTACTACACGGCACTATACACACAGTAGTCCATTCGGGACTACACGGCAGTACATGCACTGTACTCCACTCAGTACTACACGGCAGTACAGGCACTGTACTCTACTCAGTACTACACGGCAGTACAGGCACTGTACACCACTCAGTACTACACGGCAGTACAGGCACTGTACTCCACTCGGTACTACACGGCACTACACACAATACTCCACTCGGTACTACACGGCAGTACAGGCATTGTACTCCACTCGGTACTACACGGCACTATACACACAGTACTCCACTCGGGACTACACGGCAGTATAGACACAGTACTCCACTCTGTACTACACGGCACTATACACACAGTACTCCAATCAGTACTACACGGCAGTACCGGCACTGTACCCCAATCAGTACTACACGGCAGTACAGGCACTGTACTCCACTCGGTACTACACCGCACTATACACACAGTACTCCACTCGGTACTACACGGCAGTACAGGCACTGTATTCCACTGGGTACTACACGGCACTATACACAGAGTACTCCACTCAGTACTACACGGCAGTACCGGCACTGTACCCCAATCAGTCCTACACGGCAGTACAGGCACTGTACTCCACTCGGTACTACACCGCACTATACACAAAGTACTCCACTCGGTACTACACGGCACTACACACACAGTACTCCACTCGGTACTACACGGCAGTACAGGCACTGTACTCCACTCGGTACTACACGGCACTATACACACAGTACTCCACTCGGGACTACACGGCAGTATAGACATAGTAGTCCACTCTGTACTACACGGCACTATACACACAGTACTCCACTCAGTACTACACGGCAGTACCGGCACTGTACCCCAATCAGTACTACACTTCAGTACAGGCACTGTACTCCACTCGGTACTACACCGCACTATACACACAGGACTCCACTCGGTACTACACGGCAGTACAAGCAGTGTACTCCACTCGGTACTACACGGCAGTACAGGCACTGTACTCCAATCAGTACTACACGGCAGTACAGGCACTGTACTCCACTCAGTACTACATGGCAGTACAGGCACTGTACTCCACTCGGTACTACACCGCACTATACACACAGTACTCCACTCGGTACTACACGGCATTACAGGCACTGTACTCCACTCAGTACTACACGGCAGTACAGGCACTGTACTCCACTCGGTACTACACGGCAGTACAAGCAGTGTACTCCACTCGGTACTACACGGCAGTACAGGCACTGTACTCCAATCAGTACTACACGGCAGTACAGGCAATGTACTCCACTCAGTACTACACGGCAGTACAGGCACTCTAATCCACTCGGTACAACACGGCACTATACACACAGTACTCCACTCGGTACTACACGGCATTACAGGCCCGGTACTCCACTCAGTACTACACGGCAGTACAGGCACTGTACTCCACTCGGTACTACACGGCACTATACACACAGAACTCCACTCGGCACTACACGGCAGTACAGGCACTGTACTCCAATCAGTACTACACGGCAGTACAGGCACTGTACTCCACTCAGTACTACAATGCAGTACAGGCACTGTACTCCACTCGGTACTACACGGCACTATACACACAGTACTCCACTCCGTACTAAACGGCATTACAGGCACTGTACTCCACTCAGTACTACACGGCAGTACAGGCACTGTACTCCACTCGGTACTACACGGCACTATACACACAGTACTACACTCGGTACTACACTTTCTATACACAGAGTACTCCACTCGGTACTACACGGCAGTACAGGCACAGTACTCCATTCGGTACTACACGGCAGTATACACACAGTACTCCACTCGGGACTACATAGCAGTACAGGCACTGTACTCCAATCAGTACTACACGGCAGTATGCACACAGTCACCCACTCGGTACTACACGGCACTATACACACTGTACTCCACTCAGAACTACACGGCAGTATAGACACAGTCCACCAATCGGTACTACACGGCAGTACAGGCACTGTACTCCAATCAGTACTACATGGCTGTATACACACCGTCCCCCACTCGGGACTACTCGGAAGTACAGGGACTGTACTCCACTCAGTACTACACGGCAGTATGCACACAGTACTCCACTCGGGACTACACGGCCGTACAGGCATTGTACTCCTCTCAGTACTACACGGCAGTATACACACAGTCCCCCACTCGGTACTACACGGCAGTACAGGCACTGTACTCCACTCAGTACTACACGGCAGTATACACAGTGTCCCCCACTCGGTACTACACGGCGGTACAGGTACTGTACTCCACTCAGCACTACACTGCACTATACACACAGTACTCCACTCGGGACTACTCGGCAGTACAGGTACTGTACTCCACTCAGTACTACACGGCAGTATACACACAGTCCCCCACTCGGTACTACACGGCAGTACAGGCACTGTACCCCACTCAGTACTACACGGCAGTACAGGCACTGTACTCCACTCAGTACTACACGGCACTACACACACTGTACTCCACTCGGTACTACACGGCAGTACAGGCACTGTACTCCACTCCTTAATACACGGCAGTACAGGCACTGTACTCCACGCAGTACTACACGGCACTGTACACTCTGTACTCCAATCGGTACTAGACGGCACTTAACAAATTGTACTCCACTCGGTACTACACGCAGTACAGGCACTGTACTCCACACGGTACTACACGGCACTATACACACAGTACTCCACCCGGTACTACACGGCAGTACAGGCATTGTACTCCACTCGGTACCACACGGCACTATACACACAGTACACCACTCGGTACTACACGGCAGTACATGCACTGTACTACACTCAGTACTACACAGCACTATACACACTGTACTCCACTCAGGACTACACGGCAGTACAGGCACTGTACTCCACCCAGTACTACACGGCAGTACAGGTCCTGTATTCCACTCAGTACTACACGGCAGTATGCACACAGTACTCCAATCGGTACTACACGGCAGTACAGGCACTGTACTCCACTCAGTACTACACGGCACTATACACACAGTACTCCACTCGGGACTACGCGGCAGTACAGGCACTGTACTCCACTCCGTACTACACGGCAGTACAGGCACTGTACTCCACTCGGTACTACACGGCAGTACAGGCACTGTACTTCACTCAGTACTACACGGCAGTATGCACACAGTACTCCACTCGGGACTACACGGCAGTACAGGCACTGTACTCCACTCGGTACTACACGGCAGTACATGCACTGTACTCCACTCAGTACTACACTGCACTATACACACAGTGCTCCACTCGGCACTACACGGCAGTACAGGCACTGTACTTCACTCAGTACTACACGGCAGTACAAGCACTGTACTCCACTCGGTACTACACGGCACTATACACACTGTACTCCACTGAGTACTACACGGCAGTATACACACAGTCCCCCACTCGGTACTACACGGCAGTACAGGCACTGTACTCCACTCAGTACTACACTGCACTATACACACAGTACTCCACTCAGTACTACACTGCACTATACACACTGTACTCCACTCTGGACTACTCGGCAGTACAGGCACTGTACTCCACTCAGTACTACACGGCAGTATACACACAGTCCCCCACTCGGTACTACACGGCAGTACAGGCACTGTACTCCACTCAGAACTGCACGGCAGAATACACACAGTCCCCCACACGGTACTACACGGCAGTACAGGTACTGTACTCCACTCAGCACTACACTGCACTATACACACAGTCCCCCACTCGGTACTACACGGCAGTACAGGCACTGTACTCCACTCAGAACTGCACGGCAGAATACACACAGTCCCCCACACGGTACTACACGGCAGTACAGGTACTGTACTCCGCTCAGTACTACACTGCAGTACAGGCACTGTACTCCACTCGGTACTACACGGCACTATACACACAGTACTCCACTCGGTACTAAAAGCAGTACATGCACTGTTCTCCACTCAGTACTACACTGCACCACACACACAGTACTCTACTCGGTACTACACGGCAGTACAGGCAGTGTACTCCACTCAGTACTACACGGCACTATAGACACTGTACTCCACTCGGTACTACACGGCACTATACACACTGTACTCCACTTGGTACTACACGGCAGCACATACACTGTTCTCCACTCAGTACTACACTGCACTACACACACAGTACTCCACTCGGTACTACACGGAATTACAGGCACTGTACTCCACTCAGTACTACACGGCACTATACACACTGTACTCCACTCGGTACTACACGGCACTATACACACTGTACTCCACTCAGTACTACACGGCAGTACAGGCACTGTACTCCACTCGGTACTACACGGCACTATACACACAGTACTCCACTCGGTACTACACGCAGTACATGCACTTTTCTCCACTCAGTACTACACTGCACTACACACACAGTACTCCGCTCGGTACTACACGGCAGTAGAGGCACTGTACTCCACTCGGTACTACACGGCACTATACACACAGTACTCCACTCGGTACTACACGCAGTACAGGCACTGTACTCCACTCAGTACTACACGGCACTATACACACAGTACTCCACTCGGTACTACACGGCAGTACAGGCACTGTACATCACTCGGTACTACACGGCACTATACACAAAGTACTCCACTCGGTACTACACGGCAGTACAGGCATTGTACTCCACTCGGAAATACACGGCACTACACACACAGTACTCCACTCGGTACTACACGGCAGTACATGCACTGTTCTCCACTCACTACTACACTGCACTACACAAACTGTACTCCACTGGGGACTACACGGCAGTACAGGCACTGTACTCCACCCAGTACTACACGGCAGTACAGGCACTGTACTCCACTCAGTACTACACGGCAGTATGCACACAGTACTCCACTCGGTACTACACGGCAGTACAGGCACTGTACTCCACTCAGTACTGCACGGCACTATACACACAGTACTCCACTCAGTACTACACTGCACTATACACACAGTACTCCACTCGGGACTACACGGCAGTACAGGCAATGTACTCCACTCAGTACTGCACGGCAGTACAGGCACTGTACTCCACTCGGTACTACACGGCAGTACAGGCACTGTACTCCACTCAGTACTACACGGCAGTATGCACAAAGTATTCCACTCGGGACTACACGGCAGTACAGGCACTGTACTCCACTCGGTACTACACGGCAGTACAGGCACTGTACTCCACTCGGTACTACACGGCAGTACAGGCACTCTACTCCACTCAGTACTACACTGCACTATACACACAGTACTCCACTCGGGACTACACGGCACTACATGCACTGTACTCCACTCAGTACTATACTGCACTATACACACAGTACTCCACTCGGCACTACACGGCAGTACAGGCACTGTACTCCACTCAGTACTACACGGCAGTACAAGCAGTGTACTCCACTCGGTACTACACGGCAGTACAGGCAGTGTACTCCAATCAGCACTACACGGCAGTACAGGCACTGTACTCCACTCGGGACTACACGGCAGTACAGGCACTGTACTCCACTCAGTACTACACGGCAGTACAGGCACTGTACTCCACTCGGTACTACACGGCCCTACACACACAGTACTATACTCGGTACTACACGGCAGTAAAGGCACTGTACTCCACTCGGTACTACACGGCACTATACACACAGTACTCCATTCGGGACTACACGGCAGTACATGCACTGTACTCCACTCAGTACTACACGGCAGTACAGGCACTGTACTCTACTCAGTAATACACGGCAGTACAGGCACTGTACTCCACTCAGTACAACACGGCAGTACAGGCACTGTACTCCACTCGGTACTACACGGCACTACACACACAGTATTCCACTCGGTACTACACGGCAGTACAGGCACTGTACTCCAATCGGTACTACACCGCACTATACACACAGTACTCCACTCGGTACTACACGGCAGTACAGGCACTGTACTCCACTCGGTACTACACGGCACTATACACACAGTACTCCATTCGGGACTACACGGCAGTACAGGCACTGTACTCCACTCAGTACTACACGGCAGTACAGGCACTGTACTAAACTCGGTACTACACGGCACTATACACACAGTACTCCATTCGGGACTACAAGGCAGTACCGGCACTGTACCCCAATCAGTACTACACGGCAGTACAGGCAGTGTACTCCAATCAGCACTACACGGCAGTACAGGCACTGTACTCCACTCGGGACTACACGGCAGTACAGGCACTGTACTCCACTCAGTACTACACGGCAGTACAGGCACAGTACTCCACTCGGTACTACACGGCACTACACCACAGTACTATACTCGGTACTACACGGCAGTACAGGCACTGTACTCCACTCGGTACTACACGGCACTATACACACAGTACTCCATTCGGGACTACACGGCAGTACATGCACTGTACTCCACTCAGTACTACACGGCAGTACAGGCACTGTACTCTACTCAGTAATACACGGCAGTACAGGCACTGTACTCCAATCAGCACTACACGGCAGTACAGGCACTGTACTCCACTCGGGACTACACGGCAGTACAGGCACTGTACTCCACTCAGTACTACACGGCAGTACAGGCACAGTACTCCACTCGGTACTACACGGCACTACACACACAGTACTATACTCGGTACTACACGGCAGTACAGGCACTGTACTCCACTCGGTACTACACGGCAGTATACACACAGTACTCCACGCGGGACTACACGGCAGTATAGACACAGTACTCCACTCTGTATTACACGGCACTATACACACAGTACTCAACTCAGTACTACACGGCAGTACCGGATTGTACCCCAATCAGTACTACACGGCAGTACAGGCTCTGTACTCCACTCGGTACTACACCGCACTATACACACAGTACTCCACTCGGTACTACACGGCAGTACAGGCACTGTACTCCACTCGGTACTACACGGCACTATACACACAGTACTCCATTCGGGACTACACGGCAGTACCGGCACTGTACCCCAATCAGTACTACACGGCTGTACATGCACTGTACTCCACTCGGTACTACACGGCACTATACACACAGTACTCCATTCGGGACTACACGGCAGTACCGGCACTGTACCCCAATCAGTACTACACGGCTGTACAGGCACTGTACTCCACTCGGTACTACACCGCACTATACACACAGTACTCCACTCGGTACTACACGGCAGTACAGGCACTGTACTCCACTCGGTACTACACGGCATTATACACAGAGTACTCCACTCGGTACTACACGGCATTACAGGCACGGTACTCCACTCAGTACTACACGGCAGTACAGGCAGTGTACTCCACTCGGTACTAAACGGCACTATACACACAGTGCTCCATTCGGGACTACACGGCAGTACAAGCACTGTACTCCACTCAGTACTACACGGCAGTACAGGCACTGTACTCCACTCGGTACTACACGGCACTATACACACAGTACTACACTCGGTACTACACGGCAGTACAGGCATTCTACTCCACTCAGTACTACACGGCAGTATACACACAGTCCCCCACTCGGTACTACACGGCGGTACAGGTACTGTACTCCACTCAGCACTACACTGCACTATACACACAGTACTCCACTCGGGACTACTCGGCAGTACAGGTACTGTACTCCACTCAGTACTACACGGCTGTATACACACAGTCCCCCACTCGGTACTACACGGCAGTACAGGCACTGTACTATACTCAGTACTACACGGCAGTACAGGTACTGTACTCCACTCAGCACTACACTGCACTATACACACGGTACTCCACACGGTACTACACGGCAGTACAGGCACTGTACTCCACTGAGCACTACACTGCACTATACACACAGTACTCCACTCAGTAATACACGGCAATATACACACAGTCCCCCACTCGGTACTACACGGCAGTACTGGCACTCTACTCCACTCAGTACTGCACGGCAGTATACACACAGTCCCCCACTCGGTACTACACGGCAGTACAGGCACTGTACTTCACTCAGTACTACACGGCGGTATACACACAGTCCCCCACTCGGTACTACACGGCAGTACAGATACTGTACTCCACTCAGTACTACACGGCAGTATGCACACAGTACTCCACTCGGTACTACACGACAGTACAGGCACTGTACTATACTCAGTACCACACGGCAGTATACACACAGTCCCCCACTCGGTACTACACGGCAGTACAAGCACTGTACCCCACTCAGTACTACACGGCAGTACAGGCACTGTACTCCACTCAGTGCTACACGGCACTACACACACTGTACTCCACTCCGTACTACACGGCAGTACAGGCAGTGTACTCCACTCCTTACTACACGGCAGTACAGGCACTGTACTCCACGCAGTACTACACGGCACTATACACACTGTACTCCACTCGGTACTAGACGGCACTATACACACTGTACTCCACCCATTACTACACGGCAGTACTGGTCCTGTATTCCACTCAGTACTACACGGCAGTATGCACAGAGTACTCCAATCGGTACTACACGGCAGTACAGGCAGTGTACTCCAATCAGTACTAAACGGCTGTACATGCACTGTACTCCACTCGGGACTACACGGCAGTACAGGCACTGTACTCCACCCAGTACTACACGGCAGTACAGGCACTGTACTCCACTCAGTACTACACGGCAGTATGCACACAGTACTCCACTCGGTACTACACGGCAGTACAGGCACTGTACTCCACTCAGTACTGCACGGCACTATACACACAGTACTCCACTCAGTACTACACTGCACTATACACACAGTACTCCACTCGGGACTACACGGCAGTACAGGCAATGTACTCCACTCAGTACTGCACGGCAGTACAGGCACTGTACTCCACTCGGTACTACACGGCAGTACAGGCACTGTACTCCACTCAGTACTACACGGCAGTATGCACACAGTATTCCACTCGGGACTACACGGCAGTACAGGCACTGTACTCCACTCGGTACTACACGGCAGTACAGGCACTGTACTCCACTCGGTACTACACGGCAGTACAGGCACTCTACTCCACTCAGTACTACACTGCACTATACACACAGTACTCCACTCGGGACTACACGGCACTACATGCACTGTACTCCACTCAGTACTATACTGCACTATATACACAGTACTCCACTCGGCACTACACGGCAGTACAGGCCCTGTACTCCACTCAGTACTACACGGCAGTACAAGCAGTGTACTCCACTCGGTACTACACGGCAGTACAGGCAGTGTACTCCAATCAGCACTACACGGCAGTACAGGCACTGTACTCCACTCGGGACTACACGGCAGTACAGGCATTGTACTCCACTCAGTACTACACGGCAGTACAGGCACTGTACTCCACTCGGTACTACACGGCACTACACACACAGTACTATACTCGGTACTACACGGCAGTACAGGCACTGTACTCCACTCGGTACTACACGGCACTATACACACAGTACTCCACTCAGTACTACACTGCACTATACACACAGAACTCCACTCGGCACTACACGGCAGTACAGGCACTGTACTCCAATCAGTACTACACGGCAGTACAGGCACTGTACTCCACTCAGTACTACACGGCAGTACAGGCACTGTACTCCACTCGGTACTACACGGCACTACACACAGAGTACTCCACTCGGTACTACACGGCAGTACAGGCACTGTACTCCACTCGGTACTACACGGCACTATACACACAGTACTCCACGCGGGACTACACGGCATTATAGACACAGTACTCCACTCTGTATTACACGGCACTATACACACAGTACTCCACTCAGTACTACACGGCAGTACCGGATTGTACCCCAATCAGTACTACACGGCAGTAGAGGCACTGTACTCCACTCGGTACTACACCGCACTATACACACAGTACTCCACTCGGTACTACACGGCAGTACAGGCACTGTACTCCACTCGGTACTACACGGCACTATACACACAGTACTCCATTCGGGACTACACGGCAGTACAGGCACTGTACTCCACTCAGTACTACACGGCAGTACAGGCACTGTACTCCACTCGGTACTACACGGCACTATACACACAGTACTCCATTCGGGACTACACGGCAGTACCAGCACTGTACCCCAATCAGTGCTACACGGCTGTACAGGCACTGTACTCCACTCGGTACTACACCGCACTATACACACAGTACTCCACTCGGTACTACACGGAAGTACAGGCACTGTACTCCACTCGGTACTACACGGCATTATACACAGAGAACTCCTCTCGGTACTACACGGCATTACAGGCACGGTACTCCACTCAGTACTACACGGCAGTACAGGCAGTGTACTCCACTCGGTACTACACGGCACTATACACACAGTGCTCCATTCGGGACTACACGGCAGTACAGGCACTGTACTCCACTCAGTACTACACGGCAGTACAGGCACTGTACTCCACTCGGTACTACACGGCACTATACACACAGTAATACACTCGGTACTACACGGCAGTACAGGCACTCTACTCCACTCAGTACTACACGGCAGTATACACACAGTCCCCCACTCGGTACTACACGGCGGTACAGGTACTGTACTCCACTCAGCACTACACTGCACTATACACACTGTACTCCACTCGGGACTACTCGGCAGTACAGGTACTGTACTCCACTCAGTACTACACGGCTGTATACACACAGTCCCCCACTCGGTACTACACGGCAGTACAGGCACTGAACTATACTCAGTACTACACGGCAGTACAGGTACTGTACTCCACTCAGCACTACACTGCACTATACACACGGTACTCCACTCGGTACTACACGGCAGTACAGGCACTCTACTTCACTCAGTACTACACGGCAGTATACACACAGTCCCCCACTCGGTACTACACGGCAGTACAGATACTGTACTCCACTCAGTACTACACGGCAGTATGCACACAGTACTCCACTCGGTACTACACGGCAGTACAGGCACTGTACTATACTCAGTACTACACGGCAGTATACACACATTCCCCCACTCGGTACTACACGGCAGTACAGGCACTGTACCCCACTCAGTACTACACGGCAGTACAGGCACTGTACTCCACTCAGTGCTACACGGCACTACACACACTGTACTCCACTCCGTACTACACGGCAGTACAGGCACTGTACTCCACTCCTTACTACACGGCAGTACAGGCACTGTACTCCACGCAGTACTACACGGCACTATACACACTGTACTCCACTCGGTACTAGACGGCACTATACACACTGTACTCCACCCAGTACTACACGGCAGTACTGGTCCTGTATTCCACTCAGTACTACACGGCAGTATGCACAGAGTAATCCAATCGGTACTACACGGCAGTACAGGCAGTGTACTCCAATCAGTACTAAACGGCTGTACAGGCACTGTACTCCACTCGGGACTACACGGCAGTACAGGCACTGTACTCCACTCAGTACTACACTGCACTATACACACAGTACACCACTCGGGACTACACGCCAGTACATGCACTGTACTCCACTCAGTACTACACTGCACTATACACACAGAACTCCACTCGGCACTACACGGCAGTACAGGCACTGTACTCCAATCAGTACTACACGGCAGTACAGGCACTGTACTCCACTCAGTACTACACGGCAGTACAGGCACTGTACTCCACTCGGTACTACACGGCACTACACACACAGTACTCCACTCGGTACTACACGGCAGTACAGGCACTGTACTCCACTCGGTACTACACGGCACTATACACACAGTACTCCACTCGGGACTACACGCCAGTACATGCACTGTACTCCACTCAGTACTACACTGCACTATACACACAGTACTACACTCGGTACTACGACTTTCTATACACAGATTACTCCACTCGGTACTACACGGCAGTACAGGCACTGTACTCCACACGGTACTACACGGCACTATACACACAGTAGTCCATTCGGGACTACACGGCAGTACATGCACCGTACTCCACTCAGTACTACACGGCAGTACAGGCACTGTACTCTACTCAGTACTACACGGCAGTACAGGCACTGTACTCCACTCAGTACTACACGGCAGTACAGGCACTGTACTCCACTCGGTACTACACGGCACTACCCACACAGTACTCCACTCGGTACTACACGGCAGTACAGGCACTGTACTCCACTCGGTACTACACGGCACTATACACACAGTACTCCACTCGGGACTACACGGCAGTATAGACACAGTACTCCACTCTGTACTACACGGCACTATACACACAGTAATCCACTCAGTACTACACGGCAGTACCGGCACTGTACCCCAATCAGTACTACACGGCAGTACAGGCACTGTACTCCACTCGGTACTACACCGCACTATACACACAGTACTCCACTCGGTACTACACGGCAGTACAGGCACTGTATTCCACTCGGTACTACACGGCACTATACACACAGTACTCCACTCAGTACTACACGGCAGTACCGGCAAACTACCCCAATCAGTACTACACGGCAGTACAGGCACTGTACTCCACTCGGTACTACACCGCACTATACACACAGTACTCCACTCGGTACTACACGGCACTACACACACAGTACTCCACTCGGTACTACACGGCAGTACAGGCACTGTACTCCACTCGGTACTACACGGCACTATACACACAGTACTCCACTCGGGACTACACGGCAGTATAGACACAGTTGTCCACTCTGTACTACACGGCACTATACACACAGTACTCCACTCAGTACTAACGGCAGTACCGGCACTGTACCCCAATCAGTACTACACTTCAGTACAGGCACTGTACTCCACTCGGTACTACACGGCACTATACACACAGTACTCCACTCGGTACTACACGGCATTACAGGCACTGTACTCCACTCAGTACTACACGGCAGTACAGGCACTGTACTCCACTCGGTACTACACGGCAGTACAAGCAGTGTACTCCACCCGGTACTACACGGCAGTACAGGCACTGTACTCCAATCAGTACTACACGGCAGTACAGGCACTGTACTCCACTCAGTACTACACGGCAGTACAGGCACTCTAATCCACTCGGTACAACACGGCACTATACACACAGTACTCCACTCGGTACTACACGGCATTACAGGCCCGGTACTACACTCAGTACTACACGGCAGTACAGGCACTGTACTCCACTCGGTACTACACGGCACTATACACACAGTACTCCACTCGGTACTACACGGCATTACAGGCACTGTACTCCACTCAGTACTACACGGCAGTACAGGCACTGTACTCCACTCGGTACTACACGGCACTATACACACAGTACTACACTCGGTACTACGACTTTCTATACACAGATTACTCCACTCGGTACTACACGGCAGTACAGGCACAGTAATCCATTCGGTACTACACGGCAGTATACACACAGTACTCCACTCGGGACTTCATAGCAGTACAGGCACTGTACTCCACTCAGTACTACACGGCAGTATAGACACAGTCCACCACTCGGTACTACACGGCAGTACAGGCACTGTACTCCAATCAGTACTACATGGCTGTATACACACAGTCCCCCACTCGGGACTACTCGGAATTACAGGGACTGTACTCCACTCAGTACTACACGGCAGTATGCACACAGTACTCCACTCGGGACTACACGGCAGTACAGGCACTGTACTCCTCTCAGTACTACACGGCAGTATACACACAGTCCCCCACTCGGTACTACACGGCAGTACAGGCACTGTACTCCACTCAGTACTACACGGCAGTATACACAGAGTCCCCCACTCGGTACTACACGGCGGTAAAGGTACTGTACTCCACTCAGCACTACACTGCACTATACACACAGTACTCCACTCGGGACTACTCGGCAGTACAGGTACTGTACTCCACTCAGTACTACACGGCTTCATACACACAGTCCCCCACTCGGTACTACACGGCAGTACAGGCACTGTACTATACTCAGTACTACACGGCAGTACAGGTACTGTACTCCACTCAGCACTACACTGCACTATACACACGTACTCCACTCGGCACTACACGGCAGTACAGGCACTGTACTCCACTCAGTACTACACGGCAGTATACACACAGTCCCCCACTCGGTACTACACGGCAGTACAGGCACTGTACCCCACTCAGTACTACACGGCAGTACAGGCACTGTACTCCACTCAGTACTACACGGCACTACACACACTGTACTCCACTCGGTACTACACGGCAGTACAGGCACTGTACTCCACTCCTTAATACACGGCAGTACAGGCACTGTACTCCACGCAGTACTACACGGCACTGTACACTCTGTACTCCAATCGGTACCAGACGGCACTATACACACTGTACTCCACTCGGTACTACACGCAGTACAGGCACTGTACTCCACACGGTACTACACGGCACTATACACACAGTACTCCACTCGGTACTACACGGCAGTACAGGCATTGTACTCCACCCGGTACCACACGGCACTATACACACAGTACACCACTCGGTACTACACGGCAGTACATGCACTGTACTCCACTCAGTACTACACTGCACTATACACACTGTACTCCACTCAGGACTACACGGCAGTACAGGCACTGTACTCCACCCAGTACTACACGGCAGTACAGTTCCTGTATTCCACTCAGTACTACACGGCAGTATGCACACAGTACTCCAATCGGTACTACACGGCAGTACAGGCACTGTACTCCACTCAGTACTACACGGCACTATACACACAGTACTCCACTCGGGACTACGCGGCAGTACAGGCACTGTACTCCGATCAGTACTACACGGCAGTACAGGCACTGTACTCCACTCGGGACTACACGGCAGTACAGGCACTGTACTCCACTCAGTACTACACGGCAGTACAGGCACTGCACTCCACTCGGTACTACACGGCACTATACACACAGTACTCCATTCGGGACTACACGGCAGTACAGGCACTGTACTCCACTCAGTACTACACGGCAGTACACGCACTGTACTCCACTCAGTACTACACGGCAGTACAGGCACTGTACTCCACTCGGTGCTACATGGCACTATACACACTGTACTCCACTCGGTACTACACGCAGTACAGGCACTGTACTCCACACGGTACTACACGGCACTATACACACAGTACTCCACTCGGTACTACACGGCAGTACAGGCATTGTACTCCACTCGGTACCACACGGCACTATACACACAGTACACCACTCGGTACTACACGGCAGTACATGCACTGTACTCCACTCAGTACTACACTGCACTATACACAATGTACTCCACTCAGGACTACACGGCAGTACAGGCACTGTACTCCACCCAGTACTACACGGCAGTACAGGTCCTGTATTCCACTCAGTACTACACGGCAGTATGCACACAGTACTCCACTCGGTACTACACGGCAGTACAGGCATTGTACTCCACTCGGTACCACACGGCACTATACACACTGTACTCCACTCGGTACTACACGGCAGTACAGGCACTGTACTCCACTCAGTACTACACGGCAGTATGCACACAGTACTCCACTCGGGACTACACGGCAGTACAGGCACTGTACTCCACTCGGTACTACACGGCAGTACATGCACTGTACTCCACTCAGTACTACACTGCCCTATACACACAGTGCTACACTCGGCACTACACGGCAGTACAGGCACTGTACTTCACTCAGTACTACACGGCATTACAAGCACTGTACTACACTCGGTACTACACGGCAGTACAGGCACTGTACTCCGATCAGTACTACACGGCAGTACAGGCACTGTACTCCACTCGGGACTACACGGGAGTACAGGCACTGTACTCCACTCAGTACTACACGGCAGTACAGGCACTGCACTCCACTCGGTACTACACGGCACTATAAACACAGTACTCCATTCGGGACTACACGGCAGTACAGGCACTGTACTCCACTCAGTACTACACGGCAGTACACGCACTGTACTCCACTCAGTACTACACGGCAGTACAGGCACTGTACTCCACTCGGTGCTACACGGCACTATACACACAGTACTCCACTCAGTACTACACGGCAGTACAGGCACTGTACTCCACTCGGGACTACACGGCAGTACAGGCAGTGTACTCCGCTCAGTACTACACTGCAGTACAGGCACTGTACTCCACTCGGTACTACACGGCACTATACACACAGTACTCCACTCGGTACTAAAAGCAGTACATGCACTGTTTTCCACTCAGTACTACACTGCACTACACACACAGTACTCCACTCGGTACGACACGGCGGTACAGGCAGTGTACTCCACTCAGTACTTCACGGCACTATAGACACTGTACTCCACTCGGTACTACACGGCACTATACACACTGTACTCCACTGGGTATTACACGGCAGTACATGCACTGTTCTCAACTCAGTACTACACTGCACTACACACACAGTACTCCACTCGGTACTACACGGCAGTACAGGCACTGTACTCCACTCAGTACTACACGGCACTATACACACTGTACTCCACTCGGTACTACACGGCACTATACACACTGTACTCACCTCAGTACTACACGGCAGTACAGCCACTGTACTCCACTCGGTACTACACGGCACTATACACACAGTACTCCACTAGGTACTACACGCAGTACATGCACTGTTCTCCACTCAGTACTACACTGCACTACACACACAGTACTCCGCTCGGTACTACACGGCAGTACAGGCACTGTACTCCACCCGGTACTACACGGCACTATACACACAGTACTCCACTCGGTACTGCACGCAGTACAGGCACTGTACTCCACTCAGTACTACACGGCACTATACACACAGTACTCCACTCGGTACTACGCGGCAGTACAGGCACTGTACATCACTCGGTACTAAACGGCACTATACACAAAGTACTCCACTCGGTACTACACGGCAGTACAGGCATTGTACTCCACTCGGAAATACACGGCACTATACACACAGTACTCCACTCGGTACTACACGGCAGTACATGCACTGTTCTCCACTCAGTACTACACTGCACTACACAAAATGTACTCCACTGGGGACTACACGGCAGTACAGGCACTGTACTCCACTCAGTACTACACGGCAGTATGCACACAGTACTCCACTCGGTACTACACGGCAGTACAGGCACTGTACTCCACTCAGTACTACACGGCACTATACACACAGTACTCCACTCAGTACTACACTGCACTATACACACAGTACTCCACTCGGGACTACACGGCAGTACAGGCAATGTACTCCACTCAGTACTGCACGGCAGTACAGGCACTGTACTCCACTCGGTACTACACGGCAGTACAGGCACTGTACTCCACTCAGTACTACACGGCAGTATGCACACAGTATTCCACTCGGGACTACACGGCAGTACAGGCACTGTACTCCACTCGGTACTACACGGCAGTACAGGCACTGTACTCCACTCGGTACTACACGGCAGTACAGGCACTCTACTCCACTCAGTACTACACTGCACTATACACACAGTACTCCACTCGGGACTACACGGCACTACATGCACTGTACTCCACTCAGTACTATACTGCACTATACACACAGTACTCCACTCGGCACTACACTGCAGTACAGGCACTGTACTCCACTCAGTACTACACGACAGTACAAGCAGTGTACTCCACTCGGTACTACACGGCAGTACAGGCAGTGTACTCCAATCAGCACTACACGGCAGTACAGGCACTGTACTCCACTCGGGACTACACGGCAGTACAGGCACTGTACTTCACTCAGTACTACACGGCAGTACAGGCACTGTACTCCACTCAGTACTACACGGCCCTACACACACAGTACTATACTCGGTACTACACGGCAGTACAGGCACTGTACTCCACTCGGTACTACACGGCACTATACACACAGTACTCCATTCGGGACTACACGGCAGTACATGCACTGTACTCCACTCAGTACTACACGGCAGTACAGGCACTATACTCTACTCAGTAATACACGGCAGTACAGGCACTGTACTCCACTCAGTACAACACGGCAGTACAGGCACTGTACTCCACTCGGTACTACACGGCACTACACACACAGTACTCCACTCGGTACTACACGGCAGTACAGGCACTGTACTCCACTCGGTACTACACGGCACTATACACACAGTACTCCACGCGGACTACACGGCAGTATAGACACAGTACTCCACTCTGTATTACACGGCACTATACACACAGTACTCCACTCAGTACTACACGGCAGTACGGGCATTGTACCCCAATGAGTACTACACGGCAGTACAGGCACTGTACTCCACTCGGTACTACACCGCACTATACACACAGTACTCCACTCGGTACTACACGGCAGTACAGGCACTGTACTCCACTCAGTACTACACGGCAGTACAGGCACGGTACTCCACTCGGTACTACACGGCACTATACGCACAGTACTCCATTCGGGACTACACGGCAGTACCGGCACTGTACCCCAATCAGTACTACACGGCTGTACAGGCACTGTACTCCACTCGGTACTACACCGCACTATACACACAGTACTCCACTCGGTACTATACGGCAGTACAGGCACTGTACTCCACTCGGTACTACACGGCATTATACACAGAGTACTCCACTCGGTACTACACGGCATTACAGGCACGGTACTCCACTCAGTACTACACGGCAGTACAGGCAGTGTACTCCACTCGGTACTACACGGCACTATACACACAGTGCTCCATTCGGGACTACACGGCAATACAGGCACTGTACTCCACTCAGTACTACACGGCAGTACAGGCACTGTACTCCACTCGGTACTACACGGCACTATACACACAGTACTACACTCGGTACTACACGGCAGTACAGGCACACTACCCCACTCAGGACTACACGGCAGTATACACACAGTCCCCCACTCGGTACTACACAGCGGTACAGGTACTGTACTCCACTCAGCACTACACTGCACTATACACACAGTACTCCACTCGGGACTACTCGGCAGTACAGGTACTGTACTCCACTCAGTACTACACGGCTGTACAGGCACTGTACTCCACTCGGTACTACATGGCACTATACACACAGTACTACACTCGGTACTACACGGCAGTACAGGCACTCTACTCCACTCAGTAATACACGGCAGTATACACACAGTCCCCCACTCGGTACTACACGGCAGTACAGGCACTCTACTCCACTCAGTACTACACGGCAGTATACACACAGTCCCCCACTCGGTACTACACGGCAGTACAGGCACTGTACTTCACCCAGTACTACACGGCAGTATACAGACAGTCCCCCACTCGGTACTACACGGCAGTACAGATACTGTACTCCACTCAGTACTACACGGCAGTATGCACACAGTACTCCACTCGGTACTACACGGCAGTACAGGCACTGTACTATACTCAGTACTACACGGCAGTATACACACAGTCCCCTACTCGGTACTACACGGCAGTACAGGCACTGTACCCCACTCAGTACTACACGGCAGTACAGGCACTGTACTCCACTCAGTGCTACACGGCACTACACACACTGTACTCCACTCCGTACTACACGGCAGTACAGGCACTGTACTCGACTCCTTACTACACGGCAGTACAGGCACTGTACTCCACGCAGTACTACACGGCACTATACACACTGTACTCCACTCGGTACTAGACGGCACTATACACACTGTACTCCAGCCAGTACTACACGGCAGTACTGGTCCTGTATTCCACTCTGTACTACACGGCAGTATGCACAGAGTACTCCAATCGGTACTACACGGCAGTACAAGCAGTGTACTCCACTCGGTACTACACGGCAGTACAGGCAGTGTACTCCAATCAGCACTACACGGCAGTACAGGCACTGTACTCCACTCAGTACTACACGGCAGTACAGGCACTGTACTCCACTCAGTACTACACGGCCCTACACACACAGTACTATACTCGGTACTACACGGCAGTACAGGCACTGTACTCCACTCGGTACTACACGGCACTATACACACAGTACTCCATTCGGGACTACACGGCAGTACAAGCAGTGTACTCCACTCGGTACTACACGGCAGTACAGGCACTGTACTCCAATCAGTACTACACGGCAGTACAGGCACTGTACTCCACTCGGGACTACACGGCAGTACAGGCACTGTACTCCACTCAGTACTACACGGCAGTACAAGCATTGTATTCCAATCGGTACTACACGGCAGTACAGGCAGTGTACTCCAATCAGTACTACTCGGCAGTACAGGCACTGTACTCCACTCGGGACTACACGGCAGTACAGGCACTGTACTCCACTCGGTACTACACGGCACTATACACACAGTAGTCCATTCGGGACTACACGGCAGTACATGCACTGTACTCCACTCAGTACTACACGGCAGTACAGGCACTGTACTCTACTCAGTACTACACGGCAGTACAGACACTGTACTCCACTCAGTACTACACGGCAGTACAGGCACTGTACTCCACTCGGTACTACACGGCACTACACACACAGTACTCCACTCGGTACTACACGGCAGTACAGGCACTGTACTCCACTCGGTACTACACGGCACTATACACACAGTACTCCACTCGGGACTACACGGCAGTATAGACACAGTACTCCACTCTGTACTACACGGCACTATACACACTGTACTCCACTCAGTACTACACGGCAGTACCGGCACTGTACCCCAATCAGTACTACACGGCAGTACAGGCACTGTACTCCACTCGGTACTACACCGCACTATACACACAGTACTCCACTCGGTACTACACGGCAGTACAGGCACTGTATTCCACTCGGTACTACACGGCACTATACACACAGTACTCCACTCAGTACTACACGGCAGTACCGGCACTGTACCCCAATCAGTACTACACGGCAGTACAGGCACTGTACTCCACTCGGTACTACACCGCACTATACACACAGTACTCCACTCGGTACTACACGGCACTATACACACAGTACTCCACTCAGTACTACACGGCAGTACCGGCACTGTACCCCAATCAGTACTACACGGCAGTACAGGCACTGTACTCCACTCAGTACTACACGGCAGTACATGCACTGTACTCCACTCGGTACTACACGGCAGTACAAGCAGTGTACTCCACTCGGTACTACACGGCAGTACAGGCACTGTACTCCAATCAGTACTACACGGCAGTACAGGCAATGTACTCCACTCAGTACTACACGGCAGTACAGGCACTCTAATCCACTCGGTACAACACGGCACTATACACACAGTACTCCACTCGGTACTACACGGCATTACAGGCCCGGTACTCCACTCAGTACTACACGGCAGTACAGGCACTGTACTCCACTCGGTACTACACGGCACTATACACACAGAACTCCACTCGGCACTACACTGCAGTACAGGCACTGTACTCCAATCAGTACTACACGGCAGTACAGGCACTGTACTCCACTCAGTACTACAATGCAGTACAGGCACTGTACTCCACTCGGTACTACACGGCACTATACGCACAGTACTCCACTCGGTACTAACCGGCATTACAGGCACTGTACTCCACTCAGTACTACACGGCAATACAGGCACTGTACTCCACTCGGTACTACACGGCACTATACACACAGTACTACACTCGGTACTACACTTTCTATACACACAGTACTCCACTCGGGACTACATAGCAGTACAGGCACTGTACTCCACTCAGTACTACACGGCAGTATGCACACATTCACCCACTCGGTACTACACGGCACTATACACACTGTACTCCACTCAGTACTACACGGCAGTATAGACACAGTCCACCACTCGGTACTACACGGCTGTACAGGCACTGTACTCCAATCAGTACTACACGCCAGTATACACAGTGTCCCAAACTCGGTACTACACGGCGGTACAGGTACTGTACTCCACTCATCACTACACTGCACTATACACACAGTACTCCACTCGGGACTACTCGGCAGTACAGGTACTGTACTCCACTCAGTACTACACGGCAGTATACACACAGTCCCCCACTCGGTACTACACGGCAGTACAGGCACTGTACCCCACTCAGTACTACACGGCAGTACAGGCACTGTACTCCACTCAGTACTACACGGCACTACACACACTGTACTCCACTCGGTACTACACGGCAGTACAGGCACTGTACTCCACTCCTTAATACACGGCAGTACAGGCACTGTACTCCACGCAGTACTACACGGCACTGTACACTCTGTACTCCAATCGGTACTAGACGGCACTATACAAATTGTACTCCACTCGGTACTACACGCAGTACAGGCACTGTACTCCACACGGTACTACACGGCACTATACACACAGTACTCCACTCGGTACTACACGGCAGTACAGGCATTGTACTCCACTCGGTACCACACGGCACTATACACACAGTACACCACTCGGTACTACACGGCAGTACATGCACTGTACTCCACTCAGTACTACACTGCACTATACACACTGTACTCCACTCAGGACTACTCGGCAGTACAGGCACTGTACTCCACCCAGTACTACACGGCAGTACAGGTCCTGTATTCCACTCAGTACTACACGGCAGTATGCACACAGTACTCCAATCGGTACTACACGGCAGTACAGGCACTGTACTCCACTCAGTACTACACGGCACTATACACACAGTACTCCACTCGGGACTACGCGGCAGTACAGGCACTGTAGTCCACTCAGTACTACACGGCAGTACAGGCACTGTACTCCACTCGGTACTACACGGCAGTACAGGCACTGTACTCCACTCATTACTACACGGCAGTATGCACACAGTACTCCACTCGGGACTACACGGCAGTACAGGCACTGTACTCCACTCGGTACTACACGGCAGTACATGCACTGTACTCCACTCAGTACTGCACTGCACTATACACACAGTGCTCCACTCGGCACTACACGGCAGTACAGGCACTGTACTTCACTCAGTACTACACGGCAGTACAAGCACTGTACTCCACTCGGTACTACACGGCAGTACAGGCACTGTATCCCGATCAGTACTACACGGCAGTACAGGCACTGTACTCCACTCGGGACTACACGGCAGTACAGGCACTGTACTCCACTCGGTACTACACGGCACTATACCCACAGTACTCCACTCAGTACTACACGGCAGTACAGGCACAGTACTCCACTCACTACTACACGGCAGTACAGGCACTGTACTCCACTCGGGACTACACAGCAGTACAGGCACTGTACTCCACTCAGTACTACACGGCAGTACAGGCACTGTACTCCACTCGGTAGTACATGGCACTATACACACAGTACTCTACTGGGTACTACACGGCAGTACAGGTACTGTACTCCACTCAGTACTACACGGCAGTATGCACACAGTACTGCACTCGGTACTACACGGCACTATACACACAGTACTCCACTCGGTACTACACGGCAATACAGGCACTGTACTCCAATCGGTACTACACGGCACTATACACACAGTACTCCACTCGGTACTACACGGCAGTACATGCACTGTACTCCACTCGGTACTACACCGCACTATACGCACAGTACTCCACTCGGTACTACACGGCAGTACATGCACTGTACTCCACTCGGTACTACACGGCACTATACAAACAGTACTCCACTCGGTACTACACGGCAGTACAGGCACTGTACTCCACTCAGTACTACACGGCAGTATGCACACAGTACTCCACTCGGTACTACACGGCAGTACAGGCACTGTACTCCACTCGGTACTACACGACACTATACACACAGTAATCCACTCGGTACTACACGGCAGTACAGGCACTGTACTCCACTCGGTACTAAACGGCAGTATACACACCGTCACCCACTCGGTACTACACGGCAGTGCAGGCACTGTACTCCACCCAGTACTACACGGCAGTTCAGGCACTGTACTCCACTCAGTACTACACGGCAGTACAGGCACTGTACACCACTCAGTACTACACTGCACTATACACACAGTACTACACTCGGGACTACACGGCAGTAGAGCCACTGTATCCACTCGGTACTACACGGCAGTACAGGTACTGTACTCCACTCAGTACTACACGGCAGTATGCACACAGTACTCCACTCGGTACTACACGGCAGTACAGGCACTGTACTCCACTCGGTACTACACGACACTATACACACAGTAATCCACTCGGTACTACACGGCAGTACAGGCACTGTACTCCTCTCAGTACTACACGGCAGTATACACACAGTCCCCCACTCGGTACTACACGGCAGTACAGGCACCGTACTCCACTCAGTACTACACGGCAGTATACACACAGTCCCCCACTCGGTACTACACGGCGGTACAGGTACTGTACTCCACTCAGCACTACACTGCACTATACACACAGTACTCCACTCGGGACTACTCGGCAGTACAGGTACTGTACTCCACTCAGTACTACACGGTTTTATACACACAGTCCCCCACTCGGTACTACACGGCAGTACAGGCACTGTACTATACTCAGTACTACACGGCAGTACAGGTACTGTACTCCACTCAGCACTACACTGCACTATACACACTGTACTCCACTCGGGACTACACGGCAGTACATTCACTGTACTCCACTCAGTACTACACGGCAGTACAGGCACTGCACTCCACTCGGTACTACACCACACTATACACACAGTACTCCATTCGGGACTACACGGCAGTACAGGCACTGTACTCCACTCAGTACTACACGGCAGTACACGCACTGTACTACACTCAGTACTACACGGCAGTACAGGCACTGTACTCCACTCGGTGCTACACGGCACTATACACACAGTACTCCACTCAGTACTACACGGCAGTACAGGCACTGTACTCCACTCGGGACTACACGGCAGTACAGGCACTGTACTCCGCTCAGTACCACACTGCAGTACAGGCACTGTACTCCACTCGGTACTACACGGCACTATACACACGGTACTCCACTCGGTACTATAAGCAGTACATGCACTGTTCTCCACTCAGTACTACACTGCACTACACACACAGTACTCCACTCGGTACGACACGGCGGTACATGCATTGTACTCCACTCAGTACTACACGGCACTATAGACACTGTACTCCACTCGGTACTACACGGCACTATACACACTGTACTCCACTGGGTACTACACGGCAGTGCATGCACTGTTCTCCACTCAGTACTACACTGCACTACACACACAGTACTCCACTCGGTACTACACGGCAGTACAGGCACTGTACTCCACTCAGTACTACACGGCACTATACACACTGTACTCCACTCGGTACTACACGGCACTATACACACTGTACTCCACTCAGTACTACACGGCAGTACAGGCACTGTACTCCACTCGGTACTACACGGCACTATACACACAGTACTCCACTCGGTACTACACGCAGTACATGCACTGTTCTCCACTCAGTACTACACTGCACTATACACACAGTACTCCACTCGGTACTACACGCAGTACATGCACTGTTCTCCACTCAGTACTACACTGCACTACACAAACTGTACTCCACTGGGGACTACACGGCAGTACAGGCACTGTACTCCACTCAGTACTACACGGCAGTATGCACACAGTACTCCACTCGGTACTACACGGCAGTACAGGCACTGTACTCCACTCAGTACTACACGGCAGTATGCACACAGTATTCCACTCGGGACTACACGGCAGTACAGGCACTGTACTCCACTCGGTACTACACGGCAGTACAGGCACTGTACTCCACTCGGTACTACACGGCAGTACAGGCACTCTACTCCACTCAGTCCTACACTGCACTATACACACAGTACTCCACTCGGGACTACACGGCACTACATGTACTGTACTCCACTCAGTACTATACTGCACTATACACACAGTACTCCACTCGGCACTACACTGCAGTACAGGCACTGTACTCCACTCAGTACTACACGGCAGTACAAGCAGTGTACTCCACTCGGTACTACACGGCAGTACAGGCAGTGTACTCCAATCAGCACTACACGGCAGTACAGGCACTGTACTCCACTCGGGACTACACGGCAGTACAGGCACTGTACTCCACTCAGTACTACACGGCAGTACAGGCACTGTACTCCACTCGGTACTACACGGCACTATACACACAGTACTAGATTCGGGACTACACGGCAGTACATGCACTGTACTCCACTCAGTAGTACAGGCACTATACTCTACTCAGTAATACACGGCAGTACAGGCATTGTACTCCACTCAGTACAACACGGCAGTACAGGCACTGTACTCCACTCGGTACTACACGGCACTACACACACAGTACTCCACTCGGTACTACACGGCAGTACAGGCATTGTACTCCACTCGGAAATACACGGCACTATACACACAGTACTCCACTCGGTACTACACGGCAGTACATGCACTGTTCTCCACTCAGTACTACACTGCACTACACAAAGTGTACTCCACTGGGGACTACACGGCAGTACAGGCACTGTACTCCACTCAGTACTACACGGCAGTATGCACACAGTACTCCACTCGGTACTACACGGCAGTACAGGCATTGTACTCCACTCAGTACTACACGGCACTATACACACAGTACTCCACTCAGTACTACACTGCACTATACACACAGTACTCCACTCGGGACTACACGGCAGTACAGGCAATGTACTCCACTCAGTACTGCACGGCAGTACAGGCACTGTACTCCACTCGGTACTACACGGCAGTACAGGCACTGTACTCCACTCAGTACTACACGGCAGTATGCACACAGTATTCCACTCGGGACTACACGGCAGTACAGGCATTGTACTCCACTCGGTACTACACGGCAGTACAGGCACTGTACTCCACTCGGTACTACACGGCACTACAGGCACTCTACTCCACTCAGTACTACACTGCACTATACACACTGTACTCCACTCGGGACTACACGGCACTACATGCACTGTACTCCACTCAGTACTATACTGCACTATACACACAGTACTCCACTCGGCACTACACTGAAGTACAGGCACTGTACTCCACTCAGTACTACACGGCATTACAAGCAGTGTACTCCACTCGGTACTACACGGCAGTACAGGCAGTGTACTCCAATCAGCACTACACGGCAGTACAGGCACTGTACTCCACTCGGGACTACACGGCAGTACAGGCACTGTACTCCACTCAGTACTACACGGCAGTACAGGCACTGTACTCCACTCGGTACTACACGGCCCTACACACACAGTACTACACTCGGTACTACACGGCAGTACAGGCACTGTACTCCACTCGGTACTACACGGCACTATACACACAGTACTCCATTCGGGACTACACGGCAGTACATGCACTGTACTCCACTCAGTACTACACGGCAGTACAGGCTCTATACTCTACTCAGTAATACACGGCAGTACAGGCACTGTACTCCACTCAGTACAACACATCAGTACAGGCACTGTACTCCACTCGGTACTACACGGCACTCCACACACAGTACTCCACTCGGTACTACACGGCAGTACAGGCACTGTACTCCACTCGGTACTACACGGCACTATACACACAGTACTCCACGCGGGACTACACGGCAGTATAGACACAGTACTCCACTCTGTATTACACGGCACTATACACACAGTACTCCACTCAGTACTACACGGCAGTACCGGCATTGTACCCCAATCAGTACTACACGGCAGTACAGGCACTGTACTCCACTCGGTACTACACCGCACTATACACACAGTACTCCACTCGGTACTACACGGCAGTACAGGCACTGTATTCCACCCGGTACTACACGGCACTATACACACAGTACTCCATTCGGGACTACACGGCAGTACAGGCACTGTACTCCACTCAGTACTACACGGCAGTACAGGCACTGTACTCCACTCGGTACTACACGGCACTATACACACAGTACTCCATTCGGGACTACACGGCAGTACCGGCACTGTACCCCAATCAGTACTACACGGCTGTACAGGCACTGTACTCCACTCGGTACTACACCGCACTATACACACAGTACTCCACTCGGTACTACACGGCAGTACAGGCACTGTACTCCACTCGGTACTACACGGCATTATACACAGAGTACTCCACTCGGTACTACACGGCATTACAGGCACGGTACTCCACTCAGTACTACACGGCAGTACAGGCAGTGTACTCCACTCGGTACTACACGGCACTATACACACAGTGCTCCATTCGGGACTACACGGCAGTACAGGCACTGTACTCCACTCAGTACTACACGGCAGTACAGGCACTGTACTCCACTCGGTACTACACGGCACTATACACACAGTACTACACTCGGTACTACACGGCAGTACAGGCACTCTACTCCAATCAGTACTACACGGCAGTATACACACAGTCCCCCACTCGGTACTACACGGCGGTACAGGTACTGTACTCCACTCAGCACTACACTGCACTATACACACAGTACTCCACTCGGGACTACTCGGCAGTACAGGTACTGTACTCCACTCAGTACTACACGGCTGTACAGGCACTGTACTCCACTCGGTACTACACGGCACTATACACACAGTACTACACTCGGTACTACACGGCAGTACAGGCACTCTACTCCACTCAGTAATACACGGCAGTATACACACAGTCCCCCACTCGGTACTACACTGCAGTACAGGCACTCTACTCCACTCAGTACTACACGGCAGTATACACACAGTCCCCCACTCGGTACTACACGGCAGTACAGGCACTGTACTTCACCCAGTACTACACGGCAGTATACAGACAGTCCCCCACTCGGTACTACACGGCAGTACAGATACTGTACTCCACTCGGTACTACACGGCAGTACAGGCACTGTACTATACTCAGTACTACACGGCAGTATACACACAGTCCCCTGCTCGGTACTACACGGCAGTACAGGCACTGTACCCCACTCAGTACTACACGGCAGTAAAGGCACTCTACTCCACTCAGTGCTACACGGCACTACACACACTGTACTCCACTCCGTACTACACGGCAGTACAGGCACTGTACTCCACTCCTTACTACACGGCAGTACAGGCACTGTACTCCACGCAGTACTACACGGCACTATACACACTGTACTCCACTCGGTACTAGACGGCACTATACACACTGTACTCCAGCCAGTACTACACGGCAGTACTGGTCCTGTATTCCACTCTGTACTACACGGCACTATACACACAGTACTCCATTCGGGACTACACGGCAGTACAGGCACTGTACTCCACTCAGTACTACAAGGCAGTACAGGCACTGTACTCCACTCGGTACTACACGGCACTATACACACAATACTCCATTCGGGACTACACGGCAGTACCGGCACTGTAACCCAATCAGTACTACACGGCTGTACAGGCACTGTACTCCACTCGGTACTACACCGCACTATACACACAGTACTCCACTCGGTACTACACGGCAGTACAGGCACTGTACTCCACTCGGTACTACACGGCATTATACACAGAGTACTCCACTCGGTACTACACGGCATTACAGGCACGGTACTCCACTCAGTACTACACGGCAGTACAGGCAGTGTACTCCACTCGGTACTACACGGCACTATACACACAGTGCTCCATTCGGTACTACACGGCAGTACAGGCACTCTACTCCACTCAGTCCTACACTGCACTATACACACAGTACTCCACTCGGGACTACACGGCACTACATGTACTGTACTCCACTCAGTACTATACTGCACTATACACACAGTACTCTACTCGGCACTACACTGCAGTACAGGCACTGTACTCCACTCAGTACTACACGGCAGTACAAGCAGTGCACTCCACTCGGTACTACACGGCAGTACAGGCAGTGTACTCCAATCAGCACTACACGGCAGTACAGGCACTGTACTCCACTCGGGACTACACGGCAGTACAGGCACTGTACTCCACTCAGTACTACACGGCAGTACAGGCACTGTACTCCACTCGGTACTACACGGCACTATACACACAGTACTAGATTCGGGACTACACGGCAGTACATGCACTGTACTCCACTCAGTACTACACGGCAGTACAGGCACTATACTCTACTCAGTAATACACGGCAGTACAGGCATTGTACTCCACTCAGTACAACACGGCAGTACAGGCACTGTACTCTACTCGGTACTACACGGCACTACACACACAGTACTCCACTCGGTACTACACGGCAGTACAGGCATTGTACTCCACTCGGAAATACACGGCACTATACACACAGTACTCCACTCGGTACTACACGGCAGTACATGCACTGTTCTCCACTCAGTACTACACTGCACTACACAAAGTGTACTCCACTGGGGACTACACGGCAGTACAGGCACTGTACTCCACTCAGTACTACACGGCAGTATGCACACAGTACTCCACTCGGTACTACACGGCAGTACAGGCATTGTACTCCACTCAGTACTACACGGCACTATACACACAGTACTCCACTCAGTACTACACTGCACTATACACACAGTACTCCACTCGGGACTACACGGCAGTACAGGCAATGTACTCCACTCAGTACTGCACGGCAGTACAGGCACTGTACTCCACTCGGTACTACACGGCAGTACAGGCACTGTACTCCACTCAGTACTACACGGCAGTATGCACACAGTATTCCACTCGGGACTACACGGCAGTACAGGCATTGTACTCCACTCGGTACTACACGGCAGTACAGGCACTGTACTCCACTCGGTACTACACGGCACTACAGGCACTCTACTCCACTCAGTACTACACTGCACTATACACACTGTACTCCACTCGGGACTACACGGCACTACATGCACTGTACTCCACTCAGTACTATACTGCACTATACACACAGTACTCCACTCGGCACTACACTGAAGTACAGGCACTGTACTCCACTCAGTACTACACGGCAGTACAAGCAGTGTACTCCACTCGGTACTACACGGCAGTACAGGCAGTGTACTCCAATCAGCACTACACGGCAGTACAGGCACTGTACTCCACTCGGGACTACACGGCAGTACAGGCACTGTACTCCACTCAGTACTACACGGCAGTACAGGCACTGTACTCCACTCGGTACTACACGGCCCTACACACACAGTACTATACTCGGTACTACACGGCAGTACAGGCACTGTACTCCACTCGGTACTACACGGCACTATACACACAGTACTCCATTCGGGACTACACGGCAGTACATGCACTGTACTCCACTCAGTACTACACGGCAGTACAGGCTCTATACTCTACTCAGTAATACACGGCAGTACAGGCACTGTACTCCACTCAGTACAACACATCAGTACAGGCACTGTACTCCACTCGGTACTACACGGCACTCCACACACAGTACTCCACTCGGTACTACACGGCAGTACAGGCACTGTACTCCACTCGGTACTACACGGCACTATACACACAGTACTCCACGCGGGACTACACGGCAGTATAGACACAGTACTCCACTCTGTATTACACGGCACTATACACACAGTACTCCACTCAGTACTACACGGCAGTACCGGCATTGTACCCCAATCAGTACTACACGGCAGTACAGGCACTGTACTCCACTCGGTACTACACCGCACTATACACACAGTACTCCACTCGGTACTACACGGCAGTACAGGCACTGTATTCCACCCGGTCCTACACGGAACTATACACACAGTACTCCATTCGGGACTACACGGCAGTACAGGCACTGTACTCCACTCAGTACTACACGGCAGTACAGGCACTGTACTCCACTCGGTACTACACGGCACTATACACACAGTACTCCATTCGGGACTACACGGCAGTACCGGCACTGTACCCCAATCAGTACTACACGGCTGTACAGGCACTGTACTCCACTCGGTACTACACCGCACTATACACACAGTACTCCACTCGGTACTACACGGCAGTACAGGCACTGTACTCCACTCGGTACTACACGGCATTATACACAGAGTACTCCACTCGGTACTACACGGCATTACAGGCACGGTACTCCACTCAGTACTACACGGCAGTACAGGCAGTGTACTCCACTCGGTACTACACGGCACTATACACACAGTGCTCCATTCGGGACTACACGGCAGTACAGGCACTGTACTCCACTCAGTACTACACGGCAGTACAGGCACTGTACTCCACTCGGTACTACACGGCACTATACACACAGTACTACACTCGGTACTACACGGCAGTACAGGCACTCTACTCCAATCAGTACTACACGGCAGTATACACACAGTCCCCCACTCGGTACTACACGGCGGTACAGGTACTGTACTCCACTCAGCACTACACTGCACTATACACACAGTACTCCACTCGGGACTACTCGGCAGTACAGGTACTGTACTCCACTCAGTACTACACGGCTGTACAGGCACTGTACTCCACTCGGTACTACACGGCACTATACACACAGTACTACACTCGGTACTACACGGCAGTACAGGCACTCTACTCCACTCAGTAATACACGGCAGTATACACACAGTCCCCCACTCGGTACTACACTGCAGTACAGGCACTCTACTCCACTCAGTACTACACGGCAGTATACACACAGTCCCCCACTCGGTACTACACGGCAGTACAGGCACTGTACTTCACCCAGTACTACACGGCAGTATACAGACAGTCCCCCACTCGGTACTACACGGCAGTACAGATACTGTACTCCACTCAGTACTACACGGCAGTATGCACACAGTACTCCACTCGGTACTACACGGCAGTACAGGCACTGTACTATACTCAGTACTACACGGCAGTATACACACAGTCCCCTGCTCGGTACTACACGGCAGTACAGGCACTGTACCCCACTCAGTACTACACGGCAGTAAAGGCACTCTACTCCACTCAGTGCTACACGGCACTACACACACTGTACTCCACTCCGTACTACACGGCAGTACAGGCACTGTACTCCACTCCTTACTACACGGCAGTACAGGCACTGTACTCCACGCAGTACTACACGGCACTATACACACTGTACTCCACTCGGTACTAGACGGCACTATACACACTGTACTCCAGCCAGTACTACACGGCAGTACTGGTCCTGTATTCCACTCTGTACTACACGGCACTATACACACAGTACTCCATTCGGGACTACACGGCAGTACAGGCACTGTACTCCACTCAGTACTACAAGGCAGTACAGGCACTGTACTCCACTCGGTACTACACGGCACTATACACACAATACTCCATTCGGGACTACACGGCAGTACCGGCACTGTAACCCAATCAGTACTACACGGCTGTACAGGCACTGTACTCCACTCGGTACTACACCGCACTATACACACAGTACTCCACTCGGTACTACACGGCAGTACAGGCACTGTACTCCACTCGGTACTACACGGCATTATACACAGAGTACTCCACTCGGTACTACACGGCATTACAGGCACGGTACTCCACTCAGTACTACACGGCAGTACAGGCAGTGTACTCCACTCGGTACTACACGGCACTATACACACAGTGCTCCATTCGGGACTACACGGCAGTACAGGCACTGTACTCCACTCAGTACTACACGGCAGTACAGGCACTGTACTCCACTCGGTACTACACGGCACTATACACACAGTACTACACTCGGTACTACACGGCAGTACAGGCACTCTACTCCACTCAGTACTACACGGCAGTATACACACAGTCCCCCACTCGGTACTACACGGCGGTACAGGTACTGTACTCCACTCAGCACTACACTGCACTATACAAACAGTACTCCACTCGGGACTACACGGCAGTACAGGTACTGTACTCCACTCAGTACTACACGGCTGTACAGGCTCTGTACTCCACTCGGTACTACACGGCACTATACACACAGTACTACACTCGGTACTACACGGCAGTACAGGCACTCTACTCCACTCAGTAATACACGGCAGTATACACACAGTCCCCCACTCGGTACTACACGGCAGTACAGGCACTCTACTCCACTCAGTACTACACGGCAGTATACACACAGTCCCCCACTCGGTACTACACGGCAGTACAGGCACTGTACTTCACCCAGTACTACACGGCAGTATACAGACCGTCCCCCACTCGGTACTACACGGCAGTACAGATACTGTACTCCACTCAGTACTACACGGCAGTATGCACACAGTACTCCACTCGGTACTACACGGCAGTACAGGCACTGTACTATACTCAGTACTACACGGCAGTATACACACAGTCCCCTACTCGGTACTACACGGCAGTACAGGCACTGTGCCCCACTCAGTACTACACTGCAGTACAGGCACTGTACTCCACTCAGTGCTACACGGCACTACACACACTGTACTCCACTCCGTACTACACGGCAGTACAGGCACTGTACTCCACTCCTTACTACACGGCTGTACAGGCACTGTACTCCACGCAGTACTACACGGCACTTTACACACTGTACTCCACTCGGTACTAGACGGCACTATACACACTGTACTCCAGCCAGTACTACACGGCAGTACTGGTCCTGTATTCCACTCTGTACTACACGGCAGTATGCACAGAGTACTCCAATCGGTACTACACGGCAGTACAGGCAGTGTACTCCAATCAGTACTAAACGGCTGTACAGGCACTGTACTCCACTCGGGACTACACGGCAGTACAGGCACTGTACTCCACTCAGTACTACGCTGCACTATACACACAGTACTCCACTCGGCACTACACGGCAGCACAGGCACTGTACTCCACTCAGTACTACACGGCAGTACAAGCAGTGTTTTCCACTCGGTACTACACGGCAGTACAGGCACTGTACTCCAATCAGTACTACACGGCAGTACAGGCACTGTACTCCACTCGGGACTACACGGCAATACAGGCACTGTACTCCACTCAGTACTACACGGCAGTACAAGCACTGTACTCCAATCGGTACTACACGGCAGTACAGGCAGTGTACTCCACTCAGTACTACACGGCACTATAGACACTGTACTCCACTCGGTACTACACGGCACTATACACACTGTACTCCACTCGGTACTACACGGCAGTACATGCACTGTTCTCCACTCAGTACTACACTGCACTACATACACAGTACTCCACTCGGTACTACACGGCTGTACAGGCACTGTACTCCACTCAGTACTACACGGCACTATACACACTGTACTCCACTCGGTACTACACGGCACAATACACACTGTACTCCACTCAGCACTACACGGCAGTACAGGCACTGTACTCCACTCGGTACTACACGGCACTATACACACAGTACTCCACTCGGTACTACACGCAGTACATGCACTGTTCTCCACTCAGTACTACACTGCACTACACACACAGTACTCCGCTCGGTACTACACGGCAGTACAGGCACTGTACTCCACTCGGTACTACACGGCACTATACACACAGTACTCCACTCGGTACTACACGCAGTACAGGCTCTGTACTCCACTCAGTACTACACGGCACTATACACACAGTACTCCACTCGGGACTACTCGGCAGTACAGGTACTGTACTCCACTCAGTACTACACGGCTTCATACACACAGTCCCCCACTCGGTACTACACGGCAGTACAGGCACTGTACTATACTCAGTACTACACGGCAGTACAGGTACTGTACTCCACTCAGCACTACACTGCACTATACACACGTACTCCACTCGGTACTACACGGCAGTACAGGCACTGTACTCCACTCAGTACTACACGGCAGTATACACACAGTCCCCCACTCGGTACTACACGGCAGTACAGGCACTGTACCCCACTCAGTACTACACGGCAGTACAGGCACTGTACTCCACTCAGTACTACACGGCACTACACACACTGTACTCCACTCGGTACTACACGGCAGTACAGGCACTGTACTCCACTCCTTAATACACGGCAGTACAGGCACTGTACTCCACGCAGTACTACACGGCACTGTACACTCTGTACTCCAATCGGTACCAGACGGCACTATACACACTGTACTCCACTCGGTACTACACGCAGTACAGGCACTGTACTCCACACGGTACTACACGGCACTATACACACAGTACTCCACTCGGTACTACACGGCAGTACAGGCATTGTACTCCACCCGGTACCACACGGCACTATACACACAGTACACCACTCGGTACTACACGGCAGTACATGCACTGTACTCCACTCAGTACTACACTGCACTATACACACTGTACTCCACTCAGGACTACACGGCAGTACAGGCACTGTACTCCACCCAGTACTACACGGCAGTACAGGTCCTGTATTCCACTCAGTACTACACGGCAGTATGCACACAGTACTCCAATCGGTACTACACGGCAGTACAGGCACTGTACTCCACTCAGTACTACACGGCACTATACACACAGTACTCCACTCGGGACTACGCGGCAGTACAGGCACTGTACTCCGATCAGTACTACACGGCAGTACAGGCACTGTACTCCACTCGGGACTACACGGCAGTACAGGCACTGTACTCCACTCAGTACTACACGGCAGTACAGGCACTGCACTCCACTCGGTACTACACGGCACTATACACACAGTACTCCATTCGGGACTACACGGCAGTACAGGCACTGTACTCCACTCAGTACTACACGGCAGTACACGCACTGTACTCCACTCAGTACTACACGGCAGTACAGGCACTGTACTCCACTCGGTGCTACACGGCACTATACAGACTGTACTCCACTCGGTACTACACGCAGTACAGGCACTGTACTCCACACGGTACTACACGGCACTATACACACAGTACTCCACTCGGTACTACACGGCAGTACAGGCATTGTACTCCACTCGGTACCACACGGCACTATACACACAGTACACCACTCGGTACTACACGGCAGTACATGCACTGTACTCCACTCAGTACTACACTGCACTATACACACTGTACTCCACTCAGGACTACACGGCAGTACAGGCACTGTACTCCACCCAGTACTACACGGCAGTACAGGTCCTGTATTCCACTCAGTACTACACGGCAGTATGCACACAGTACTCCACTCGGTACTACACGGCAGTACAGGCATTGTACTCCACTCGGTACCACACGGCACTATACACACTGTACTCCACTCGGTACTACACGGCAGTACAGGCACTGTACTCCACTCAGTACTACACGGCAGTATGCACACAGTACTCCACTCGGGACTACACGGCAGTACAGGCACTGTACTCCACTCGGTACTACACGGCAGTACATGCACTGTACTCCACTCAGTACTACACTGCACTATACACACAGTGCTCCACTCGGCACTACACGGCAGTACAGGCACTGTACTTCACTCAGTACTACACGGCATTACAAGCACGGTACTACACTCGGTACTACACTGCAGTACAGGCACTGTACTCCGATCAGTACTACACGGCAGTACAGGCACTGTACTCCACTCGGGACTACACGGCAGTACAGGCACTGTACTCCACTCAGTACTACACGGCAGTACAGGCACTGCACTCCACTCGGTACTACACGGCACTATACACACAGTACTCCATTCGGGACTACACGGCAGTACAGGCACTGTACTCCACTCAGTACTACACGGCAGTACACGCACTGTACTCCACTCAGTACTACACGGCAGTACAGGGACTGTACTCCACTCGGTGCTACACGGCACTATACACACAGTACTCCACTCAGTACTACACGGCAGTACAGGCACTGTACTCCGCTCGGGACTACACGGCAGTACAGGCACTGTACTCCGCTCAGTACTACACTGCAGTACAGGCACTGTACTCCACTCGGTACTACACGGCACTATACACACAGTACTCCACTCGGTACTAAAAGCAGTACATGCACTGTTTTCCACTCAGTACTACACTGCACTACACACACAGTACTCCACTCGGTACGACACGGCGGTACAGGCAGTGTACTCCACTCAGTACTTCACGGCACTATAGACACTGTACTCCACTCGGTACTACACGGCACTATACACACTGTACTCCACTGGTACTACACGGCAGTACATGCACTGTTCTCCACTCAGTACTACACTGCACTACACACACAGTACTCCACTCGGTACTACACGGCAGTACAGGCACTGTACTCCACTCAGTACTACACGGCACTATACACACTGTACTCCACTCGGTACTACACGGCACTATACACACTGTACTCCACTCAGTACTACACGGCAGTACAGGCACTGTACTCCACTCGGTACTACACGGCACTATACACACAGTACTCCACTCGGTACTACACGCAGTACATGCACTGTTCTCCACTCAGTACTACACTGCACTACACACACAGTACTCCGCTCGGTACTACACGGCAGTACAGGCACTGTACTCCACTCGGTACTACACGGCACTATACACACAGTACTCCACTCGGTACTACACGCAGTACAGGCACTGTACTCCACTCAGTACTACACGGCACTATACACACAGTACTCCACTCGCTACTACACGGCAGTACAGGCACTGTACATCACTCGGTACTAAACGGCACTATACACAAAGTACTCCACTCGGTACTACACGGCAGTACAGGCATTGTACTCCACTCGGAAATACACGGCACTATACACACAGTACTCCACTCGGTACTACACGGCAGTACATGCACTGTTCTCCACTCAGTACTACACTGCACTACACAAACTGTACTCCACTGGGGACTACACGGCAGTACAGGCACTGTACTCCACTCAGTACTACACGGCAGTATGCACACAGTACTCCACTCGGTACTAAACGGCAGTACAGGCACTGTACTCCACTAAGTACTACCCGGCACTATACACACAGTACTCCACTCAGTACTACACTGCACTATACACACAGTACTCCACTCGGGACTACACGGCAGTACAGGCAATGTACTCCACTCAGTACTGCACGGCAGTACAGGCACTGTACTCCACTCGGTACTACACGGCAGTACAGGCACTGTACTCCACTCAGTACTACACGGCAGTATGCACACAGTATTCCACTCGGGACTACACGGCAGTACAGGCACTGTACTCCACTCGGTACTACACGGCAGTACAGGCACTGTACTCCACTCGGTACTACACGGCAGTACAGGCACTCTACTCCACTCAGTACTACACTGCACTATACACACAGTACTCCACTCGGGACTACACGGCACTACATGCACTGTACTCCACTCAGTACTATACTGCACTATACACACAGTACTCCACTCGGCACTACACTGCAGTAAAGGCACTGTACTCCACTCAGTACTACACGGCAGTACAAGCAGTGTACTCCACTCGGTACTACACGGCAGTACAGGCAGTGTACTCCAATCAGCACTACACGGCAGTACAGGCACTGTACTCCACTCGGGACTACACGGCAGTACAGGCACTGTACTCCACTCAGTACTACACGGCAGTACAGGCACTGTACTCCACTCAGTACTACACGGCCCTACACACACAGTACTATACTCGGTACTACACGGCAGTACAGGCACTGTACTCCACTCGGTACTACACGGCACTATACACAGAGTACTCCATTCGGGACTACACGGCAGTACATGCACTGTACTCCACTCAGTACTACACGGCAGTACAGGCACTATACTCTACTCAGTAATACACGGCAGTACAGGCACTGTACTCCACTCAGTACAACACGGCAGTACAGGCACTGTACTCCACTCGGTACTACACGGCACTACACACACAGTACTCCACTCGGTACTACACGGCAGTACAGGCACTGTACTCCACTCGGTACTACACGGCACTATACACACAGTACTCCACGCGGGCTACACGGCAGTATAGACACAGTACTCCACTCTGTATTACACGGCACTATACACACAGTACTCCACTCAGTACTACACGGCAGTACGGGCATTGTACCCCAATGAGTACTACACGGCAGTACAGGCACTGTACTCCACTCGGTACTACACGGCAGTACACGCACTGTACTCCACTCGGTACTACACGGCACTATACGCACAGTACTCCATTCGGGACTACACGGCAGTACCGGCACTGTACCCCAGTCAGTACTACACGGCTGTACAGGCACTGTACTCCACTCGGTACTACACGGCACTATACACACAGTACTACACTCGGTACTACACGGCAGTACAGGCACTCTACTCCACTCAGTACTACACGGCAGTATACACACAGTCCCCCACTCGGTACTACACAGCGGTACAGGTACTGTACTCCACTCAGCACTACACTGCACTATACACACAGTACTCCACTCGGGACTACTCGGCAGTACAGGCACTGTACTCCACTCAGTACTACACGGCAGTACAGGCACTGCACTCCACTCGGTACTACACGGCACTATACACACAGTACTCCATTCGGGACTACACGGCAGTACAGGCACTGTACTCCACTCAGTACTACACGGCAGTACACGCACTGTACTCCACTCAGTACTACACGGCAGTACAGGCACTGTACTCCACTCGGTGCTACACGGCACTATACACACTGTACTCCACTCGGTACTACACGCAGTACAGGCACTGTACTCCACACGGTACTACACGGCACTATACACACAGTACTCCACTCGGTACTACACGGCAGTACAGGCATTGTACTCCACTCGGCACCACACGGCACTATACACACAGTACACCACTCGGTACTACACGGCAGTACATGCACTGTACTCCACTCAGTACTACACGGCTGTACAGGCACTGTACTCAACTCGGTACTACATGGCACTATACACACAGTACTACACTCGGTACTACACGGCAGTACAGGCACTCTACTCCACTCAGTAATACACGGCAGTATACACACAGTCCCCCACTCGGTACTACACGGCAGTACAGGCACTCTACTCCACTCAGTACTACACGGCAGTATACACACAGTCCCCCACTCGGTACTACACGGCAGTACAGGCACTGTACTTCACCCAGTACTACACGGCAGTACACAGACAGTCCCCCACTCGGTACTACACGGCAGTACAGATACTGTACTCCACTCAGTACTACACGGCAGTATGCACACAGTACTCCACTCGGTACTACACGGCAGTACAGGCACTGTACTATACTCAGTACTACACGGCAGTATACACACAGTCCCCTACTCGGTACTACACGGCAGTAGAGGCACTGTACCCCACTCAGTACTACACGGCAGTACAGGCACTGTACTCCACTCAGTGCTACACGGCACTACACACACTGTACTCCACTCCGTACTACACGGCAGTACAGGCACTGTACTCCACTCCTTACTACACGGCAGTACAGGCACTGTACTCCACGCAGTACTACACGGCACTATACACACTGTACTCCACTCGGTACTAGACGGCACTATACACACTGTACTCCAGCCAGTACTACACGGCAGTACTGGTCCTGTATTCCACACTGTACTACACGGCAGTATGCACAGAGTACTCCAATCGGTACTACACGGCAGTACAAGCAGTGTACTCCACTCGGTACTACACGGCAGTACAGGCAGTGTACTCCAATCAGCACTACACGGCAGTACAGGCACTGTACTCCACTCGGGACTACACGGCAGTACAGGCACTGTACTCCACTCAGTACTACACGGCAGTACAGGCACTGTACTCCACTCAGTACTACACGGCCCTACACACACAGTACTATACTCGGTACTACACGGCAGTACAGGCACTGTACTCCACTCGGTACTACACGGCACTATACACACAGTACTCCATTCGGGACTACACGGCAGTACAAGCAGTGTACTCCACTCGGTACTACACGGCAGTACAGGCACTGTACTCCAATCAGTACTACACGGCAGTACAGGCACTGTACTCCACTCGGGACTACACGGCAGTACAGGTACTGTACTCCACTCAGTACTACACGGCAGTACAAGCATTGTATTCCAATCGGTACTACACGGCAGTACAGGCAGTGTACTCCAATCAGTACTACTCGGCAGTACAGGCACTGTACTCCACTCGGGACTACACGGCAGTACAGGCACTGTACTCCACTCGGTACTACACGGCACTATACACACAGTAGTCCATTCGGGACTACACGGCAGTACATGCACTGTACTCCACTCAGTACTACACGGCAGTACAGGCACTGTACTCTACTCAGTACTACACGGCAGTACAGGCACTGTACTCCACTCAGTACTACACGGCAGTACAGGCACTGTACTCCACTCGGTACTACACGGCACTACACACACAGTACTCCACTCGGTACTACACGGCAGTACAGGCACTGTACTCCACTCGGTACTACACGGCACTATACACACAGTACTCCACTCGGGACTACACGGCAGTATAGACACAGTACTCCACTCTGTACTACACGGCACTATACACACAGTACTCCACTCAGTACTACACGGCAGTACCGGCACTGTACCCCAATCAGTACTACACGGCAGTACAGGCACTGTACTCCACTCGGTACTACACCGCACTATACACACAGTACTCCACTCGGTACTACACGGCAGTACAGGCACTGTATTCCACTCGGTACTACAGGGCACTATACACACAGTACTCCACTCAGTACTACACGGCAGTACCGGCACTGTACCCCAATCAGTACTACACGGCAGTACAGGCACTGTACTCCACTCGGTACTACACCGCACTATACACACAGTACTCCACTCGGTACTACACGGCACTATACACACAGTACTCCACTCGGTACTACACGGCATTACAGGCACTGTACTCCACTCAGTACTACACGGCAGTACATGCACTGTACTCCACTCGGTACTACACGGCAGTACAAGCAGTGAACTCCACTCGGTACTACACGGCAGTACAGGCACTGTACTCCAATCAGTACTACACGGCAGTACAGGCAATGTACTCCACTCAGTACTACACGGCAGTACAGGCACTCTAATCCACTCGGTACAACACGGCACTATACACACAGTACTCCACTCGGTACTACACGGCATTACAGGCCCGGTACTCCACTCAGTACTACACGGCAGTACAGGCACTGTACTCCACTCGGTACTACACGGCACTATACACACAGAACTCCACTCGGCACTACACGGCAGTACAGGCACTGTACTCCAATCAGTACTACACGGCAGTACAGGCACTGTACTCCACTCAGTACTACAATGCAGTACAGGCACTGTACTCCACTCGGTACAACACGGCACTATACACACAGTACTCCACTCGGTACTAAACGGCATTACAGGCACTGTACTCCACTCAGTACTACACGGCAGTACAGGCACTGTACTCCACTCGGTACTACACGGCACTATACACACAGTACTACACTCGGTACTACACTTTCTATACACAGAGTACTCCACTCGGTACTACACGGCAGTACAGGCACAGTACTCCATTCGGTACTACACGGCAGTATACACACAGTACTCCACTCGGGACTACATAGCAGTACAGGCACTGTACTCCACTCAGTACTACACGGCAGTATGCACACATTCACCCACTCGGTACTACACGGCACTATACACACTGTACTCCACTCAGTACTACACGGCAGTATAGACACAGTCCACCACTCGGTACTACACGGCTGTACAGGCACTGTACTCCAATCAGTACTACATGGCTGTATACACACAGTCCCCCACTCGGGACTACTCGGAAGTACAGGGACTGTACTCCACTCAGTACTACACGGCAGTATGCACACAGTACTCCACTCGGGACTACACGGCCGTACAGGCATTGTACTCCTCTCAGTACTACACGGCAGTATACACACAGTCCCCCACTCGGTACTACACGGCAGTACAGGCACTGTACTCCACTCAGTACTACACGCCAGTATACACAGTGTCCCCCACTCGGTACTACACGGCGGTACAGGTACTGTACTCCACTCATCACTACACTGCACTATACACACAGTACTCCACTCGGGACTACTCGGCAGTACAGGCACTGTACCCCACTCAGTACTACACGGCAGTACAGGCACTGTACTCCACTCAGTACTACACGGCACCTCACACACTGTACTCCACTCGGTACTACACGGCAGTACAGGCACTGTACTCCACTCCTTAATACACGGCAGTACAGGCACTGTACTCCACGCAGTACTACACGGCACTGTACACTCTGTACTCCAATCGGTACTAGACGGCACTATACAAATTGTACTCCTCTCGGCACTACACGCAGTACAGGCACTGTACTCCACACGGTACTACACGGCACTATACACACAGTACTCCACTCGGTCCTACACGGCAGTACAGGCATTGTACTCCACTCGGTACCACACGGCACTATACACACAGTACACCACTCGGTACTACACGGCAGTACATGCACTGTACTCCACTCAGTACTACACTGCACTATACACACTGTACTCCACTCAGGACTACACGGCAGTACAGGCACTGTACTCCACCCAGTACTACACGGCAGTACAGGTCCTGTATTCCACTCAGTACTACACGGCAGTATGCACACAGTACTCCAATCGGTACTACACGGCAGTACAGGCACTGTACTCCACTCAGTACTACACGGCACTATACACACAGTACTCCACTCGGGACTACGCGGCAGTACAGGCACTGTAGTCCACTCAGTACTACACGGCAGTACAGGCACTGTACTCCACTCGGTACTACACGGCAGTACAGGCACTGTACTCCACTCAGTACTACACGGCAGTATGCACACAGTACTCCACTCGGGACTACACGGCAGTACAGGCACTGTACTCCACTCGGTACTACACGGCAGTACATGCACTGTACTCCACTCAGTACTACACTGCACTATACACACAGTGCTCCACTCGGCACTACACGGCAGTACAGGCACTGTACTTCACTCAGTACTACACGGCAGTACAAGAACTGTACTCCACTCGGTACTACACGGCAGTACAAGCACTGTATCCCGATCAGTACTACACGGCAGTACAGGCACTGTACTCCACTCGGGACTACACGGCAGTACAGGCACTGTACTCCACTCGGTACTACACGGCACTATACCCACAGTACTCCACTCAGTACTACACGGCAGTACAGGCACAGTACTCCACTCACTACTACACGGCAGTACAGGCACTGTACTCCACTCGGGACTACACAGCAGTACAGGCACTGTACTCCACTCAGTACTACACGGCAGTACAGGCACTGTACTCCACTCGGTAGTACATGGCACTATACACACAGTACTCTACTGCGTACTACACGGCAGTACAGGTACTGTACTCCACTCAGTACTACACGGCAGTATGCACACAGTACTGCACTCGGTACTACACGGCACTATACACACAGTACTCCACTCGGTACTACACGGCAATACAGGCACTGTATTCCAATCGGTACTACACGGCACCATACAAACAGTACTCCACTCGGAACTACACGGCAGTACATGCACTGTACTCCACTCGGTACTACACCGCACTATACGCACAGTACTCCACTCGGTACTACACGGCAGTACATGCACTGTACTCCACTCGGTACTACACGGCACTATACAAACAGTACTCCACTCGGTACTACACGGCAGTACAGGCACTGTACTCCACTCAGTACTACACGGCAGTATGCACACAGTACTCCACTCGGTACTACACGGCAGTACAGGCACTGTACTCCACTCGGTACTACACGACACTATACACACAGTAATCCACTCGGTACTACACGGCAGTACAGGCCCTGTACTCCACTCGGTACTAAACGGCAGTATACACACAGTCACCCACTCGGTACTACACGGCAGTGCAGGCACTGTACTCCACCCAGTACTACACGGCAGTTCAGGCACTGTACTCCACTCAGTACTACACGGCAGTACAGGCACTGTACACCACTCAGTACTACACTGCACTATACACACAGTACTACACTCGGGACTACACGGCAGTAGAGCCACTGTATCCACTCGGTACTACACGGCAGTACAGGTACTGTACTCCACTCAGTACTACACGGCAGTATGCACACAGTACTCCACTCGGTACTACACGGCAGTACAGGCACTGTACTCCACTCGGTACTACACGACACTATACACACAGTAATCCACTCGGTACTACACGGCAGTACAGGCACTGTACTCCTCTCAGTACTACACGGCAGTATACACACAGTCCCCCACTCGGTACTACACGGCAGTACAGGCACCGTACTCCACTCAGTACTACACGGCAGTATACACACAGTCCCCCACTCGGTACTACACGGCGGTACAGGTACTGTACTGCACTCAGCACTACACTGCACTATACACACAGTACTCCACTCGGGACTACTCGGCAGTACAGGTACTGTACTCCACTCAGTACTACACGGTTTTATACACACAGTCCCCCACTCGGTACTACACGGCAGTACAGGCACTGTACTATACTCAGTACTACATGGCAGTACAGGTACTGTACTCCACTCAGCACTACACTGCACTATACACACTGTACTCCACTCGGGACTACACGGCAGTACAGGCACTGTACTCCACTCAGTACTACACGGCAGTACAGGCACTGCACTCCACTCGGTACTACACGGCACTATACACACAGTACTCCATTCGGGACTACACGGCAGTACAGGCACTTTACTCCACTCAGTACTACACGGCAGTACACGCACTGTACTACACTCAGTACTACACGGCAGTACAGGCACTGTACTCCACTCGGTGCTACACGGCACTATACACACAGTACTCCACTCAGTACTACACGGCAGTACAGGCACTGTACTCCACTCGGGACTACACGGCAGTACAGGCACTGTACTCCGCTCAGTACTACACTGCAGTACAGGCACTGTACTCCACTCGGTACTACACGGCACTATACACACGGTACTCCACTCGGTACTAAAAGCAGTACATGCACTGTTCTCCACTCAGTACTACACTGCACTACACACACAGTACTCCACTCGGTACGACACGGCGGTACATGCAGTGTACTCCACTCAGTACTACACGGCACTATAGACACTGTACTTCACTCGGTACTACACGGCACTATACACACTGTACTCCACTGGGTACTACACGGCAGTACATGCACTGTTCTCCACTCAGTACTACACTGCACTACACACACAGTACTCCACTCGGTACTACACGGCAGTACAGGCACTGTACTCCACTCAGTACTACACGGCACTATACACACTGTACTCCACTCGGTACTACACGGCACTATACACACTGTACTCCACTGGGTACTACACGGCAGTACATGCACTGTTCTCCACTCAGTACTACACTGCACTACACACACAGTACTCCGCTCGGTACTACACGGCAGTACAGGCACTGCACTCCACTCGGTACTACACGGCACTATACACACAGTACTCCACTCGGTACTACATGCAGTACATGCACTGTTCTCCACTCAGTACTACACTGCACTACAGAAACTGTACTCCACTGGGGACTACACGGCAGTACAGGCACTGTACTCCACTCAGTACTACACGGCAGTATGCACACAGTACTCCACTCGGTACTACACGGCAGTACAGGCACTGTACTCCACTCAGTACTACACGGCACTATACACACAGTACTCCACTCAGTACTACACTGCACTATACACACAGTACTCCACTCGGGACTACACGGCAGTACAGGCAATGTACTCCACTCAGTACTGCACGGCAGTACAGGCACTGTACTCCACTCGGTACTACACGGCAGTACAGGCACTGTACTCCACTCAGTACTACACGGCAGTATGCACACAGTATTCCACTCGGGACTACACGGCAGTACAGGCACTGTACTCCACGCGGTACTACACGGCAGTACAGGCACTGTACTCCACTCGGTACTACACGGCAGTACAGGCACTCTACTCCACTCAGTACTACACTGCACTATACACACAGTACTCCACTCGGGACTACACGGCACTACATGCACTGTACTCCACTCAGTACTATACTGCACTATACACACAGTACTCCACTCGGCACTACACTGCAGTACAGGCACTGTACTCCACTCAGTACTACACGGCAGTACAAGCAGTGTACTCCACTCGATACTACACGGCAGTACAGGCAGTGTACTCCAATCAGCACTACACGGCAGTACAGGCACTGTACTCCACTCGGGACTACACGGCAGTACAGGCACTGTACTCCACTCAGTACTACACGGCAGTACAGGCACTGTACTCCACTCGGTACTACACGGCACTATACACACAGTACTAGATTCGGGACTACACGGCAGTACATGCACTGTACTCCACTCAGTACTACACGGCAGTACAGGCACTATACTCTACTCAGTAATACACGGCAGTACAGGCACTGTACTCCACTCAGTACAACACGGCAGTACAGGCACTGTACTCCACTCGGTACTACACGGCACTACACACACAGTACTCCACTCGGTACTACACGGCAGTACAGGCATTGTACTCCACTCGGAAATACACGGCACTATACACACAGTACTCCACTCGGTACTACACGGCAGTACATGCACTGTTCTCCACTCAGTACTACACTGCACTACACAAACTGTACTCCACTGGGGACTACACGGCAGTACAGGCACTGTACTCCACTCAGTACTACACGGCAGTATGCACACAGTACTCCACTCGGTACTACACGGCAGTACAGGCATTGTACTCCACTCAGTACTACACGGCACTATACACACAGTACTCCACTCAGTACTACACTGCACTATACACACAGTACTCCACTCGGGACTACACGGCAGTACAGGCAATGTACTCCACTCAGTACTGCACGGCAGTACAGGCACTGTACTCCACTCGGTACTACACGGCAGTACAGGCACTGTACTCCACTCAGTACTACACGGCAGTATGCACACAGTATTCCACTCGGGACTACACGGCAGTACAGGCACTGTACTCCACTCGGTACTACACGGCAGTACAGGCACTGTACTCCACTCGGTACTACACGGCACTACAGGCACTCTACTCCACTCAGTACTACACTGCACTATACACACTGTACTCCACTCGGGACTACACGGCACTACATGCACTGTACTCCACTCAGTACTATACTGCACTATACACACAGTACTCCACTCGGCACTACACTGAAGTACAGGCACTGTACTCCACTCAGTACTACACGGCAGTACAAGCAGTGTACTCCACTCGGTACTACACGGCAGTACAGGCAGTGTACTCCAATCAGCACTACACGGCAGTACAGGCACTGTACTCCACACGGGACTACATGGCAGTACAGGCACTGTACTCCACTCAGTACTACACGGCAGTACAGGCACTGTACTCCACTCGGTACTACACGGCCCTACACACACAGTACTATACTCGGTACTACACGGCAGTACGGGCACTGTACTCCACTCGGTACTACACGGCACTATACACACAGTACTCCATTCGGGACTACACGGCAGTACATGCACTGTACTCCACTCAGTACTACACGGCAGTACAGGCTCTATACTCTACTCAGTAATACACGGCAGTACAGGCACTGTACTCCACTCAGTACAACACATCAGTTCAGGCACTGTACTCCACTCGGTACTACACGGCACTCCACACACAGTACTCTACTCGGTACTACACGGCAGTACAGGCACTGTACTCCACTCGGTACTACACGGCACTATACACACAGTACTCCACGCGGGACTACACGGCAGTATAGACACAGTACTCCACTCTGTATTACACGGCACTATACACACAGTACTCCATTCAGTACTACACGGCAGTACCGGCATTGTACCCCAATCAGTACTACACGGCAGTACAGGCACTGTACTCCACTCGGTACTACACCGCACTATACACACAGTACTCCACTCGGTACTACACGGCAGTACAGGCACTGTATTCCACCCGGTACTACACGGCACTATACACACAGTACTCCATTCGGGACTACACGGCAGTACAGGCACTGTACTCCACTCAGTACTACACGGCAGTACAGGCACTGTACTCCACTCGGTACTACACGGCACTATACACACAGTACTCCATTCGGGACTACACGGCAGTACCGGCACTGTACCCCAATCAGTACTACACGGCTGTACAGGCACTGTACTCCACTCGGTACTACACCGCACTATACACACAGTACTCCACTCGGTACTACACGGCAGTACAGGCACTGTACTCCACTCGGTACTACACGGCATTATACACAGAGTACTCCACTCGGTACTACACGGCATTACAGGCACGGTACTCCACTCAGTACTACACGGCAGTACAGGCAGTGTACTCCACTCGGTACTACACGGCACTATACACACAGTGCTCCATTCGGGACTACACGGCAGTACAGGCACTGTACTCCACTCAGTACTACACGGCAGTACAGGCACTGTACTCCACTCGGTACTACACGGCACTATACACACAGTACTACACTCGGTACTACACGGCAGTACAGGCACTCTACTCCAATCAGTACTACACGGCAGTATACACACAGTCCCCCACTCGGTACTACACGGCGGTACAGGTACTGTACTCCACTCAGCACTACACTGCACTATACACACAGTACTCCACTCGGGACTACTCGGCAGTACAGGTACTGTACTCCACTCAGTACTACACGGCTGTACAGGCACTGTACTCCACTCGGTACTACACGGCACTATACACACAGTACTACACTCGGTACTACACGGCAGTACAGGCACTCTACTCCACTCAGTAATACACGGCAGTATACACACAGTCCCCCACTCGGTACTACACTGCAGTACAGGCACTCTACTCCACTCAGTACTACACGGCATTATACACACAGTCCCCCACTCGGTACTACACGGCAGTACAGGCACTGTACTTCACCCAGTACTACACGGCAGTATACAGACAGTCCCCCACTCGGTACTACACGGCAGTACAGATACTGTACTCCACTCAGTACTACACGGCAGTATGCACACAGTACTCCACTCGGTACTACACGGCAGTACAGGCACTGTACTATACTCAGTACTACACGGCAGTATACACACAGTCCCCTACTCGGTACTACACGGCAGTACAGGCACTGTACCCAACTCAGTACTACACGGCAGTACAGGCACTGTACTCCACTCAGTGCTACACGGCACTACACACACTGTACTCCACTCCGTACTACACGGCAGTACAGGCACTGTACTCCACTCCTTACTACACGGCAGTACAGGCACTGTACTCCACGCAGTACTACACGGCACTATACACACTGTACTCCACTCGGTACTAGACGGCACTATACACACTGTACTCCAGCCAGTACTACACGGCAGTACTGGTCCTGTATTCCACTCTGTACTACACGGCACTATACACACAGTACTCCATTCGGGACTACACGGCAGTACAGGCACTGTACTCCACTCAGTACTACAAGGCAGTACAGGCACTGTACTCCACTCGGTACTACACGGCACTATACACACAGTACTCCATTCGGGACTACACGGCAGTACCGGCACTGTACCCCAATCAGTACTACACGGCTGTACAGGCACTGTACTCCACTCGGTACTACACGGCGGTACAGGTACTGTACTCCACTCAGCACTACACTGCACTATACAAACAGTACTCCACTCGGGACTACACGGCAGTACAAGTACTGTACTCCACTCAGTACTACACGGCTGTACAGTCTCTGTACTCCACTCGGTACTACACGGCAGTATACAGACCGTCCCCCACTCGGTACTACACGGCAGTACAGATACTGTACTCCACTCAGTACTACACGGCAGTATGCACACAGTACTCCACTCGGTACTACACGGCAGTACAGGCACTGTACTATACTCAGTACTACACGGCAGTATACACACAGTCCCCTACTCGGTACTACACGGCAGTACAGGCACTGTACCCCACTCAGTACTACACGGCAGTACAGGCACTGTACTCCACTCAGTGCTACACGGCACTACACACACTGTACTCCACTCCGTACTACACGGCAGTACAGGCACTGTACTCCACTCCTTACTACACGGCAGTACAGGCACTGTACTCCACGCAGTACTACACGGCACTATACACACTGTACTCCACTCGGTACTAGACGGCACTATACACACTGTACTCCAGCCAGTACTACACGGCAGTACTGGTCCTGTATTCCACTCTGTACTACACGGCAGTATGCACAGAGTACTCCAATCGGTACTACACGGCAGTACAGGCAGTGTACTCCAATCAGTACTAAACGGCTGTACAGGCACTGTACTCCACTCGGGACTACACGGCAGTACAGGCACTGTACTCCACTCAGTACTACACTGCACTATACACACAGTACTCCACTCGGCACTACACGGCAGTACAGGCACTGTACTCCACTCAGTACTACACGGCAGTACAAGCAGTGTTTTCCACTCGGTACTACACGGCAGTACAGGCACTGTACTCCAATCAGTACTACACGGCAGTACAGGCACTGTACTCCACTCGGGACTACACGGCAGTACAGGCACTGTACTCCACTCAGTACTACACGGCAGTACAAGCACTGTACTCCAATCGGTACTACACGGCAGTACAGGCAGTGTACTCCAATCAGTACTACTCGGCAGTACAGGCACTGTACTCCACTCGGGACTACACGGCAGTACAGGCACTGTACTCCACTCGGTACTACACGGCACTATACATACAGTAGTCCATTCGGGACTACACGGCAGTACATGCACTGTACTCCACGCAGTACTACACGGCAGTACAGGCACTGTACTCTACTCAGTACTACACGGCAGTACAGGCACTGTACTCCACTCAGTACTACACGGCAGTACAGGCACTGTACTCCACTCGGTACTACACGGCACTACACACACAGTACTCCACTCGGTACTACACGGCACTACAGGCACTGTACTCCACTCGGTACTACACGGCACTATACACACAGTACTCCACTCGGGACTACACGGCAGTATAGACACAGTAATCCTCTCTGTACTACACGGCACTATACACACAGTACTCCACTCAGTACTACACGGCAGAACGGGCACTGTAACCCAATCAGTACTACACGGCAGTACAGGCACTGTACTCCACTCGGTACTACACCGCACTATACACACAGTACTCCACTCGGTACTACACGGCAGTACAGGCACTGTATTCCACTCGGTACTACACGGCACTATACACACAGTACTCCACTCAGTACTACACGGCAGTACCGGCACTGTACCCCAATCAGTACTACACGGCAGTACAGGCACTGTACTCCACTCGGTACTACACCGCACTATACACAAAGTACTCCACTCGGTACTACACGGCACTACACACACAGTACTCCACTCGGTACTACACGGCAGTACAGGCACTGTACTCCACTCGGTACTACACGGCACTATACACACAGTACTCCACTCGGGACTACACGGCAGTATAGACACAGTAGTCCACTCTGTACTACACGGCACTATACACACAGTACTCCACTCAGTACTACACGGCAGTACCGGCACTGTACCCCAATCAGTACTACACTTCAGTACAGGCACTGTACTCCACTCGGTACTACTCCGCACTATACACACAGTACTCCACTCGGTACTACACGGCAGTACAAGCAGTGTACTCCACTCGGTACTACACGGCAGTACAGGCACTGTACTCCAATCAGTACTACACGGCAGTACAGGCACTGTACTCCACTCAGTACTACACGGCAGTACAAGCAGTGTACTCCACTCAGTACTACACTGCAGTACAGGCACTGTACTCCAATCAGTACTACACGGCTGTACAGGCACTGTACTCCACTCAGTACTACATGGCAGTACAGGCACTGTACTCCACTCGGTACTACACGGCACTATACACACAGTACTCCACTCGGTACTACACGGCATTACAGGCACTGTACTCCACTCAGTACTACACGGCAGTACAGGCACTGTACTCCACTCGGTACTACACGGCACTATACACACAGAACTCCACTCGGCACTACACGGCAGTACAGGCACTGTACTCCAATCAGTACTACACGGCAGTACAGGCACTGTACTCCACTCAGTACTACAATGCAGTACAGGCACTGTACTCCACTCGGTACTACACGGCACTATACACACAGTACTCCACTCCGTACTAAAGGGCATTACAGGCACTGTACTCCACTCAGTACTACACGGCAGTACAGGCACTGTACTCCACTCGGTACTACACGGCACTATACACACAGTACTACACTCGGTACTACACTTTCTATACACAGAGTACTCCACTCGGTACTACACGGCAGTACAGGCACAGTACTCCATTCGGTACTACACGGCAGTATACACACAGTACTCCACTCGGGACTACATAGCAGTACAGGCACTGTACTCCACTCAGTACTACACGGCAGTATGCACACAGTCACCCACTCGGTACTACACGGCACTATACACACTGTACTCCACTCAGAACTACACGGCAGTATAGACACAGTCCACCACTCGGTACTACACGGCAGTACAGGCACTGTACTCCACTCGGGACTACTCGGCAGTACAGGTAATGTACTCCACTCAGTACTACACGGCAGTATACACACACTCCCCCACTCGGTACTACACGGCAGTACAGGCACTGTACCCCACTCAGTACTACACGGCAGTACAGGCACTGTACTCCACTCAGTACTACACGGCACTACACACACTGTACTCCACTCGGTACTACACGGCAGTACAGGCACTGTACTCCACTCCTTAATACACGGCAGTACAGGCACTGTACTCCACGCAGTACTACACGGCACTGTACACTCTGTACTCCAATCGGTACTAGACGGCACTATACAAATTGTACTCCACTCGGACTACACGCAGTACAGGCACTGTACTCCACACGGTACTACACGGCACTATACACACAGTACTCCACTCGGTACTACACGGCAGTACAGGCATTGTACTCCACTCGGTACCACACGGCACTATACACACAGTCCACCACTCGATACTACACGGCAGTACATGCACTGTACTCCACTCAGTACTACACTGCACTATACACACTGTACTCCACTCAGGACTACACGGCAGTACAGGCACTGTATTCCGCCCCGTACTACACGGCAGTACAGGTCCTGTATTCCACTCAGTACTACACGGCAGTATGCACACAGTACTCCACTCGGGACTACACGGCCGTACAGGCATTGTACTCCACTCGGGACTACGCGGCAGTACAGGCACTGTACTTCACTCAGTACTACACGGCAGTATGCACACAGTACTCCACTCGGGACTACACGGCAGTACAGGCACTGTACTTCACTCGGTACTACACGGCAGTACATGCACTGTACTCCACTCAGTACTACACTGCACTATACACACACTGCTCCACTCGGCACTACACGGCAGTACAGGCACTGTACTTCACTCAGCACTACACGGCAGTACAAGCACTGTACTCCACTCGGTACTACACGGCAGTACAGGCACTGTATCCCGATCAGTACTACACGGCAGTACAGGCACTGTACTCCACTCGGGACTACACGGCAGTACAGGCACTGTACTCCACTCGGTACTACACGGCACTATACCCACAGTAATCCACAGTATTACACGGCAGTACAGGCACAGTACTCCACTCACTACTACACGGCAGTACAGGCACTGTACTCCACTCGGGACTACACAGCAGTACAGGCACTGTACTCCACTCAGTACTACACGGCAGTACAGGCACTGTACTCCACTCGGTAGTACATGGCACTATACACACAGTACTCCACTGGGTACTACACGGCAGTACAGGTACTGTACTCCACTCAGTACTACACGGCAGTATGCACACAGTACTCCACTCGGTACTACACGGCACTATACACACAGTACTCCACTCGGTACTACACGGCAATACGGGCACTGTACTCCAATCGGTACTACACGGCACTATACACACAGTACTCCACTCGGTACTACACGGCAGTACATGCACTGTACTCCACTCGGTACTACACCGCACTATACGCACAGTACTCCACTCGGTACTACACGGCAGTACATGCACTGTACTCCACTCGGTACTACACGGCACTATACAAACAGTACTCCACTCGGTACTACACGGCAGTACAGGCACTGTACTCCACTCAGTACTACACGGCAGTATGCACATAGTACTCCACTCGGTACTACACGGCAGTACAGGCACTGTACTCCACTCGGTACTACACGGCACTACACACACAGTACTATACTCGGTACTACACGGCAGAACAGGCACTGTACTCCACTCGGTACTACACGGCACTATACACACGGTACTCCATTCGGGACTACACGGCAGTACATGCACTGTACTCCACCCAGTACTACACGGCAGTTCAGGCACTGTACTCCACTCATACTACACGGCAGTACAGGCACTGTACACCACTCAGTACTACACTGCACTATACACACAGTACTACACTCGGGACTACACAGCAGTAGAGCCACTGTATCCACTCGGTACTACACGGCAGTACAGGTACTGTACTCCACTCAGTACTACACGGCAGTATGCACACAGTACTCCACTCGGTACTGCACGGCACTATACACACAGTACTCCACTTGGTACTACACGGCAATACAGGCAATGTACTCCACTCGGTACTACACGGCACTATACACACAGTACTCCACTCGGTACTACACGGCAGTACATGCACTGTACTCCACTCGGTACTACACCGCACTATACAAACAGTACTCCACTCGGTACTTCACGGCAGTACATGCACTGTACTCCACTCGGTACTACACCGCACTATACAAAGAGTACTCCACTCGGTAATACACGGCAGTACAGGTACTGTACTCCACTCAGCACTACACTGCACTATACACACAGTACTCCACTCGGTACTAAAAGCAGTACATGCACTGTTCTCCACTCAGTACTACACTGCACTACACACACAGTACTCCACTCGGTACTACACGGCAGTACAGGCAGTGTACTCCACTCAGTACTACACGGCACTATAGACACTGTACTCCACTCGGTACTACACGGCACTATACACACAGTACTCCACTCGGTACTAAAAGCAGTACATGCACTGTTCTCCACTCAGTACTACACTGCACTACACACACAGTACTCCACTCGGTACTACACGGCAGTACAGGCAGTGTACTCCACTCAGTACTACACGGCACTATAGACACTGTACTCCACTCGGTACTACACGGCACTATACACACTGTACTCCACTCGGTACTACACGGCAGTACATGCACTGTTCTCCACTCAGTACTACACTGCACTACATACACAGTACTCCACTCGGTACTACACGGCTGTACAGGCACTGTACTCCACTCAGTACTACACGGCACTATACACACTGTACTCCACTCGGAACTACACGGCACAATACACACTGTACTCCACTCAGTACTACACGGCAGTACAGGCACTGTACTCCACTCGGTACTACACGGCACTATACACACAGTACTGCACTCGGTACTACACGCAGTACATGCACTGTTCTCCACTCAGTACTACACTGCACTACACACACAGTATTCCGCTCGGTACTACACGGCAGTACAGGCACTGTACTCCACTCGGTACTACACGGCACTATACACACAGTACTCCACTCGGTACTACACGCAGTACAGGCTCTGTACTCCACTCAGTACTACACGGCACTATACACACAGTACTCCACTCGGTACTACACGGCAGTACAGGCACTGTACATCACTCGGTACTACACGGCACTATACACAAAGTACTCCACTTGGTACTACACAGCAGTACAGGCATTGCACTCCACTCGGAAATACACGGCACTATACACACAGTACTCCACTCGGTACTACACGGCAGTACATGCACTGTTCTCCACTCAGTACTACACTGCACTACACAAACTGTACTCCACTGGGGACTACACGGCAGTACAGGCACTGTACTCCACCCAATACTACACGGCAGTACAGGCACTGTACTCCACTCAGTACTACACGGCAGTATGCACACAGTACTCCACTCGGTACTACACGGCAGTACAGGCACTGTACTCCACTCAGTACTACACGGCACTATACTCACAGTACTCCACTCAGTACTACACTGCACTATACACACAGGACTCCACTCGGGACTACACGGCAGTACAGGCAATGTACTCCACTCAGTACTGCACGGCAGTACAGGCACTGTACTCCACTCGGTACTACACGGCAGTACAGGCACTGTACTCCACTCAGTACTACACGGCAGTATGCACACAGTACTCCACTCGGGACTACACGGCAGTACAGGCACTGTACTCCCCTCGGTACTACACGGCAGTACAGGCACTGTACTCCACTCGGTACTACACGGCAGTACAGGCACTCTACTCCACTCAGTACTACACTGCACTATACACACAGTACTCCACTCGGGACTACACGGCACTACATGCACTGTACTCCACTCAGTACTATACTGCACTATACACACAGTACTCCACTCGGCACTACACGGCAGTACAGGCACTGTACTCCACTCAGTACTACACGGCAGTACAAGCAGTGTACTCCACTCGGTACTACACGGCAGTACAGGCAGTGTACTCCAATCAGCACTACACGGCAGTACAGGCACTGAACTCCACTCGGGACTACACGGCAGTACAGGCAGTGTACTCCACTCAGTACTACACGGCAGTACAGGCACTGTACTCCACTCGGTACTACACGGCACTACACACACAGTACTATACTCGGTACTACACGGCAGAACAGGCACTGTACTCCACTCGGTACTACACGGCACTATACACACGGTACTCCATTCGGGACTACACGGCAGTACATGCACTGTACTCCACTCAGTACTACACGGAAGTACAGGCACTGTACTCTACTCAGTAATACACGGCAGTACGGTCACTGTACTCCACTCATTACAACACGGCAGTACAGGCACTGTACTCCACTCGGTACTACACGGCACTACACACACAGTACTCCACTCGGTACTACACGGCAGTACAGGCACTGTACTCCACTCGGTACTACACGGCACTATACACACAGTACTCCACGCGGGACTAAACGGCAGTATAGACACAGTACTCCACTCTTTATTACACGGCACTATACACACAGTCACCCACTCGGTACTACACGGCAGTACAGGCACTGTACTCCACCCAGTACTACACGGCAGTTCAGGCACTGTACTCCACTCAGTACTACACGGCAGTACAGGCACTGTACTCCACTCGGTACTACACGGCAGTACAGGCACTGTACTCCACTCGGTACTACACGGCAGTACAGGCACTGTACTCCACTCAGTACTACACGGCAGTATGCACACAGTACTCCACTCGGTACTAAACGGCATTACAGGCACTGTACTCCACTCGGTACTACACGGCAGTACATGCACTGTACTCCACTCTGTACTACACGGCAGTACAGGCACTATACTCTACTCAGTAATACACGGCAGTACAGGCACTGTACCCCAATCAGTACCACACGGCAGTACAGGCACTGTACTCCACTCGGTACTACACCGCACTATACACACAGTACTCCACTCGGTACTACACGGCAGTACAGGCACTGTACTCCACTCGGTACTACACGGCATTATACACAGAGTACTCCATTCGGTACTACACGGCATTACAGGCACGGTACTCCACTCAGTACTACACGGCAGTACAGGCACTGTACTCCACTCGGTACTACACGGCACTATACACACAGTACTCCACTCAGTACTACACGGCAGTACCGGCATTGTACCCCAATCAGTACCACACGGCAGTACAGGCACTGTACTCCACTCGGTACTACACCGCACTATACACACAGTACTCCACTCGGTACTACACGGCAGTACAGGCACTGTACTCCACTCAGTACTACACGGCAGTACAAGCAGTGTACTCCACTCGGTACTACACGGCAGTACAGGCAGTGTATTCCAATCAGCACTACACGGCAGTACAGGCACTGTACTCCACTCAGTACTACACGGCAGTACAGGCACTGTACTCCACTCGGTACTACACGGCACTATACACACAGTACTCCATTCGGGACTACACGGCAGTACCGGCACTGTACCCCAGTCAGTACTACACGGCTGTACAGGCACTGTACTCCACTCGGTACTACACCGCACTATACACACAGTAATCCACTCGGTACTACACGGCAGTACAGGCACTGTACTCCACTCGTTACAACACGGCATTATACACAGAGTACTCCACTCGGTACTACACGGCATTACAGGCACGGTACTCCACTCAGTACTACACGGCAGTACAGGCACTGTACTCCACTCGGTACTACACGGCACTATACACACAGTACTCCATTCGGGACTACACGGCAGTACAGGCACTGTACTCCACTCAGTACTACACGGCAGTACAGGCACTGTACTCCACTCGGTACTACACGGCACTATACACACAGTACTACACTCGGTACTACACGGCAGTACAGGCACTCTACTCCACTCAGTACTACACGGCAGTATACACACAGTCCCCCACTCGGTACTACACGGCGGTACAGGTACTGTACTCCACTCAGCACTACACTGCACTATACACACAGTACTCCACTCGGGACTACTCGGCAGTACAGGTACTGTACTCCACTCAGTACTACACGGCTGTATACACACAGTCCCCCACTCGGTACTACACGGCAGTACAGGCACTGTACTATACTCAGTACTACACGGCAGTACAGGTACTGTACTCCACTCAGCACTTCACTGCACTATACACACGCTACTCCACTCGGTACTACACTGCAGTACAGGCACTGTACTCCACTGAGCACTACACCGCACTATACACACAGTACTCCACTCAGTAATACACGGCAGTATACACACAGTCCCCCACTCGGTACTACACGACAGTACAGGCACTGTACTCCACTCGGTACTACACGGCACTATACACACAGTACTACACTCGGTACTACACGGCAGTACAGGCACTCTACTCCACTCAGTACTACACGGCAGTATACACACAGTCCCCCACTCGGTACTACACGGCGGTACAGGTACTGTACTCCACTCAGCACTACACTGCACTATACACACAGTACTCCACTCGGGACTACTCGGCAGTACAGGTACTGTACTCCACTCAGTACTACACGGCTGTATACACACAGTCCCCCACTCGGTACTACACGGCAGTACAGGCACTGTACTATACTCAGTACTACACGGCAGTACAGGTACTGTACTCCACTCAGCACTTCACTGCACTATACACACGCTACTCCACTCGGTACTACACTGCAGTACAGGCACTGTACTCCACTGAGCACTACACCGCACTATACACACAGTACTCCACTCAGTAATACACGGCAGTATACACACAGTCCCCCACTCGGTACTACACGACAGTACAGGCACTGTACTCCACTCAGTACTACACGGCCCTACAGGCACTGTACTCCACTCGGTACTACACGGCACTATACACACAGTAATCCACTCAGTACTACACGGCAGTACAGGCACTGTACTCCACTCGGGACTACACGGCAGTACAGGAACTGTACTCCATTCAGTACTACACGGCAGTACAGGCACTGTACTCCACTCAATACTACACGGCAGTACACCCACTGTACTCCACTCGGTACTACACGGCACTATACCCACAGTACTCCACTCAGTACTACACGGCAGTACAGGCACTGTACTCCACTCGGTACTACACGGCACTATACACACAGTAGTCCATTCGGGACTACACGGCAGTACATGCACTGTACTCCACTCAGTACTACACGGCAGTACAGGCATTGTACTCTACTCAGTACTACACGGCAGTACAGGCACTGTACTCCACTCGGTACTACACGGCACTACACACACAGTACTCCACTCGGTACTACACGGCAGTACAGGCACTGTACTCCACTCGGTACTACACGGCACTATAAACACAGTACTCCACTCGGGACTACACGGCAGTATAGACACAGTACTCCACTCTGTACTACACGGCACTATACACACAGTAATCCACTCAGTACTACATGGCAGTACCGGCACTGTACCCCAATCAGTACTACACGGCAGTACAGGCACTGTACTCCACTCGGTACTACACCGCACTATACACACAGTACTCCACTCGGTACTACACGGCAGTACAGGCACTGTATTCCACTCGGTACTACACGGCACTATACACACAGTACTCCACTCGGTACTACACGGCACTACACACACAGTACTCCACTCCGTACTACACGGCAGTACAGGCACTGTACTCCACTCGGTACTACACGGCACTATACACACAGTACTCCACTCGGGACTACACGACAGTATAGACACAGTACTCCACTCTGTACTACACGGCACTATACACACAGTAATCCACTCAGTACTACACGGCACTATAAACACTGTACTCCAATCGGTACTACACGGCAGTACAGGCACTGACTCCGCTCAGTACTACACTGCAGTACAGGCAATGTACTCCACTCGGTGCTACACGGCACTATACACACAGTACTCCACTCGGTACTAAAAGCAGTACATGCACTGTTCTCCACTCAGTACTACACTGCACTACACACACAGTACTCCACTCGGTACTACACGGCAGTACAGGCAGTGTACTCCACTCAGTACTACACGGCACTATAGACACTGTACTCCACTCGGTACTACACGGCACTATACACACTGTACTCCACTCGGTACTACACGGCAGTACATGCACTGTTCTCCACTCAGTACTACACTGCACTACACACACAGTACTCCACACGGTACTACACGGCTGTACAGGCACTGTACTCCACTCAGTACTACACGGCACTATACACACTGTACTCCACTCGGTACTACACGGCACAATACACACTGTACTCCACTCAGTACTACACGGCAGTACAGGCACTGTACTCTACTCAGTAATACACGGCAGTACAGTAACTGTTCTCCACTCATTACTACACTGCACTACACACACAGTACTCCACTCGGTACTACACGGCTGTACAGGCACTGTACTCCACTCGGTACTACACGGCACTATACACACAGTACTCCACTCGGGACTACACGGCAGTACAGGCAATGTACTCCACTCAGTACTGCACGGCAATACAGGCACTGTTCTCCACTCAGTACTACACTGCACTACACACACAGTACTCCACTCGGTACTACACGGCTGTACAGGCACTGTACTCCACTCGGTACTACACGGCACTATACACACAGTACTCAACTCGGTACTACACGCAGTACATGCACTGTTCTCCACTCAGTACTACACTGCACTACACACACAGTACTCCGCTCGGTACTACACGGCAGTACAGGCACTGTACTCCACTCGGTACTACACGGCACTATACACACAGTACTCCACTCGGTACTACACGCAGTACAGGCTCTGTACTCCACTCAGTACTACACGGCACTATACACACAGTACTCCACTCGGTACCACACGGCAGTACAGGCACTGTACATCACTCGGTACTACACGGCACTATACACAAAGTACTCCACTCGGTACTACACAGCAGTACAGGCATTGCACTCCACTCGGAAATACACGGCACTATACACACAGTACTCCACTCGGTACTACACGGCAGTACATGCACTGTTCTCCACTCAGTACTACACTGCACTACACAAACTGTACTCCACTGGGGACTACACGGCAGTACAGGCACTGTACTCCACCCAATACTACACGGCAGTACAGGCACTGTACTCCACTCAGTACTACACGGCAGTATGCACACAGTACTCCACTCGGTACTACACGGCAGTACAGGCACTGTACTCCACTCAGTACTACACGGCACTATACTCACAGTAATCCACTCAGTACTACACTGCACTATACACACAGTACTCCACTCGGGACTACACGGCAGTACAGGCAATGTACTCCACTCAGTACTGCACGGCAGTACAGGCACTGTACTCCACTCGGTACTACACGGCAGTACAGGCACTGTACTCCACTCAGTACTACACGGCAGTATGCACACAGTACTCCACTCGGGACTACACGGCAGTACAGGCACTGTACTCCCCTCGGTACTACACGGCAGTACAGGCACTGTAATCCACTCGGTACTACACGGCAGTACAGGCACTGTACTCCACTCGGTACTACACGGCAGTACAGGCACTCTACTCCACTCAGTACTACACTGCACTATACACACAGTACTCCACTCGGGACTACACGGCACTACATGCACTGTACTCCACTCAGTACTATACTGCACTATACACACAGTACTCCACTCGGCACTACACGGCAGTACAGGCACTGTACTCCACTCAGTACTACACGGCAGTACAAGCAGTGTACTCCACTCGGTACTACACGGCAGTACAGGCAGTGTACTCCAATCAGCACTACACGGCAGTACAGGCACTGTACTCCACCCGGGACTACACGGCAGTACAGGCACTGTACTCCACTCAGTACTACACGGCAGTACAGGCACTGTACTCCACTCGGTACTACACGGCACTACACACACAGTACTATACTCGGTACTACACGGCAGAACAGGCACTGTACTCCACTCGGTACTACACGGCACTATACACACAGTACTCCATTCGGGACTACACGGCAGTACATGCACTGTACTACACTCAGTACTACACGGCAGTACAGGCACTGTACTCTACTCAGTAATACACGGCAGTACAGTCACTGTACTCCACTCAGTACAACACGGCAGTACAGGCAATGTACTCCACTCGGTACTACACGGCACTACACACACAGTACTCCACTCGGTATTACACGGCAGTACAGGCACTGTACTCCACTCGGTACTACACGGCACTATACACAGAGTACTCCACGCGGGACTACACGGCAGTATAGACACAGTACTCCACTCTGTATTACACGGCACTATACACACAGAACTCCACTCAGTACTACACGGCAGTACCGGCATTGTACCCAAATCAGTACCACACGGCAGTACAGGCACTGTACTCCACTCGGTACTACACCGCACTATACACACAGTACTCCACTCGGTACTACACGGCAGTACAGGCACTGTACTCCACTCGGTACTACACGGCACTATACACACAGTACTCCATTCGGGACTACACGGCAGTACAGGCACTGTACTCCACTCAGTACTACACGGCAGTACAGGCACTGTACTCCACTCGGTACTACACGGCACTATACACACAGTACTCCATTCGGGACTACACGGCAGTACCGGCACTGTACCCCAGTAAGTACTACACGGCTGTACAGGCACTGTACTCCACTCGGTACTACACCGCACTATACACACAGTACTCCACTCGGTACTACACGGCAGTACAGGCACTGTACTCCACTCGGTACTACACGGCATTATACACAGAGTACTCCACTCGGTACTACACGGCATTACAGGCACGGTACTCCACTCAGTACTACACGGCAGTACAGGCACTGTACTCCACTCGGTACTACACGGCACTATACACACAGTACTCCATTCGGGACTACACGGCAGTACAGGCACTGTACTCCACTCAGTACTACACGGCAGTACAGGCACTGTACTCCACTCGGCACTACACGGCACTATACACACAGTACTACACTCGGTACTACACGGCAGTACAGGCACTCTACTCCACTCAGTACTACACGGCAGTATACACACAGTCCCCCACTCGGTACTACACGGCGGTACAGGTACTCTACTCCACTCAGCACTACACTGCACTATACACACAGTACTCCACTCGGGACTACTCGGCAGTACAGGTACTGTACTCCACTCAGTACTACACGGCTGTATACACACAGTCCCCCACTCGGTACTACACGGCAGTACAGGCACTGTACTATGCTCAGTACTACACGGCAGTACAGGTACTGTACTCCACTCAGCACTTCACTGCACTATACGCACGGTACTCCACTCGGTACTACACGGCAGTACAGGCACTGTACTCCACTGAGCACTACACTGCACTATACACACAGTACTCCACTCAGTAATCCACGGCAGTATACACACAGTCCCCCACTCAGTACTACACGACAGTACAGGCACTGTACTCCACTCAGTACTACACGGCCCTACAGGCACTGTACTCCACTCGGTACTACACGGCACTATACACACAGTAATCCACTCAGTACTACACGGCAGTACAGGCACTGTACTCCACTCGGGACTACACGGCAGTACAGGCACTGTACTCCATTCAGTACTACACGGCAGTACAAGCACTGTACTCCACTCAATACTACACGGCAGTACACCCACTGTACTCCCCTCGGTACTACACGGCACTATACCCACAGTACTCCACTCAGTACTACACGGCAGTACAGGCACTGTACTCCACTCGGTACTACACGGCACTATACACACAGTAGTCCATTGGGGACTACACGGCAGTACATGCACTGTACTCCACTCAGTACTACACGGCAGTACAGGCACTGTACTCTACTCAGTACTACACGGCAGTACAGGAACTGTACTCCACTCAGTACTACACGGCAGTACAGGCACTGTACTCCACTCGGTACTACACGGCACTATACACACAGTACTCCACTCGGGACTACACGGCAGTATCGACACAGTACTCCACTCTGTACTACACGGCACTATACACACAGTACTCCACTCAGTACTACACGGCAGTACTGGCACTGTACCCCAATCAGTACTACACGGCAGTACAGGCACTGTACTCCACTCGGTACTACACCGCACTATACACACAGTATTCCACTCGGTACTACAGGGCAGTACAGGCACTGTATTCCACTCGGTACTACACGGCACTATACACACAGTACTCCACTCAGTACTACACGGCAGTACCGGCACTGTACCCCAATCAGTACTACACGGCAGTACAGGCACTGTACTCCACTGGGTACTACACGGCACTATACACACAGTACTCCACCCGGGACTACACGACAGTACAGACACAGTACTCCACTCTGTACTACACGGCACTATACACACAGTACTCCACTCAGTACTACACGGCAGTACCGGCACTGTACCCCAATCAGTACTACACGGCAGTACAGGCACTGTAGTCCACTCGGTACTACACCGCACTATAAACACAGTACTCCACTCGGTACTACACGGCAGTAAAGCAGTGTACTCCACTCGGTACTACACGGCAGTACAGGCACTGTACTCCAATCAGTACTACACGGCACTACACACACAGTACTCCACTCGGTACTACACGGCAATACAGGCACTGTACTCCACTCGGTACTACACGGCACTATACACACAGTACTCCACCCGGGACTACACGACAGTACAGACACAGTACTCCACTCTGTACTACACGGCACTATACACACAGTACTCCACTCAGTACTACACGGCAGTACCGGCACTGTACCCCAATCAGTACTACACGGCAGTACAGGCACTGTAGTCCACTCGGTACTACACCGCACTATACACACAGTACTCCACTCGGTACTACACGGCAGTACAAGCAGTGTACTCCACTCGGTACTACACGGCAGTACAGGCACTGTACTCCAATCAGTACTACACGGCAGTACAGGCACTGTACTCCACTCAGTACTACACGGCAGTACAAGCAGTGTACTCCACTCAGTACTACACGCCAGTACAGGCACTGTACTCCAATCAGTACTACACGGCAGTACAGGCACTGTTCTCCACTCAGTACTACACGGCAGTACAGGCACTGTACTCAACTCGGTACTACACGGCACTATACACACAGTACTCCACTCGGTACTACACGGCATTACAGGCACTGTACTCCACTCAGTACTACACGGCAGTACAGGCACTGTACTCCACACGGTACTACACGGCAGTACAAACAGTGTACTGCACTCGGTACTACACGGCAGTACAGGCACTGTACTCCAATCAGTACTACACGGCAGTACAGGTACTGTACTCCACTCAGTACCACACGGCAGTACAGGCACTCTACTCCACTCGGTACAACACGGCACTATACACACAGTACTCCACTCGGTACTACACGGCATTACAGGCCCGGTACTCCACTCAGTACTACACGGCAGTACAGGCACTGTACTCCACTCGGTACTACACGGCACTATACACACAGAACTCCACTCGGCACTACACGGCAGTACAGGCACTGTACTCCACTCAGTACTACACGGCAGTACAAGCAGTGTACTCCACTCGGCACTACACGGCAGTACAGGCACTGTAATCCAATCAGTACTACACGGCAGTACAGGCACTGTACTCCACTCAGTACTACACGGCAGTACAGGCACTGTACTCCACTCGCTACTACACGGCACTATACACACAGTACTAAACTCGGTACTACACTTTCTATACACAGAGTACTCCACTCGGTACTACACGGCAGTACAGGCACAGTACTCCATTCGGTACTACACGGCAGTATACACACAGTACTCCACTCGGGACTACATAGCAGTACAGGCACAGTACTCCACTCAGTACTACACGGCAGTATAGACACATTCCACCGCTCGGTACTACACGGCAGTACAGGCACTGTACTCCAATCAGTACTACATGGCTGTATACACACAGTCCCCCACTCGGGACTACTCGGAAGTACCGGGACTGTACTCCACTCGGTACTACACGGCAGTATGCACACAGTACTCCACTCGGGACTACACGGCAGTACAGGCACTGTACTCCTCTCAGTACTACACGGCAGTATACACACAGTCCCCCACTCGGTACTACACGGCAGTACAGGCACTGTACCCCACTCAGTACTACACGGCAGTATACACACAGTCCCCCACTGGGTACTACACGGCGGTACAGGTACTGTACTCCACTCAGCACTACACTGCACTATACACACAGTACTCCACTCGGGACTACTCGGCAGTACAGGTATTGTACGCCACTCAGTACTATACGGCAGTACAGGCACTGTACTCCACTCGGTACTACACGGCACTATACACACAGTACTCTACTCAGTACTACACGGCAGTACAGGCACTGTACTCCACTAGGGACTGCACGGCAGTACAGGCAGTGTACTGCACTCAGTACTACACGGCAGTGCAGGCACTGTACCCCACTCAGTACTACGCGGCATTACACCCAATGTACTCCACCCGGTACTACACGGCACTATACACACAGTACTCCACTCAGTACTACACGGCAGTACAGGCACAGTACTCCCCTCACTACTACACGGCAGTACATGCACAGTACTCCACTCGGGACTACACGGCATTACAGGCACTGTACTCCACTCGGTACTACACGGCACTATACACACAGTACTCCACTCAGTACTACACGGCAGTACAGGCACTCTACTCCACTCGGGACTACACGGCAGTACAGGCACTGTACTCCACTCAGTACTACACGGCAGTACAGGCACTGTACTCCACTCAGTACTACACGGCAGTACACCCACTGTACTCCACTCGGTACTACACGGCACTATACACACAGTACTCCAATCAGTACTACACGGCAGTACAGGCACAGTACTCCACACACTACTACACGGCAGTACAGGCACTCTACTCCACTCGGTACTACACGGCAGTACAGGCACTCTACTCCACTCAGTAGTACACGGCAGTACAGGCACTGTACTCCACTCTGTACTACACGGCACTATACACACAGTACTCCACTCGGTACTACACGGCAGTACAGGAACTGTACTCCACTCAGTACTACACGGCAGTAGGCACACAGTACTCCACTCGGTACTACACGGCACTATACACACATTACTCCACTCGGTACTACACGGCAATACAGGCACTGTACTCCACTCGGTACTACACGGCACTATACACACAGTACTCCACTCGGTACTACACGGCAGTACATGCACTGTATTAGACTCGGTACTTCACCGCACTATACACACAGTACTCCACTCGGTAATACACGGCAGTACATGCACTGTACTAAACTCGGTACTACACGGCACTATACAGACAGTAATCCACTCGGCACTACACGGCAGTACAGGCACTATACTCCACTCACTACTACACGGCAGTATGCACACAGTACTCCACTCGGTACTACACGGCAGTATAGGCACTGTACTCCACTCAGTACTACACGGCAGTATGCACACAGTACTCCACTCGGTACTACATGGCAGTAGAAGCACTGTACTCCACTCGGTACTAGACGGCACTATACACACTGTACTCCACTCAGTACTACACGGCAGTACAGGCACTGTACTCCACTGGGTACTACACGGCACGATACACACAGTACTCCAATCAGTACTACACGGCAGTACAGGCACAGTACTCCACACACTACTACACGGCAGTACAGGCACTCTACTCCAGTCGGTACTACACGGCAGTACAGGCACTCTACTCCACTCAGTACTACACGGCAGTACAGGCACTGTACTCCACTCTGTACTACACGGCACTATACACACAGTACTCCACTCGGTACTACACGGCAGAACAGGTACTGTACTCCACACAGTACTACACGGCAGTATGCACACAGTACTCCACTCGGTACTACACGGCACTATACACACATTACTCCACTCGGTACTACACGGCAATACAGTCACTGTACTCCACTCGGTACTACACGGCACTATACACACAGTACTCCACTCGGTACTACACGGCAGTACATGCACTGTATTAGACTCGGTACTTCACCGCACTATACACACAGTACTCCACTCGGTAATACACGGCAGTACATGCACTGTACTATACTCGGTACTACACGGCACTATACAGACAGTAATCCACTCGGCACTACACGGCAGTACAGGCACTGTACTCCACTCAGTACTACACGACAGTATGCACACAGTACTCCACTCGGTACTACACGGCACTATACACACAGTACTCCACTCGGTACTACACGGCAGTATAGGCACTGTACTCCACTCAGTACTACACGGCAGTATGCACACAGTACTCCACTCGGTACTACACGGCAGTACAGGCACTGTACTCCACTCAGTACTACACGTCAGTATGCACACAGTAATCCACTCGGTACTACACGGCAGTACAGTCACTGTACTCCACTCACTACTACACGGCACTATACGCACAGTACTCCACTCAGTACTACACTGCACTATACACAGAGTACTCCACTCGGGACTACACGGCAGTACAGGCAATATACTCCACTCAGTACTGCACGGCAGTACAGGCACTGTACTCCACTCGGTACTACACGGCAGTACAGGCACTGTACTCCACTCCGTACTACACGGCAGGATGCACACTGTACTCCACTCGGGACTACACGGCAGTACAGGCACTGTACTCCACTCGGTACTACACGGCAGTACAGGCACTCTACTCCACTCAGTACTACACTGCACTATACACACAGTACTCCACTCGGGACTACACGGCACTACATGCACTGTACTCCACTCAGTACTATACTGCACTATACACACAGTACTCCACTCGGCACTACACGGCAGTACAGGCACTGTACTCCACTCAGTACTACACGGCAGTACACGCACTTCACTCCAATCGGTACTACACGGCAGTACAAGCAGTGTACTCCAATCAGTACTACACGGCAGTACAGGCACTGTACTCCACTCGGGGCTACACGGCAGTACAGGCACTGTACTCCACTCAGTACTACACTGCACTATACACACAATACTCCACTCGGGACTACACGCCAGTACATGCACTGTACTCCACTCAGTACTACACGGCACTATACGCACAGTACTCCACTCAGTACTACACTGCACTATACACAGTGTACTCCACTCGGTACTACACGGCAGTACAGGCATTGTACTCCAATCAGTACTACACGGCAGTACAGGCTCTGTACTCCACTCGGGACTACACGGCAGTACAGGCACTGTACTCCACTCAGTACTACACGGCAGTACAGGCACTGTACTCCACTCGGTACTACACGGCACTACACAAACAGTACTCCACTCGTTACTACACGGCAGTACAGGCACTGTACTCCACTCGGTACTACACGGCACTATACACACAGTACTCCATTCGGGACTACACGGCAGTACATGCACTGTACTCCACACAGTACTACACGGCAGTACAGGCACTGTACTCTACTCAGTACTACACGGCAGTACAGGCAATGTACTCCACTCAGTACTACTCGGCAGTACAGGCACTGTACTCCACTCCGTACTACACGGCACTACACACAGAGTACTCCACTCGGTACTACACGGCAGTACAGGCAATGTACTCCACTCGGTACTACACGGCACTATACACACAGTACTCCACTCGGGACTACACGGCAGTATAGACGGAGTACTCCACTCTGTACTACACGGCACTATACACACAGTACTCCACTCAGTACTACACGGCAGTACCGGCACTGTACCCCAATCAGTACTACACGGCAGTACAGGCACTGTACTCCTCTCGGTACTACACCGCACTATACACACAGTACTCCACTCAGTACTACACGGCAGTACAGGCACTGTACTCCACTCGGTACTACACGGCACTATACACACAGTACTCCATTCGGGACTACACGGCAGTACAGGCACTGTACTCCACTCAGTACTACACGGCAGTACAGGCAATGTACTCCACTCAGTACTACACGGCAGTACAGGCACTGTAATCCACTCGGTACTACACGGCACTATACACACAGTCCCCCACTCGGTACTACACGGCAGTACAGGCACTGTACTCCACTCGGTACTACACCGCACTATACACACAGTACTCCACTAGGGACTACACGCCAGTACATGCACTGTACTCCACTCAGTACTACACTGCACTATACACACAGAACTCCACTCGGCACTACACGGCAGTACAGGCACTGTACTCTACTCAGTACTACACGGCAGTACAGGCACTGTTCTCCACTCAGTACTACACGGCAGTACACCAACTGTACTCCACTCGGTACTACACGGCACTATACACACAGTACTCCACTCAGTACTACACGGCAGTACAGGCACAGTATTCCACTCACTACTACACGGCAGTACAGACACTGTACTCCACTCGGGACTACAGGGCAGTACAGGCACTCTACTCCACTCAGTACTACACGGCAGTACAGGCACTGTACTCCACTCGGTACTACACGGCATTATACACACCGTACTCTAATCGGTACTACACGGCAGTACAGGCACTGTACTCCACTCTGTACTACACAGCAGTATGCACAAAGTACTCCACTCGGTACTACACGGCACTATACACACAGTACTCCACTCGGTACTACATGGTAGTACAGGCACTGTACTCCACTCGGTACTACACGGCAGTATGCACACAGTACTCCACTCGGGACTACACGGCAGTACAGGCACTGTACTCCACTCAGTACTACACGGCAGTATACACACAGTCCCCCACTCGGTACTACACGGCAGTACAGGCCCTGTACTCCACTCAGTACTACACGGCAGTATACACACAGTCCCCCACTCGGTACTAGAGGGCGGTACAGGTACTGGACTCCACTCAGAACTACACTGCACTATACACACAGTACTCCGCTCGGGACTACTCGCCAGTACAGGTACTGTACTCCACTCAGTACTACACGGCAGTATACACACAGTCCCCCACTGGGTACTTCACGGCAGTACAGGCACTGTACTATACTCAGTACTACACGGCAGTACAGGTACTGTACTCCACTCAGCACTACACTGCACTATACACACAGTATTCCACTCGGGACTACACGGCAGTACAGGCACTGAACTACACCCAGTACTACACGGCAGTATAGACACATTACTACACTCAGTACTACACGGCAGTATAGACACAGTACTACACTCAGTACTACACGGCAGTATAGACACAGCACTACACCCAGTACTACACGGCAGTATAGACACAGTACTACACCCAGTACTACACGGCAGAATAGACACAGTACTACACCCAGTACTACACGGCAGTATACACACAGTACTACACCCAGTACTACACGCCAGTACACACAACCTAATCCATTCGGTACTACACGGCAGTATAGACACAGTACTCCACTCAGTACTTAACGGCTGTATGCACACAGTACTCCTATGAGTACTACACGGCAGCACACACATCGTACTCCACTCAGTACCACACGGCAGTATACACACAGTACTCCACTCAGTACTACACGGCAGTATACACACAGTACTCCACTCAGTACTACACGGCAGTATAGACACCGTACTCCACTCTGTACTACACGGCACTATACACACAGTACTCCACTCAGTACTACACGGCAGTACAGGCACTGTACTCCACTCGGTACTAAACGGCACTATACACACAGTACTCCATTCGGGACTACACGGCAGTACAGGCACTGTACTCCACTCAGTACTACACGGCAGTACAGGCACTATACTCCACTCAGTAGTACACGGCAGTACAGGCACTGTAATCCACTCGGTACTATACGGCACTATACACACAGTCCCCCACTCGGTACTACACGGCAGTACAGGCACTGTACTCCACTGGGTACTACACCGCACTATACACACAGTACTCCACTAGGGACTACACGCCAGTACATGCACTGTACTCCACTCAGTACTACACTGCACTATACACACAGAACTCCACTCGGCACTACACGGCAGTACAGGCACTGTACTCCACTCAGTACTACACGGCAGTACAAGGAGTGTACACCACTTCGTACTACACGGCAGTACAGACAGTGTACTCCAATCAGTACTACACGGCAGTACAGGCACTGTACTCCACTCGGGACTACACGGCAGTACAGGCACTGTACTCCACTCAGTACTACACGGCAGTACAGGCACTGTACTCCACTCGGTACTACACGGCACTATACACACAGTACTCCATTCGGGACTACACGGCAGTACATGCACTGTACTCCACTCGGTACTACACGGCAGTACAGGCACTGTACTCTACTCAGTACTACACGGCAGTACAGGCAATGTACTCCACTCAGTACTACACGGCAGTACACCAACTGTACTCCACTCGGTACTACACGGCACTATACACACAGTACTCCACTCAGTACTACACGGCAGTACAGGCACAGTACTCCACTCACTACTACACGGCAGTACAGGCACTGTACTCCACTCGGGACTACACGGCAGTACAGGCACTCTACTCCACTCAGTACTACACGGCAGTACAGGCACTGTACTCCACTCGGTACTACACGGCAGTACAAGCAGTGTACTCCACTCGGCACTACACGGCAGTACAGGCACTGTACTCCAATCAGTACTACACGGCAGTACAGGCACTGTACTCCACTCAGTACTACACGGCAGTACAGGCACTGTACTCCACTCGCTACTACACGGCACTATACACACAGTACTACACTGGGAACTACACTTTCTATACACAGAGTACTCCACTCGGTACTACACGGCAGTACAGGCACAGTACTCCATTCGGTACTACACGGCAGTATACACACAGTACTCCACTCGGGACTACATAGCAGTACAGGCACAGTACTCCACTCAGTACTACACGGCAGTATGCACACAGTCCCCCACTCGGTACTACACGGCACTATACACACTGTACTCCACTCAGTACTACACGGCAGTATAGACACATTCCACCGCTCGGTACTACACGGCAGTACAGGCACTGTACTCCAATCAGTACTACATGGCTGTATACACACATTCCCCCACTCGGGACTACTCGGAAGTACCGGGACTGTACTCCACTCGGTACTACACGGCAGTATGCACACAGTACTCCACTCGGGACTACACGGCAGTACAGGCACTGTACTCCTCTCAGTACTACACGGCAGTATACACACAGTCCCCCACTCGGTACTACACGGCAGTACAGGCACTGTACCCCACTCAGTACTACACGGCAGTATACACACACTCCCCCACTGGGTACTACACGGCGGTACAGGTACTGTACTCCACTCAGCACTACACTGCACTATACACACAGTACTCCACTCGGGACTACTCGGCAGTACAGGTACTGTACGCCACTCAGTACTATACGGCAGTACAGGCAATGTACTCCACTCGGTACTACACGGCAGTACAGGCACTGTACTCCACTAGGGACTGCACGGCAGTACAGGCAGTGTACTGCACTCAGTACTACACGGCAGTGCAGGCACTGTACCCCACTCAGTACTACGCGGCATTACACCCAATGTACTCCACCCGGTACTACACGGCAATATACACACAGTACTCCACTCAGTACTACACGGCAGTACAGGCACAGTACTCCCCTCACTACTACACGGCAGTACATGCACAGTACTCCACTCGGGACTACACGGCATTACAGGCACTGTACTCCACTCGGTACTACACGGCACTATACACACAGTACTCCACTCAGTACTACACGGCAGTACAGGCACTCTACTCCACTCGGGACTACACGGCAGTACAGGCACTGTACTCCACTCAGTACTACACGGCAGTACAGGCACTGTACTCCACTCAGTACTACACGGCAGTACACCCACTGTACTCCACTCGGTACTACACGGCACTATACACACAGTACTCCAATCAGTACTACACGGCAGTACAGGCACAGTACTCCACACACTACTACACGGCAGTACAGGCACTCTACTCCACTCGGTACTACACGGCAGTACAGGCACTCTACTCCACTCAGTAGTACACGGCAGTACAGGCACTGTACTCCAATCTGTACTACACGGCACTATACACACAGTACTCCACTCGGTACTACACGGCAGTACAGGAACTGTACACCACTCAGTACTACACGGCAGTAGGCACACAGTACTCCACTCGGTACTACACGGCACTATACACACATTACTCCACTCGGTACTACACGGCAATACAGGCACTGTACTCCACTCGGTACTACACGGCACTATACACACAGTACTCCACTCGGTACTACACGGCAGTACATGCACTGTATTAGACTCGGTACTTCACCGCACTATACACACAGTACTCCACTCGGTAATACACGGCAGTACATGCACTGTACTAAACTCGGTACTACACGGCACTATACAGACAGTAATCCACTCGGCACTACACGGCAGTACAGGCACTGTACTCCACTCACTACTACACGGCAGTATGCACACAGTACTCCACTCGGTACTACACGGCAGTATAGGCACTGTACTCCACTCAGTACTACACGGCAGTATGCACACAGTACTCCACTCGGTACTACATGGCAGTAGAAGCACTGTACTCCACTCGGTACTAGACGGCACTATACACACTGTACTCAACTCAGTACTACACGGCAGTACAGGCACTGTACTCCACTCGGTACTACACGGCACGATACACACAGTACTCCAATCAGTACTACACGGCAGTACAGGCACAGTACTCCACACACTACTACACGGCAGTACAGGCACTCTACTCCAGTCGGTACTACACGGCAGTACAGGCACTCTACTCCACTCAGTACTACACGGCAGTACAGGCACTGTACTCCACTCTGTACTACACGGCACTATACGCACAGTACTCCACTCGGTACTACACGGCAGTACAAGTACTGTACTCCACTCAGTACTACACTGCAGTATGCACACAGTACTCCACTCGGTACTACACGGCACTATACACACATTACTCCACTCGGTACTACACGGCAATACAGGCACTGTACTCCACTCGGTACTACACGGCACTATACACACAGTACTCCACTCGGTACTACACGGCAGTACATGCACTGTATTAGACTCGGTACTTCACCGCACTATACACACAGTACTCCACTCGGTAATACACGGCAGTACATGCACTGTACTAAACTCGGTACTACACGGCACTATACAGACAGTAATCCACTCGGCACTACACGGCAGTACAGGCACTGTACTCCACTCAGTACTACACGGCAGTATGCACACAGTACTCCACTCGGTACTACACGGCACTATACACACAGTACTCCACTCGGTACTACACGGCAGTATAGGCACTGTACTCCACTCAGTACTACACGGCAGTATGCACACAGTACTCCACTCGGTACTACACGGCAGTACAGGCACTGTACTCCACTCAGTACTACACGTCAGTATGCACACAGTAATCCACTCGGTACTACACGGCAGTACAGTCACTGTACTCCACTCAGTACTACACGGCACTATACGCACAGTACTCCACTCAGTACTACACTGCACTATACACAGAGTACTCCACTCGGGACTACACGGCAGTACAGGCAATATACTCCACTCAGTACTGCACGGCAGTACAGGCACTGTACTCCACTCGGTACTACACGGCAGTACAGGCACTGTACTCCACTCCGTACTACACGGCAGGATGCACACTGTACTCCACTCGGGACTACACGGCAGTACATGCACTGTACTCCACTCGGTACTACACGGCAGTACAGGCACTCTACTCCACTCAGTACTACACTGCACTATACACACAGTACTCCACTCGGGACTACACGGCACTACATGCACTGTACTCCACTCAGTACTATACTGCACTATAGACACAGTACTCCACTCGGCACTACACGGCAGTACAGGCACTGTACTCCACTCAGTACTACACGGCAGTACAAGCACTGCACTCCAATCGGTACTGCACGGCAGTACAAGCAGTGTACTCCAATCAGTACTACACGGCAGTACAGGCACTTTACTCCACTCGGGGCTACACGGCAGTACAGGCACTGTACTCCACTCAGTACTACACTGCACTATACACACAATACTCCACTCGGGACTACACGCCAGTACATGCACTGTACTCCACTCAGTACTACACTGCACTATACACACAGAACTCCACTCGGCACCACACGGCAGTACAGGCACTGTACTCCACTCAGTACTACACGGCAGCACAAGCAGTGTACTCCACTCGGTACTACACGGCAGTACAGGCAGTGTACTCCAATCAGTACTACACGGCAGTACAGGCTCTGTACTCCACTCGGGACTACACGGCAGTACAGGCACTGTACTCCACTCAGTACTACACGGCAGTACAGGCACTGTACTCCACTCGGTACTACACGGCACTACACAAACAGTACTCCACTCGGTACTACACGGCAATACAGGCACTGTACTCCACTCGGGACTACACGGCACTATACACACAGTACTCCATTCGGGACTACACGGCAGTACATGCACTGTACTCCACACAGTACTACACGGCAGTACAGGCACTGTACTCTACTCAGTACTACACGGCAGTACAGGCAATGTACTCCACTCAGTACTACACGGCAGTACAGGCACTGTACTCCACTCCGTACTACACGGCACTACACACAGAGTACTCCACTCGGTACTACACGGCAGTACAGGCAATGTACTCCACTCGGTACTACACGGCACTATACACACAGTACTCCACTCGGGACTACACGGCAGTATAGACGGAATACTCCACTCTGTACTACACGGCACTATACACACAGTACTCCACTCAGTACTACACGGCAGTACCGGCACTGTACCCCAATCAGTACTACACGGCAGTACAGGCACTGTACTCCTCTCGGTACTACACCGCACTATACACACAGTACTCCACTCAGTACTACACGGCAGTACAGGCACTGTACTCCACTCGGTACTACACGGCACTATACACACAGTACTCCATTCGGGACTACACGGCAGTACAGGCACTGTACTCCACTCAGTACTACACGGCAGTACAGGCAATGTACTCCACTCAGTACTACACGGCAGTACAGGCACTGTAATCCACTCGGTACTACACGGCACTATACACACAGTCCCCCACTCGGTACTACACGGCAGTACAGGCACTGTACTCCACTCGTTACTACACCGCACTATACACACAGTACTCCACTAGGGACTACACGCCAGTACATGCACTGTACTCCACTCAGTACTACACTGCACTATACACACGGAACTCCACTCAGTACTACACGGCAGTACACCAACTGTACTCCACTCGGTACTACACGGCACTATACACACAGTACTCCACTCAACACTACACGGCAGTACAGGCACAGTATTCCACTCACTACTACACGGCAGTACAGACACTGTACTCCACTCGGGACCACAGGGCAGTACAGGCACTCTACTCCACTCAGTACTACACGGCAGTACAGGCACTGTACTCCACTCGGTACTACACGGCATTATACACACCGTACTCTAATCGGTACTACACGGCAGTACAGGCACTGTACTCCACTCTGTACTACACAGCAGTATGCACAAAGTACTCCACTCGGTACTACACGGCACTATACACACAGTACTCCACTCGGTACTCCATGGTAGTACAGGCACTGTACTCCACTCGGTACTACACGGCAGTATGCACACAGTACTCCACTCGGGACTACACGGCAGTACAGGCACTGTACTCCACTCAGTACTACACGGCAGTATACACACAGTCCCCCACTCGGTACTACACGGCAGTACAGGCCCTGTACTCCACTCAGTACTACACGGCAGTATACACACAGTCCCCCACTCGGTACTAGAGGGCGGTACAGGTACTGTACTCCACTCAGAACTACACTGCACTGTACACACAGTACTCCGCTCGGGACTACTCGCCAGTACAGGTACTGTACTCCACTCAGTACTACACGGCAGTATACACACAGTCCCCCACTGGGTACTTCACGGCAGTACAGGCACTGTACTATACTCAGTACTACACGGCAGTACAGGTACTGTACTCCACTCAGCACTACACTGCACTATACACACAGTATTCCACTCGGGACTACACGGCAGTACAGGCACTGAACTACACCCAGTACTACACGGCAGTATAGACACATTACTACACTCAGTACTACACGGCAGTATAGACACAGTACTACACTCAGTACTACACGGCAGTATAGACACAGCACTACACCCAGTACTACACGGCAGTATAGACACTCTACTACACCCAGTACTACACGGCAGAATAGACACAGTACTACACCCAGTACTACACGGCAGTATACACAGAGTACTACACCCAGTACTACACGCCAGTACACACAACCTAATCCATTCGGTACTACACGGCAGTATAGACACAGTACTCCACTCAGTACTTAACGGCTGTATGCACACAGTACTCCTATGAGTACTACACGGCAGCACACACATCGTACTCCACTCAGTACTACACGGCAGTATACACACAGTACTCCACTCAGTACTACACGGCAGTATACACACAGTACTCCACTCAGTACTACACGGCAGTATAGACACCGTACTCCACTCTGTACTACACGGCACTATACACACAGTACTCCACTCAGTACTACACGGCAGTACAGGCATTGTACTCCACTCGGTACTAAACGGCACTATACACACAGTACTCCATTCGGGACTACACGGCAGTACAGGCACTGTACTCCACTCAGTACTACACGGCAGTACAGGCACTATACTCCACTCAGTAGTACACGGCAGTACAGGCACTGTAATCCACTCGGTACTATACGGCACTATACACACAGTCCCCCACTCGGTACTACACGGCAGTACAGGCACTGTACTCCACTCGGTACTACACCGCACTATACACACAGTACTCCACTAGGGACTACACGCCAGTACATGCACTGTACTCCACTCAGTACTACACTGCACTATACACACAGAACTCCACTCGGCACTACACGGCAGTACAGGCACTGTACTCCACTCAGTACTACACGGCAGTACAAGGAGTGTACACCACTTCGTACTACACGGCAGTACAGACAGTGTACTCCAATCAGTACTACACGGCAGTACAGGCACTGTACTCCACTCGGGACTACACGGCAGTACAGGCACTGTACTCCACTCAGTACTACACGGCAGTACAGGCACTGTACTCCACTCGGTACTACACGGCACTATACACACAGTACTCCATTCGGGACTACACGGCAGTACATGCACTGTACTCCACACGGTACTACACGGCAGTACAGGCACTGTACTCTACTCAGTACTACACGGCAGTACAGGCACTGTACTCCACTCAGTACTACACGGCAGTACACCAACTGTACTCCACTCGGTACTACACGGCACTATACACACAGTACTCCACTCAGTACTACACGGCAGTACAGGCACAGTACTCCACTCACTACTACACGGCAGTACAGGCACTGTACTCCACTCGGGACTACACGGCAGTACAGGCACTCTACTCCACTCAGTACTACACGGCAGTACAGGCACTGTACTCCACTCGGTACTACACGGCATTATACACACAGTACTCCAATCGGTACTACACGGCAGTACATGCACTGTACTCCACTCTGTACTACACGGCAGTATGCACAAAGTACTCCACTCGGTACTACACGGCACTATACACACAGTACTCTACTCGTACTACATGGTAGTACAGGCACTGTACTTCACTCGGTACTACACGGCAGTATGCACACAGTACGCCACTCGGGACTACACGGCAGTACAGGCACTGTACTCCACTCAGTACTACACGGCAATATACACACAGTCCCCCACTCGGTACTACACGGCAGTACAGGCCCTGTACTCCACTCAGTACTACACGGCAGTATACACACAGTCCCCCACTCGGTACTTCACGGCAGTACAGGCACTGTACTATACTCAGTACTACACGGCAGTACAGGTACTGTACTCCACTCAGCACTACACTGCACTATACACACAGTATTCCACTCGGGACTACACGGCAGTACAGGCACTGAACTACACCCAGTACTACACGGCAGTATAGACACATTACTACACTCAGTACTACACGGCAGTATAGACACAGTACTACACTCAGTACTACACGGCAGTATAGACACAGCACTACACCAGTACTACACGGCAGTATAGACACAGTACTATACCCAGTAATACACGGCAGTATAGACACAGTACTACACCCAGTACTACACGGCAGTATACACACAGTACTACACCCAGTACTACACGCCAGTACACACAACCTAATCCATTCGGTACTACACGGCAGTATAGACACAGTACTCCACTCAGTACTTAACGGCTGTATGCACACAGTACTCCTATGAGTACTACACGGCAGCACACACATCGTACTCCACTGAGTACTACACGGCTGTACACACACTACTCCCTCAGTACTAAACGGCAGTACACACACAGTACTCCACTCAGTACTACACGGCAGTACACCCATCGTACTCCACTCAGTACTACACGGCAGTATACACACAGTACTCCACTCAGTACTACACGGCAGTATACACACAGTACTCCACTCAGTACTACACGGCAGTATAGACACAGTACTCCACTCTGTACTACACGGCAGTATACACACAGTAATCCACTCAGTACTACACGGCAGTACAGCCATCGTACTCCACTCAGTACTACATGTCAGTACAGACAGAGTACTCCACTAGGTATTACCCGGCAGTATACACACAGTACTCCACTCGGGACTACACGGCAGTACACACATACCGTACTCCACTCAGCACTACACGGCAGTACACAAACCGTACTCCACCCAGTACTACACGGCAGTACACACACCATACTCCCTTCGGTACTACACGGCAGTACAGACACAGTACTATACTCAGTAGATAACGGCTGTATGCACACAGTACTCCACTGAGTACTATATGTTAGTACAGACAACGTAATCCAGTCAGTACTACACGGCAGTGCACACAGAGTACTCCACTCGGTACTACACGGCAGTACACACAGAGTATTCCACTCGGTACTACGCGGCAGTATACACACAGTACTCCACTCGGGACTACACGGCAGTACAGGCACTGTACTCCACTCGGTACTACACGGCAGTACAGGCACTGTACTCCACTCAGTACTACACGGCAGTATGGACACAGTACTCCACTCGGGACTACACGGCCTGTACTGGCACTGTACTCCACTCGGTACTACACGGCAGTACAGGCACTGTACTCCACACAGTACTACACTGCACTATACACACAGTACTCCACTGGGCACTACACGACAGTACAGGGACTGTACTCCACTCAGTACTACACGCCAGTACAAGCACTGTACTCCACTCGGTACTACAGGGCAGTACAGGCACTGTACTCCAATCAGTACTACACGGCAGTTCAGGCACTGTACTCCACTCGGTACTACACGGCACTATACACACAGCAATCCACTCGGTACTACACGGCAGAACAGGCACTGTACTCTACTCAGTACTACACGGCAGTACACACACAGTCCCCCACTCGCTACTACACGGCAGTACAGGCACTGTACTCCACTCAGTAATACACGGCTCTATGCACACAGTACTCCACTCGGGACTACAGGGCAGTAAAACCACTGTACTCCACTCGGTACTACACGGCAGTACAGGCACTGTACTCCACTCAGTACTACACTGCACTATACATACAGTACTCCACTCGGGACTACACGTCAGTACATGCACTGTACTCCACTCAGTACTACACGGCACTATACACACAGTACTCCACTCAGTACTACACGGCAGTACAGGCACTATACTCCACTCGGGACTACACGGCAGTACAGGCACTGTACTCCTCTCAGTACTACACGGCAGTACAGGCACTCTACTCCACTCAGTACTACACGGCAGTATGCACACAGTACTCCACTCGGTACTACACGGCACTATACACACAGTACTCCACTCGGTACTACACGGCAGTACAGGCACTGTTCTCCACTCGGTACTACACGGCACTATACACACAGTACTCCACTCGGTACTACACGGCAGTACAGGCACTGTACTCCACTCGGTACTACACGGCAGTATACACACAGTCCCCCACTCGGCACTACACGGCAGTACAGGCACTGTACTCCACCCAGTACTACACGGCAGTACAGGCACTGTACTCCACTCAGTACTACACGGCAGTACAGGCAGTGTACACCACTCAGCACTACACTGCACTATACACACAGTACTACTCTCGGGACTACACGGCAGTACAGCGACTGTACTCCACTTAGTACTACACGGCAGTACAAGCACTGTACTCCCCTCGGTACTACACGGCACTATACACACAGTACTCCACTCAGGACTACAAGGCAGTACAGGCACTGTACTCCACTCCGGACTACACGGCAGTACAGGCACTGTACTCCACTCAGTACTACACGGCACTATACACACAGTACCCCACTGGGGACTACACGGGAGTACAGACACTGTACTCCACTCAGTACTACACGCCAGTACAGGCACTGTACTCCACTCGGTACTACACGGCACTATACACACAGTACTCCACTCAGTACTACACGGCAATACAGGCACTGTACTGCACTCGCGACTACACGGCAGTACAGGCACTGTACTCCACTCAGTACTACACGGCAGTGCAGGCACTGTACCCCACTCAGTACTACGCGGCATTACACCCAATGTACTCCACCCGGTACTACACGGCAATATACACACAGTACTCCACTCAGTACTACACGGCAGTACAGGCACAGTACTCCCCTCACTACTACACGGCAGTACATGCACAGTACTCCACTCGGGACTACACGGCATTACAGGCACTGTACTCCACTCGGTACTACACGGCACTATACACACAGTACTCCACTCAGTACTACACGGCAGTACAGGCACTCTACTCCACTCGGGACTACACGGCAGTACAGGCACTGTACTCCACTCAGTACTACACGGCAGTACAGGCACTGTACTCCACTCAGTACTACACGGCAGTACACCCACTGTACTCCACTCGGTACTACACGGCACTATACACACAGTACTCCAATCAGTACTACACGGCAGTACAGGCACAGTACTCCACACACTACTACACGGCAGTACAGGCACTCTACTCCACTCGGTACTACACGGCAGTACAGGCACTCTACTCCACTCAGTAGTACACGGCAGTACAGGCACTGTACTCCAATCTGTACTACACGGCACTATACACACAGTACTCCACTCGGTACTACACGGCAGTACAGGAACTGTACACCACTCAGTACTACACGGCAGTAGGCACACAGTACTCCACTCGGTACTACACGGCACTATACACACATTACTCCACTCGGTACTACACGGCAATACAGGCACTGTACTCCACTCGGTACTACACGGCACTATACACACAGTACTCCACTCGGTACTACACGGCAGTACATGCACTGTATTAGACTCGGTACTTCACCGCACTATACACACAGTACTCCACTCGGTAATACACGGCAGTACATGCACTGTACTAAACTCGGTACTACACGGCACTATACAGACAGTAATCCACTCGGCACTACACGGCAGTACAGGCACTGTACTCCACTCACTACTACACGGCAGTATGCACACAGTACTCCACTCGGTACTACACGGCAGTATAGGCACTGTACTCCACTCAGTACTACACGGCAGTATGCACACAGTACTCCACTCGGTACTACATGGCAGTAGAAGCACTGTACTCCACTCGGTACTAGACGGCACTATACACACTGTACTCAACTCAGTACTACACGGCAGTACAGGCACTGTACTCCACTCGGTACTACACGGCACGATACACACAGTACTCCAATCAGTACTACACGGCAGTACAGGCACAGTACACCACACACTACTACACGGCAGTACAGGCACTCTACTCCAGTCGGTACTACACGGCAGTACAGGCACTCTACTCCACTCAGTACTACACGGCAGTACAGGCACTGTACTCCACTCTGTACTACACGGCACTATACGCACAGTACTCCACTCGGTACTACACGGCAGTACCAGTACTGTACTCCACTCAGTACTACACGGCAGTATGCACACAGTACTCCACTCGGTACTACACGGCACTATACACACATTACTCCACTCGGTACTACACGGCAATACAGGCACTGTACTCCACTCGGTACTACACGGCACTATACACACAGTACTCCACTCGGTACTACACGGCAGTACATGCACTGTATTAGACTCGGTACTTCACCGCACTATACACACAGTACTCCACTCGGTAATACACGGCAGTACATGCACTGTACTAAACTCGGTACTACACGGCACTATACAGACAGTAATCCACTCGGCACTACACGGCAGTACAGGCACTGTACTCCACTCAGTACTACACGGCAGTATGCACACAGTACTCCACTCGGTACTACACGGCACTATACACACAGTACTCCACTCGGTACTACACGGCAGTATAGGCACTGTACTCCACTCAGTACTACACGGCAGTATGCACACAGTACTCCACTCGGTACTACACGGCAGTACAGGCACTGTACTCCACTCAGTACTACACGTCAGTATGCACACAGTAATCCACACGGTACTACGCGGCAGTACAGTCACTGTACTCCACTCAGTACTACACGGCACTATACGCACCGTACTCCACTCAGTACTACACTGCACTATACACAGAGTACTCCACTCGGGACTACACGGCAGTACAGGCAATATACTCCACTCAGTACTGCACGGCAGTACAGGCACTGTACTCCACTCGGTACTACACGGCAGTACAGGCACTGTACTCCACTCCGTACTACACGGCAGGATGCACACTGTACTCCACTCGGGACTACACGGCAGTACAGGAACTGTACTCCACTCGGTACTACACGGCAGTACAGGCACTCTACTCCACTCAGTACTACACTGCACTATACACACAGTACTCCACTCGGGACTACACGGCACTACATGCACTGTACTCCACTCAGTACTATACTGCACTATACACACAGTACTCCACTCGGCACTACACGGCAGTACAGGCACTGTACTCCACTCAGTACTACACGGCAGTACAAGCACTGCACTCCAATCGGTACTGCACGGCAGTACAAGCAGTGTACTCCAATCAGTACTACACGGCAGTACAGGCACTGTACTCCACTCGGGGCTACACGGCAGTACAGGCACTGTACTCCACTCAGTACTACACTGCACTATACACACAATACTCCACTCGGGACTACACGCCAGTACATGCACTGTACTCCACTCAGTACTACACTGCACTATACACACAGAACTCCACTCGGCACCACACGGCAGTACAGGCACTGTACTCCACTCAGTACTACACGGCAGCACAAGCAGTGTACTCCACTCGGTACTACACGGCAGTACAGGCAGTGTACTCAATCAGTACTACACGGCAGTACAGGCTCTGTACTCCACTCGGGACTACACGGCAGTACAGGCACTGTACTCCACTCAGTACTACACGGCAGTACAGGCACTGTACTCCACTCGGTACTACACGGCACTACACAAACAGTACTCCACTCGGTACTACACGGCAGTACAGGCACTGTACTCCACTCGGGACTACACGGCACTATACACACAGTACTCATTCGGGACTACACGGCAGTACATGCACTGTACTCCACACAGTACTACACGGCAGTACAGGCACTGTACTCTACTCAGTACTACACGGCAGTACAGGCAATGTACTCCACTCAGTACTACACGGCAGTACAGGCACTGTACTCCACTCCGTACTACACGGCACTACACACAGAGTACTCCACTCGGTACTACACGGCAGTACAGGCAATGTACTCCACTCGGTACTACACGGCACTATACACACAGTACTCCACTCGGGACTACACGGCAGTATAGTCGGAGTACTCCACTCTGTACTACACGGCACTATACACACAGTACTCCACTCAGTACTACACGGCAGTACCGGCACTGTACCCCAATCAGTACTACACGGAAGTACAGGCACTGTACTCCTCTCGGTACTACACCGCACTATACACACAGTACTCCACTCAGTACTACACGGCAGTACAGGCACTGTACTCCACTCGGTACTACACGGCACTATACACACAGTACTCCATTCGGGACTACACGGCAGTACAGGCACTGTACTCCACTCAGTACTACACGGCAGTACAGGCAATGTACTCCACTCAGTACTACACGGCAGTACAGGAACTGTAATCCACTCGGTACTACACGGCACTATACACACAGTCCCCCACTCGGTACTACACGGCAGTACAGGCACTGTACTCCACTCGGTACTACACCGCACTATACACACAGTACTCCACTAGGGACTACACGCCAGTACATGCATTGTACTCCACTCAGTACTACACTGCACTATACACACAGAACTCCACTCGGCACTACACGGCAGTACAGGCACTGTACTCTACTCAGTACTACAGGGCAGTACAGGCACTGTACTCCACTCAGTACTACACGGCAGTACACCAACTGTACTCCACTCGGTACTACACGGCACTATACACACAGTACTCCACTCAACACTACACGGCAGTACAGGCACAGTATTCCACTCACTACTACACGGCAGTACAGACACTGTACTCCACTCGGGACTACAGGGCAGTACAGGCACTCTACTCCACTCAGTACTACACGGCAGTACAGGCACTGTACTCCACTCGGTACTACACGGCATTATACACACCGTACTCTAATCGGTACTACACGGCAGTACAGGCACTGTACTCCACTCTGTACTACACAGCAGTATGCACAAAGTACTCCACTCGGTACTACACGGCACTATACACACAGTACTCCACTCGGTACTCCATGGTAGTACAGGCACTGTACTCCACTCGGTACTACACGGCAGTATGCACACAGTACTCCACTCGGGACTACACGGCAGTACAGGCACTGTACTCCACTCAGTACTACACGGCAGTATACACACAGTCCCCCACTCGGTACTACACGGCAGTACAGGCCCTGTACTCCACTCAGTACTACACGGCAGTATACACACAGTCCCCCACTCGGTACTAGAGGGCGGTACAGGTACTGTACTCCACTCAGAACTACACTGCACTATACACACAGTACTCCGCTCGGGACTACTCGCCAGTACAGGTACTGTACTCCACTCAGTACTACACGGCAGTATACACACAGTCCCCCACTGGGTACTTCACGGCAGTACAGGCACTGTACTATACTCAGTACTACACGGCAGTACAGGTACTGTACTCCACTCAGCACTACACTGCACTATACACACAGTATTCCACTCGGGACTACACGGCAGTACAGGCACTGAACTACACCCAGTACTACACGGCAGTATAGACACATTACTACACTCAGTACTACACGGCAGTATAGGCACAGTACTACACTCAGTACTACACGGCAGTATAGACACAGCACTACACCCAGTACTACACGGCAGTATAGACACAGTACTACACCCAGTACTACACGGCAGAATAGACACAGTACTACACCCAGTACTACACGGCAGTATACACAGAGTACTACACCCAGTACTACACGCCAGTACACACAACCTAATCCATTCGGTACTACACGGCAGTATAGGCACAGTACTCCACTCAGTACTTAACGGCTGTATGCACACAGTACTCCTATGAGTACTACACGGCAGCACACACATCGTACTCCACTCAGTACTACACGGCAGTATACACACAGTACTCCACTCAGTACTACACGGCAGTATACACACAGTACTCCACTCAGTACTACACGGCAGTATAGACACCGTACTCCGCTCTGTACTACACGGCACTATACACACAGTACTCCACTCAGTACTACACGGCAGTACAGGCATTGTACTCCACTCGGTACTAAACGGCACTATACACACAGTACTCCATTCGGGACTACACGGCAGTACAGGCACTGTACTCCACTCAGTACTACACGGCAGTACAGGCACTATACTCCACTCAGTAGTACACGGCAGTACAGGCACTGTAATCCACTCGGTACTATACGGCACTATACACACAGTCCCCCACTCGGTACTACACGGCAGTACAGGCACTGTACTCCACTCGGTACTACACCGCACTATACACACAGTACTCCACTAGGGACTACACGCCAGTACATGCACTGTACTCCACTCAGTACTACACTGCACTATACACACAGAACTCCACTCGGCACTACACGGCAGTACAGGCACTGTACTCCACTCAGTACTACACGGCAGTACAAGGAGTGTACACCACTTCGTACTACACGGCAGTACAGACAGTGTACTCCAATCAGTACTACACGGCAGTACAGGCACTGTACTCCACTCGGGACTACACGGCAGTACAGGCACTGTACTCCACTCAGTACTACACGGCAGTACAGGCACTGTACTCCACTCGGTACTACACGGCACTATACACACAGTACTCCATTCGGGACTACACGGCAGTACATGCACTGTACTCCACTCGGTACTACACGGCAGTACAGGCACTGTACTCTACTCAGTACTACACGGCAGTACAGGCACTGTACTCCACTCAGTACTACACGGCAGTACACCAACTGTACTCCACTCGGTACTACACGGCACTATACACACAGTACTCCACTCAGTACTACACGGCAGTACAGGCACAGTACTCCACTCACTACTACACGGCAGTACAGGCACTGTACTCCACTCGGGACTACACGGCAGTACAGGCACTCTACTCCACTCAGTACTACACGGCAGTACAGGCACTGTACTCCACTCGGTACTACACGGCATTGTACACACAGTACTCCAATCGGTACTACACGGCAGTACATGCACTGTACTCCACTCTGTACTACACGGCAGTATGCACAAAGTACTCCACTCGGTACTACACGGCACTATACACACAGTACTCTACTCGGTACTACATGGTAGTACAGGCACTGTACTTCACTCGGTACTACACGGCAGTATGCACACAGTACGCCACTCGGGACTACACGGCAGTACAGGCACTGTACTCCACTCAGTACTACACGGCAATATACACACAGTCCCCCACTCGGTACTACACGGCAGTACAGGCCCTGTACTCCACTCAGTACTACACGGCAGTATACACACAGTCCCCCACTCGGTACTTCACGGCAGTACAGGCACTGTACTATACTCAGTACTACACGGCAGTACAGGTACTGTACTCCACTCAGCACTACACTGCACTATACACACAGTATTCCACTCGGGACTACACGGCAGTACAGGCACTGAACTACACCCAGTACTACACGGCAGTATAGACACATTACTACACTCAGTACTACACGGCAGTATAGACACAGTACTACACTCAGTACTACACGGCAGTATAGACACAGCACTACACCAGTACTACACGGCAGTATAGACACAGTACTATACCCAGTAATACACGGCAGTATAGACACAGTACTACACCCAGTACTACACGGCAGTATACACACAGTACTACACCCAGTACTACACGCCAGTACACACAACCTAATCCATTCGGTACTACACGGCAGTATATACACAGTACTCCACTCAGTACTTAACGGCTGTATGCACACAGTACGCCTATGAGTACTACACGGCAGCACACACATCGTACTCCACTGAGTACTACACGGCTGTACACACACTACTCCCTCAGTACTAAACGGCAGTACACACACAGTACTCCACTCAGTACTACACGGCAGTACACCCATCGTACTCCACTCAGTACTACACGGCAGTATACACACAGTACTCCACTCAGTACTACACGGCAGTATACACACAGTACACCACTCAGTACTACACGGCAGTATAGACACAGTACTCCACTCTGTACTACACGGCAGTATACACACAGTAATCCACTCAGTACTACACGGCAGTACAGCCATCGTACTCCACTCAGTACTACATGTCAGTACAGACAGAGTACTCCACTAGGTATTACCCGGCAGTATACACACAGTACTCCACTCGGGACTACACGGCAGTACACACATACCGTACTCCACTCAGCACTACACGGCAGTACACAAACCGTACTCCACCCAGTACTACACGGCAGTACACACACCATACTCCCTTCGGTACTACACGGCAGTACAGACACAGTACTATACTCAGTAGATAACGGCTGTATGCACACAGTACTCCACTGAGTACTATATGTTAGTACAGACAACGTAATCCAGTCAGTACTACACGGCAGTGCACACAGAGTACTCCACTCGGTACTACACGGCAGTACACACAGAGTATTCCACTCGGTACTACGCGGCAGTATACACACAGTACTCCACTCGGGACTACACGGCAGTACAGGCACTGTACTCCACTCGGTACTACACGGCAGTACAGGCACTGTACTCCACTCAGTACTACACGGCAGTATGGACACAGTACTCCACTCGGGACTACACGGCCTGTACTGGCACTGTACTCCACTCGGTACTACACGGCAGTACAGGCACTGTACTCCACACAGTACTACACTGCACTATACACACAGTACTCCACTGGGCACTACACGACAGTACAGGGACTGTACTCCACTCAGTACTACACGCCAGTACAAGCACTGTACTCCACTCGGTACTACAGGGCAGTACAGGCACTGTACTCCAATCAGTACTACACGGCAGTTCAGGCACTGTACTCCACTCGGTACTACACGGCACTATACACACAGCAATCCACTCGGTACTACACGGCAGAACAGGCACTGTACTCTACTCAGTACTACACGGCAGTACACACACAGTCCCCCACTCGCTACTACACGGCAGTACAGGCACTGTACTCCACTCAGTAATACACGGCTCTATGCACACAGTACTCCACTCGGGACTACAGGGCAGTAAAACCACTGTACTCCACTCGGTACTACACGGCAGTACAGGCACTGTACTCCACTCAGTACTACACTGCACTATACATACAGTATTCCACTCGGGACTACACGTCAGTACATGCACTGTACTCCACTCAGTACTACACGGCACTATACACACAGTACTCCACTCAGTACTACACGGCAGTACAGGCACTATACTCCACTCGGGACTACACGGCAGTACAGGCACTGTACTCCTCTCAGTACTACACGGCAGTACAGGCACTCTACTCCACTCAGTACTACACGGCAGTATGCACACAGTACTCCACTCGGTACTACACGGCACTATACACACAGTACTCCACTCGGTACTACACGGCAGTACAGGCACTGTTCTCCACTCGGTACTACACGGCACTATACACACAGTACTCCACTCGGTACTACACGGCAGTACAGGCACTGTACTCCACTCGGTACTACACGGCAGTATACACACAGTCCCCCACTCGGCACTACACGGCAGTACAGGCACTGTACTCCACCCAGTACTACACGGCAGTACAGGCACTGTACTCCACTCAGTACTACACGGCAGTACAGGCAGTGTACACCACTCAGCACTACACTGCACTATACACACAGTACTACACTCGGGACTACACGGCAGTACAGCGACTGTACTCCACTTAGTACTACACGGCAGTACAAGCACTGTACTCCCCTCGGTACTACACGGCACTATACACACAGTACTCCACTCAGGACTACAAGGCAGTACAGGCACTGTACTCCACTCCGGACTACACGGCAGTACAGGCACTGTATTCCACTCAGTACTACACGGCACTATACACACAGTACCCCACTGGGGACTACACGGGAGTACAGACACTGTACTCCACTCAGTACTACACGCCAGTACAGGCACTGTACTCCACTCGGTACTACACGGCACTATACACACAGTACTCCACTCAGTACTACACGGCAATACAGGCACTGTACTGCACTCGCGACTACACGGCAGTACAGGCACTGTACTCCACTCAGTACTACACGGCAGTACAGGCACTGTACTCCACTCAGTACTACACGGCAGTAGAGGCACTGTAATCCACTCGGTACTACACGGCACTATACACAGAGTAATCCACTCGGGACTACACGGCAGTACAGGCACTGTACTCCACTCAGTACTACACGGCAGTACAGGCACTGTACTCCACCCAGTACTACACGGCAGTACAGGCACTGTACCCCACTCAGTATTACACGGCAGTATGCACACAGTACTCCACTCGGTACTACACGGCAGTACAGGCATTGTACTCCACTCAGTACTACACGGCACTATACACACAGTACTCCACTCAGTACTACACTGCACTATACACACAGTACACCACTCGGGACTGCACGGCAGTACAGGCAATGTACTCCACTCAGTACTATACGGCAGTACAGCCACTGTACTCCACTCGGTACTACACGGCAGTACAGGCACTGTACTCCACTCAGTACTACACGGCAGTATGCACACAGTACTCCACCTGGGACTATACGGCAGTATATGCACTGTACTCCACTCAGTACTACACTGCACTATACACACAGTACTCCACTCGGCACTACACGAAAGTACAGGCTCTGTACTCCACTCAGTACTACACGGCAATACAAGCGATATACTCCACTCGGTACTACACGGCAGTACAGGCACTGTACTGCAATCAGTACTACACGGCAGTACAGGCACTGTACTCCACTCGGGTCTACACGGCAGTACAGGCACTGTACTCCACTCGGTACTACACGGCACTATACACACAGTACTCCACTCGGGACTACACGGCAGTATAGACACAGTACTCCACTCTGTACTACACGGCACTATACACACAGTACTCCACTCAGTACTACACGGCAGTACCGGCACTGTACCCCAATCAGTACTACACGGCAGTACAGGCACTGTACTCCACTCGGTACTACACCGCACTATACACACAGTACTCCACTCGGTACTACAGGGCAGTACAGGCACTGTATTCCACTCGGTACTACACGGCACTATACACACAGTACTCCACTCAGTACTACACGGCAGTACCGGCACTGTACCCCAATCAGTACTACACGGCAGTACAGGCACTGTACTCCACTCGGTACTACACCGCACTATACACACAGTACTCCACTCGGTACTACACGGCACTACACACACAGTACTCCACTCGGTACTACACGGCAATACAGGCACTGTACTCCACTCGGTACTACACGGCACTATACACACAGTACTCCACCCGGGACTACACGACAGTACAGACACAGTACTCCACTCTGTACTACACGGCACTATACACACAGTACTCCACTCAGTACTACACGGCAGTACCGGCACTGTACCCCAATCAGTACTACACGGCAGTACAGGCACTGTAGTCCACTCGGTACTACACCGCACTATACACACAGTACTCCACTCGGTACTACACGGCAGTACAAGCAGTGTACTCCACTCGGTACTACACGGCAGTACAGGCACTGTACTCCAATCAGTACTACACGGCAGTACAGGCACTGTACTCCACTCAGTACTACACGGCAGTACAAGCAGTGTACTCCACTCAGTACTACACGGCAGTACAGGCACTGTACTCCAATCAGTACTACACGGCAGTACAGGCACTGTACTCCACTCAGTACTACACGGCAGTACAGGCACTGTAGTCCACTCGGTACTACACCGCACTATACACACAGTACTCCACTCGGTACTACACGGCAGTACAGGCACTGTACTCCAATCAGTACTACACGGCAGTACAGGCACTGTACTCCACTCAGTACTACACGGCAGTACACGCACTGTACTCCAATCAGTACTACACGGCAGTACATGTACTGTACTCCACTCAGTACTACACGGCAGTACAGGCACTCTACTCCACTCGGTACAACACGGCACTATACACACAGTACTCCACTCGGTACTACACGGCATTACAGGCCCGGTACTCCACTCAGTACTACACGGCAGTACAGGCACTGTACTCCACTCGGTACTACACGGCACTATACACACAGAACTCCACTCGGCACTACACGGCAGTACAGGCACTGTACTCCACTCAGTACTACACGGCAGTACAAGCAGTGTACTCCACTCGGCACTACACGGCAGTACAGGCACTCTACTCCAATCAGTACTACACGGCAGTACAGGCACTGTACTCCACTCAGTACTACACGGCAGTACAGGCACTGTACTCCACTCGCTACTACACGGCACTATACACACAGTACTACACTCGGTACTACACTTTCTATACACAGAGTACTCCACTCGGTACTACACGGCAGTACAGGCACAGTACTCCATTCGGTACTACACGGCAGTATACACACAGTACTCCACTCGGGACTACATAGCAGTACAGGCACAGTACAACACTCAGTACTACACGGCAGTATGCACACAGTCCCCCACTCGGTACTACACGGCACTATACACACTGTACTCCACTCAGTACTACACGGCAGTATAGACACATTCCACCGCTCGGTACTACACGGCAGTACAGGCACTGTACTCTTATCAGTACTACATGGCTGTATACACACAGTCCCCCACTCGGGACTACTCGGAAGTATCGGGACTGTACTCCACTCAGTACTACACGGCAGTATGCACACAGTACTCCACTCGGGACTACACGGCAGTACAGGCACTGTACTCCTCTCAGTACTACACGGCAGTATACACACAGTCCCCCACTCGGTACTACACGGCAGTACAGGCACTGTACCCCACTCAGTACTACACGGCAGTATACACACAGTCCCCCACTGGGTACTACACGGCGGTACAGGTACTGTACTCCACTCAGCACTACACTGCACTATACACAGAGTACTCCACTCGGGACTACTCGGCAGTACAGGTACTGTACGCCACTCAGTACTATACGGCAGTACAGGCAATGTACTCCACTCGGTACTACACGGCAGTACAGGCACTGTACTCCACTCGGTACTACACGGCACTATACACACAGTACTCTACTCAGTACTACACGGCAGTACAGGCACTGTACTCCACTAGGGACTGCACGGCAGTACAGGCAGTGTACTGCACTCAGTACTACACGGCAGTGCAGGCACTGTACCCCACTGAGTACTACGCGGCATTACACCCAATGTACTCCACCCGGTACTACACGGCACTATACACACAGTACTCCACTCAGTACTACACGGCAGTACAGGCACAGTACTCCCCTCACTACTACACGGCAGTACATGCACAGTACTCCACTCGGGACTACACGGCATTACAGGCACTGTACTCCACTCGGTACTACACGGCACTATACACACAGTACTCCACTCAGTACTACACGGCAGTACAGGCACTCTACTCCACTCGGGACTACACGGCAGTACAGGCACTGTACTCCACTCAGTACTACACGGCAGTACAGGCACTGTACTCCACTCAGTACTACACGGCAGTACACCCACTGTACTCCACTCGGTACTACACGGCACTATACACACAGTACTCCAATCAGTACTACACGGCAGTACAGGCACAGTACTCCACACACTACTACACGGCAGTACAGGCACTCTACTCCACTCGGTACTACACGGCAGTACAGGCACTCTACTCCACTCAGTAGTACACGGCAGTACAGGCACTGTACTCCACTCTGTACTACACGGCACTATACACACAGTACTCCACTCGGTACTACACGGCAGTACAGGAACTGTACTCCACTCAGTACTACACGGCAGTAGGCACACAGTACTCCACTCGGTACTACACGGCACTATACACACATTACTCCACTCGGTACTACACGGCAATACAGGCACTGTACTCCACTCGGTACTACACGGCACTATACACACAGTACTCCACTCGGTACTACACGGCAGTACATGCACTGTATTAGACTCGGTACTTCACCGCACTATACACACAGTACTCCACTCGGTAATACACGGCAGTACATGCACTGTACTAAACTCGGTACTACACGGCACTATACAGACAGTAATCCACTCGGCACTACACGGCAGTACAGGCACTGTACTTCACTCACTACTACACGGCAGTATGCACACAGTACTCCACTCGGTACTACACGGCAGTATAGGCACTGTACTCCACTCAGTACTACACGGCAGTATGCACACAGTACTCCACTCGGTACTACATGGCAGTAGAAGCACTGTACTCCACTCGGTACTAGACGGCACTATACACACTGTACTCCACTGAGTACTACACGGCAGTACAGGCACTGTACTCCACTCGGTACTACACGGCACGATACACACAGTACTCCAATCAGTACTACACGGCAGTACAGGCACAGTACTCCACACACTACTACACGGCAGTACAGGCACTCTACTCCAGTCGGTACTACACGGCAGTACAGGCACTCTACTCCACTCAGTACTACACGGCAGTACAGGCACTGTACTCCACTCTGTACTACACGGCACTATACACACAGTACTCCACTCGGTACTACACGGCAGTACAGGTGCTGTACTCCACTCAGTACTACACGGCAGTATGCACACAGTACTCCACTCGGTACTACACGGCACTATACACACATTACTCCACTCGGTACTACACGGCAATACAGGCACTGTACTCCACTCGGTACTACACGGCACTATACACACAGTACTCCACTCGGTACTACACGGCAGTACATGCACTGTATTAGACTCGGTACTTCACCGCACTATACACACAGTACTCCACTCGGTAATACACGGCAGTACATGCACTGTACTAAACTCGGTACTACACGGCACTATACAGACAGTAATCCACTCGGCACTACACGGCAGTACTGGCACTGTACTCCACTCAGTACTACACGGCAGTATGCACACAGTACTCCACTCGGTACTACACGGCACTATACACACAGTACTCCACTCGGTACTACACGGCAGTATAGGCACTGTACTCCACCCAGTACTACACGGCAGTATGCACACAGTACTCCACTCGGTACTACATGGCAGTAGAAGCACTGTACTCCACTCGGTACTAGACGGCACTATACACACTGTACTCCACTCGGTACTACACGGCAGTACAGGCACTGTACTCCACTCGGTACTACACGGCACGATACACACTGTACTCCACACGGTACTACACGCAGTACGGGCACTGTACTTCACTCGGTACTACACGGCACTATACACAAAGTACTCCACTCGGTACTCCACGGCAGTACAGGCATTGAACTCCACTCGGAAATACACGGCAATATACACACTGTACTCCACTCGGTACTACACGGCAGTACATGCACTGTACTCCACTCAGTACTACACTGCACTACACAAACTGTACTCCACTGGGGACTACACGGCAGTACAGGCACTGTACTCCACCCAGTACTACACGGCAGTGCAGGCACTGTACTCCACTCAGTACTACACGCCAGTATGCACACAGTAATCCACTCGGTACTACACGGCAGTACAGTCACTGTACTCCACTCAGTACTACACGGCACTATACGCACAGTACTCCACTCAGTACTACACTGCACTATACACAGAGTACTCCACTCGGGACTACACGGCAGTACAGGCAATATACTCCACTCAGTACTGCACGGCAGTACAGGCACTGTACTCCACTCGGTACTACACGGCAGTACAGGCACTGTACTCCACTCGGTACTACACGGCAGTACAGGCACTCTACTCCACTCAGTACTACACTGCACTATACACACAGTACTCCACTCGGGACTACACGGCACTACATGCACTGTACTCCACTCAGTACTATACTGCACTATACACACAGTACTCCACTCGGCACTACACGGCAGTACAGGCACTGTACTCCACTCAGTACTACACGGCAGTACAAGCTCTGCACTCCAATCGGTACTACACGGCAGTAAAAGCAGTGTACTCCAATCAGTACTACACGGCAGTACAGGCACTGTACTCCACTCGGGGCTACACGGCAGTACAGGCTCTGTACTCCACTCAGTACTACACTGCACTATACACACAATACTCCACTCGGGACTACACGCCAGTACATGCACTATACTCCACTCAGTACTACACTGCACTATACACACAGAACTCCACTCGGCACCACACGGCAGTACAGGCACTGTACTCCACTCAGTACTACACGGCAGCACATGCAGTGTACTCCACTCGGTACTACACGGCAGTACAGGCAGTGTACTCCAATCAGTACTACACGGCAGTACAGGCACTGTACTCCACTCGGGACTACACGGCAGTACAGGCACTGTACTCCACTCAGTACTACACGGCAGTACAGGCACTGTACTCCACTCGGTACTACACGGCACTACACAAACAGTACTCCACTCGGTACTACACGGCAGTACAGGCACTGTACTCCACTCGGTACTACACGGCACTATACACACAGTACTCCATTCGGGACTACACGGCAGTACATGCACTGTACTCCACACAGTACTACACGGCAGTACAGGCACTGTACTCTACTCAGTACTACACGGCAGTACAGGCAATGTACTCCACTCAGTACTACACGGCAGTACAGGCACTGTACTCCACTCCGTACTACACGGCACTACACACAGAGTACTCCACTCGGTACTACACGGCAGTACAGGCAATGTACTCCACTCGGTACTACACGGCACTATACACACAGTACTCCACTCGGGACTACACGGCAGTATAGACGGAGTACTCCACTCTGTACTACACGGCACTATACACACAGTACTCCACTCAGTACTACACGGCAGTACCGGCACTGTACCCCAATCAGTACTACACGGCAGTACAGGCACTGTACTCCTCTCGGTACTACACCGCACTATACACACAGTACTCCACTCAGTACTACACGGCAGTACAGGCACTGTACTCCACTCGGTACTACACGGCACTACACACACAGTACTCCATTCGGGACTACACGGCAATACAGGCACTGTACTCCACTCAGTACTACACGGCAGTACAGGCAATGTACTCCACTCAGTACTACACGGCAGTACAGGCACTGTAATCCACTCGGTACTACGCTTCACTATACACACAGTCACCCACTCGGTACTACACGGCAGTACAGGCACTGTACTCCACTCGGTACTACACCGCACTATACACACAGTACTCCACTAGGGACTACACGCCAGTACATGCACTGTACTCCACTCAGTACTACACTGCACTATACACACAGAACTCCACTCGGCACTACACGGCAGTACAGGCACTGTACTCTACTCAGTACTACACGGCAGTACAGGCACTGTACTCCACTCAGTACTACACGGCAGTACACCAACTGTACTCCACTCGGTACTACACGGCACTATACACACAGTACTCCACTCAGTACTACACGGCAGTACAGGCACAGTATTCCACTCACTACTACACGGCAGTACAGACACTGTACTCCACTCGGGACTACAGGGCAGTACAGGCACTCTACTCCACTCAGTACTACACGGCAGTACAGGCACTGTACTCCACTCGGTACTACACGGCATTATACACACCGTACTCTAATCGGTACTACACGGCAGTACAGGCACTGTACTCCACTCTGTACTACACAGCAGTATGCACAAAGTACTCCACTCGGTACTACACGGCACTATACACACAGTACTCCACTCGGTACTACATGGTAGTACAGGCACTGTACTCCACTCGGTACTACACGGCAGTATGCACACAGGAGTCCACTCGGGACTACACGGCAGTACAGGCACTGTACTCCACTCAGTACTACACGGCAGTATACACACAGTCCCCCACTCGGTACTACACGGCAGTACAGGCCCTGTACTCCACTCAGTACTACACGGCAGTATACACACAGTCCCCCACTCGGTACTAGAGGGCGGTACAGGTACTGTACTCCACTCAGAACTACACTGCACTATACACACAGTACTCCGCTCGGGACTACTCGCCAGTACAGGTACTGTACTCCACTCAGTACTACACGGCAGTATACACACAGTCCCCCACTGGGTACTTCACGGCAGTACAGGCACTGTACTATACTCAGTACTACACGGCAGTACAGGTACTGTACTCCACTCAGCACTACACTGCACTATACACACAGTATTCCACTCGGGACTACACGGCAGTACAGGCACTGAACTACACCCAGTACTACACGGCAGTATAGACACATTACTACACTCAGTACTACACGGCAGTATAGACACAGTACTACACTCAGTACTACACGGCAGTATAGACACAGCACTACACCCAGTACTACACGGCAGTATAGACACTGTACTACACCCAGTACTACACGGCAGAATAGACACAGTACTACACCCAGTACTACACGGCAGTATACACACAGTACTACACCCAGTACTACACGCCAGTACACACAACCTAATCCATTCGGTACTACACGGCAGTATAGACACAGTACTCCACTCAGTACTTAACGGCTGTATGCACACAGTACTCCTATGAGTACTACACGGCAGCACACACATCGTACTCCACTCAGTACTACACGGCAGTATACACACAGTACTCCACTCAGTACTACACGGCAGTATACACACAGTACTCCACTCAGTACTACACGGCAGTATAGACACCGTACTCCTCTCTGTACTACACGGCACTATACACACAGTACTCCACTCAGTACTACACGGCAGTACAGGCACTGTACTCCACTCGGTACTAAACGGCACTATACACACAGTACTCCATTCGGGACTACACGGCAGTACAGGCACTGTACTCCACTCAGTACTACACGGCAGTACAGGCACTATACTCCACTCAGTAGTACACGGCAGTACAGGCACTGTAATCCACTCGGTACTATACGGCACTATACACACAGTCCCCCACTCGGTACTACACGGCAGTACAGGCACTGTACTCCACTCGGTACTACACCGCACTATACACACAGTACTCCACTAGGGACTACACGCCAGTACATGCACTGTACTCCACTCAGTACTACACTGCACTATACACACAGAACTCCACACAGAACTCCACTCGGCACTACACGGCAGTACAGGCACTGCACTCCACTCAGTACTACACGGCAGTACAAGGAGTGTACACCACTTCGTACTACACGGCAGTACAGACAGTGTACTCCAATCAGTACTACACGGAAGTACAGGCACTGTACTCCACTCGGGACTACACGGCAGTACAGGCACTGTACTCCACTCAGTACTACACGGCAGTACAGGCACTGTACTCCACTCGGTACTACACGGCACTATACACACAGTACTCCATTCGGGACTACACGGCAGTACATGCACTGTACTCCACTCGGTACTACACGGCAGTACAGGCACTGTACTCTACTCAGTACTACACGGCAGTACAGGCACTGTACTCCACTCAGTACTACACGGCAGTACACCAACTGTACTCCACTCGGTACTACACGGCACTATACACACAGTACTCCACTCAGTACTACACGGCAGTACAGGCACAGTACTCCACTCACTACTACACGGCAGTACAGGCACTGTACTCCACTCGGGACTACACGGCAGTACAGGCACTCTACTCCACTCAGTACTACACGGCAGTACAGGCACTGTACTCCACTCGGTACTACACGGCATTATACACACAGTACTCCAATCGTTACTACACGGCAGTACATGCACTGTACTCCACTCTGTACTACACGGCAGTATGCACAAAGTACTCCACTCGGTACTACACGGCACTATACACACAGTACTCCACTCGGTACTACATGGTAGTACAGGCACTGTACTTCACTCGGTACTACACGGCAGTATGCACACAGTACGCCACTCGGGACTACACGGCAGTACAGGCACTGTACTCCACTCAGTACTACACGGCAATATACACACAGTCCCCCACTCGGTACTACACGGCAGTACAGGCCCTGTACTCCACTCAGTACTACACGGCAGTATACACACAGTCCCCCACTCGGTACTTCACGGCAGTACAGGCACTGTACTATACTCTGTACTACACGGCAGTACAGGTACTGTACTCCACTCAGCACTACACTGCACTATACACACAGTATTCCACTCGGGACTACACGGCAGTACAGGCACTGAACTACACCCAGTACTACACGGCAGTATAGACACATTACTACACTCAGTACTACACTGCAGTATAGACACAGTACTACACTCAGTACTACACGGCAGTATAGACACAGCACTACACCAGTACTACACGGCAGTATAGACACAGTACTATACCCAGTAATACACGGCAGTATAGACACAGTACTACACCCAGTACTACACGGCAGTATACACACAGTACTACACCCAGTACTACACGGCAGTACAGCCATCGTACTCCACTCAGTACTACATGTCAGTACAGACAGAGTACTCCACTAGGTATTACCCGGCAGTATACACACAGTACTCCACTCGGGACTACACGGCAGTACACACATACCGTACTCCACTCAGCACAACACGGCAGTACACAAACCGTACTCCACCCAGTAATACACGGCAGTACACACACCATACTCCATTCGGTACTACACGGCAGTACAGACACAGTACTATACTCAGTAGATAACGGCTGTATGCACACAGTACTCCACTGAGTACTATATGTTAGTACAGACAACGTAATCCAGTCAGTACTACACGGCAGTGCACACAGAGTACTCCACTCGGTACTACACGGCAGTACACACAGAGTATTCCACTCGGTACTACGCCGCAGTATACACACAGTACTCCACTCGGGACTACACGGCAGTACAGGCACTGTACTCCACTCAGTACTACACGGCAGTACAGGCACTGTACTCCACTCGGTACTACACGGCAGTACAGGCACTGTACTCCACTCAGTACTACACGGCAGTATGGACACAGTACTCCACTCGGGACTACACGGCCTGTACTGGCACTGTACTCCACTCGGTACTACACGGCAGTACAGGCACTGTACTCCACACAGTACTACACTGCACTATACACACAGTACTCCACTGGGCACTACACGACAGTACAGGGACTGTACTCCACTCAGTACTACACGCCAGTACAAGCACTGTACTCCACTCGGTACTACAGGGCGGTACAGGCACTGTACTCCAATCAGTACTACACGGCAGTTCAGGCACTGTACTCCACTCGGTACTACACGGCTCTATGCACACAGTACTCCACTCGGGACTACAGGGCAGTAAAACCACTGTACTCCACTCGGTACTACACGGCAGTACAGGCACTGTACTCCACTCAGTACTACACTGCACTATACATACAGTACTCCACTCGGGACTACACGTCAGTACATGCACTGTACTCCACTCAGTACTACACTGCGCTATACACACAGTACTCACAGCAGTACAGGCACTGTACTCCACTCAGTACTACACGGCACTATACACACAGTACTCCACTCAGTACTACACGGCAGTACAGGCACTATACTCCACTCGGGACTACACGGCAGTACAGGCACTGTACTCCTCTCAGTACTACACGGCAGTACAGGCACTCTACTCCACTCAGTACTACACGGCAGTATGCACACAGTACTCCACTCGGTACTACACGGCACTATACACACAGTACTCCACTCGGTACTACACGGCAGTACAGGCACTGTTCTCCACTCGGTACTACACGGCACTATACACACAGTACTCCACTCGGTACTACACGGCAGTACAGGCACTGTACTCCACTCGGTACTACACGGCAGTATACACACAGTCCCCCACTCGGCACTACACGGCAGTACAGGCACTGTACTCCACCCAGTACTACACGGCAGTACAGGCACTGTACTCCACTCAGTACTACACGGCAGTACAGGCACTGTACACCACTCAGCACTACACTGCACTATACACACAGTACTACTCTCGGGACTACACGGCAGTACAGCGACTGTACTCCACTTAGTACTACACGGCAGTACAAGCACTGTACTCCCCTCGGTACTACACGGCACTATACACACAGTACTCCACTCAGGACTACAAGGCAGTACAGGCACTGTACTCCACTCCGGACTACACGGCAGTACAGGCACTGTACTCCACTCAGTACTACACGGCACTATACACACAGTACTCCACTCAGGACTGCAAGGCAGTACAGGCACTGTACTCCACTCAGTACTACACGGCAGTAGAGGCACTGTAATCCACTCGGTACTACACGGCACTATACACAGAGTAATCCACTCGGGACTACACGGCAGTACAGGCACTGTACTCCACTCAGTACTACACGGCAGTACAGGCACTGTACTCCACCCAGTACTACACGGCAGTACAGGCACTGTACCCCACTCAGTATTACACGGCAGTATGCACACAGTACTCCACTCGGTACTACACGGCAGTACAGGCATTGTACTCCACTCAGTACTACACGGCACTATACACACAGTACTCCACTCAGTACTACACTGCACTATACACACAGTACACCACTCGGGACTGCACGGCAGTACAGGCAATGTACTCCACTCAGTACTATACGGCAGTACAGCCACTGTACTCCACTCGGTACTACACGGCAGTACAGGCACTGTACTCCACTCAGTACTACACGGCAGTATGCACTCAGTACTCCACCTGGGACTATACGGCAGTATATGCACTGTACTCCACTCAGTACTACACTGCACTATACACACAGTACTCCACTCGACACTACACGAAAGTACAGGCTCTGTACTCCACTCAGTACTACACGGCAGTACAAGCGATATACTCCACACGGTACTACACGGCAGTACAGGCACTGTACTGCAATCAGTACTACACGGCAGTACAGGCACTGTACTCCACTCGGGTCTACACGGCAGTGCAGGCACTGTACTCCACTCAGCACTACAGGGCAGTACAGGCAATGTACTCCACTCAGCACTACACGGCAGTACAGGCACTGTACTCCACTCGGGACTACACGGCAGTACAGGCACTGTATACACTCAGTACTACACGGCAGTACAGGCACTGTACTCCACTCAGTACTACACGGCAGTACAGGCACTGTACTCCACTCGGTACTACACGGCACTATACACACAGTACTCCACTCAGTACTACATGGCAGTATAGGCACTGTACTCCACTCGGGACTACACGGCAGTACAGGCACTGTACTCCACTCAGTACTACACGGCAGTACAGGCACAGTACTCCACTCGGTACTGCACGGCACTATACACACAGTACTCCACTCGGTACTACACGGCAGTACAGGTACTGTACTCCACTCAGTACTACACGGCAGTATGCACACAGTACTCCACTCGGTACTACACGGCACTATACACACAGTACTCCACTCGGTACTACACGGCACTATACACACAGTACTCCACTCGGTACTACACGGCAATACAGGCACTGTACTCCACTCGGTACTACACGGCAGTATGCACACAGTACTCCACTCGGGACTACACGGCAGTACAGGCACTGTACTCCTCTCAGTACTACACGGCAGTATACACACAGTCCCCCACTCGGTACTACACGGCAGTACAGGCACTGTACCCCACTCAGTACTACACGGCAGTATACACACAGTCCCCCACTGGGTACTACACGGCGGTACAGGTACTGTACTCCACTCAGCACTACACTGCACTATACACAGAGTACTCCACTCGGGACTACTCGGCAGTACAGGTACTGTACGCCACTCAGTACTATACGGCAGTACAGGCAATGTACTCCACTCGGTACTACACGGCAGTACAGGCACTGTACTCCACTCGGTACTACACGGCACTATACACACAGTACTCTACTCAGTACTACACGGCAGTACAGGCACTGTACTCCACTCGGTACTACACGGCACTATACACACAGTACTCCACTCAGTACTACACGGCAGTACAGGCACTCTACTCCACTCGGGACTACACGGCAGTACAGGCACTGTACTCCACTCAGTACTACACGGCAGTACAGGCACTGTACTCCACTCAGTACTACACGGCAGTACACCCACTGTACTCCACTCGGTACTACACGGCACTATACACACAGTACTCCAATCAGTACTACACGGCAGTACAGGCACAGTACTCCACACACTACTACACGGCAGTACAGGCACTCTACTCCACTCGGTACTACACGGCAGTACAGGCACTCTACTCCACTCAGTAGTACACGGCAGTACAGGCACTGTACTCCACTCTGTACTACACGGCACTATACACACAGTACTCCACTCGGTACTACAAGGCAGTACAGGAACTGTACTCCACTCAGTACTACACGGCAGTAGGCACACAGTACTCCACTCGGTACTACACGGCACTATACACACATTACTCCACTCGGTACTACACGGCAATACAGGCACTGTACTCCACTCGGTACTACACGGCACTATACACACAGTACTCCACTCGGGACTGCACGGCAGTACAGGCAATGTACTCCACTCAGTACTATACGGCAGTACAGCCACTGTACTCCACTCGGTACTACACGGCAGTACAGGCACTGTACTCCACTCAGTACTACACGGCAGTATGCACACAGTACTCCACCTGGGACTATACGGCAGTATATGCACTGTACTCCACTCAGTACTACACGGCAGTACAGGCACTGTACTCCACTCAGTACTACACGGCAGTAGAGGCACTGTAATCCACTCGGTACTACACGGCACTATACACAGAGTAATCCACTCGGGACTACACGGCAGTACAGGCACTGTACTCCACTCAGTACTACACGGCAGTACAGGCACTGTACTCCACCCAGTACTACACGGCAGTACAGGCACTGTACCCCACTCAGTATTACACGGCAGTATGCACACAGTACTCCACTCGGTACTACACGGCAGTACAGGCATTGTACTCCACTCAGTACTACACGGCACTATACACACAGTACTCCACTCAGTACTACACTGCACTATACACACAGTACACCACTCGGGACTGCACGGCAGTACAGGCAATGTACTCCACTCAGTACTATACGGCAGTACAGCCACTGTACTCCACTCGGTACTACACGGCAGTACAGGCACTGTACTCCACTCAGTACTACACGGCAGTATGCACACAGTACTCCACCTGGGACTATACGGCAGTATATGCACTGTACTCCACTCAGTACTACACTGCACTATACACACAGTACTCCACTCGGCACTACACGAAAGTACAGGCTCTGTACTCCACTCAGTACTACACGGCAATACAAGCGATATACTCCACTCGGTACTACACGGCAGTACAGGCACTGTACTGCAATCAGTACTACACGGCAGTACAGGCACTGTACTCCACTCGGGTCTACACGGCAGTACAGGCACTGTACTCCACTCGGTACTACACGGCACTATACACACAGTACTCCACTCGGGACTACACGGCAGTATAGACACAGTACTCCACTCTGTACTACACGGCACTATACACACAGTACTCCACTCAGTACTACACGGCAGTACCGGCACTGTACCCCAATCAGTACTACACGGCAGTACAGGCACTGTACTCCACTCGGTACTACACCGCACTATACACACAGTACTCCACTCGGTACTACAGGGCAGTACAGGCACTGTATTCCACTCGGTACTACACGGCACTATACACACAGTACTCCACTCAGTACTACACGGCAGTACCGGCACTGTACCCCAATCAGTACTACACGGCAGTACAGGCACTGTACTCCACTCGGTACTACACCGCACTATACACACAGTACTCCACTCGGTACTACACGGCACTACACACACAGTACTCCACTCGGTACTACACGGCAATACAGGCACTGTACTCCACTCGGTACTACACGGCACTATACACACAGTACTCCACCCGGGACTACACGACAGTACAGACACAGTACTCCACTCTGTACTACACGGCACTATACACACAGTACTCCACTCAGTACTACACGGCAGTACCGGCACTGTACCCCAATCAGTACTACACGGCAGTACAGGCACTGTAGTCCACTCGGTACTACACCGCACTATACACACAGTACTCCACTCGGTACTACACGGCAGTACAAGCAGTGTACTCCACTCGGTACTACACGGCAGTACAGGCACTGTACTCCAATCAGTACTACACGGCAGTACAGGCACTGTACTCCACTCAGTACTACACGGCAGTACAAGCAGTGTACTCCACTCAGTACTACACGGCAGTACAGGCACTGTACTCCAATCAGTACTACACGGCAGTACAGGCACTGTACTCCACTCAGTACTACACGGCAGTACAGGCACTGTAGTCCACTCGGTACTACACCGCACTATACACACAGTACTCCACTCGGTACTACACGGCAGTACAGGCACTGTACTCCAATCAGTACTACACGGCAGTACAGGCACTGTACTCCACTCAGTACTACACGGCAGTACACGCACTGTACTCCAATCAGTACTACACGGCAGTACATGTACTGTACTCCACTCAGTACTACACGGCAGTACAGGCACTCTACTCCACTCGGTACAACACGGCACTATACACACAGTACTCCACTCGGTACTACACGGCATTACAGGCCCGGTACTCCACTCAGTACTACACGGCAGTACAGGCACTGTACTCCACTCGGTACTACACGGCACTATACACACAGAACTCCACTCGGCACTACACGGCAGTACAGGCACTGTACTCCACTCAGTACTACACGGCAGTACAAGCAGTGTACTCCACTCGGCACTACACGGCAGTACAGGCACTCTACTCCAATCAGTACTACACGGCAGTACAGGCACTGTACTCCACTCAGTACTACACGGCAGTACAGGCACTGTACTCCACTCGCTACTACACGGCACTATACACACAGTACTACACTCGGTACTACACTTTCTATACACAGAGTACTCCACTCGGTACTACACGGCAGTACAGGCACAGTACTCCATTCGGTACTACACGGCAGTATACACACAGTACTCCACTCGGGACTACATAGCAGTACAGGCACAGTACAACACTCAGTACTACACGGCAGTATGCACACAGTCCCCCACTCGGTACTACACGGCACTATACACACTGTACTCCACTCAGTACTACACGGCAGTATAGACACATTCCACCGCTCGGTACTACACGGCAGTACAGGCACTGTACTCTTATCAGTACTACATGGCTGTATACACACAGTCCCCCACTCGGGACTACTCGGAAGTATCGGGACTGTACTCCACTCAGTACTACACGGCAGTATGCACACAGTACTCCACTCGGGACTACACGGCAGTACAGGCACTGTACTCCTCTCAGTACTACACGGCAGTATACACACAGTCCCCCACTCGGTACTACACGGCAGTACAGGCACTGTACCCCACTCAGTACTACACGGCAGTATACACACAGTCCCCCACTGGGTACTACACGGCGGTACAGGTACTGTACTCCACTCAGCACTACACTGCACTATACACAGAGTACTCCACTCGGGACTACTCGGCAGTACAGGTACTGTACGCCACTCAGTACTATACGGCAGTACAGGCAATGTACTCCACTCGGTACTACACGGCAGTACAGGCACTGTACTCCACTCGGTACTACACGGCACTATACACACAGTACTCTACTCAGTACTACACGGCAGTACAGGCACTGTACTCCACTAGGGACTGCACGGCAGTACAGGCAGTGTACTGCACTCAGTACTACACGGCAGTGCAGGCACTGTACCCCACTGAGTACTACGCGGCATTACACCCAATGTACTCCACCCGGTACTACACGGCACTATACACACAGTACTCCACTCAGTACTACACGGCAGTACAGGCACAGTACTCCCCTCACTACTACACGGCAGTACATGCACAGTACTCCACTCGGGACTACACGGCATTACAGGCACTGTACTCCACTCGGTACTACACGGCACTATACACACAGTACTCCACTCAGTACTACACGGCAGTACAGGCACTCTACTCCACTCGGGACTACACGGCAGTACAGGCACTGTACTCCACTCAGTACTACACGGCAGTACAGGCACTGTACTCCACTCAGTACTACACCGCAGTACACCCACTGTACTCCACTCGGTACTACACGGCACTATACACACAGTACTCCAATCAGTACTACACGGCAGTACAGGCACAGTACTCCACACACTACTACACGGCAGTACAGGCACTCTACTCCACTCGGTACTACACGGCAGTACAGGCACTCTACTCCACTCAGTAGTACACGGCAGTACAGGCACTGTACTCCACTCTGTACTACACGGCACTATACACACAGTACTCCACTCGGTACTACACGGCAGTACAGGAACTGTACTCCACTCAGTACTACACGGCAGTAGGCACACAGTACTCCACTCGGTACTACACGGCACTATACACACATTACTCCACTCGGTACTACACGGCAATACAGGCACTGTACTCCACTCGGTACTACACGGCACTATACACACAGTACTCCACTCGGTACTACACGGCAGTACATGCACTGTATTAGACTCGGTACTTCACCGCACTATACACACAGTACTCCACTCGGTAATACACGGCAGTACATGCACTGTACTAAACTCGGTACTACACGGCACTATACAGACAGTAATCCACTCGGCACTACACGGCAGTACAGGCACTGTACTTCACTCACTACTACACGGCAGTATGCACACAGTACTCCACTCGGTACTACACGGCAGTATAGGCACTGTACTCCACTCAGTACTACACGGCAGTATGCACACAGTACTCCACTCGGTACTACATGGCAGTAGAAGCACTGTACTCCACTCGGTACTAGACGGCACTATACACACTGTACTCCACTGAGTACTACACGGCAGTACAGGCACTGTACTCCACTCGGTACTACACGGCACGATACACACAGTACTCCAATCAGTACTACACGGCAGTACAGGCACAGTACTCCACACACTACTACACGGCAGTACAGGCACTCTACTCCAGTCGGTACTACACGGCAGTACAGGCACTCTACTCCACTCAGTACTACACGGCAGTACAGGCACTGTACTCCACTCTGTACTACACGGCACTATACACACAGTACTCCACTCGGTACTACACGGCAGTACAGGTGCTGTACTCCACTCAGTACTACACGGCAGTATGCACACAGTACTCCACTCGGTACTACACGGCACTATACACACATTACTCCACTCGGTACTACACGGCAATACAGGCACTGTACTCCACTCGGTACTACACGGCACTATACACACAGTACTCCACTCGGTACTACACGGCAGTACATGCACTGTATTAGACTCGGTACTTCACCGCACTATACACACAGTACTCCACTCGGTAATACACGGCAGTACATGCACTGTACTAAACTCGGTACTACACGGCACTATACAGACAGTAATCCACTCGGCACTACACGGCAGTACTGGCACTGTACTCCACTCAGTACTACACGGCAGTATGCACACAGTACTCCACTCGGTACTACACGGCACTATACACACAGTACTCCACTCGGTACTACACGGCAGTATAGGCACTGTACTCCACCCAGTACTACACGGCAGTATGCACACAGTACTCCACTCGGTACTACATGGCAGTAGAAGCACTGTACTCCACTCGGTACTAGACGGCACTATACACACTGTACTCCACTCGGTACTACACGGCAGTACAGGCACTGTACTCCACTCGGTACTACACGGCACGATACACACTGTACTCCACACGGTACTACACGCAGTACGGGCACTGTACTTCACTCGGTACTACACGGCACTATACACAAAGTACTCCACTCGGTACTCCACGGCAGTACAGGCATTGAACTCCACTCGGAAATACACGGCAATATACACACTGTACTCCACTCGGTACTACACGGCAGTACATGCACTGTACTCCACTCAGTACTACACTGCACTACACAAACTGTACTCCACTGGGGACTACACGGCAGTACAGGCACTGTACTCCACCCAGTACTACACGGCAGTGCAGGCACTGTACTCCACTCAGTACTACACGCCAGTATGCACACAGTAATCCACTCGGTACTACACGGCAGTACAGTCACTGTACTCCACTCAGTACTACACGGCACTATACGCACAGTACTCCACTCAGTACTACACTGCACTATACACAGAGTACTCCACTCGGGACTACACGGCAGTACAGGCAATATACTCCACTCAGTACTGCACGGCAGTACAGGCACTGTACTCCACTCGGTACTACACGGCAGTACAGGCACTGTACTCCACTCGGTACTACACGGCAGTACAGGCACTCTACTCCACTCAGTACTACACTGCACTATACACACAGTACTCCACTCGGGACTACACGGCACTACATGCACTGTACTCCACTCAGTACTATACTGCACTATACACACAGTACTCCACTCGGCACTACACGGCAGTACAGGCACTGTACTCCACTCAGTACTACACGGCAGTACAAGCTCTGCACTCCAATCGGTACTACACGGCAGTAAAAGCAGTGTACTCCAATCAGTACTACACGGCAGTACAGGCACTGTACTCCACTCGGGGCTACACGGCAGTACAGGCTCTGTACTCCACTCAGTACTACACTGCACTATACACACAATACTCCACTCGGGACTACACGCCAGTACATGCACTATACTCCACTCAGTACTACACTGCACTATACACACAGAACTCCACTCGGCACCACACGGCAGTACAGGCACTGTACTCCACTCAGTACTACACGGCAGCACATGCAGTGTACTCCACTCGGTACTACACGGCAGTACAGGCAGTGTACTCCAATCAGTACTACACGGCAGTACAGGCACTGTACTCCACTCGGGACTACACGGCAGTACAGGCACTGTACTCCACTCAGTACTACACGGCAGTACAGGCACTGTACTCCACTCGGTACTACACGGCACTACACAAACAGTACTCCACTCGGTACTACACGGCAGTACAGGCACTGTACTCCACTCGGTACTACACGGCACTATACACACAGTACTCCATTCGGGACTACACGGCAGTACATGCACTGTACTCCACACAGTACTACACGGCAGTACAGGCACTGTACTCTACTCAGTACTACACGGCAGTACAGGCAATGTACTCCACTCAGTACTACACGGCAGTACAGGCACTGTACTCCACTCCGTACTACACGGCACTACACACAGAGTACTCCACTCGGTACTACACGGCAGTACAGGCAATGTACTCCACTCGGTACTACACGGCACTATACACACAGTACTCCACTCGGGACTACACGGCAGTATAGACGGAGTACTCCACTCTGTACTACACGGCACTATACACACAGTACTCCACTCAGTACTACACGGCAGTACCGGCACTGTACCCCAATCAGTACTACACGGCAGTACAGGCACTGTACTCCTCTCGGTACTACACCGCACTATACACACAGTACTCCACTCAGTACTACACGGCAGTACAGGCACTGTACTCCACTCGGTACTACACGGCACTACACACACAGTACTCCATTCGGGACTACACGGCAATACAGGCACTGTACTCCACTCAGTACTACACGGCAGTACAGGCAATGTACTCCACTCAGTACTACACGGCAGTACAGGCACTGTAATCCACTCGGTACTACGCTTCACTATACACACAGTCACCCACTCGGTACTACACGGCAGTACAGGCACTGTACTCCACTCGGTACTACACCGCACTATACACACAGTACTCCACTAGGGACTACACGCCAGTACATGCACTGTACTCCACTCAGTACTACACTGCACTATACACACAGAACTCCACTCGGCACTACACGGCAGTACAGGCACTGTACTCTACTCAGTACTACACGGCAGTACAGGCACTGTACTCCACTCAGTACTACACGGCAGTACACCAACTGTACTCCACTCGGTACTACACGGCACTATACACACAGTACTCCACTCAGTACTACACGGCAGTACAGGCACAGTATTCCACTCACTACTACACGGCAGTACAGACACTGTACTCCACTCGGGACTACAGGGCAGTACAGGCACTCTACTCCACTCAGTACTACACGGCAGTACAGGCACTGTACTCCACTCGGTACTACACGGCATTATACACACCGTACTCTAATCGGTACTACACGGCAGTACAGGCACTGTACTCCACTCTGTACTACACAGCAGTATGCACAAAGTACTCCACTCGGTACTACACGGCACTATACACACAGTACTCCACTCGGTACTACATGGTAGTACAGGCACTGTACTCCACTCGGTACTACACGGCAGTATGCACACAGGAGTCCACTCGGGACTACACGGCAGTACAGGCACTGTACTCCACTCAGTACTACACGGCAGTATACACACAGTCCCCCACTCGGTACTACACGGCAGTACAGGCCCTGTACTCCACTCAGTACTACACGGCAGTATACACACAGTCCCCCACTCGGTACTAGAGGGCGGTACAGGTACTGTACTCCACTCAGAACTACACTGCACTATACACACAGTACTCCGCTCGGGACTACTCGCCAGTACAGGTACTGTACTCCACTCAGTACTACACGGCAGTATACACACAGTCCCCCACTGGGTACTTCACGGCAGTACAGGCACTGTACTATACTCAGTACTACACGGCAGTACAGGTACTGTACTCCACTCAGCACTACACTGCACTATACACACAGTATTCCACTCGGGACTACACGGCAGTACAGGCACTGAACTACACCCAGTACTACACGGCAGTATAGACACATTACTACACTCAGTACTACACGGCAGTATAGACACAGTACTACACTCAGTACTACACGGCAGTATAGACACAGCACTACACCCAGTACTACACGGCAGTATAGACACTGTACTACACCCAGTACTACACGGCAGAATAGACACAGTACTACACCCAGTACTACACGGCAGTATACACACAGTACTACACCCAGTACTACACGCCAGTACACACAACCTAATCCATTCGGTACTACACGGCAGTATAGACACAGTACTCCACTCAGTACTTAACGGCTGTATGCACACAGTACTCCTATGAGTACTACACGGCAGCACACACATCGTACTCCACTCAGTACTACACGGCAGTATACACACAGTACTCCACTCAGTACTACACGGCAGTATACACACAGTACTCCACTCAGTACTACACGGCAGTATAGACACCGTACTCCTCTCTGTACTACACGGCACTATACACACAGTACTCCACTCAGTACTACACGGCAGTACAGGCACTGTACTCCACTCGGTACTAAACGGCACTATACACACAGTACTCCATTCGGGACTACACGGCAGTACAGGCACTGTACTCCACTCAGTACTACACGGCAGTACAGGCACTATACTCCACTCAGTAGTACACGGCAGTACAGGCACTGTAATCCACTCGGTACTATACGGCACTATACACACAGTCCCCCACTCGGTACTACACGGCAGTACAGGCACTGTACTCCACTCGGTACTACACCGCACTATACACACAGTACTCCACTAGGGACTACACGCCAGTACATGCACTGTACTCCACTCAGTACTACACTGCACTATACACACAGAACTCCACACAGAACTCCACTCGGCACTACACGGCAGTACAGGCACTGCACTCCACTCAGTACTACACGGCAGTACAAGGAGTGTACACCACTTCGTACTACACGGCAGTACAGACAGTGTACTCCAATCAGTACTACACGGAAGTACAGGCACTGTACTCCACTCGGGACTACACGGCAGTACAGGCACTGTACTCCACTCAGTACTACACGGCAGTACAGGCACTGTACTCCACTCGGTACTACACGGCACTATACACACAGTACTCCATTCGGGACTACACGGCAGTACATGCACTGTACTCCACTCGGTACTACACGGCAGTACAGGCACTGTACTCTACTCAGTACTACACGGCAGTACAGGCACTGTACTCCACTCAGTACTACACGGCAGTACACCAACTGTACTCCACTCGGTACTACACGGCACTATACACACAGTACTCCACTCAGTACTACACGGCAGTACAGGCACAGTACTCCACTCACTACTACACGGCAGTACAGGCACTGTACTCCACTCGGGACTACACGGCAGTACAGGCACTCTACTCCACTCAGTACTACACGGCAGTACAGGCACTGTACTCCACTCGGTACTACACGGCATTATACACACAGTACTCCAATCGTTACTACACGGCAGTACATGCACTGTACTCCACTCTGTACTACACGGCAGTATGCACAAAGTACTCCACTCGGTACTACACGGCACTATACACACAGTACTCCACTCGGTACTACATGGTAGTACAGGCACTGTACTTCACTCGGTACTACACGGCAGTATGCACACAGTACGCCACTCGGGACTACACGGCAGTACAGGCACTGTACTCCACTCAGTACTACACGGCAATATACACACAGTCCCCCACTCGGTACTACACGGCAGTACAGGCCCTGTACTCCACTCAGTACTACACGGCAGTATACACACAGTCCCCCACTCGGTACTTCACGGCAGTACAGGCACTGTACTATACTCTGTACTACACGGCAGTACAGGTACTGTACTCCACTCAGCACTACACTGCACTATACACACAGTATTCCACTCGGGACTACACGGCAGTACAGGCACTGAACTACACCCAGTACTACACGGCAGTATAGACACATTACTACACTCAGTACTACACTGCAGTATAGACACAGTACTACACTCAGTACTACACGGCAGTATAGACACAGCACTACACCAGTACTACACGGCAGTATAGACACAGTACTATACCCAGTAATACACGGCAGTATAGACACAGTACTACACCCAGTACTACACGGCAGTATACACACAGTACTACACCCAGTACTACACGGCAGTACAGCCATCGTACTCCACTCAGTACTACATGTCAGTACAGACAGAGTACTCCACTAGGTATTACCCGGCAGTATACACACAGTACTCCACTCGGGACTACACGGCAGTACACACATACCGTACTCCACTCAGCACAACACGGCAGTACACAAACCGTACTCCACCCAGTAATACACGGCAGTACACACACCATACTCCATTCGGTACTACACGGCAGTACAGACACAGTACTATACTCAGTAGATAACGGCTGTATGCACACAGTACTCCACTGAGTACTATATGTTAGTACAGACAACGTAATCCAGTCAGTACTACACGGCAGTGCACACAGAGTACTCCACTCGGTACTACACGGCAGTACACACAGAGTATTCCACTCGGTACTACGCCGCAGTATACACACAGTACTCCACTCGGGACTACACGGCAGTACAGGCACTGTACTCCACTCAGTACTACACGGCAGTACAGGCACTGTACTCCACTCGGTACTACACGGCAGTACAGGCACTGTACTCCACTCAGTACTACACGGCAGTATGGACACAGTACTCCACTCGGGACTACACGGCCTGTACTGGCACTGTACTCCACTCGGTACTACACGGCAGTACAGGCACTGTACTCCACACAGTACTACACTGCACTATACACACAGTACTCCACTGGGCACTACACGACAGTACAGGGACTGTACTCCACTCAGTACTACACGCCAGTACAAGCACTGTACTCCACTCGGTACTACAGGGCGGTACAGGCACTGTACTCCAATCAGTACTACACGGCAGTTCAGGCACTGTACTCCACTCGGTACTACACGGCTCTATGCACACAGTACTCCACTCGGGACTACAGGGCAGTAAAACCACTGTACTCCACTCGGTACTACACGGCAGTACAGGCACTGTACTCCACTCAGTACTACACTGCACTATACATACAGTACTCCACTCGGGACTACACGTCAGTACATGCACTGTACTCCACTCAGTACTACACTGCGCTATACACACAGTACTCACAGCAGTACAGGCACTGTACTCCACTCAGTACTACACGGCACTATACACACAGTACTCCACTCAGTACTACACGGCAGTACAGGCACTATACTCCACTCGGGACTACACGGCAGTACAGGCACTGTACTCCTCTCAGTACTACACGGCAGTACAGGCACTCTACTCCACTCAGTACTACACGGCAGTATGCACACAGTACTCCACTCGGTACTACACGGCACTATACACACAGTACTCCACTCGGTACTACACGGCAGTACAGGCACTGTTCTCCACTCGGTACTACACGGCACTATACACACAGTACTCCACTCGGTACTACACGGCAGTACAGGCACTGTACTCCACTCGGTACTACACGGCAGTATACACACAGTCCCCCACTCGGCACTACACGGCAGTACAGGCACTGTACTCCACCCAGTACTACACGGCAGTACAGGCACTGTACTCCACTCAGTACTACACGGCAGTACAGGCACTGTACACCACTCAGCACTACACTGCACTATACACACAGTACTACTCTCGGGACTACACGGCAGTACAGCGACTGTACTCCACTTAGTACTACACGGCAGTACAAGCACTGTACTCCCCTCGGTACTACACGGCACTATACACACAGTACTCCACTCAGGACTACAAGGCAGTACAGGCACTGTACTCCACTCCGGACTACACGGCAGTACAGGCACTGTACTCCACTCAGTACTACACGGCACTATACACACAGTACTCCACTCAGGACTGCAAGGCAGTACAGGCACTGTACTCCACTCAGTACTACACGGCAGTAGAGGCACTGTAATCCACTCGGTACTACACGGCACTATACACAGAGTAATCCACTCGGGACTACACGGCAGTACAGGCACTGTACTCCACTCAGTACTACACGGCAGTACAGGCACTGTACTCCACCCAGTACTACACGGCAGTACAGGCACTGTACCCCACTCAGTATTACACGGCAGTATGCACACAGTACTCCACTCGGTACTACACGGCAGTACAGGCATTGTACTCCACTCAGTACTACACGGCACTATACACACAGTACTCCACTCAGTACTACACTGCACTATACACACAGTACACCACTCGGGACTGCACGGCAGTACAGGCAATGTACTCCACTCAGTACTATACGGCAGTACAGCCACTGTACTCCACTCGGTACTACACGGCAGTACAGGCACTGTACTCCACTCAGTACTACACGGCAGTATGCACTCAGTACTCCACCTGGGACTATACGGCAGTATATGCACTGTACTCCACTCAGTACTACACTGCACTATACACACAGTACTCCACTCGACACTACACGAAAGTACAGGCTCTGTACTCCACTCAGTACTACACGGCAGTACAAGCGATATACTCCACACGGTACTACACGGCAGTACAGGCACTGTACTGCAATCAGTACTACACGGCAGTACAGGCACTGTACTCCACTCGGGTCTACACGGCAGTGCAGGCACTGTACTCCACTCAGCACTACAGGGCAGTACAGGCAATGTACTCCACTCAGCACTACACGGCAGTACAGGCACTGTACTCCACTCGGGACTACACGGCAGTACAGGCACTGTATACACTCAGTACTACACGGCAGTACAGGCACTGTACTCCACTCAGTACTACACGGCAGTACAGGCACTGTACTCCACTCGGTACTACACGGCACTATACACACAGTACTCCACTCAGTACTACATGGCAGTATAGGCACTGTACTCCACTCGGGACTACACGGCAGTACAGGCACTGTACTCCACTCAGTACTACACGGCAGTACAGGCACAGTACTCCACTCGGTACTGCACGGCACTATACACACAGTACTCCACTCGGTACTACACGGCAGTACAGGTACTGTACTCCACTCAGTACTACACGGCAGTATGCACACAGTACTCCACTCGGTACTACACGGCACTATACACACAGTACTCCACTCGGTACTACACGGCACTATACACACAGTACTCCACTCGGTACTACACGGCAATACAGGCACTGTACTCCACTCGGTACTACACGGCAGTATGCACACAGTACTCCACTCGGGACTACACGGCAGTACAGGCACTGTACTCCTCTCAGTACTACACGGCAGTATACACACAGTCCCCCACTCGGTACTACACGGCAGTACAGGCACTGTACCCCACTCAGTACTACACGGCAGTATACACACAGTCCCCCACTGGGTACTACACGGCGGTACAGGTACTGTACTCCACTCAGCACTACACTGCACTATACACAGAGTACTCCACTCGGGACTACTCGGCAGTACAGGTACTGTACGCCACTCAGTACTATACGGCAGTACAGGCAATGTACTCCACTCGGTACTACACGGCAGTACAGGCACTGTACTCCACTCGGTACTACACGGCACTATACACACAGTACTCTACTCAGTACTACACGGCAGTACAGGCACTGTACTCCACTCGGTACTACACGGCACTATACACACAGTACTCCACTCAGTACTACACGGCAGTACAGGCACTCTACTCCACTCGGGACTACACGGCAGTACAGGCACTGTACTCCACTCAGTACTACACGGCAGTACAGGCACTGTACTCCACTCAGTACTACACGGCAGTACACCCACTGTACTCCACTCGGTACTACACGGCACTATACACACAGTACTCCAATCAGTACTACACGGCAGTACAGGCACAGTACTCCACACACTACTACACGGCAGTACAGGCACTCTACTCCACTCGGTACTACACGGCAGTACAGGCACTCTACTCCACTCAGTAGTACACGGCAGTACAGGCACTGTACTCCACTCTGTACTACACGGCACTATACACACAGTACTCCACTCGGTACTACAAGGCAGTACAGGAACTGTACTCCACTCAGTACTACACGGCAGTAGGCACACAGTACTCCACTCGGTACTACACGGCACTATACACACATTACTCCACTCGGTACTACACGGCAATACAGGCACTGTACTCCACTCGGTACTACACGGCACTATACACACAGTACTCCACTCGGTACTACACGGCAGTACATGCACTGTATTAGACTCGGTACTTCACCGCACTATACACACAGTACTCCACTCGGTAATACACGGCAGTACATGCACTGTACTAAACTCGGTACTACACGGCATTATACAGACAGTAATCCACTCGGCACTACACGGCAGTACAGGCACTGTACTCCACTCACTACTACACGGCAGTATGCACACAGTACTCCACTCGGTACTACACGGCAGTATAGGCACTGTACACCACTCAGTACTACACGGCAGTATGCACACAGTACTCCACTCGGTACTACATGGCAGTAGAAGCACTGTACTCCACTCGGTACTAGACGGCACTATACACACTGTACTCCACTCAGTACTACACGGCAGTACAGGCACTGTACTCCACTCGGTACTTTACGGCACGATACACACAGTACTCCAATCAGTACTACACGGCAGTACAGGCACAGTACTCCACACACTACTACACGGCAGTACAGGCACTCTACTCCAGTCGGTACTACACGGCAGTACAGGCACTCTACTCCACTCAGTACTACACGGCAGTACAGGCACTGTACTCCACTCTGTACTACACGGCACTATACACACAGTACTCCACTCGGTACTACACGGCAGTACAGGTACTGTACTCCACTCAGTACTACACGGCAGTATGCACACAGTACTCCACTCGGTACTACACGGCACTATACACACATTACTCCACTCGGTACTACACGGCAATACAGGCACTGTACTCCACTCGGTACTACACGGCACTATACACACAGTACTCCACTCGGTACTACACGGCAGTACATGCACTGTATTAGACTCGGTACTTCACCGCACTATACACACAGTACTCCACTCGGTAATACACGGCAGTACATGCACTGTACTAAACTCGGTACTACACGGCACTATACAGACAGTAATCCACTCGGCACTACACGGCAGTACAGGCACTGTACTCCACTCAGTACTACACGGCAGTATGCACACAGTACTCCACTCGGTACTACACGGCACTATACACACAGTACTCCACTCGGTACTACACGGCAGTATAGGCACTGTACTCCACTCAGTACTACACGGCAGTATGCACAGAGTACTCCACTCGGTACTACATGGCAGTAGAAGCACTGTACTCCACTCGGTACTAGACGGCACTATACACACTGTACTCCACTCGGTACTACACGGCAGTATGGACACAGTACTCCACTCGGGACTACACGGCCTGTACTGGCACTGTACTCCACTCGGTACTACACGGCAGTACAGGCACTGTACTCCACACAGTACTACACTGCACTATACACACAGTACTCCACTGGGCACTACACGACAGTACAGGGACTGTACTCCACTCAGTACTACACGCCAGTACAAGCACTGTACTCCACTCGGTACTACAGGGCAGTACAGGCACTGTACTCCAATCAGTACTACACGGCAGTTCAGGCACTGTACTCCACTCGGTACTACACGGCACTATACACACAGCAATCCACTCGGTACTACACGGCAGAACAGGCACTGTACTCTTCTCAGTACTACACGGCAGTACACACACAGTCCCCCACTCGCTACTACACGGCAGTACAGGCACTGTACTCCACTCAGTAATACACGGCTCTATGCACACAGTACTCCACTCGGGACTACAGGGCAGTAAAACCACTGTACTCCACTCGGTACTACACGGCAGTACAGGCACTGTACTCCACTCAGTACTACACTGCACTATACATACAGTACTCCACTCGGGACTACACGTCAGTACATGCACTGTACTCCACTCAGTACTACACTGCGCTATACACACAGTACTCACGGCAGTACAGGCACTGTACTCCACTCAGTACTACACGGCACTATACACACAGTACTCCACTCAGTACTACACGGCAGTACAGGCACTATACTCCACTCGGGACTACACGGCAGGCACTGTACTGCACTCGCGACTACAAGGCAGTACAGGCACTGTTCTCCACTCGGTACTACACGGCACTATACACACAGTACTCCACTCGGTACTACACGGCAGTACAGGCACTGTACTCCACTCGGTACCTCACGGCAGTATACACACAGTCCCCCACTCGGCACTACACGGCAGTACAGGCACTGTACTCCACCCAGTACTACACGGCAGTACAGGCACTGTACTCCACTCAGTACTACACGGCAGTACAGGCACTGTACACCTCTCAGCACTACACTGCACTATACACACAGTACTACTCTCGGGACTACACGGCAGTACAGCGACTGTACTCCACTTAGTACTACACGGCAGTACAAGCACTGTACTCCCCTCGGTACTACACGGCACTATACACACAGTACTCCACTCAGGACTACAAGGCAGTACAGGCACTGTACTCCACTCCGGACTACACGGCAGTACAGGCAGTGTACTCCACTCAGTACTACACGGCACTATACACACAGTACCCCACTGGGGACTACACGGGAGTACAGACACTGTACTCCACTCAGTACTACACGCCAGTACAGGCACTGTACTCCACTCGGTACTACACGGCACTATACACACAGTACTCCACTCAGTACTACACGACAATACAGGCACTGTACTGCACTCGCGACTACACGGCAGTACAGGCACTGTACTCCACTCAGTACTACACGGCAGTACAGGCACTGTACTCCACTCAGTACTACACGGCACTAGAGGAACTGTAATCCACTCGGTACTACACGGCACTATACACAGAGTAATCCACTCGGGACTACACGGCAGTACAGGCACTGTACTCCACTCAGTACTACACGGCAGTACAGGCACTCTACTCCACCCAGTACTACACGGCAGTACAGGCACTGTACCCCACTCAGTATTACACGGCAGTATGCACACAGTACTCCACTCGGTACTACACGGCAGTACAGGCATTGTACTCCACTCAGTACTACACGGCACTATACACACAGTACTCCACTCAGTACTACACTGCACTATACACACAGTACACCACTCGGGACTGCACGGCAGTACAGGCAATGTACTCCACTCAGTACTATACGGCAGTACAGCCACTGTACTCCACTCGGTACTACACGGCAGTACAGGCACTGTACTCCACTCAGTACTACACGGCAGTATGCACACAGTACTCCACCTGGGACTATACGGCAGTATATGCACTGTACTCCACTCAGTACTACACTGCACTATACACACAGTACTCCACTCGGCACTACACGAAAGTACAGGCTCTGTACTCCACTCAGTACTACACGGCAGTACAAGCGATATACTCCACTCGGTACTACACGGCAGTACAGGCACTGTACTGCAATCAGTACTACACGGCAGTACAGGCACTGTACTCCACTCGGGTCTACACGGCAGTACAGGCACTGTACTCCACACGGTACTACACGGCACTATACACACAGTACTCCACTCGGGACTACACGGCAGTAAAGACACAGTACTCCACTCTGTACTACACGGCACTATACACACAGTACTCCACTCAGTACTACACGGCAGTACCGGCACTGTACCCCAATCAGTACTACACGGCAGTACAGGCACTGTACTCCACTCGGTACTACACCGCACTATACACACAGTACTCCACTCGGTACTACAGGGCAGTACAGGCACTGTATTCCACTCGGTACTACACGGCACTATACACACAGTACTCCACTCAGTACTACACGGCAGTACCGGCACTGTACCCCAATCAGTACTACACGGCAGTACAGGCACTGTACTCCACTCGGTACTACACCGCACTATACACACAGTACTCCACTCGGTACTACACGGCACTACACACACAGTACTCCACTCGGTACTACACGGCAATACAGGCACTGTACTCCACTCGGTACTACACGGCACTATACACACAGTACTCCAAACGGGACTACACGACAGTACAGACACAGTACTCCACTCTGTACTACACGGCACTATACACACAGTACTCCACTCAGTACTACACGGCAGTACCGGCACGGTACCCCAATCAGTACTACACGGCAGTACAGGCACTGTAGTCCACTCGGTACTACACCGCACTATACACACAGTACTCCACTCGGTACTACACGGCAGTACAAGCAGTGTACTCCACTCGGTACTACACGGCAGTACAGGCACTGTACTCCAATCAGTACTACACGGCAGTACAGGCACTGTACTCCACTCAGTACTACACGGCAGTACAAGCAGTGTACTCCACTCAGTACTACACGGCAGTACAGGCACTGTACTCCAATCAGTACTACACGGCAGTACAGGCACTGTACTCCACTCAGTACTACACGGCAGTACAGGCACTGTACTCAACTCGGTACTACACGGCACTATACACACAGTACTCCACTCGGTACTACACGGCATTACAGGCACTGTACTCCACTCAGTACTACACGGCAGTACAGGCACTGTACTCCACACGGTACTACACGGCAGTACAAACAGTGTATTGCACTCGGTACTACACGGCAGTACAGGCAATGTACTCCAATCAGTACTACACGGCAATACAGGTACTGTACTCCACTCAGTACTACACGGCAGTACAGGCACTCTACTCCACTCGGTACAACACGGCACTATACACACAGTACTCCACTCGGTACTACACGGCATTACAGGCCCGGTACTCCACTCAGTACTACACGGCAGTACAGGCACTGTACTCCACTCGGTACTACACGGCACTATACACACAGAACTCCACTCGGCACTACACGGCAGTACAGGCACTGTACTCCACACAGTACTACACGGCAGTACAAGCAGTGTACTCCACTCGGCACTACACGGCAGTACAGGCACTGTACTCCAATCAGTACTACACGGCAGTACAGGCACTGTACTCCACTCAGTACTACACGGCAGTACAGGCACTGTACTCCACTCGCTACTACACGGCACTATACACACAGTACTACACTCGGTACTACACTTTCTATACACAGAGTACTCCACTCGGTACTACACGGCAGTACAGGCACAGTACTCCATTCGGTACTACACGGCAGTATACACACAGTACTCCACTCGGGAGTACATAGCAGTACAGGCACTGTACTCCACTCAGTACTACACGGCAGTATGCACACAGTCCCCCACTCGGTACTACACGGCACTATACACACTGTACTCCACTCAGTACTACACGGCAGTATAGACACATTCCACCGCTCGGTACTACACGGCAGTACAAGCACTGTACTCCAATCAGTACTACATGGCTGTATACACACAGTCCCCCACTCGGGACTACTCGGAAGTACCGGGACTGTACTCCACTCAGTACTACACGGCAGTATGCACACAGTACTCCACTCGGGACTACACGGCAGTACAGGCACTGTACTCCTCTCAGTACTACACGGCAGTATACACACAGTCCCCCACTCGGTACTACACGGCAGTACAGGCACTGTACCCCACTCAGTACTACACGGCAGTATACACACAGTCCCCCACTGGGTACTACACGGCGGTACAGGTACTGTACTCCACTCAGCACTACACTGCACTATACAAACAGTACTCCACTCGGGACTACTCGGCAGTACAGGTACTGTACGCCACTCAGTACTATACGGCAGTACAGGCAATGTACTCCACTCGGTACTACACGGCAGTACAGGCACTGTACTCCACTCGGTACTACACGGCACTATACACACAGTACTCTACTCAGTACTACACGGCAGTACAGGCACTGTACTCCACTAGGGACTGCACGGCAGTACAGGCAGTGTACTGCACTCAGTACTACACGGCAGTGCAGGCACTGTACTCCAATCAGTACTACATGGCTGTATACACACAGTCCCCCACTCGGGACTACTCGGAAGTACCGGGACTGTACTCCACTCAGTACTACACGGCAGTATGCACACTGTACTCCACTCGGTACTACACGGCACTATACACACAGTACTCCACTCAGTACTACACGGCAGTACAGGCACTCTACTCCACTCGGGACTACACGGCAGTACAGGCACTGTACTCCACTCAGTACTACACGGCAGTACAGGCACTGTACTCCACTCAGTACTACACGGCAGTACACCCACTGTACTCCACTCGGTACTACACGGCACTATACACACAGTACTCCAATCAGTACTACACGGCAGTACAGGCACAGTACTCCACACACTACTACACGGCAGTACAGGCACTCTACTCCACTCGGTACTACACGGCAGTACAGGCACTCTACTCCACTCAGTAGTACACGGCAGTACAGGCACTGTACTCCACTCTGTACTACACGGCACTATACACACAGTACTCCACTCGGTACTACACAGCAGTACAGGAACTGTACTCCACTCAGTACTACACGGCAGTAGGCACACAGTACTCCACTCGGTACTACACGGCACTATACACACATTACTCCACTCGGTACTACACGGCAATACAGGCACTGTACTCCACTCGGTACTACACGGCACTATACACACAGTACTCCACTCGGTACTACACGGCAGTACATGCACTGTATTAGACTCGGCACTTCACCGCACTATACACACAGTACTCCACTCGGTAATACACGGCAGTACATGCACTGTACTAAACTCGGTACTACACGGCACTATACAGACAGTAATCCACTCGGCACTACACGGCAGTACAGGCACTGTACTCCACTCACTACTACACGGCAGTATGCACACAGTACTCCACTCGGTACTACACGGCAGTATAGGCACTGTACTCCACTCAGTACTACACGGCAGTATGCACACAGTACTCCACTCGGTACTACATGGCAGTAGAAGCACTGTACTCCACTCGGTACTAGACGGCACTATACACACTGTACTCCACTCAGTACTACACGGCAGTACAGGCACTGTACTCCACTCGGTACTACACGGCACGATACACACAGTACTCCAATCAGTACTACACGGCAGTACAGGCACAGTACTCCACACACTACTACACGGCAGTACAGGCACTCTACTCCAGTCGGTACTACACGGCAGTACAGGCACTCTACTCCACTCAGTACTACACGGCAGTACAGGCACTGTACTCCACTCTGTACTACACGGCATTATACACACAGTACTCCACTCGGTACTACACGGCAGTACAGGTACTGTACTCCACTCAGTACTACACGGCAGTATGCACACAGTACTCCACTCGGTACTACACGGCACTATACACACATTACTCCACTCGGTACTACACGGCAATACAGGCACTGTACTCCACTCGGTACTACACGGCACTATACACACAGTACTCCACTCGGTACTACACGGCAGTACATGCACTGTATTAGACTCGGTACTTCACCGCACTATACACACAGTACTCCACTCGGTAATACACGGCAGTACATGCACTGTACTAAACTCGGTACTACACGGCACTATACAGACAGTAATCCACTCGGCACTACACGGCAGTACAGGCACTGTACTCCACTCAGTACTACACGGCAGTATGCACACTGTACTCCACTCGGTACTACACGGCACTATACACACAGTACTCCACTCGGTACTACACGGCAGTATAGGCACTGTACTCCACTCAGTACTACACGGCAGTATGCACACAGTACTCCACTCGGTACTACATGGCAGTAGAAGCACTGTACTCCACTCGGTACTAGACGGCACTATACACACTGTACTCCACTCGGTACTACACGGCAGTACAGGCACTGTACTCCACTCGGTACTACACGGCACGATACACACTGTACTCCACACGGTACTACACGCAGTACGGGCACTGTACTTCACTCGGTACTACACGGCACTATACACAAAGTACTCCACTCGGTACTCCACGGCAGTACAGGCATTGTACTCCACTCGGAAATACACGGCAATATACACACTGTACTCCACTCGGTACTACACGGCAGTACATGCACTGTACTCCACTCAGTACTACACTGCACTACACAAACTGTACTCCACTGGGGACTACACGGCAGTACAGGCACTGTACTCCACCCAGTACTACACGGCAGTACAGGCACTGTACTCCACTCAGTACTACAGGTCAGTATGCACACAGTAATCCACTCGGTACTACACGGCAGTACAGTCACTGTACTCCACTCAGTACTACACGGCACTATACGCACAGTACTCCACTCAGTACTACACTGCACTATACACAGAGTACTCCACTCGGGACTACACGGCAGTACAGGCAATATACTCCACTCAGTACTGCACGGCAGTACAGGCACTGTACTCCACTCGGTACTACACGGCAGTACAGGCACTGTAATCCACTCCGTACTACACGGCAGGATGCACACTGTACTCCACTCGGGACTACACGGCAGTACAGGCACTGTACTCCACTCGGTATTACACGGCAGTACAGGCAATCTACTCCACTCAGTACTACACTGCACTATACACACAGTACTCCACTCGGGACTACACGGCACTACATGCACTGTACTCCACTCAGTACTATACTGCACTATACACACAGTACTCCACTCGGCACTACACGGCAGTACAGGCACTGTACTCCACTCAGTACTACACGGCAGTACAAGCACTGCACTCCAATCGGTACTACACGGCAGTACAAGCAGTGTACTCCAATCAGTACTACACGGCAGTACAGGCACTGTACTCCACTCGGGGCTACACGGCAGTACAGGCACTGTACTCCACTCAGTACTACACTGCACTATACACACAATACTCCACTCGGGACTACACGCCAGTACATGCACTGTACTCCACTCAGTACTACACTGCACTATACACACAGAACTCCACTCGGCACCACACGGCAGTACAGGCACTGTACTCCACTCAGTACTACACGGCAGCACAAGCAGTGTACTCCACTCGGTACTACACGGCAGTACAGGCAGTGTACTCCAATCAGTACTACACGGCAGTACAGGCACTGTTCTCCACTCGGGACTACACGGCAGTACAGGCACTGTACTCCACTCAGTACTACACGGCAGTACAGGCACTGTACTCCACTCGGTACTACACGGCACTACACAAACAGTACTCCACTCGGTACTACACGGCAGTACAGGCACTGTACTCCACTCGGTACTACACGGCACTATACACACAGTACTCCATTCGGGATTACACGGCAGTACATGCACTGTACTCCACACAGTACTACACGGCAGTACAGGCACTGTACTCTACTCAGTACTACACGGCAGTACAGGCAATGTACTCCACTCAGTACTACACGGCAGTGCAGGCACTGTACTCCACTCCGTACTACACGGCACTACACACAGAGTACTCCACTCGGTACTACACGGCAGTACAGGCAATGTACTCCACTCGGTACTACACGGCACTATACACACAGTACTCCACTCGGGACTACACGGCAGTATAGACGGAGTACTCCACTCTGTACTACACGGCACTATACACACAGTACTCCACTCAGTACTACACGGCACTATACACACAGTACTCCACTCAGTACTACACGGCAGTACCGGCACTGTACCCCAATCAGTACTACACGGCAGTACAGGCACTGTACTCCTCTCGGTACTACACCGCACTATACACACAGTACTCCACTCAGTACTACACGGCAGTACAGGCACTGTATTCCACTCGGTACTACACGGCACTATACACACAGTCCCCCACTCGGTACTACACGGCAGTACAGGCACTGTACTCCACTCGGTACTACACCGCACTATACACACAGTACTCCACTAGGGACTACACGCCATTACATGCACTGTACTCCACTCAGTACTACACTGCACTATACACACATAACTCCACTCGGCACTACACGGCAGTACAGGCACTGTACTCTACTCAGTACTACACGGCAGTACAGGCACTGTACTCCACTCAGTACTACACGGCAGTACACCAACTGTACTCCACTCGGTACTACACGGCACTATACACACAGTACTCCACTCAGTACTACACGGCAGTACAAGCACAGTATTCCACTCACTACTACACGGCAGTACAGACACTGTACTCCACTCGGGACTACAGGGCAGTACAGGCACTCTACTCCACTCAGTACTACACGGCAGTACAGGCACTGTACTCCACTCGGTACTACACGGCATTATACACACCGTACTCTAATCGGTACTACACGGCAGTACAGGCACTGTACTCCACTCTGTACTACACAGCAGTATGCACAAAGTACTCCACTCGGTACTACACGGCAGTATGCACACAGTACTCCACTCGGGACTACACGGCAGTACAGGCACTGTACTCCACTCAGTACTACACGGCAGTATACACACAGTCCCCCACTCGGTACTACACGGCAGTACAGGCCCTGTACTCCACTCAGTACTACACGGCAGTATACACACAGTCCCCCACTCGGTACTAGAGGGCGGTACAGGTACTGTACTCCACTCAGAACTACACTGCACTATACACACAGTACTCCGCTCGGGACTACTCGCCAGTACAGGTACTGTACTCCACTCAGTACTACACGGCAGTATACACACAGTCCCCCACTGGGTACTTCACGGCAGTACAGGCACTGTACTATACTCAGTACTACATGGCAGTACAGGTACTGTACTCCACTCAGCACTACACTGCACTATACACACAGTATTCCACTCGGGACTACACGGCAGTACAGGCACTGAACTACACCCAGTACTACACGGCAGTATAGACACATTACTACACTCAGTACTACACGGCAGTATAGACACAGTACTACACTCAGTACTACACGGCAGTATAGACACAGCACTACACCCAGTACTACACGGCAGTATAGACACAGTACTACACCCAGTACTACACGGCAGAATAGACACAGTACTACACCCAGTACTACACGGCAGTATACACACAGTACTACACCCAGTACTACACGCCAGTACACACAACCTAATCCATTCGGTACTACACGGCAGTATAGACACAGTACTCCACTCAGTACTTAACGGCTGTATGCACACAGTACTCCTATGAGTACTACACGGCAGCACACACATCGTACTCCACTCAGTACTACACGGCAGTATACACACAGTACTCCACCCGGGACTACACGACAGTACAGACACAGTACTCCACTCTGTACTACACGGCACTATACACACAGTACTCCACTCAGTACTACACGGCAGTACCGGCACTGTACCCCAATCAGTACTACACGGCAGTACAGGCACTGTAGTCCACTCGGTACTACACCGCACTATACACACAGTACTCCACTCGGTACTACACGGCAGTACAAGCAGTGTACTCCACTCGGTACTACACGGCAGTACAGGCAATGTACTCCAATCAGTACTACACGGCAGTACAGGCACTGTACTCCACTCAGTACTACACGGCAGTACAAGCAGTGTACTCCACTCAGTACTACACGGCAGTACAGGCACTGTACTCCAATCAGTACTACACGGCAGTACAGGCACTGTACTCCACTCAGTACTACACGGCAGTACTGGCACTGTACTCAACTCGGTACTACACGGCACTATACACACAGTACTCCACTCGGTACTACACGGCATTACAGGCACTGTACTCCACTCAGTACTACACGGCAGTACAGGCACTGTACTCCACACGGTACTACACGGCAGTACAAACAGTGTATTGCACTCGGTACTACACGGCAGTACAGGCACTGTACTCCAATCAGTACTACACGGCAGTACAGGTACTGTACTCCACTCAGTACTACACGGCAGTACAGGCACTCTACTCCACTCGGTACAACACGGCACTATACACACAGTACTCCACTCGGTACTACACGGCATTACAGGCCCGGTACTCCACTCAGTACTACACGGCAGTACAGGCACTGTACTCCACTCGGTACTACACGGCACTATACACACAGAACTCCACTCGGCACTACACGGCAGTACAGGCACTGTACTCCACTCAGTACTACACGGCAGTACAAGCAGTGTACTCCACTCGGCACTACACGGCAGTACAGGCACTGTACTCCAATCAGTACTACACGGCAGTACAGGCACTGTACTCCACTCAGTACTACACGGCAGTACAGGCACTGTACTCCACTCGCTACTACACGGCACTATACACACAGTACTACACTCGGTACTACACTTTCTATACACAGAGTACTCCACTCGGTACTACACGGCAGTACAGGCACAGTACTCCATTCGGTACTACACGGCAGTATGCACACAGTACTCCACTCGGGACTACATAGCAGTACAGGCACAGTACTCCACTCAGTACTACACGGCAGTATGCACACAGTCCCCCACTCGGTACTACACGGCACTATACACACTGTACTCCACTCAGTACTACACGGCAGTATAGACACATTCCACCGCTCGGTACTACACGGCAGTACAGGCACTGTACTCCAATCAGTACTACATGGCTGTATACACACAGTCCCCCACTCGGGACTACTCGGAAGTACCGGGAATGTACTCCACTCAGTACTACACGGCAGTATGCACACAGTACTCCACTCGGGACTACACAGCAGTACAGGCACTGTACTCCTCTCAGTACTACACGGCAGTATACACACAGTCCCCCACTCGGTACTACACGGCAGTACAGGCACTGTACCCCACTCAGTACTACACGGCAGTATACACACAGTCCCCCACTGGGTACTACACTGCGGTACAGGTACTGTACTCCACTCAGCACTACACTGCACTATACACACAGTACTCCACTCGGGACTACTCGGCAGTACAGGTACTGTACGCCACTCAGTACTATACGGCAGTACAGGCAATGTACTCCACTCGGTACTACACGGCAGTACAGGCACTGTACTCCACTCGGTACTACACGGCACTATACACACAGTACTCTACTCAGTACTACACGGCAGTACAGGCACTGTACTCCACTAGGGACTGCACGGCAGTACAGGCAGTGTACTGCACTCAGTACTACACGGCAGTGCAGGCACTGTACCCCACTGAGTACTACGCGGCATTACACCCAATGTACTCCACCCGGTACTACACGGCACTATACACACAGTACTCCACTCAGTACTACACGGCAGTACAGGCACAGTACTCCCCTCACTACTACACGGCAGTACATGCACAGTACTCCACTCGGGACTACACGGCATTACAGGCACTGTACTCCACTCGGTACTACACGGCACTATACACACAGTACTCCACTCAGTACTACACGGCAGTACAGGCACTCTACTCCACTCGGGACTACACGGCAGTACAGGCACTGTACTCCACTCAGTACTACACGGCAGTACAGGCACTGTACTCCACTCAGTACTACACGGCAGTACACCCACTGTACTCCACTCGGTACTACACGGCACTATACACACAGTACTCCAATCAGTACTACACGGCAGTACAGGCACAGTACTCCACACACTACTACACGGCAGTACAGGCACTCTACTCCACTCGGTACTACACGGCAGTACAGGCACTCTACTCCACTCAGTAGTACACGGCAGTACAGGCACTGTACTCCACTCTGTACTACACGGCACTATACACACAGTACTCCACTCGGTACTACACGGCAGTACAGGAACTGTACTCCACTCAGTACTACACGGCAGTAGGCACACAGTACTCCACTCGGTACTACACGGCACTATACACACATTACTCCACTCGGTACTACACGGCAATACAGGCACTGTACTCCACTCGGTACTACACGGCACTATACACACAGTACTCCACTCGGTACTACACGGCAGTACATGCACTGTATTAGACTCGGTACTTCACCGCACTATACACACAGTACTCCACTCGGTAATACACGGCAGTACATGCACTGTACTCCACTCACTACTACACGGCAGTATGCACACAGTACTCCACTCGGTACTACACGGCAGTATAGGCACTGTACTCCACTCAGTACTACACGGCAGTATGCACACAGTACTCCACTCGGTACTACATGGCAGTAGAAGCACTGTACTCCACTCGGTACTAGACGGCACTATACACACTGTACTCCACTCAGTACTACACGGCAGTACAGGCACTGTACTCCACTCGGTACTACACGGCACGATACACACAGTACTCCAATCAGTACTACACGGCAGTACAGGCACAGTACTCCACACACTACTACACGGCAGTACAGGCACTCTACTCCAGTCGGTACTACACGGCAGTACAGGCACTCTACTCCACTCAGTACTACACGGCAGTACAGGCACTGTACTCCACTCTGTACTACACGGCACTATACACACAGTACTCCACTCGGTACTACACGGCAGTACAGGTACTGTACTCCACTCAGTACTACACGGCAGTATGCACACAGTACTCCACTCGGTACTACACGGCACTATACACACATTACTCCACTCGGTACTACACGGCAATACAGGCACTGTACTCCACTCGGTACTACACGGCACTATACACACAGTACTCCACTCGGTACTACACGGCAGTACATGCACTGTATTAGACTCGGTACTTCACCGCACTATACACACAGTACTCCACTCGGTAATACACGGCAGTACATGCACTGTACTAAACTCGGTACTACACGGCACTATACAGACAGTAATCCACTCGGCACTACACGGCAGTACAGGCACTGTACTCCACTCAGTACTACACGGCAGTATGCACACAGTACTCCACTCGGTACTACACGGCACTATACACACAGTACTCCACTCGGTACTACACGGCAGTATAGGCACTGTACTCCACTCAGTACTACACGGCAGTATGCACACAGTACTCCACTCGGTACTACATGGCAGTAGAAGCACTGTACTCCACTCGGTACTAGACGGCACTATACACACTGTACTCCACTCGGTACTACACGGCAGTACAGGCACTGTACTCCACTCGGTACTACACGGCACGATACACACTGTACTCCACACGGTACTACACGCAGTACGGGCACTGTACTTCACTCGGTACTACACGGCACTATACACAAAGTACTCCACTCGGTACTCCACGGCAGTACAGGCATTGTACTCCACTCGGAAATACACGGCAATATACACACTGTACTCCACTCGGTACTACACGGCAGTACATGCACTGTACTCCACTCAGTACTACACTGCACTACACAAACTGTACTCCACTGGGGAATACACGGCAGTACAGGCACTGTACTCCACCCAGTACTACACGGCAGTACAGGCACTGTACTCCACTCAGTACTACACGTCAGTATGCACACAGTAATCCACTCGGTACTACACGGCAGTACAGTCACTGTACTCCACTCAGTACTACACGGCACTATACGCACAGTACTCCACTCAGTACTACACTGCACTATACACAGAGTACTCCACTCGGGACTACACGGCAGTACAGGCAATATACTCCACTCAGTACTGCACGGCAGTACAGGCACTGTACTCCACTCGGTACTACACGGCAGTACAGGCACTGTACTCCACTCCGTACTACACGGCAGGATGCACACTGTACTCCACTCGGGACTACACGGCAGTACAGGCTCTGTACTCCACTCGGTACTACACGGCAGTACAGGCACTCTACTCCACTCAGTACTACACTGCACTATACACACAGTACTCCACTCGGGACTACACGGCACTACATGCAGTGTACTCCACTCAGTACTATACTGCACTATACACACAGTACTCCACTCGGCACTACACGGCAGTACAGGCACTGTACTCCACTCAGTACTACACGGCAGTACAATCACTGCACTCCAATCGGTACTACACGGCAGTACAAGCAGTGTACTCCAATCAGTACTACACGGCAGTACAGGCACTGTACTCCACTCGGGGCTACACGGCAGTACAGGCACTGTACTCCACTCAGTACTACACTGCACTATACACACAATACTCCACTCGGGACTACACGCCAGTACATGCACTGTACTCCACTCAGTACTACACTGCACTATACACACAGAACTCCACTCGGCACCACACGGCAGTACAGGCACTGTACTCCACTCAGTACTACACGGCAGCACAAGCAGTGTACTCCACTCGGTACTACACGGCAGTACAGGCAGTGTACTCCAATCAGTACTACACGGCAGTACAGGCACTGTACTCCACTCGGGACTACACGGCAGTACAGGCACTGTACTCCACTCAGTACTACACGGCAGTACAGGCACTGTACTCCACTCGGTACTACACGACACTACACAAACAGTACTCCACTCGGTACTACACGGCAGTACAGGCACTGTACTCCACTCGGTACTACACGGCACTATACACACAGTACTCCATTCGGGACTACACGGCAGTACATGCACTGTACTCCACACAGTACTACACGGCAGTACAGGCACTGTACTCTACTCAGTACTACACGGCAGTACAGGCAATGTACTCCACTCAGTACTACACGGCAGTACAGGCACTGTACTCCACTCCGTACTACACGGCACTACACACAGAGTACTCCACTCGGTACTACACGGCAGTACATGCAATGTACTCCACTCGGTACTACACGGCACTATACACACAGTACTCCACTCGGGACTACACGGCAGTATAGACGGAGTACTCCACTCTGTACTACACGGCACTATACACACAGTACTCCACTCAGTACTACACGGCAGTACCGGCACTGTACCCCAATCAGTACTACACGGCAGTACAGGCACTGTACTCCTCTCGGTACTACACCGCACTATACACACAGTACTCCACTCAGTACTACACGGCAGTACAGGCACTGTACTCCACTCGGTACTACACGGCACTATACACACAGTACTCCATTCGGGACTACACGGCAGTACAGGCACTGTACTCCACTCAGTACTACACGGCAGTACAGGCAATGTACTCCACTCAGTACTACACGGCAGTACAGGCACTGTAATCCACTCGGTACTACACGGCACTATACACACAGTCCCCCACTCGGTACTACACGGCAGTACAGGCACTGTACTCCACTCGGTACTACACCGCACTATACACACAGTACTCCACTAGGGACTACACGCCAGTACATGCACTGTACTCCACTCAGTACTACACTGCACTATACACACAGAACTCCACTCGGCACTACACGGCAGTACAGGCACTGTACTCCACTCGGGACTACAGGGCAGTACAGGCACTCTACTCCACTCAGTACTACACGGCAGTACAGGCACTGTACTCCACTCGGTACTACACGGCATTATACACACCGTACTCTAATCGGTACTACACGGCAGTACAGGCACTGTACTCCACTCTGTACTACACAGCAGTATGCACAAAGTACTCCACTCGGTACTACACGGCACTATACACACAGTACTCCACTCGGTACTACATGGTAGTACAGGCACTGTACTCCACTCGGTACTACACGGCAGTATGCACACAGTACTCCACTCGGGACTACACGGCAGTACAGGCACTGTACTCCACTCAGTACTACACGGCAGTACACACACAGTCCCCCACTCAGTACTACACGGCAGTACAGGCCCTGTACTCCACTCAGTACTACACGGCAGTATACACACAGTCCCCCACTCGGTACTAGAGGGCGGTACAGGTACTGTACTCCACTCAGAACTACACTGCACTATACACACAGTACTCCGCTCGGGACTACTCGCCAGTACAGGTACTGTACTCCACTCAGTACTACACGGCAGTATACACACAGTCCCCCACTGGGTACTTCACGGCTGTACAGGCACTGTACTATACTCAGTACTACACGGCAGTACAGGTACTGTACTCCACTCAGCACTACACTGCACTATACACACAGTATTCCACTCGGGACTACACGGCAGTACAGGCACTGAACTACACCCAGTACTACACGGCAGTATAGACACATTACTACACTCAGTACTACACGGCAGTATAGACACAGTACTACACTCAGTACTACACGGCAGTATAGACACAGCACTACACCCAGTACTACACGGCAGTATAGACACAGTACTACACCCAGTACTACACGGCAGAATAGACACAGTACTACACCCAGTACTACACGGCAGTATACACACAGTACTACACCCAGTACTACACGCCAGTACACACAACCTAATCCATTCGGTACTACACGGCAGTATAGACACAGTACTCCACTCAGTACTTAACGGCTGTATGCACACAGTACTCCTATGAGTACTACACGGCAGCACACACATCGTACTCCACTCAGTACTACACGGCAGTATACACACAGTACTCCACTCAGTACTACACGGCAGTATACACACAGTACTCCACTCAGTACTACACGGCAGTATAGACACCGTACTCCACTCTGTACTACACGGCACTATACACACAGTACTCCACTCAGTACTACACGGCAGTACAGGCACTGTACTCCACTCGGTACTAAACGGCACTATACACACAGTACTCCATTCGGGACTACACGGCAGTACAGGCACTGTACTCCACTCAGTACTACACGGCAGTACAGGCACTATACTCCACTCAGTAGTACACGGCAGTACAGGCACTGTAATCCACTCGGTACTATACGGCACTATACACACAGTCCCCCACTCGGTACTACACGGCAGTACAGGCACTGTACTCCACTCGGTACTACACCGCACTATACACACAGTACTCCACAAGGGACTACACGCCAGTACATGCACTGTACTCCACTCAGTACTACACTGCACTATACACACAGAACTCCACTCGGCACTACACGGCAGTACAGGCACTGTACTCCACTCAGTACTACACGGCAGTACAAGGAGTGTACACCACTTCGTACTACACGGCAGTACAGACAGTGTACTCCAATCAGTACTACACGGCAGTACAGGCACTGTACTCCACTCGGGACTACACGGCAGTACAGGCACTGTACTCCACTCAGTACTACACGGCAGTACAGGCACTGTACTCCACTCGGTACTACACGGCACTATACACACAGTACTCCATTCGGGACTACACGGCAGTACATGCACTGTACTCCACTCGGTACTACACGGCAGTACCGGCACTGTACTCTACTCAGTACTACACGGCAGTACAGGCACTGTACTCCACTCAGTACTACACGGCAGTACACCAACTGTACTCCACTCGGTACTACACGGCACTATACACACAGTACTCCACTCAGTACTACACGGCAGTACAGGCACAGTACTCCACTCACTACTACACGGCAGTACAGGCACTGTACTCCACTCGGGACTACACGGCAGTACAGGCACTCTACTCCACTCAGTACTACACGGCAGTACAGGCACTGTACTCCACTCGGTACTACACGGCATTATACACACAGTACTCCAATCGGTACTACACGGCAGTACATGCACTGTACTCCACTCTGTACTACACGGCAGTATGCACAAAGTACTCCACTCGGTACTACACGGCACTATACACACAGTACTCCACTCGGTACTACATGGTAGTACAGGCACTGTACTTCACTCGGTACTACACGGCAGTATGCACACAGTACGCCACTCGGGACTACACGGCAGTACAGGCACTGTACTCCACTCAGTACTACACGGCAATATACACACAGTCCCCCACTCGGTACTACACGGCAGTACAGGCCCTGTACTCCACTCAGTACTACACGGCAGTATACACACAGTCCCCCACTCGGTACTTCACGGCAGTACAGGCACTGTACTATACTCAGTACTACACGGCAGTACAGGTACTGTACTCCACTCAGCACTACACTGCACTATACACACAGTATTCCACTCGGGACTACACGGCAGTACAGGCACTGAACTACACCCTGTACTACACGGCAGTATAGACACATTACTACACTCAGTACTACACGGCAGTATAGACACAGTACTACACTCAGTACTACACGGCAGTATAGACACAGCACTACACCAGTACTACACGGCAGTATAGACACAGTACTATACCCAGTAATACACGGCAGTATAGACACAGTACTACACCCAGTACTACACGGCAGTATACACACAGTACTACACCCAGTACTACACGCCAGTACACACAACCTAATCCATTCGGTACTACACGGCAGTATAGACACAGTACTCCACTCAGTACTTAACGGCTGTATGCACACAGTACTCCTATGAGTACTACACGGCAGCACACACATCGTACTCCACTGAGTACTTCACGGCTGTACACACACTACTCCCTCACTACTAAACGGCAGTACACACACAGTACTCCACTCAGTACTACACGGCAGTACACCCATCGTACTCCACTCAGTACTACACGGCAGTATACACACAGTACTCCACTCAGTACTACACGGCAGTATACACACAGTACTCCACTCAGTACTACACGGCAGTATAGACACAGTACTCCACTCTGTACTACACGGCAGTATACACACAGTAATCCACTCAGTACTACACGGCAGTACAGCCATCGTACTCCACTCAGTACTACATGTCAGTACAGACAGAGTACTCCACTAGGTATTAGCCGGCAGTATACACACAGTAATCCACTCGGGACTACACGGCAGTACACACATACCGTACTCCACTCAGCACTACACGGCAGTACACAAACCGTACTCCACCCAGTACTACACGGCAGTACACACACCATACTCCATTCGGTACTACACGGCAGTACACACACAGTACTATACTCAGTAGATAACGGCTGTATGCACACAGTACTCCACTGAGTACTATATGTTAGTACAGACAACGTAATCCAGTCAGTACTACACGGCAGTGCACACAGAGTACTCCACTCGGTACTACACGGCAGTACACACAGAGTATTCCACTCGGTACTACGCGGCAGTATACACAGAGTACTCCACTCGGGACTACACGGCAGTACAGGCACTGTACTCCACTCAGTACTACACGGCAGTACAGGCACTGTACTCCACTCGGTACTACACGGCAGTACAGGCACTGTACTCCACTCAGTACTACACGGCAGTATGGACACAGTACTCCACTCGGGACTACACGGCCTGTACTGGCACTGTACTCCACTCGGTACTACACGGCAGTACAGGCACTGTACTCCACACAGTACTACACTGCACTATACACACAGTACTCCACTGGGCACTACACGACAGTACAGGGACTGTACTCCACTCAGTACTACACGCCAGTACAAGCACTGTACTCCACTCGGTACTACAGGGCAGTACAGGCACTGTACTCCAATCAGTACTACACGGCAGTTCAGGCACTGTACTCCACTCGGTACTACACGGCACTATACACACAGCAATCCACTCGGTACTACACGGCAGAACAGGCACTGTACTCTACTCAGTACTACACGGCAGTACACACACAGTCCCCCACTCGCTACTACACGGCAGTACAGGCACTGTACTCCACTCAGTAATACACGGCTCTGTGCACACAGTACTCCACTCGGGACTACAGGGCAGTAAAACCACTGTACTCCACTCGGTACTACACGGCAGTACAGGCACTGTACTCCACTCAGTACTACACTGCGCTATACACACAGTACTCACGGCAGTACAGGCACTGTACTCCACTCAGTACTACACGGCACTATACACACAGTACTCCACTCAGTACTACACGGCAGTACAGGCACTATACTCCACTCGGGACTACACGGCAGTACAGGCACTGTACTCCTCTCAGTACTACACGGCAGTACAGGCACTCTACTCCACTCAGTACTACACGGCAGTATGAACACAGTACTCCACTCGGTACTACACGGCACTATACACACAGTACTCCACTCGGTACTACACGGCAGTACGGGCACTGTTCTCCACTCGGTACTACACGGCACTATACACACAGTACTCCACTCGGTACTACACGGCAGTACAGGCACTGTACTCCACTCGGTACTACACGGCAGTATACACACAGTCCCCCACTCGGCACTACACGGCAGTACAGGCACTGTACACCACTCAGCACTACACTGCACTATACACACAGTACTACTCTCGGGACTACACGGCAGTACAGCGACTGTACTCCACTTAGTACTACACGGCAGTACAAGCACTGTACTCCCCTCGGTACTACACGGCACTATACACACAGTACTCCACTCAGGACTACAAGGCAGTACAGGCACTGTACTCCACTCCGGACTACACGGCAGTACAGGCACTGTACTCCACTCAGTACTACACGGCACTATACACACAGTACCCCACTGGGGACTACACGGGAGTACAGACACTGTACTCCACTCAGTACTACACGCCAGTACAGGCACTGTACTCCACTCGGTACTACACGGCACTATACACACAGTACTCCACTCAGTACTACACGGCAATACAGGCACTGTACTGCACTCGCGACTACACGGCAGTACAGGCACTGTACTCCACTCAGTACTACACGGCAGTACAGGCACTGTACTCCACTCAGTACTACACGGCAGTAGAGGCACTGTAATCCACTCGGTACTACACGGCACTATACACAGAGTAATCCACTCGGGACTACACGGCAGTACAGGCACTGTACTCCACTCAGTACTACACGGCAGTACAGGCACTGTACTCCACCCAGTACTACACGGCAGTACAGGCACTGTACCCCACTCAGTATTACACGGCAGTATGCACACAGTACTCCACTCGGTACTACACGGCAGTACAGGCATTGTACTCCACTCAGTACTACACGGCACTATACACACAGTACTCCACCCAGTGCTACACTGCACTATACACACAGTACACCACTCGGGACTGCACGGCAGTACAGGCAATGTACTCCACTCAGTACTATACGGCAGTACAGCCACTGTACTCCACTCGGTACTACACGGCAGTACAGGCACTGTACTCCACTCAGTACTACACGGCAGTATGCACACAGTACTCCACCTGGGACTATACGGCAGTATATGCACTGTACTCCACTCAGTACTACACTGCACTATACACACAGTACTCCACTCGGCACTACACGAAAGTACAGGCTCTGTACTCCACTCAGTACTACACGGCAGTACAAGCGATATACTCCACTCGGTACTACACGGCAGTACAGGCACTGTACTGCAATCAGTACTACACGGCAGTACAGGCACTGTACTCCACTCGGGTCTACACGGCAGTGCAGGCACTGTACTCCACTCAGCACTACAGGGCAGTACAGGCAATGTACTCCACTCAGCACTACACGGCAGTACAGGCACTGTACTCCACTGGTTACTACACGGCACTATACACACAGTACTCCACTCAGTACTACACGGCAGTACAGGCACTGTACTCCACTCGGGACTACACGGCAGTACAGGCACTGTATACACTCAGTACTACACGGCAGTACAGGCACTGTACTCCACTCAGTACTACACGGCAGTACAGGCACTGTACTCCACTCGGTACTACACGGCACTATACACACAGTACTCCACTCAGTACTACATGGCAGTATAGGCACTGTACTCCACTCGGGACTACACGGCAGTACAGGCACTGTACTCCACTCAGTACTACACGGCAGTACAGGCACAGTACTCCACTCGGTACTGCACGGCACTATACACACAGTACTCCACTCGGTACTACACGGCAGTACAGGTACTGTACTCCACTCAGTACTACACGGCAGTATGCACACAGTACTCCACTCGGTACTACACGGCACTATACACACAGTACTCCACTCGGTACTACACGGCACTATACACACAGTACTCCACTCGGTACTACACGGCAATACAGGCACTGTACTCCACTAGGTACTACACGGCAGTATACACACAGTAATCCACTCGGTAATACACGGCAGTACATGCACTGTACTCCACTCGGTACTACACCGCACTATACACACAGTACTCCACTCGGTACTACACGGCAGTACATGCACTGTACTCCACTCGGTACTACACGGCACTATACACACAGTACTCCACTCGGTACTACACGGCAGTACAGGCAGTATACTCCACTCGGTACTACACGGCAGTATGCACACAGTACTCCACTCGGTACTACACGGCACTATACTCAGAGTACTCCACTCGGTACTACACGGCAGTACAGGCACTGTACTCAACTCGGTACTACACGGCAGTATACACACAGTACTCCACTCGGGACTACATGGCAGTACAGGCACTGTACTCCACTCAGTACTACACGGCACTATGCACACTGTACTCCACTGGGGACTACACGGCAGTACAGGCACTGTACTCCAATCAGTACTACACGGCAGTATGCACACAGTACTCCACTCGGTACTACACGGCATTACAGGCACTGGACTCCACTCTGTACTACACGGCACTATACGCACAGTACTCCACTCAGTACTACACTCCACTATACACACAGTACTCCACTCGGGACTGCATGGCAGTACAGGCAATGTACTCCACTCTGTACTACACGGCAGTACAGGCACTGTACTCCACTCGGTACTACACGGCAGTAGAGGTACTGCACACCACTCAGTACTACACGGCAGTATGCACACAGTACTCCACCTGGGACTATACGGCAGTACAGGCACTGTACTCCACTCGGTACTACACGGCAGCACAGGCACTGTACTCCACTCAGTACTACACTGCACTATACACACAGTACTCCACTCGGGACTACACGGCAGTATACGCACTGTACTCCACTCAGTACTACACTGCACTATACACACAGTACTCCACTCGGCACTACACGACAGTACAAGCACTGTACTCCACTCAGTACTACACGGCAGTAAAAGCAATGTACTCCACTCGGTACTCCCCGGCAGTACAGGCACTGTACTCCAATCAGTACTACACGGCAGTACAGGCACTGTACTCCAATCGGGACTACACGGCAGTACAGGCACTGTACTCCACTCAGTACTACACGGCAGTTCAGGCACTGTACTCCACTCGGTACTACACGGCACTATACACACAGTACTCCACTCGGTACTACACGGCATTACTGGCACTGTACTCCACTCAGTACTACACGGCAGTACAATCACTGTACTCCACTCGGTACCACACGGCACTATACACACAGTACTCCATTCGGGACTACACGGCAGTACAGGCACTGTACTCCACTCAGTACTACACGGCAGTACAGGCACTGTACTCCACTCAGTACTACACGGCAGTACAGGCACTGTACTCCACTCGTTACTACACGGCACTATACACACAGTACTCCACGCAGTACTACACGGCAGTACAGGCACTGTACTCCACTCGGGACTACACGGCAGTACAGGCACTGTACTCCACTCAGTACTACACGGCAGTACAGGCACTGTACTCCACTCAGTACTACACGTCAGTATGCACACAGTACTCCACGCAGTACTACACGGCAGTACAATCACTGTACTCCAATCGGTACTACACGGCACTATACACACAGTACTCCACTCGGTACTACACGGCAGTACAGGCACTGTACTCCACTCAGTACTACACGTCAGTATGCACACAGTACTCCACTCGGTGCTACACGGCAGTACAGGCAATGTACTCCACTCAATACTACACGGCACTATACACACAGTACTCCACTCAGTACTACACTGCACTATACACACAGTACTCCACTCGAGACTGCACGGCATTACAGGCAATGTACTCCACTCAGTACTATACGGCAGTACAGCCACTGTACTCCACTCGGTACTACACGGCAGTACAGGCACTGTACTCCACTCAGTACTACACGGCAGTATGCACACAGTACTCTACCTGGGACTACACGGCAGTACATGCACTGTACTCCACTCAGTACTACACGGCAGTACAAGCGATGTACTCCACTCGGTACTACACGGCAGTACAGGCACTGTACTGCAATCAGTACTACACGCCAGTACAGGCACTGTACTCCACTCGGGAATACACGGCAGTACAGGCACTGTACTACACTCAGTACTACACGGCAGTACAGGCAATGTACTCCACTCAGCACTACACGGCAGTACAGGAACTGTACTCCACTCGTTACTACACGGCACTATACACACAGTACTCCACTCAGTACTACACGGCAGTACAGGTACTGTACTCCACTCGGGACTACACGGCAGTACAGGCACTGTATACACTCAGTACTACACGGCAGTACAGGCACTGTACTCCACTCAGTACTACACGGCAGTACAGGCACTGTACTCCACTCGGTACTACACGGCACTATACACACAGTACTCCACTCAGTACTACACGGCAGTATAGGCACTGTACTCCACACGAGACTACGCAGCAGTACAGGCACTGTACTGCACTCAGTACTACACGGCAGTACAGGCACTGTACTCCACTCAGTACTACACGGCAGTACACCCACTGTACTCCACTCGGTACTACACGGCACTATACACACAGTACTCCACTGAGTACTACACGGCAGTACAGGCACAGTACTCCACTCACTACTACACGGCAGTACAGGCACTGTACTCCACTCGGGACTACACGGCAGTACAGGCACTGTACTCCACTCAGTACTACACGGCAGTACAGGCACTGTACTCCACTCGGTACTACACGGCACTATACACACAGTACTCCACTCGGTACTACACGGCAATACAGGCACTGTATTCCACTCGGTACTACACGGCAGTATACACACAGTACTCCACTCGGTAATACACGGCAGTACATGCACTGTACTCCACTCGGTACTACACCGCACTATACACACTGTACTCCACTCGGTACTACACGGCAGTACATGCACTGTTCTCCACTCGGTACTACACGGCACTATACACACAGTACTCCACTCGGTACTACAAGGCAGTACAGGCACTGTACTCCACTCAGTACTACACGGCAGTACAGGCACTGTACTCCACTCAGTACTACACGGCAGTAGAGGCACTGTAATCCACTCGGTACTACACGGCACTATACACAGAGTAATCCACTCGGGACTACACGGCAGTACAGGCACTGTACTCCACTCAGTACTACACGGCAGTACAGGCACTGTACTCCACTCAGTACTACACTGCAGTAGAGGCACTGTAATCCACTCGGTACTACACGGCACTATACACAGAGTAATCCACTCGGGACTACACGGCAGTACAGGCACTGTACTCCACTCAGTACTACACGGCAGTACAGGCACTGTACTCCACCCAGTACTACACGGCAGTACAGGCACTGTACCCCACTCAGTACTACACGGCAGTATGCACACAGTACTCCACTCGGTACTACACGGCAGTACAGGCATTGTACTCCACTCAGTACTACACGGCACTATACACACAGTACTCCACTCAGTACTACACTGCACTATACACACAGTACTCCACTCGGGACTACACGGGAGTACAGGCATTGTACTCCACTCAGTACTACACGGCACTATACACACAGTACTCCACTCAGTACTACACTGCACTATACACACAGTACTCCACTCGGGACTGCACGGCAGTACAGGCAATGTACTCCACTCAGTACTATACGGCAGTACAGCCACTGTACTCCACTCGGTACTACACGGCAGTATAGGCACTGTACTCCACTCAGTACTACACGGCAGTATGCACACAGTACTCCACCTGGGACTATACGGCAGTATATGCACTGTACTCCACTCAGTACTACACTGCACTATACACACAGTACTCCACTCGGCACTACACGAAAGTACAGGCTCTGTACTCCACTGAGTACTACACGGCAGTACAAGCGATATACTCCACTCGGTACTACACGGCAGTACAGGCACTGTACTGCAATCAGTACTACACGGCAGTACAGGCACTGTACTCCACTCGGGACTACACGGTTAGGTTAGGTTAGGTTAGGTTAGGTTAGGTTAGGTTAGGTTGGGTTAGGTTAGGTTAGGTTAGGTTAGGTTAGGTTAGGTTAGGTTAGGTTAGGTTGGGTTGGGTTAGGTTAGGTTAGGTTAGGTTAGGTTAGGTTAGGTTAGGTTAGGTTAGGTTAGGTTAGGTTAGGTTAGGTTAGGTTAGGTTAGGTTAGGTTAGGTTAGGTTAGGTTAGGTTAGGTTAGGTTAGGTTAGGTTAGGTTAGGTTAGGTTAGGTTAGGTTAGGTTAGGTTAGGTTAGGTTAGGTTAGGTTAGGTTAGGTTAGGTTAGGTTAGGTTAGGTTAGGTTAGGTTAGGTTAGGTTAGGTTAGGTTAGGTTAGGTTAGGTTAGGTTAGGTTAGGTTAGGTTAGGTTAGGTTAGGTTAGGTTAGGTTAGGTTAGGTTAGGTTAGGTTAGGTTAGGTTAGGTTAGGTTAGGTTAGGTTAGGTTAGGTTAGGTTAGGTTAGGTTAGGTTAGGTTAGGTTAGGTTAGGTTAGGTTAGGTTAGGTTAGGTTAGGTTAGGTTAGGTTAGGTTAGGTTAGGTTAGGTTAGGTTAGGTTAGGTTAGGTTAGGTTAGGTTAGGTTAGGTTAGGTTAGGTTAGGTTAGGTTAGGTTAGGTTAGGTTAGGTTAGGTTAGGTTAGGTTAGGTTAGGTTAGGTTAGGTTAGGTTAGGTTAGGTTAGGTTAGGTTAGGTTAGGTTAGGTTAGGTTAGGTTAGGTTAGGTTAGGTTAGGTTAGGTTAGGTTAGGTTAGGTTAGGTTAGGTTAGGTTAGGTTAGGTTAGGTTAGGTTAGGTTAGGTTAGGTTAGGTTAGGTTAGGTTAGGTTAGGTTAGGTTAGGTTAGGTTAGGTTAGGTTAGGTTAGGTTAGGTTAGGTTAGGTTAGGTTAGGTTAGGTTAGGTTAGGTTAGGTTAGGTTAGGTTAGGTTAGGTTAGGTTAGGTTAGGTTAGGTTAGGTTAGGTTAGGTTAGGTTAGGTTAGGTTAGGTTAGGTTAGGTTAGGTTAGGTTAGGTTAGGTTAGGTTAGGTTAGGTTAGGTTAGGTTAGGTTAGGTTAGGTTAGGTTAGGTTAGGTTAGGTTAGGTTAGGTTAGGTTAGGTTAGGTTAGGTTAGGTTAGGTTAGGTTAGGTTAGGTTAGGTTAGGTTAGGTTAGGTTAGGTTAGGTTAGGTTAGGTTAGGTTAGGTTAGGTTAGGTTAGGTTAGGTTAGGTTAGGTTAGGTTAGGTTAGGTTAGGTTAGGTTAGGTTAGGTTAGGTTAGGTTAGGTTAGGTTAGGTTAGGTTAGGTTAGGTTAGGTTAGGTTAGGTTAGGTTAGGTTAGGTTAGGTTAGGTTAGGTTAGGTTAGGTTAGGTTAGGTTAGGTTAGGTTAGGTTAGGTTAGGTTAGGTTAGGTTAGGTTAGGTTAGGTTAGGTTAGGTTAGGTTAGGTTAGGTTAGGTTAGGTTAGGTTAGGTTAGGTTAGGTTAGGTTAGGTTAGGTTAGGTTAGGTTAGGTTAGGTTAGGTTAGGTTAGGTTAGGTTAGGTTAGGTTAGGTTAGGTTAGGTTAGGTTAGGTTAGGTTAGGTTAGGTTAGGTTAGGTTAGGTTAGGTTAGGTTAGGTTAGGTTAGGTTAGGTTAGGTTAGGTTAGGTTAGGTTAGGTTAGGTTAGGTTAGGTTAGGTTAGGTTAGGTTAGGTTAGGTTAGGTTAGGTTAGGTTAGGTTAGGTTAGGTTAGGTTAGGTTAGGTTAGGTTAGGTTAGGTTAGGTTAGGTTAGGTTAGGTTAGGTTAGGTTAGGTTAGGTTAGGTTAGGTTAGGTTAGGTTAGGTTAGGTTAGGTTAGGTTAGGTTAGGTTAGGTTAGGTTAGGTTAGGTTAGGTTAGGTTAGGTTAGGTTAGGTTAGGTTAGGTTAGGTTAGGTTAGGTTAGGTTAGGTTAGGTTAGGTTAGGTTAGGTTAGGTTAGGTTAGGTTAGGTTAGGTTAGGTTAGGTTAGGTTAGGTTAGGTTAGGTTAGGTTAGGTTAGGTTAGGTTAGGTTAGGTTAGGTTAGGTTAGGTTAGGTTAGGTTAGGTTAGGTTAGGTTAGGTTAGGTTAGGTTAGGTTAGGTTAGGTTAGGTTAGGTTAGGTTAGGTTAGGTTAGGTTAGGTTAGGTTAGGTTAGGTTAGGTTAGGTTAGGTTAGGTTAGGTTAGGTTAGGTTAGGTTAGGTTAGGTTAGGTTAGGTTAGGTTAGGTTAGGTTAGGTTAGGTTAGGTTAGGTTAGGTTAGGTTAGGTTAGGTTAGGTTAGGTTAGGTTAGGTTAGGTTAGGTTAGGTTAGGTTAGGTTAGGTTAGGTTAGGTTAGGTTAGGTTAGGTTAGGTTAGGTTAGGTTAGGTTAGGTTAGGTTAGGTTAGGTTAGGTTAGGTTAGGTTAGGTTAGGTTAGGTTAGGTTAGGTTAGGTTAGGTTAGGTTAGGTTAGGTTAGGTTAGGTTAGGTTAGGTTAGGTTAGGTTAGGTTAGGTTAGGTTAGGTTAGGTTAGGTTAGGTTAGGTTAGGTTAGGTTAGGTTAGGTTAGGTTAGGTTAGGTTAGGTTAGGTTAGGTTAGGTTAGGTTAGGTTAGGTTAGGTTAGGTTAGGTTAGGTTAGGTTAGGTTAGGTTAGGTTAGGTTAGGTTAGGTTAGGTTAGGTTAGGTTAGGTTAGGTTAGGTTAGGTTAGGTTAGGTTAGGTTAGGTTAGGTTAGGTTAGGTTAGGTTAGGTTAGGTTAGGTTAGGTTAGGTTAGGTTAGGTTAGGTTAGGTTAGGTTAGGTTAGGTTAGGTTAGGTTAGGTTAGGTTAGGTTAGGTTAGGTTAGGTTAGGTTAGGTTAGGTTAGGTTAGGTTAGGTTAGGTTAGGTTAGGTTAGGTTAGGTTAGGTTAGGTTAGGTTAGGTTAGGTTAGGTTAGGTTAGGTTAGGTTAGGTTAGGTTAGGTTAGGTTAGGTTAGGTTAGGTTAGGTTAGGTTAGGTTAGGTTAGGTTAGGTTAGGTTAGGTTAGGTTAGGTTAGGTTAGGTTAGGTTAGGTTAGGTTAGGTTAGGTTAGGTTAGGTTAGGTTAGGTTAGGTTAGGTTAGGTTAGGTTAGGTTAGGTTAGGTTAGGTTAGGTTAGGTTAGGTTAGGTTAGGTTAGGTTAGGTTAGGTTAGGTTAGGTTAGGTTAGGTTAGGTTAGGTTAGGTTAGGTTAGGTTAGGTTAGGTTAGGTTAGGTTAGGTTAGGTTAGGTTAGGTTAGGTTAGGTTAGGTTAGGTTAGGTTAGGTTAGGTTAGGTTAGGTTAGGTTAGGTTAGGTTAGGTTAGGTTAGGTTAGGTTAGGTTAGGTTAGGTTAGGTTAGGTTAGGTTAGGTTAGGTTAGGTTAGGTTAGGTTAGGTTAGGTTAGGTTAGGTTAGGTTAGGTTAGGTTAGGTTAGGTTAGGTTAGGTTAGGTTAGGTTAGGTTAGGTTAGGTTAGGTTAGGTTAGGTTAGGTTAGGTTAGGTTAGGTTAGGTTAGGTTAGGTTAGGTTAGGTTAGGTTAGGTTAGGTTAGGTTAGGTTAGGTTAGGTTAGGTTAGGTTAGGTTAGGTTAGGTTAGGTTAGGTTAGGTTAGGTTAGGTTAGGTTAGGTTAGGTTAGGTTAGGTTAGGTTAGGTTAGGTTAGGTTAGGTTAGGTTAGGTTAGGTTAGGTTAGGTTAGGTTAGGTTAGGTTAGGTTAGGTTAGGTTAGGTTAGGTTAGGTTAGGTTAGGTTAGGTTAGGTTAGGTTAGGTTAGGTTAGGTTAGGTTAGGTTAGGTTAGGTTAGGTTAGGTTAGGTTAGGTTAGGTTAGGTTAGGTTAGGTTAGGTTAGGTTAGGTTAGGTTAGGTTAGGTTAGGTTAGGTTAGGTTAGGTTAGGTTAGGTTAGGTTAGGTTAGGTTAGGTTAGGTTAGGTTAGGTTAGGTTAGGTTAGGTTAGGTTAGGTTAGGTTAGGTTAGGTTAGGTTAGGTTAGGTTAGGTTAGGTTAGGTTAGGTTAGGTTAGGTTAGGTTAGGTTAGGTTAGGTTAGGTTAGGTTAGGTTAGGTTAGGTTAGGTTAGGTTAGGTTAGGTTAGGTTAGGTTAGGTTAGGTTAGGTTAGGTTAGGTTAGGTTAGGTTAGGTTAGGTTAGGTTAGGTTAGGTTAGGTTAGGTTAGGTTAGGTTAGGTTAGGTTAGGTTAGGTTAGGTTAGGTTAGGTTAGGTTAGGTTAGGTTAGGTTAGGTTAGGTTAGGTTAGGTTAGGTTAGGTTAGGTTAGGTTAGGTTAGGTTAGGTTAGGTTAGGTTAGGTTAGGTTAGGTTAGGTTAGGTTAGGTTAGGTTAGGTTAGGTTAGGTTAGGTTAGGTTAGGTTAGGTTAGGTTAGGTTAGGTTAGGTTAGGTTAGGTTAGGTTAGGTTAGGTTAGGTTAGGTTAGGTTAGGTTAGGTTAGGTTAGGTTAGGTTAGGTTAGGTTAGGTTAGGTTAGGTTAGGTTAGGTTAGGTTAGGTTAGGTTAGGTTAGGTTAGGTTAGGTTAGGTTAGGTTAGGTTAGGTTAGGTTAGGTTAGGTTAGGTTAGGTTAGGTTAGGTTAGGTTAGGTTAGGTTAGGTTAGGTTAGGTTAGGTTAGGTTAGGTTAGGTTAGGTTAGGTTAGGTTAGGTTAGGTTAGGTTAGGTTAGGTTAGGTTAGGTTAGGTTAGGTTAGGTTAGGTTAGGTTAGGTTAGGTTAGGTTAGGTTAGGTTAGGTTAGGTTAGGTTAGGTTAGGTTAGGTTAGGTTAGGTTAGGTTAGGTTAGGTTAGGTTAGGTTAGGTTAGGTTAGGTTAGGTTAGGTTAGGTTAGGTTAGGTTAGGTTAGGTTAGGTTAGGTTAGGTTAGGTTAGGTTAGGTTAGGTTAGGTTAGGTTAGGTTAGGTTAGGTTAGGTTAGGTTAGGTTAGGTTAGGTTAGGTTAGGTTAGGTTAGGTTAGGTTAGGTTAGGTTAGGTTAGGTTAGGTTAGGTTAGGTTAGGTTAGGTTAGGTTAGGTTAGGTTAGGTTAGGTTAGGTTAGGTTAGGTTAGGTTAGGTTAGGTTAGGTTAGGTTAGGTTAGGTTAGGTTAGGTTAGGTTAGGTTAGGTTAGGTTAGGTTAGGTTAGGTTAGGTTAGGTTAGGTTAGGTTAGGTTAGGTTAGGTTAGGTTAGGTTAGGTTAGGTTAGGTTAGGTTAGGTTAGGTTAGGTTAGGTTAGGTTAGGTTAGGTTAGGTTAGGTTAGGTTAGGTTAGGTTAGGTTAGGTTAGGTTAGGTTAGGTTAGGTTAGGTTAGGTTAGGTTAGGTTAGGTTAGGTTAGGTTAGGTTAGGTTAGGTTAGGTTAGGTTAGGTTAGGTTAGGTTAGGTTAGGTTAGGTTAGGTTAGGTTAGGTTAGGTTAGGTTAGGTTAGGTTAGGTTAGGTTAGGTTAGGTTAGGTTAGGTTAGGTTAGGTTAGGTTAGGTTAGGTTAGGTTAGGTTAGGTTAGGTTAGGTTAGGTTAGGTTAGGTTAGGTTAGGTTAGGTTAGGTTAGGTTAGGTTAGGTTAGGTTAGGTTAGGTTAGGTTAGGTTAGGTTAGGTTAGGTTAGGTTAGGTTAGGTTAGGTTAGGTTAGGTTAGGTTAGGTTAGGTTAGGTTAGGTTAGGTTAGGTTAGGTTAGGTTAGGTTAGGTTAGGTTAGGTTAGGTTAGGTTAGGTTAGGTTAGGTTAGGTTAGGTTAGGTTAGGTTAGGTTAGGTTAGGTTAGGTTAGGTTAGGTTAGGTTAGGTTAGGTTAGGTTAGGTTAGGTTAGGTTAGGTTAGGTTAGGTTAGGTTAGGTTAGGTTAGGTTAGGTTAGGTTAGGTTAGGTTAGGTTAGGTTAGGTTAGGTTAGGTTAGGTTAGGTTAGGTTAGGTTAGGTTAGGTTAGGTTAGGTTAGGTTAGGTTAGGTTAGGTTAGGTTAGGTTAGGTTAGGTTAGGTTAGGTTAGGTTAGGTTAGGTTAGGTTAGGTTAGGTTAGGTTAGGTTAGGTTAGGTTAGGTTAGGTTAGGTTAGGTTAGGTTAGGTTAGGTTAGGTTAGGTTAGGTTAGGTTAGGTTAGGTTAGGTTAGGTTAGGTTAGGTTAGGTTAGGTTAGGTTAGGTTAGGTTAGGTTAGGTTAGGTTAGGTTAGGTTAGGTTAGGTTAGGTTAGGTTAGGTTAGGTTAGGTTAGGTTAGGTTAGGTTAGGTTAGGTTAGGTTAGGTTAGGTTAGGTTAGGTTAGGTTAGGTTAGGTTAGGTTAGGTTAGGTTAGGTTAGGTTAGGTTAGGTTAGGTTAGGTTAGGTTAGGTTAGGTTAGGTTAGGTTAGGTTAGGTTAGGTTAGGTTAGGTTAGGTTAGGTTAGGTTAGGTTAGGTTAGGTTAGGTTAGGTTAGGTTAGGTTAGGTTAGGTTAGGTTAGGTTAGGTTAGGTTAGGTTAGGTTAGGTTAGGTTAGGTTAGGTTAGGTTAGGTTAGGTTAGGTTAGGTTAGGTTAGGTTAGGTTAGGTTAGGTTAGGTTAGGTTAGGTTAGGTTAGGTTAGGTTAGGTTAGGTTAGGTTAGTTAGGTTAGGTTAGGTTAGGTTAGGTTAGGTTAGGTTAGGTTAGGTTAGGTTAGGTTAGGT